>NW_027362764.1:535529168-537007501 GCF_046119375.1 Phyllobates terribilis
TGAATAGTTCAAGAAAAGTGGAAGGCACTCATCGGACTGTGTTAAAATGCTTCTTTATTGTTTCTTCTTTAAAAACATCACAAGCTGGGTGGTATATGTCATGCTGTTCTTGACGACGGCCGTTTCGCGCCGACACACGCTTCAACGGGTCAAACAGGTATGGGGAATGTAACAAAGGTGATTACTTTTAATCTAATCAACACACGACATCACCAAAAAAGGGGTCGGAATAAGACCCGCTCACACCGCTGCGAGCATATAAACAAAACAACGATATTAAAAACAAAGTACAAAAAATAAGTTATACTATGATTGACATTACATTAAAAAATTTTTATAGAAACGCCAACATCTCTAATCTATCATTTAGGCCAGTGGGTCCCTGTGCTTCCAAGTGTAGGATCCACCATGCCTCTCTCCTGAGTAGGAGTCTGTGCAGGTCCCCACCTCCTGCTGGTAAATGCACCTGCTCCAATCCAGCATAACGCATCAGCCAGGGATCTGCTTCATGAAACTCCCAGAAATGTTCAATCAGTCTTTTGGAGCCTATTTTTAGTCTGAACTGATTTAAAATGCTCTCTAAATCTAATGAATAAAGGGCGAATCGTTTTGCCTATGTAATGGAGGCCACAAGGGCATAGAATTACATAGACAACATACTATCTGCGGCAAGTAATAAAATTCTACTCTATACTTTTAATTTCAAATATAGTCCAATGGATAAAGCGATCCGATCTGCCATCCAAAATAATTGGCATCTGTTGAGAAGTGACGAAAGCCTAACTGAAATTGTGGATAGGGGTCCAATTGTATCATGTAGACGTACCAACAATTTACGGGACCTATTGGTCCATAATAGAGAAAAAAAAGTCACAAAAAATTGGCTTTCAAAAAATTCTCCAAAAGGTAACTTTAAATGTGGCCATTGCAATTTTTGTCAGTTTCACATCACGGAAAAATGCATCAAAATGGGCAGTACGATTTTATAACCACTGTAAAAAAGGAGCCACCCTAGGATGTGTGCTTCATTACTCTAGGTAAAATTTAGACGGAAATGTTATTTGATATTTTATATAAAAGGTACATCATAGACATTTTGTATATTTCATGTCACATGCAATAACTTCCAGTTTTCAATACGTGTTAAATTTTTTAATTTTTATCTGAAGCCACACATGATGAAAACAATGACTTGCCAGCATGGTCAAACGAAATTACCCATGTGAATTCCTATGAATTCAGTAACAGCAAAGTTGGTGAGGATGCATGAGATGCGCACAAGCTATATCTACTATGTATTTCCATTGAAAAATACTATACTATGCACCTATTGGCGCACCCATGACATGATCGTGGGGCACCGATGGGTTCCCATGACAACCGGGGGTCTATTGAAGACCTGCATGCTTGTTTTCACAGAGCTCCCACGAAAGCCAGCCTGTGGCCGAGCTTCAAAGGAGACCGTGATTTAAAAAATAAGAAAAAAAAAAAACAAGCAAAACAAAAGCATAAAAAGTTCAAATCACATCCTTTTTTCCCCTCATTACCCATTAAAAAAAAGATAATAAAAACTACACGTGTTCAGAAAAGTCCGATCTATCAAAATATAAAAATAATTAATCCGATTCGTAAACATCATAAACAGAAAAAAATATTAAAAAACTGCCCAAATTATGTTTTTTTGGTTGTTGCAATAACACAAAAAGTGCTGTTAAAAGCAATCAAAATGTCATATCTATCGCAAAATGGAATCGGTAAAAACGTCCATCGACTGAAAAATGAAAACGTTACGGCCTCAGATAATGGTGACACATTTTTTTCTAACTAAATTTCTTTTCACCCCTAAAATAATAATAAAAAACAAAAAACTTTAAAAAGGACCTGTTACCAGGTCAAAAGTGGCTAATTTTTGCTTTTGTTTTAATCCTGCTGCGGAGTTTCTGTTTTGTTTTTTTCATTAATTATTTTTTAAAATTCACCATACAGTTTCAGAGATATTGGCCTTTTTATTTGGTGCTAATTTTTATGGTCTTTAACAAGTGGGCATTTCACACAGGATTTTCTGAGGATGGGTCTTAGGGCTGCTCTGCATTATTACATTATTACCTTGTGAACTCAATGCCTACTTCGTAAGGTAAAAAAAAAATTGCACTAAATAAACCGGTTAATTTCTCTGAGACACCATAGCATATTAACCCCTTTACGACCTATGACGTATACAGTGCTGCTCACTATTATTGGCACCCCTTCATTTTTTCATAAACTGTACAATATCTTCAGAAATAAAATGGAAATGCACCAAAGTTATATCCTTAGAATTTTTTAATTAGTGGCCCAAAATAACAACAGTAAAACATTATTTTTCAACTTCCACGTTGCAATTTCAAAAGAAAAAAACAGAATAAATAGCATGTGCAGAAATAAAGGCACTCCTAATTAATACTTGGTTGCACACTCTTTGGTATTGCTGACAGCCTCCAAACGTTATTTGTAGCCATCTATAAGCTTCTTGCTCTTCTTAACTCGAATTTTCTTCAACTCTTCCTTTGCAGTTTGTTTAAGTTCTTGAATGTTTGCAGGGTTCTTTATCCCAATGGCAAATTTCAGCTCACCCCAAAGATTTTCAATGGGATTGAGGTCAGGACTCATTTTAAAACAGTTTTGTTTTTTCTTTTTCAACTATTCCTGTGTACTTGTGGATGTGAGCTTTGAGTCATTGTCTTGCTGGAGGACCCATGATCTTCGACTCAAACCAAGTTTTCTTACACTGGGTAGGACATTTCGCTATAAAATCTCTTGATAATTCTCTGATTTCATGATTCCTGTGATACAGTGAAGGCCTCCAGTACCAGACGCACCAAAGGAACCCCTCAGCATTATGGATACTCCACCATGCTTAACTGTTGGTAAGGTGTTCTTTTCCTTATAAGCTTCATTGTAAACAGACTGTTGCTTTGCATTGCCAAAAAGCTCTATTTTTGTTTCATCTGTCAACAGAACATTTTCCCAGAAGGATGTACTCTTTGGCAAAGATCAGTCGTTTCCTTTTATTTCTTTTCTTCAGCAATGGTTTCTACCTTGGCCTTCGCCCATAAAGCTCAGCTTGGTTTAGTGTGCAGAGTATGCTACTTGTTGAAACCATGACACCAGACTGTTCAAGGTTGGCCTTCAAGTCTTTGAATATTTGACGTGGTGTATTTTCTACCATTCGCACCAGCCTTCGAAGACATCTCTTGTCAATTTTCCCCTTCCCCTCCTCCCCCCCACCACCCAAGTCCAGGGAGGTTCTTGACGGTTCCATGCTTGGAAAACTTCTTAATAACATTGCGCACTGTGGAAACTGGGATACCAAGGTCTTTGGAGATGGCCTTATACCCTTTTGAAGTCTTGTGTTTGCTAATAATAGCAGTTCTGATGTCCTCAGACAGCTCCTTTGTCTTCACCATTGTGACAAAGGAACAGGGCCTACCATGTGGCTTTTTAAGACACTGAAGTCATCATTCATTGGCTAATTCATGTCACATGGGCACTGACAATTAATTACAGGTGAATCTCTTTAGTAATTTAAATGTGTTCCCATACTAAATTAATGCAAAAGGTGCCAATACTAGTGTCACAGTAAGCTGTAGGTTTTTCTATTTTTTCCTCTCATTGTTTTTTGCTTTAAATGATTGTTTATCATTTGCTCTTTCGTATTTAACATGAGTGGTTTATACAAAAAACTGTTTCACCTGATTATTTTTTTTCAGGAGATATTTCACATTATCTACTTAAACTTCATGGGTGCAAATAACGATGAGCAGGACTGCAGGTACATCATAGGTCGCCTTCCTCTTTGATGTGGGCTCTGGTGCTGAGCCCGCATCTTTTCAGGCACATGAAAGCTGCTTTGATCAGCTGTCATGTGCCCCTAACAGCTGCGAGTGTAATCGCGATCCACCCGAAACTGTCAACATATTAAATACCACTGTCAATCTCTGACAGTGGCACTTAACTTGCGCTTACAGGAAGTGCGTCACAAACCCCGCCAATTGGCGCCTGTCACATGATCGCGAGTCGCCGATGATTTGGCATGACAGCCAGGGGTCTGCAGAAGACCCCATGCCGGTCACTGCAGATCTCCTGTGGACGCCTGCCTATGGCTGGCGTTTATAGGAGATGATCATTTCTGCTACATATAGCAGAAGCACAAGCGATCGGAGATGATCGCAGTTTCAAGTCTCTTAAGGGACTATTGAAGTGATTAAAAAGTGTAAAAACATTTTTTTTAAATATTTAAAAACATATAAAAGTTTTAATCACCCCACTTTGCCCCATTCAAAATAAAATTTAAAAAAATACATGTTTGGTATTGCTGCGTTCCAAAATGCCGATCTATCAGAATATAAACTAAATTAATCTGATCGGTAAATGGTGTAACGAGAGAAAAAAATCAAAAAGTCTGAATTAAGTTTTTTTTTGGTCGCCGCAACATTGCAATAAAATTCAATAACTGGCGATCAAAACATCGTATCTACCTCAAAATGGTATCAGTAAAAACATCAGCTCAGCGTAAAAAATAAGCACTCACACAGCTCCAGATCCCAAAAAATGGAGAAGCTACAGGTCTTGAAAATGGCACCATTTTTTATTTTCACAAACTTTGGCATTTTTTTCACTACTTAACCCCTTCACCTTCGTTAGTGAGCTTTCGTTTTTTTGCTCCCCTTCTTTCCAGAGCCATAACTTTTTTATTTTTCCGTCAATGTGGCTGTGTGAGGGATTATTTTTTGCAGGACAAGTTGTACTTTTGAACAACAACATTGGTTTTACCATATCGTGTTCTGAAAAACGGGAAAAAAATTTCAAGTGCGGTGAAATTGCAAAAAAAGTGCAATTGTTTTTTGTTTGTTTTTTTACTGTGTTCACTAAATGCTAAAACTGACCTGCCATTATGATTCTCTAGGTCATTATGAGTTCGTAGATACCAAACATGTATAGTTTCTTTTCTATTTAAGTGGTGAAAAAAAATCCAAAGTTAGCGTCTCCATTTTTCAGGATCTGGGGCTGGGTGAGGGTTTAGTTTTTGCGTGCCGAGCTGATGTTTCTATAGATACCAGTGATAGCGCCGCTCACAGGCATTATCTGCAACACAAGGTATTTACAGAGATACTTATGCCCACATGCTGAATACATTGGGCAACTTAAAAAAAAGTACCGGATAACCCCTTTAAATAAAGCCCTTTTATAATCAACTGTTTGTTGGACACCTGTGGTTGAATGCCAGTTAATTAAAATGTTGTATTCCAAACTTTGCAGATTGTTTGGAGATGACGGGTGACCAGTATCCAAACTTCTAACAAAGTATTCCAACTTCTTCTTCAGGAAACCACAGGGATCTCCGTGGTTCTCTTGAAGAAGTTGGAATACTTTGAAAAGCACAGAGAATAAACCGCACTACCAATACTTTTGCCTGATTTTGACTCCTTGATTGGATACACAACAGCAGCGCAGGTCACCCACTATCTCCAAACTATCCATATTACCACGTTGGATATGCCAACCAGTGGAGCTGCAGCAGCTGAAACCCTGTTTGATACAGTTTCAATGTTTCTCACACAACTCCACCAGGTGAGCAGAATCGCCTCTTATCACTACCTTAATCTGGATAACTGTCACAACTCTGGTCGACCACAGTTGTGTGCACATCTAATGATGAACTCCACTGTAACAGAGGCCAGACGGAGTCCAAAGTGACTCCATCTGCCTTATTATAAGTGAGTGGATCCATTGGGGGTTTCATCTGAATCACATTTTTGGTGGGATTTACACGGAAACCTGAAGTAAGTGCTCAGCATTTTGCACAGGATAAATATGATCCTAGCCTTATACTGAAAGCGATAAAAAAATATTACATACCCCAAAATGTTACAAATAAAAACTTCAACTTCTCCCGCAAAAAAAAACAAGTCCCCACTCAGGTCATCTGTCAACAGAAATATAGGGGGTTTGCACGTTACTGGTAGGACACATGCTCTAGAAAAGTGACATTGATTACCCCCAGCGTTCAACAAAATAAAATTTAGTGAAATCTGTGCTCCCCAATCCGAACCCCCCCCCTTCCCTTTACGCTCCATACTGCGCCTAAACCCCAGTTAGCGTTCACATGTATGGCATTGCAGTAGTGTAGAGAGCCCACTTAAAAATTTATGAGGTGCGCGTCTCTGAAATCCCAAGCGGAGCACAATGTATGGGCACTAAGCTGGTATATTTGCAAGTTTTCAAAAATAAAATATGAAGTGGATGTTGAAGAGTGAAAATACTTGTGGAGCCAATCTTGTAATTGCAGCCATAGATGAATTAATCACTAAGTTTTCTGCTGTTCTGGCACCTTAGAAGTTCTGCGTATGGCTCCCGCAAACTATTCCAAGAAAATCTGTGCTCCAAAAATAGAAGATATTTAGTACTCACCATAAAATCTCATTCTTGTAGCCTTAATTGGGGGACAAATGAAACCACAGGTATATGCTGTCACCTGTCACACTATGAATACATTTTAAGAAAAAGGTCGGCTTATTCCCAAACGGCAACACCTGGCCTGCGGAAAATTCATTTTAGCTTAGTGTCACACAGGAGGCAGACACAGGTCTGAGTTTCAGACCTATTTTTGCCTTTGTTTTTTTTTCCTGACGAGGCTAACCACTCTCTTTTTTCTCCTTTACGTTGAGTAACAGAGAGGGGTAAGAAATTCTGATTCACCTCATTAAGCGACTGAAAGAACAGTAGTGGTCAGTTTGTATCCTCTCTCGCCGGGATGGCAGGATCATTGTACCTTAATGCAGTCAGCAATCAGATATCTGGGGCGAATGGTTCTTTTTCTCCTGCCTGCCCATCCCCCAGAGTGTGGCCTGTTGCATGGAGCAGAAGATGCATACTGATGACTTCTTTTTATCCAGACCAGGACACCAAGGACTTTTAAATCAGGTAATTTTAAAGGCACCATAGGTAAACACCCCACTAATGTAATATTGATATTCAGGAAATGTCCTGATTATACTTATTGATGACTTGAGGTGGGTACAGCAGACACGCCATATACGCTCAGATTGAAATTCAACAGTTGTGTCATCCAGAAATGTTTTTCCAACTTACTAGTGTCTTAAGGGAAAACAGGAGACTAATTAACCACAGCTTAAGATTATTAAATATGCAAATTTCCTTAAAATACTGCCAGTTTATATGGTTTCACATGTCAGAAATTTTGACCAGTGGGGGTCTTGGCACTGAAACATCCATAGATCGCTGAAATAAAGAGACCGAGTGCCCTTTCAACTGAAATCAGCTCTTTTTAGAGAGAGGTTGGCTTAGTTGAAGGTGGGCTCATTGAAGTCCCTACGGAGGAGCACATAGCAAGGTTGAGTGCTTCTACTCATTTATTTCACCAACCATTATGGGACTTAGCAACTGACCCCCTACAAATTAAAGGCTCCAACATGACACTTGACATGATAAAAGTTTTATAAATTGGCTGTTACTCCCTAAGTCTTGGTTTGGCCGCAACACAATGAGATATTTCAGGTTTGCCATAAGCAAATTACATACAAAAATTGCACAGCTAGAATACAGTTTGATAGAAACTTATACAGGACTCTATTCCTGATATTAAATGAATAAGTGGACTGTGTGAGGGGAACGTTACAGACAAGGAGTTCGTGCATCGATACGTTCCGCAGATATCCACAGCATTACAGCTACATGCTGTTTTGATGTATTTCGGTTTTAACTGTATCCCATGTATTATAATAATAAACAGGAAACACGGAAGTAAAGAAACTTTGCCAGACTTAAAATGTCCAAAAACATTCACTTTCAAATCCATACGAAGAAAGTCGAAGGCTTCCTGCTAATCTAAACAGCAGCAGTAGCAGAAGTCAGTAGTGACTCGGCCACCCATCTGCACAGGCTGTTTATACACTTAAACTAACAACACAAGATTTACAGCAGACTGGGGAAAACCTGAATAAATTATGCTAGTGCCATTTATTTACACTAACTTATATTGGTTTACCATCGCAGAATGAAAGATCTTTTGTATTCTGCTGGGTCACAGCAAGACGAAAACAAACAGCTGGATATAAAAGGTAAATGTTCTCCTATCACCCTAAGATGCTACCTTTTATTTCCATTTCACCAGTGATATCAGCTATCCCTAGTTATGAGATTGTTACTTTATTGTAACAATGCATGTAAATGTTTTCAAATGGCAATGGGATACGAAAAAAATCACTCTTGGACCATACCTACTAGAAGAAGAAAGTATCCAAAGTTTACATGGCTGAGATGCATAAACTTAGTGGGCAAAGAAATGCAAACTCAGAATCACTACCTCGGATACATCAGCTGGAATGGTATATTGCTGTTGGTCTTAAAGAAGTTGTCCACTACTTGGACAACTCCTTGTCATTCTCCACGCTTGGCCCCGATAAAATAAAGCTTATACTCCCTTCCCATGCCAGCGCCGTTCCCGCGGTGTCGGCACTCCCTTTCCCACAGCGCTCGTGCAGTTGTTATGACACGTGAGCCGTGGGCCCAATCAGCGCTGGTGCCACTGTCTTCGCCTTCGGACAAATTGAACATTAAGAGGAAGTCAGAGATCAGCTGCAGCTCAGACTTCCTCTTCATGTTCAATTCGACAGAAGGCGAAGACAGTGGCACCAGCACTGATTGGGCCCACGGCTCACGTGTCACAACAACTTCACGGGAGCCTGGGGACCGTGAGTGCTGACACCGCTGTAACGGTGCCAGAACAGGAGTGGAGTACAGGCTTTTTTATTTTATCAGGGCCAAACATTTACAGTGCATTGTGAAAGTATTTGGCCCCCTTGAACTTTTCTACCTTTTGCCACATTTCTGGCTTCAAACAAAGATATAAAATTCTAATTTTTGGGGGAAGAATCAACAACAAGTGGGACACAATCGTGAAATGAAAGAAATTTATTGGATATTTTAAACTTTTTTAACAAATTAAAAACTGAAAAGTGGGGTGTGCAATATTATTCGGCCCCCTTGAGTTAATACTTTGTAGCGCCACCTTTTGCTGCGATTACAGCTGCAAGTCGCTTGGGGTATGTCTCTATTAGTTTTGCACATCGAGAGGCTGAAATTCTTGCCCATTCTTCCTTGCAAAAGAGCTCGAGCTCAATAAGGTTGGATAGAGGGCGTTTGTGAACAGCAGTTTTCAGCTCTTTCCACAGATTCTCGATTGGATTCAGGTTTGAACTTTGACTTGGCCATTCTAAGACCTGGATACGTTTATTTTTGAACCATTCCATTGTATATTTTGCTTTATGTTTGGGATCATTGCCTTGTTGGAAGATAAATCTCCGTCCCAGTCTCAGGTCTTTTGCAGACTCCAACAGGTTTTCTTCCAGAATGGTCCTGTATTTGGCTCCGTCCATCTTCCCATCAATTTTAACCATCTTCCCTGTCCCTGCTGAAGAAAAGCAGGCCCAAACCATGATGCTGCCACCACCATGTTTGACAGTGGGGATGGTGTTTTGAGGGTGATGAGCTGTGTTGATTTTACGCCAAACATATCGTTTTGAATTGTGGCCAAAAAGTTAGATTTTGGTTTCATCTGACCAGATCACCTTATTCCACATGTTTGGTGTGTCTCCCAGGTGGCTTGTGGCAAACTTCAAAAGAGACTTTTTATGGATATCTTTGAGAAATGGCTTTCTTCTTGCCACTCTTCCATAAAGGCCAGATTTGTACAGTGTATGACTGATTGTTGTCCTATGGACAGTCTCTCCCACCTCAGCTGTACATCTCTGCAGTTCATCCAGAGTGATCCTGGGCCTTTTGGCTGCATCTCTGATCAGTCTTCTCCTTGTTCGAGATGAAAGTTTAGAGGGACGGCCGGGTCTAGGTAGATTTGCAGTGGTCTGATACTCCTTCCATTTCAATATGATCGCTTGCACAGTGCTCCTTGAGATGTTTAAAACTTGGGAAATATTTTTGTATCCAAATCCGGCTTTAAACTTCGCCACAACAGTATCTTGGACCTGCCTGGTGTATTCCTTGGTCTTCATGATGCTCTCTGCACTTGAAAAAGAACCCTGAGACTATCACAGAGCAGGTGCATTTATACGGAGACTTGATTACACACAGGTGGATTCTATTTATCATTACTAGTCATTTAGGACAACATTGGATCATTCAGAGATCCTCACTGAACTTCTGGAGTGAGTTTGCTGCACTGAAAGTAAAGGGGCCGAATAATATTGCACGCCCCACTTTTCAGTTTTTAATTTGTTAAAAAAGTTTAAAAGATCCAATAAATTTCGTTCCACTTCACGATTGTGCCCCACTTGTTGTTGATTCTTCCCAAAAACTTAGAATTTTATATATTTATGTTTGAAGCCAGAAATGTGGC
The DNA here is from genome assembly GCF_046119375.1 of Phyllobates terribilis. Lineage (NCBI taxonomy): Eukaryota > Metazoa > Chordata > Amphibia > Anura > Dendrobatidae > Phyllobates > Phyllobates terribilis. The sequence continues at coordinate 535,539,583 of NW_027362764.1, forward strand.
AAAAGGTAGAAAAGTTCAAGGGGGCCAAATACTTTCACAATGCACTGTAGATCAAAAAAGTGTTGTCCAAGTGTTGGACAACACCTTTAAGTTTTGATGAGAATATGGGCTCTTTGGCAAGGGAAAAATGCTTAAAAGGAGTTTCTGGAACTTTTTTAGTGCAGAACTCAGTGCAGAATACGACCTACTACCACTTTGTAATGTACTTAATCATCATATAGTTCTGCTAAGGGGGCAGTATTATTTGCAAATGACACATGCCAGCATTGTGCAATTGCTTAACTGTTCACAATAACAGTAATTTTGGTCAGGGGTGCCCAAACTTTTACATGCCACTGTATAACACTGATAATGCCACTGAAATAATCTCTGGAGGCAGATTCTCATGCAGATCAGTGTCCGGACCATAGTCCTGAACAGGTCATTTACATATAAGAAAAACATAGATTTCTCTGGAATAAAACATCAAATCACAGCTATCAAGATATCATTTTATTCAGCTTCCGATGACCTGCATGCACATGCAGATAGCTTTGGAGGGTTCACCTACTGGCAGATTCACTTTAAAGCACCACTCCAGCATTTTTTATTGCAGCACTGGAGTGGTGTCACTAATGTAAGGTCCCTTTAACATTTACCTCTGACTTCTGATCAGTTAGAAGTTGCAGTCACAAGATGGCGGCACGGTACTGGAGCGGTGCCGTGAAGAGCTGAAGACGGAGGGTAGTGAGTAAAATATTGGGTGCAGGGACTTTATGTTGGTAGTACCACTCCAGTGCCTCAAAAAAAAAAAACTGGAGTGAAGCTTTAACCTGTAATCAGTGACAGGACTGGTCCATAACATTTACAGGATAAAGCAGAATGAACCGGAAAACAAATTTTGGTGTGGGTACTGAAAGGCCAAGAAGCATATTCAGACCTTTTTATGTGTCTATATTAGGGATGTCAAACTTAAAAAAACAGAGGGCCAAAATGAAAAACTTGGACAAAGTCGCGGGCTAACCAGTATATAGAATAATAGTCATAGGACACAGTCCTCCATACAGAATAATGGGGCCCACAAAGTCCTCCAAACAGAACAATGCGCCCCACATAGTCCTCCCTACAGAATAATGGGCCCCCATAGACCTCCATACAGAATAATGGGCCCCCATAGACCTCCATACAGAATAATGGGCCCCACATAGTCCTCCATACAGTATAATGGGCCCCACATAGTCCTCCATACAGTATAATGGGCCCCACATGGTCCGCCATACAGAATAATGGGCCCGACATGGTCCTCCATACAGAATAATGGGCCCGACATGGTCCTCCATACAGTATAATGGGCCTGACATGGTCCTCCATACAGTATAATGGGCCCGACATGATCCTCCATACAGTATAATGGGCCCGACATGATCCTCCATACAGTATAATGGGCCCCACATAGTCCTCCATACAGAATAATGGCCCAACATGGTCCTCCATACAGAATAATGGGCCCCATATAGTCCTCCATACAGAACAATGGCCCCACATAGGCATGGCGGTTCTGGTGTCGCGGGCCAAATATAACTTCCCTGAGAGCCAGAGATTTGGCCCACAGGCCGAAGTTTGACACGAATGGCCTAGATAAAGAATGAAGAAACAATGCTGCTGATTACAGAGTCTGAACATCTGTCCTATTCAGTAGTGGGGTGCCAAAGGTCGGACTCCCATGATCACAGATTTAGAGCTATCAACTTATATTTCCCAAAACAAAAAATGCTTTAAAATAAGCGGAGCCCTATTGGTATTTAAAGGGATCATTGATTTCTAGGTCACTAGTGTTTTTCTTCAGTTTAAAATTAGACCCAAGCGCCCAAGTAATCCTGTTATATGAGATTCCTTATAAGTAATTGTGCTAAATGTTGATGGCAGGAATCAAGGTGAAAGTCAGTGGCGCACTTCTAGACGATAGCATCGGTGGCTTCCTGACACAGATGAGTTAACTTTCTACCATTGGAAAAACACTCAGCAGTTGCTGATATATTCCGTTTCAGCACAATCTGCCTTCCTGGCACACATCTTGCTATCGTCTGAAAGTACTCATCACAATTGTTTGATACCAATCTTGTGAATTGCAATATGAGTGATGTACTTATCAGGGCATCATGAAAAATAGAGCAATATTAAAAGGAATATGGAAAGTAGGTGAGAAGAGATGCAGAATTCCTATATGCCTGGAATGTTCTAGAAACAAGTTGTTTTTGTTTGCTATGCTGTCAGTATCTTTGCCATCAGAAATAATATGCTGCTCTGACTTCAAATGTAAGAACTTCTTTCATTTTTGTTTTTTTGATGATAGTCATGCTGACAACTTTTTTTGGTCCATCAAACTCAGCAGTACAATTACATGAATTTGCTTTTAATAAATTACCATTTTTGCATATATCAGTCAAAGCACCATGTCTAAATAGTAGCAAAGTAAATGCATTATTAATTTAATTGCCACAACCTATTTAGCTAGCTTCTATCATAATTTGCTGTAACATGCAACCTATCAGAGAACAGAGTAAAGCGTAAAGCGCAGAAAGTAAACCGATTAGATTGTCCTGGAGAGATTACAATGTAGCAAGCTTGCACTATTCCAGCCACTACATTAATGTTTTAAGCAGGTAAAACAAAATAACTCAATTTGCAGAAAAACGAATGGTTGGTTTGCTGATGAAGACGTTTCCAACCTTACAACGATATAAATAAAAGGGGCAAAACAACTTATCTGTTTTACTGTATGAGAACCGTAGCTGCACGGTTGGATCTGCGGGAATAAGGCACAGCAGCCGCTACGGGCCAAGCAACAGGAGGCCCCCAGATACCGGCAGGACCATCAGATGTGTAGGTGTATGGAGGCAGATGCCAGGGGAAAGTGGAAAGCACAGTTAAAACTCAAACGCCCGATCCTATTGTTCTCTTATGAGATAACCTACGACCCAAGATGTCTACTACTGACTTATTTCACTCGTGCAACAGCTAGCCAAATCAAGTCTCATACTTTGCACTGATGAGGGTTAATACCCCGAAACATGTCAAATTGGGATTCTGGTTTGGTTTTATCCTAAGTCATATTGGAAGGGTCGATATTGACTTGTAGGATTGCTGCTGCTGCCAATAGGTGCACTAGAGGTCAAGACCTCTTCCTCTCTGAAGAGACAATTTGCATATTTCATTTCCCAGAGGTGCATGCAAGGTGTTTAAGTCTCCTCACTGGCATGCCAGGCCTGGCTTGTCACTCTCCACAAGGAGAAACCTTATCCATTAACACCTACAACAGAAAAGGCATAAAATCTTGGTCAAGTAAACTATTCATGTAGCTCTCAATGGTCCAAAAGAGGATGTTCCCCAGCACCAAAGGAAAGCAGTTAAAAGTTAGCCTTTAATCAAATAGGATAAAAACAGAATGTGCACCTATTAAAAACACCAATAATGCTCAGATGTTTTGGATAGAAAAACCCCTTGATCAGTTATTCTGACGTATAAGCAATCAAGTGTGGGTGGGAGCTACAGCTGCTCTCATCACCTCTTGATTACGTATATGTCCGAAGGCGGGGACAGTGACGCCAGCGCTGTTTGCGTGCAGGGTCCACATGGCGTAACAACCTCATGTGAGCCACGGGAATGTGAGTGTCAACACCGCAGTAATGGCCCCGGCACGGGAGGGGAGTTTAGGTGTTTTTATTTTAACGAGAGCAAACATGGGGAATGTGAAGGCGTTGCCCTAGTAGTGGACAACCGATATAATCATGGCGTAGCTACCCAAAACGCGTAAGCATGAGTTTCTTTTTAATATGTGCACATTCTGCCAATTATTTATTCTGTATAATTAAAGGCTAAGTTGTAACCACGTTTCATTAATGTTGGAGAACATCCCCTTTTGGACCACTGAGAGCTATTTGACCTGGAAGTCAAGCACATGGGGCAAGAGAAAGAGAAACACCTGCTTGTTTGACAAGTACAATGTTCACTTCAACCAGCGGACCATGCTTACTAAACAAACTTATGGGAAACATTCATTAACTGAGGTTTTATAAGTACAGTGAAATGCCATCCACATTACCTGGCAATATTATTTGGCTATAAGGCTCTTCATCTTCAAAAATATATAAACTGTCTAAAAAAGCTAAAAACCACCAATCACATGCCAGTCACGCAGACTAAATAATGAGAATGAGCACAAAGCACTGTGGTGTATGCAAATATTTCAATAATTGAAAAAACATATAGGAGCCGACAATACGCTGTACACACAGATACATTGGTACATGTATGAATGACGCATAACACTGAAGCACCACTCCAGCCTCTCTTTATTTCAGCGCTGGAGTGGTGCCATTGATCCATGTTAAGTTTAACAGCTGCCATCTTCATCGGTTCCTGGCACCGCTCGGTTCCGTGCTGCCATCTTGCGACCACAACTTCTGACTGACCAGAAGTCATAGGCAACGATCACAAGCTCTCAATGTAAGACTATGAGAGGCTTGACCTGGTCTCGTTCTGGTTCTCATAGACTTACACCGAGCAGCAAACACTGGAGCGGTCCGGCATGTGACCACCTGCAGAAGACGATTGGAGCGGTGCCGATAAAAGATGAAGAATGTGGCTGGTAAGTATAAGGGTATGTGCACAAGGTAGATATCTGGTGCAGATATTTCTGCACCATTTCTGCATTTCTTGGCAGGAAAAATGCTGAGTAAAATAGACCCATTTTTCATTCATTTTTCACATGCGTTTTGGGGCAGATTTTTTTCCTACTTATTAGTATGACTGAAATCTGCAGCAAAAATGCTGAAATAATTGACATGCTGCAGATTTACATCTGCAGACAAATCTGCAAATCATAAATAGGCAACGTGCGCCTAAGACTTCAGGATTCTCATTCACTTTGCTGGCATCAGGGAACCCTTCAGGTGACAAATCTGCGCAGAAAAAAACCCACGACAAATCTGTGACAAATCTGCAACATGTGCACAGGCCCCAATACTGGGGGGCAGGGAACTTAGATTAGTAGCACCACTCCAGCACTGAAATAAAAAAAAAAAGTTGAAGTGGAGTTATTTTACTTTTATTAGAAAAGGAGCTTCAATCTGAAGAGGTCAAGGCAATCCAGAGCCCCGGCAACTTCACTTTCAGCTTGTGCTCAACACTGGAGAGGGTTTCCTGTATTGGCACATCACCACCAGTTCTGTGTGAGAAGGGGGCTGGCTGACTAGCTCATATCAATGCCAAATCCAGCCCCCTTCTCCATCTCAGTTGATGAATAGACAAAAAAAATAAGCCAGCTAGCGAGGCCCCTTCACACACACAACCTATCATGTGCAAAAAATATATATTTTTTTTTTAGGGCCATAAGGAAGTTGCCAGAAACTGGGTTTGTTGCTGACATCTTCAGATTGGGGCACCTTCCTCAATACAACTACAATAACGAGTTGTGCATATATTTATTTTAAAACGCACAAAAAAGTTTTGTATTCCAAGTTGAAAAACTCTTTAAAATTTGGAATATGCAGTAAAATTTCTTTAATCCGAAGTACAATCAAGTAAAATGTGCTACAACTGCTCCTGACACAGAACAATGGGAATCAGAAGACCGGTGGCAGAGATAACCCAGCGTGAGACACCTCTGACTGAAGGAAAACCTTCATGATCGCAGCGGCAGTCAACTTTTTTTTCTTATCATATCATCTTGTTTAGGCATCTTTCTGGAGGATAGCGGTTTTCTATATTTTATTACAAGAGATGTATCATAGAGAATTATCATAATCTGGTAGATTACATGAAGAACTACATTAGAATACTTATGACTTCAGTGAAGGACTACGTCACTAACAGTCCTTTACTGGTGGGATTACCTTTCTTTTGGTGTTCCAACTCCATGCTTCCCCAGTAAATGAGTGTTCAGATGCTTTCTCATAACAAAAGCCACCCTGAAAGAAATAGAAACATAAATCACATGTAAACTATGTATGGAAGACACAATATTCTAGGAATGTTTCAGGGGTTCTCCCAAGATATTTATATTACATAGACTTGCAGAAGTGAAAAAAATAATAGGCTTAAGTAAACCACCTATAAGTCTAGCACTGCCTCTCCACCGCTGCCCCCAATCTGTGCTGACAGGCTGCAGCACAGAAGTCACAACTAGGAAGCTTGTGACAGCTGCAGCCACTTACACTGGGCTCATTGGTCTTGTGCCACTAATGCTAATGATTAGTTACAGTCATCATGTAATTGATGGGTCATATGTTGTCACTGCAGGACTATCAGAGCAGAGGTGTTGGAAAGGGAGACTAAAGGGTTAATCCCTTAACAACATATTGATGACTTTTCCTCCAATATAGATGAGCAATATCAGTTTAGTGGGATCTGATATCCCTCCACCTCCTCTGATTAGCTGGTATCTACTCGGGCTGTGACTGAAGATAAACCATGTTCAGAGCTGAACCAGTGCAGCTCCGTATGTTATTAGTGGCCACTTCCAGGTACTGCACCTCATTTCCCATTCCCTTATTTCATTGTAATCGCTTATATAATGCCGGGAAAATTCCACAGTGCTTAACAGGCATCATCATCACTGTCCCCATTGGGGCTCACAATCTAATTTTCTTATCTCTACATCTTTGCAGTGCTGGAGGAAATCAAAGTACTCGGAGGAAACCCATGCAAACATGAGGAGAACACACAAACTACTTGCAGATGTTGTCCTTGGTGGGATTTGAATCCAGGACCCCAGAGCTACAAAAGTACAGTGCTAACCACTGAGCCACACTTGAAAAGGAGATGAGGTCCGGTAGCTGATTACAACTAATAAACAGGCTGCGCACTGAAGCGGATAACAGCTGATTGGTGGGGGTGCCGGATGTTAGACCGCATTGATATCGATGACCTATCCCACTAATAACTCATCAATATGTTAGTCCTGGCCAAACCCTTTAAATAGTTGAGTATTGCTAATTTTATTTAAAGCCTCACTTCATTGCACTGTTGGAGTGGAGCTTTAAATGCAAGTGCCCTGCCCCCTGTCTGATACTCACCTGTCATCCCCTTCATTCTTTTCCAGTGTCGCTCTGGTTCGTCTCTGGTGAAAAGTGACCTGTGGCGCGCGTCGGAGGTCACTTCAATACAAGTCTATGAGAGCCATGTTCTGACTCTCATTGACTTGTATTGAGAGCTTGGGATGTAGCTTCTGACTTCTGGACAGTCAGAAGCTGAGCCCACAAGATGGCGCCGCAGGACCGGAGCGGCGTCAGTAAAATGTGAAGACATCAGAGGGTGAGTATATGACCGGAGGAAGGGGACTTACAAAGTACCACTGCACTACTGAAAAAAAAAGCTGGAGTGGTGGCTTTAAACACATTTTCTGCCCTCCTCAGCTATTTTTTTAAGCCCTTCACCCTAGTGGGAAAACCCTACTGTGACTGATCACCTTCATTATACTATGCCTTTTTTTCTACTATAATATAATAGTTAATTTTCTGCCTAAAATAAATCAAGTAATATACAGTAAAATAGTTAAAGATTATTTTTTTTTAGCAGAAGTTACTGATACACTCATTTTTTTGTTTTTAATTTTTGAGTGAGTGAAAAACGCATCACAAACATTTTCAACAGTGATTTTTAATGATAAAAGAAACGTCGGTAGAAATGTGATGCTGGCCGGGGCACACAGAAGAGGAGAAAGCCTTTAATTCACTGTATGGCGTCTGTAGTGTTACGAGCGGAGCTTTTAATTATGTTGCAAGATGATGGAGGCTGACAATTTAGATATGCTACATACGCAAGAGAAAAAGCCAAATTGCTCACTTGATAAGCAAATGTTTCTGTTACAACTTCCAGTGTGAAAAGGACTCGCAAACATTTTTGTTAATTATGTATTACAGCTGTCCTTCATAAACTTAATTACTAATTGCTGAAAGGCAATGGGTTTCCATTTGCATATGTACACGAAAGGCATGAAATATGCAGAAATATGATTTTAATTAGCATGCGATGATATGAAGGGATACAAATCAAACTGGCATGTTAGAAGATTTTTAACATTAAACACTGAATTCATCTGGACACTTCGCATATAATGGACACAGATGAATTATGTGATGAAGACAGCATTCAATTTAAGACCATGGCTTCACCAGGAAAATGCCAAAGTGTTTCCTCCTTGCCAGAAAGAGAATTATTCTCAATGGGGAAAAAAAACAAAACCCTAACTATAAGCATATAGTAGTGGCTAAGTCCCAACCAATAGTAGGAAACCATGGATATGTATTAGCTCAATAAACAAGCATCATAAAGGACACGTATTGCCCATTATTATTTTTTTCTTAATTTTAAGATAATAAAAACATTTTTTAATATGATTTTTCTTCTATTTTCTGTATGTGATTATGGAGGCAGCCATTGTGCTTGAGCTGACAGCATTAACATATGGGCTTTACAGCAACTAGATGTGAATAAACTGTGGATGTCCATTGCCCTGTAAAGGAGAGTGTCTTAGGCATGCTCTGTGACCTGTGCAGAAGTCACTGTGCAGGGAGGGATAGCAGGTGCGCTGTGATCATCACCTACTCCTGTGTTATCTATGTTGGGGTTTTCTTTCCTTCTGATCCTGTCTGTGATCGATGATAAAGAGAGGACTGCTGAGAAGTGAATTATACAAAACAGCAATATCAGCCTATTATCAAAAGACTGAGGCTATGTGCCCACGATGCAGATTTGAAGCAGAAATTTTCTGAGCAGTTCTGAATCTCCTTGGCAGATAAAACGCATGCGGATTTTACATTCGTTTATGCATGCGTTTTTTTCAAGAGATTTGAGCATCACTTGGAAAAGGGCTTGACAAGTTGGTCACACAATATAAATCCATGCAACTGGATTTTTCCGCAATGATAATCCGCAGCGGAAATTTCCGCAGCATGTGCACAGCACATGCAGATTATCATTGAGGAACATGGCAGACATCTTAACAAGCGATTTTAATGCGTTTCCGCAGCGGAAATGCTGCCATGGAAACGCAATAAATCTGCATCGTGGGCCCACAGCATGACTGTCACTTCCAAACAGATGTGAACAGGTGCAAGCTGAGGGAGCCACTTCCATAAGTAACTAACAAATTAAAGCTGCACAGAGTATTTTTAATCTGTATTGTGTCATTTCTCAGTGGTTAGCATTGTTGCCTTGCAGCACTGGGGTCCTGGGATCAAATCCCACCAAGGACAACATCTGCAAGGATTTTGTATGTTCTCCCTGTGTTTGTGTGGGTTTCCTCTGGGTTCTCCAGTTTCCTCCCACATTCCAAAGACATACTGATAGGGAATCTAGATTGTGAGCCATAATGGGGACAGTGCAAATAATGTCTGTAAAGCGCTGTGGAATTAAAGAAGCACTACTCCCATCAAAGTTTTTATCCTATTAATATATTGCAATCATCATATTATAGAGCACTGTGGACTTACTATTACTCACTTTGCCTTTCTACCAAGCTAATTCTTCTCTTTTCTCTGCTCTATGTAGAAACAGGAAGTCTCTTGTCCCTGCATTTATCATTCCCCTTCAACTCCTGACCCAGCTGCTCTGCTTCTCGCCCTGCCAGGGACTTTTTCAGAGACTGATGACCCAGAGGGAATAACCAACTTTGATGGTTGGAGTGCTTCTTTTTGGCGCTATATACGTGATATACAGTTCTCTGTTATTCCAGCAGGAAAAGCAAGATAAATGGTCAATCAGTTGTTAGGCTATGTTCACACAAAGATTTTTTCCAAAGGCAAAAACCACAGGTTTTTTAGTAGATGCGGTTTCAGGAAATGCTTCCTCAAGTATTGTGCACCTAATGACATTTTCATGTGAATTTTGCTATAGAAGCCGATTGAAATACTCATCAGAAAACACTCAAAAGAACGAACCCATGCATTTCTATGTAAAAATGACTTGCCGTGCATATATGTTCAGGATCGTAAACATCTTTAAAGGGGTGGTCCACTACTATTTAAAATATGCCAAAGAGTTTTTATGAAGAAAAGCAGCTTCTCTGTAATTACCTCCCTCTGCCTTTTCTGCCTGTGAGCGGCGCTATCACTGGCCACTCCCAGGCAGCACGTGACCCCCGGCTGCAGCCGGCTCTGACATCCGCTGATGTCACGACAAGTGCTGGCAGCAGCAGGGGGTCTCTCTCTTCCGTGTTCCACCGGTGGCTGCTGGGTTGTGGGCGGAGTTACCCCCCACGTCACACCCGGCATCCACAGCACGCTCTGCCTCTCCCTATTCACTGGGAAAGCGCGCAATGGATGCTGGGTGTGACGCTATGGGGTAACCCTGCCCACAACCCAGCAGCCACCGCGGGGGCCCAAGCGCTGAGTAAGGCCTCAATAGACGGGACGCCAGCGGGGGGTCACGTGCTGCCTGGGAGTGGCCAGTGATAGCGCCGCTCACAGGCAGAAAAGACAGAGGGAGGTAATTATAAAGAAGTTGCTTTTCATCATAAAAACGCTTTGACAAATTTTAAACCATTTCAGGCTTCTAAAAACACCAAGCAGTTTACAGAACTTGTCCATTATTCAGAAGACTCTCTGTACTTTATAATACAAGTCAATAGGAAAGCTCAAAAGACACCAAGAAGATTCCTAGATGTCTTCTGGATCATCTTAACATGTTTTTTCCATAAAAAGCCTTTAGCGGTTTCTTCATTATTTAATCGAGTGAATAAAAAAAACAACTAGAAAGCGACAGTAAAAAAAGACATCACAAAAACCATAGGAAAAGCTCCAAAAACTGCAGTCAAAACTGTTGGAAAAATGCTAAAAGAAACCCTTCAATGTGCACAGGGTATGTGTACGACATCTCTCTCAGGTAGATTCTGCCTGGAATCTGAATGAAAAGGCACCCCACAACCGCCCCAAACAATAATCATAGTGCATGGCAATGTAAAAGCGACATTATTGTGCACATGTTCAGTCTTTTGTTACCTCTATTAACCGCTTAAGGTTCGGAAACTGTGAAGTGGTCAAAAGAAGTGACATGCCGATTCCTAAAGTGATTTCCATGGCGGAAACGCGTCAAAAATGCATGTGATCCTGCATATGACTATATCAATAAAGTTTTGTCAAAGCCAAATCACAGAAAAATATCAAAAACAAAGTAGCTTTATTTAAAACATGACATATCGACAAGAGACAAAACGGGCAGCGTCAAAAATGCGATAAAAACACGCGTAAAAAAAGGCACTCAAAAACGCAATGAAAAACGCGAGTAACTTAATTTACTTAAAGCACCACTCCAGCTTTTATTTATTGTACCGCTGGAGTGGTGCTCTAAATGCAAGTCCCCTCCCGCCGCCTTCATCCATTTCCAGCATCGCTCCCGTCGGTCTCCAGAGAAAAGTGACCTACAGGCTGCTCCAGTGTTTCATGGCGCGGCACGGAGGTGTCTTTACAATACAAGTCTATGAGAGCCTCGTTCTGGCCTCATAGACTTGCATTGAGACCCTGTGACGTAGCTCCTGACTTCTGGCCAATCAGAGGCTACTCTCACAAGATGGCGCTGTGGGACCGGAGGGGAGCCGAAAAACGGTGAAGATGCCATACGGTGAGTGTATGACTGGGGCAGAGGACTTGCATTTAAAGCGCCACTACAGCGCTGAAAAAAGAACAAAACACTGGAGTGGTGCTTTAATAGGTGCAGAAAATCTGCAACATTAAAAACTCACCAAAAGCTCATTGTGGGGACCTAGCCTTTGTGTCCAATTTATCTGGCAGAGTAAAACTGTGTGGGGCACACCATATCGACTAAGGGAATAGTAACACGCACTTGTAAATGTATGAATACTCGTCCAGAAGGAATAACAGGGGAAATGCATGTATAATTTTAAGAAAATATTACCCAGAGTTTTAAAACAAAGTAACTATTGAATCCGACCTATCAAGATATCCGACAGCTTCTTCAGGTTATTAGCGATGTATATCTGGCATCTCTGCCTGCCATCGTCCTCCTCGTAACACAATACTAAATACTTGAAATAATGAATGGGCATGGGCTGGTAAGCCTCTTCTGCAGCAGATGCACCTCGTGAATAAAGGCCTTATATCTCTGTAGCCTTGGGGGCTTTGCCTCGGAGTTCATTACTGCCAGGAATATACTTATCCCTTGTATGCATGCAGCTTTCATGAGCGATCAATTAAATATTTGTCTTTATGATTCAAACATTTTACAAGTCTAATTGATTGCCTGTAATAACTATCAAGCAGTTCTTTCATGTCTAGACTGTCACGCTATGAAAAATCTACATAGTTTGCTGCACGCAGGAGAAGAGGGGGTATTCTTTATGGCGCTGTTCAAGTCAATGTGTTGTGATTGGATGGGAAGATTTACATTCACTGTAATGCAGGCTCAAGGCACTAAAAGAGGAAAGCTTCTGCCGATGCACAGAGGCATTAGAGATGCCATTTATTAGTTATGGATCTCTAAGGAGACAATGATCAGCTTGTAATACTTGCCCTATGGTCAATCTATTTCCACTTTTTCCTGAGCGGGATGCTGCTCAAACCCCAGCGGTTTTGTACAATTACACACGGCGGGAGACTTCTTTTTGTAATTGATTCCGTATATACTTAGATATAAACTGGATATCAACTGTACAATACATTCCATATTCTACGACATCTCATATTCCAGAGTTTACTGCACCAGTGAACAATACGCCATGTAATCTTAGCCATTTGAGGCTATGTAAACACTGAAAATGCTGGTGGTCGTACTCCTGGATGTGCAGTGTGGTGTTGACATTGCTGTGTATTATGTTCATTTCATGGGGTGTTTTTGCGCCACTTTTGCTCAGAATCCGCCTGAAAAAGACACCATGCGCACATACCCTTGGAGTGTTTCTGCTCAAAAAATTCATGAAAACCTCTTTGAGATCCAAAATTGCATTGAAAAGTGGTCAACTAGAGAATGATCCTCTCGAAGAATGCCGGTAAGTATAATTTATGGTGGAACACAATCTGTCATGGGAAATTAAAGGGGTATGCTTAAGATTGAAAGTTATCCCCTATCCATGGAATAGGGGATAACTACCCGAATGCTTGAGGCGTGACCACTAGGGTAGCCAATGACCACGAGAACCGTAGTTCTGAAGAGCCCCATGTGACAGAGGTCAATCATGTGCACTGCCGCTCCATTCATTCATTCTTATGGGAGCACTAAAGACAATAGAGCACAGTGCTAGGCAATCACTAGGGTTCCCATTAAGAATAAATGGAGTGGTAGTGCACATGATCGACCAACACTGCAATCACACAGGGCTCTTCAGAGGGTTGGACCCCCAGCGACTAGGAAGTTATCTGCAATCCCATAGATAGGGGATAGCTTCCAAACTTAAGAATACCCCTTTAAGTCTTGATGAGCGGTTAGTCTTCTCAAAGAGGTGGTCTAATAATAATACTAATAATAATAATTTTATTTATGTAACAACATATTCGGCAGCACTTTACAATTAAGCAGGGACATGTATAGACAATAAAGACATTATGAGTAACACAAAGCTCAAGAGTTACAGGAGAAGTGAGGTCCCGCTCACAAGCTTACAATTTATAAGGAAATATGGGGGACACAATAGGTAAAAAGCGCTCGTCATGTAGGGTCCAGCCATCATTATAATAAAGAGGGCATTTTAAACAAAAACTGGATGATACTGTCATCAGCCTGTATCTGTACAAGTAGAGTTACCGAGGGCTATTGGGCGCATGGAGGATGTGGAGACAGATGAATAGGAGGGACCAGATTCTGAGGAAAATTTAGAAAGGGGGAACAGGAAAGAGTTAGGTTAGTGATGTGAGGTGATAGGTCTGTCTAAAGAGATGTGTTTTTAAAGCAGGCTTAAAAATGTAGGGGCTAGGTATCATCATATTGTTCAGGGTAGTGCATTCCTGGTGCAGCACAAGAGAAGTCTTGGAGACGGAAATGGGAGGATGTTAGTCTTAGATCAGTTGCAGAATGAAGAACATTGATAGTGTGATAGAGATGAGGGAGGAGATGCTTGGTCATGCAGAACTGTGCAGAGCTTTGTGGGTGAGAGAGAGAAGTTTATATTGTACTCTGTAGTGGATGGGTAACTAGTGCAATGACTGGCACAAGTTGGAGGCGTTGGTGAAGCATCTGGACAGAAATACGAACCTGGCTGCCACGTTCAGGATCAATTTCAGAGGAGAAAGTTTGGTAAGATGGAGACCAGTCAGTAGGGTATTGTCATTTAGAGATGTTTCACTGCATTAATATTAGTGACAAAAAAGAGCCCAATTGGCGATCGGGACTGAAGACAATTTCTGCAGAATCCCTGTGTACACCAGCCCTGGTTGCTGTTCTTGCTAGTAGTAGAGTGTCAGAGCTTATTTACTTCTATATCTTCCAGCAACACATGAGAATTGTTCTATATTACATTGTATATATTACATAGTATATGTAGTTTTCTGGTATGACTGCATTTACAAACCTCCAGCAGAATGAATAAGATGCCATATCAGAAACAATTATTATTAACCTCTACCTAAAGTAAACTGTAGCCGCATGATAAACAACTGGTGCTGGTCAATGGACCACAGCAGTGCCCAGACCGACCACAGCAGTGCCCAGATCAGTCACAGCAGTGCCCAGACCAGTCACAGCAGTGCTCAGACCAGTCACAGCAGTGCCCAGACCGACCACAGCAGTGCCCAGACCGACCACAGCAGTGCCCAGACCGACCACAGCAGTGCCCAGACCGACCACAGCAGTGCCCAGACCGACCACAGCAGTGCCCAGACCGACCACAGCAGTGCCCAGACCGACCACAGCAGTGCCCAGACCGACCACAGCAGTGCCCAGACCGACCACAGCAGTGCCCAGACCGACCGCGGTATATACTGTAGAATATGTTATCAAACAATCGCTGGCACAAATTGACTAAAGGGGACAATAAAAAATATATAAAATAAAAATATTTTAGAAATCTAAACAAAAATAAATAAATAAAAGTTTGAACCAGCCCCCTTTTCCAGTTTAAAAAAAAATGGCCTTGCAGTGTCCATAAAAGACTGATCTATCAAAATACAAAATTATTTAATGCCATAGAGAGGAAACAAAAAATGCCAGAGTTGCTGTTTGTTTGTCATCACACCTCCCTAAAAAATGCAATAAAAGGAGATCAAAACATTGAATGTACTCAAAAATTATATAAATAAATGTCAGCTCGGCGTGCAAAAAACAATCCCTCTTAAAGGTCTATTTACTAATTTTTTTTAAAAAAAGACGACAAACAAAAAAACATATACACATCCACACAAACTAGAGGTTTGGTATCATACGGACCTGGAGAATTGTGTTCCAACGTAATTTTTAACACAGATACTGTAAAAGCCAAAAAGCAAAGGCAGAGTTGCTTTTTTTTTTTTTTTTTTAAACCATTTCATCCCACTTGGGGGATTTCATTTCCCAGTTTTTCAGTGCTTAATGTATTGTAAAACTAATGGCATCACTCAAAACAACAACTTATCTCACAAAATACAAGTGCTCAAATAAATATAAAATTTAAGACTCTTGGAAGAAGGGGGAAAAAATAACGGCAGTAAAAAAAAAAAAAATGCCATGGGTTAAAGACTACGAGCCGTGAACAAAAACGGTGTCAGTAGTGTTATCCTGGACTTAGATAATTGTTTGAATATAATATAGTATCATTAGGTCATATGAGAGAATGGAAAATTAATTTGCCAAAGAAATTTGCCTAGTTGATATTTTGCAGAAACAAAGAATATTAGAGATTAGCTCTTCATTGTATTTGTAATGTGATAAACACGATACATGTAATGCAAAATAAAGTATTAACAAGCCAATGTATAGACTAAGGTTTATACCTTTACATCAGCATAATAAGTAAGGGCCAGTATATTGTGCATAACACACATATATATTTATTTATATACATGTATAATATATATATACACATACACAGACACACACCACTCACTACATCATTCTAGCATAGTTTAGCAGAGCTGTCTTTATATAAGGAGATCACATTGCTTTTTACACCCAAGGCTCCAATTTTCTTGTGGCGACTGTGTAATATTTTGCAATGTAAAACTGACTGAGATGGAAGCTATTTTGCATGGTACAGTGGTCATGGCTAACAAATGAGAGTTTTGTGGGCTGAGTGCTAGTCCCCTGCCTCATCTGCCACCCCTAATGACAGCAGCCACCTGCTGTTTTATTGTCACAGCTGGAGCCAGTTCACACTCCTTGGTGCCGAGTTCTGCCCATGAGCGCCAAGCTATCTCTTCGCCTCATTACTTTGATGAACTTTTTATGGTCAGCACCCATGAAGACCTCATCTAGGACTACAGAGCCCAGGCTGGCTGCAGGGAGTGCTTCTAGGGAGCAATGAGCAATAAGGCACAGTTCCTGACTGTCGCTTACTTAACAAGTCACTCTACCATACCTTGACTCTCAGCAGACCACAACAAGTAAGCCATGAATCACTTGTAGGTAACCAGCATTGCTCGCAGCATTGTTTGCATGAATACAATAAATTGCCTTTGTGCTTCGATACCTCGATCAAACTAGTTTAAAAAAATTCCAATAGAAAGTGCAATGGCTAGAAAGAGCAAAAGCAACTTTCCGGAACATCTCGTGCCACTACCCACAGGTTATCAGAGACCCTGCCAGGTGTGTCAGTGGGAATATTAATAATAAACTAATTATGTTTCTCCGCAAGTCACTGTATTCTACCCTAGAAGCATCATCTCTGTACTGCACAGCTATTCAATGGAGCGTGTCACAATTTTATTTTTTGCATTTATTTTTGCTCACCCCCTCCGACACAGCCTCTCCTGCTGCACTTTCGTATGGCGGATTCCACCTCTCCCATACCCCCCGCCCCACCGGCAAGCACGGTGGAGGAATAGGTTTCCTCCTCTCAGAAAACTGCTCCTTCACCCATATCCCACTGCCGCCCTCAATTACTCTCCCCTCTTTTTATGTGCACTGCGTGCGCATCTACTCCCCATCCAACATCCAACTGGCTGTCATCTACCACCCCCCAGGATCAACCACCACTTTCTTTGACCACTTCACCACTTGGCTACTTCATTTCCTCTCCGTTGACATCCCCACTGTCCTCATGGGCGACTTTAACATCCCCATTGACACTTCCCTCTCAGCTGCCTCTAAGCTTCTATCCCTCACTTCCTCCTTTGGTCTTACTCAGTGGTCTTGCACACCCACCCACAAAGACGGCCACACACTGGACCTCATCTTCACCCTATCTAACCTCTCTAACTCACCTCTCCCTCTTTATGACCACAACCTACTCACATTCTCTTCTCTCTACTCCCCGGGGCAACAATCCCCACTCCACAAACTTGAATACCCTCGCAGAAATCTCAAACACCTTGGCCTACACTCACTCTCTGAAGCCCTCCTCCCTCTTACAGACATTAGTTCCTTACATGATGCAGATGTTGCTGCCACTTTATATAACACCACAACCACTGCAGCTCTCGATTCGGTCGCCCCCCCTTACACATTCCAAGGCTCGCACAATCAACAGACAACCCTGGCACACCAGCCTAACTAAAGAACTGCGACGGGCCTCCAGGGTTGCTGAGCGTAGATGGAAAAGGTCCCACTCCCATGAGCACTTCATCGCATTCAAACAGTCCCTCACTACCTTCAAGTCCACACTCACTGCAGAAAAACAAACATACTTCACATCTCTCATATCCTCCCTGTCTCACAACCCCAAACAACTATTCAACACCTTCAATTCTCTCCTCCGTTCCACAGTGCCTCCTCCCTCTCCTCTTATTTCAGCCGAAGACTTTGCCTCATTCTTCAAGCAGAAGATTGACACCATCAGACAAAGCTTTTGCCTAAAGCCCCCACAGCCCTTCCCCACACCTACTCAACCCTCTTCCTCCAAAACCACCTTCTCCACCATTTCTGAAGATCAGCTTTCCTCCTTACTCTCCAAATCACACCTCACCACCTGTAAACTTGACCCAATCCCGTCCCACCTCATCCCAAACCTTACCACTATCTTCATCCTAGCCCTAGCCCACCTCTTCAACCTGTCACTAAAAACTGGTGTCTTCCCCTCATGCTTCAAACATGCCTCAATCACACCCATCCTCAAAAAGCCCTCCCTTGACCCATCCTCTGTGTCTAGCTATCGCCCCATATCACTTCTCCCCTGTGCCTCAAAACTACTGGAACAACATGTCCATTCTGAACTGTCCTCCCACCTCTCCTCCTGCTCCCTCTTTGACCGCCTACAATCTGGTATCCGACCGCACCATTCTACTGAAACTGCACTGACTAAAAAGTCACCAACGACCTTCTAACTGCCAAATCTAAGCAACACTACTCTGTCCTCCTCCTCCTAGACCTGTCATCTGCCTTTGACACAGAGGACCATTCCCTCTTACTACAGACTCTCTCATCTATCGGCATCACAGACTTGGCCCTATCCTGGATCTCCTCATACCTAACAGACCAGACATTCAGTGTCTCCCACTCACACACCACCTCCTCATCTCGCCCCCTATCTGTCAGTGTCCCCCAAGGTTCAGTTCAAGGACCGCTGCTCTTCTCCATCTACACCTTCGGCCTGGGACAGCTCATAGAGTCTCACGGCTTTCATTATCACCTCTATGCGGATGACACACAGATCTACCTCTCTGGACCCGATATCACCTCCTTACTAACCAAAATCCCACAATGTCTGTCTGCTATTTCATCCTTCTTCTCTGCCAGATTTCTAAAACTTAACATGGACAAAACAGAATTCATCATCTTTCCGCCATCTCATTCAACCCCCCCAACTGACCTATCTATCAACGTCAATGGCTGCCCACTCTCCCCAGTCCCTAGAGCTCACTGCCTTGGGGTAACCCTGGACTCGGAACTCTCCTTCAAACCACATATCCAAGCCCTTTTCACTTACTGCCGACTCCAACTCAAAAATATCTCCCGGATCCGCACATTCCTCAACCATGAATCTGCAAAAACACTAGTGCACGCCCTCATCATCTCCCGCCTTGACTACTGCAACCTCCTGCTCTGTGGCCTCCCCTCTAACACTCTCGCACCCCTCCAATCTATCCTAAACTCTGCTGCTCGACTAATCAACCTGTCCCCCTGCTATTCCCTGGCCTCTCCTCTCTGTCAATCTCTTCACTGGCTCCCCATTGCTCATAGACTCCAGTTCAAAACTCTAACCATGACATACAAAGCCATTCACAACCTGTCTCCTCCATATATCTCTGACCTAGTCTCCCATTACATACCCGCACGCAACCTCCGATCCTCACAAGATCTCCTTCTCTACTCCCCTCTAATCGCCTCCTCCCACAATCGCATACAAGATTTCTCCCGTGCTTCCCCCCTACTCTGGAACTCTCTACCCCAACGTATCAGACTCTCGCATACCGTGGAAACCTTCAAAAGGAATCTGAAGACCCACCTCTTCCGACAAGCCTACAACCTGCAGTAACCACCGCTCCACCATACCGCTGCACGACCAGCTCTACCCTCACCTAATGTATCCTTACCCATTTCTTATAGATTGTGAGCCCTCGCGGGCAGGGTCCTCGCTCCTCCTGTACCAGTCGCTGTCACATTGTGTTCAAGATTATTGTAATTGTTCTTGTATCTTGTAATTGGCGCTATAATAATAAATAATAATAATAATCCAGCAATCTGAGGCGCTCAAGTCTACAGTATGGCGTCACAGCAAGCTAATAAATCCTTACAGTTTTGTACACCGATTCATAATATGGCAGTGTATATGAAGTTTGAAGGGGTTTTGCAGTCTTAAGCTACAAGTCTGCAGTCACTTTCTGTGATTGCAGACTTGTGAATCCTCACATCGCGTGCACCGCATGCTGCGAGGATTCTTCGGCATCGGCAATTTGATTTGCATACATGCGGTCACGTGCCGACTAGATGGGCACAGCCTCGCTCAAAGAGACAGTCTAGTTGGAATATGGCCGGAAGTATGCAAATCGCATACTTGTGGTCACATGACCGCCCGCTCCCGGCACCGGTGAATCCTCACAGCATGCAGTGTACGCGATGTGAGGATTCACAAGTCTGCAGTCACATATAGATGACAGGTGCTACTGATGAGATTTTATGTAGATCGGAAAGGGAGGAGGAGGGAGGAGCTCTGTCTCTAGCTCCTCCCATCTACATAGAATTGTATCCATACCAACTGCTATCTCCTATCTCAGTAATGGGAAAGTCTGTCCTCACTGAATACAGATTGTACCTCAAAACTGAAAATTTTGATAATGACTGATCCATTCTGGCAGAGAAAGAAGTATATTTTTCTGATAAGATACATTATAAAGTTGCTTATTTTCATGTGTATTATTGATAATAAAAATTAAAACAACGGTTATGCTTTAAGACATTTAAAGAGGTTGGTAACTACTTTTTTATTGATGGCCTATCCTTAGGATCCACTCCCTACTCAAATGAACTCATGACCTATCCCGCAGATCCAGCCCCTGTTCAAATTAATAGGGGTGGACCTGTAGTACCCAGCTGCGGCCACTATAGTTTTTGATGGCGTTGCTGTGTTCCAGCAGGATCTGAGAACTTAGACCAGCATTAATAACAGCTGATCAGCAGGTGCGCCAGCAGCTCCACCCCCACTGATCAGATGTTAATGGCCTATCCTTGGAACAGGCCATCAATAAAAAAATTAGTGGCCAATTTGTTTACTGCTTGTTTTCTAAGTTACCAGCCACCTTACAAGCGCTTTCCTACTAAGCTTTTAAGAACTGCCCTGAAGCTGACAGGATCGCTGGATCATGCTGTTAGCTCCTATTTGCAGCCAGCGTCAGCGCCACCACACTACGCCTGGGCCTCATAGTGGAGTATTGGAGTTCTGAACAGTCAAGCAAGCAGGAGCGCACCGTCACTCCACCACCACCACCATCCCGATGCACTCCTACTTGTGAAGATGGGACAATCCGTCTACTACCAACTTTGTTTCTTTTGCAGTAGAAGAATATTTACTGGTCTTTGAAATCCTGGAATTATCTTCACAAGGCTAAAAAAGTCCAATTGACTTGATCACTATTAACATGCATATGATGTACCATTTATACATAATGTATAAGAGCAATTTAGAAGTAAACATGTATAGAAATAACACGTATCCACCATATGTGGTCTTCACAAATTATCTGATCACAGCATCATCAATAAAAGCTTTCCAGGCAGGTTTTAATCTCCTTCCCTACAGAGACTCAAACAGAACCATCTAGAAACTACATTCCTATGTCCACAAATTGCAGAATATCCTATTATATATCCTTAAGTTTTGCTTACTTGTCATTAAGCTATGCAGAGAATGCATGGGTCATTACATTCATAAGTCCCCTAAAATGAATAACCATACATGAATATATGTGCTACGTAAATTACTACAATTACGTAATCTATTCGGAGATGTCATATTTTTGCCATGTGTACATCTATTAGCATAAGGACATCGGTAACAACAATTTAGCTCTAGGGGATTTTCTAGGCATAATATAACATTTAATATGGATTGTATTTGGAAAGGCTCAAAGAAAAGGTAATGTAGTGCCCACGTGTTTGCCTTTATTTGCAAAGGCTTAAAGGGACTCTGTCAGTACAGAATGACTATTCCAATCAAGTACAGGCGCTCGGTGCACCCTTGGTGTGGCCAAACATTTATATGCACCTTCCCACCTACTTGTTTTCCATCTATATTCATCCTTATCTGGCTCTATGAAGCCAGAGCTGTCAATCAAATAGAGGAGGGGGTGAAGATTGAGGGATAACGAGCAGGTGGAAAGGTGCATTTAAATGTTTGGCCACGCCAAGGGTGCACTGAGCGTCTGTATTTGGTTTGAACAATCAATCAGTCATTCTGTGCTGACAGAGCCCCTTTAAAGGGAGACTGTCAGTATGGAATGACTGCTCAAACCAAGCGCTCAGTGCATCATGGCATGGTGTAGCCCCACAGTTCAGTGCACCTTCCCACCTAATTGTTTCTATTTATCTCTGCCCCTCTCTGGTGCTATAAAGCCAAAGCTGCCAATCAAAGAGTAGAGGGTGGAGAAAGAGGGAAAACAAAGTAGGTGGAAAGGTGCACGCGTTTGGCCAAGCCAAGGGTGCACAGAGTGCCTGTGCTTGGTTTGAACAGTCATTCTCTGCTGACAAACTCCATTTAAGATTAATAATGATAATGTAAACCCTTCCAAGGCCTCAGTTAAATGTCCATGTTTGTTCATGTATGCAAAAAAAAAAAAATCGTACGAGTGTCATCAGTGCTTTGGACCTAATTTTCATTAGTGTTTGTCAGTGTTTCAGTTTTTACCATCAGTGTTTAATCAGTGGATGACTTGTACAGAATAATAAATGGTAAAGCTTCTCTTATTCGTTTAATGTTAATAACAGACAGCACTGATGGCATCCATGTGCTGTCCATGATTTCTACAGAACCACAGACTTGTATTGGTACTTTATATCCAAAGTAAAGAAACGGACACCTCACCGTGATTTTTGCATGACCACAAGGTTTGCAAAAACATACAGACACGTAAACAGCCCCATAGACTATAATGGGTACGTGTTCTGTCCGTGAAAACCACGGATAGAAGGTTTACATGCAAAATCCTGGAAAAAAACACAACTTGACTGTGGCTCATAAATGCCTAAAAGTGGATCATGAACGCTGTATATCGAGTGCCACCGACAGAACCGCAGTACATCACCTCTTGTTGAACAAGAAAGTAATTTTACACATGAATTCTCCACCCACCTAAAAAAACTAATTTCCTTCCAGATGGCAATTTTATTAAAATAAAAACAAATGATTTAAAGGGTGAAAAAAAGTAAGAGCTTCCCATTATAATCATTCATTGAGGAGTCTACCATGTTCCCTAATGATCGAAGCTGTACTTTCAGGTAACTTTCAAAAAGAGCTGTCGTGTGTACATGAGGGGTACAATTATTTCTGCCCATTATATCACATGTCTAAGCTGGTGGATGGAGTCTAGCCATTATGATGTCTCCCATACACTGGACACACAGACAGGACAGATTCCGGCTCTCCTATCTGTTCAGTAGGACATGTTCGAATATAGCAGTAATATCCAAGACACCAGATGGTAGTATTTAGTAATGTACCTGTGAATTTAGCACTAAGGTGAGATAAAACACTTACTAGGGGGTAGCAACACTGTCCTGGTGTGTCTCTTTGTTTCTCACTCTGCTTCTGCCTCCTCCTACCCCTCCCCATAGGCACCTGTAATCTGATCTCTCAGTGAGATCACAAATTATTTTGTTTTCAGGAAGATAAAGTGTAAAGTAAATCTGACAGCTAAGTACATGCCCGATCCACGGGCAGTATATATCAGGCACTGGCTGTATGAACTCTGCCAGGTATGGTTGGCTGCGGCGTTTCAGAGGAAAACATACTTTGAAAGCCATCAGGGACCAGGCCACGCTGGAGACTAGTCGGAAAGGTAGTGACACAAAGGCTTCCCCCCCGTCTGCTGCCCTGGTCTGTCTATACGCGTGGAATGGGCAGCATGTATCAGCTGTCAGGTTATCCTTAACTATATTTGTGAATGAATGATTTGTTCAGGTGGCAAAGAGACAAGAAAGAGGCTCATAAGTGAGTAAAGAAGCATATTTCACGATAAGATATGCTACAAAGTTTTTTATATTCGCTTGTACTATTGATTTATGCAACATTTGTTGACACAATGACCGTTTAGGGGTATTAGCATATGGTGCGTATATGCAACAGATTTTCTGGCTGTTTAATCTGCAGAATATTGTAATATTTTTTTTATAATTGTTTTGTCTCTTTATGTATTATATTTTTCTAAGACTAAAAGCTTTTGATTTACCAGAGTATTGTAATAGCAGCACTGTGGATGAGATTGTACTAAACAGGGCTGTGGAGTCGGAGTCGTGGAGTCTGAGCCGGTATAAAAAGGGCCAACTCCGACTCCTAAAATCTATAATAAATTGGGTACAGCAGTTCAATGCAGTTTGTGGGGAATATTTTTTCATAAGAATTTGGGAAAGTTATGAAATGTCCTATAAATGTCTGTCCTATTCCTGATCTAAGGGTCTAGACTTTTAGCGGAGATGAATCTGTGCTACAGTAAGTTTATCACTTAAACATGAGCCATGTATGAGGGAGTCGGAGTATTGGAGTCGGAGTCAGTGTCATGGAAATTGAGGAGTCGGAGGTTTGGTTTACCGACTCCACAGCCCTGGTAACTAAATCTTATCCCAACATTGCATTAAAACCCAGAATGTAAATTGACATATTGGCCTTGATGTTGTTCATGCTGGTCTTGATGAAGGGGCATGCTGGAGTTAGACGCTCCTGATTCATTCAGAGACGCACACCTCTTCATGAACCCAGTGTGTCTGCAAAGTGGTGGGCGTCTCCGTGTGCGTCGCCAAAAATCTTAAGGAGCATTTACACTACAAGAAAATCGTGAACAAGCGTTGTTAAAAATGCTCACTTCACGATTATCTTGCCATGTACAATTGAGTGAGGATAGGAGGAGTAGTCAGCGCTGCTGTGCTAGATTCAAGAAGTCAGGACGACGTGATAATTAAATCATGCAGTGCATTTTCAACGCGTTTCGCAGTTGAACCAACTTCTTCATCAGGAGCACCAGAATGTTAAAATAGAACATACCATGGCCAACCTAAATAGTTTTTTTGAAATTGTAAAGGCGCCAAAAGAAGTTGAAAATGGCCCTGAATGGTGCATGTAAATGAACACTGTGTGTATCAATAAAGTTTGAAAAACAGAAATAAACTTTGTGCAAAAAAAAAAAAAAATTATTTGCACATAAGTTTTTTTTGCTTCTCAAACTTAATTGATTCACAAAGTAAAGGGATCCTGTCGTGTCCAGGTTAGCTATTTACATACAGAAAGATGGTTAAACTGAAGGTAAATAGCGTTACAATAATGTTAGGCTGATTTACTGGAGCAGCGGCTACAGGGAGAAACTGAATTTATATCCTCCATGCAGAAAGATGTTTCCAGTTATATGGGCGGAGCAAGGAGTGATTACAGTCACAGGTCAATGTACAGTGATTGGGTAGTAATCACTCCCGCCACTTTGATTGGCTGCCTGTATGATGACTGGAAGCAAGCAGCTGCACGGAGAATACAAGTTAAATTTTCCCTGTAGCCGCTGCTCCAGTAAATTAACCTAAAATCTATTTATCTGCAGATTAACCCTATATCTGCAGGAAAGAGCAGACATGGATATGTCACGTTTCGTTTAAATACTCACATACTGGGACAATTTAGTACTACTATTTTGCAGTTTTTCGGCTTCAAGGGTTTTTTTTCATCCAAAACTATCTATGTAGAATAAGTCTTGCCAGGAAGAGAATCCTCGGTAATACTTTTAGCCCATTAAAAGTAGTCTTGAAAGAAGTAGAGCCGGTTGTAAGATTTCTAATAAAGCTTTTAATATGGTAAGGTGTCAGAAGATTCATTAATGGGGTTTAATTCTAGTGACTGACCTGAAAAGAGGTGAGCCAAGTAAGATTCTTCCGCACAGCCATATTTTGATAAGCATTTGTTAAAACATGAATTTATTCAACATGGTAAGAATAGAATATAATTTCCCAGAAACCCATGACCTGCAAAAGACTTCTTACAACAGATTTGGAGTTATAGCACTCTTGGTGAATCATGGGTGGAAAAAAAGGATAAAATGTTCTCCCATTAGTGATTTGGATGTTAGTATGGAATAAAAGCTTATGTGGAATCATTACTAGAAGAAACTCACCAGGCAATAGAAATAATAGGGATTCAAGCTATAAAAGATATAAAATGTCTTTTGGAACTTATAGTTAGTAGACTGTCTCTATAAAGTGTGACATGCTGTAAAGCAATACATAATGTTATCAAAGCTGGAATTTGCACAAATAAGAACAGCGCCATCTCTTAGAAAATAAAAAGAACACATACTCATTAAGACACCTTATTAATAACTTATTACAATACACCTTATTCATACGTTAATATTTGTGAGTAAAAATAAAGAGCGATACTGACAGAAAGCAAAACCATAACTGAAAAATGTTTACTTGCTCTTTGTTTTGGAGCCACTCTGGGCTTTGACATACAAGTACAACTGAAATGCTCACCAAAAATATTGCCGTATTAAGGCTAGGGTCACAAGAGCGTATACTCTCTCCTCTGAGAGAATCGGATCGATTATTGCAATGACACTCTGATCAAACTCTGATCCAAGTTAGATCAGAGTGTCAGTATAGTGTGATCCCGAATCGTAGTAAACAAAATTTCTCCATCTTCTCCGTTGTGCGAGTCCAAGGAAATCAGACTGCAGTCGGCTGTCATCCAAGTGCAGTCTGATGTTTTCCACACACTCAGACTTGAATGGGTGCACGCTATATGATTTTGTGCTGCAAATCTGTTGCGATTTTTTTTCTCATGCCGAACTAGTATGAGAAATAAAAATGCTGATCAGTACTGCGCCAAAGAATAACATTGGTCTGAGTGCTAGCCAGTAAAATATCGGATACTACTCGTCCACTGTATACGCTCGTGTGGGCGAGCCCTTAAAAAGTAGCACTTCAGGATTTATTTTATTTTCTATTTAACCTATTCCTATTCCTCTACTATATAAAAGTCAATTAGTTTCCCCTTTCTATTTGGAAATTCACAATATATTTCTCTTCAGTTAGGTCATGTGATCCCATGTTGACCCTCTGTGAACTACATGGCTTTGTGTTCTCTTCAGGTCACCATCCCAGTCAAGAGAAGTTGATGCATGATGAAACAACATGGACTGTACCACATAAGTTCACCACAGGAGCGCATATCCAAGATAATGATGATGACTGCACAGTGCTTGTCACACAGTTAAAAAGTAGGAGATCATGGTTCAGCCTCCATGACTGAATACTTAACATCTATTAGTTTTATTTAGCAGAATATGAAAGAGAGAAGGATAATGCAGGATCAAAGCTAGAAATCAAGATGGAGAATGAAGGGAAGAAAACATGAAGATGAACTACATGGAAAGAAGTGCACTATACATAAGAGAAGTTGTGAGTGCGATAGACAGACAGACGGGAGTGCAGCTATAGAAGAAAAAAACTTGGAGCGTTCTTGAATGTTTAGGTCAAATTTTTCTAAATTCTTCCAAAGAAAAAAACACAATTGTTCTCTAGAGTAAATTTACAGGTATTCAAGTTATAAGGTCAAAACATTGCAGGTATTTCTCGTAGAATCTTTAATAAAATTGCTACAGTATCCTGACCATTATTTTTCTATGATGAACTAATAAAAAAAAATTAAAAAAACACGGTGCCACATGGGACAATATCTCAAGCATATATGGAAGAAAGAAGTGGTTACTTGGTGGAACGAAGCTCAAGTTGGATGGTTGGACAGTATAGACACAACACTATTCTACATTTTTGTGTATTGTGCATCTGCAACATCTAGAGCAGTGGTCCCCAACCTTTCTGACCTTGAGAGCCACATTCAGCTCTGAGAGAGGGTCGCGAGCCACATCCAGTTCCCACCCCCTCCCAGTAGTGGCAACCAATTAATGATAACCAAAGCTTTTCAACGGAACCCCCCCACCTCCCCGAAAAAATATACCAAGATCCAGGGGTTCTCACAATACCCCCATTCAGTATTCTCCCATGAAGCAGTCCCAACACACTGTCACATCTTGCTTCAAGCAGCTACTCCGACAGGTAATACCAGATCTGCTATTCTGTGCAGGGCTACTCACAAAATTCACCATTTTGAGATGTGCTCTTCATACCGGTTTGCTAGACCTGGAGTTAATGACCAAGCTGGCAGACAGCCGCAAGCCACAATTCACTGGACTGCGAGACACATGTGGCTCCTAAACTACAGGTTGGGAATAGTGATGAGCGAGCGTGCTCGTTTAACCCTTTCGCTGAGCATGCTCAGATGCTTACCGAGTATCTCCGGCGTGCTCGTATATTATGTTCCAGTCCCTGCGTCTGCATGATTTACAGCTGTAAGACAGCCTGATCACATGTGAGGATTCCTTAACAAACAGGCAATCCCTATATGTGTTGAGGCTGTCTTACTGATGTAAATAATGCAGACACAGGGACTGGAACATAATATAAGAGCACGCCGAAGATACTCGGTAAGCACCCAAGCATGCTCGGTGAAAGGGTTAAACGAGCACACTTGCTCATCACTAGTTGGGAATCCCCATTGTTGCTATGCTCAAGGAAAGTACGGCAAGACAAGAACAATAAAATTATATAAAAAGATTTTACACAAACACACTGTGCTTCAAGATAGGCATAGGAATAATTCAAGTGTGCCTGACCGATCTCTTGATATTCATCTATAGAACCACAAGTCTCAGTATGCAATGACAGTCTGTAGTCAATATAGGTTTTTTTTAAATAATTGTACAGTCACTTATGGACACTCCTAAATTTTGAGATGTCGATGTGAAAGTCAACAACAGCTTGTACCAATTTTTAAAAGGACAAGAAATCCCTTTAAAAAGAAAAAAAAACACTGCTGAAATGCGCTCCATTTGTTCCACTCGCATAGCATTCAATGTGCTCAAGAAATACCAAAGGTTTAATGCAACATTAAAATAATCTACAGACGTTAACAGGGATTCACATTTGCCCTTATTTACATATATCATTAAGAGTAATAAAAACTCTATTAATAACAATTTCATTAAAATTCAGATATCATCAAATAACATTTTGATCCCCCATGCCTTTAGGCAATGGTAAACCTAAAAAGACGGAACATATATTCAGCACTCACTGCTAGCTGATCAAGCATGACAAATTTATGCAACGCTACCCATCATTAAACATGATTTAGTTGCATTTCTTAAAAATGCAAGTAAAATAATTATGTGATCATATCTTTTTTGGGGGTACAGATGGAATAATTCCTCTATAATGACACTTTGCTTCCTTCCAGCAAATCCAGCCTTATCCTCCGGGTTGACATAGTTTCTCAAATTCTACTTTGAAGCTGTCAGAAAATGGCAGCAATCAAAATATTGATACTTAAAGCTGAAATGAGGAGACAGCTTGAACTAGCTTTTAGCTATAGCTTTGGAGCAACATAAATCAGAAACTCTGTAGAACCGATTGAGTCTCAGAAAACTGTAGATCGCTCATTACACTTGGCAGCAGGAGGAAGAAAAAAAAAAGTAGAATGGTTTACTTAAATTTAGCATTTCTACTGTTTTACTGAAAAATTACAGCTCTAGTTAGTGACATTAAATTATGACTGAAAAACACCCGCTCAATATGAAATTTTCCCAGACATGAATAAGCATGTAATTGAGTATGTGATTGAAATATCCAGTGTGCGTGCGTGCGTGTGTGTGTCATTATATATATATATATATATATATATATATATATATATATATATATATATATATATACATATACATATATATATATATATACACACACACACACACACACACACACACACACACACCATACAGACCAAAAGTTTGGACACACCTTCTCATTTAAAGATTTTTATGTATTTTCTTGACTATGAAAACTGTACATTCACACTGAAGGCATCAAAAACTATGAATTAACACATGTGGAATTATATACTTAACAAAAAAGTGTGAAACAACTGAAAATATGTCTTATATTCTAGGTTCTTCAAAGTAGCCACCTTTTGCTTTGATGACTGCTTTGCACACTCTTGGCATTCTCTTGATGAGCTTCAAGAGGTAGTCACCGGAAATGGTCTTCCAACAATCTTGAAGGAGTTCCCAGAGATGCTTAGCACTTGTTGGCCCTTTTGCCTTCACTCTGCGGTCCAGCTTACCCCAAACCATCTCGATTGGGTTCAGGTCTGGTGACTGTGGAGGCCAGGTCATCTGGCCTAGCACCCCATCACTCTCCTTCTTGGTCAAATAGCCCTTACACAGCCTGGAGTTGTGTTTGGGGTCATTGTCCTGTTGAAAAATAAATGATGGTCCAACTAAACGCAAACCGGATGGAATAGCATGCCGCTACAAGATGCTGTGGTAGCCATGCTGGTTCAGTATGCCTTCAATTTTGAATAAATACCCAACAGTGTCACCAGCAAAGCACCCCCACACCATCACACCTCCTCCTCCATGCTTCACGGTGGGAACCAGGCATGTAGAGTCCATCCGTTCACCTTTTCTGCGTCGCACAAAGACACGGTGGTTGGAACCAAAGATCTCAAATTTGGACTCCTCAGACCAATGCACAGATTTCCACTGGTCTAATGTCCATTCCTTGTGTTCTTTAGCCCAAACAAGTCTCTTCTGCTTGTTGCCTGTCCTTAGCAGTGGTTTCCTAGCAGCTATTTTACCATTAAGGCCTGCTGCACAAAGTCTCCTCTTAGCAGTTGTTGTAGAGATGTGTCTGCTGCTAGAACTCTGTGTGGTATTGACCTGGTCTCTAATCTGAGCTGCTGTTAACCTGCGATTTCTGAGGCTGGTGACTCGGATAAACTTATCCTCAGAAGCAGAGGTGACTCTTGGTCTTCCTTTCCTGAGGCGGTCCTCATGTGAGCCAATTTCTTTGTAGCACTTGATGGTTTTTGCAACTGCACTTGGGGACACTTTCAAAGATCTCCCAATTTTTCGGACTGACTGAACTTCATTTCTTAAAGTAATGATGGCCACTCGTTTTTCTTTACTTAGAATTTGTATTATGGCAAGAAAAAAGCAGCTAACAGTCTATTCAGCAGGACTATCAGCTGTGTATCCACCTGACTTCTGCACAACACAACTGATGGTCCCAACCCCATTTATAAGGCAAGAAATCCCACTTATTAAACCTGACAGGGCACACCTGTGAAGTGAAAACCATTTCCGGCGACTACCTCTTGAAGCGCATCAAGAGAATGCCAAGAGTGTGCAAAGCAGTCATCAAAGCAAAAGGTGGCTACTTTGAAGAACCTAGAATATAAGACATATTTTCAGTTGTTTCACACTTTTTTTGTTAAGTATATAATTCCACATGTGTTAATTCATAGTTTTGATGCCTTCAGTGTGAATGTACAATTTTCATAGTCAAGAAAATACAGAAAAATCTTTAAATGAGGTGTGTCCAAACTTTTGGTCTGTACTGTATATATATATATATATATATATATATATATATATACACACACACACACACACATATATACACACACACACACATGTGCTTCTCACTAAATAAGAATATCATCAAAAAGTCAATTTATTTCAGTTTTTCAATACAAAAAGTGAAACTCATTATATAGAGTCATTACAAACAGTGTGATCTATTTCAAGTGTTTATTTCTGTTAACGTTGATGATTATGGCTTACAGCCAATGAAAACACAAAAGTAATTATCTCAGTAAATTAGAATAATTAACAAAAAACACCCGCTTCCAAAGCGTTTAAGAAGGTCCCTTAGTCTGTTTCAGTAGGCTCCACAATCATTGGGAAGACTGCTGACTTGACAGATGTCCAGAATTTTCATTTGGAAACCAAGGTCCCAGAGTTTGGAGGAAGAGTGGAGAGGCACACAATCTAAGCTGCTTGAGGTCTAGTGTGAAGTTTCCACAATCAGTGATGGTTTGGGGAGCCATGTCATCTGATGGTATAGATCCACTGTGTTTTATCAAAACTAGTGTTGAGCGAGTATGTTCTATTAACCTTTTCGCAGAGTATGCTCGGGCCGAGCTCCGAGTATTTACAGCTGCTCGGTGATCAGGTTAAATCACTCCCGTGTGCATAATTTGCAACTGTTTGACAGCTTTATTACATGTGAGGAATGTCTATTTCTTACACATTCCTCACATGTAATAAAGCTGTCAAACAGTTGCAAATCATGCACACGGGAGCGATTTAACCTCATCACCGAGCAGCTGTAAATACTCGGAGCTCGGCCCGAGCATACTCTGACAGAACATACTCGCTCAACCCTAATCAAGACCAAAGTCAGCGCAGCAGTCTACTAGGAAATTTTAGAGCACTTCATGCTTCCCTCTGCCGACAAGCTTTTTGGAGATGGAAATTTCATTCTCCATCAGGACTTGGCACCTGTCCACACTGCCAAAAGTACCAATACCTGGGTTAAAAACAACAGTATCACTGTGCTTGATTGGCCAGCAAACTCGTCTGACCTTAACCCCATAGAGAATCTATGGGTTATTGTCAAGAGGAAGATGAGACACACCAGACCCAACAATGCAGATGAGCTGAAGGCTGCTATCAAAGCAACCAGGGCTACCATAACAACTCAGCAGTGCCACAGGCTGATCGCCTCCATGCCACGCCGCATTGATGCAGTAATTGATGCAAAAGGAGCCCCGACCAAGTATTGAGTGCTTTTACTGAGCATACATTTCAGTAGGCCAACATTTCAGATTTTAAAACATTTTTCTAGCTGTTGTTATAAAGTATTCTAATTCAGTGAGATAATGACTTTTGTGTTTTCATTGGCTGTAAGCCATAATCCTCAACATTAACAGAAATAAACACTTGAAATAGATCACTCTGTTTGTAATGACTCTATATAATATGAGTTTCACTTTTTGTATTGAAGAACTTAAACAAATTAACTTTTGGGTGATATTCTAATTTAGTGAGATGCACCTGTATGTACAGACATACTCACAATCCGGGTAAGGTCTGGTCTGCCAATCCAAGATTATGAACAGACATTGTATACACACTGAAAAAGTGTTTTCCCCTTCCTGATTTCTTATTCTTCTGCATGTCTGTAACATTTTAATATTTACATTTGTTTTGTGATCTGAAACATTCGGCAAAGAGAACACACAAGTAAACACAAAATGCAGGTTTTAAATAAAGGTCTTTATTATTATTATTATTATTATTATTATTAAGGGAAAAAGAAATCCAAACTTACAGGGCCCTGTGTGAAAAAGTGATTGCTCCACCCCTTTTAAAACATAAATTAACTGTGGCTTATCACATCTTTGGGAAGCCAAGTAAAATTTCCCTAGTCACACACAGGCCTGATTACGGCCACACCTGTTCTCAATCAAGAAATCTCTTAAATAGGACCTGCCTGACAAAGTAAAGTAGACCAAAAGATCCTCAAAAGCTAGACATCATGCTGCGATCCAAAGAAATTCAGGAACAAATGAGAAAAAGTAATTGAGATAAGTCTAGAAAATGTTATAAAGGCATCCAGAAAACCACAGTGAGAGACATTATCCACAAATGGAGAAAACATGAAACAGTGGTGAACCTTCCCAGGAGTGGCCGGCCAACCAAAATTACCGCAAGAGCACAGAAACGACTCATCCAAGAGGTCACAAAAGACCCCACAACAACATCCAAAGAACGGCAGGCCTTACTTGTATCAGTTAAGGTCAGTGTTTATGACTCCACCATAAGAAAGAGACTGGGCAAAAATGGCATGTTTGGCAGAGTTCCAAGATGAAAAACACTGCTGAGGAAAAAGAACATAAAGGCTTGTCTCAGTTGTGGCAGAAAACATCTTGATGTTCCCCAAGACTTTTGGGAGAATACTCTGTGGACTGAAGAGACAAAAGTTGAACTTTTTGGAAGGTGTATATCCCATGACATCTGGCGTAAAAGTAACACAGCATTTCAGAAAAGGAACATCATACCAACAGTAAAATATGGTGAAGGTAATGTGATGGTCTGGGGCTGTTTTGCTGCTTCAGGACCTGGAAGACTTGCTGTGGTAAATGGAACCATGAATTCTGCGGTCCACCAAAAATGTCAGGCCATCTGTTTATGACCTTAAGTTGAAGCGCACTTGGGTTATGCAGCAGGACAATGATCCAAAACACACCAGCAAGTCCACCTCTGAATGGCTTAAGAAAAACAAAATTAAGACTTTGGAATGGCTTAGTCAAAGTCCTGACCTTAATCCGATTGAGATGCTGTGGAATGACCTTAAAAAGGCGTTTGGTTTATCCTCAGAGACCCTCCAATGTGGCTGAATTACAACAATATAGCAAAGATGAGAAGGCCAAAATTCCTCCTTGATTGCAGTTGCTGCTGCTAAGGGTGGCCCAACCAGATATTAGGTTTAGAGGCAATCACTTTTTCACACAGGGCCCTGTAGGTTTTTCCCTTAATAATAAAGACCTTCATTTAAAAAGTGCATTTTTGTTTACTTGTGTTATCTTTGTGTAATATTCAAATTTGTTTGTGATCTGAAACATTGAAGTGTGACAAACATGCAAAAGAATAAGAAATCAGGAAAGGGGCAAATACTTTTTCACACCACTGTATGCACCCCTCTGTGCGGATTTTTAACAAAGTCCTTAAGATTTGAATAAAGTATAAACTTTTAATGAAAATCTTAGTATGATATGCCACCAACAATTGTGCATGATAGAATTGACACTGCTCTGTTCACAATGGGATGCACATGGATTAATAATGAAGGAACAAATCGTCAATAATCTTATATATACAGACCCAGAAAAGAAAGAATCAAAAAGTCCTCACAATTGACATCATATAAAATTTGAAAAGTTTATTATTACATAAATTGCAAAGATACAAAAATATATATGTGACAAGTGTGTAGGCAAATGGTCACAGAACCCATGTGCAGATGCCAAAAGGACCTGCAAACCACCCAGACAACAGCCAGTTATAAAAAGTGTATACATGAAATGGAACCAATAATAGCAATACCCCAATGCTAGTGTTACTGCTAACTGCTGTCTATAGACAACAATGTACCCATGACCACATTTAAATGATAAACAGACATGTTAGTATACCTTTGAGTAAAGAAATTGGGGATAGTTGGCGTGCTGGGTGGCGCACGTCCACCCCAACGTGCGTTTCGGCGAGCCTCCGTCAGGGGGCGGTGCAGTACTGTGCAAACAACCTTTTTAAATGAGAAATCGTGAATCAAAAGCCCGCAGGACTTTAATGACGCATGCCGCGTCATGACAATCTGGGCAGCCCGCGGCGTCAGAGTCACGTGGGGGTCACATGGGACGAAAATCAGTCAGAAGGATTTCACCTCCAAACTATTTATATACTGTATGCATGTAACTCTTTCAAAGTCAAGTTCAGAAAATACCTTTACATGGCGAGTCCGTTCCTTCATTAAATTCAGCATTTTAATTGATATGCAAATGTTACCAACGAGCTATGGTAGATCTGAAGCCTCTTACACTTCAGCTCTATTCCTACCCCGTGTCACCTCCTTCTGCTTGACATACAGCCTCTATGCTGTGTGAGTTCAGGCAAAAGAGCCATCAGTCAAGCAGGAGGAGACGGTTCTACGTGGGAAAGAGAACAGGAATGACATAAGCTTCAGATCTACCATAGCCCTTTAGCTTCATTTGTATATCAATTCAAACACTGATTTCTTGGGAAAGGACAGGCCATGTAACAGTATTGATAAACTGGTCTTTGAAAAAGCGAAATGTGCATTTATATAGTTTGGAGTGTGAAATCCTGCAGAGTCCCTTTAAATCAAGTGATTTAAAGGCGGTAGTCCTAGTGGCAATACAATTACTAATAAACTCTTATTTTTTAAAAACTGCACGTCGCTTCCATTCAGCCATGCTCAGGTTGCCCTGGCAGCTTACAGGTTATTTTGAAAGCTTTGACATTTCAACAAATTCAGGTGGCAAAGAGTTTCCTCCGACTTTGCTTGTTGGTAAGGTTTCATTCAGACTTCCTTTTTTCATGTACATGCTTCTAGCCGTGGTTTTCACAGACAGAAAACGTACCCATTTTAATCTATGAAGCTGTACATACAACTGTGATTTTTTTTTTGCGATCAGTGTCTGTAAAAAAAATTCAGAGACATATCCATTTTTTGTGAATGTTGTAAGCAGAATCAACTCTTTACTAATAAATGGAATTGACTTCTTTCACATGTCCAAAGACGCATGCAGACTTTAGTTTCCATTTTGCATCAGTTTTCATTCCGAATGTAACAGATCCATTTTACTAGTTGTGTCTCTGAACACCTCGTATGTTGTGGACATGCACAGTGCTTAAAAAAATAGATCCATTAACTAGTGATATAACAGACGACCATCCATTATAATCAGTTTCCCATAGACTTTACCGTTAAAAAATAAATAAATAAATGAAAAAAAAAAAACAGATCCAATTGCTATCCATTTCTTTGGGTTAGACAGCAAAAAAAATTGTGCATACTACGTTTTTTGATCCAGCTAATAAACAGATCGCAGCTGGATCGCAGTCAAATGGAGACATTTTAGGACATTTAAATTCAAGTAAATGGATCCTGTAGTGGATCATTTTATTTCCATTTCTAAAATAACTACTAGTAGGACATGAGAACACAGCCTTAGTGGTCAATTATCCAATTACACTTGAACCTGTGAAAATAGCGGCACTATGTTTCCCCACAATTTTGGAAAAGTGGCAACAATTTTGTCCGGTCCATTTTTTTTTTTTATATTACACACACATACAGTGCCTTTAAAGTGTTCCTACCATCAACTTTTTTTTTTCCACATTTCTTTATTACAACATACTATTTGAAAGTTGTGTTTGGGTATATACTTAACCTGTGCATGACCCAAACATTTTTCCTTGCCTAAACCCAAAAAAGTAAGTTGTTTGGGCAAGTTTGTGCTGTACCAGCAATCTCAGAAGCCAACCACAGTACAGACTGGTAGATTGCAGGTAACACATACATTCTATGCAAACTACATTTTTTTGTTTATACCTGGAATAACGTTTATCTAAACTGATAGAAAAAATAATATAAAATAGTAAATATAGAAAAATATAATTTTCTGAAGAGTTCAATCAAAATTGAATGTCTTCCCAAATAAATTAATCTCCGCATTGTACCGCATCAAATTAGTCAATATTCATTAGTCTAAGGGTTTCAGAAACATAATTGTCTAATCAAATGTGGGTTGGTTGCAATCCTGTTTTACACACTTCCTGACCACCATTATTGCTGCAATTATCAGTGTATAGCCTTCCCAGTTAAATAGCAAGGCAACGAATGCATCTAAGAATAAGACAGAGGTTCTTCTTCTTGCAACAAATTCATTATAAAAATCAGAGCTTCATGTTAAATAACACAGAGGAGATGGGACTCAGTGGTCAGAAACACATTTATTTATTCTAAGAGTTTTTCCTGCAGCAAATGTATGGTAATTTGCTGCAAAATCGTCAAAATATAAGGAGTTCCCAGTTATAAATCTACTTACATCTCCCCCATCATAGTTGTAAAACATGTTGAAAAAAAAATAATGATAATAATCAATATAGAACTCAAATTTGGTCAGTATCACAATAGTATTACAAATATACATCGTTCTTTTGTACTTTTAAGTCCTGGGTATGCAGGTCTTCAGTCTTTAATCTACATTAAAGATTGTAACTAGATCTCTCAGTGCCATGGGAAAAAAGCTATGGAAATGAAACCGAGTATAAGGATATTGCAGCTTTTAACATGAGAGCAGTCCCAGCCACACTGCTATGCTTGTTGTCCAGACTACATGGTGAAGCCACGTTCAGTATTTGGTCAGTATTTTACATCAGTATTTTTAAGCCAAAACCAGGAGTGGAGCAGAGGAAAAGTATAATAGAAACACGGCACCACTTCTGTATTTATCACCCACTCCTGGTTTTAGCTTACAAATACTGATGTAAAATACTAGCCAAATACTCAGCGTGTGAATGTGGCCCTAAGGGTCTGTGCACGCAGTGTTTTATAGATGGCGGAGTACCGGTAGAGTTTTAAAGCAGAAGGTGCTTTAGGAAAATGCTAGTGATGTTTTTCCTGAAGCGGGTTCCCTGTCAACTCAATGGTCGCTTTCCTGGACGCTTCGCCGCCGATGACTTTTCTTTTTAAATTGTATATATAAAACTACTAAGTGGCTTCCAAACGGAAGCACCTGAAGAATGATTTGGTTACTTCTTTTAGCCACTTCATGGCTTTCGAAGCCTGAAGTAGAAAAAGTCCAAGAAGACAGAACATATGCACAAGTCGTTGTGACATTGCAGTGTACATGTTCATTCTTTTTGGTGCTTTTTTAGCTCTTATCCAGGCGGATGTTTTGGCAAACAATGTAGCAAAGTGGAGGTAATTTCCACATGGCCAAAAACCAAGCATACTTCACGTTGAGTTGTCATGTTTTGGAACAGGCCCCGATTCAACAAAGTGTTTTCGTCAGATTTCTGGCATAAAACACTTTGAAAAGACACAACATTTTTGTGTAACTCAAAGTAGTGCAAAAAAATTGGTGACTTGACATTTTCACACCAATCCCAGCCCGATCCAGCAAAGTGGGCAGAGCATCGATGGGGTTTGACAAAGCTCGTCCAATAAATTCTTTAAAAGTTCTGCCACTTTAGTGGTGTAACTTTCGCCAGAAATAATCTCTAGTCCCTGACTGGAGTAACATGTGTGGCGAGGAGCACGGAGGCACGTGCCAGTGATAAATTTGTCATGAATTTGACCTTATTAGGCCTATTAATGAATTTGGGGCATCTTAGCCCTGCACACTTATCATTAAGACTGGCTACATGAAACTCCCGTCTTAATACATCGGGTTCATAGGACCTGAATGCGAATTTGTGGGGGTTTTATACGCCAATTTTACTTTTTGCCAAGTGGTATTCATTGCTGGTCTTAGCTAAACTCTTCAAAATGGTGCAAGTGGTTTTATGAATTAAGAGCAAAAGGAAAGATGCCCTATATTTTTCTCTTTTGCTTTTTTTGCACTTAATTAGAGCATAAAAAAAATGAATAATTATTTATAGGCTGTGTGCAACTCTAACCTTTGCACAACATTTCTGGAGTAGAGAAAAAAATACTCCAGGTGAAGACTGCAATGCATTTGCACAAAAAAAATTGTAAAATAAAAAAATAATGAATCATAAACATCTGGATAACAAAAAATGCCCAGAATGACAAACAGAGAAGAAAAAAAATGGACAAACTAGTAGACAATAGACGTAAAAATCTGCGAAAATTAAAAGAATTTGGCATTAAACAAAAAAAACAAACAATTAAAACAGGAAAAAGCAAGATGAAAATACCGTAAGTACAAAAGCAATAATGAATTGGGCCCATCATTTTTATGTAGAGATTCATTATTGCTCAGTTTTCTGCCCTTCAACAATGTCATGGCTGAATAGTGCCCATTGCTGAATAGTGTAGGGCCACCCTATGAATGAGACTGTCCACAGTTTACTTCCAGACTGATATCATAATAATAATCTTTATTTTTATATAGCGCTAACATATTCCGCAGCGCTTTACATACATTATCATCACTGCTCCCATTGGGGCTCACAATCTATATTCCCTATCAGTATGTCTTTGGAGTGTGGAAGGAAACCGGAAAACCCAGAGGAAACCCACACAAACACGGGGAGAACATACAAACTCCTTGCAGATGTTGTCCTTGGTGGGATTTGAACCCAGGATCCCAGCGTTAACCACTGCTAACCACTGAGCCACCGTGCTGCCCGCATATCATACTGAAAATGCTATGATAGGGAAAGGCTTACATTGTACAGGCAGACCATTAAGATGAGGGAACGACCAGTCTCCAACACCAAAGAGTTGTTCTAGTGTGAGGGCCACACTATACAGCCAATAAGCTAATATATTAAGCAGCCCTGACTACACAGACAGCTGTGATAGAGAAGGTCCAGGCTACACTATCAAACATGATATATGGTGTGGTACAAACTACATAGCCAGACTGCCACCATGGGGGACATAAAGACTGTTATTGATGGTCAAAAAGAGAATGACCACTGCATCTTAAGGAGACTGGGGACTCTAATCCTGGGGCCACAGCTCTTGGGAGAGAGTAAGAAAGAGATTTTATCAGCTTAATTGGAGAGATGGGTGGTCTCAAAATTTTCTGCCATTAAATAGGTCATGGTTTTAAATGATGGAATAAAAATTGGATCCTAACAATCTTGAGGTGCTAGATCATTGCCTTAACCTTTGCTCTGGATATATTCACCGGAAGATCAGCCGGGTTACAGTCCGTATACCCAAACCACATACACATCATCTTTTCCTCTCTGGTAGAAGCCACGTAATGGTGAGGTGATAAATTCATCATAGTAATTTGTTCAGGTATCAAGTGGTGCGTTCGGCGGCCAGAGGTTCCCAGTTAGTGAAGTTGATGTAGCCTTCAAAAAGCTTTTCTAAGAATTAGGTGGGGTTCAGATGGCTGGATTTGATGGTCGGTATACGGACCACAGACTACGTACTGGTCGTGAATCTCCAAAGTTGAACTCGCAGCCTCTTAGGCCTATATCAGGCTGTAAGTTCGGGTTGGGAAACCCCTGGTAAGTCCGTGTCTTGTGGACCATATACAGACTGTGAAATACTGCAGTCTGAACCTTGCCTACGAGTTTTGTCTGTCAACATGAGGTGAGCTTACTAAATTACAAGAGCTATAAAATATCTCCAGATACATTGTATAGAATACACAGACTTTCTATCCTAGGTAGTGAATTACATTGTCATTAATTACACGCATAATGTTATACCAACAATGCATTACAATCCAAAAAGTGTTATTGCCAACATTAAACTGGATATGAAAGTCCCATGAAAGTGAACTAAAGAGGAGATTTACACAAATGTTGCTTATTATATTCCTTCCGGAAAAAAAAAAAATCTCCAGAACAAATAAATCAAATATGCCTCCAGCATGCCCAAATAAATAAATTACAGACACGTGCACTGGCAGCAATGATATTTTAAAAAGCTTGTGCAAGCTTGTTGTGCTTTGGCAGTAAAACATACACCGCTTTTAAATAAAGTATCAGAAAAAAAAATTAAGAAACCTTTTCATAGTTGCATATCTTTAAAGAAGCCACCGCTGAAGCTCGTAACATTCATTACTAATTAGGTGCTTCTGCCCTATTCAACAGTGGTCGGACGAGCCAGACATTGTATATATTATAATGAGGGAGACAATTTTATTATTAAGTATGATTTCACTGGGGATTAGGTTAATGCAGCGCTTCTTTTGTTCTTAGCTGTTGGGAAATGCACACTATATGTCTTTTCTTAATCAAATGAGATCAAAGATACAAAATGAAAAAAGAGCAGGACAATTTATGTTAACAGCATCTATTCATAGTTGCCTTGGTGTAAAGTTTGTATAGGGTTTTCACAGGGGAAAAAAAGATATTCTGTATCTGAGCAAAGGAATACTGCATGTATATAAGAAAATGTATGGAAAACCAAATATTCTTCATGTAGAATTCTATATACAAGTGAGGGCAGTGATATTTTTAATAACCTGAAAAGGGTTTTCCTGTATTTCCAGAGTAACATCCAAACAAATGCATAATGTTTAGGCAACGACCATAGCGGATCAATAATGGGTCACATCTCCTGGTAGGTCTTAGTCTAACTCATCCATTCTAAGGCTATATCCAAAAGAAAAGAAAAAGACTGACAGTTTCAAATCTTCATTCTTTTTCCTTTTGGAAACTTTCATACAACTATGGCTGATCCTGGCATTAACCAACCACCAACTTAAAGAGGACCGGTCACCAGGTCATAAGTGGATAGTTATTGCCCTTATTTTATTCCCACTGATCTCAAGTATTCACTCTTTTGCTTTTATCTCTGCCAAACAGCTCCAGAGATATGGGCCTTTCCATCTAATACAAATTTTTTAGGGTCTTTACTAAGGGGGCCTGTAGTGTGAACATAAAAATTTATATTTTGAGTCCATATTGAAATATAGAGAATGCATTCAAACCATGACAGACCAGCATTGTTGGTCATGCATTTACAGATAGACATTGCTCATTGTGACAAAGTCTTGCTTGATGTTTACACACAATGTTCATGGTGACAAAATCTTGAGAACTGTTTACTCACATTTTTTGAACCTCTCAAATAGTCCTATGTTTATTGTTTGTGATAGTAAAACATGGAGATTTGTTTAACTTTTGTCTGCTGTTGACTTATTTGATTCTTGAGAGCTTTTGAATTGTGTGGGTTTATTGCCCTCATTGTCTGATGATTGCCTTGTATCTCTGATTCATCTAATCCCAAAGGCAGGCCATTGGAGGGCAAAGGTAACCTAGACGTACAACATAGTGCAGATCAATATATAAGGCCAGAGAAACATGACTAAGACAGAAGTAGAAGCTGTGTACCTGTACTTATACGTGTACAGTGTTGTAATACCTGCATAAGTGGGGATGCCCACGCAGTTTTGGGATTTTTCCAGGGGTTCTCTGTCTTGGTGGTTGCTTCTCTGATATTCCAGACCGATGATGTTTAAAAAGCTCCTTGGTGATGACGTGAGTATATGTACTTACCCTTTGTATGGTAAAATATACAAAAGTGTACGAAATATCATAATATCATACTATTCCTTTAATTTTGTATTTTATCTTTTAAATGAACTATTATAAATAAAATTGCGTCATATTGCAAGTGGTTGCCTTTTTTAAAGTCGTATCCAAATCTTAAGTGTTAAAAACTTGGCAAAACAGGGCCGTGGCTCATAAGCTTCTCAGGGGACAGGTCTTTAAGCTGTTCTGCATAATTACCCTGTGATCCACACCCCTTTGCTAAAGACCATAAAAAATAGCACAACATAAAAGGTCCATCTCTTTGGAATATTATCGTGGATTTAAAAAAAAAATAATACTCAGAGGAATAGTGAGAATAAAATGAGAACAAAAACTGGCCACTTTTCAGCTG
Organism: Phyllobates terribilis; assembly: GCF_046119375.1. NCBI lineage: Eukaryota > Metazoa > Chordata > Amphibia > Anura > Dendrobatidae > Phyllobates > Phyllobates terribilis. The sequence goes on from NW_027362764.1 coordinate 535,582,360, forward strand.
GTGACAGGTCCTCTTTAAATGTTTTGACCTGCAGTACTACTGTCTACAGTCATATGGATGTTAATGTACAAAGTAATGTATCGAAGGGGCCTGCCATGCTAGGTATAGGAAGAACTCAGCGTACGACGACGGGAAAAGGGGGGGGGGGAAGCCCAGAAACTAGGGAAAAGGGGGGTAGAGACCCCTAAGCAGATCTAACAACACAGTGACTCCCTATCATCCCTAAATAGGTTCCGCACCTATCGTCGATCAGGATACCTTAGCCCTGGATGACCCTAGAGCTAGGCCATAGGTAGGGAGGGGGAGGGATGAGCACTAGTCAGCACCACTGCAACTAAAGACAAACCAGGGAAACGGACAAGGGGATACACTTAGCTTTGAGAAGACATCAGAGAGATCACGACTACAATGCACAAAGGAACTCCAAGTAGAATCCAGCTGATTGTCAGAATTCCAGACCTACACAGAGGAATTAACTCCATTACCAGCAACTCTCTGGAGAAACTGAGTGCAAGGGTGTGTTAATTAGCAGCAGAAGGTGGAGATTACTGCTGGGTCCTAGAGAGGGAGGGATGATGAAAGGATCAAGAAGGTGTCTGCAAGGCCAAGCGCAACGGCCTTCTATAGCCGGATCCAGAATGACTGTTCGTCAAACCTGACACACCCGTGAAAGGGCCTCAGCACTCTAGCAAGTGAAGAATAGTGGAACTGAAAACACTGAAAAAAATTTTTTTAGTCCTGTACAGGACAAAAACTTAATTTAAAGGTAACATTCAGATATCAGTGCTTTGTCTGGAACGCAAAGAAACGGTCCGAGTTTCATCAGTTTTTGGTCAGTGAGTCAGTTTTACCATCAGTGTTTCATCGGTGATTTTCTTGCAATAGATGAAAGTTCTTCAATTTATTTATTTTTTCTTACAAGTTAATCACATACAGGACATGCACAGCAGACAGATGCCAACTGTGTGCTGGTAGTGATTTTCACAAACCCATAACTTGTATGGGTAATTTTGATCAGTTACAAGGATCAAAAATGGACAGGTTTCTGTGTTTTTTTGGCAGACACACGAACATATGAACAGTGCTCTATCCATGAAAATCAAAGATAGAACATGTATTTGACTCAGACATCTGAATGAGGTCTAAGTATATTTTTACACATTTCTTGAACATTTATTTTTGCTTTCCTCTAAAACCACTTGATTAAAACAATCTTATTTCATTAACTGAACTACTAAAGAACTGAGTAATGATGTTCGACAAAACCGGCACATGTGAATACACCTAAAAAGGATATAAATCCTGACGAGCATGTAATCGTTCAGCCGCTATATTGAGCAAGTAAGGTCTGTGCAGAATACATCACCTAGTGGAGTGCAGTGATTTACAAGCTTGTGGGACTTTCTGTAACGCAAGGTTGTTCTAAAATTACATGTGATTTTGGATCAAACAGTTTAATGAATATCACATTCATGAAGTGGGCACGAAAACCACAGCTTTTATTAAAGCAAATTATCGTTCAATTTTCAACAATGCTTTAGAGCCTGTGTGCATCTTATTTTCTTTAGTAGGAGACCATGGATCAAAAAGTAGGATAGCAATCCAGCAGACATGTACAATTGTATGGTATTTATGAGCACAAAAGGGTTTTACAATAGAATTGATCGATAAATGCATGGCACAGCACAGCTTTTCCTGAAAGGTTGATACAAATGAAAGAACGACACTTGACAAAACGAATAAGTTCAAGTGTGAATGCTGACCATATTTCATGCAACACCAATTATTGACTGGTTTTTGGGAACATCGATAAACTGATATATTTAATACATTGGTTTAGAATGTGTGGCAGGATTCAGATATTATACATCATTCCGGTATTATCTTCTAATATTCAATGCTCCAAAGTGGCTATTAAAAAAATGAGCATGTTTGCAGATAATTATTAAAAGGACTCTCAACTGTTTCAGGTATACAGCTCCCAGACAGGTTTCCTCATGATTACACACAACAAACTCTATGTAAGTCTCCCAGACATCCTGGATCCAACCACAGTACAATAGTGGAGTAGGAAGCAGTCAGGTCCTGCCCCACCATTCACACGTGACCCCTGACGTTGGTGGCTTGGCATAGATGTGATGACTTCATTTATCACGCCTGCCTGAACCAATCATTACACATCACAGACAAGCAAAAGTCTAAGGAAAAGTCTGCACTGTTCACAATGTAGCATCGGCGTCTCTGCCCCCTGCCAGGCAGAGATGCCGTCCCCCTTACCGCCGCGGTCCTGCTCCGGCGTCTTCCGGCCTCCCTGCAGCTGCTGCTGGTGCACGCAGCTTCCCTGGCTCTGGGCTTAGGGCACGCGCGCGCTCCCTCCCTCTTAAAGGGGCCCTGCGCGCCGTCCTAAAAAGTCCCCGGCCAATGGCCGGAGGACTTTCCCTATATAAGGCACCTCCTCCAATATGGAGGTGCCCGTGCAAGGTTGTTGCTCTGTGATACTTACTTTGCTTCAGCTCTCAGGTCCTCTGCAAGTCAGTCCTGTCCGCCAGTCTGACTACTTTCCAACCCGACAGTCTGCCTACAGTCCAGTCCGCCCGTCTGTCTATGGGCTCTGCCCGCCTGCTTACCTGGAAGCACCTGCCCGTTACCGGTCGTGCCCGCCAGCCTGCTTACCTGGAAGCACCTGCCTGTTATCTGTTGTGCCCACCAGCTTGCCTATCCGGAGCACCTGTCTGGCTATCAGCTGAATCAGCCTGCCTGCCGTGCCCTTCCGCTGTACCGGTCAGTTCCTGCCTTCTGACCCGTGGGAGTCACCTGCTCTCATACAAGGTCGGTCCCAGAGTGGCACCTGGTCCCTCTGCTTGGTCCCTCCCTGGTTCACGGAGCCGACTGAGCGGCCGTGCGACCTTGGTCAGGCCGAGTAGATACTTAGTCACGCCCCTCTGGTCCCTCCTTGCAGAGCAGCACTGAGGTTCCACCACCCGGATCCGTAACACACAATAGGAACAGAACGACATGGATATTTATTTTAGAGGCACTATTTTTGGTTTTGAAGGGCACTGAGGAGGCATCACTAGAGGCACTATTAGTGCTTCCATACTGTTTAAAATAATGTCCATTTGACCGCAAATAAAACAAAAAATCTCAGCCCGCCCCCCCATCAACATGTTTCAATACATAAGTGGTGTTATCAAGGGACTATATAGGGCTATATATAGTTTTGGATTTGTTTTACCTTCTTCCTGTTTGATGACGCCTCTTTTGAGAAAACTCAGTGCATGCTGGGATACTCAAACAAACCATCATCAGGGGGCAGAGGCTGTGGTCACTTCCCCCTTCATGACATCATTTAGTTTTGACGTCACTTGTGGGGACGGCGCTAGCCTCTGCTTTTCCAGCATGCTAGGTTTTATCCTTCCAATGTGCACTGACAGTGCACTCTCTTGCCGGCTCATCACTTCTCATAAAAGTTGGTGAGGGAGCACACTGTCACTATGCATATTGCACAGTGACAAGAACCTACTGAGCATCCTGTGGAATTGACAACCGATGCATGCTCAGTAGAGCAGGGACTAGCCCAGCCACTGAAATAAACATCGCTGATGACGCTTCATTTTAGGGTGGGAGCCGTGGCAGCCTCTAAACCCTGATGATGGCTTGTTTCAGTATCCCAGCATGCACTGGGGGTTCTCAAATGAACGGTCACTCAAACGGAAGAAGGTGAAAAAAACAGTTAGGTAGCATAGTGAAGGCACGATAGGGACTTTTTAACTAAAGCATATTAGGAAACAAAATTGGATTATAACATTAAATAGACATTTAGGATTAAAATAAATGTTAGCCTCATAAATGAAAGGGTGGTCTGAAACTATTTTAACTATGCGCCACCAAAGAAAGAAGGAACTATGAAATAGTATGGGGCACTACGGATATACAATGGGGGCACTATTACTGTATGGAGTTTGACAGTCACTGGTGTGATATATGAGGGGAGGTATGTGTCACTCAGTTTGCTGGCCTGTGTGAACTGAAACCAGCAAAATTTTTGCCAGCATGTTATATGCTGGAGGTTAACTCACTAAAGGGTGTGTGGTTTTATGTGAATGGCAAATAGGGTGGGAAGCCATTCACACTACCTCCCCTCAGGGTGTGGCTGAGAAAGGTTTAAATGCTCAGTCACCATTTTTTTTTCTGTTGTGGACTTTGGAGAGGCAAGGACTCCAGACTGGAAGGCCACAGCTCAGAGAGGAGCTGAAAGCTGGGACTACAACCTGTGTGGGCGAACCCCACACTGCTATGGACTGTGCTAACCATTTATCTTTTGTTTTGTTGTTTTGCCAGTAAGCCTGTGTTTTTTTTTTTTGCTGGAGCTGCAGGGCTTTATGCCACATAATAAAGCCTGCAGAGAAAACACGGTTCCTGAGTCTACTTCCGGAAGCGGCCAAGTGAGGTGTCTTACTACAGTTGGTGCGAGAATGTGTGCAAGATTCCAGGAACACGTGTACCTGCTATAGAGACCAATGGATGTCCTGGGTGAAGGCTGTCAGCCAGCAGGAGACGTCCAGCAGCATGGAAGAGCTAATTAAGCACCTGGTGCAGAGCATGCAGCAACAGCACTTGCAGGGCCAGCAGAGAATGCAGCAGAGCATGCAGCAGCAGCACCGTGCGCAGCTACAGCAGCAACAAAAGACCACTACTAAGCTGTTGATGCAACAAATTCAGCTCCAGAAACAGCAGCAACAGAATCAGCATTGCCAACGGCAGCAGCAGAACAAGTTACTTGCAGAGGCGATCCGTGGCAAGGAAACGGCTCCGACAAGTCCAGGTGATGACGCATACGTCCGGAAGACGGTAAGTACAGCGTTACAGAAATGACCCCGGGGGATGATGTTGAGGCATTCCTGATTGTTTTTGACAGGGTGGTGGAACGAGAGAGATTGCAGCTGGAGCAGTGGGTGGAGGTTCTGGAGCCATATTTGACCGGGGAGCCGCCGAAGCCTATTACGATCTGACTTTACAGGACACAAAGGTAAACGCCAAACTAAAACTCAAAATATTGGCACGCTCAGGAGTGACTATGTCTGTCAGAGTGCAAAGGGTCCACCACTGGGCGTATGCTGGCGACAAACCTCCACGCTCAAAGTTGTTTAACTTGTTACATCTTGTCCAGAAATGGCTGCAACCAGTCTTCCTCTCCTGCCCAGATCGTTGAGCATGTGGTGATGGTCAGGTTCATCCATTCCCTACCCAGGCCGGTGCAGACCTGGCTCGCCCAGGAAGGCGCAGACCTGGGTCACCCAGGGCGACCCTCGGAATGCACACAACCTCGTGGGTCTGGTAGAGAGGTACCAAGTGATTGAAAAATCCCTAGGAAAAGCCAACATAGCCACCTCCCTGTACTTGAGTGCCCAAAAGCGGGCTGGGTTCAACACGGAAGGGATTCAGAGCCACAAATGGGGGACGTCCCACTTCCACTGAAAAGGCCGCAAGTACTGTTGTGAAGGATGTGATCTGTTGGCGGTGTCGCGATCCGGGACACGTAGCCGCCCAGTGTCATACGTCTGCTGAGCCAATGGACTGCAGCCTAGGCAGACGATGTTCATACTACGCTTACCCAGCCTGCAGTGTGGACTGTCAACCCGGCGAGGGGCCGCAGGGCGTGTGCCGTATCCGTTAATGCAGTGATGATCCTGGGGCTGTTGGACTCCGGTAGTCTGGTAACCTTAATCAATGCCACCGTTCCCTACTAGCTGATCCTTACCAAATCTGTGGGCGTCCGCTGCGTACATGGAGACACCAAGAACTACCCGGTGGCCAGAATGACAGTCGGGACAGACTGTGGCGCCCAATCCCATGAGGTCAGGGAGGTCAAGGACCTGATACATCCCATCATATTGGGCCGTGATTTTTCCTTGTTTTAGGACTTGTGGGGAAAGGGAACCGGACTAAGCAGCGTGAGCAAAAGCCAGGTCCCTGAAGAAGAACCCCAGACGAAGTCTCAAGTGGATGACTTCCCACTGTGCGTCCTTGCTGACAATGAGGGCGAGACGGTGACCAAGGAGGCCTACCTCCCTGAGTTAGATGTGTCCGGAGAGAACTTTGGGACTGCTCAAATTCGGGACCTGACCTTACATGGGGGGTTTGACCAGGTTACCAGGTTACTGTATGTAATGGGGTTGCCCAAGAGCCGGGGGCCGACACTAGGTTCCCCCACTTTTCAGTTCAGGGGGGAATTGTTATATTGGGTGGCCAACTAAGGGGCGGTGAGATAGTGGAACAGCTGCCAGTGTCGGGGCCATACAGACAGAGGGTGCTAGATATGGCCCATTCACATGTTCTGGGGGGACACCTAGGGGTAGAGAAAACTCAGGAGAGGATATTAAGAAGATTTTATTGGCCAGGGTGTTACCGAGAAATTCTGAACTATTGTAGGTCCTGCCCCACCTGCCAAATAACCGCTCCCTCTTCCCACTTCCGTAGTCCGTTAGCTCCACGACCAGTGATCAAAATCCCCTTTGAGGGGATTGCTATGGACCTAGTAGGGCCCTTAGTCAAATCAGCCCGAGGTCACCAATACATTCTTGTGATCATGGACTATGCAACCCAGTATCCAGAAGCGGTACTGCTAAGGAACTCTTCGAGCAAGCGCATAGCCAGGGAACTGGTTCATATATTTGCCAGGACCGGTCTGCCAAAGGAAATCCAAATGGATCAAGGGACCCTGTTCATGAGCAAGGTAATGAAGGAGCTCTGCAAGGTCCTCCAGATTACACAGCTGCGAACCTCTGTGTACTATCCGTAGACAGACGGCTTAGTAGAGCGCTTTAATAAGACCCTGAAAGCGATGCTCAAGAAAGTCGTAGAGAAGGATGGACGAGACTGGGACTACCTGCTGCCATTCCTGATCTTCTCAGTAAGGGAGGTTCCACAAGCCTCTACCGGCTTTTCTCCGTTTGAGCTGCTGTGTGGACGGCATCCGCGAGGACTCCTGGATATCGCTAAGGAAACCTGGGAAGCCGAGGTTACGCCACACCGGAGCATCATTTAACATGTCGCCCAGTTGCAGGAAAGAATAGCAAAAGTGATGCAGATCGTAAAGGCGCATCTCCTCCAGGCGCAGGAAACCCAGGTAAGGGTCTAAAACCGATCGGTGAGGCTGCAGCAGTTTCAGCCTGGGGACCGTGTTTTGGTGCTAATTCTCACAGTTGAGAGCAAGTTCCTGGCCAAATGGCAAGGTCCGTACGAGGTGGTGGAGGTGGAGAAAGTCAGCGAAGTTAATTATAAAGTCCACCAGCCTGGCCAAAGAAAGCCGCACAAAGTATACCATGTGAACTTGCTCAAGCCGTGGCGGTATCAGGAACCTGTGGAAACTCCTTGCCTGGGAGCCTCTCCCGAAGGCAAGGTGGAGGAGGTCACTATAGCAGAGACTCTATCGCTGGCCCAGAAGCAACAGTGTCGAGAACTACTACAGCGGAATCGGGAGCTGTTTGCAGAGTTGCCGGGGCATACTCAAGTGGTAGAGCATGACGTGCTAACAGAACTAAGCCTAACAGAACAGTACTAAGAGTGAATCTGAAGCCGTATCAGATTCCAGAAGCACACTGGGAGGTGATCTCGGCCTAGGTGAAGAGGATGTTAGACCTCGGTGTGATACAGGATACAAAGAGTGGGTGGTCGAGCCCAATCGTCCTCGTGCCAAAACCCAAAGGAGAGTGGAGGCTTTGTAATGACTACTGCCGGCTGAATGAGGTGTCCAAGTGTGACGCGTACCCGATGCCCCGCGTCGACGAACTCATCGAGAGGCTTGGACCGGTGAGATACATCACCACTCTCGACCTGACAAAGTGCTATTGGCAGATCCCCATGTCCCAGACGGCCAAGGAGAAGACTGCTTTCTTGACACCTGATGGGTGCTTTCAATGCACTCTGATGCCGTTCGGGCTACAGGGGCCCACAGCCACCTTCCAGAGGGCTATGGATCGGCTCCTAGCCCCACATAAGAAGTATGCCGCAGCCTACCTTGACGACATTGTTGTCTTTAGCCCAGACTGGGCTAGTCATCTACCTAAACTACAGGCTGTTCTGGATGCTCTAATGAAGGCGGGATTTACAATAAATCCAAAAAAATGCGCCGTGAGGAAAAATAAAGCCGCAAGTTAATAAAGTGGAGGCAATCCAGACCTGGCCTCAACCGCTCTCCAAGAATCAAGTGAGAGCGTTCCTGGGAATGGTGGGATATTACTGGAGGTTTATCCCAAATTTTGCTATGATGGCCGCGCCTCTGACGGATCTCCTAAAAGGCACCAGATCAACCATGGTAAGTGGACGGAGGAAACAGAGACGACGTTTCAACAGTTGAAATCAGCACTGTGTAAGCAGCTGGTCCTAGTCGCAGCAGACTTTAAGAAAGCGTTTGTGGCCAAGACAGATGCTTCAGAGGTTGGTCTAGGAGCCATACTCTCTCAAGAGATAAATGGGGAAGAACATCCCATTCTCTATCTGAGCCGGAAGCTTTCGTCCTGCGAGAAGAACTATGCAATAGTAGAAAAAGTAGAAAAAGAGTGTTGAACCATAAAGTGGGTCATAGATACACTAAGATATTACCTACTAGGCCGGAAGTTTAAGTTAGTGTCAGACCATGCCCCGTTGAGATGGTTGAGGGAAAAGAGGGGTAAAAATGCCAGGGTAACTAGATGGTTCCTAGCTCTTCAGCACGTCAACTTTCACGTAGAGCATATGCCTGGGAAGTTACACGGGCACGCTGATGCCCTTTCTAGAATTCTTTGTCTGGTATCGGAAGGTGCCCAAACCCCCGGCTTTGGGCAGAGGGGGGGAATATGTGACAGAGTCACTGGTGTGATACACGAGGAGAGGTATGTGTCACTCAGGTTGCTGGCCTGTGTGAACTGAAACCAGCAAAATTTCTGCCAGCATGTTATATGCTGGAGGTTAACTCACTAAAGGGTGTGTGGTTTTATGTGAATGGCAAAGAGGGTGGGAAGCCATTCACACTACCTCCCCTCAGGGTGTAGCTGAGAAAGGTTTAAATGCTCAGTCACCATTTTTTTTTCTGTTGTGGACTTTGGAGAGGCAAGGACTCCAGACTGAGCCACAGCACAGAGAGGAGCTGAAAGCTGGGACTACAACCTGTGTGGGTGAACCCCACACCGCTATGGACTGTGCTATCGTTTATCTTTTGTTTTGTTGTTTTGCTAGTAAGCCTGTGTTTATTTTGTGTTTATTTTTGCTGGAGCTGCAGGGCTTTATGCCACATAATAAAGCCTGCAGAGAAAACATGGTTCCTCAGTCTACTTCCGGAAGCGGCCGAGTGAGGCTTCTTACCACAGGAGGAAGAGAGGGCACTAGGATTTGTCAGTAACCATGGTGACACAGGTTTACATAATAGTATTAGATAATTAACAGTATGACTTTTTTACCCCGAACTATTGTGGAGTAGCTTCATTGTAATTTTGTAAGTAGTATCTAATAATAAATCCATAGAAATGTTCGCAATGAGAAACAACCTTCCCCCGATACAGTATTATTCTGCGAGGTGATAGCAATTCCCAGCCCTAAAGGTCTCAAGTTGTCTTTTTAGAAATAAAACAAGCAATATCAATTAGGACAAACCTCAAGGCAATGAAAGTGGCCGCCAGGTGAAAGTTCCTAAGGAACAAACCGATTCTTCTTAAAATTAAAAAAGCATGTAAATTAAGGTGACTGAGATATGCTTTCAGCTAGCAAAGTAACATGGTAGCTATTCATCACCTCAAGTCATAAAACACTAGGTCCTGTCCTTAGCATATTCTAATGAAGCCTATCATGCAAATGAGAGTGACCTTTTCTGTGCATTCTGCAAGTTCACATTTATGAGAGGAGTATATATAGTTTGCCAATACAAACTAGCCAAAGACTGTATAATTACTATAATCAATTAGTAGTTAGTGTCGCTCCGCTCATTTGCAGCTAATGTCATCCGAGCAGTTTTTGAGAAATTCACCTTAGACAAGCTTATCTTTTTTTGTCGCTGTTTGGTAATGAGAGCACCCAAAAAAAAATGCCAAGTCAGACTTAATTTAATAGATGAGAATACAAGGAGATTTCTCCACATTGTTTACAGTGAGAAAGGAAAGTTTGGTGGCGAGAATAAAAACTTATATATCCTTAAAATGATATTGAACTTTTCTGCTTGGAATAAGAAGCATTAATATTTAAATATTTAAATGAAAGACAATCTCCCATAAGGCAGTTCAGGACTCAAAGACGAGATGGTGGAACCCAGGCTTTCTTTCTCTACGGATGAGTAAACAGGCCATACCCTCTGCTCACCAACAGTCTATTTTGTAGACAGTTATGGATAGGAAACATTACCGGAGCTGGTAATTAAAGTAAAAACTAATACTGTCTCAGAGATGGGGAATTTTGTACAGAAAGATCATTTATCACAGTGTACAGTCGCCACTATAGAAATGAATTATCTTCATCGCTAACAAGTATCCTTCCTTAAGATGCACAATGCAGTAAACCACATCCAGAACCTTTTATCAATGCCCAGCTCACATATTTAAATCCGTAATGCAGGTACTAAATGTGTATTTGTATGTGTAAGCGTCATACATACACATAAAGAGATACACATACATACACATACATGGACATTAATTAGCCTTAAAGGGGTTATCCAGGCTTTTTCCCTTAATGGGGCTTACAAGCAGGTAGTTGCTAACTACCTGAGTGTTCGGCTGTGCAATGATCTCACCTGGCTCAGAGAGGTCATGCATCGCTCCTGCCGGCAATTCTCCTGCTTCCTGTGACGTCACATCAACAGAGCAGTTCCATCTCTTCTCTGTTCTGCTCTGTCGACAGGGAGTCACTGTCGACGTCACAATGATTGACAGCCAATTCCCTGCTGTGTTACGCTGAGTCGATTGTCAATCAACATGACGTTAGCAATGATGCCCCATAGACAGAGCAGAGCTGAAGAGAAGGAACTGTCGAAGTGACGTCACAAGAAGCAGGAGAATCGCCAGCAGGAGCAGTCAACCCTGAGCCAGAAGAGATTGTTGCAGGGTAGAACACATAGACAGTTAGCAACTACCTGACAATAAGTGCTTAGCCCTATAAGCAAAAGAAAGTTCCGGATAACAGCTTTAACGTCCATTTAGAAATAATCTTCAAATGAGCGTTCATAAAAATGCATGTTTTTTGCTATTGGCTCATGTAAGCATGCCACAGATCACTCAACAAAACACTGATGATGATGATCTCCGATTTACTTGTATACAGTAGATCAGGGATTGTTAACAAGACAAAATTGGCCTGTGTAAATGGGCCCCTGAATGTTAAAACCACTGACAGGTGATGTGAATAACGGTGATTATCTTGTTACAATATAACATGTTAAATGTGGAAAATCTTATTTAGTATGTTAACAATCAGTTCTTGAAGTCGATGACTTGTGACCGGGAAGGACAATGAAAAAGAGCACACATTGGGCTGGTTTGTGTACCAAATACATTTCTGGGGGATGATGGCAGCAGGGTCAAGAATTTTACTTGTACACCCTCCCCCCCCGCCATGATATTCTTTAACCCCTTAATGACAGGAGCATTTTCCGTTTTTGCATTTTCATTTTTTGCTCCCCTTGTTCCCAGAGCCATAACTTTTTTTTATTTTACAATCAATATGGTAGTTTGAGGGATTTTTTTATGCGGGACAAGTTGTACTTTTGAATGACATCACCGTTTTTACCATATCGTGTACTGGAAAACTGGAAAAAAAAATCCAAGTGCGGTGAAATTGGAAAAAAAGTGCAATTCCACAGTTGTTTTTGGGGTTTTTACCACGTTCACTGAATGCTAAAACTGACCAGCCAATATTATTCTCCAGGTCATTATGAGTTCGTAGCTACCAAACATGTATAGGTTCTTTTTTATTTAAGTGGTGAAAAAAAATTTTTTGCTAAACCCGTAGAGTCTCCATTTTTCGGGACCTGAGGTTGGGTGAGGGCTTATTTTTTCTGCTTGCCAAGCAGATGTTTTTATTGATACCATTTTGGGGTAGATCCGATGTTTGGATCGCCCGTTACTGCATTTTATTGCAATGTTGAGGCAACCAAAAAAATAATTCTGGCATTTAGAATTTTTTTCTCGTTGCACTCTATTTTTGTATTGATGGATCGGGTGATTCTGAATGCGGCCATACCAAATGTGTGTATGTGTGGGTTTTTTTTATGTTTTATTTTGTATAAGGCAAAAGGGGGGTGATTAAAGCTTTTATATTTTTTTCTTTTATTTAGATTTTTAAAAACATTTTTTTTACGCTTTTTGCAGACCCCGGGTTGTCATGCCGACCCATCGGCGACACGCGATCTTGTGACGGGATAGCTGATGGGCGAGGCCTATGACGCGCTTCCCGGAAGCGCGAGTCAAGTGCCGCTGTACAAAATTGACAGCGGCATTTAACTAAACAGTCGCGGGTGGATCGCAATTCCACCCGCGGCTGTTGCGGGCACATGTCAGCTGTATAGATCAGCGGACATGTGTCCAAAAAGGTGTGGGCTCAGGGCCGGAGCCCGCACAAAACAGGGGGTTATGACGTGGGGCATACTAATACCCACCACGTCAGAAAGGGGTTAATAGCTGTCCTCTTCCAGCAGGATAATGTTACCACTTACTCTGTAAAAATTGTTAAGGAACGGTTTGAGGAACATGACAAGTTCTCCAAATCTGATCTACACATTAGATGGCTGCCGGGCAAACAATGGTTCCGCGTTCTACCATCTCGGCCAGCTCTCCCATTCTTTATGAGAGAGCTGTTGCGGACAATGCCGGGAATGGCTCATCTCTGGGAGACAATATGTTTGGTAGTCTGAAATCAGACATGCTGGATTGATATTTATCCTGACAATAAATTGTCCGGGGCTCTAGTACACATTAAACTATCAGCAGAAGTTGTCAATATTGGTGGTTTAGGACAACATTAGTTTAATGTGTATTGGGTGCTTTACAGTCTTAAAATATCTGTTGCCAACATTAAAGTGCAGGCATCCTTGGCATCTCTTCTGATTAGTAGGCCCAGTGAGGTCATGACGTCGTGGCATGATGCGTAACTTCGTCATGATGTCACAGGGGCCAACTAAATCAGAAGAGGCGCTGAGGATGCTGGCAGGTAGTAGAAAGTTCGCAGCAATTTAAGGAGACGCAGAGATATCCCTGAAGAATCCGTCATCAGTGAAAAAAAGCTGCAATCTGCTGGTCAGGCGAAATGTGAAGGAACCAATTTGCACCAAAAGACGTGCAGGGGGAGAAGCTTTGGTTGCTGGACCTGATCAGGTGAACGACAGCCCAAAATTCCTGAAAATAAAAGGCCCGCGAGCCAAACGGCAGGGGAATTTGGCACCAGAGATGAGAGTGAAGCAGATGCACTCCAGGGATGTCGCCGAGGCTAGCTTGGCAGACCTCAGCGGGAAGTCTACGCCAACAGTGTGCCGGTCACTGCCTGACAAGGCTCGGATCCCGCTCAAGAGGACTCCGAGTTCTGCCGGCACTAGGCAGGACCAAAATCCACGCCCTAGGCCGGTTAAGCCTCAGAGACCAGACGTCGCCTGTCAAGTGCAGAGGCCTAGTCCGTTCCGCTCCAGTCCGAAGAGACTTATGCCGACGGTCAAGCCGAGGAACAGTGCGCGTGAGCAGGGCTGTCACTTCCAGCAATCACCTATGGTACTGGATTCGGCTGGGACTAGGATTACAGGTTGGGAGGGGGCCGGTTGGTGCTTTGATAGACTACGTCAGAGAGAGACTTGCGGCCTAACGGGAAAACCCGGTGACCTACGCTAGAGCCAGAGCTTTAGAGAGAATTTACTTGCCGACTCTCATGACTGGGCACACCACCTTTGTTAAGGGAACATTAACATTATCTAGTGAAAGACTATTTGATATTCAAAGCTTATTATTTTTTTCATTGTTGATTTGCCTTGTTAATAACACTAATTGTTCAGCGTTACTTTACTGTAAAATTACTACTGCATTTAAATAGAATTATATTGATCACAGACTGTTGTTGCCTCGTGTTATCTGTTCGTTGTATCCAGCCTTCTGCATTACACTGCTATGGTCTGGCTGGCATGGAGCAACAACCTGGCCGCTGGGCCAGGATCCTGAAAATCGTTTTGCACAACTCTAGTAGATTTTCAGCCTTTCTTTTTACATACACACATAAAAAAATGTGTACAAATTAAATCTTGCTGAGGAGTTTAATGTCATGGCTTTGCCATTCTTTGTGTTCAGTAATGTGTGTCAGAAAAATGATACAGTGTATAAACCTATCCCAAGGGGGAGAGCTAAAATCCCACATAAAATGCAAAAACAAAGTGCAGCAGCATTTAGCAAGTGGCAAATTAATAATTAATTATTTAATTAATATTTTTTCTTCATACTGGAACACTGTAATTGGTTCTCTCTGCTCAGTCATCTGGCTCCAGTATAGGGAACTTACAAGATATATACAGTTAGGTCCATATATATTTGGACAGAGAAAACATTTTTCTAATTTTGGTTCTAGACATTACCACAATGAATTTTAAACAAAACAATTCAGATGCAGTTGAAGTTCAGACTTTCAGCTTTCATTTGAGGGTATCCACATTAAAATTGGATGAAGGGTTTAGGAGTTTCAGCTCCTTAACATGTGCCACCCTGTTTTTAAAGGGACCAAAAGTAATTGGACAATTGACTCTAAGGCTATTTCATGGACAGGTGTGGGCAATCCCTTCGTTATGTCATTCTCAATTAAGCAGATAAAAGGCCTGGAGTTGATTTGAGGTGTGGTTCTTGCATTTGGAAGGTTTTGCTGTGAAGTAAACATGCGGTCAATGGAGCTCTCCATGCAGGTGAAACAAGCCAGCTTTAAGCTGCAAAAACAGAAAAAACCCATCCAAGAAATTGCTACAATATTAGGAGTGGCAAAATCTACAGTTTGGTACATCCTGAGAAAGAAAGACGGATTTTGGTAAGACCTTACCTGTAAAATCCTTTTCAGCGAAGGAAGGAAGGGAGACACAGATCCATTACTAGTGGGTAGGTGGAGCCCCACAGGATAGTTCACCTCAGATTAGAAAAAGTGACGACCGGCCCCTCCAGTATATATAGGCTCCTCCTACTCCCATGTTCTTCAGTCCGTACACAAGCTAAGGAAGATCAGACAACACCAGTGGAACAACACAACCCCTTCCGAAAATTCAGAAATGCGAGCGAACAGGTTATGCATATAACAGAAAAAACACACAGTCCCAGGCACTACTCACTGGACCTGACAACTGCGATGAGCTGGCAATGCTGGAACAGAGCCCTAGCGCGCCGACCCCCGCCCAGATGACCGCCATCAGAGAGGAGTCGCGCCGCATATGGAAAACAATAATGCACTTCTGCCATGGGAGGGTGCTGTGTCTCCCTTCCTTCCTTCGCTGAAAAGGATTTTACAGGTAAGGTCTTACCAAAATCTGTCTTTCAGCAGCAGAAGGGAAGGAAGGGAGACACAGATTCATTACTAGTGGGACGTCCCAAAGCAGTTCAGAACTCAAGGGTGGGAAACAGTGGCAGAATCACCAACACCCCAACAACATAGTCAAGCGCGCAACAAGCGGCAAAACTAGATAAAGAGAAAACCTAAACCACCGCCGCCTGCAGGACCCTGCGTCCCAAGGCCGCATCGGCGGAAGCACTCACGTCCACTTTATAAACTTTTGTAAAAGTGTGAACGGAGTGCCAGGTAGCCGCCCGGCAGAGCTGCGCTGCCGAGGCCCCCTGATGAAAAGCCCACGACGAACCAACAGCTCTCGTGGAATGAGCTCGAACCTTAACTGGACAAGGCTCGCCCTTGAGCCGGTACGCTTCCAGGATAGCCAAACGTATCCACCGAGCTATAGTGTCCTTGGAGGCCCGCTGACCACGCCGACGACCAGCAGGAATCACAAAAAGAGAGTCCGACTTCCGAAACCCTTGCGTGATTGAAAGATAGAACTTCAAAGCCCGCACCAAATCCAACGAGTGCAAGGCTCGCTCCATTGGACTTTTCGGATTCGGACAGAGGGAGGGCAACACGATGTCCTGATTGAAGTGGAAATGCGACACCACTTTAGGAAGAAAATCGCCACAGGTACGAAGCACCACGCGATCCGGGTGGAACTCCAGAAAAGGGGGTGATCAAGACAGTGCCACCAACTCAGAAACCCTTCTCAAGGAGGTGACCGCCACCAGGAAGGCCACCTTCCAAGAAAGCAAGTAAAGCGTAGCTGAATCCTTAGGCTCAAACGGCCCATGCTGAAGAGCCTCCAAGACTAGATAGAGCCGCCAAGGAGCCACAAACGCCCTCCGAGGCGGAAACTGACGTGCAACCCCGCGAAAAAACGAGCGCACATCCCTGCGCGAGGCAATAGCCTTCCGAAAAAGCACGGATAGTGCAGATACCTGACCCCGCAAGGTACCAACCGCCAGAACCTTGGCCAAACCACATTGCAGAAAAGCCAAGAAGTTGGGAATGGAAAAAACCCTCGGGTTCCTTGACTATCCAGAACACCATGAATAGAAGGCCTCCCAAGTTCTGTGATAAATCCTAGTCGTAGCTGGACCTCTGGCCGCCCGCAAGGTGGCAATGACCTCGGCCAAAAACCCACGACGGGTCAATATCTCCGTCTCAAGAGCCACGCCGTCAAACGAAGCGTCTTCAGGTCCGGATGACGAATGGGCCCTTGGGTTAACAGGTCTGGGCGAAGAGGCAGTGGAGACACCAGCGTTCAAAACCACGCCCTCCGCAGCCAATCCGGCGCCACTAAAATTGCCGGAATTCATTCGAGTTTGATCCGCAGGACCAGCAGAGGAAGTAAGGATACCGGCGGAAACACGTAGATCAGCTTGAACTGGTCCCACGGGGCCACTATATCATCTACCGCCACAGCCTCTGGGTCCCTGTACCTGGACATGAACATCGGAATCCTGGCATTCAGCCTGGATGCCATCAAGTCCACTTGGGGAGTCCCCCAACGGGAGCACAGCAGTGCAAAAAAATCCGGATGAAGACTCCATTCTCCGGGATCCACCTGCTCGAGACGGAGGAATTCCGCCGTGATATTCAGCACTCCTGGGATGTGAATCGCAGAGATGGCTGGAACCCTGGACTCGGCCCATACCAGGATCCGCGAGACCTCCATCATGAGTCTGGAACTCCTCGTCCCATCCTGATGGTTGATATACGCGACCGCTGTTGCATTGTCCGTCTGAATCCGGACCGGCAGGCCGCTCAAGGGGACCGTCCAATGTCGGAGGCAGAGAAAAATCGCTCTCAACTCCAGGATGTTGATCGGCAGAGACGACTCCTCTGACGACCAGACCCCCTGAACCCAGAGATCGTTCCAAACCCCCCCCCAGCCAGTCAGGCTGGCATCGGTGGTAATGACCGAGCACCGTGGGAGGAGGAAGGATTTCCCCAGGGATAAAGCCTCCGGACGTAACCACCATCCAAGAGTCTCTCGCACCCTGCGGGAGATACTGACACAGCAATCTAGCGAAGCCGGCGATCGATCCCAACGGGTCAGAATAAGATTTTGGAGACCCCGGGAATGAAATTGTGCAAACGGTACTGCTTCCATTGCCGCCACCATCAGACCCCGAAGGCGCATACACTTCCGAAGGGACATCGCCATCGCCGACCTCATATCCTGGACATGGTGACGAAGGTTCGCTTGTTTGTCCGGAGGCAGGGACACCACTGCCTGTACCGTGTCGAAATGCATCCCCAAGAACAGAATTGACTGCGACGGCTCCAATGACGACTTCTTCCAATTGACCAGCCACCCGAAGTCCTCCAGGTGCTGAAGGGAGAGATCGCGAGCTGTCACCGCCTCCTCCGCTGTGGGCGACACAATTAACAGGTCGTCCAGGTAGGGGAGAATCGTAACTCCTTGCCTTCGAAGGAGCGCCATGAGTGGCGCCAGAATTTTTGTAAAAACCCTGGGCGCCGAGGCCAACCCGAATGGTAGGGCCACAAACTGGAAATGGGCCAGACCTATGGTGAAACGCAGGAAGCGCTGGTGAGCCCTGCCGATAGGGACATGCAAATAGGCGTCGTGGATGTCGATCGACACCAAGAAATCGTACTGCGACAGGGCCGCCACGACAGAGCGAAGAGACTCCATACGGAATTTCCGGGTCCGGACATGAACATTCAATTCTTTGAGGTCCAGAATGGGGCGAAACTTGTCCTCCTTTTTGGGGACCACAAAAAGGTTGGAGTAAAACCCCCTTCCCCGGTCCTCCAGCGGAAACGGAACCACCACACCCTGCTGCAGAAGAGAGTCGACCTCCCGCAGCAGTGCGGCAGCCAGCTTGGGCTCGGACGGGAAGAGAGACTGACGAAACCTGTCCCGGGGTCGAGAATAAAAAATCTATGAAATAGCCTGCCGACATAACCCCGTTACCCAGGCGTCCGATACGTGGAACGCCCAAATCGACCCGAACTGAAGCAGACGACCTCCCACCCGAGAGCCCCCGAGAGGGCTCCTGGCGTCAGTCCGCCTTAGCGGGCTTTTTGTCAACCTCCCGTTTGTCCTGACGGAAATGTTGTTTCCAGGGTGTACGGGATTTCTGGGTGGTCTTCTTTCCGGAAGACGAGGGACGACCCGATCTCTATGAGGGCTGACCGAACCGTCCCCTGGGCCGAAAGGGCTGACGACCACTACCGGCACTTGACTTGCCAGACGTAGAAGCCGCTGCTTTTCGCTGCGGCAAAGCCGAATCCTTGGCCTTGGCCTTAGCAATCAGCTCCGTGAGGTCCGAACCAAAAAGCTGACCGCCCTTGTATGCCAGACTCAACAAACCTTGTTTGGATACCGCGTCTCCAGTCCACTGTTTAAGCCACAGTGCTCTTCTGACTGTGACGGCCGAGGATTGAGCCCTGGACAGAACCGAAGTAGTATCCAGCACTGCGTCCCTGCCATATCGGGCCGCCTCTTCCAACAGCTGGAAGAGCCTTTCCACCTGAGACAGCGGAGACCCATCTTCACACACTAACGGAGCCCGCGCTTCCCCGTCCCTGCTCCCCTGCTAGCAGAGACATCTCCAAACGCCGAATGCAGCGGTGATATCCTGTAACGGACAAAACTGCAGTCACCACATGCACAGTAAGAGCGGCTGCCGCAGCAGCCGCTGAGGCACTCAGTACTGATGAGCACTTACCCAGCTGAGCGCCACAGGGACCCCCAGGGATGTGTGGCGCCGTGGCCCTTTGCTCCCCCTCACGGCAGAGCACGCAGGGACCCCAAGAAGCGGTATGCGTCTCCGCCAGGGAGCACCCTGTATCCCCCGGGGCCGGCAGTCATCTGCGGGGACCTCCTTAGGGGGTACGCAGATCCGCCAGGGGAGGGTCAGAGGTCCCAGCAGTGCCGAGACCCCCTGAGACCTCTAGACCACGGGGGGTCCAGGTCTCCGGGAATGTAAAATAAAAAATTCTTCTGAGGAGCTGCAAAGGCAGCGACTATCCTCTGCGACCTCAAATTTAAAACTGAAGGACATGGAGTAGGAGGAGCCTAAGCTGGAGGGGCCGGTTGTCACTTTTTCTAATCTGAGGTGAACTATCCTGTGGGGCTCCGCCTACCCACTAGTAATGAATCTGTGTCTCCCTTCCTTCCCTTCTGCTGCTGAAAGAAAGCACTGGTGAACTCATCTATTCAAAAAGACCTGGGCACCCACGGAAGACAACAGTGGTGGATGATCGCAGAATAATCTCCATGGTGAAGAGAAACCCCTTCACAACAGCCAACCAAGTGAACAACACTCTCCAGGAGGTAGGCGTATCAATATCCAAATCTACCATAAAGAGAAGACTGCATGAAAGTAAATACAGAGGGTTCACTGCACGGTGCAAGCCACTCCTAAGCCTCAAGAATAAAAAGGCTAGACTGGACTTTGTTAAAAAAACATCTAAAAAAGCCAGCACAGTTCTGGAAGAACATTCTTTGGACAGATGAAACCAAGATCAACCTCTACCAGAATGATGGAAAGAGATAAGTATGGCGAAGGCGTGGTACAGCTCATGATCCAAAGCATACCACATCATCTGTAAAACACGGCGGAGGCAGTGTGATGGCTTGGGCATGCATGGCTGCCAGTGGCACTGGGTCACTAGTGTTTATTGATGATGTGACAGGACAGAAGCAGCCGAATGAATTCTGATGTATTCAGAGCCATACTGTGTGCTCAGATCCAGCCAAATGCAGCCAAACTGATTGGTTGTCGTTTCATACTACAGATGGACAATGACCCAAAACATAAAGCCAAAGCAACCCAGGAGTTTATTAAAGCAAAGAAGTGGAATATTCTTGAATGGCCAAGTCAGTCACCTGATCTCAACCCAATTGAGCATGCATTTCACTTGTAAAAGACTAAACTTCAGACAGAAAGGCCCACAAACAAACAGCAACTGAAAACCACCGCAGTGAAGGCCTGGCAAAGCATCAAAAAGGAGGAAACACAGCGCCTGGTGATGTCCATGAGTTCAAGACTTCAGGCAGTCATTGCCAACAAAGGGTTTTCATCCAAGTACTAGAAATGAACATTTTATTTACAATTATTTAATCTGTCCAATTACTTTTGGTCCCTTTAAAAACAGGGTGGCACATGTTAAGGAGCTGAAACTCCTAAACCCTTCATCCAATTTTAATGTGGATACCCTCAAATAAAAGCTGAAAGTCTGAACTTCAACTGCATCTGAATTGTTTTGTTTAAAATTCATTGTGGTAATGTCTAGAACCAAAATTAGAAAAATGTTGTCTCTGTCCAAATATATATGGACCTAACTGTATATATTATATAATGTATACATATAGCTATTCAAGCAAAGCACAATATATACGTATACAACATCAGGCAGCAATACTCAGTAAGTCAGCTTCTAAGTATGGCATTTGGAATTTGTAACCTTCACACCAATGTACAAAATGCAGCATATAAATGTATTAGACTTTTCTAGAATGTCCTGAAAATTGTAAAAAAAAACCTGTAAAAAATAAATAAAAAAAGAGCCGTTTCACAAATATTTGTTGTCATGGTGATTTAATAGTGGGAGGTGGGGTAAAAAGAGCAATCAAGTAGCAATAAGAGCAGTGACACTTAAGATTTATTGGTTTACTTCTACATACTGCTGAAACCAGTCACCTCACGCAGTGTCAAACACATAGCGGTTGTCGATACTGACATGGAGCCAAGGCAGTAGGACGATAGCTCTTTCATACTTGTCAGGCTATGCTCTGATCCATCTGTGACAGTTACTGAGAGAATAGAAAAAAATATCTCAGTAAACGAGGATACGATGAAGAACCAGTGTACTTGAGATGCCTGGGGCTTCTCGGAGAAGAGCAACACTGGACAAGGCCTTATGGAGAATTTGCCTGCCGCACAGAAAAAGGCTAACATGAAATGCTTCAGAAAGCAGAAGACTAACTGATCAGTGCAGCTCTGATTCAGACTGATGCCTTTATGATAAACATTCACGACAACTTGTGACCAAAGAGCTGTTACAACACTAATTGTCCATGAAAGCTGACCTGCAGCAAACCAGCAGAGTTCAGTTTCGATAGGCCTGGCTCAAAAATACAAACGTGATTACACATGACACAAGACATCCACGCATCAAAAATCTTTGAAAAAGTCTGACATGACTTTGCACATGAGGGAGAAAAAAAAAGAAAACACAGAAAGCATCACATTATTTTCCATCTGAGTATAGATGGACTCTAGTCACACAGAATAATAATGTCCACATTTCTACACCAGGAAAATAACCTCTGTGTGCAACAATACACAGCTACTATATGCAGTATGTCACCAGTTACTATTGGTTCTACGTGTAAAATTAGTTTAGGGAACCTGTCCTAAAATGCTATTAACCTGCAGAGATAGGGGTAATCTGCAGGTAATAGCGATAAAATCCTGCCTGCCTGCCTCACTAGAGCAGTGGCTACAGGAAAAAATGAAAATGATATTCTCCCTGCAGCCGCTTGTGAAAGGGACCAGTTCGTCACCGCTCAGTTCCAGTCATCAGGGGTTTGCAGGGGGCTGTTCCAGTCATCAGGGGTTTGCAGGGGGCAGTTCCAGTCATCAGGGCGGTGCAGGGGGCTGTTCCAGTCATCAGGGTGGTGCAGGGGGCTGTTCCAGTCATCGGGGCGGTGCAGGGGGCTGTTCCAGTCATCGGGGCGGTGCAGGGGGCTGTTCCAGTCATCGGGGCGGTGCAGGGGGCTGTTCCAGTCATCGGGGCGGTGCAGGGGGCTGTTCCAGTCATCGGGGCGGTGCAGGGGGCTGTTCCAGTCATCGGGGCGGTGCAGGGGGCTGTTCCAGTCATCGGGGCGGTGCAGGGGGCTGTTCCAGTCATCGAGGCGGTGCGGGGGCTGTTCCAGTCATCGGGGCGGTGCAGGGGGCTGTTTCAGTCATCAGGGCGGTGCAGGGGGCTGTTTCAGTCATCAGGGCGGTGCAGGGGGCTGTTTCAGTCATCAGGGCGGTGCAGGGGGCTGTTCCAGTCATCAGGGTGGTGCAGGGGGCTGTTCCAGTCATCAGGGCAGTGACGAGGGTGGTTCCAGTCATCAGGGCGGTGACGGGGGTGGTTCCAGTCATCAAGACGGTGCAGGAGGTTGTTCCAGTCACTCACTATATTGTTAGCACAGCTGTAATCACTCCCCTGCACAATGATTGACAGCCTGGCCTGTGTCAAATATGTGCACAGTAGGTTGTTAATCAAAGAGACGGGGAGTGATTACAGGTGTACTCACTATGTAGAGAGTGGTGAGTGTAACCGCTCCTTACACCACAGTGATGATTCTGTGCAAATAAGGGCATGGCCTCCCTTTTCTCTGACCTGGACATTATGTTTACATAGCTGCCCATTGCTGGGCATCCATTAGTTGGGGCCTTGGTCCTTCTCGGCCGTTATTCACACTTACGTCATTTGAAATATGGTAAGGTTTTAATACTAAAGGTTAGGACTTTAACGAATTGGGTCATCGTAATATGGTGGGATGGCTTTTACATTTTTAGATCAAAATTATGTTAACCAAGTACCTTATATTATTTTCATGCACTATTGCTATTTATTTATATATTGCACAGTATTTTCACCCTGTGTTTTTATCTTAGGTTTTGTCTGTTTAGTGGCCAGTGTGAACATGCACCTACACATTACATGCATACCAACTTATATTCCAGTTAATTTCTTTAGGTTCTTGCACCCTGATGACTAGTAGTAAGCAGCTGCAGGGAGAATAAAATTCAAATTTCTCCTTGTAGCTGCTGCTCCAGAAAGTCAGGCATGATTTTAAAGCCATTTACCTGCAGATTAACCTAATAGCTGCAAATAAATAAGGGTTTGGGACACCCTTTAACAACCATATCAAATTATTACTAGTGACCTCACAATTCAGTTTGCTAGACTGAGATAAAATAGCAGGAGGTCATCTGACCTACGGTATGTACTGTACATGCATATAAGAGAACCAACAAACACATGAACACGCTAACTCTATGCCGATGATTCTTCTGTTTGATTTTCCATTGCTGAGACACCGGTGACCTCAACTTTAAATAGGCCATCATCGTCACATCGGTGAACCATCATCTCCACCAATCAGCTGTTAGCAGGTCTAGAGGCTGCCAGAAGAACAGTGTACAGAGCTGGAACATCACAGCTCCGGACACCATATAGTGGACATTATCAAGTACTGCATTTACTTCAACGGGAGCAAAGCTGAAGTACCCATATGGTCAAATATATCATATACGGAGCTGTGAGGTTCTGGCTCCATACACTATATATTTCTGGAGGATGAGGTATTTACTGGTGATCGGAGGCAGATTCAGTTGTCCGACCCCACCAATCTGATCATGGTGGCCCATCCTAAAGATAGGCTATCAATATACTCTTCGGTAAGAGCTTTAAAGAGGTTTCCAAGATTTATAGAAAAATGAAGTAAATGCTTTCTTACAAAAACAGTGCCACATTTGTCCACAGGTTAAATGTGGTAATCCATCATGTTTTTCTAGTCTTGGACAGCCCATAAGGCCCAAAAGTGTCAGTTATCCACAACCATTGTGCGGCCAATAGCATATTACAGACTCCAAGTCTGGGGTCTAGGATCTGGTATAGGTAAAAGGGGTATTCCAGCCTAAACAAGGTATCACCTATCCAGTAAATACATGGTAACTGGTGAATCGTTTTGTCTTCCCCAATCTCTCCTGGTTCTCCTAGGACCTCAATTCTGCGGCCAGCAGGAGAAGCTGAGTGCAGTGGCATGGCGTTCATTTGCCCGGCCAATTTACTCAACTCTGCTTCAAATCAACTTTAATAGTTTATAAGATAACCCAGATTGTATCCATGTGTTTGAAAGGCAAGTAATGTCGGATGACTTGTTCCTTTCAGGTTGGTTACATTTCCACAAAACTATCACATAGTTACACTTCTATTGGAAACAGGAATGACAGCAAGGCCTAAAAGTACAAGAGCTTCCAGATACACCGGCCTCTTCTGATGACTGTAAAAATCATCAAGCATTTGAAGGGAAAACATCTGGCACATGCATTAGCCACTAAGAGAGCCATAAAAAATGCAGAGCACATTTCCAAATTGTTCTGAGCATCATATAACACACACCTTTTTATTGTTATTACATGCAGTCATCAGGACTCTGCAGAGAAAGAAAGGGGAATAAATTTGAAAAAAGACCCACCACACCAACCTTCTTCCATTTCCATTTCCCCTCAAACACTTGCCTGAAGGGACCACCGAGGTTGTGACAATGCTGGGAGAACAAGTAAGGGGGTGGTTTCTGTGATATGCTGATAAAAATAATTCGGGATGACTGGTGCACCGTTCTGCTGGCCTGCTGACTTTTACTTTTTCATTAGTTTAGAGACAGAAATGAGTGATTTATAAAGTGTGATAATGCGTAGACGATAGACATTAGACCTTACATTGCAAAATGGAAAAAAAAGCAACTGTCCTATCAAAAGGGATATTTAGTGTCTAGAAGTATTGCAAAAGCTACATAAGAGCCAGATATGTAAGGCAGGTGAGATCTAAAATATACTGTATGATAGCGAAAAGAAATAACACAAAATAAAAACAATAAACTAAGTGCAATGGCCTTTCCACATGGCGCAGGGTCACCGTGCTTCTCCACACTTCTATACATACAATTTAATAACTGAACTGTAAATGAGGGGCCAGCGGGGCAAGCACAGGACAATTTAAAGGGGTTTTCTGGGATTTTAGAAAATGTGCCTTACTGCAGGCAGTAATAATATAGTAAAATAAGCACAACTCCCCTTTCAATGCCTCTCTTCCAGTCGCTCATGTGCCCTATATCATTCACATGACTGCTGCAGCAGTGGTGATGCAGTGATTGGCTGCAGCGGTGAATGATATATGGTATGTGACCAGCTGTAGGGCCAGCAGAGAACCACTTCTGGAATAGATGGGCATCTTGAAAGCCGAGTTATGATTATTTTATTAATGCTATCTCATTGCCTGCTGTTTGGCAAATTTCCTAAAATCCCAGAAAACTCATTTAAAGGGAAATTGTCAGGACAATTTTACTAATCAAAGTATTGTTATGGCTTTATAGGTTGTAGAACAAAAATAAGAATTAGGTCAGTTTTGTAGTACTCTAGCATTTTGCCATCACAAAAAAAATTGGAATGTATTAAATGTCTGAGTGCTGTCTGATATCACAGGGACAGCGCACTGGTCAATGCCAGTGTAGTAGCTCACATGAACGTTTTTACACATGGATGGATGGTCTGGGAGTAACATCATCACAGTATGCACTGCTTACATCTGTACTCTGGAGCAGACTCGCCCATTATAAGTCAATGCGAGGATTAAAAATGGATCATATACAGTGCCTACAAGTAGTATTCAACCCCCTGCAGATTTAGCTGGTTTGATAAGATGCAAATAAGTTAGAGCCTTCAAACTGCAAACGAGAGTAGGTTTTATGAACAGAAGCATAAATCTTACAAACCAAAAAGTTATGTTGCTCAGTTGAATTTTATTAAATTTTAAACATAAAAGTGTGGGTCAATTATTATACAACCCCTATGTTTAATATTTTGTGGAATAACCCTTGTTTGCAATTACAGCTAATAATCGTCTTTTATAAGACCTGATCAGGCCGGCACAGGTCTGTGGAGTTATCTTGGCCCACACCTCCATGCAGATCTTCTCCAAGTTATCTAGGTTCTTTGGGTGTCTCATGTGGACTTTATTCTTGAGCTCCTTCCACAAGTTTTCAATTGGGTTAAGGTCAGGAGACTGACTAGGCCACTCCAACACCTTGACTTTTTCCCTCTTGAACCAGGCCTTGGTTTTCTTGGCTGTGTGCTTTGGGTCGTTGTCTTGTTGGAAGATGAAATTACGACCCATCTTAAGATCCTTGATGGAGGAGAGGAGGTTCTTGGCCAAAATCTCCAGGTAGGCCGTGCTATCCATCTTCCCATGGATGCGGACCAGATGGCCAGGCCCCTTGGCAGAGAAACAGCCCCACAGCATGATGCTGCCACCACCATGCTTGACTGTAGGGATGGTATTCTTGGGGTTGTATGCAGTGCCATCCAGTCTCCAAACGTCACGTGTGTGGTTGGCACCAAAGATCTCGATCTTGGTCTCATCAGACCATAGAACCTTGAACCAGTCTGTCTCAGAGTCCTCCAAGTGATCATGAGCAAACTGTAGACGAGCCTTGACATGAAGCTTTGAAAGTAAAGGTACCTTACGGGCTCGTCTGGAACGGAGACCATTGCGGTGGAGTACGTTACTTATGGTATTGACTGAAACCAATGTCCCCACTGCCATGAGATCTTCCCGGAGCTCCTTCCTTGTTGTCCTTGGGTTAGCCTTGACTCTTCGGACAAGCCTGGCCTCGGCACAGGAGGACACTTTCAAAGGCTGTCCTGGCCGTGGAAGGCTAACAGTAGTTCCATAAGCCTTCCACTTACGGATGATGCTCCCAACAGTGGAGACAGGTAGGCCCAACTCCTTGGAAAGGGTTTTGCACCCCTTGCCAGCCTTGTGACCCTCCACGATCTTGTCTCTGATGGCCTTGGAATGCTCCTTTGTCTTTCCCATGTTGACCATGTCTGAGTGCTGTTCACAAGTTTGGGGAGGGTCTTAAATCGTCAGAAAAGGCTGGCAAAAGAGATCTTTAATCCACACATGTGAAGCTCATTATTCTTGGTGCCTGAACTACTTCTTAATACTTTTGGGGGACCAAACAGAATTCTTGTGGTTTGAGGGGTTGAATAATAAATGACACTCTGAATTAACTTTTTTTTTTTTTTTTAAAAAAACGTTAAAATTTGCTGCAGTGCATTTCCCACTTCCAGGCTGATCTACAGTACAAATGTCACAATGCCAAGTTAATTCCGCATGTGTCAACCAGCTAAATCTGCAGGGGGTTGACTACTACTTGTAGGCACTGTATGCGTTATCATCTGAATATAATGAGTTTTATGCATTACAGTTATAAAGATACAAAACTCCATTTCACCTATTATTTATTTATTAAATTATTCATGTAAAAAAACAAATGGTATAAGGATAAAAAATTTTTTTTTTTTTCTGGAAGTAAAACAGAGGAATTTGCATATGGTCGTGTGACCCTAGTCTTAGGATGGGGTCAGATGGGCATTTCAAAAATTGACAGATTTTCATCCAGAAAACTGGGCCGATTTTCAACCATGTTGGCATCCGTGTGACGGCCATGTGAAATCCATATTTATACAACAGCTAAAATGTACATGATCAAATATAGTTTTCTAGGTTAATAATAGCAATGTATCAGTAAATTCAATGTAATATGGATGTTTTGTATGGAATCCGTTTTTTTGGGTTTTTTGGTAACCGACAGACTTGAATGGGTGAGTTTCATCTGATACTCAGAAGAGTATAGCGCATGCTGCGATTATTATCACATGGACACTTGATCTGTCTGAAAAAGTGTCATCTCAACAGCCCTACTGAATTACATTAGTCCGTGTGCTGTTTGATCGTTACTCGGCAGCACAAGCCCGTATAATACACTCGTATGGGAAAGCACTTAAAGTAATCATCAGAAAATGACCTATTGTTCAAGTCAAGCTTTTGTGTTAATATATATATATTTTTTTCTAAATTTTATAATGACTTTTTTTATATCACATTCTTAATTTTAAAAAAAAAAAAAAAAAAAACGTAATCTTGCAACTTTCACACTGGTCACTGACGTTATTTGTAGACTATTAACTTCCTGTCCTTTCAGTTTTCAGCAATTCCTCATCAGGATTATAATGTCTGATAACACCTCTATATAGCTGATAAAGAATCCATCATTTACAATATGTGATGTTACACCTGACCCTACTCCCCCCTCCTTTCACAATGACCTGTAAAAAGGCTCATTAGACACTTCCATGCTAGTGATAGGGTCGGGGTCTCACCATTATGGCCAAGGTACATGTGTTGTTTCCTGAAACAAAAGGAAGCATGAGTCTAAAAAAGCTCCAGTGGGCAGTGTGAAAATTGCACTTTTTATTTTTCATACAGATTCTAGTATGTTAAATAAATGCCAAAAATGTTTAAAACATACATTTAAAACTGAAATTTTATTTAATAGGTCATTTTTTTGATGATGGCTTCCCTTTAATGCCAAATACTAAGTGCATAAGGGATGTGCTGATGCCTTCAGAGAGTACTGACACACACCCTGTGCACTTTTAATTTGCACATGGCTTCAAAGCTGAATTTCTCAGTGATGAACAATGAGAATACAGGTCCAATTTTTATTGTTCTACAGCATATACAGTCATACCACTGATTTTTTAATAACATTTTCTGAGCGGTTCCTTTAACATTTCCTGCAGACCTAAAAATGAAAGAGGTTTTTGGAGATAAGCAAAATGCCGCAATAGCATTAAAACAATTAAATAATTCTCACTCCCCTTCTATTCCGGTGCTGCGTTCCTGCTGCTCCCCATCAGTTTACACTGGCTGAAGACTTCACAGCTCATATTGCCCATGTGAGATCTGCCACCCATCAATGGCCTGGTATACGCCACGTGACTGGTGAGGCCGGTGATTGGCGGTATGGGATATATGGGCTGTGACGTCTGCAGCCAATGCACTTTGCATTAATTTCTAATGCATTTTTTCGGTTGCATGGAAGCTCAATTTCTCATTGATAACACATTTTTAGTACCTGAAGATATTTCAAAATTAGGGAATTGCTATGTGTACAATCATCTATTCTAAAACAATTAAATTACAAAATCATACCAAAGAGATCCATTATTTTCATATGGTAAGAATAGATATAGTAATAGTGGATTAGCGCTAAATGTAACCAATTTAGAAGACGACAATGCTGTTTTAAATATAACTTAACAAATGAATTAACTAATTATATCTTAACGCCCTTGGAAGGATCTTATTAATGGAAACATTATTCTGTCCAATCAATATCACTAAAGGACACAACTATGAAATGAAAATATACTGCAATAAGACGTAAAAAAAAATCATCTCCCTGCAGACGTCCAGATAGGAGACGGAAGACGCCAATTCCTGCTTAACAACCAACCCGGCTCTTAGGACTGCATGCAACAAATAATAACCTGTCTTCATCTGTGGATGAAACATAACAGATTTTGAATAAAAGTGACAGAAATTTGCAGTAGAGAACCATTTGTCATTGTACAAGTTTACAGAAAGGATGGTGTTTCAGACAATCTCATATTGATTTGTAAGGTGATGCTATCTTTGCTTTGTGCAACTTTCAGACTATTGGAGCCATTAGAAACATACAGCACTGAAATCATTAAAGAAAAATTACTCACATAGCCTTCTAAAATGAAAAATGTCAACCGGATAATTGAAAATGTTACCAAGGAAAAAATATCAGTTTACACCTCAGCAAATATGCATCATGAGTGGAGGGTTGAGAAAGGTGCACATCATGGACCTTATACATACAAGCCACCAGGTGCGGCCTGGTTCTACTACAGGCTATTCAGGCAGGTGAATGGTGGCTCCGAGTGGGATCCAGCCATGGCTTTCACACTATTACTCCCATCCAATAGGAACATGAAGGAATGGAGAACGTGCTATTGCCTGTAAAAAAAATGGTCTAAGGTGTTACATACCACCATGCCACAAAATATCAAGATGCAGCTAACCTTAAAGAGGTTTTCTGGTGAAAACAAGTGATCGATAATTTGTTGGTAGGCGGGGGCCCAATTGATGGGACCCGCACAGATCAGCACAACAGGGCTCTTTTATCCTCGTTAGAATGGGGCAGCAGTGCGCATAATCGACCAACGCTCCATTCATTCCCTGTGGGGCTGTATTTTTCAACAGCCCCCATAGAAAATGTATAAAGCGGTGGTTGGGCATCCGATCTGCTGCTCCATTTTGTAGCCAGGATAAAACATCCCCATAACTGATAAAAATTCCCCGTTCTATAGATCAATGTGGCTCCCAGTGGTCGGATCTCCACCGATCAGTAGGTTATCACCTACTGTGTAGCTAGGTGATAACTTGTTTTCACAGGACATCCCCTTTAACTTGACATTTCACACAGGCCAAGTCATTGAAAATGTAATAAAGTTTTGCTGCACCATGATAACATTTAAAATGTTAAAGGGAACAAGATTAATGCTG
Organism: Phyllobates terribilis; assembly: GCF_046119375.1. Taxonomy (NCBI): domain Eukaryota; kingdom Metazoa; phylum Chordata; class Amphibia; order Anura; family Dendrobatidae; genus Phyllobates; species Phyllobates terribilis. The sequence goes on from NW_027362764.1 coordinate 535,613,089, forward strand.
TCCGTTATTGTAGCTACTGCACTGTTTCAGAGGAAGCATACTTTTGAAAGCCAACAGAGATGATCCAACTTGGATGACTAGTCCAAGAGGGTCCATTCCCCTTTTCTGACAAAAAACCCAATCCCATTCCCTTTGACTGACAGGTCTTTCATTATAAACACAAATAGGGAAAGACCTGTCATAGGAGCTGATCTGCAGTACCGGCACTTACCACTAAACAGTGAGTTGTTGTGGTGGTGTTTCACTCCTTATATTCTATATATCTGATAATTAACTGAGCAAGTAACAGCTGATTGGCAGGAGTGTCAAATGTTGGACCACCACTGATTTGATATTTATGACTTACCTTAAGGATAGATCATTAATATAATAGTAGTGCAAAACCCTTTTACTTAGACTCACTAGAAAATTTTATAGAAAATATGACACTAATGGTGGTTGGCATGGGCACGTTACTGTGCAGGAAAAATGCCAATAGGACATCAATCCATTCAAGCAGACTTATCTTGCAGGCCACATCCTCCCCATAGCCTGGGAATGGTCATTTACATAAAGTGATAATAGATGATTTCTCAACAACAAGACATCTGATATGAGGCAAACGGGGATCACCGTCCTCAGCAGTCTATAACCTGTATGCCCATATTAATAGGTTACATAGCTCAAATATGTTGACTGATTCCCTTTAAGACCAGCCAAGATTCCAGTGGCTTGTATTTCTAACAGAAGACATATTCTTTTTAAGAAGTGAACCAATCATAACCAGTTTGCGAAGAGAGATGTATGGAATTGCTTTGTATATGTGGACAGACCTGGTTATTCACATGCAGATCTCAGTTCTAGGTTTTGTTTTTACTCTTGATCTTTTGAGAAGTTAACAAGGTTGGGAGAGGGTAGAAATACTAAAATAAATTGAGTATTATACCAAAGAAAATACCATGATTACAAGATTGTAGATAAATATTCATGAACTTTTAGAATTCTTTTATAACCCTCCTCCAAATAGGCAAATATACTATGCTAAATAAAGTAACTGTAGGTAAGCTGGAACTAAAGATTCAGGCTGGGGGATCTTAGAGTCTCATTTGTGTTATTGTGTATGCTTATTTTCATGATACTTTTTTTCTTTTAGGAAACCAAACAATAGGCATGATGAATTACATTGTCTAACCTTTGGCCATGCACAATAATTGCACTATACACTTCACACTGTGTTTCCATCTGACAAGCATTTTGAATGAATTTGCTGAGGAAAGGTTACAAACTGGCCTATAGACAAAGAGCAGTGGTAGGGGAATTGTTATTCTCCAGGATGATGAGCAGGTCAAGACATAGCTGTAGGTGCGTCTCTTGTCAGTTGGTATAGAGCCAAAAAACCTGAACCAATTTATAACTCAAAACTTAAAAATATACATATATACATAAAACGTCATATAAATCCGACACTACATGAAAATGCATATTGTTATTGGATGGACGGACAAGGTGTAACAAATCCAAGGTGTCGCAAAATAATGAGGATCCAGCAACACGCAAAGTTCTTGGCACTCAAGATTATCAGATCTGAACCTGAAAATCAATGGACTGATTGCCTCCCCCAACCCCAATTGATTTTTGGTTTTCCAACAGCCAATTATCAGGCAGATTATTATCAATCTAAAATTAGCAAACCAATTAAAACAGAATAATGACCTAAATCACCAAACTACTCATACACTGGACTGGAGGGACTGGGTGTGACTGCAACCCCTGCACCCACTATAGTTATGTCATTAGTAGAAACCAAGCGCTCCTAATAACTATAGATATCCAAGGCCCAAAAATACATTTAAAGAAAATAAACCAGCAGTATATGCATAGGTATACCCGGATAATGGAAATTTGTGACCTTATATTAGTTTAATAAAACATTTCAACCATCCTTATTATTACCTCGCCACTGCTTCAAATATATATATTGCTCCAATAAGCTACAGAAAATCTTCATTCAGAAGAGTTTATAAAATTCAAAGAGCCTCATGACTGATCCGACTATAAGCTACCACTGGCAGGTAGTCAGTAAACTGAAGTGCAATAATGCACACAGTAGCATAACTGCTTAAGGGGAATCGGTGACCAGGTTTTTGCTACCTAATCTGAGAAATATGTATTGACACACACCCTGATTCCAGTGATGTATCACCTACTGGGCTGCTAAGTATGTTTTTTTTATAAAATTACAGTTTTATCAGCAGGAGGTTATCCCTAGCTCTATTTGGCCTGCTGCCAGGTAGTCCAACTGCACCCACCACCACTGATTGGCAGCTTTCTGCCTATCCACAGCGTGCACAGAAAGCTGGCAATCAGTGGTGGGGTGGGATTATACAGAGCTCAGCGTTCAGAGAACTGCTAGATCTGCAGCAAATACAACAGTTTTTAATCAAAACAGCAGCAAGCAGCCCAGTAAGTGATACCATCGCTGGAATCAGGGTCTCTGCCCTTTTAACATTTTGCTCTTTAATGGGCTAGCAAAACCCTTGTAACAGATTCCTTTTAATATTTCAGCATGTTACAACTACAAGTCAATACAATGGGTATGCGGGTAAATGGTGAGCTTTTTCATGTTCGCCATACACAAGATCGCTGTTGGCTGAACGAACCTGACAACTATCTGATATCGATGACATTTCCTCTGAAAACAAAAGGATTGGGCATTAAAATATTACCTGCCTGATCCTTCTCTCCCAACATCACCTGTTAGATGCCAGAACAGGTAAAGGGAGCAGTATTTGTAAAATGTGAGAATAAGCCATGGCATTAAAAGGTTATTCTGATTGTATAGAAAGTCGTGATTTTCAATAGGTATGGGTTTTTTTGCATGATTTCACACTGCAAAACCTAAGAAGCTAAAGGGCTGCCTAAGTCTATGGAACTAAATAAATAAAAGCTGACATGGCTTGCATAACTAATAGCAGGATCCAATCCTTTTTAATGTGTTGTCATATTACTGACATTTCAAAAGAAAAAAAAAACTAGTCCAGAAATGAAAAGCATGCTTAAAAAAAAAAATAAGAAGAAACTTCTTCAATACATGACATGAAGGGTCCTAAGGCTAAGGGGATTTAAATCTAGTTAAGCAAAATGCTGCAAGCGGTGATCGTGCAGAGAGTAGAACTTATTCTTACATTGTCTCTGATACTATAGAAAGGAAGGAAATGTTGTATCGGTCATTAGTATGTCCGAAATGTGGTTACCCTAAAAACAAGTGTGCCGATAACCGAGAAATTTCATTCACACGGAAGATAGAGTCTATAGGGCACCACACAGGAGTAGGACCACAAACAATGCAATCATATTATCATCCTCTGTCCCTTATACTTACCCAACAAATGTGCGTTAGTAAGAAAAGGATGGATGGAAGGAAGTGACACTGCAGGATCAGACTACACCGGGCATGTTTGTAGTCTGTTACTATAGAGTCTGCAAAGTAGGGGAAACAAATGAGGATCATCGGCTACTGGACTTCATGGATCCTCATATCTGAGCCAACTGCCAGATCAGGTCCTTGACTCACAAGAGGACATCCTAGAATTGTAATCCAAAACAAACATAAAACACCTCCTGGTTTGGCAGAAAGTTATGGAAGGTGTGAACAAAATCAAAGAAATGGGCTGGCACACAAGTTAGTATAAGTACAATATGTAACTACACATTCACCGTGTGGTCATTAACATACAGAACCTAGAATACTAACAATGAGCAAATACCCTGCAGTAAGTACATAAATATATATTAATGGTACATGTAGATAACATAGGGTACTTTGTTTACACTATTTTGATCAAAAGAGTGTATAAGCCATCCCACCACGACAAGGTGTAGCCACTCAGGGTACAGGACCCAGACCCGACTGTTTCAATATCTGTCCGTGGAAAGCTATATAGACAAGACACATAGCCAAAAAAGGGGGAGCCATGCCCCTGTATGTACAAAGTACAAGAAACTAAACCAAAAGCAAACAAATGGACTGGCACAGATGTAGGTATAAGGCTGTGTGCCCACGATGCGTTTTTGGTGCGTATTTGCAGCGCGTAAACGCTCCAGAAACGCATTGCATACCTTATCCCATGACTTCCTATGACATTCTGCAAGTTCTGTGCACATGGTCAGGATTTTTTCTGCGCAGATTTTACTCGCAGAAAAAATACGGACATGACCAATTCTTGTGCGTTTCTGCATGCGTATTTGCCTATACAATGCATTGGAAAAACGCATGCAAATACGCGTCAAAAACGCATGGAAAAACCGCATGCGTTTTTCTGCCAAGGAGATGCAGAAATGCTCAGGAAAATTTCTGCTTCATTTCTGCATCGTGGGCACTAAGCCTTAGTGCAGTATGTAAGTGCACATTCACACAGTGGTCATTAAACAGAACCTAGGGTAAAAACAATGAGCAAATACCCTGCAGTAACTAAATACATTTACTGACTTATTTATTTATTTAATGGTATTTGCTCATGTGTTTTATCCTAGGCTTTGTATGGAAAGTGTGACAAGACCTGGAAAAAGTTTGCAAATAAGCAGCTACTATGTAATCCTAGAAACACAATAGATATGAATAAGCATACCATATCTGCCAAGTAAATTGCCCTGATCACCTTTACAATTTGCATCTCATTACCTTATTGAATGTAACGACTGGACAGCACTACTGTCTTCAAGGTGTTTTCTTCCAAACGCTCCTATAGTATGGTAATGGTAGCAGGCCAGAGAGAACAGAAAAGCTACATATTAGTGACCAATAGCATGGTAGCCATGGTTGTCACCATCTCACGCATCCTTCCATATCTATTCCCTTCTCACTAATTCCTCCTCTCAGTTTATTCCCTGACTTGTTGGCCAGTTTATCCCTTGAATCATTCCCTCTTCCATTTCCCAAGTTATTCACCCATAAGGTCAGCACTATAGAATGGCTCCAGAGCAGCTGCACATGCCTGAGAGCTGTGCTATAGACTTGCCTAGAACTCCAGATAGATGAATGGGCAGGGAACTTCTGCGTTAGCTCTTACAAGTGCTCTCCTGAGAATCTGGCGATCCTGACCGAAAATGTAGGTATTAGAACTGTGTAAGCAGACCCACTGCCAGGGAACAAAGGTGGCTAACATAAGCCTTGGCAAAAAAATAAATAAATCCTGGATGCAGAAGTATGAAATTCTAGAAAACATATTTTAGTAAAAATATTATTTTTACAAAAATATCTACCCTTACATTGATTACCCAGAAGCAAAAACCCATGTAACCAATTGTGTTTGATGCTATTTTTTAACCCAATTGAAGTCAATTGCTAGAAACTTCTATAAGTTCACAGACAGTATATAAAGAGTATTACTAGAATACTAAACTCCAGAAAGGTATGCCCGTCTAAAGCCCTGCTGCTGTTAGTGGGTGCCATCTTTTTATCTATATTGATATCATTTAGCAGTTTATAAAGCCGAGTAGGCAGAAATCTTGGTTTAATGTCAAGTAAAAATAATAATCCCCTGCGGTTCAACCCTGGCACACACATATATACTATAGGAAATCCTAGCAGGGCATCTAGGAAACTGCATAGTAAGAATATCCAAAAAATATTAATTTCACAAAAGTGCTGATGTAGATTCTTCCCTGTTTATTAAATACAGGCAAATAAAAACCTCACATATATTGTTCCAAGTTTAAAATAAGAGACTGCTTTGATAACCCTGGCGATTGTACAGAAATCCAGCACAAGCCCTTTTTGACAAATGGAGTTAAAATGTTGTGGAATGATAAAAGAGCAATCACTCACGAGAAAAATAGAACTGCAAAAGTCAAAGTATGCAAAGAGCAAATAAGGAGAGAACAAAATGACAGTTATCTGCTAAATTCATAAATGTGTCTTTTGTAGAAGCCTAATGATCATATTTTATACTGTCACTTTACATTTAATTGCTCACTCTGGAGCTTTTCTTCACAGAAGCCATCAGTACCCCACAGAGCCAGATGCTGAATCTCAAAAATATAAGAAAATAGTGTGACCATGGACTTTTAGTAATATTACACTACTGAGCTGCGGTGTATGACAAGTTAATTTTTACAATTACTCTTTTTTTGAAGGAATAACTAAAACGGCAGGTCATCGCTGTTCCGTATCATTAAAAGGCTGCAAAATAATATATATCATGGAATATTTCACATTACCTCATTTCAAACCTTGACAAAGGAACGCCAAGAGCATCAAGATGATTGTATAAAAAATCCTGACGATCTGAAAAGTAGAATCTTCATAGAAAGGGAGGTGGCGTTTGATAGGTTATTTGCATTCGGTTTACACTCATTTCATATGCAGGCAATAAGAGCATTTACACTTCAAATACATTGTTATCGCCTCTATTTATACCTTCAACCATTATGTCACATGCACCTTTCAGTACATTATTTGGCACGTATGCTCCTGCAAAGTGAAGGCATGTATAGATCACCATGTACAAAAAACTTCATCAAATCAGGCAGCCAATATACAGGAATCCCTGCTATTCTGCCATAGTAGAAAGGGCGTTACAGGGTCATGTTCACATTTTGGATGTCTTCAAAACTAAATATCCTGTGATCCAATTTCTTTGGTCAGAGGTGTAGGTGCATTTGTTCGAGACGGTTGTTAAACTGACAGCCGGCTAGGAGAACAAGTAAAAGGCCGGCTCCCTGCTGCACAATTGACGCTCTTACTGACGGCACTTCCGGGTTTAATGCAACGTACAGTAACGTGATGAGGTCACCTGATGGCGCTGCACAGTAGCGCGATGGGGTCAACTGATAATGCTGCGGGTTTCACTCCTGCGTTACAAACGAGTATAAGACAAAGGGAAGGGAAGCGACCCAACGGAGCCAGACATACAGGGGACCTTTACTGGTGGCGGGAAAATAGTATGAGGGGACAGTATTGGGGGAAATAGTGTGAGGGGGTACAGAAAAGAGACTGGGCAGTGTGAGGGGGGGTCAGTATGGTGACAAAAGTGTGAGAAGGGATCACAGTAGAGAGACTGAACAGTGTGGGGGCACAGTGTGAGGAGACAGTCTTGGGGACATTATAAAGAGAAGCAGCGTGGGAGAACACTATGAGGGAACAGTATGAAGGGGACAGAATGAAGATATAAGGAAGGGGGTGTTTGAAGAAGGGGCACAATATAGAGACTTGACATTGTAGGGAGACACAGTGTAAGGAGACAGTATGGAGGACTGTGTATAGAAAGGGAACAGTGTAAGGGCACATTATGGAGGTGACAGTAGGCAGAAGGGGAAAAAATGTGAGGGGGGGCGCAGAATAGAGACTAAGCAGTATAATGGAGACACAGTGCGAGAGAACAGTAAAGGGTACTGTGTAAATAGGTTGCATGCAATGAAATAATATGAATGGGACAGTATGCAGAGGGTGCACAGAGTGAAATGTACAGGGTGACAGTGTGAGAGGACAATGTGAAGGGAGGGTAAAGGTGGCAGTATGGAAAGGAGGCAGTGTGGGAGGCACTGTGGAGGCCATGTATCATAGTATGGGGTATATTTTGTGCACTGAGCTCAGTGAGGCGCAATTAATTATTTAGGGTCATGGAGTATGGCAGATCTTTTAATTCTGGGACATAATTATTATTATTTTGTTCGCTTATATAGTGCTAATAATTCCACAGCAATTAATTTACAGACATCAACATCACTGTCCCCTTTTCGACTCAAAATCTAAGTTCCCATCAACAAGTCTTTGGAATGTGAGAGCAAACCAGTATCCCTTGCTGGGATGTGAACTCTACAAGAGACCAGAGGAGACAGAAGTTTACAGAGACGAACTGTGGATGGGGAAGAAATGAGGAAGAAAATAAAGAGAATGATGCCAGTCAGAGAACATGTCCTCTACCTGGTTGTAAATGTTCATTTCTGATACAGACTATGTCTCATCAGTACTTTGATTCCTGTACAGTTTGCAGTCTAATGATGGCCATTAACAACAACTCCCAGTATCTCCTTACCATTGTTAAGTACATACTGAGAGTTATAGGTTCATGCGATACAATTGCATATGGGACTGACCTGACATTGCAATTTATCGCAGTACTATGCTTGGCAATTTCGTTCTGGTGCTATATTCTGATGCTGCATTCATGTGCAGATTGTGTTTCAAGTGCGGTTTTCATAAACTGATGTTGGTTCTGGTGCTGTTTTCATGAACTGATGTTGGTACTGCTGCTGTATTCATGTACGTGATGTTGGTTACGGTGATGTACTCATGTACGTGATGTTGGTTATGGTGATGCATTCAAGATAGCTATGGTGATGTATTTATGTATTGATTGTGGTTTTGGTGATGTATTCATGTACCAACGGTGTCTCTGGTGATGCATTCATGCACTGATGGTGGGTCTGATAATGTATTCATGTACTAATCGTGGCTCTGGTGATGCATTCATACATGATTTTCATACTTATGGTAATGTCTTAACCAGCTTCTCTTCCTGCTTCTGTCAATGACGCAGGGTCTGTGGTATATCACTGAACATTGAAAGAAGCAAGAACAGAAGCTAGTCGGCATATGACTGTCTGTGGACTGTAAGTATGCTTTTTGCATATGAGCTGTCACATGATGACTTAATCTGCTTAAGCTGTTTATAACAGGGGGTGCCAAACTGAATTTTTGTCACAGGTGCAGGAAAACCTAGATTCGTCTCAGTTAATTCATAATTTGACACTAACCTTGAATAAAACCATGTTAAAGGGTTATTCCCTTCTCAAACACTTCTAGCATTTCCACAGGACTGGGCCTGTTTTTGAGTTAGGGGGGACGGGACCTGCATCAGACACTTTTGCCACACCAGAAAGTTTGATTGGTGAGGGAAAGAGTGACAAGACCCATTGCTGTTCTCCTTCAAAATCGATGATAGATTCCATGGACTTTCTAATAAAAGATCTTGAAGACATATTCTTTGGATAGGTTATCAATTTGTAATCAGTGAGGTCCAATTCTTCAGTACTCGACAGAAGCTGCTACACATTGAACACAGATACACATTGCAGCTCCGTTCAGTGTGTTTATATCCATCCGTTGCCTGATATTATAACAGCTGATTGGTGGGAGATCCAACATCTGGCACCCCACCAGTCTGAAAAATCACAGCAATTATTCAGCCTCCTCAGGTGTAGAACTGACTCTTCATCGATATCCCAGTCACTGTTGACAATGGCGATTAGAGTGCATGCCTCCGTGTGCTGCAATTAATCTCTGGGCTCATGGCTGGTGTCTTCATCAATATCACCGCTGGACTCAGTGATTAGCTGCAGTAGTCATGTCTGCTGTAGTCCTAATGGCACCTTTACAGCCTCTCACCAAAGACCGGAAAAATGGTGGAGAGGCAGAGTTGAATTTGTGGAGGGTGGGTAAAGCTATATTTGATATTTTCTACGTCTGAAAGCCTATGCTGAAAAATTGCACAAAATAAGTGCTCTGACATACCGGAGACTAACTATTGCAGGATAATGTCAATTGCTTATGCAACAAATACTGCAGAAGAATTAGGTGTTTCAGGAGAAAAATAAAAAAAGAGAAATAGCTGAAATACTTCCACAAAACGACAAGCTCAAAACCATTTCATTTATAAAGCTGATGGACAATTTGTATTTTGAGAGCCACTAGCCAAAAGTCATAAAATGTAATTTTAAGCATTAAGTTCCAGTTCAAGAGAGCTAAATGGCTTTAGTAGATTGCCTTTTTATATTATGTTAATGCAATTTATGCAAATAGAAATGGAACACAGTATTTATAATTTGAACTTAAGAAATAATGAAAAGGAATAAAAAAAAAAGTTTTCTAAAGTCAATTAATTTCATTCTTTTCTCGGACATGTATTTCAAAGCACACATATAACTCCTAAACAATACATTATGATGTTAGCATGTTTGATGGGGGATATCCAGTCTTTTAGGCTATATCACATCTCTCTTACATTCTCCATGGACAGGCACTGGTGCAGCCACCAAGAAAAGGAGGACATTAAGTAGCATGGTGCTTTACTAGTGCCATACAAAATAACACTCCTCTAGAAGAAAACAGTGTCTCTAGCCCTATGTGTGAGGTAACCAGCCTATAAGTCAATATCTGACCATTTAAAAAGACCATGTATCTGTAGACAACTGTTTGCGGTTTTGGCCCCTGGCCAGTGTAGAACAAGGTACTGGTCAGAAATGGTTGGCATTTGAGTAACAGCTCTTTCTCCTGGTGGAGATGCAATATGTACACCTTTTCCCAGGGAGCATTGCATGGCCTATAATACATGGTTTCTACAAGAAGAAACAATAACCCTAAATAGACCCATGTCAATATAAACCAAAAGAGAGGGCAGTCCATGTGAAGAATGTCACAACACATATGTGGTGGGGAAGAGGTATTAAACTCACCTCTGGCACAAGGCTGATGCTAGGCGGTGAATGACAGCGGTCCTGGAGTGCTGCAGCTCATACAGTGAAAAATGATGAAATGTGGGCAGTGGATAAACACAGGGCGCCATGCTCTGAGTCAGGAACCACCCAGGTCAGATAAGGTCAACACACAACGCGTTTAGGGGACGATACGTCACCTTCATCAGGTGATTACCTGTTTAATGGTAAATCGACTTTTCTTATCTAACCTTGATGGTTACTGACTCAGAGTGTGGCCATCACCCACCTTTCATCATTTTTCACAGACCCATGTCAATGGAGTATACTGATTTTCACTGATGAGAACTCAAAATAGCTGTCTTTTTACGTTTGGCTCATATCCTCGGTCATGTTGAAAGCCATTTTAAAAGGTAACACACTGATTTACTGCGAAGCTAGCTCCAATGGGTGATACTAGAGAGCCAGCTTTCAGCAAAAGGAGAGCCAAAATGCATGACTATTTATCCTATGGAGCATTGCCATGCCCCCCCTACTAAAGTCTACGATACCTCATTCTGATGATCCCAAAGTGTGAATCAGACATGGCTGACATATGTGGGGAGACAACCTCCACCGGTGGCTTCAGCATACAACAGATGGTATTTAGGACACAATGTATTCTGGGACTGTTGTGTGCAGAAGTATGGCCTTGATACGAGACAGTAGGCCATAGATTAAGCCACTAGTCTGAGCACAATGCATACAAAGTTACTATTCTCTCAATACTTTATAATTATGCAGGATTTGTCCAACAATCTCTGTTCCTCTACACCAAGAGAGACTTCTGCCAGAATAGTAAATCCTGCAAGGTCGCTTATTAGGATACTGACCCTTGCTGACGTGATATACCCGACACCATGACTGCACAGATTAGAGTCACAATTTGTGCACATCTATATCCAGCAGACAGCCAATCATTTATTCCACCCTGATTAGCACACTCGGAAATCCCATCCAATCAAGGTACAAGCTCCATTTATGTCATCCCTACCGGAAGCAGGCAAGACAAGCGAGCAAAGTCTAGAAGACAACTAATGCCTCTGATCTGAACCTGCCACTACGACACAGCAGGACCTCTTTACATCGGACTGTGACCAGCTCTACCTTTCATATCTTATCAATGAAGTGAAGAAGAAAAAGGTCATCGGGCAGAGAGCCGATTGGCTACGAGACTTTGATTTTTTACAAGCTTTGGAAGTCCACCTGCAGCGACATTATCTGTTTATGGCTTACAGCATACTTACTATTGCAAGAAAAAGTCAAGCACTGCTTCTGAGCATGGAAGTAGAGACTATGTTATCCTAAGGAAGAGCTGTCTACCCCATTTAAGAAAACCTGTTATATTTCTGGCAACTTCTCTGCTTCATGTCAACTTCTCTTTATTCCTTCAAAATATCTCTCTTTTGTAAAAATCACAAAGTACAGTAGGTATATTGCAAAATCATACATTGTTTAGTGAAAACTCTAGGTGTGGCATGGAGTGGAATCCAAAAAGATCCAAGGTTCGAAAATGGAAAAAAAAATAAATACTTTTTCTAAATTCTTTTAGAGTTTCCCTCAAAAGACACGAAGGTGTCATATAAACAATCCTCTTTTACAACAAAACCGGTGCTGGGGTCACATAAATATTAATTTTTGATAAGAAACAGGTTACCACATTAAAAACTAGCCAATCCTAACAATATACAATGCGACCCTTTCCTTCCATTTTCATGGTAAAGCACATATTTGACTTGATTTTATGTAGTTTCCTTCTAAAACAAACCTCTTTAACCTGCTGCAGAATAACATCGTGGAGGTAAGTAAAATATGAGAATTTGCAAAAGTTACAACAACTATCGTTAGAAACTATACTTGAAATAAAACAAAAGGATCAAAAATGGAAAATAAAAAAAAAAAAACTGTAAAAATTCTGTCACTATGAGGAAATATACAATTTATATACACTGAAGGTCTCATAGTAAATTGACTTACAGCAACACAAGCTATGGTAGTCATCGCCTTTATTAATAATATACGGTATGGGTAGATGCCTTATTGAATTTGCCAATTTTTTGCCTAGTTTTTTCCTTTCTGAAGATTGTTTTTGTTTTGCGCCTATTTTTGAAGTCTATTATAATTAGTTATTTTTTTCTCTGGACGCCATTGTGTGTGTGGTGTTTTTTAATCCAGATGTTTGCAGCCAATTCATTATTTGTGACTTTTTAACAAGTCACAAAAGAAATTGTGCAAATGTCCTCCCCTGGAGCTATTGTTTTGTACGTAATTTTTTCTGCAAATGTTAAAGTTGCGTGCCACATTTTAATGGATCATGCTAATTTTTTTTTTCTCTAAAAAGGTGCAAAAAAAAGGTAAAAGACAAAAATAAAGAACATTTTTAATTTTGTACAAAATTCATGGAGCGGTGTGCAACATTTTAAAGGCTACAAACAGCAATGAATACCACAAGACAAAAAAAAAGCGACTTAAAAAGAAAATGCAAGTGATGTTAATATGGGACACCCCTCTTAATCAATGAATTGAGGTTTTTCATTAAGTCCCATTGCCTCAGGTACAGTATATAAAATCCAGCTCCATGCAGTCTGCCTTTATGAACACTTTTGAAAGAATGGGTCGATCTAAAGAGTTCCCTGAATTTGAGTGTGGTACGTTACTGGTACTCGACTAAATCAGGAGTTAGATGTGCTGTGCCGACAGGCCCGGCTGAGCCACCGTTCAGCCCATGCTTCACCCATTTTGGCAGAATTAGGAGAAAATGGTGTGAAAATGGTAAAAGTCGCAACATTTTGGCGCAACTCCGAGTTGCACAATAAATTTGTGACTTTTCAAAGAAATTTCCGCCAGAATTCTGGCAAAATTGTTTGATGAATTGGGGTCAATGTACATAAAAGTGACAAGCGCTCTGCGGCCTCAATAACTACAGAGTTTGAAATTTCCTGTGCTATTAACATCAACACAAAAACTGTGCACCAAGAGCTTACAGAGGTTTACATGGCTGCCCCGCTGCATGCGAGCCTTACATCACCCAGCACAATGCCAAGTGTTGAATGGAGTGGTATAAAGCAAATGCAAAAAAATGAAAAATGGACCATTACACAGATTTTTTTTTTCTTTTGTGGATGCAAACTATGCATTGAAGTGTGAATAAAGTGTTATTCAGAAATGTTGCAATCCCATCATGTGACCAGACAGCTTTAGTATTGCAGCCAATCTTGTTGTAAGTGGCTTTTCTCACCACTCTCTTATAAGCCTTTAATAAGCTCCAACCAGTCTCATAAAGAGGCAATTTGTACAGATTGGCCAGGGGCACATCTTACACAAGCATTTGGGTCTTGACCAATTTTGGTCCTGGCTGCCAAGGACAAGAAGATTATGATCAAGAATAAATGTGTGCTTACACAGACCGACTAGCGGCACAATACCATCACCAATGGGTGAACTTTTACCAATCGGGGGTCACTTGAATGCTTGTTTACACCAAAGTAAACGATGCTCACTGAACAATGTATACTTGATCGCTCAGTGCTGCCGTATGTCTCGGCAGCGCAAGTCCTGTTTACAGAGGACAATGCACCAACAAGAACAATGATCTTTTATACTGCACACAAGATCATTTTACCCTGTAGGGGTTTCTGCTCTATGGTAGCGGCTTGGATATGCACAAGCACAGGGTGTTCATATCAAAACAGAGTAAACTTTATTGACCTTCACAAATTTTACAACTACAAAATGAAAACAGCCTCTCTTCAGCACAAATGAATAACAAAACAGTCCTTTCTCTGGATAAGGCAAAGTAAATAAAAATGTTTAAATAAAGATGTTATCTGCGTGATAGCGTGGCAAATCAGGGATGTTCATGGGCGGAGCCAATTTTTTTGGCACGAACAAGCCGGAACTCCGAACACGAACACGAATTTGAAATGCCGAACAAATTTGCTCAACACTACTCAATACAAGCTAATCAGTACTTGGCAACAGCCACTAAATAGTGTAAGTCAAGTTTCTTAAACTCCATTGTGTTGGGTTGGAGGACATGAATTATTCTTAAAAGGGCTGTCCAGTACTTTTAAAAACATGCCAATGTGTTTTAATGATAAATAGAAGCTTCTTTCTAATTACTTCCTGGTGCAGTTTCTGCCTGTGAGCGGCGCTATCGGTGACCCCCCGCTGTCGTCACGTCAAGTGAGGCTTGACTCAGCACTGGGGTCCACGCGGTGGCTGCTGGGTTGTGGGCAGGCTTATTCCCCGCGTCACACCCAGCATCCACCGCACGCTTTCCCAATGAATGGGGACAGGGAGAGCGCGTGGTGGATGCCGGGTGTGACGCGCGGGGTAACCCCGCCACAACCTAGAAGCCATCGGTGGAACGCGGAAGAGGGACCCTCGGCTGCAGCCTGGACTTGTCGTGACGTCAGCGGGGTCAAGTGCTGCCTGTGAGTGGCCACCAATAGCCACTGTAAGCTATGTTCATACACGTTATGTTTTTTTCTGCAGCTAAATCTGCTGCAAAACTGCTGACAACTTTTCTCTGGCAGGAAAATAGCTGCGTCAAAAATGCAGGTTTTGCTGCATTTTTTTCAGTGTTTTTTTTACTGTCCTGTCTCTATTTATGCATGTACATAAAGTTCTGTGAAATAAAAAAAATCTCATTCTGTTTTTGGAATAGTAGGCGAGGTGAATTGTTCAGGAATAGTTTAGACACAGGCAATGCAATGAGTTTGTATGACACCATTTGCTTTCACACTATGGGGTCTGCCATTCAGTTTGCACAGACATTGTTCAATCTCAAAAGTAGGTCAGCTAATGTTTAACTTCGTACACATCACTAATTTAATTAAACTCTCCCAATGCAAACCACCATCTCAGTGACCAAGACAAGAAGGTTAATCACAAAATAGAACCCATATTTTGCCATCAAAAACGCTGAAAAAAATGTAGCTTATGTTTTTTGATGCATTTTTTTCAGCATTTTTTTCACCGCCCATTACTTCCTATGGCTGAAAAAACGCTGACAAAAAGCTGAAAGAAGTGACATGCTCTATTTTCCAAAAACGCAAGCAAGGCAGAAAATACAAGGCAAACAAAAATCAACATGTGTGAACGAAGAATTTTGGTTTCGCATACATTTTGCTGGTACTAGAAGACGCAGCTGAAAATTTGCATAAAAATCTGCTGCAAAATACGCAGCAAAACACAACGTGTGTGAACATAGCCTTAGTCTTCATCAACATCACCATTATCAGAATGCTTATGAAATCTATAAAAAAAAATGTTGGGGTGCTGTTCTCCTTAGTCAAATATAATGCATTTAAATGAGCACCACACCAACTTTTTCTATGGATTTCATAAGCATCCTGATTATGAGGAGTGAATGAGGACTAGGAATAATCCATGCGTTTCATCCCAACACAATTAAGTTTAAAAAACCCAATTCCTTGTTATAGGTCATCATCAATATAAAATATGTGGCAACCCCTTTAATTACCATAACTGTGAGAATCGGCTAATTGCTTCAAAGATTGTAAAATATGAACTATAAGTCTGAATATTTTCACTAGTATTTATTATATTTTATGACTGCTGAACATTGAAATGGAAGTCCCAACACTCTATATTTTTTATCTATAAAAGAAATAGACCAGCTCACCAGGACGGCTAATGGCATGTGGAAGCACGGAAACGTGTGGCCGCATGTAAAGGTATCCAAAGAAAGGGTGAATTCAGCTTCTCAAATGCAAAAAACATTATTCTTCAAAAATTTTAAAACATGATAGCAAGGATTTCATGGTGATCTGCAAGCTATGCGTTTGTGACCTTTTTACAATTTTTGAAGAATAAATATTTTTGCATTTGAGAAGGTGGATTCACCCTTTTTTTGACTATATTCTTTATCTTTATAAAAAAAAAATAAAAAAAAAATAATTATGTATTTACCCTCCAAACAAATTAAATAAAACCAGGAAGGTAGAGATGGTGTCACGGCGTGGCTTACCACGACAGAGGGGCCAGAAGACTGCGGTGTCTGATTCAACTTACTCCTGCCCTTATTAGAAGCACTTCACCATTATATTAAATGGTGCAGGTTTCTGCTAGCAGTGCAGGGGTTAAATCTGTTCAGTTGAGTTTCTGAAGCTTTCCTGCTTTGATGATCTCAGCTGTTCAGTGTTGGCCACTTCCCTCTGTTATTTATACTGGTCTCTGGCAATCAGGATAGCCAGTGTTAGTTTTGTACTGACTGGTGTGGAGTTGGAGGTGTTGAGGAGGCATTTGGAGTGTTGTTCAAAAGACTGTTGCTTGGTGATTTGTCTGTGTGCATATCCTCATCTTCTCCTATTTGGTTTTTCCTTCCTTTTACTTTTCGGTGTTCCACTCTGTTGTGTGTGAGTACATACAGTGGGGGAAAAAAAATATTTAGTCAGCCACCAATTGTGCAAGTTCTCCCACTTAAAAAGATGAGAGAGGCCTGTAATTAACATCATAGGTAGACCTCAACTATGAGAGATAAATGAGAAAGCAAATCCTGAAAATCACATTGTCTGATTTGGAAAGAATTTTTTTTTTAAATTTTGGTGGAAAATAAGTATTTGGTCAATTACAAACAAGCAAGATTTCTGGCTCTCACAGATCTGTAACTACTTCTTTAAGAGGCTCCTCTGTCCTCCACTCATTACCTGTAGTACTGGCACCTGTTTGAACTTGTTATCAGTATAAAAGACACCTGTCTGCAACCTCAAACAGTCACACTCCAAACTCAACTATGATGAAGACCAAAGAACTGTCGAAGGACACCAGAAACAAAATTGTAGCCCTGCACGAGGCTGGGAAGACTGAATCTGCTCCACACAAGATCTCACCCCATGGGGTCAAAATGATCTCAAGAACGGTGAGCAAAAATCCCAGAACCACATGGGGGGACCTAGTGAATGACCTGCAGAGAGCTGGGACCAACATTACACAGGCTACCATCAGTAACACACTACGCCGCCAGGGACTCAGATCCTGCACTGCCAGACGTGTCCCCCTGCTTAAGCCATTACATGTCCGGGCCCGTCTTAAGTTTGCTAGAGAGCATTTGGATGATCCAGAAGAGTATTGGGAGGATGTTATATGGTCAGATGAAACCAAAGTAGAACTGTTTGGTAGAAACACAACTCGGCATGTTTGGAGGAGAAAGAAAGCCGAATGCATCCAAAGAACACCATACCTACTGTGAAGCATGGGGGTGGCAACATCATGCTTTGGGGCTGTTTCTCTGCCAAGGGACCAGGACGACTGATCCGTGTACATGAAAGAATGAATGGGGCCATGTATCGGGAGATTTTGAGTGCAAACCTCCTTCCATCAGCAAGGGCATTGAAGATGAAACGTGGCTGGGTCTTTCAGCATGACAATGATCCCAAGCACACCGTCAGGGCAACAAAGGAGTGGCTTCGTAAGAAGCATTTCAAGATCCTGGAGTGGCCTAGCCAGTCTCCAGATCTAAACCCTATAGAAAACCTTTAAAATACTTATTTTCCACCAAAATTTGAAAAAAATTTCTGTCCAAATCAGACAATGCGATTTTCAGGATTTGTTTTCTCATTTTGTCTCTCATAGTCGAGGTCTACCTATGATGTCAATTACAGGCCTCTCTCATCTTTTTAAGTAGGAGAACTCGCACAATTGGTGGCTGACTAAATACTTTTTTTCCCCACTGTACTTGTATGATTGGTATTTTAATTTATCCCTGTTTTCCCTCGTTAGTCTGGTTGGTACATTCTTATATACAACTACTCCCTACTTCCTTGGCTGGTGGAGGGGACAGATAAAGGGTGACTGAGAAGCTCAGCAAGGTATATGGCACCAGCGTCTTCACTATTAGAAGTAATCCGGGGAGCAGGGATATCTAGGGCACCCCTAGTTTTAGGGATAGGGAAAAAGCCCCTAGCTCCAGAATATCAAACAACAGTCACATGACAAATGGCAATGAGCCATCTCTACTTTCACTATAGTGAGTCCGGCTGTCTCTGGCAGCCAGCCTCCCCCGCTGCTGCAGTTTCACAATCTCCAAGCAGTTGCTGATGTTATAGGAAGTCCTTACAGAGTCCTATTCAGACCAGTATGATGTTTTAAAATGTTGGGTCATCTGAAGTAGTTTATGGCAGCAAAATTTTGCAAGCAAAACTACACAATTAACGCCAAAAACACATGGCTAATTAACATGTTACTTCCAAAACCCAGCCCACCACATGTTGGCATGCCTTCAGCTGCTACAACATTGGAATTTATCAGAGCAGGTTCTCATGAACCAGTTTTTTGGATTTGCGTTATTCATAGATCTAACCAATCTGAGTTTAAAAGGCTTTGTGGGTTCGCGATGACCACAGATAACATGAAGTGACATTATAAGTTGTGCTCCACTCTAATGCAACTGTATTTGGGATCATTCTTTTACAGTAGACTGTAGTGACCACATTGTATTAATTAACACTAAAATTTGTACAAAAGCAAATAACGCTTGCTCACATTCTGTGATTACTTCTGAGCCCTGGTCTCAAGCTAAACCTAAAGCACACAAAAACTGTCTTTATTAAGGAAGGCCCACTGTGCCCATATTATCATGAGAGCAGAGCTGTCAAGAGTAAAAACAATATTATGTTCCAAATGAACACAAAATGATTTCCTACTTTACAAAGGCCCTGATTTCTGAGTGATCTTAAACCTCTGGAAAAAGAATTCCCCAATTTCTAAGATCTGAAGGCCAATTACAAGTAATTACAGCTTTTCATTTTCAACATGATGAAATAATTTGATTCTTTTTTTTTTCTAGAGGTCTGGTTTAGCTCAAAATAGACTAGTGCTTCTGCGTAGAGTTAGTATACAAAGACAATAAAGATCAATCACAAAGGCAAAGCAAAAGAATACATGTTGGTCATAAATCATAAATGTATTCAGGGCAGAAATAGCTATTATGTTCTATGCATGTCATTCATTCCATCATCCATGAGTGAGAAATAACAAACATCCCCGGATGGCTGGATCTTTTAAATAAAAACACTTTGAAATTATTGAGGAAATCAAGAGCGTAATTATAGGTTCAGGACAAGCTTCCAAGTCAGTTTTTTTTTGTTGACAAAAGGAAAAGACATACAATGGCTTATCCAAAGACTGTCACGAAACTAAGAATGCAGCACTCACCAGCGAGGCACACAACTTACAAAATTCATGGTGATATTGATTTCATTCCTTCTTTTCCTAAAAGTTACTAGTACTAAACATCAGCAATTGTCTGGGTGGAGGAGTCGGCATGCATTGTTTAGTATTCATTGAACTCCAAATCCATAAGTAACTTTACAAATGCAATGCATTCAAGAAAGTTTACTTAAAAAGGTTTTCCCATGAATAAAGTTCATTTTAATCACTAGATCTTATAATAAAAAGAAGTTTCACAATTGGATGTGCTAAAAAATGTTCCTGTGCTGAGCTAATCTTAAGGCTATGTGCCCACGTTGCGGAACTGAAGCATATTTTTTACGCTTCTCCCTGGCGGGAAAATCGCATGCGGATTTTACATGCGGTTTTCCCGCCAGGTAGAAGCGTTTGTGAGGCGTCTTTGCAGCGTCTTTGCATGCATTTCCGCATGCGGGTTATCAAGCACTTCTCCAAGTGATTTAAGCATCACTTGGAAAAGTGCTTGACAACTTGTTCACACTATATAAATCCATGCAACCGGCATGGATTTATATAGTGTGACCAAGTAATAGTTAAAAAAAAGAATCAGAATGGTAAAAAATAAAAAAGAAAGTTTATACTCACTTTCCGATGCATTCTCTGCCCCGTCCGGAGTCTTGAGCGGCTCACGCTGTTGTGTGCAGGACCTGCGGTGACGTCATTGAGTCATGTGATGGGTCACATGACTCAATGACGTGGCAGGTCCTTCACACAACAGTGCAACGGCGGGAAAACACCGGGAAGACATCAGAAGATAAGTATAAACTTTATTTTTTCTTTTTTTTACAGGTTCTTTGGTACCCAGGTCTGGATGAGAGTCTCCTCTCATCCAGACTTGGGTACCATCCGCACATTGATTCCGCTGCGCTTCCGCAAAATTAATGAACATGCTGCGGATTTTTGACCGCAGCATATACGCTGCGGAAAAATCCGCAGCATGGGCATTGACATTGCGGAATGCCATTGGGGACCACGGGGTGCGGATATACATGCGTTTTACAAGCGTTTACGCTGCAGAAAATCCGCAGCATATACGCTTGTAATACGCAACGTGGGCACGCAGCCTAATAATGTACCTCTGCTGTGTACTGTGTAATGGCTGTGTCTCACCATGCAGGAACATGGTCTGATCATACCACATCTCCTGGGCTGAGGAGGAAGGAAAAGAGAGAATACAGACAAGACAGCAGGGGATCACAGCTGATTCTTTTTGGAAGGGAAAACATTTACCTGCCTGTTTTTAAATATTGTTTTACCTCAAAGAAAGAATAAGTTCTGATCCCCGGCTGTCCTGGCTGTATATTCTTTTGTACCCTCCCGTGCCCAGATGTGGTATGTGCAGACCATGTTCCTGCTCGGTGAGACACAGCCATTACACAGTACATAGCAGGGGCACATTTATAAGATTATCTCAGCACAGGAACATATTATTTGAACACATCCAATTGTGGAAATATTATTATTCCAAGGTCTATTGAGATTAAAATGAACTTTGCTCTTGTTCAATTGCAAAGTGTTTGTAAAAACAAACAACTTTGGAATTTACATCTTATTAAAAATCCTCTCTTTTATCCAGAATAAAGGAATTTCTAATGCAATAGTTTACTGCTTGTTGCCCAGGGAACCAGCCACCTCAGACTGCCCGGTTTCCTAAGCAAGTAAACACCTGCTTGCAATTGCCGTTCTGAAGCTGGACAAATCATTGATGGATTCGGCCAGCCTCAGTATCCCTACGCTTCTCCTATGCTGCAGCGGTAAAACTGCCAATGCTAGCAGCATAGGAGAGCACACAGTTCAGATCAGTGGCACGATCATGCCGCTGGTCTGGACCGTCAGCCTTTAGGAACAAACTGCCCTCAGCAGTAGGTACATGGGGGCAGAGGAGTGGTGTGCTCCTAAAGACAGAAGATGAACTTGTCCCTTTAAATATACATTTTAAAAAATTATCTCCATATCATAATTTCATGGTATACCAACAGGATCTATCCCTTTAAACTCAGTGATTGTCAGACCTCAAGTTACAGATCCCCTGTAGAACATTAATTTTTGGGATCAGTGGAGATTCTGGAATTTGGGTCAACCAACAATCAGAAAACCTCATTGAAGGGTGATGTAAATCAGACCAAGACTTCTTCCAATATAACCCATTCAAGTGAGCACCACACCAAAGGTTTTTATAGATTGACATCCAATAGGTGGCGCTATAGATTTCAAGTCCCTTTTCTCTCTAAAGAGGCAATTTGCATATTAAATTTCCTAGAGGAGCAGTGCACAGCGAATAAGCCTCCTTACCTTGGCATGCCAGAGCCGGTATGTCATTCTCCACAAGGAGAAACGTTACCCCTTAGATCTCAGTCCAGAGCCTCTCACCTAGCCAAATCAGTTCTCATACTTTGCACTGATGAGGGGCAATGTAACGGGTCTGGGAGGCGGAACCTCTGAGCTACTATACAAGGGGGCGGTCCTTGTAAGGAAGCGGGTGGTGACCAGGGAAGACGGGCAGGTAGTCACAGCAGGTGACCGGGACAGTCTCTGGGTAAACGGGCAGGAGGTCACGGCAAGTGACCGGGGCAGTCTCTGGGTGAACGGGCAGGAGGTCACAGCAAGTGACCGGGGCAGTCTCTGGGTATAGGGTAGGTACGACCTGTGACGGCTGAGCCTCCAGGTAGGCTAGCAGGCGGATGACAGATGAGTGCTCCCAGGTGAGCAGGCGAGAGTCTCTGGATAAGCAGGTGGTCACAGCATGTGACGGCGGAGCCTCCAGGTAGGCCAACAGACAGGCAGCAGATGAGCGCTCCCAGGTGAGCGGGCAGGAGTCTCTGGAATGGCAGGTGGTCACAGCACGTGATGGCGGAGCCTCCAGGTAGGCTAGCAGGCAGGTAGCAGATGAGCGCTCCCAGGTGAGCGGGCAGGAGTCTCTGGAATGGCAGGTGGTCATGTGGCACCCCAGGGGTCTGGTTTCCACAGTAATAGCAATATTACGTCTGAGAGCAGGTGGGAGGTCTCCTGGTCAGGAATCCTATGCATGCCACACCTCCTGCCCAGTCCTGGGAGGGGAAGAACTTCCCCTATATAAAACTAGGGCTGAGGCAGGGTTAGGGAGAAGAAGAGGAGTCCCAGACAGAGACACAGTCTGGTCTGGAGTGTAGCAAAAGCAAGGAAAGAAAGATCAGGAGCTCAGTGGGAGCAGTGCTAAAAGGAGTCAGGGGCTGGAAGCTGTAGAGCTCGCCCTGATTGAAGAGTTCTCACCGGACCCGGAGTCCGAGGCTGTGGGGACTAATCCTTACCCAGCAGCAGAAACCGACCGGCAGGGGATTTCAGGTCCTCTGGCCCAGAAACCCGAAGGCACGGTCACACGCAAGGGACCAGCACCGCCGTCGTGGAGCGGAAGCTACCAGAAGGCCCCGAGTCACCGGCCATACGGGTGAGCACCACACGGTACACTCAGGGACGTGGGCTACTTTTACCCGCCTCTAGCAAGGTAGCCAGAAGAGTACAATTAGTTGGGGAGGCCTACAACTCCACCTGGCCAGGGGAGATCCTATCTGCTCACAGACTGACCAGGCCCCGATCGCTAGCCAGTACTCCGGGAGGGTCTACCTTTGCCACCAGTAAAGACCCTGAACTACACCGCACCGTCTCTGAGTGGTTCCTAGTGCCTGCGTGCAACTCTGCTAACCCCATCATTCACGTCGGCTGCCCTGAGGCCATACCCCTCCCGTTGGGGGTTATACCATCCACGCTGCACATCCGTACCACCGGCCTCAGCGGTCTGCCCTGCAGCGGCGGCTTCATAGCCGCATTCAACGGGTGGCGTAGTCGAACACTCAAACATCTACTGCTAAAGGCTGCCATTTAGTTTGACACCCTGGGCACGGACCGGGTCACCGCCACGAGGACTACCACCCCCAACAGATCCGGCTCCGGGTATTCCCCGCGTGCGCAACGCTGCACCACAGCACAGGCCCAGGGGGCGCGTCAGTCACAGCACGTGACGGCGGAGCCTCCAGGTAGGCTAGCAGGCAGGTAGCAGATGTGCGCTCCCAGGTGAGCGGGCAAGCTGGTCCATAGACAGACTGACAGGAGTAGGAAGGGCAGACCGTCGGACCTCAGGCTAGCAAGCAGGTAGGAGAAATGTCAGGCAGGAAACAGACAGCAAACTGGCAGGTTTCTGGCAGGTAACTGGCAACGGGACCTGAGGGCTGAAGCAGAGTAGTGAACAGTGCAACAACATTGCTCAGGCACCTCCATTTTGGAGGAGGTGCCTTATATATGGTGAAGTCCTCCGGCCATTGGCCGGGGACTCCTTAGGACGGCACGCGCGGCCCCTTTAGGAGGGAGGGAGCACGAGCGCGCCCTAAGCACAGTGGCCGGGAAGGAGCGCGCGCTGCCAGCAGAGCGGGAGGACGACGCCGGGCTCGGAGCAGAGGGGTGAGGGGAACAGCGTCCCTGGCTAGCAGAGGGCAGGGACGCCGGCGATACAGTACCCCCCCCTTTAGGCCCCACCTTCTTTAGGCCAGAGAGAAATTTAGCTAGGATGAGAGGGGCATGGATGTTCTCCCGGGGCTCCCACGTTCTCTCTTCAGGACCAAACCCCTTCCAATCTACTAGAAAAAAGGTCTTCCCTCTTACCCTTTTGGTGGCCAGAATGTTCTCTACCTCAAATTCGTTTTCAGCGGAAACCGGAGCAGGAGGCGTACCTGTAGACTTGGAAAAAGAGTTAAGTACCACAGGTATGAGGAGAGATACATGGAAGGAGTTAGGGATCCGCAAGTTGGCCGGGAGTTTCAATTTATAGGCCACCGGGTTGATCTGACTGATGACCTCCAGATGACCGATGAACCGAGGCCCTAACTTATAGGAAGGAATCTTGAGCCGGACATACTTGGACGAGAGCCAGACCTTATCCCCTGGACGGAATTGAGGAGGATCCAGACGTTTTTTGTCAGCATGTCTTTTCATACGCTCGGATGACAGAAGGAGTGCGGATCGGGTACTCTCCCATATGGAGGAAAATTTGTTAACAAGAGATTCCGCAGCCGGATTGTCCACCGAGGTGGAGACGGGAAATGGGATCCGAGGATGCTGACCGAAGACAACAAAAAACGGGGATTTGGAGGAAGATTCGCTCTCGTGATTGTTGTAAGAAAATTCGGCCCATGGCAGGAGATCCACCCAGTCTGAATGGTGGGCATTAACGAAGTGCTGGAGGTAACTGGTCAGGTTCTGATTGATCCGCTCCACTTGACCATTAGACTGTGGGTGGTAAGCGGAGGAGAAGTCCAGGGTGACGTCTAGCAGTTTACAAGTGGCTCTCCAGAAGCGTGAGGTGAACTGTACCCCACGATCCGACACGATGTGGAGGGGCAGGCCATGAAGACGGAAGATGTGGCGGATAAAGTCTTTAGCCAGCTCGGGTGCAGACGGGAGGCCTGGCAGGCGAACGAAATGAGCCATCTTGGAAAAGCGGTCAGCGACCACCCAAATGACCGTACAACCGGCAGAGACGGGGAGATCAGTTATAAAGTCCATTGCTATATGCTGCCAGGGGGCAGCAGGTACTGGGAGCGGAAGGAGGCGACCGGCTGGCAGATGTCTCGGAAACTTGTTACGGGCGCAGGACACACAGGCAGAAACAAAGTCTATTACGTCCTTGTGCAGGGTAGGCCACCAGTAGTGCCGGGTAATAAGCTGGAGGGTCTTTTTCTGACCGGCGTGGCCAGCTAGTTTAGACAAGTGACCCCAGTGTAGGATCTTCTCCCGATCAGGTACTGATACGAACGTCTTACCGGGAGGGAGACGATTTAGACTCACGGGAGCCACCTGCATTACTCTGGCGGGATCGATGATGTGTTTCGGTTCTTCCTCGAGATCAGACACCAGAAAGGATCGGGACAAGGCGTCCGCCTTGATGGTTTTATCAGCCGGGCGAAAATGAAGAATAAAATCAAAGCGAGCAAAAAACAAGGACCACCGAGCTTGGCGCGGGTTAAGTCTCTGGGCATGCTGGAGGTAAGCCAAGTTCTTGTGGTCAGTGTAGATTATTACTGGGTGAAGAGCCCCTTCGAGCAGGTAATGCCACTCCTCCAATGCCAGCTTGATGGCCAATAACTCTCGATCTCCTATGGAATAGTTGCGCTCAGAAGAGGAGAAGAGTTTGGAGAAGAAGCCACAAGTTACCATTCTCCCGGAAGATGATTTTTGGGTAAGTACCGCTCCGGCTCCAGAGGAGGGGGCGTCAACCTCCAGGAAGAACTGCTTGTTGCCATCTGGGCGATGCAGCACCGGGGCGGAAGAGAAGGCCTGTTTTAAGGAAAGAAAGGCCTCCTCTGCTTTGGGCGGCCACTCTCTGGGATTAGTACCCTTACGGGTGAGCGCGGAAATTGGGGCAGTCCGGGAAGAGAAGTGCGGTATGAAGAGGCGGTAGTAGTTGGCGAAGCCCAGGAACCGCTGAATGGCCTTCAACGCCTCCGGTCGGGGCCATTTCTCGATGGCAGACAGTTTCTCTGGATCCATTCGTAGACCGGTCTGAGAAATAATGTAGCCCAAAAACGGAAGCGAGGTCTGCTCAAAGAGGCACTTCTCGTATTTAGCGAAGAGGTGATTCTGCCTGAGCCTGAGCAGGACCTGACGAACGTCTCTCCGGTGAGTCTGGAGATCCGGAGAGAAGACCAAGATGTCGTCCAGGTACACCACTACGCAGGAGTAGAGAAGGTCCCGGAAGATGTCATTGACCAACTCTTGAAAGACGGCAGGAGCGTTACAGAGACCAAAGGGCATTACCAGATATTCATAGTGGCCGTCCCGGGTGTTGAATTCAGTCTTCCATTCATCCCCTTGACGGATACGGACCAGGTTGTACGCCCCACGGAGGTCCAGTTTGGTGAAGTTTCTAGCTCCCCTCAGACGATCAATTAATTCTGGAATGAGCGGAAGGGGGTACTTATTCTTCACCGTGATCTGGTTAAGGCCTCTATAGTCTATACAGGGACGGAGAGAGCCGTCCTTCTTTTTTACGAAAAAGAAGCCTGCTCCCGTCGGGGAGGTAGATTTCCGGATGAATCCCCTGGCCAAATTCTCCTCAATATATTCGGACATCGACCGGGTCTCAGCAGCGGACAATGGGTAAATACGCCCACAGGGAGGCGTAGTACCGGGTAACAGGTCGATAGGACAGTCGTATGGTCTATGAGGGGGTAATGTCTCTGCCTCCTTTTTATTAAAGACATCAGCAAATGACCAATAGGGAATCGGAAGTCCAGGTAGATTAGTTGGGGTAGGAGAAGGACGGGCGGGATGAACAGGAACCAAACAAGTCTTATGACAGTCCTGTCCCCAGCGAAGGACTTCTCCGGTCTGCCAGTCAAGCACGGGTGCATGTCTCTGGAGCCAAGGTAGACCTAGTAAGAGGGCGTGAGAGAGTCCAGGCAGAACATGAAAAGAGATGCTCTCAGAATTCAGCATTCCCACCTGCAGAGTTATGGATTCGGTGAGGAGTTGGATGGGACGTGGTAAGAGGCCCCCATCCACAGCAGCGACAGATAATGGTATAGCCAGAGGTTTGGTGGGAATGCGGTATTTTTCTGCCAGGGCCTGTGAAATAAGATTCCCGGCCGCTCCAGAGTCAAGTTGGGCTAGTTCGAAATAACGATTCTCCCCGCAGATAATTGAGACTGACAGTAGCAGAGATGGAGAGGATTTATTCTTGTCTAGGTCGACCTCTCTGAGCGAACCTAGACACAGGCGTTTCCCGACCTCTCCGGGCAGGTACGGATCCGGTGCTCCTTACTGCCACAGTAGAAGCAGCTCCCCTCGGCACGGCGTAAGTCCTGACGGGTTTTGACCATCTTGGTCTGGTCGACCTGCATAGGCTCAGGAGAGTGTACCTGGGGAGAAAAGGAGGGAGTGACTGGTTTCTGAAAATTAGGAGCTAGACGTGGAAACCTCCTCTCACGGGTGACTTCTTTGGCACGCTCCTGGAACCGTAGGTCAATCCGGGTGGCAAGAGTTATTAGGTCATCGAGAGTGGTAGGAATGTCTCGACCGGCGAGTTCATCTTTAATACGGCCGGACAGACCCTCCCAGAAGACAGATACCAGAGCGTCGTTATCCCAGGCCAGCTCCGAGGCAAGGGTACGGAACCGTATGGCATATTGGCCCACGGTGAGACTTCCCTGACGGAGGCGAAGCAGAGATGATGCGGATGAGGTCTTCCGTCCGGGTTCGTCGAAGACTTTCCGGAAAGCCGTGAGAAAGGCAGGCAAGTCGGACACCAGGGGGTCTCCTCTCTCCCATAGAGGATTTAGCCAGGCCAGGGCCTCCCCGGTGAGATGGGACATGATGAAGGCAATTTTGGCCCGGTCGGAGTAAAACTGGTGGGACAGGAGTTCAAAGTGCAGGGTGCACTGATTTATAAAGCCCCGAGCCTGAGCGGAGTCGCCTCCGAAGCGAGGAGGTGCAGAAAGCCGGGGTCCGGGGTAGGATACCATAGTATTGGTGGGCAGCGGAGCTGCCGGATTGCGAGTCATGGCACTGGTTGCTGGTGGAGCAGTCAGAGTGTCCAGGCGTGAGTTGACATTCCGCAGGTGACCCAGAATGGACTCCTGTTGGGACCTTTGACGGGACAGTTCATGACATAGGTCCGAGAGCGAGGGAGCTTGGGTACCACTGGGTTCCATGGCCCGAGCAAACTGTAACGGGTCTGGGAGGTGGAACCTCTGAGCTACTATACAAGGGGGCGGTCCTTGTAAGGAAGCGGGTGGTGACCAGGGAAGACGGGTAGGTAGTCACAGCAGGTGACCGGGACAGTCTCTGGGTAAACGGGCAGGAGGTCACGGCAAGTGACCGGGGCAGTCTCTGGGTGAACGGGCAGGAGGTCACAGCAAGTGACCGGGGCAGTCTCTGGGTGAACGGGCAGGAGGTCACAGCAAGTGACCGGGGCAGTCTCTGGGTATAGGGTAGGTACGACCTGTGACGGCTGAGCCTCCAGGTAGGCTAGCAGGCGGATGACAGATGAGTGCTCCCAGGTGAGCAGGCGAGAGTCTCTGGATAAGCAGGTGGTCACAGCATGTGACGGCGGAGCCTCCAGGTAGGCCAACAGACAGGCAGCAGATGAGCGCTCCCAGGTGAGCGGGCAGGAGTCTCTGGAATGGCAGGTGGTCACAGCACGTGACGGCGGAGCCTCCAGGTAGGCTAGCAGGCAGGTAGCAGATGTGCGCTCCCAGGTGAGCGGGCAA
Organism: Phyllobates terribilis; assembly: GCF_046119375.1. Lineage (NCBI taxonomy): Eukaryota > Metazoa > Chordata > Amphibia > Anura > Dendrobatidae > Phyllobates > Phyllobates terribilis. Next base: position 535,641,990 of record NW_027362764.1, read on the forward strand.
GCTGGTCCATAGACAGACTGACAGGAGTAGGAAGGGCAGACCGTCGGACCTCAGGCTAGCAAGCAGGTAGGAGAAATGTCAGGCAGGAAACAGACAGCAAACTGGCAGGTTTCTGGCAGGTAACTGGCAACGGGACCTGGGGGCTGAAGCAGAGTAGTGAACAGTGCAACAACATTGCTCGGTCACCTCCATTTTGGAGGAGGTGCCTTATATATGGTGAAGTCCTCCGGCCATTGGCCGGGGACTCCTTAGGACGGCGCGCGCGGCCCCTTTAAGAGGGAGCGCGCGCGCCCCCTAAGCACAGTGGCCGGGAAGGAGCGCGCGCTGCCAGCAGAGCGGGAGGAGGACGCCGGGCTCGGAGCAGAGGGGTGAGGGGAACAGCGTCCCTGCCCTCTGCTAGGCAGGGACGCTGTTCCCCTCACCCCTCTGCTCCGAGCCCGGCGTCCTCCTCCCGTATTGCCGGCGCTACAGGCAATACTCCGAAACACAGAGTCTGCAAATTGAGATTCTGATTTGGCTTTTATCCTAAGTCATATTGCAAGACTCGTTAAAGGGTCGATTGTCACTTGTAGGATTGCTGCTTTCAACAGGTGGCGCTATAGAGTTCAAGTCCTCTTTCCCTTTGAAGAGGAAATCTGCATATAGATTTCATAAGCATTCTGATTGATTATACGGTGTGAATGAGGACTAAGAATAATCCATGCCCTCCATCCCAACACAATAGAAATAAAAAACACCTATTCTCGGTCTTAGGGTGATCACCATCTTCTTGCTAGTGGCTACAAAAAAATGTCATCACTATAGTGATGTAAGGATGTAAGGAGTCATCCATAAATGATAACTTTATATGCTTTATTGCACATTGTCTCCATGAGTGCTGGAATAAGATTACATAAAAAGAAAAAAAATGCCGCTATTACAAGCAAGGATATCTAATAGCAAATTCATACCAGCCTTTACATAGCAGTCTGAATAGCAGAGAAGAGCAGCTGTCTGATATCAGCGCTCACAGCTGCTGTGTTAGTAATGGCATTTATTAGAACCATTAGGATCTGTAATGTTATTATATACAGTATTAACACTGCTCTGAGGCACCGGATGGAGTCACCTACAGACACAAGGAGCCCTGGCATCAACTGAGAGACCGTCACGTAAACTTTGGGAGACGAGAGAAGTTGCTGGTATTTATAAAGCAATTATGCTCATTTACGTTCCTAAACCCCGAAAGCACTTCGTGTGTTTTGCATATTTTTTGTTTAAAGATTGTTCAATATTTTACAATAATTTTGAGTAGCTCATACCACAAATTTAATATTTGTATTACATCTCCGCACACCACAGTGTAACATGTACTGCCAAGTGTAACTTTCACTGACAAGTCAGAGTTCAGCCTAAATCTGCTTGCAATTTGCTGAACTCTCCGAGTGTTTATTATTTGCTTTACAGCATCCATGTTATCGCCTGGGCTATATCCAGCCCCAATCTGACACCCTACACCCAATCCCACAAAATAGCCCCACTGAAGCTGGCTTAGTAAAATATTAGGAATAGGGGCATGACTTACTACACACAACTAACCAGATCTACAAAGACGCAGATCTTTACAAGTAGAGATTTGAGAGGATCATTTAAGCTGACTGTGCACAGCATAAAATGTGGCCATACCTGCAGACTTGTCAAGGAAGAGTCAGGAGGTCCCCACAGGTATTGGATTGTAAATTGAAGCCAAGAAATAAAGGGGCTGCCAAACAATGATTTATTATACTAATTAGACAATGGTGGTCCTTACAAAAAAAAAAAAAAAACATACACTCAGACACTGAACCCCTATGGCTACTGTTCAATACTGACCATGTCCCTAAAGATCTGCTTGCTGGTTTTTCACACGATCAGTGGCCACTGATTGGCTGCAGCCTTGATGTTCCCTCTGAGCCAGAAAAGAAACCTAGGAGACTTTTGCTTTATGCTCTTTCTCCAGTGGCTGCTGATTGGCTGCAGCAGTTATCTGATGCTCTCTGAAGGCAGATGAAGTGAGGAGAGCATTGATGTGACACAAGCCAACCTTGCAGAGAGACAGCAGGGGTCCAGTAGGTGAGTATATAGATTTTTTTTCCTTTTATAACAACCATAGGTCATAATTCTTCCTTGATAACAGATGTCGGGTACAAGAATTGTGAGGGAGATATGCTGGTCACCGACCCTTCACTTATCTTTGGTTCAGCAATCTTCGCTCCTACTTAGGATTAGGATTTGGCCAATTATTTTTCCGTGTCTATGACCGGCATAAGAGGATAATTTTACACATGCAAAATATAAATTTTTAAACATAAATTGCCCCACTTTAAGGAACTGTGCCACTCTTTTCTATGGGCTCTGTCTGAAATTGCCACTTAGCCTCATTTAAAGGAAACCTGTCATCTCGATAAATTCCTTTTACCAGCAGATATAGGGTTAATAGAGTTACAATGCTTCCTGGCTGACTTACTGAAAGTGTGGCTAAAGGGAGAAATTTAACTTATTTCTTCCTGGGAGCTGCCATCCTGTCCTGTCTGTATACTCTCTCCTCTGCCAAGGAGATGTGGTATGATCAGACCATGTCACTGTAAGGTCAGACACGGCCATTACTCAGTACACAACAGGGGCACATTTATAAGATTATAGGAGTGGTACACAGAGTAGTTACAGTCACCGTTCACTATACAGTGAGTGGTAGATGTAAGCATGCCCCGGCGATTTGATTGACAGACGGCTCTGCAGTGTGTATGTGTAGAGCGAGCTGTTAAAGTGTCGAGGCGTGCTTTGTACAGTGAGCAGTGACCGCAACTGTTCTGTGCACGACCCTGTGACTCAAAGTTGGAGGCTCCGAGGAGGAAATGAACTCATTTTTTCCCTGTAGCCGCAATTTCAGTAAGGTGGCCAGGCATAACTGTGACACCACTTACCTGTAGATTAACCCTATATCTGCAGATAAGTAGAGTTTTACAAGGTGGCGGGTGCTCTTTATATTGAACCTGTACTTTTGCACAAAATCTGTAGAAAACAAGTGAAAACTACTTTTGCAGCACACACAGCCCTATATATACACTACAACTGTCCCGATTGTCATGTTCTGTAATTTTTCATCCACTCCTTTTGGGCAGTTCCTAATCATTGCTATTCTGATAGCAGTATAGGAGCTGGAATATATTTTCTCACTTCGCAGCATATATTGTGTCTGCCAATGTCCAATGACTTGCCTATCCCAACCTGAAAGCCCGCTTCTCTCTTATGTCTGTATTTTAGAGATAAGACAGCAGGAGTGGACAGACCGGCCCCACGTCTTGTAATCTGTCTTGGTGTCTCTGCTACTACAGACACTTGACAGCAGGTCATGGATAGCTACAATGACTGGTCAGAGACATGGCACTTTGGAACACAAATCCCCCTACTGCTGCCCTCTATGAGTGAATATAACGTTAGGTTATAGCAACCTGTACTGGGGGGATAGGCTACAAATGTGCTAATGGGCATCACATGTATGAAGGACATAGGAATTACAGCTATGGGTATATATGGAGCTGTATTTTTTTCTACATTATTACCACAACTCCAGTCTAACAGGATCACAGGGTTCATGTCACGGGTGTGTCAGAAGTGACAGACACTTGCTCTGCAGTTGTTTGCAGGAGATCTCTTTGTTTGGCATTACAGACACCCTCTTAGAAGCTGTCTCTCTAGGACCCAGCGGCTACCTTCCTCTTGCTAATTAACATCCTGGCCTGGGTGTATAAATACCTGCTATTTGCTAGAGGGAGGTGCGGCCGATGCACTTGCTCCAAGCCTTCACAAGCGGTCATAAGAGTATTTCTTCTTCCTCTCTGGTGTTAAGAGGATGGGGTGTTCATCTCTCTGAAGTAGACTAAAGCTAAGCTATCTTCCCTTGTTTGTTCCCCCTTGTTGTTTTTAGTTGTCAGTGAGGATCGATTAGCGCTCATCCCCTCCCTTCCCTAGCCAGGGCCAAGCGCCAGGGAAAGAAGGGGCAAGGTTCCTGTGCAGCGATTTGTGCGGAACAAATATAGGGACGTGAGGGGAGACAGGGTGATATAAGGTCAGCCTGGGAGGTCTCCAATGCTCTCTTTTGCTTAGAGTCTGGGCCCCCTTTTCCCCCTTCCCTTTGTGTCACACTTAGTCTTTCCTACACCTTGCGTGACAGGTCATGGCAATAATTACATTACTTTTTCTAATATTAAGTAAATCCTGCAAACCTGATCAGCTGCGGACACCATAGAACTGGAGATGAAAACCTCTGCTCCACAGAACACTGTGCCAGGCCTCTCCCTGGCTTAATCATAAAAGTTTAACATCGTAATCCTGGTCCTCCCTTCTTCCACTACTGTTAAATACAGTAGTCCGGCTCTGCAGACTACACATCGGACAGTATATCTACTTATACTTATGTATCCCTGTACAGTAGGATAATAGTTCCCTGTAATGCGGTTTTACCCTTCTGATAAAAATACAATTGTTTGTGAGATAGAAATGTCCTCCCTCGCGCTCTGACTGATAGGACAAGAGAGTTCTCACCACGGCACAATCTATGATGTAGATGCTGCAGTTCTCCAGCTTCAATCCACCTGGCAGCTTGATGCAGCGTACTCGCACATGACAACACATTGATTTTACTTCTACCTCCACGTTGACGTCTGTGTAAAGAAATCCATTAGGTAGACAGTTCTCATCTCAATTGACTGACAGAGTGACAATTGAATACTTTTCACCTTCTTAACTGACTGACAGGTAGACACTTAAACAAGCCTTCATGCTGCTATAATAGTTCGAAACACTTTCAATTACCTGAATCAAACAAATCCATGATCCCACCAGTTGAATGACTTCTCTCGCGGCTGCTTTATACAGCGTGTAGGATCATGGATTTTTTTATACATTATAAGAAAGCTCTCTTGCATGTAGTGATTTTTCCTGGTTAAACCACCTGCTGTTACGATACTTGACGTTGTCAATGTTATGCCATGAATACCAACGACAAGTTTACAGTGGCTCAGATGGAAGCCAACAACTCCATTTAAAGGGTCAGTTTGAAAGATCTACTGTAACGCTCTGATCACACACATTTTTTCTAGTTTTTGTACAGAAGAATAAGGCAGTGGGTAGCGTTATCAATTATAATAGATCCCTGGTGAAAAAAGCCATGGGACTTACCAGGAATCATTCGAATCTATTAAAAAATGGATCCATCTTCTAGATGGCATGACTCCATTATGATAGTAGTGTGCATAGAACTGGATTAGTCTCTTACAGAAACCAAGAAGTCTACATCTACAGTACCATCACCAGATAGGCTCAAAATGGAATCCAACAACAGCAGAAAGACTGCAAAATCAGATTAACTTTGATGAATGAATCCTTCTATATGTACCTTAAAGGGCACCTGACAGCTGATACATGCTTCCCACAGATCGGGCAGCATGTATCAGACACTGGCTGTATGATCTTAGCCAGGTATGTTTGACGCTGAAATGCTGCAGCGTTTCTAAGAAAAACTATCTTTAAAAGCTGCCAGGAATCAAGCCACATGGAAAACTGGTTGAAAAGGAGGTTCTCTGGCGACACCTCTCCACCCGCTGGCCTGGAGTGACAGGTCTCTCCCAGCAGTGGCTAAAAGTCACTGGCAGCGGCTGGGGAGAAGTCACCAGGGACGGGCCATTTTGACTAGTCATCTGTGTGGCTCAGTCCCCAACGGCATTTAAAGTAAGTTCTTCTCTGAAACGCAGCAGTGTTTCAGGGTCAAACATACATGGCTGATATCCTACAGCCAGGGTCTGATACATGCTGCTCACGGACTGGCAGCATGCATCAGCTGTCATTTTACTTTTAAAGGGTTAGCCCAAGTTAACTAAAAAGTTGTATGCATGGAGAAATACAATATAAAATACAAAAACAAGTTTCATTTCATCCTCGCATCCCTGATCCTCCCTGCTGGTCTTCAGTTTTTAGGCTGCAGCCAGTATATCCAGTCCTGTGTTCCCCAGACGACCAAATGACCGCTACAGCCAATCACTGGCTTGAGCAGAAACAGGCCAGTGATTGGCTACAGCAGTAATGTGGGTCATAAAGAACATTATGGCTGCAGCAAGGCAAGCAAATGGTCAGTGAGGAAAATCAGGAATGAGGAGATAAAATGAGTAAGCACAGCTTTTTATTTAACTTGGACAACTCCTTTGAAAATAACCCTGTGATACTTCTTACAAAAACAAACCAATTATCTTTAGCATACATCAAGGCCTATATTTTTGCCATATGTATCAAGAGATTTTACAGACATAGACACTACAAATGCATTATAAATGTGGTCTGAACAACGGCATATTGGTACTCCCCATAGAAATCATTCAATATGACCCAAAAAGCAAGGCTTCAATTTTACCATGCAATTGGAGAAGTACACCTCTCATTAGCAATTTATACTTATATATTATATCAATGCCCGGTAGACTAGGGTTAAATCCTATCTCTGCAGGCTCTGATTAGTACACCTGGCTAGCTCTGCATATATACCGGCTAGGTGTTCATCTACGTCAGTCTGCTAGGGAGGCTGAGCAGATTGGACGTGTCTTGAAGCTAAAAAGAGAAACAAGCTAGAATCTCTTTGAGAAGATTCTGCACAGGTCGTGTGCAGAGAGCCGCAAGCATCAGTGGTTGCTATGGACAATAGCCGTTTTGTTTGAGCAAACTGGGGCTAGCTCAACGGTGTCTGAAGTAGTCAGGGGCAACAATGTTTAGGGCCTAATGTCAATATACACACACACACATATACACTGCTCAAAAAAATAAAGGGAACACTCAAATAACACATCCTATATCTGAATGAATGAAATATTCTCATTGAAAACTTTGTTCTGTACAAAGTTTAATGTGCTGACAACAAAATCACACAAAAATCATCAATGGAAATCAAATTTATTAACCAATGGAGGCCGGATTTGGAGTCACCCCCAAAATTAAAGTGGAAAAACACATTACAGGCTGATCCAACTTTGATGTAATGTCCTTAAAACAAGTCAAAATGAGGCTCAGTATTGTGTGTGGCCTCCCTACAATGCCTGGGCATGCTCCTGATGAGGTTGCGGATGGTCTCCTGTGGGATCTCCTCCCAGACCTGGACTAAAGCATCCGCCAACTCCTGGACAGTCTGTGGTGCAACGTGACGTTGGTGGATGGAGCGAGACATGATGTCCCAGATGTGCTCAATCGGATTCAGGTCTGGAGAATGGGCTGGCCAGTCCATAGCTTTAATGCCTTCATCTTGCAGGAACTGCTGACACACTCCAGCCACATGAGGTCTGGCATTGTCCTGCATTAGGAGGAACCCAGGGCCAACCGCACCAGCATATGGTCTCACAAGGGGTCTGAGGATCTCACCTCGGTACCTAATGGCAGTCAGCCTACCTCTGGCGAGCACATGGAGGGCTGTGCGGCCCTCCAAAGAAATGCCACTCCACACCATTACTGACCCACTGCCAAACCGGTCATGCTGAAGGATGTTGCAGGCAGCAGATCGCTCTCCACGGCATCTCCAGACTCTGTCACATGTGCTCAGTGTAAACCTGCTTTCATCTGTGAAGAGCACAGGGCGCCAGTGGCCAATCCTGGTGTTCTGTGGCAAATGCAAAGCGTCCTGCACGGTGTTTGGCTGTGAGCACAACCCCCATCTGTGGACGTCGGGCCCTCATACCACCCTCATGGAGTCGGTTTCTAACCGTTTGTGCAGACACATGCACATTTGTGGTGGAGGTAGCGGTCCTGCTGCTGGGTTGTTGCTATCCTACGGCCCCCTCCACGTCTCCTGGTGTACTGGCCTGTCTCCTAGTAGCGCCTCCAGCCTCTGGACACTACGCTGACAGACACAGCAAACCTTCTTGCCACAGCTTGCATTGATGTGCCATCTTGGATGAGCGGCACTACCTGAGCAACTTCTGTGGGTTGTAGAGTCCGAGTGTAAAAGCACAACAAACATTCAAAAGTGACCAAAACATCAGCCAGAAAGCATTGGTACTGAGATGTGGTCTGTGGTCCCCACCTGCAGAACCACTCCTTTATTGAGTGTGTCTTGATAATTGCCAATAATTTCAGTGTTGCTTCCTAAGTGGACAGTTTGATTTCACAGAAGTTTGATTTACTTGGAGTTATATTCTGCTGTTTAAGTGTTCCCTTTATTTTTTTGAGCAGTATATATATATATATATATATATATATATTTATATTTATTATATATAAATATAAAAATATTACTGTACAATGCAATACTGTCCCTTGTGAGCCACTGCATTCATCAGGGTTAAGAAGATCCCATTTCTGCCAATTGGTGGGATTCCCAACGTTAGGACCCAAACGGACTGAACAATTATCACCTATGTATTGGATAAGTGATAAAGGAGTTGAATTACTTTTATTTAAATTTTAGACATAGTATACAGTATACAATCAACAATTCTTTTAAGCCCTCACTAATGACACAATCCTAATTATAATCTGCTTATTTATAATAGACTTAATGAAGCAGGAGTATGAAAGACAGAGAGCGGAGTCAAGAGCCGACGGAATGACATGTTTTTTTGTTTTTCTTTAGTTCTTTCCTGACAAGCCTCACATTTCTAGCATGGAGCCTTACACTTGTGCAGTTACAAGCTATTTCTAGTCTCTAGTAGAAGTCCCAGGTCAAGGAGATTAGCCCCCCCGCACACTCCTGATTTTTTTTCTTCTTGTAGACAGGGTGATTTAACTTTAGAAAACGAGTTAGGGTAAGATTTCATAAAATTGTCATGATAGGAAGGGTAGATCTGAATAACAGATGATCAATAGACAGACAGATAGTAGTAAGCTGTGGTCAACATTATTGGCACCATTGAATATTAAAGGGGTATTCACAAGTTTAAAAGTTATCCCCTAACCATGGGGTAGTGGATAACTTTCCGATCACTGGGCGTCTGACCAATAGGGTCTCCAGTGATCCCAAGAACCGGGGCTCTGAAGAGCCCAGTATGAATGGTAAGATGCTCAATCATTCTAAAGGAAGTTCCAAAGATCTACCAAGCACTGCTCTCTGCAATCTCCGGCACTCTCATTAGGAGTGAATGGAGTGACAATGTGCACGCTCGACCATAGATAGCGCACAGATGCTTTCTGAATTTTTTTCAGGGACCTATAGATTGCATTGACTAGTTTAATCTATGACTTAAATCTAAACTGGACATGTCTCCGTATTTTAGTGTGGACCAACAGCCCCATAGACTATAAAAGGTATAAGGTCTATATCTGAGAAACATAATTGGAAATGGATTTCTGAATGAGCCCTAACCAGTGATTTATAAGAAATTAGAATCGTCTGCCTCCATCTTGTCAGTGTTTACGTGACTTTAATTAGCCTATGAATGGTGGCTTTTATTTCCTGTTTCTAGTTCACAATGGCAAAGAATAGAGAGCTGTCTGAGAAGACCAGAAATATTACCACCAAGCACAAGCAGTTGAAAGGGTACAAACGATCTCCAAAGACCGTGGAATCCCAACGTCAACAGTTCAGAATGTTATCAAGAAGTTTTCTATTTATTGAACAGTCACGAACCTACCAGGACATATTGAAATGAGGAAAGTTATTTAAAAAACGCTAAGAAAGTTGGTTCAAAATGTCGCAAAAAGAACAAGTACAAAATCCTTCAGGCTGAACTGGAGACATCTGGAGTGATGGTTTCCACCCGTAACAAATGCCATATACTAAGCAAAACAAGAATATGTGGACGAAAGCCAAGGAGGACCCCCCTCCTAAAAGAGAATCTGTTAGCAGGCTTTTGCTATGTAATTTGAGAGTAACCTGATGTAGGAGTAGAGAGCCTGATTCTATTGTCGTGCTACTTAATAGGCTGTGTGTTAAAATCAGTGTTTTATCAGCAGGATATTATAACTAAAAGACTAAGGGTCTTGCGCCTCCTAGTCTACTGTTCTGTGCAACCAGATCCCCATCACTGATTAGGAGCTTTCTGTGAATGTACAGTGTACACAGAGAGCTGCCAGTGATGTGGGAGGGGTTATACAGGGCTCAGCATTCAGAGAACTGTGAGATCTGCAGAAGATAAAACCGTGATTATATCAAAATGTCAGCATGCAGCCCAGCAAGTGACACATTGCTGGAATCATGCTCTCTGCCGATATATCATGCTGCTTTCAGATTACATAACAAAAACTAGTGATAGATTCCATTTAAAGAAATGCAGTAAAAAGAATAACTGAACTGTGGCAAAATTTACATGCACAAACCTCAATCCCTGAGTAAAGAAGTTCTAAGGACAGGTGAAGCCAAGTTAGAGCTCTTTGGCAATGCATTTCATCACTATGGTTATATATGATGAAATTAAACATAAAAGGAAAAGTGCACCGCACCATACCTACAAGGAGAAGGATCCATCATGTCGTGGGGCAGCATTGCTATCTCTGGGATGGAGTAACAATGAAATAAGAGCTTTTTAGTTACATTTGTCCTAGACTGAAAGAAAACCAGGTCTGATGAGTGGTTAAGAAGGAAAAATGGACTGTTTTAAACTGGCCAGCAATGATCTCAATCCAAGTGAAAATCTTTGGAGACAAACAAATCTACTATTGAGAATGGGGAGCCTTCAAGAGCTTGGGAGAATTGCAATGGGAGAGTGTAAGAAACTACTAGCAGCAAGGAGCAAAAAGCTCTCACTCAGATGGTTACAATCCGGAGCAAGACATTTGTTGCCAAAGGTTGCAGAACCAAGTATTAGGGAGGATGTCTTTAATTCTGTACATATCATAAAAGAAATGTAATCTTTTAGTTTTTTAAATGAGTGCATGTATGGTGACAGGTCAATTTTTTGCTGAATATATTTGGACATGCTATTAAGATATTCTAATTATACATAATTGATACATATCTGCTTATTTCTGAAGATAATGGCTTTTTTTTTTTATAAAACAATCACAGGTGCCAATACTGCTGCCCACAACTGTAGATAGATAGACTTGAGAAAGATGAATGTATAAAGATGCAGCTATAAAAGCTAAGGAAATTATAAGAATACTAATAATCTGTAGAAGATATTTTCTCTTTAAAAAAAGTTAAATGACACAAAACAGAGAAAACAGCCTGCACACTTGGAGTTGAAATGGAAGTGTTGCCTCTTTTTGAAAGAGATGGGTAGATAGATAGATAGATAGATAGATAGATAGATAGATAGATAGATAGATATCAGATATATAAATAGCTATATGAGATAGAGAGAGAGAGAGAGATAGATGGATAGAATAAATTCAAAACAGCACCAGCAAAACAAAATAAAAATATCGGCTTAACGTCCTCCAGGCATAGACCAAACCTTACATATAATGTCCACAAAAAGAAGACAGCACTCCTTTTCAAAATCCAGTGATTCATTTGCTGATAAAAGCTAAGGCAACGTTTCGGCCCTGTGTTTGAGCCTTTGTCAAGCACAGAAAGGTTCAAACACAGAGCCGAAACCTCGCCTTAGCTCTTATCAGTAAATAAATCACTGGATATTGAAAAGGAGTGCTGTCTTCATTTTTTGAACATTAGATAGATAGATAGATAGATAGATAGATAGACAGACAGATAGATAGATAGATAGATAGATAGATAGATAGATAGATGAGATAGATGAGATAGATGAGATAGATGGATAGATGAGATAGATAGTCCATCGGAGAACATCAAACCGCATGCTGAGCACAGCTGGGCAGATTCCTGCTACACCTTGGGATCCAGAAGAAGGCGCTATCATTCAAGGCACATTTACAAAGTGGTAGTCCCAGCTCCTACCATCACAAAGCCTGGTACACCAGGTAGCCCCAAGAGAACGAAGCCCCTCCCCCCTCCCCCCAACACAAATCACCCGAAACAAGCCTGACCAAGCCACCAACCTGCATGGCCTGACCAAAGGGGAAATCTAGAAGATGGGTACACAAAGGCAAAGAGGAATATCATAAACAAATCACAGAAACGGACGATATACCAGAATCTAGAGAGGGAATACTAACTGGCTCCATATCTAGAGAAACTTGCAAACCCCAAAGAGCAACAGATCCTGAGCCAGTACAGACTGAGCGCCCACAGCCTACTCATCAAATCTGGGTAGCACCGACAGGACTACAAGCCCCGAGAGAGCAGACTGTGCCAGCAGTGCCCCCAGGAGGCCGTGGAGAACGAGGCCCACTTCTTGCTGAGGTGCCCCAAATACTCCACAGTGAGGGACACTCACTTCATGAGACTGTCCAATCTCCTCCCAGACTTCACCTCCACGGAGGAGGAAGAGAAACGTCCTATAATACTAGGGCAAGAGGAAAGTGCAGCAGCCATAGTAGCACAATATGTCAGTTCCTGCCACAGACTAAGAGGAGCCTAAAATGTTATAGACCCCAATACCCCAACCTGGATGTGTCTCTACCCCCCATTAGTTTACCATTTGCTTTGGCAATGCTAACATGTACAGATAGACAGATATATGATAGATGGATGGATAGATAGATAGATGAAGATGAGATAAAGAGATAAAAAGAGATAGATATGAGATACATAGATAGATTTGAGCTATATATTTGTAGACAGCAATAAACAGAATAATAAAGAGATACATAGAGAAATGAGAGAAACAGAAGGATAGATATAGATAAATTATAGATGATAGATAATACATAGATAGACTGTATGTGAGAAAGACTGATGATATATACTGTATATAAGATATATTTGCCAAATATATAATTTTTATGAATATTTCTGATGGACATAATGAAATAATGGACATTATCACACAGGATAAGAGATTGTGCTGCGCTCCAATTTCTGTATGATGCTCTTCGTCGTGCTGTGCTCACCTAATGAAATAACACCAGAAGAAGGGATTTCACATGGAAAGCATCACTGTACAGCCCAATATTTCTGTAAATGTTGATAACCTGGAATTAGTGAATAATGTTCTATTTACCCACGGGTTTTTGTGACAAGTCACCTTACGATCTTCCTCTGCAATTATACGTCCAGCTTGGAAACATATATTAGAATCAGAATAATGTGCACTTGTTTCATATGGTAAATCCTATTTAGCAGTTATGCAAATGTCACCAAACAGCTAAGAGCAGCCCAGCCAGCCCCAGACAATGAAATGCAGAGCCTTCAACAGCGGGATAACTATAGGGTCAGAGCATGCTGTGCAGATGCGGCTTTGTAATGGTTAACCGTGCATTAGTGTAATGTTCCTATGAGCCTACACTGCAGAACAGACACAATTATATACTTGGTTTTGGCTATATCAACACGTAGTGCAGATGTAACTCTACATTTCCAAAGTGAAATATCTGAATGAACATGTTTAGGGTTTAAACATATACAGTGCACAACAGGCAAACAAGTAGGATGAGGGTGCACCGCAATGTGCCGTAATTGGGTTGACAGAAATAAAAGGAAAAGTCAGAGTCCATCAAGAACGGTTTTGTAAAAAACACACAAAAAGCAAAAGATTGTCTCTGCAATTGAACATTTGCATCAAAAATGGTCAAAGCAGTTTAAAAGGACATCATTTTACCATATGAGAAAACGAGATGTGAATATAAACCTAGTCCCATAGATCAGCCGTGTACATGTGAAGCAATGAACGCCCGAGGAGCTCATGGAGCAGAGACATGTCCCCCTGACCACATAGGGTCTGTTTTATGGAAATCCGGACAGGTAATGGATTATCGGAGCAGAATATCTGGTATCTACTTTAGAAATTCAGCAAAGCGAGAAATGATTTGAAGATGCATAACAAAACAAAAGGTATATGTATAAAAAAAGACATTGTTACAGTACACGGGGCCACACAGGACTCATCAAGAGCCAGTAGGGCAACGTCTGCTCTCCATGCAGGTGAGACCTAATTCAGAAGAAGAGTGTTAATGTAATTATATTCTTCATAGGGTAGCTATAGAGTTAATTCTGGCAAGATTGAATACGGATGCTCAGCATTAGAAGGGTTAATGTGACCCCCCCCCCAAATAAAAAAAAGTGATAACACCTGAGACGGCTGGCTCATTCTGAAATAAACATGATTGAGTGATTCGCATATCACCGCACTATTGGGGCGACTTCAGGAACGTCTGGGACATAATGAGCGAGTGAAGAGCCTCTAATTCCTCACCAGACAAACACTTTGAGTGGAATCAGGTTCCCTGGCCTGACGCCCCTCCGCTGGTCAATAACGCACAGGCGCCAACAGCGAGTTTCCTTGCAGCCCAAAGTAAAATGACACGCTGTAAAAGGAGCCCGCTCAACCACACTGTACAACAAATTGATTTTCTGGGAAGCAATACAGCCTGTATTTAACCTAACAGTCTAACCCTGTTGTACTACACAAAAAGGATCATGCATATTGATTTCTTTATTACAATTCCTTTTGCGATCAGTAAACGTTTGCAAAACACCAGCTCCTGCAGCAAGGGAATTTTAATTTTTCATTTAAACATGGCACGGGCTCGCCGGCTTGGACGCTGCCTGGATTTTTTACAAAACATTCAAAGGCTTGATGCAACTTAGCATATTCCTTATTGACTTCTTATCTAAAGGGCGAAGGCTTTATTCCTAAATAATAATAGCATTTAGTGAAAAACAACATGTTTATTATCTAGCAGGGGGGGGGGGATCTTCTCTGCGTGTAATTGTAGCATTTAAGACGAGGCAATGTATTCATTTTCTTGGGAATAAGACTAAGTAAACATGTCTTTCCTTAGTGATACTTTATCATTAAATCATTCCTCTCCAACAAAGCAACCGATAATATTCGTCAAATTAGAAGTTTCGAAACAAAAGATCAATTCTTATACCGTGCCTGTATCGGGGCAAGGCAGAGAAATGATAAATGTAAAATAATAAAATAATAATAATATTAGAAGAAAAAAAAAAACAACAAAGCACTTGCATGCAATACAATAAATGAGGTCACAAGAACGGCAAAAAAAAAAAAAGAAATCTATTCTGCCGACAATGAAACTTTTGGGTCGGGAAGTTTTCTGGAATCGATGCGAGCGATTAAAGAATTTCAGAAACCCCCGGCCTTGTGAGGCGGAATTACTATAAGGTCACTAGATATTATTTGGAGTCACTTTGGTTTATCATATTACAACATGACAGGATGCGAGGCAAAAAATTATAAATTCCTTCCCTAAATCTGTCCTTTTCTGATTTAGATGGATGGAGAATAATTAACTCTTAATTATTCAGATGACTTCAAGGCAACTTAAGGATTCAGAGAAGAATGCAGTCATTTTCACCCAGCAAAGCAGTCTCCTATCATTTATCAAATCTTACAACTTGACCACGGATGAATAAAAGGAAAGGGGAGGGAAAAAAAGGAAAAAAAAAAACCCTCATGTTTACCCAAAGCCCTAACTGCTACCTTAGAGGTTGTTAAGCAATAAGATTTCCTTTAAATTCTACCATATGCAAATGAAGAGCAGCAATTTGCATTTTAAAGTATTTAACTCTACATATTTATTAGATTTTGAGGCCACGCTGATCATTGATTTATGTGCTTCTGGCAATCATATTTCCATATTTGTATGATTTTGATGACAGTAATAATTCAAATATGCAGAAAGTTGTTCTTTGAACAATATCTTTAATTGCGTCCTCAAAGCGTTATTGTTTCTCCAGCCGCCCTGGCAGGAGAGGTTTCAGTGCAGGGATGGCACAGTGATCCGAGCTGCACAGATCAACATTTGTCCTTTGCTGTCTTGCACACAAAACACAGCCCAATCCCAGGCCCCTGAACGCGCGGCGCAGAGCCCAGGAACCCTGCACGCGAGTCCCTTATTAATCCTGACACACTTTCACGACAAATTCAATCACAGCTCCGAAGGTTTACGTTCAAAATGCAAAACCTGCCCCATTTACTTTGCCGCTAACTCGGAAACTTTTGCTGCCACGTCTTTTTATTGGTCTTGTCACAAATTACGTACACTTCTGTGAAAGCCATCAAGAGCTGTAATCATTAAAAGGAGTCACAACATTTGTTGGGGTTTTTTTTTTCCTTTCTTTCTTTCTTGGCTTCTTCTGTATCAGATGTAAGTCTGTAAGATGCCTTTTCTAATCACAACATGGCATTTAATGGGGTACATCTCGCGCAGTCACTACGCATATCTGAATAAAAGGAGAATTTGGTTTCTGATCTGTAAATATAAATTAATACTTGAAAATTATTAACAAAATTTGGTTCATTTTTGTGCCTATTTTCTACATTCAAGTGTTATGTTCTATGCAAATCTCCTTGTTTTGTAATGGATCTACCAGAATTTGTGACAACCACAAAGGAAATGAGAGGATCTAATTTGTGACATCACTCAGGCCAGTGGCTTTTAAACTCCTAACACATGGCCGCCTGTAACTGGTCAATGGACTTCACATTTCTCGCTGTCATAGAACAGCTGGTGTCTGCTAATAGATTGGCAAAGTACGGTGGGAAATTTATAAATTTAATTAACATCAGAAAATATATAAAACTCGTCTAGGCCCGTAGTGCTGTAAACAAATGGTGCTAAGCAACGAACCGCCATGTTACCTGCAGGTAACATCACTTTATGGCCACGCTTCTGCAGGTAACATCACTTTATGGCCACGCTTCTGCAGGTAACATCACTTTATGGCCACGCTTCTGCAGGTAACATCACTTTATGGCCACGCTTCTGCAGGTAACATCACTTTATGGCCACGCTTCTGGAGAGACCATATAGGTTCACTAAAAGGCTATTCCCTATGTAGCTATCTTGGGCACATGTACAGGATACACAATAAATGCCTGATAAATGTCCCAACGCTGGAAACTGCACCTATTATCAGGGAGGACGTTCCCCTTCCCATCTGCTGAGACGGATGCTGTAAAAGAGGTGGCTGTGTTTTCACAACTCTCTACAGATGAGTGAATCAATTCGCAGAACCCTGCTCCAGAAACTCTCCTTTTCTCTTGACTTTTATAAACCTGAAGCATCTTTTGCTCGCATTGTTTTTAGTCGTTTCCAAAGTGTTTTTTTCTCGCATTTTCAACGTTTTTTGAACTCCATTAAGCAATGAAAAAAAAAAAGCTAGCATTTTTGTGGTGGAAGTGCTTTAAAGAAAAACCCCAGGGATCTTCTAGGAATTTTTTCAGACGTCCCATTGACTTGTATTGTAAATATTGTGCCTCTTTCTAGCTGTTATCGTAAGAAGAATAGACATGTTACTTCTTTTAAAATTTTAGAAGTATATTCGATATAGCAGTAACGCAGTATAATTTCATATATTCAATGTCTGCATACATCTTAGTGCTTACAGAATGCTGCTGTATTCTTTTGTTTGTATATTATGCAGTTATGGCAGCTTGCACCAGTTCACATTTGCTTTATCTGTTTCGAGGTGTTGGTCAGTATTTTTCTTTTTTTTTAACCCCTCTACCCAGAGAGATTTTTCATTTTTACACCCTTTCTTCCAAGAGTCATTATTTTTTTTAGTTTTCTAGCCATATAGCCGTAAGTGAGCTTGTTTTTTTGCAGGATGAGTTATACTTTTGAATGACACAATTCATTCGGCCACATCGTATACTGGAAAACAGGGAAAAAATTCCAAGTGCGGTGAAATAGCAAAAAAAAAAAAAAAAAGTGCAGTTCCACAATGCTTTTTTGTTTTTTTTATTTAGCATGTTCACAATATGGTAAAACTTACCTGGCAATATGATTCCCCAAGTCAGTACGAGTACGCAGATAGCGAACATGTATAGTATTTTTTTTTCATTTAAGTGGTAAAAAAAAAATGTTGCTTTTGTCACCATTTTCCTAGACCTGAAACGTTCTCATTTTTCGAGATTTGGGGCTGTGTGAGGACTTATTTTTTGCACCCTGAGCTGACATTTTTACTGATAGCATTTGGGGATAGATTCAATGTTTTGATCGCCACTTATTGCATTTCATTAAAATGTTGGTGCGACCAAAAAAACGTAATTCTGGAATTTCGATTTTTTTTTTTTTCTCACTATGCTGCTTACTGATCAAATTAATTTATTTTATATTTTGATAGACTGGACATTTCTCAACGCAGCGATACAAAATGTGTATTTTTTATTCTTTTGTTAATTGCTTTATTTTTAATGGGGCAAAAAAAGGGGGGTGACTTGAACTTTTGTGTTTTTTTTCTTTTTTTTTATATTTCTTGAAAAAAATTTTTTTTTTTACTTTTTATGGTGTTTAATAGTGCACTTAGGAGACTGACCACTTGTGCTATACATAGCAATGCTCCAGGACTGCTATGTATAGAAAAATCACGATCTCTTGTGAGGAGGAGTATCTTGATGACAGGTCTTCTGAAGACCCCCGGATGTCATGACAACCCATCGGCGACCGGCAATATCGTGACAGGCGCGCCGATGTGCAGGATCAATGATGTGCCTCCTGTCTGCACGTGCTGCATGCCGCTGTCAGTGATTGACAGCAGCATTTAACTAGCCAACAGCTGCAAGAGGATCTTAACGGCTGTTAGAGGCACTTGTTGGCTGATTAAATCAGTGATCAAGTGTGGGGGAAAAAAAGCGGGCTCAGCATGTGAGCCCGCATCAAAGGCAGGAACACGGCCGATGATGAAAATGTACGTCATCAGTTGCGAACGGGTTAAACACTTGTTTGAATTGTTTAAAAGAAACTTAAAAGCCTGAGCATTTGAACAGTAAGTTGTTTTTTCACATAGATGAATGTATTAATTTTCATAAGCGTTTTTTTTTTTTTTTTTTGTAGCGTTTTTGGTGCAAAAAAAACACACCAGTAGAAGTCCCTGTGTGAACATACACTAACAGATACACATAGTTTAGGCTCAGGGCATGGACTCTACAAGTCCTATGATGCATTACAAATGCCATTCTTAGGCTTCCACAACTGATTGCCTTTCACGCCATTCCACACAGCGCTACAGAGCAGGTTGCCGTTATGTATAGATATAAGCCCGATGTAATTCTTAATTAACCAATTCTGCTGTCTACTTCACACATCGATCCACAATGCAAGGACTAAAGAATCCACATTTGTACAATCTCCGACACGAAGCAAAATTGTGGATACAAAATTTTTTAAAGAAAATATTAAATATTTTCCTCTGTCGATAAGAGAAGATAATCCTGAAACAAAAACAAGAATAGACTTTCTACAAGTTCAGAATACCTTTATTGGTCAAAACATCTTCATTGCTAAATAAGGGATGATTTACTTTTACTGGGGAACAAAAACGGTTTTACCAAAATTCACGTCTCCTACGATCAGTAAAATAAAGAGCTTGAAGGTAAACACCTAACCCATAAAGCGAGGCTCAGACTGTTCCAGTCCAGCACAACTGTCATGTCCAGTGAACAGAAACTGTTAACTTCCTAATTTCCCTTTCTACCCATTCTCTGGTTCATTAAGGTGCTACTGGGACTTATTATCTTATATGCTGTGCCTTGTCCTAAATTGCCCCCTAGGCGCCACCTTTGTCACAGCTGTGTTGTCAGAATGGTCAGGTAATCCCTAAGGTGGCTCACACGGCTCTGGTGCTTAGGAAACCAGAGTCGCTGTAATCTTATTAATGCTAGCAGCTCAATAACTAGCGCTCTAGGTGACTACATTGTCCTAAAAGTTCTCCACTAGCAAATAACTGCATATCTTTATTCAGAAGCCTCACGCTCTAATGCAAAATGCTACACATAAAAACCACGTGAGGCAGCGCATAATCAGTGATAGTGAATAGCATCCTTTATTCCCCCATATACAAGCTGCATCTCAGCTCTCTTTCACTGTATGGAGACTTTTTTTGCAGTGCCATACTTTTGCATGGGTTCATTAAAATCAGGGGTTTTTAGGCATCTAAGATTAGAGTGCTGCCACCATTCTTGGAGTTTGAATATGCAAGTGGTTTTGGTGACTTTGCATTCATCTTTACATGGAAAAGTTCTGATTGTAGTTTTACAGAAATACAAATTAAATATATGTGTGTGTGTGCGTGCGTGCGTGCGTGTGCGTGTGTTACAGACCAAAAGTTTGGACACACCTTCTCATTTAAAGATTTTTCTGTATTTTCTTGACTATGAAAATTGTACATTCACACTGAAGGCATCAAAACTATGAATTAACACATGTGAAATTATATACTTAACAAAAAGTGTGAAACAACTGAAAATATGTTATATTCTAGGTTCTTCAAAGTAGCCACCTTTTGCTTTGATGACTGCATTGCACACTCTTGGCATTCTCTTGATGAGCTTCAAGAGGTAGTCACCGGAAATGGTCTTCCAACAATCTTGAAGGAGTTCCCAGAGATGCTTAGCACTTGTTGGCCCTTTTGCCTTCTCTCTGCGGTCCAGCACACCCCAAACCATCTCGATTGGGTTCAGGTCTGGTGACTGTGGAGGCCAGGTCATCTGGCCTAGCACCCCATCACTCTCCTTCTTGGTCAAATAGCCCTTACACAGCCTGGAGGTGTGTTTGGGGTCATTGTCCTGTTGAAAAATAAATGATGGTCCAACTAAACGCAAACCGGATGGAACAGCATGCCGCTGCAAGATGCTGTGGTAGCCATGCTGGTTCAGTATGCCTTCAATTTTGATTAAATCCCCAACAGGGTCACCAGCAAAGCACCCCCACACCATCACACCTCCTCCTCCATGCTTCACGGTGGGAACCAGGCATGTAGAGTCCGTCCGTTCACCTTTTCTGCGTCGCACAAAGACACGGTGGTTGGAACCAAAGATCTCAAATTTGGACTCCTCAGACCAATGCACAGATTTCCACTCGTCTAATGTCCATTCCTTGTGTTCTTTAGCCCAAACAAGTCTCTTCTGCTTGTTGCCAGTCCTTAGCAGTGGTTTCCTAGCAGTTATTTTACCATGAAGACCTGCTGCACAAAGTCTCCTCTTAACAGTTGTTGTAGAGATGTGTCTGCTGCTAGAACTCTGTGTGGCATTGACCTGGTCTCTAATCTGAGCTGCTGTTAACCTGCGATTTCTGAGGCTGGTGACTCGAATAAACTTATCCTCAGAAGCAGAGGTGACTCTTGGTCTTCCTTTCCTGGGGCGGTCCTCATGTGAGCCATTTTCTCTGTAGTGCTTAATGGTTTGCAACTGCACTTGGGGACACTTTCAAAGTTTTCCCAATTTTTTGGACTGACTGACCTTCATTTCTTAAAGTAATGATGGCCACTCGTTTTTCTTTACTTAGCTGCTTTTTTCTTGCCATAATACAAATTCTAACAGTCTATTCAGTAGGACTATCAGCTGTGTATCCACCAGACTTCTGCACAACACAACTGATGGTCCCAACCCCATTTATAAGGCAAGAAATCCCACTTATTAAACCTGACAGGGCACACCTGTGAAGTGAAAACCATTTCTGGTGACTACCTCTTGAAGCTCATCAAGAGAATGCCAAGATTGTGCAAAGCAGTCATCAAAGCAAAAGGTGGCTACTTTGAAGAACCTAGAATATAAGACATATTTTCAGTTGTTTCACACTTTTTTGTTAAGTATATAATTCCACATGTGTTAATTCAAAGTTTTGATGCCTTCAGTGTGAATGTACAATTTTAATAGTCATGAAAATACAGAAAAATCTTTAAATGAGAAGGTGTGTCCAAACTTTTGGTCTGTACTGTATATATTACACAAACATATATATTTATATATATATATATATACATATACACACACACACACACACACATACATTTTATACACACACACACACATATATATATTTATTACACATATATATATATTTATTACACATGCATGTATACAAACACATAATATATTATATATAATAACTTTCATCTAACTTGCTGCCGCAGATCAAAGAGTGAAGCCATCAGAGCTGATCCTGTTTACCTTGTAATAATATGTGCTCCCTTGTCTTTTAGTAAATTTACAATATTGCGTTCTCATAGCGGGGTCAAATCGGTTTGTTCCTTAAAGGCAAGTCATTTGTTCAGCTATTTCAGCACAGCAAATATTAAACGGCAGAGATCCCTTGGTGGTTGCAGGCAGTGCTCCTGTCCTCACACTGATGGTAATGCACACACACCGTGGTAACACTGGTGAGAAAGACGTGGCCTCGGCAGCGCCAGACAGAACTGAGAACTGCACATATCTATGTCTGAAGCATTTTACATGTTATCTGCATAGGAAATATATTCTAAAGGTAAATGCTGGAATCGGCCTCACTGCGGTGTAATACAACCATAAATGCTACATAAATGGAGAAAACACAAAAGCTCCTCAATGTGTTGTATGTCAGAAGGCTGTGAACACACATATTTCACTTTACTGCAGCGTTGACTATTTAGGTGGAGGGCGAGAGCCGCAGTGACACCGCCACCATCATGTGAGCTGTACATGATCATTAAAACAAGCCTCGCAAGAATAGAAAGACCTGCAAGGAGGTGCAGACAAAGCTTAAAACATGAGCGTGTTTAGCTGAAGCTTAGCATATACAGGAGCCGAGACCTATCTGTCCTTGTCTAGAGGACAAAGGTGGAATTGGTTAGGGACATGTAAGTGTAAGGTTGATGCATCCCCTCGGGACTAACAAGAGGAGGGCACCAACTTTACAGCAGAACACTGGGTAAAATTAGCTGACTTCAGAGGAAAACAAAAACAGAAGAATAAAATAAATGGCTGCTACCCATGAAGGGCTGTAGTAAAGTCTAAGGGGAGAAAACCTTTACACAAATTCCACTATCGCAGACGCTTTAGATGTGTCTGTAGTGGAGAGTAAAAAATAACGTTTCTTAGTGGATCTCTAAGAACTTCCAGAACCTAAGTTTACGTGAACGCTGGACAGTTCAACTGAAGACTTCCCACAGAGGAAAATCGGCAGCAAAATTAGTTGTGCAAATAGCGAGGTTAAAAGGTTTCTCCAGACCATTTATATAAATAGGCAGGAAGTCCAACATGTGGAATCCTGACAGTGTGTAATGTACTCACTGACAAACAGCCATTCTACACTTTGGGCACTCACCATGGGGCCGCTCATAAGTGATTTGTATACTTCCGATCACGTGCAGACCACTTTCTCTTCGGCTAAGCTCAACTGACAAAAAGAGACGTGGAACAGAGGGGTCAGCGAGTGACAGCAAGTATACTGATCGTATAGGAACGGTAACATAATATCCACCGAGAGGTGTAGAAATAGTGGAATCCTGACAGTGAGTACATTACACATTGTGGTGGAATTCCACATGTTAGACAGCCTGCCAAATTATAAAAACATCCTGGACAACTCCTTTAAGCCGTATATTTCACCCTTTAGATAGCAAACTGATGGTCAGTAATCAGTTGACCTATTCCCCACGAGCAGCAGTCAGGAGTAGTAAGGAGGATAGGTAATAAATGGTTAATGGCTGGAATCTCCCTTTAAGATTTCTGTACTTAGATTTTTTTACGGAGATAACTTTTCTTTAGGAAAATGAAAATTAAACATGAAGTGAATAAAAGCAATCTGATATCACAGAGGATCCACTTCAGTTTTAAGCCAAAAGGAAAAAAAAAACTGCATTATGGTGCAAATTACCGTATGTACCGAACCGAAAGAAAAACGATCGTCTGGTCCTATCATAGTAAAACTGTATAATGCATAGAAATAAGTATAGACACCTATATCGTACGTAGTCTGGATTATTCTGCTATGTAGACACAACTAATAGGTGGCAAATTAATGAAAAAGACAAAGAATAATTTATTACCCAATGTGTGAGGTTTCCAGCACAGAATTTCTTTATTTCATGGCATCAATAATAAAAAAAATAATAATAGTCTTTTATGCTCCGGGTATTTGCCACTTGTACATATAAAAAACATATTCGACCTGCAGCAATAGAAACAACTATGAAAGCAATAAGCCCAACAGATGTAGCAGAGGTGACTGTGTCATTCAGCTATTCAGGGTGTCACTGGCATTATATTGTGATAACTATGAAATTATAAATGATATTATATGTACGTTTTCCTTAGTTCTGCTGATAAATACAGGAGACATAGCTCCTTGGACCAAATGACAAATTCAGCTCTGCTACTTCTACAGAAATGTCGTAAGATAACAGGTCAGAAAAAATCTAATTCTGTATAAGACAAATAAGAATTTATTTGGAAACATTAAGTCAAACCAGATCATCTATCTAATGCCAGAACAGAGTATTTACCCAATTTGTAGTCGAATCCCAGGCTTAATATATTAATTGACAAAAACTAAAATTGAAACATAATGAGCCTATACCCTTCTGTAAGAAAGTAAATATTAATGGTCATATAAATAATATAGGGAACCTAGTAAATACTGGTAAAAAAAAAAAGCGTAAAAGTCACCCTCCCCCCCCGACAAGGTGTACCCCAATCGGGACGGTCCTAACCTCTAGTATTAAACCTCAACTCGTGTCAGACGACCTCAATGTAGATGGGGCAGAGCAGTATAGGGGCCCGACTGTTCAGGCACCCAGCCATGAGAAGCTATATGTATATAATGTCTAGCTCATTAATATATTAACGTACAAAATAGAAACATATCGGACCCCGAGTTTAACATTGTGCCAAGCAGTTTGTGAAAATAATAAAACCAATGTTAAAACTCAAGGAAAACAAGAACGCCTTTCCGTTCTCCACTATTGCATGCGGCAGAGGAGTTGCCATTATTAACATTTCTAAAATCTCCACAAAGATGAACAATTAGATAGTTCAATAGTCTGAAGGTGATTAAAAAATTGAGAATGGAGGATGAGTGAGCTCATGAAAGAAGAAAAATGTCTGGGTCGACTCATTCACAGTAACTCAACCCTCCCCAGCTGATTTACTTTAAAGGGAAGAATGGCCCGAGTGTGGATGTAGCAGTGAACTGTGGCCATCTGCTGGCGGAACTACATATTGCATGCACCTTTTAATCACTTGTCTAAAAGTGTGAAGATGGGACCTGCAAATATTTAAAATCCAACCAAGATAAATTAAAAATGTTTAATAAATAAATGCAGCCGATTGCTTCAAACCTAGACTATATGTTGCAACGCTGTAACAATATTTAACGTTTCCATTACATATTACACAATGTATATTGAACAAATACAAACTAAACCGAAAAATTCCAAACATTCACAATCTGCTTACGTAAAGCAAGGACTGCTACTAAAGTCCCACGGGTCTCCAGGAGTCCGACCTGTACACAATAACAAGCCGCAGGCTGTTGTATGGACTCCCTTTCTGGGGGACAAGTGTTGAAAAATAAAAAAAAGGTACAGTAAGAGAAATAAAAAAAATTCTACAAAAGGATACTAAAATTCTTTGGTTTCATATCTGGCAAAAGCACAAACAAAAAGTGCACAGAGTATGAAAAGTTCTAGACTCCAGCCTCTTACATACGGTTATTTCATGGAAATGGAAAATGTCATCAGAAAATTATCTAGTTTTTGATCATTTTTTTTATGTTAAATGCAATTTAAAAAAATCGATATTGCTATCTATGCCTTAAAAAAAATCCCAGATGCTACAATTTTCACAATGGTATATAGAACTTATACTAGAGACTTGCACTTTTTGATTTTTTACAGCTGACTTTTCTGCAGTGTCAGTATCATCACAGACAGAATTACAAAGTAATACAGCACATGTATAGTAGATAAGAAAGAATCCAACATTCACAATGTGTGATGCTACAGCTCAGGTTCCCCCCTCCCTGCACAATGACCTCTGCCCAGACTAGAGCATGCTCATATTAGAGCGGAAGATAAAGGATCTGAGCCAGTTTATTGCTGGTAATGTCCATGTGCCCATCAGGAGGTAGGAGACCCAAAGGGAACCTGTCATGTAAAAAAAGCTATTAAACTGAAAGATATGGGGTTGACCTGCAGGTTGGTAGCATGATGAAGCTGTGCGGCTCTCTATGTACTGAGAGGTGACTGAATCAGCGTCGGCAGCACACCTATGACTGAAAGCCGGAGGCTACTGGGAGGAATGAAGTTAATTTCCTCCTGGCAGCGGAGCTCCATATGTGGCGGCTGCACAGCTTCAGAATACTAATACACTGCAGATTAACCCCACATCTAAAGGTTAATAGCGTTTTTTTTTTTTTAACATGATAGGTCCCTTTAAAGTAAGTCTAGTGGCCAGTGTGAACATTGCAAGATTTTTTAATTTTAATATAAATTATAATATTAAAAAAAATTATCAAAAAGTTAAATTCCATTTAACAAATTGCCTTTAACTTCCCATAGATGGATATCACCTTCTGATGGTGTGATGTATAGGCAGAGCTCCAGAAACTGAACACCCGACTGTTTACTAGAGCACGGGCCCTGCAGCACCTTCTAATTCTTAGCTGGCTCAGCTATACATACTATTGGACCATGGATTACATGGACTAGCTAACCACAAGTGCCAAAAAGGGGTGAGGATAAGGAGAGTCCAAATGGATAGTCCATGTCGCTCCAAAATCTAGAGCAGTGGCTTTGCTTTATTCTTTAGTAAGCAATCACTCGCTTTGCAGAACAGCTATTTCACCCACAAAACCAGGCAGTGCTGTCCTGCAGGTTAAACAGCTCTTCACTGCAAAATCAGGTTCCGTACGGCCTTAATTCTTAAGCCACATTCACATAGCGGCCGGGGAGCAATTTTTGGGCTGCGTGCAGGCATCATAATGCTGTGATTTTCGAAACAAAGCTCCACAGCCAAAAACGACACACTCAGGTGTTATCAGGTCCATAGTGAATGACCTGCAGGTAGCTGGGACCAACATTACACAGGCTACCATCAGCAACACACTACGCTGCCAGGGACTCAGATCCTGCAGTGCCAGACGTGTCCCCCTGCATAAGCCATTACATGTTCGGGCCCGTATTGGGAGATAGAGTATTGGGAGAATGTCATATGGTCAAATGAAACCAAAGTAGAACTGTTTGGTAGAAACACAACTCATCGTGCTTGGAGGAGAAAGAATGCTGAGTTGCATCCAAAGAACACCATACCTACTGTGAAGCATGGGGGTGGCAACATCATGCTTTGGGGTTGTTTCTCTGCCAAAGGACCAGTACGTCTGATCCATGGACATGAAAGAATGAATGGGGCCGTGTATCGTGAGATTTTGAGTGCAAACCTCCTTCCATCAGCAAGGGCATTGAAGATGAAACGTGGCTGGGTCTTTCAGCATGACAATGATCCCAAGCACACAGCCAGGGCAACGAAGGAGTGGCTTCGTAAGAAGCATTTCAAGGTCCTGGAGTGGCCTAGCCAGTCTCCAGATCTAAACCCTATAGAAAACCTTTGGAGAGAGTTGAAAGTCCGTGTTGCCCAGTGACAGCCCCAAAACATCACTGCTCTAAAGGAGATCTGCATGGAAGAATGGGTCAACATACCTGCAACAGTGTGTGCCAACCTTGTGAAGACTTACAGAAAATGTTTGACCTCTGTCATTTCTAACAAAGGATATATAGCAAAGTATTGAGATGAACTTTTGTAGGTGACTAAATACTTATTTTCCAACAAAATTTGAAAAAAATTCTTTCCAAATCAGACAATGTGATTTTCAGGATTTGTTTTCTCATTTTGTCTCTCATAGTTGAGGTCTACCTATGATGTCAATTACAGGCCTCTCTCATCTTTAAGTGGGAGAACTTGCACAATTGGTGGCTGACTAAAGACTTTTTCCCCACTGTATATGTATCGTGAAAAGGCAAATCAAAAATTACCTGTACCCAATGCATTTTTTAAACTTTAGATTTGCAAAGTGTGATACAGATTTCTGTGGAGGTAATGTCGGTCTTATAATGACTTGTTTTATTTGACAGCTACCATAAAAAACTGTGCCAAATCCAAAGCATCCATTGCATGCGAACAGGAATTTTGTAACACCATTAACTGTAAAAAAACAGACAGACATACAGTGCGCAAAAATATACAGACATGTGAACAGCCCCACAAATAATAATTGGTATGTGTTCTACCTGTGAAAATCACTGACGGAACAAGTGAAAAATGGAGTGAGGTTAGAGGCCTTTGGGTCACACTAAATGGAAATCACACACAGCAAAAACGAAAAAATGCAGAGGCTACAACTTGTGAACTCAGCATAAAAAGTGGGGATAGTCCAGTTTCCCCAAAAAATATAATGCAACGTAAAGAGTTATAGAATCAGTCTAAATCTTATAGAGAAAATATGATCCATTATGATATGTTTACCATATAGATTTTTTTTTCATAAAATTTGTAGTATTATTTTATGCTATGAATGAGATAACATATGGTGATGTCAATGTGGCTACAAGCAAGATGACACTAAACTTCTTAGCAGCAACTACGGTAAGCTCTTAAGAAGGAAAGAGTGATTGCTGTGCAAACATTTTAGAAGGGAAATGTGCAAGATCTGACTGGCCAACCCTTGCGTGTTATAGTATAATGCACTGGAAAATGGACAAAGAAGCCCAGAAATGTAAAAGAAACCCTCCCAAAGTGAGTGACTTATGACAGAGCACCGTATTCCTGCACATTTCGGATCATTTCACATCTCTTCAAATATTAAACCACCGGCCTGCATAGATATTGTTCACTTTTTTTTTGTTTTTAAATGACTATCTCGATTTTTTTCTGTAAAAAGACATTTTCTCTGCTATCTGGTTGTAGAATCAATAAATGATTTGACAGGTCATCCAGCTTGCATAGCTGTATGTGAAAGCACTTCCCCTACTTGTTAAGCTTCTGTGTTAAAAGATATGCTTGAAATATATGTTTGCACAAGAAACCTTCTTCAATGTGAAGCGGCTCATCATTGCTCAAACATTTTGGTTGGAAAGAGATAGCTCAGCCCTGGCAGCAATTGTATTTTAACTTGTCTTGATTATCTAAAACAAAATTGGATATGTCTGTTGTTTTTAATGTATTTTTTCCATAGGACAGAATTCTAAGGACCGTTCTTTGTCCTGCTATAATCTGGATATTTTTAATACGTTTTGTTGTTTTGGCAGCACGATGCACAGAAGTTACCAAAGGTTTTGAAATGTCATAAGTCTCTTTTTACTGCACCATATTGCGGTACTGGAAGATAAGTGCACATAGAAATATAGACTGTTTCTTGCCTTCAGCCCTCAACCACAAGTTTTACACCTATTCGAACTCACACCTATTAATGATACAAAAAGTGTAAGGGTAAGTGCACACAACGCCTTTTTCAGGAGGGTTCCACTTCGAAAACCGCCTGAGAAACTTATCAGAGAATGAACATATGCAATCATATTTAAAATCGACTTGCTGTTCAGGCTTCTGAATGTCTTTTAACCAATCTTGGTTTCTAAAAACGCCAAGGGTTAAAAGTCGTGGCAAGTCCCTTCTTTTGAAGTTTTCCAGAAGATGCTTTGTAGCTTACATACCAAGTTTACAAAGTCAATGGGAAAGCTCAAAAGATGCCTGATGTCTTTTGCAGTGTTTTGCCATCATTTTTCATTAACAAGGATCTTTCACGGTTTTTCACATTGAACTGACCACAGGATGTGTTACTCAGGTGATTAGCACGGTTAGTTGTAGCCATCCTACTCAAAGCGTTTGCTGCTCTGCTCCTCCCACTGTCAGGTCGTCTCGCTGAGCTGCCTCTTGCAGCACTCCCAGCACTGCTGCATCCTCCTGTTGTAACCAACTGGCTATAGGGTGGTGCAGCCAGACTCTGCAGGAACTTAACTCGCACAGAGTTTTGCTTCCCTGGCTTATCAATATATTAGGCAGCTCCTCCTTCCACACCTTGCCTGAACTTAGGTACCTAGCGCGCACTCTGTCTTCAGTAATATGTCTAGGTGCTTGTTTGCATTGTATCTCCTGTTACCGACCTGGCTTATTTATTTGTTTCGTCTGATATCTCCACACCTCGGCTTCGTATTTTGATCTTGTGCTGCCCATTTGTCACTTAAGGTGTGGGAAGGACTAAGTGCAACCCGAAGAGAAGAGGGGGAGGAAGCCCAAACACTAGGGAAAGGAGTAGTCGAGACCTCTAGGCAGATTTAATATCATCCTGCCTACCTATCGTCCCTATTTAGGTTTCACCCCTATCGCCGAGCAGGACCCTAAGCACTGGATGTCCCTAGAGCTTGGCCCTAAATAGGGAGAGGGATGGGTGAGCACTGGTCAAGCCCCACTACAAACTAAAACAAGGTAGTGAAACAAAGGGGATTAACTTAGCTTGAGCAGACACCAAAGGAGAAACTCCAACTGTCCTCCAAGAGCACCAGAGAATAAGCTAGCCGACAGCTAGTGCTCCAAGCCGGTACAAAGAAGTATGACCGCCAATTCCCTGGAGCAAACGGAGCGCTTTTAACTCCCAGGCAAGGGTGTGTCAACAGCGGCAGGAGGGAGGTCGCCGCTGGGTCCAAAAGGAAGAAGGATTAAGAAGGCGCCTGTAATGTCAAGCGCAGCGAACTTCTACAGCCAGATCCAGAGTGACTGTCTATTACACCTGACACACCCGTGACAGTATCCCCCCTTCTATGAGTGGCCTCTGGACACTCAGGACCAGGTTTCTCAGGATAAGAGGGGTGGAATGCACAAACCAACCTAGGGGCATTCACCTCTGATGCTGAAACCCACATCCTCTCCTTTGGACCATAACCCTTCCAGTGCACCATGTACTGTAGGGAACTACATTGGAGACGAGAAACTACAATCCTCAAAATCTGAAACTCCAAATTACTATCAACCATGATTGGGGCGGCGGAATGGGAGAGGACTCAAGAGGTTCTACATATTTCTTGAGCAGAGACCTGTGAAAGACATTGTGGATCTTAAGGGCCTGAGGTAGCTCAAGACAAAATGCTGCTGGGTTAATGACAGCGGTTATTTTATAGGGACCAATAAATCTAGGTCCCAACTTCCAGGAAGGAACCTTCAACATGATATTCCCGGTAGACAACCACACAAAGTCATTCACACTCAGGTCCGGACGTTTCCTGTCAGCCATACATTTGTAAATGTCTCCCATGATCTTCAAATTACTCAGAACATCCCGCCACACCGAGGAGAGTGAAAAAGCAAAACGTTCCTCCTCAGGAACTCCCGAAGCCCCCCCCCCCCCCAACTAAAAGTACCAGAGTGTGGATGGAAACTGTATGCACCAAAGAACTGTGACCAACCAGTAGATTCTTGCCAATGATTATTAATAAAAAATACTGCCAACGTAAGTAAGATGCCCAATCCTCCTGGTTTTCAGAGACAAAACACCTGAGGTAAGTCTCCAAATTCTGATTAATGCACTCGGTCTGCCCATTCAACTGAGGATGGAAAGCAGAGGAAAAGGACTGTTGCACACCCAGTCGAGAACAGAATGCTTTCCAGAACTTGGAATCAAACTGAGTCCCCTGATCTGACACCACATCGGAGGGAACCCCGTGAAGCTTCACAATCTCACTTACAAACACCTGAGCAAGAGTCTTGGTATTCGGCAGTGCCGGTAATGTGACGAAGTGAACCCCTTTACTGAACCTATCTACAACCACCAAAACCACAGTTTTGCCTGCAGATACCAGTAGGTCAGTAATAAAATCCATGGACAAGTGTGTTCATGGCCTGCAAGGAATAGGTAGCGGAAGAAGAGTACCAGATGGATGGGTATGCGATACTTTAGAATGCGTGCAAATACAAGCAGACACGTGTTCAATCACATAAACGTCGAGAAAGGAAGTCCGCAGTTGCTTTACCACCTGGATGACCAGCAAGCACAGAGTTATTATGTTCCTTAATTACTTTGCGGCGCAGATTAGATGGTACAAATACCCTTCCTGAAGGACAGGAGGCAGGGGCGTCCCCCTGAGCCTCCAACACCTCACCCTCCAGTTCAGGGTACAATGGCAAAATGACTACAACCCCTTCTGCAAAATCGGAGAAGGGTTCTCATGGTCACCATCACCAGGGAAGTTTCGGGACAAAGCATCAGCCTTGACGTTTTTGACCCCTGGACGGAAAGTGACAACAAAATTGAACCTAGTAAAAAACAGTGACCATCTAGCTTGCCTAGGGTTGAGACGTTTAGCTGATTAGAGATATGACAGGTTCTTATGGTCAGTAATAACAGTAATAGGATGGACAGCCCCCTCCAACCAATGTCGCCATTGTTCAAACACCAATTTAATCGCCAAAAGTTCCCCATTATCCACGTCAAAATTTCTCTCAGCTGAAGATAATTTTTTAGAAAAGAAAGCGCATGGATGCCATTTACCAGGGGACGGACCCTGAGACAACACAACCCAAACCCCCACCTCCGACGCATCAAATTCCACAATAAAGGATTGGGAAACATCAGGTTGACTGAGTATAGGTGCAGAGGCAAAACAGCTCTTTAGGGAGGAAAAAGCCTGCAGGGCGGCATCTGACCATTTAGAAAGATCAGACCCCTTCCTTGTCATGTCAGTGAGGGGTTTTACAATTATCGAATAATTTTGGATACGTTTCCGGTAAAAATTAGTAGAGCCCAGAAAATGCTGTAGAACCTTCAAGTTCTTGAGATGGTCCCAATCAAGGACAGCAACCCGAAGACGACAACAGGTACCCCAACAACTGCACCTCCTGGATGCCGAAAACACACTTTTAAAGTTTGGCATATAGTTTGTTATCCCTTAATATCTGAAGCACCTGTTTAACATGCCCCCGATGTGTCTCAAAATCAGGTGAGTAAACCAAAATATCATCCAGATAGACCACCACAAACCTGCCCACCAAAGGATGGAAAATATCATTAATGAAATGCTGGAACAGCGCAGGTGCATTGGTCAAACCCGAAGGCATAACCAGACTCTCCAAATGCCCTTCAGGGGTATTGAATACCGTTTTCCCATTCGTCCCCATCTCTGATTCTAACCAGATTGTAGGCTACCCTTAAATCCAACTTGGAGAACACCTTAGCTCCCACAACGTGGCTGAACAAATCTGGAATCAGAGGAAGAAGGTATGGATCTCGGATGGTAATTTGATTTAATTCCCGGAAATCTAAACGGAGACGTAGACCACCATCTTTTTTCTTCACAAAGAAGAACTCTGCCGGCACGAGAGAAGACTTTCTGCAATGAAATCCTTCATGGCTTGTCTCTCAGGGCCAGAAAGATCATACAGTCTGGACTTTGGTAGTTTAGATCCGGGGGTCAGGTTAATAGGACAGTCATATGCACGATGAGGAGGCAAATCCTCACACCCCCTCTCAGAGAAAATGTCCTCAAAACCAGACAAAACACAGGAAAGGTATCTGTAAAGACTGTAGAAAGGGAAATGTTTAAACAGTTCTCATGGCAGTAATCTCCCCACTCAATGATCTTTCTGGATTGCCAATCCACTATCGGATTATGTTTCACCAACCAGGGCAGACCCAGTACAATTGGAGTGGGAAGACTGTCCAGGACATAGCAAGGGATTATCTCACAATGAACTGACCCCACCCTCCATCTTGCATTATGTACAATCTGGTTAGAGCTTTCTGTGCAAGTGGCGCTGAGTGGAAGGAAAAGATGGGAATGGGCTTAGCTAAAGTACAGCAAGCAAAACTATGAGTTCTCACAAACTCCACATCAACCATGCTGACTCCAGCTCAACTGTCAACAAACACATAAATATTCTCAGTTTTGCTCTCTAGCACCACATCTGCTGTCAGGACAAACCGAGAACTGCAGGTTGATGATAAACGCACCCCCTTGATTATCCAACTCCAGAATACCAAGGGTTAGTCAGGTTTCCTATTGCTTAGGAATTGAGGGACAGGCCCCAATAAAATGTCCCTTTTTTCCACAAAAAAAACAACAAAAAAACACGCCCTTTTTTTTGCGGATCTCAGGGGAAACGTACGATGCAGAGGCACTCCTTAACTACATGGGTCCTTCCACCTCCCCCAGTACTGGTTCACCCCCAGACCACTACCCTAGCAAAGGGGCATTACCCCGAAAAGAGGGCTCCGGAGAAGGAGGTCTCAACTACCTATCCTGAAGACGTCTATCAACAAGTATGGTTAAAGACATGGCAGCCTCTAAGTACTCTGGGGTTTCATACACTCCCAAAGCATCTTTCAACCTTTCAGTAAGGCCCTGACAAAATTGGCTTCTGAGAGCCGGGTCATTCCATTTTGCATCAGTTGCCCATCTGCGGAATTCATCTGCTGTTGCTGCTGCTGAACCTCAAAGTGGAGGTCAGTCACCTCCAGAGACAGCCTGCGCAGCTGCTCTGCAACAGGATCCATGAAACAAAGGAGAAAGAAAAAAAAACTACACCCGAAAAAAAAAAACACACACACACACACACACACACACACACACACATAAATAAAACCATGTCAGGTTTTTTTTTGTTGTATTTAGGCAAGGCTTGTGATAATGTCACGTGAGGTGTGGGAAGGACTAAGTGCAACACGAAGGAAAGAGGGGGAGGAAGCCCAAACACTAGGGAAAGGGGGACTGGAGAACCCTAGGCAGATCTAAAATCATCTTGCCTACCCTATCGTCCCTATCAGCAGCAGGAGGGAGGTCGCCGCTGGGTCCAAAAGGAAGGATTAAGAAGGCGCCTGTAATGCCAAGCGCAGTGACATTCTACAGCCAGATCCAGAGCGACTGTATTACACCTGACACACCCGTGACACCAATCCAACCTCGGACTGTCTGACAACATCTGTCTTTGCCCTCTGTGCTTCGCGTCGTGCCTCTAACCCGTCGGTCAGGTCCTGCAACTCCCATAATTGCCCAGGAGGGGCACCTGGTGACTATCCTAACAGCCCAAGCCTATCCTCACCATCAGAGGCCAGGTAGTCACTTATTATGGCCCTCCAGGGTAAGCCCATCACAGGATGTAATAGTGGCTGCGGAGCAGACTAAAACATATTTTTTTTGCCTTTCCGTTACAGAAAGTATTTGGCGCATAATGAGTTAACACCACCCCCTCCCCCACCCAAGAGAGGTTTATCAGAGTTTTCATTTATGGCGTCTACTTCTCCATGTAGGATACTGACCAATCATAAGCACACAGCAACACTAAAAGGAAGGAAAAACACCCCACCCTTCACTATTGAGCAGATTTCTCAGTATGTGAGGTGACCCCACAGAGACCTTATCTGAAGTATGTTAGTCATCTGTACTTTCTAATCATGCAAAAAGTTAGTGTGTGAGATGTAATGATACAGCTCTGACCTCCGAATCTGGGAATTCGGCTCTACGCTATGCAGGGGGTGTCCCTCTTTCCTTTCAAGGTTGCTGTCCGCTTAGGACACAGAGTCGGAGTTGGAAGTCAAGGAAATTGAGGAGTTTAAGTCGGTGGTTTGGCTTACCGACTACACAGCCCTGAGTTGAACATTAAAAATTTGGTGAAAGGTCCTCTTTAAAAACCGCTTGTGGTTTCTTCATTATTCAATGAAGTGAAAAAAACAACTAGAAAATAACAGTAAAAAAGACCACTCAAAAACTATAGCAAAAACCTCCAAAACACAATGTGTGGTCAAAGCAATGAGGAAAACACTCTTGAAATAACCAGGAAATTACATATGCAAATTGCCTCTTAAGAAAGGAAGAGGACTTGAACTCTACAGCGCCACCTGTTGGAAGCAATAATCCTACAAGTCACTATCAAAGCCAAATCAGAATCTCAATTTGCAGACTCAGTGTTTTGGGGTATTGCCCCTCGTCAGTGCAAAATATGAGAACCGATTTGGCTAGATGAGAGGCTCTGGACTGAAATGTAAGGGGTAACATTTCTCCTTGTGGATAGTGACATACCGGTGACTTGTAGGATTGCTGCTTCCAACAGGTGGCGCTATAGAGTTCAAGTCCTCTTTCTCTCTGGAGAGGCAATCTGCATATTCAATTTTCCAGAGGAGCATTGCACGGCGAATAAGCCTCGTTACATTGGCATGCCATGGCCGGTATGTCACTCTCAACAAGGAGAAACGTTACCCCTTAGACATCAGGACAGAAATGATTCAGGAAAAAAAGGCCAAAGTTTCCTGAAGCATCTTCTGTTTGAAAAATATGGCAAGTTCCCCTGAATTAAGAAGACATCATGTGCACAAACCCTATCTTTACCGACAAATCACATGGTCCGAAATATTACATTTTAATTTTAGTTGGCTACCATTTTACTTTTATATTTGAAGATTTCAATTACATTGCAGCAAATTAATATGATTTTTAATGGCATAACTTGCTGATCGCTGGAGGTCTGATTACCGGGACCAGGAGAGAATCTTAGATCAGGACTTTGGAACCACATGAACAGAGCTCTGCGGCCCCAACTAGAATGGAGTGGAGGCGTGCATGCTTTCTACAGCAGTCCATAGACCATTAAATACAAAATACATGCAAGGCATGGAGCTTTGCTGTGGTCCGCAACTGAAGTAAAACTGCAACATAAAATGTATGTGATAAAACTTTGGCACTGAAGAAGACATACTGTAATGCTCGCTGATGCCTGACAGCCCCAAACCCTTCCACATGTCCAGCACTCTGTGGAGACAGAGACCTTGAAAAAGACAGCTACGTAGGTTGGAACGTTGGACGATATCTTTTCTCCTTATGCCGGATCCAGATAAAGCTATTCACCCTTGAGTAAGAATTACAGTCTCTGTCTTCTTCGTTGTGGAGGTTGTTCTTCTATGATATGATAATCTTACACAAACTTGGCTAAAATGTATTTGGTTAGATATACTTTTACCAAGGTGCGGTAAGATAATTATTACTTGAAGTGAAAATATAACCAAGA
Source organism: Phyllobates terribilis (assembly GCF_046119375.1). Taxonomy (NCBI): domain Eukaryota; kingdom Metazoa; phylum Chordata; class Amphibia; order Anura; family Dendrobatidae; genus Phyllobates; species Phyllobates terribilis. The sequence goes on from NW_027362764.1 coordinate 535,678,763, forward strand.
AATTGTGCTCTGCATTCCTGTGTCCATGAAACAGCCGAGATGAGGTCAGTAGAAGACAAACAGAGGAGTTACAAAGTCCCTGTCAACTATCTCACTGATGGATTTTTAATTATTGTCATTCTGCATCCGGCAATGTGTAGGGAAACAAATGGCTTTTTAGGCTAACGTAAGGCAAACGTTTTTGTAAAAAAATATTTTTATCTCAAAATCATGCATTTCAGTTAAAAATATATATATTGTACCCGAAAGTGACCATACCTTTTTATTTTTCAGTTTTCTGTCTGAAGTGCTGTAGGAGGCTTGTTTTTTTGCATGCGGAGTGGATGCTTTTATTGATATAATTTTGGGATTTAATTGGATTCATTTTAATTAGTTTTTTTTAGGGAAGTGCAGCAATTAAAAAATGGCAATTCTGGTGATTAAAATTGTTTTTCTGCTTTTAACATAATGTTTAATTAATTGTATCTTTTGATTGATTGGATTTTTTCTGACATGCCAAATGTCAGTGACTTAAACTGTTATATATCTACTTTTTATCACTTATACTATATACTACAATACAAACTGTATTGCATTGCAGGATATGAAGTAATTATGGTTCTCCTACAAAGCCCAGCCTCTGGCTGAGCTTTATATGAGGACTGAGATATCAGCCACAATTACTCATTGGCTCCTCACGAACACGTTATAAGGGAGATGATGAGAGTTTGTGAGTAAGCACACCGGCAATCATACATGTCAGAGATTTACAGCTGCATCCAGTTGCTGGCTATGAGGCTGTTACAATCAGTCGTTGGCTATATAGCACTGATGGCATTTGCTATTTAGGAAACGGGCTCAGCTACTGAGCCTGCTCTTCGCTGCTCCAAGCGATCTAGGCAAAGATGTATGTCACAGGTCGTTATGGGTGGTAAGTAGAAGTCGTATTTTAACAAGTAGAATGGAGGAACATCTTTTCAAAATTATTGATGAGAATACACAATTATTTATCTATTTTGCTTTGCTTATATAGTGCCATCATATTCCACAGTGCTTTACAGACATCATCACTGTACCTATTGGGGCTGTATCTGTAAGTCTTTGGAGTGTGGGAGGAAACAGGAGAACCCAGAAAAAACTCATGCAAGCAAGAGGAAAACATACAAAATCCTTACAGACAATGTCCTTCGTGGGACTTGAGCCCAGGACCTCAGCTCTGCAAAGCAACAGTGCTGAGCCACCGTACAGTGATAACCACTGAGCCCAATTAAAAAATTAACTAAACCTTTCTAAAGTTGCCAATATATTAGGGATATTAAATGGGCAATTGATCAACAATTTGTTGCTCATAGTTGATATGTGAATGCTGTCGTTTTGAATAAAATTGCCTTATATTACAACAACGAACTGCTTTCATTTAGGGTTAAAAGTAAGGAACCCTTTAACTTCCTTACAAAGTCTTGGACTTCGTTGCAAGGAACTTCCAGGTCACAAGGCTGTCCCTTGCCTGTCCCTAGCACGTCCCTATACAGACATACAGACATAAAAACAAAAAACAAAAACAGAATGGTATCCCAAAATTGGGAGACCAGACAGTCACATCAAAAATTAATATGCTGTAAAAGTCGAAAAAACCAAGCATCAGTTATGATAAGGTGGGTAAAGAGTATCAAAGATTATCCATATAAATAAACAGGATAACTTACTGCAGAGATCACCAACAATCAGTGTCAATATGCCCCAAAATGTCAGGATTACAGTTGTGAGAAAATTGGAGTAAAGGCGACCATATATCCCTATCGATAAATTTCTATATGAGAAACCATAGATCACTGTCTTTTCTAGACAACCAAAGGTAAAATTGGAATAACTAATTTTTTGCGTCTCAGTTAACTCACATAATGGCCAAAAAATACCTGTAAATCACTCTAATAATCATAGTGACAACAGTATTAGTCAAATGTTCTCAATGAGATAATGTAACAGCAGTCATAAATAAACAGACTGCTAGATAACAGGAATATCTGATGCTCAGGGGTTCATGGTCATAATATACGCTACAGTCCCAGTACTTAAACCAATGTACTAAATAAGTTTATATCACAACAATCACATAATAACAAACTGCTAAATTGCAGACTTATCTGATGCTGATTGGTTCATGATCACTATATATAAATAAAGTCCCAGTCCCAACGCGTTTCGCCCCCTCCTAGGTCGGGGCTCATCAGGGGACAATCACAGGAGTACACCATAATAGGTCGGGCTGGATGGAAAAGTGAATTTATCCCATCAGATGATGGGATATTAAATGGGCAATTGATCAACAATTTGTTGCTCATAGTTGATATGTGAATGCTGTCGTTTTGAATAAAATTGCCTTATATTACAACAACGAATTACCAGTCAAGCTATGCTGTGTGTATGCACACACAAAAAATAAGCAGTTCAACATATTTTTGACACAAGGTTGACTTGAGAAGATGCAGACCCCTAGTGTTTCAACTGCTTTCATTTAGTGTTAAAAGTAAGGAACCCTTTAACTTCCTTACAAAGTCTTGGACTTCGTTGCAAGGAACTTTCAGGTCACAAGCTCAGAGTGGTTTTCGTTAGCAATAGTTGACACATGGAGTGTCCAGTCGATAGTTCCAGGACAAAATTCTCTATATGCAGTCAGAAAGGCCCAGGACGGAGCATATAGAGTTCTCTCACAATGGTCAGTGCAATTATCAGACAACAGATACCATCAGGATACAAGCCAGGCTGGTAATTAAGAGAGCATACACCTTTGATCAAATTAGAGCGTAATTAACCTTATTGCTCTAGTGTTTCTTTATTTCATGACAGCTTTTGCTAGTAAATGATGGTAAAGTGTTTGACATTGTTCATGGATAACCATATACTTCTACTTATAACTTAGCACTCTTTATACTCAAAAATGTCACTGTCCTGAAATAACCTATATATCTTAATTTATTTTAATAAGCATCAAAATTAGTAAATCATTTCTGTGTCATGTTACTCATTTCCTCTAGAAAAAAGTTTGCCTTGGAAGTATGGATTTTTTTTAAAAAGAGGACCCCTTGACAAAGCCCGGTGAGGCGAAACCAGCCAGGTGGAATACAATATAAATTTTTAATTGATGTGCTTATTTTTTCTGTGTATCCTGTGATTATGACAATAAAATATGTGGAAAGACTAATCGGTAGCTATGCAGGGTATATCTTCTTGCTTTGTCTTGTGTCCAACGTTGTCTTCATATGTTCTACATATATCAGAAGTGAGTTTGTAGTGGCTTAAGACAACGACTGACTAGAGCGACAAATGCAAAAACTGACTTTTTGGACTGAAGAGTCTTCCTTAGAAACACATTGGAAACAAGTGAAGGATCTGTTAAGTGTCTGAAGGAGCTTTGAGTGGGGAGAACACTCCAAACTGGGATTGAAGGACTATTGTCTTTCAATGGGGAGTGGTGAGATAAACTTCAATTTAAGACTATGAAAATGTTTGTGAGATTGAATATTGCTAACTCCGAACGCATCAAAAATAGTGCTATTTAAACAATACAAATCCATTATTGGGTTGTGGTGAAGGTTTTTGGTCGAGCTACATTTTACAAATTACATTCTACAGTTTTCAAATACAGTTTTGTAGCTAATTTTTCATGGACAACCATAAACTTCAACTCATAACCTAGTATACACCAAGTCAAAATGTCATGCTCCTGACCAAACTATATCTAAAAAATTCTAATTAGCTTCAAAATTAGCAGATCATTTCGGTTAGGTTACTTATTTCTCAACAAAAAATGTTAATCTAGTACGAAATAGTTTGGCTTGGAAATATTGACACCAACAATATTTCAACTTTTAAGAGAACAATAAAAAAAGAAAAATGATTCTTTTTTTTAAACATGGCAGCATGTTTTATTAATGGGAACCAGATTTCTGATTTTATTGAAGGATTCCCCCCTCGTACTGCAGATAACAGCCAAGTTGGAGAGTCTTGTGACAGACCTGCCTGGCCTACTAGGATTCAGGCAGTACGGTAACAATAATATTGCAATAAATATTTAACCATCTGGTTACTAACCACTCCACTAGAGTTTTCAAAATAATGTGATGCCCCTATTTGTTAAAGCAGTTTCACTCCGGCATCAATTAAATCATGGACTGTCATCTTGATTGCTCTCTTTGTTGAGGGACAGCACATTTCCATCGGAGGATCAGCGTAGCTTTCTATCCCGGCAAGACAATTCATAATTCTAAGCAGCGGAATGAATGCACAAATTACATTCTTCAACCTTTTACTCCCACTAAATCTTTCCTTTTTTCCACTTTGCTGAGCCTGAATATTTTATTCCTCCATCAAATATGCATCCCATTAATTAAGTTAAATTACTTCTGACTGCCAAATATTCTCTGTCGATGACTGTCAACAGAAAATACATGGCTGTGAACTTCTAATGACACAGTCTCGCTTAAACATGAGTTACAACCTTCACGCAAGCATCTACAGGCAAATTATCAGCCTCTTCTTCAAAACGGGGCTGAAATTAAATGCTGGTTTCTTTTTCTTCAGCTTTTAACATGTACACAATAGATGACACACGTTCTTGACAAAGCAAGTACTGCAATTTTAATTATATACCTTTTCCTCATCTTTTAATTGCTGTTGTTAATCAGTCATTAACTTCTTCCCAAAGTGCAAGATTCTTAAGTCTCCTTCAAAACATTTCGGCTCAATAAATTCCATCGCTCTTCATAACTAACATATAATTTTGTCTATTTTTAAAACTGTCATTTTCCAAGACTTTTTTTTTTTTAAATGGGAGCTTAAAGGATGACAGTAACAGGGATTTAATCGGAACTTGCATAAAATTAGCACTTTCTTACACGATTGGACTAAAACAATTCTGAAAGGCATAAATGGCTTGTTTAAGTATTATTCCATAACAACATCTCTGCTCTCCTTGCGGGATGAGATTTCATGTTGGTTTCCATACATAATGCAAATACAGGTACAAATATCAACATCTATCCATTAGCTTTCCTATTCTAAAGGTGACAAGGATGTGGCTTTCCATTCCACGTCCCCTTGTGACCCCTCTCTGTGAAATCTCGCATGCTATCGTGAGATCTCATTCTTTGCAACCCTTAAGCGCTGCTGATCCTAAGCAAAGCTCTCAAGACGTTACCTTTCGCTAAACTCTTAGTAAATGATATGGCAGCACTGGGTTAAAGCATAGAGCGAGATCTTGCACTTTCACTGTGAAAGGAGGGTTGTGGGACCTTACTCTGTGTACCGGGATCCCACAACCCAGAAGTTTAAGCCTGATTTTTGCTAGAAAGTCAGACCATTTCTGGGGCATTTGGGACCATTCTGTGCACTTTTGACAATAACCTATATTTAGAAAAATCACCAGACCAGAGATGGCTACTCTTTCAGACAAATGTTTTGCTGGAAGAACCAAATCTCTCAGGCACAAAATATCTTCTAAAGGGGTGGTCTGATGCTCTGCTAAAAGTCTGCAGTTACAATTATCTGACTGCATACTTCTGAATCTTTACAGTGCGTGCATCGCAAGCTGTCAGGATTTTCCAGTATTTCTACTTTCAATTTGCATAGTTGTGGCCACATTAAGACTAGAAAATGGCCTCATTCATTCCACTTGTATTCAGCGAGGCTGAGCACGTCTACTCAGAATGTGTCTAGAAGTATGCAAATTGCATACATGGGGTCACGTGACCGCCTGGTCTTGGCAGCAATATTGGAGAATCCTGAAAGCATGCAGTGTGCACACTATAAGGATTCAGAAGTCTGCAAACACATAAAGTGACTGAAGATTTTTAACAAAAGACCGGACAACCCCTTTAATCACTCTGAAACCATCAGGATAAAAGTCTAAAGACCGCTCATCATTATCTTAACCAGAAAATTAGCTTTTTGTGAAACCAACACAGAATGGAGTTTTATGTGAGGAAAAGCAACTGTTTTAAAAATCACTAGGATATGAAAAGTTGCATATGCTTTTTAAGGAAAACCATGTGCAGGGAACAAAATAAGAACATTACTTTAACTGTTGCTATTTTTATATGGAATTTTATGCACGGAGGAAGAGAATTACTAAATATAGATAACCCAATGAGACCTATTTCTTAAATCATAATATTTAAAAACACATTTCAGATTGTGGAAACATACAATCACATGAGTGATTTCATGAATAGCTGTTTTCAGGGTGTAGTAACAGGCCATCACCTAAGGTTGCATTCTTACATCGGAGTCTTACGTTCCAAGTATGGACTGTAATTAAAGGGGATATTTGGAACTTTAAAAAAAAAAAAAAAAGTGCCTAAGCACTAACAGGCATTTAGTTGCTAACAGAGGCAACTACCTGTCTGTTGCAGCAGGCGCCAGTCATTGACCGCTGCCGGAGATTAAGCGGCCCCCCGTCAACAGAGCAGCAGCTTCTCTTCATGTTGACAGGTTAAGACTACTGATGTAATGCCGGCTTCCCCCAGTTAGGCAGCAGGGAGCCGGCTGTCAATCAGCATGACACCAGTAGTCCTGCCCTATCAACAGGGAAAGAAACTACCTGGGCACAACAGGCAGGTAGGTAGCAACTACCTGCCTATTAGTGGTTTGGCACGTTTTCTTTTTGTTTTTTTGCAGTCCCGGGTAACCCTTGTTAGACTGGTGGTGGGTCTCCCGATTCAAACTTGACAGCATTTTAGGCACACGTCAGACAATGACACACTCATGTATGAATGAAGCTTTAGATGTTAATTGAAGGCAATTGCAATCCATTGTATTCATCAAGGAGGCGGACTATAATCACCAAAACGCTCATCTGCAATTCAGTGCTTGCCAAACAGTAGGTCACAATCTAAGAGTAGACTTCAAAATGGGGAAAAGGTGATCAGTGGCCCATACAAGATAAAACTCTGCAAAAAAGGCTGATTTTGACTATTTCTGCTGACAATCACTTAGATAATCACCAATGGCAGACTACAGTATACCCTGCCAAATATTATCTCTCAACATCTGTAGTCTGACATGGAGATTGTCGGACTGTTCATATGAACAGTGCCATGGACAATAGATCTACACCAGTCTAGATCATAGTCTCTTATTTATAGCCAGTCTTAGCCATCTGTCTATTTTCTTTGCGCCTTAAAACGAACAGTAAAAAAAAACTGCCTCCTTCAACGTTTCGGTTTCCATGTGCCTGTCACCAGCCATTTCTAGAGACACGCTTGTGCAAATATTCATTGTTTGCACATATTCCACATGAAAAAAAGGAAAATTAGTCCCACTGAATGAAAATGGGGTTAATCCATGTGTGGATCTGCTGGATCCAACAATGTTTTGAGGGTACTTGAGAATCTGAAAAATAGACATGGAACTGGTCAACTGATAAATCCTAGAGGGCTCCAAATTAGACCCTATACAGAAAAGGATTAGGAAATGTTGCTTTACCCTGAGATCCCAGTCTATGTACTAAACAATTTTTGAAAAAAAAAAGTTTGCGATACAGTTGCCAATGTCCTACAAGACGTTGTATAAAATTGTAAAGTAGCAGTCTGATAAATGGTGTCACAGTTTATTCGGGATGAATTGGGCATTTCTTTTCCTTGTGATGTCTACGGAAAACTAAATTAAAAAATGCTTTTAAACATGTAATATGACTAGGGAATTATTATTACTAGCCCACCAATACCCTCCCCACCTCCTAACATCACTTGATAGTCAGAAGTCTCTGCTGAATAGGTTAGACTCATTTGCTTTAATAGACTAACAAGTCTTTAGTCTATATACAGTTAATCAGCTGTATCATGCATGTAGATCATATAGTCCATTAGATTCTAGCTGAAAGGGAACAACAAGGGGTGGGACGGGAAGGGGGAGGAATACAATTATCCAGCAAACTGGCATTAGGCAAACGGGATACGAGATGACAGCCTTACATATTTTTGGAGATTTACTTGTCCCTGCTGTAAGACAAATTGAAAGCTGTTGTTGACAAGCCTGCTTACTTTCCATGTGCTTCACGTTGGCTGCATTAGAACATTTTTCACTGGCAAAGTAGGAGTAAACACTCCTGATCAAAACAGATGACAGCCTATTTTCTGCCTTGATTTGAAAGGTGTGATGCCTGCTGAATTGGGAAACAAAAAAGCAATTTGTAAAAGAGATGTGGGGAATGGGTGAGGGATGGCCATGCTAAAATACTATTTATGGTACTACAACAAGCAAATAGTCAAAAAAGTGACAATTTTCGGTACAATATGGAAGCAGTTTAAACTGTAGTCCTTTCCTACCAATATATTTTGTACAGCTATAACTATTTAGAACTTTAAGAAACAATGAAGAAAAAAGGAAGGTACATCCAGCACTGGGTCCTCGTAAAAAATCCTTATTTATTGCAAATGCATGAAAAACTATATTTAGGACTTTCATCCACCATCAGAAGCTATAGGCGAAACCTATATTAGGGTTGTGCTGAAGTTTATGGCTAGTATTTACCTTTGCGCTGTGCTTTTTAGGCTTGCTGTCTATCGAGTGCAGATTTGGGTCTTTTTTATGCTCCCTGTTTTTGCTGGATTTTACTTTATACTGCCCTTTATAAAGGTATATTAATCCTCGAATCACTACTGTTCATTACTACTTACCTGTGGCTCACATTAGGGTTGTGTTGCACTTCATGGTTTGCATTTACCTTTTTGTACTGTTTTCTCAGTTTCATGGCTATTCCGTGTATATTTTGGGAATTTTTATAATTGCTGCTCTTTGCTGGGTTTTACTTTATACTGCCCTGTGTAAGGAGGAGACAAATTTTTGAGCTCACCCTCTTATCTACCAGAATCACAAGAAACACAGTGCACAGAAGCACTTGAGAGAGTCAATCCCTCGTAGAAGGTTAAAAGGCACTACTAGATCCAGAACGCGTGAACAGATAAAATCAATGTCTATTCCAAAATTGTTAAAAACATCAAAGTATATTCAATAAAATGATTTGGCAAAAGGCCTATAAGACATAGGAGTTACTACGCGTTTTGAACCTTTGAAATCTTTGGTTCTTTCTCATTAACATGAACTTCATTATGACCAAGAATCAGGGAGTTAGGGTATATTAAAGGGCTTATCCAGGAATTTGATTATTTTTTCCTATGGGGCTAAACACTTATCGGTAGGTAGTTGCTAACTGCCTGCCTGTTGTTCCCAGGGACACCCTTTTCTGGCTCAGGTAGTGACTTTTCTGTTCCCCTTAACCTCATGTCATCAAAAGCAGCTCTTTCTCTTTCAATCTACTCTGTTGACAGGGTGCTCCCTGCAGTTAGATAGCGGGGAGCCGGCTGTTAATCAGCATGACATAGGCAGTGATGTCCCATCGACAGAGGAGACCATAAGAGAAGAAGCTGCCCTGTCAGCGTGACGTAACTAGTAGCAGGAGAATAACTGCCAGCAGTGGTCTTAGCCGGCAGAGCAGGCAGGTAGTTTTACTCCCATACGAAAAAATAAGCAAAGTGCCAGATAACCATGTCAATTCAGTGTTCACTACTTTGCATTGCTCCTTATCCATGCTATTTGTGGCTCCCTTTGGAGTTGATTTCTAATCTCATGGTTCATGTTTACCTTTTTTGGGTTTTCTCTGCTTAACGGCTATGTATTGCATATTTTGGGTGTTTTTACACTCCCTGCTTTTTGCTGCATTTTATTATATATTTCCCATTCGATAATATACTTGACCATGTAGATTATTGGTTTACTATGTATTACTTCTTATCCATGTAGTTTGCAGCTCATGTTTCTGTGTGGGTATGCCCTCCCTATTAAAAATCAATTGTAGCACTTAATTGTTAGTAGATGATTTTAAAGCAGATCCGTCAACAGATTTCACAATACTAACTGCGCACATTGCTAAATAAATCTCTCAGATCTGATACAGATTGCTGGTCTTACTTTCAAAATCCACATGAAATGGTTGAAACATACTTTTTGAAAATTTCTGAGCTCAATATTAAACTGAGCATTTTTATATTTTGTCACCATGTTGTAGAATTATCGTAAAACTCCAAATGCTGAAAATATAGCTAGATTAACCAGGTCATGACTGGGAAATTTAACCCAACCCCCCCCCACCCCTCCTCCCTTTGTGACCATGGACATTTTTGGGTTTTATCATAAATGCTCTTTTAATGGCTCTATAATTTTTTCTCGTCTCTTTTTTTTCGTGACACACGAGGCTTTGTTTTTATACTATTTTTATATCCCTGTTTTTTTTTCTTATTCTTTTTGCTGATATCGGGGGGGGGAAATGGAAAAGAAAATTATGAAATACATGTATAATTTTTGAGATCTTTTAGTTTTAATTTATGACTACAAAAGGACCACTAAAAACATTTTTAATTGTGCTCCCCTATCTATATAAATTATTTTTATATATTGGACATATTTTTTCGATGGGCGGTGGGGATAGAAACAGAAATTTAAACTGGCAGTGTCTTTTTTAAGGTTTTTTTTCTTATGCTTTTTATTCTGTCTTTTTTTTGCTATTTTTGTCTATTTATTTTTCAATTATTTTATACACTAAGCCCCCCATAAGATCTTAGATTACCTTTTGGGAGGTATTATTAATACACTGATATCTTTTTTTTGCTTATTTCGTGTGTAACTGGAGCTGGTATATTAGCCCTATCTACAGTGGAAATTCGGCGTCCTGGCTGCATAGAAGAGCTGTCTGGGTTTCCTGGGACCCAGCAGCTTCTGATCCCTCTCTGCACACAGTAATCACATATTCACTGGGTTCTGAGATGAAAGCAAGGTAAGTGCTTCCTAGTCTGTATACACAGCACTGGTTCAGTGCTCTATATACACAGATCAAGAATATGAACTATGTTTATCTCATCTCTGGGAAGTCTGGCTGTGTGTGACTGCCAGCTTTCTTCCCCCACAGCTTCACGATCTTGTGAAAGCTGATTAGACGGCATTCATGTTTCTAGAACATTAGTGCAGGGATAAGAGAACTGTCTGGAAGTTTAAAGTCTATGGGCAGTCCAAGAGTAATTAACAATTGGAATTATGTTGTTGGGGCGAATGCCAATGGAAATGCGAATTCTAATAGTTTCTGAGCTAAAATTTTTGTATAATCCCCTTGAACACGCCATCTCTTAAAGTCTTGCAACCTGTCCATGTACCCTCAATGGAATGAATAGAAGCATAGAAGCTGCCATTAATTAATATCTTCACAGTAAGCTGGGCAGCAATAAAAAAAATGTGGCCAAATTATGCCTATCTGAAATTGGCCTTAATGGGGGCTTACTGGATCAGAAATATTGATGGACTATCATTAGAATATAAATAACACAGAGGAAATTACCCAATTTGACTCCCCTCCATTAATCTACTGTTTACAGGAACTGCAATGCTAATGCAAGTACCGCTACCTCTTTAAACGCTTGGAACACCACAACAAAAAAAAAACTGAGAAAAAAAACACAAATTGAACATAATTTCACATAAAACCCCAAAAATGGGCCAGACAAAATTGTTGGCACCCTCAACTAAATATTTGGTTGCACACTCTTTTGAATAAATAACTGCAATCAATCGCTTCCTATAACCCTCAACAAGCTTCTTGCACCTCTCAACTGGAATTTTGGACCACTCTTCTTTTGCAAAATGCTCCAGGTCTCTCACATTTGAAGGGTGCCTTCTCCCAACAGCAATTTTAAGATCTCTCCACAGGTGTTCAATGGGATTTATATCCAGATTCATTGTTGGCCACTTCCGAGCTCTCCAGTGCTTTCTTTTCATCCATTTATGGATGCTTCTTGAAGTATGGGGCCAGTCGTGATGGAAGACCCAGGATGCAACCCCAGCTTTCTGACACTGGGCACTACATTGCGACCCAAAATCTGTTGGTAATCTTCACATTTTCATGATGCCTTGCACACAGTCAGGGCATCCAGTGCCAGAGGCAGCAAAACAACCTCAAAACATCTTTGAACCTCCACCATATTTGACTGTAGGTACTGTGTTCTTTTCGGTAAACAGTAGAATGACATGCTTTACCAAAAAACTCTATCTTGGTCCCATCTGTCCGCAAGACACTTTCCCAGAAGGATTTTGGCTTAATCACATACATTTTGGCAAACTGCAGTCTAGCTTTTTTACGTCTCTGTGTCACCAGTGGGGTCCTTATGGGTCACCTGCCATAGCGTTTCATTTCAGTCAAATGTCAATGGACAGTTCGAGCTGACACTGATGCACCCTGAACCTGCAGGACAGCTTGAATTTCTTTGCAACTTGATTGGGGCTGCTTATCCAACATCGAAACTATCCTGCATTGCAAACTTTCATTCATTTTTCTCTGCCGTCCACGTAAAGGGAGATTAGCTACAATGTCAGGGGTTGAAAACTTCTTGATTATGTTGCGCACCGTGGAAAGAAGGAGCATCAAGATCTCTGGAAATGGATGTGTAACCTTGAGTTTGCTCATATTGTTCAACAATTTTGGTTCTCAAGTCCTCAGACACAATGCAAAGATTGAGTCAACTTCTTCCCTTCTGATCTGGTTTCAGGTGTGATTTTCATATTGTCCACACTTGTTACTTGCTACAGGTGAGTTTGAACGAGCATCACATGCTTGAAACACAGTGGTTTACCCCACAATTTTGGAAAGGTACCAACAATTTCGTCTGGCCCATTTTTGCGATTTTGTGTGAAATTATGTCCAATTTGCCTTTTTTTCTCTGTGTGTACATACATATACACACACATACAGTTGAAACCCGGAAGTTTACATACACTATATAAAAAGACAAATATGCATGTTTTTCTTAATATCAGACATGAAATCAGAGTAAACCTTTCCCATTTTAGGTCAATTAGAATTACCATAATAATAATAATAATTTTTATTTATATAGCGCCAACATATTCCGCAGCACTTTACAATTAAGCGAGGACATGTACAGACAATAAATTCAATACAAGGTGAGAACGTTTAAACAGTCACATCAGGAGTGAGGTCCCTGCTCGCAAGCTTACAATCTACAAGGAAAAGGGGGGACACAATAGGTGAAAAGTGCTTGTTATTTCAGGTCTGGCAATTATAATAAGTCGGGATTATCATATAAAGCTGTATGATCCGGTCATCAGCCTGTATGTTCAAATGCAATACTCAATTTACCGAGTGCAGTTATCGTATGCATGGAGGGTGTAGAGACAGATGAACAGTAGGGAGCAGATTCTGAATAGTATTTAGGAGGGAACAGGGGAAAGTTTGTTTACTGGGTATTTGAGGTGGTAGGCTTGTTTAAAGAGATGGGTTTTTAAAGCGCGCTTGAAGACATCGTTGCTAGGCATCAATCGGATCGTCTGGGGTAGAGCATTCCAGAGAACTGGAGCAGCACGAGAGAAGTCTTGGAGACAGAGATGCGAGGTTCGGATTATGGGGGATGTTAGTCTTAGGTCATTTGTGGAATGGAGGGCACGTGTAGAACTAAAGACTGAGATGAGAGAGGAGATATAAGGTGGTGCAGAACTGTGGAGAGCTTTGTGGGTGAGAGCAATGAGTTTATATTGGACCCTGTAGCTAATGGGTAACCAGTGGAATGACTGGCACAAGGTGGAGGCATCGGTGAAGCGGCTGGACAGAAATACGACCTTGGCTGCCGCATTCAGAACAGATTGGAGAGGGGAAATTTTGGTAAGAGGGAGACCGATCAGAAGAGAGTTGCAGTAGTCCAGACGAGAGTGAATAAGAGCGACAGTAAGAGTTTTAGCAGTTTCAAAAGTGAGAAAAGATCGGATTCTGGAGATGTTTTTAAGATGCAGGTGACAAGAGGGAGTGAGTGATCGGATATAGGGAGTAAAGGAAAGGTTAGTGTCGAATATGACCCCAAGGCAGCGGGCGTGCTGCTTGGGAGTTATGGTTGAACCCTCCAAGGTAATTTCGATGTTAGTTAGAGTTAGGTTAGGAGAGGGGGGAAACACAAGAAGTTCAGTTTAAGATAGAGGGAGGACATGATGTTAGAGACAGCAGGCAAACAATCCTTGGTATTTTGTATTAGGGTAGGGGTGATGTCAGGGGAAGAAGTGTATAATTGGGTGTCGTCAGTATAGAGATGATACTGGAACCCAAATCTGCTGATTGTTTGTCCAATAGGGGCAGTGTATAGAGAGAAGAGGAGGGGGCCTAGGACTGAGCCCTGCGGAACCATAATTACTGTAATTTTTTATTTCATAATTTGCCAAATGCCAGAATAATGAGAGAGAGAGAGAATGTTTTTAAGACATTTTTATTTCTTACTGCAAAGTCAAAAGTTTACATACACTAAAATTACTATGCCTTTAAACAATTCTGGACTCCCAATATGATGATGTCATGTTTTTGGAAGCTTCTGTTTTTTTGGCAACATCTGAGTTATGTTAGGAGACACACCTGTGGAGGTATTTTAATGCATACCTGAAATGCACTGCTTCTTTGTGTAGCATTATGGGAAAGTATAAAGAAATCAGCCAAGATATCAGGAAGAGAATTGTGGACTTGCACAAGTCTGGCTCATCCTTGGGTACAATTTCAAGATACCCGAAGGTGCCTTGTTCATCTGTACAAACAATTATACGCAAGTACAAACAAGATGGGAATCTCCAGCCATCATACCACTCAGGAAGGAGACAGGTTCTGTGTCCCAGAGATGAATGTACTTTGGTCTGACATGTGCATATCAAACCAAGGACAAAAGCAAAAGACCTTGTGAAGATTATTGCGGAAGCTGGTAAGATGTGAAACGAGTACTGTATCAACATGGGCTGAAAGACCACTCTGCCAAGAAGCCATTACTCCTAAAGAAACATGAAAAATCCAGATTAATGTTTGCAAAGGCACACAGGAAAAAAGACCTTAATTTTGGATCTGATAAAACTAAAATTGAACTTTTTGGGCATAATGACCACCGTTACGTTTGGAGAAAAAAGGGAGAAGCTTGGAAGCCTAAGAACACCATCCTAACTGTGAAACAAGGGGGTGGCACCATCGTGTTGTGGGGTTGTTTTGCTGCAGGAGGCACAGGTGCACTTCACAAAATAAATGGCATCATGAGAAAAGAAGATTATGTGGCAATACTTAAGCAACATCTCAAGACATCAGCCAGGAAGTTAAAGCTTGGGCAGAAATGGGTCTTCCAAATGGACAATGACCTGAAGCATACTGCCAAAATGGTAACAAAGTGGCTTAAGGATAACAAAGTCAATGTTTTGGAGTGGCCATCGCAAAGTCCTGATCTCAATCCTATTGAAAATTTATGGGCAAAGCTGAAAAGGCAGGTGCGAGCAAGGCGACCTACAAACCGGATTAGTTACACCAATTTTGTCAGGAGGAATGGGCCCAAATGCCGACCAACTATTGTGTGAAGATGGTGGAAAGATATTCCAAACGTTTGACCCAAGTCATTCAGTTTAAGGGCAATGATACCAAACACTAATGAAATGTATGTAAATTTTTGACTTTGCAGTAAGTAATAAAAATGGCTTAAAACATTCTCTCTCTCTCTTCTCATTATTCTGGCATTTGGAAAATATTAAAAATTATGGTAATCCTAATTGAACTAAAACGGGAAAGGTATATTCTGATATTGAGAAAAACATGCATATGTGTCTTATTATATAGTGTATGTAAACTTCTGGTTTCAACTGTACACATTGGGCTAAATATAAATATACTGTGCCTCCTGAATATCACACTTATACAGTAGTGTGTAAAACGTATAGGTAGGTGTGGAAAAATACTGCAAAGCAAGAAAATTTTCAAAAGGAAAAGAGTTAACACAACAGAAATCTAAAATATATCAATATTTGGCGTGACCACCCTTGGCTTTCACAACTGCTCACAGATTTTGAAAGAATTTGACAGAGATGTTATTCCAAACAACTTAGAGATCTAAACACAGGTCTCCTATGGATGTAGGTTTTCGCAAATGCTTCTGTAAGAAGAGCAAGAATAACAAAAATATTCAAGGTAGTTATACTACATCAGCGAAGTCTCTCCCAGGCAAAGATTTAAAAGCATACAATTGTTTCAAGGTGTGCTGCTTAAGTGTTTTTTAAGAAGTACCACAAATGGGCAATGCTAAGGACTGCAGATACAGTGGTCGTCCAAGGATGAAAGACACATCATGCTTACTTCCCTTTGAAATCGGAAGATATCCAGAAGTACCATCAGCTCAGAACTGGCAACAACCAGTGAGAACCAGCAACCAGTTTGCACAAGTCTGGCCAAAAGTGGTCTTCATGGAAGAAGTGCGGCCAAAACCATATCTTCAACATGGAAACATGGCTTACTTAATCAAGTAGGCACATAAACATAGGAACTAGGGTGCAGAAAACCGGCAGCAGGTGCTCTGGACTGATGAGTCATAACTTGAAATATTTGCCTATAATAGAAGGCAATTTGTTAGCCATAGGGCTGGAGAGTGCTACAATGAGCGTATGCAGTAATATTGAAGCATCGTGGATCTGACATACCTATAAGTCATCCAATGTCAACAGGGAATCATCTGATTGGCTCCAAATTTATTCTGAAGCACAACAACACCACAGAATTTACAGCCAACATAATTATCACAGCCAATATCATTAAGAACTATCTGCAGCGTAAAGAAGAACAAGGAGTCCTGGAAGTGATTATAGAGCAAACACATAGCTCTGACCTTAACATCGAGTCTGACTGGGATTACATATAGAGACAGAAGGAATTATGCAAGCCTAGATCCCTAAAAAAAATCTGTTGTTAGTTCTCCAAAATGTTTGAAGAACTTCCCTGCTGAGTTCAATCAAAAACGGTGTGCCAGTGTACCTAGAAGAATTGATCCCTTGATGCCGTTTTTGAAGGCAAAGAGTGGTCACAACAAATATTGATTTGATTGAGATTGATTTTTTGTTCATTCACTTTTCATTTTGACAAAATAAAAATAAACAATTGACACTTCTATTCTCGAAAGAATTCATACTTTGCAGCATTTTTCCCACACCTGCCTAAAATTTTGCACGGTACTGTATACAGTGATGGCCCAAAGTGTTGGCACCCATGAAACTGTTACAGAAAATGAAGTATTTCTTTCAGAAAATTAGGTCAATTACACATATTTTGTTATACAAGTTTATTTCCTTTGTGTTTATTGGAAAAAAAGAGAAAAATAGGCAAATAGGACATCATTTCACACAAAACCCCAAAAAATGGGCCAGACAAAATTATTAGCACCTTTCCTTCAAGCATGTGATGCTCATTCAAACTCACCCATGGTAAATGACAGGTGTGAGAAATATGAAAATCACACCTAAAAAGGGGAGAAGTTGACTCAGTCTTTGCATTGTGTGTCTGTGTGTACCATACTAAGCATGGAGAACAGAAAGAGGAGAAGAGAACTGTCTGAGGACTTGAGAACCAAAATTGTTGAAAATTATCTCAAGGTTACATATCCATCTCCAGAGATCTTGCTGTATCTTCTTTCCATGGTGCACAACATAATCAAGAAGTTTACAACCCATGGCATTGTAGCTAAATCTCCCTGGATGTGAAATGCAGAGAAAAATTGATGAAAGGTTGCAACACAGGATAGTCAGAATGGTGGATAAGCAGCCCTAATCAAGATCCAAAGAAATTCAAGCTCCCCTGAAGGCTCAGGGTGCATCAGTGTCAACATGAACAATCTGTTCACATTTGAATAAAATGAAATGCTATGGCAGGAGACCCAGGAGGACCCCACTGCTAACAGAGACATAAAAAAGCTAGACTACAGTTTACCAAAATGTACCACAGTAAGCCAAAATCCTTCTGGGAAAGAGTCTTATGGACAGATGAGAACAAGATAGAGCTTTTTGGTAAAGCACATCAAGCTACTGTTCACCGAAAACGGAAGAAGGCCTGTAAAGAAGAGAACACAGTTGCCACAGTCAAATATGGTGGAAGCTCAAAGATGTTTTGGGGTTGTTTTGCTGCCTCTGGCACTGGGTGTCTTGACTGTGGTAATCTTTAGATTCCATGATGATTTTAGTTCGCAATATAGTGCCCAGTGTCAGAAAAGCTGGGTTGCGTCCTAGGTCATGGGTCTTCCAGCAGGACAATGACCCCAAACATACTTCAAGAAGCACAAAGAAATGGATGGAAACAAAGTTCTGAAGTGGGCAGCAATGAATTCGGATCTGTATCCCATTGATCACCTGTGGAGAGATCTTGACCCCTTTCTGACATTTGCGGTAACAGTACGTCTTTGTGCCCGTGTCTTATTGAGCCAGGGGTGTACTATTACGCTCAATGTGAAAGCGTCCGCTTACAAGTGGTGTGGGGCGATCGGCGCCGGGTGTCAGCTGATTGTCTCAGCTGACACCCGATGCTATGTGCTATGAGTGGTCCCGCAACGCTCCCAGCACATCAACCCCCGAAATGCTGCTTACTTACCTCCTTTCCGGCGTCCCGCGCAGTCTGTGTGGGGTCCCGGTGGCTGTCATGGTCGTCATGACGACAACCGGGTCACTAGACAGTAGGAAGTTAGGTAGATCGTGCTCAGTGCATGGTCAAACTAACTTTTGTGAACAGGGCTGCAGCCTGCATAGCATAGAGATGCTGCTGCAGCATTTCTATGCTATGCAAGTGATCTGGGTTAAAAAAAATAAAAGTCCCATAGTGGGACAAAGTGTAAAAGTAGAAAAAAAAGATGCAGAAAGTGAAAAAAAATATGAAAAATATAAAAAAAAAAAAAATATTTAGAAAAAATAACCCCCAAAAAATAAAAATATACTGTACCCATAAATAAGTAAATATTATTATGGGGGAAAAAAAAAACAATAAAAGTACACCTATTTGGTATCGCCGCGTCTGGAACGACCTTACCTATAAAACTGATTCACTAGTTAACCCCTTTAGTGAACACTGTAAAAAAAAAAAAAAAAAAAAAAAAAAAAAAACAAAGCAAAAAAACTATGCTTTATCATCATGCCACCAAACAAAAAATGCAATTAAACGCGATCAAAAAGACAAACAAATAAAAATGGTACCGCTGAAAATGTCATCTTGTCCCGCAAAAAACAAGCCACCATACAGTTCCATCAGCAGATAAATAAAAGTTATAGCTCTCAGAATAAAGCGATACAAAAAAATTATTTTTTCTACAAAATAGTTTTTATTGTGTAAAAGCACCAAATCATAAAAAAACTATATTAATGTGGTACCGCTGTAAACGTACTGACCCGAAGAATAAAGCCGCTTTATCAATTTTACCACACGTAGAACGGCATAAAAAAAAACAATTCCTGAATTGTTGGTTTTTGTTTATTCTGCCTCCCAAAAATCGGAATAGAAAGCGATCAAAAAATGTCACGTGCCCAAAAATGGTACCAATAAAAACGTCAACTTGTCTCGCAAAAAAACAAGCCATCACATGACTCTGTCGGCCAAAATATGGAACAATTATAGTTCTCAAAATATGGCGATGCAAAAACTAGTCTTTGCAAAAAAAAAAAAAAGCGGCTTTTAGTGTATGACAGCTGTCAATTATAAAAACCCGATATTAACCTGGCATCGCTGTAATCACACTGATCTGAAGAACAAAGTCATCTAATCACTAATACCGCACGAGAAACAGCGTAAAAAATAAATGCTAGGGTTAGGGTTGTGCTAGGGTTGGGATTTTTTCAAAAGTAATTAAAAAAAAAAAAAGAAAAAAAAGATGACGATATGGCGACTAGTGTTGAGAGCAAGTGCTCGCTACTTGAGTTTGAATCTGGTGCTCGGGTATGCACTGAGTATCGCGGGTGCTCGAGTAACATGTTCAAATCTCTGCCCCACATGCTTCGCAGCCAAAAAAAACTCACAGGGATTGCCTGCCTTGCATGAGCGATCCCCGCATGTTTTTTTTTAAACATGCGGGGTGGGGCCTCAAGCATGTCACTCGAGCACCCACGATACATAGTGCATACCAGAGTACCCGATGCAAACTCAAGTAGCGAGCACTTCGGACTAATGAGAACATTAGGTCATCATATTGAATAAGTTATCAATTTCTGTGTCGTACCTCTGGGTTCAAAATGTTCACTATACCCCTTGATAAAATTTTTGAGTGGTCTAGTTTCCAAAATAGGGTCACTTTTGGGAATTTCCACTATTTAGGTACATCAGGGGCTCCCCAAATGCAACATGGCAACTAATTATTCAAGCAAATTTTACATTTAAAAAGTCAAATGGCGCTCCTTCCCTTCCTAGCCCTGCCGTGCGCCTAAACAGCGTTTTTCCCCCACATATGGGGTATTGACGTGCTCAGGAGAAATTGCACAACAAACTTTAGGGTCCATTTTTTCCTGTTACCCTTGCGGAAATAAAAAAAAATTGGGGTCTAAAGTAACACTTTTGTGAAAAAAGTTAAATGTTAATTTTTTTCTTCCACATTCCAAAAATTCCTATGAAGCACCTGAAGGGTTAATAAATGTAGTTTTCAACACCTCTGGGGGTGCAATTTTTTATAATGGTGTCACTTTTGGGTATTTTCTGTCATAAAGGCCCCTCAAAGTCACTTCAAATGTGTGGTCCCTAAAAAAATGGTTTTGTAAATTTTGTTAAAAAAAAATGAGAAATCGCTGGTCAACTTTTAACCCTTATAACTTCCTAACAAAAAAAAATTTTGGTTACAAAATTGTGCTGATGTAAAGCAGACATGTGGGAAATGTTATGTATTAACTATTTTGTGTGACGTATCTCTCTGATTTAAGGGCATGAAAATTGAAATTTGGAAAATTGCAAAATTTTCAAAATTTTTGCCAAATTTCAGATTTTTTCACAAATAAATGCAAGTGATATCGAAGAAATTTTACCACTATCATGAAGTAAAATGTGTAAAAAACAATCCCAGAACCAGTGGAATCCGTTGAAGCGTTCCAGAGTTATTACCTCAAAGTGACAGTGGTCAGAATTGTAAAAATTGTCCTCGTCATTAATGTGCAAACCACCCTCGGAGGTAAAGGGGTTAAAATTGCTGTTGGGAGAAGGCACCTTTCAAATATGACAGATCTGGAGCAGTTTGCAACAGAAGAGTGGTCCAAAATTCCAGTTGAGAGGTGCAAGAAGCTTGTTGATGGTTATAGGAAGCAATTGATTGCAGTTATTTGTTCCAAAGGGTGTGCAACCAAATATTTAAAAGATTTGAAATTATGACCAATTTGCCTGTATTTATCAGTTTTTTTGTGTTGTTCCAATACACACAAATGAAATAACATGTGTATAACAAAACATATGTAATTGCAATAATTTTTATGGGAGAAATACTTTTCTGGAACAATTTCAAGGGTGCCAACACTTTCGGCCATGACTGTATGTCTAAATTTAAACTGTGTCCTCTGAATGTATAAATCTGCACTGTTCCACCTGAATATATAAACGAATACAACCTTTGCCCCCTAAAAATATATACACTGAATTCATTAATATAATGTGTGCATGTTGAATTTCTGAATATACACTGCACCGCCAGAACATAGGAATAATTATACAATTTACCCCTTGTAATAAAACAAAAAGCAGCTCCTCATATAGGACTCACCTGCACAGCCCTGTGAACTGGCTGCTCTCTTGTTGAATGATGCTGGTGGCACAAAGATATCACAGCGCCATCGAATATTCCATTTTTGAATTATATCTGCTTTTTAAAGAATCAGGGGCAATTAAATGAATCAGCAGCTCTTCAGGAAACCAAATCGAATGCCTGTGGACTGTGGTCATGCCATCATTTTTAACCCGAGTGATATCTATTGCGGCACTCCGGTCGGGAAACACAAACGTAATGTGCCCGATTCATAAAGATGATGAGGGGGTGTGCTGAAATCAGACTCCCCTGATTAATGACGAGCTGCCCACTTTGGCAGACTTGCGAAAAACTAGGATGAAAATGGCAAAAGTCACAAAATGTTGGCACAACTCAGAGTTGCGCCTAAAGTTTGTGACTTTTCAAAGCTTTTAAGACAGAATTCAGGTGTGAAAGCTTTGATGAATCAGGAGCATAGTGTGCAAGAACATAATAGAATACCCCAAAAAAAGAAAAACAAACAACAACAAAAAATACCCAATAACCTGGAGTAAGATAGTAAGGAAAAAAAAGGCAATCTCCTCGATACACTAATCCAATTTATATTTATACGAGAAAGGTACTTGAAACCACAGACCCAACAAGTTAAACATTGAACACTTAGAGATAAATGATAAACCAGTTTAAGGCCTGGATGGAGTTTTTAGAGCAAAGCCTAATTCACCCAGCTTCCAGCAGATGATCCAAAAGCTCTATTCTCATGGGTGCAATTGTAGTATATGTGGATTTTACTTCAATGTAGCAGAGATGAACAATTGTCATAATTAAGTAATATCACACAGGGCGTAGCAGGCATTGCTTGAAATTACAACAAAACACACGAAAAGCATCCAATGGAGGGGAAAGGCACAGCTTGGATGAAAAATAGCAAAATATGCATGCGAGAGAGCATGAAAAATACATACATTTACGTACGGGATGAGAGGGAATTCTTACAAAACTAAGACCATGAACAAATTAAAACAGTAAGAGCAGAATGGAGAATTAAATCCATAAGTAAGTGGTGCTTAAGTAGATAAGCTGAGAATTTTAAGTGCCATCTGATCAGGTAAAGTACAGTATAATGAGATGCTCTGAACTACAAAATTTCACCGGTGGGATCTAGTTCATTTTCAAGACTCTTTCAATTCTTGGAGGTAAGGTGCACTTTCAAGTTTGCTGATGCAGAGAGGGCAACGGGGGCAAGTGAAAAAGTAATGCCATTCTACCTGCTGGGCTTCTTACGATTACTTTTCACAGGAAGATAAAGAGTCTGCTCCAGTCACTTCTCATGAATAGAAGGACCTTTAAGACTGCACTATCTAATAAACAGGCTACTTGACCGGGAATATTTCACATTTTCAGCATTTCCCAGATCAGCTGCTTCCAGTTTGACTGTAAAACATTTCTCTCTGCTTCAAACATAATAAAACTACTAGTGAGTGATGTGCTGCTATTCAAGGAGCGCAAGATACATTTGTCCCCGGTACGAACAATCCACTACAACAGGATTTATACTTTTAACCTACGGAGAATCTACATCTAAGTTTCTACATCTAAACCAGTGTTTCCCAAACTCCAGTCCTCACGGCCCCTCTAATAGATCATGTTTTCAGAATTTCATTAGTATTGCACAGGTGATGGCATTATCCACATGGTGGCTCAGTGGTTAGCACTGTTGCTTTGCAGTGCTGGGTTCCTGGGCTCAAAGTGAGCAAATCCGCAAGGAGTTTGTACGTTTTCCCCGTGTTTGCTTGGCTTTCCTTCGTGTACTCCGGTTTTCTCCTACACTCCAAAGACATACTGATAGGGAGTTTAGATTGTGAACCCCAGTGGGGACAGTGATGATGAGCCCCAATGAATAAAATAAATATCAAGGCATCAGAAATTGCCACAGGGTCTTTAATCTGTGCAATACTAAGGAAATTCTGAAAACATGATCGGTTGGGGGCTGTGAGGGGTGGAGTTTAGGAATTATTGATTTAAAGGGAACCAGTCACCAGTTTTATACGTCATAAACCATGCCTATCACCTTTAAAAGCATGTAAATGGGGTTCCTACAACATCTTGATACCCTCATAGGTGCCCCCGCATATCTCCGAAAAAGTGTTTTATTCGTGTCCTACACTGCATGCAAATTGTGCGGTCGGTCCGATAGGTGAATCCAGCGCCGCCCCAGTATCTTCAAACGCCGCCTCTTCTATAATGACTTAAGTGACTTAAGTGGATGATGTCTCCTACATCATCCACAAAGTGGAATCAAAGACCGGCAAAGAGAAGTCATGTAATGCGCAAGCGACGGCTTCACTTCAATGTCACAATTCCCTGGCTGTTCAACAGGGCAAAGTGAGGCACGTGCGCAACTCTCGGATTCCACTGTACAGGCGCGAGACTTTAAACATTGTGTGGATGACGTAGGAGATGTAATCCACTTACATCAAGATAAATGGGGCGGCATTTAAAGGGACTGGGGTAGCGCTGAGCACGATCTGGATTTGCCCATTGGACCAGACAGCGCAATTTACATGCAGTGTAGATCATGAATAAAACACTTTTTTGGAGTTATGCAGGGGCACCTATGAGGGTATAAAGGGGTTGTAGGAACCCCCATTTACAGGATTTTAAAGGTGATGGGCACATTTTGTAAGACATAAACCTGGTGACAGGTTCCTTTTAAAGTAATCACAATAGAAATCAAAGCAGCCTGTGTGGCAACATCCTGAGAAAAGCCTGTGACAGTAAAAGAAGAGTTTTACTACTGTCCATCAAGCCATCACTGATGGTGGTTGCTCGAGGGCTTACTGAGATGCCTGCAACAGACCTAAAGCTTTGTAGAAAGAAGGAAAACATATGTTGTTGGCAATAGGGAATAAAGAGGGAAATCTAAAAGCCAAGATTAATTAAAAGAAATGAACTTACATAAATTACAAATCATCTGAAATATGTTGTAAAAAAAACATTTTTCTTAGATAAGCCGGGGATGAAAGTTTATAGGTTTCCAAAATATTCAGCTCAATGGTATCAAATAAAATATCTGTGCCATCTAGTCCAATTTGCAGCCAGCCTGCGCGTTATGAATTGTTAAATACTCAGTACAGAGCATTTGATGATTTAAGCACACAACAGCTTGAGTCCACCCAGCCAGCCGAAATTTTCATTTATTCCTGCTGTCTACAATTACCCACAACCATGTATTTTTAAATATTTCCAGCCTATAAAAATTACTAATTTTTGCCACTTGTGTTTATCAGCATTTCGACTTTGATTTGGATAAATTAAGCTCTCAAGTGTTTCTTGCTTTATGAAACTCTGCATGTTGTACACTTCAACACAAATAAATGACTTCTACCATTAGAGGTTTAAATAATGTAATGTATTTCATGCTCAGCCTGAAGCTGGATTCCAATGAAGTTGCTAATGCACGTAATGATTAAGTGTAACTCAAATACTAACTGTGTTGTTGAAAACATGACAGGCAATAATTTGGTCTATTATATTCTGCCATTTAATTGCCTAGTACAGACATTCTCTGACACGTTATGAAGCAATGATTTACAATTATTCAAGCTGCAAAGGTCAGAAAGTGACATTATAATCATCCACGCAAAGATCCCTTCTAATGCACAAAAACTAGGTGGAGCCACAAAAAAATATATATTCAATTTTACATTTCGGTTTGTTTTTTTTCTTTATGTAGTTAACATATTATATGAGGAAAAAGGCACATAACGCCAGTGCGGTCGTCTACTGCAGAGAACAGCTCTGGATTTTCTTATAGATCTAGTGTAAGCACTATGTGCGGACGCCGCCATTGCTTTGACTATGCTAAAACACCTTCTGCAACCCATTCACGCATTAGAAAAATGAATTTAAAAAGAGTCTGGAAAGGTAACAGTTGTACCAGGGCCCTTGTGCCCAGTGGCTCTTTTCTGTCACATGAGTATTATAAATGGGGCATTATAGGTTTGAGACCCTTTTATAGATTTTACATTCAGGCATAGGAGTTTAAAGTTAAGCCTCTGACTGCTTGCATGCGCTTTCCATTTTAATCCATATTACATTGACTCTTGACAGATTACAACAGTGATCTTAGCCTTAAAGGGAACCTGTCACCAGATTTGTCCCATGTGCGATAAGGCCACCACCTTTCAGCCCTGATATACAGCATTCTAATATGCTCTCTATATGCCCCCAATCCGGCCTGCTAGACAAGAAAAACACATTTTATAATACTCACCTACATGGCGGTCTAGTCCGATGGGCGTCGCCGTCTTCGTGATGCCTCCCTTCTTCTTGCGATGCCGTCCTGCTTTTTACTTTGTGTGGATGACGTGCCCTATGTCATCCACACAGTGTCCCTGGCATCGCGCTCCTGCGCAGGCGTAATTCTCTGCCCTGACTAGGGAAAAGCAAATTACTGCGGTACACATGCGCCAGGGCTCTTTGACCTTTCCCGGCGCATGCGTACTGCAGTACTTTGCTCTGTCCTCGACAAGGTATAGAGAAGTACGCCTGCACAGGAGCGCGATGCACGGGAGACTGTGCAGCTGACATAGGACGCGTCATCCACATCAAGCAAGAAGAAGGACGGCATCACAAGAAGAAGGGAGGCACCAGACCAAGACAGTGACATTCATCAGACCCCAACCACCCCATAGGGGAGTATTATAAAAGCTCTTTTTCTTGTGTTGCAGGCTGAGTTGGGGGCTTACATACAGCATATTAGAGTACTGTATATCAGGGCTGAAATGTGGTGGCCTTATCCCACATGGGACAAACCTGGAGACAGGTTCCCTTTAAAGGGAATCTGCCAGCAAATTTTTGCTATGTAATCTGACAGCAGAATGAAGTAGGGACAGAGACCATGATACCAACAATGTATCACTTAGCTTACTGGGTGCAGTAGTTATGATAGAATCTCAGTTTTCTCTGTTGCGGATTTAGCAGAGCTCAGAATGCTGAATCCTGTATAACGCTGCCCACAGTACTGACTGGCAGCTTACTGAGTAGATTGTATGTTGACAGAAAGCCATCAGTGATGTGGGTGTGGTTGGACTAGGAGGTAAGAGGCAGCTTGTCCTATAATGATAATCTCCTGCCGATAAAACATTGATTGTATTGAAACCACAAAACACAGCTTAGTAAGTGACATATCGCTGGAATGAGGCTCTCTTCCCCTACATTATGGTGCTCGCAGATTACATAGCAAAACCTGCTGATGCATTGTATTTAAAAACCTACTACTACAGGCTACAGGATTTTCTCCATGTTCCTGAAACAAATTGTAAAAATTCTACGAAGGACACTTCTTATTTTCAACTGGGGAAAGGCAGAGGAGGGCAAACCAAAAGCATGGAGATGAACAATATTGGAGTCCTATTGCTGGCAGGTTAGAGGGGGTGGGGGGGGGGCTCCTGCTTCAGCCAGTTGTTTTACAGCCAGACACAGAATAGTCAGAGGGAAGAGGAGGATTTAGCTGAGCTTCTGGGACACAGAACATTTATTTACACGTTTTTCAGTTTTAACAGCTATCTGATACAAAATACAGTGTAAAAGCTAAGGAAAGGTAATTTTAGATTTACAGTTTAATTAACTGTTCAATATTTAGTGTTCCTTTAAGGAGGACGACGACATGGTAAGGGCTCATGAAGACGTTCGTGCACTATTGTCTAAGCATAGAAATATATGAAGCTGTGCTCCGGGGACCTGTGGACAGTTGTTGTGGAAGCGTGCAAGGTCAGGTAGCTTTTGTGGGAGATTAGCAACAAGTGGCAAGTGAAAACGTAGTTTGGAATTATACAAGTCTCTCTAAAACATAAGACTCGCTTGACCAGCAGCACATAAGCCCAAAAGAAATAATGCTTTTCTTCAGCCAGAAGCAAACAATACAAGATCTTTTCTGAGGCACAGTCCAGAAAATCCACTTTTCACAGACACAGGCAGACGTCATGAGGAAGCTCTCCCTCTAAACAAGTCCTTGTCAAATGGCTCCTTCTTTTCAGCAGAACTCCGCTTTCTAGATTGAATTTGATGGGCGGGCGTAGCCATGCCCAGGTCCGACCCAAACTCCTCCACAGCTTTTCTAATTTTGGCAGAGATGCTTGAAACTAGCTAAAAAAAAGCCACAAAATGATTGTGCAACTCCTCGTTGAGCAAAAATTTTGTGAATGTTCAAAATGTTTTACATAAATGGTCTGGCATAAACACTTTGATAAATCAGCTCCACGGTATTCCCCTAAGCTCACACAGGCAACTTCCAACTTTTAACTACCTCTCTTTCAAGTGTCCCACGTGGAGCCTTAGCTGAGCAAATCTAAGATCTGGAGTGTAATATGGGAGTGACTATCCCACCCAGTCTCTACAGTCACTCCCAAATTCCAGCCTAGAATCCACCTAAACATACTTGATAACTAAATAATAATAATAATAATCTTATTTTTATATAGCGCTAACATATTCCGCAGCGCTTTACTAAATGTTACTCGGTGCCCATATCAAGAGCAGCAACCTCAGGAGCACATATCTACCATACATCCTGACGGCTGCTTACAACTTATAAAGTAAAAGTATATATTTAAAGGGAACTGGATAGAAACTTCTACCAAAGAACAATACTTCTACCCAAACCATTTCTATAGGTGTGTAGCCCTATAAACAAAAAGCCAATAAATCTTTTTATTGCCCCAAAGTGAAGGTCCAGCAGTGAGAACTCGTGTTTTGAAGTTCTGTATATGAATCTGGAAGTGACAATGCTCTTCCACTATACAGAACTTCAAATGCGATTTCTCATTCCTGGAGCAGCGCTTTGGAGTGATATTAGGCTCACCTGGCGAGGTGGATTCTCTAAGCCTCATGTCCACATGGGCACATGGACCCTGGGCATTGGTGCAGCAAACAGAAAGGCACATGGGAAGCGAGAACTAGGCACACTCAGCAATCTCAGGAGCAGGAGGGTGGATCAAGTGGAAGCCAGCAGGGATGGAAGAAAGTTGAAGCAAAGTATACACAGAAGGTGGAGCACATCAAACAGAAGTCTAGAGTCTCAATCCAAAGACACAGGTGTGTGTCCTAATCGGCAACTTGCAAAAGCAGACGTGGAGCACAACATGGACAGACTGATGAAAGAAGCAGAGCCAGAGACACCCAGGACAGGTGTGTAACAGATAAATAGATTGACTGTTTTATTTTTTAAAGAGCTAAACAGTCATATAAATGATGAGAGGTAGGGGATTGGTTAAGACGTTTCTGACAAGTTCCCTTTAAAGCACCACTCCAGCGTTTGGCTTTTCTTCAGCGCTGGAGTGGTGTTTTAAATGTAAGTCCCCTGCCCGCAGTCATATATTCACCATTTTTCGGCATCGCTCCCACAGTGCCATCGTGTGACAGTAGCTTCTGACTGGCTGGAAGTCTAATACAAGTCTTTGAGAGCCAGAACAAAGCGCTCATACTTGTATTGAAAAGTGACCTCCATGCCGCTCCATGAAACACTGGAGCTGCCGACAGGTCACTTTATGCAGGAGATCGACGTTGAAAACAGGTGAAAACACCAGAAGGTGAGTATGAGACGGGGGCAGGGGACTTACATTTAAAGCACCACTCCAGCGGGCAATGAAAAAAAAGCTCTGGAGTGGTGTTTTAATAAAATGGAATATACCAGTGACATAATGTTTTCTAATATTTCAAAAATGGAAATAATATTAGACAAGGCTGAAGTCCGTTATTAAAAAAGAATTTTTATTATAGCAAGAATATAAAACCATCACAAAAATCTCAGACTGTTACTAATAAAAAAACGACCTAGTGTGAGACCTTCTGTTTGTGACAAAATTAAAGAATTAATGTTGCTGAAAGCTCACTTCACCTTATAAAATGACATTTTTAAAAATTTAAAATTTATAGCAATTAAAACTAATGAAGAAATGCCACATGAGCTGCTCATGCTCAGGAACTAATAGGTCCACTGAGCATTTTCAAGATTATTTAGCCATCAATGTTAATGAATTGACATTGTCAGTAGTGTTAATGTTCCGACACTCCATGCCGCCTCTAATCCAATACCTATTTCTTCTATTGTCTATACTTACAGTCATACCCTGCCCTAACTTTTCATTTTACAATCAATCCAACCCGTAAGGTGTGACTTCTCAGATGTGCTCTTTCAAAGCTCCTTTACTTTTACTATTGAGTCACAAGTCTACACTCATCAAAATATTGTTACAGATTTGCCAAAATGAAACTGATGTGAACTTTAATGGAAAAAAATCTAGTTTCAAACATAAAAGATCGACTTAGACAATTATTATGACAATTTTTTTTGTTGAGCCAGCTTATAATTAGTCGATTACAAGGGTCTGCCGCTGTTGGGACTGCAAGTAGTCAATGTCCATGCAAGCACCATCATAGGTGAAAATGAAGCATTATTCAGTTCACATAGAAATCATTTGGCTATCTACTTAAAAGGGACTGTCAGCAGGATTTGCTCCCCCATTTCACAGACAAGTCCAGCAATACCTTTACATGGCCAGTCCATTTCTCCATTACTGAGAAATCAGCATTTGAATTGATATACATATTAGGCTGAAGAGCTATGGTAGATCTGAAGTTTCTGTCACTCCAGATCTATTACCTGCTCACCTCCATCTCCTCCTGCTAGACTGATAGCGCCTATGCTGTGTGACTTCATGCAAGCAGGACATGGCGGTGCTGGGCAGGGAATAGAACTGGAGTGACAGAGGTTTCAGACGTATCATGTTTACACAGGACAATGTGCTGACGACAAAGTGGCCAATGGACACATGGAACGGTGAGCACCCCGAAAAGCATGCCTTAATACCCCTCCCAGGGATTCACAACAGCATTTAAGCCCCGGAGCATTTTCCGTTTTTGCATTTTCGTTTTTGCTCCCCTTGTTCCCAGAGCCATAGCATTTTTATTTTTTGATCAATATGGCCATGTGAGGGCTTATTTTTTGCGGGACGAGTTGTACTTTTCAACGCCATTACTAGTTTTACCATATCGTGTACGGGAAAACGGGAAAAAAACTCCAAGTGCGGTAAAATTGCAAAAAAAGTGCAATACCACAGTTGTTTTTTATTTATTTGTTTTACCACGTTCACTGAATGCTAAAACTAACCTGCCCTTCTTATTCTACAGGTCATTACGAGTTCATAGACACCAAACATGTATAGGTTCTTTTATATTTAAGTGGTGAAAAAAAATTCCAAAATTTGGTAAAAAAATAAAAAATAGCGCCATTTTCTAAGACCCATAGCGTCTCCATTTTTCGTGATCTGGGGCTGGTTGATGGCTTATTTTTTGCGCACCGGGCTGACATTTTTATTGATAACATTTGGGGTAGATCCGATGTTTTGATCGCCCGTTATTGCATTTTATTGCAATTTTGCGGCGACCAAAAAACGTAATTCTGGCGTTTAGAATTTTTTTTCTCGTTACGCCATTTACCGATCGGATTAATTCTTTTTTTATATTGATAGATCGGGCGATTCTGAACGCGGCGATACCAAATATGTGTATGTGGGGTTTATTTTTCATTATTTTATTTTGAATGGGGCAAAAGGGGGGTGATTTAAACTTTTATATTTTTTATTTTTTTTTTATATTTTTAAAAACTTTTTTTTTTTACTTTTTGCATGCTTCTATAGTCTCCATAGGAGACTAGAAGCAGCAACTATCCGATCGCCTCTGCTACATACAGGGGACGAGCAGGTCCCCTGCATGCAGCAGAAATGGTCCTGTGCTATGAGCGCCGACCACTAGGTGGCGTTCATAGCGACAAGATCATGACAACCACAGGCGTCTGCTGCAGACCCTGGGTTGTCATGCCCACCCATCGGCGACCCGCGATCACGTGACGGGGTCGCCGGTGGGCGGGGCTTATGACACGCTACCCGGAAGCGCGCGTTAAATGCTGCTGTCAGAGATTGACAGCGGCATTTAACATGTTAACAGCCGCGGGTGGATCGCGATTCCACCCGCAGCTGTTGCGGGCACATGTCAGCTGTAAGAATCAGCTGAAATGTGCTCCGTTCAGTGAGGGCTCAGCGCAGCAGCCCTCATTGAACGGGCAGTACGCAAATATGCGTACTAATACGTCCCCGGTAATTAAGGGGTTAAAAGTAGCGACCTTCGCTTGCTGCTGTTAGATGCAAACCTTTGCTGTGTAAAACAGCCAGCTTCTGCCTCTATGACAAAGGCTCAACTTCTGAATCTGCGTCAAATGCAGAAATCCAATATTGGATTTACTACTACATGCAAAGTCTGGAAGGGATTAAAAAATATGTTTTTCAAACTAGGCAACCTCTTTAATTCCTTACAATCCTTACAGACCAAGCCTATTCTGGCCAGAAATTAAAGCTGTTATCAGGTTTTTGTCATGTAGAGGCAGAGACATTAATTCCAGCAGTGTGTCACTTACTGGGCTGCTTGCTGTAGTTTTGATAAAATCATTGTTTCATCAGCAGGAAATTATCAGAACAAAACTAGTAAACCTGCTGCCCTATAGACCTCCATATTCATATATAGCCGAGCCCCCACCACTGATTGACAGCTTTCAGCCTATGCATAGTGTACACAGAAACATGTAAATCATTGGCGCTGCATGATCACATAGCAAATTACCAACAAGGTGACACAGGAACTCCCCTCCCTCTTTCTAACCAACTATACACATTGCTTATAACTGGATAAATTCTGTACTGAGTGAAGCATGTAACAAAATTACACACCAACAAAACATTCCCATCTTTATTTTATCTAGTATTTTCCTAATTTAGTCTATTTAACACATGATTTATGTAAAGAATAAAGCACCAGCAGATAGATCTAAACATATACAAATTATTTCAAATAAACAATCACTAAATAAATTGTACCGCAACAACATTCTGCATTATAAGTTAAGAAAAAGTAAAGTTTAAGTACTTGACACCTTCAAATCCTGAGTGGACTGGCGTTCAGAAAGGTTCTGCATAATGATTTATTAGCATACGTTTTGATTTTTCAAAATGGCTGTTATACATTTGTATACTGGGATTTTTTAAGCAAAAAAAAAAACACAACTGTATTGAAGTGCCGACACAAAAAATAGGGAGTGCTGCTCTGAAATAATCTAAATAAGGGCTGAATAATTTATATTTTTTAACTTATCTTCTCCGTTGCTGAGATATTAGCTTGTAAAGTTTAAGTAATAATTTATGATAAACCCAAAAGGGCATTACCAGAGATATTCCTTTGGGGGCGTGCACTTTGTCCCCTGCATGACAATGACCAATCATAAGCAGGAGGGGTCACGTTAGAGGAAAAAAAGGATACACCCCCAGAAGGTCAAAAGAACATGCCTTCTCCTGTGATATGGAATAATAGTTTTTTTTCTCAGCTCTTATTTCTGCAGCTATTGTGTAGAGTAATGCAGAGCTGAGCGTGATTACAAACACCTCTTGTAGCTTTCTTTTCAAGGCCGCCAGTTTGGGGGGAAGTGGATACAGCTGAGGTGAGTGTGATCACAGACATTTTCAGCTTTCATCTTACAGCCATCAGGTTAGTGAGAAGGGGAATACAGCAAGAGCTAAGAGTGATTACAAACACCTTTGGAGCTCTCCTCTCACAGCACTGTCAGCTCATTCCCCACTCCTCACACTGGCCTCTATGACATGAAAGCTTAAAGTGCTTGCAATCACACTCAGCTCTGCTCTACACCACATAGTAGGTGCAGAGATCAGGGCTGTATATCATTGCATCTCACAGGAGAAAGCATTTTCTTCTGACCTTCTAGGGGCATGTTCTTCTTTCCCCTGCATGACGCCTCTTGCTTATGATTGGTCAACGTCAAACAGAGGAAAAAAGTACATGCACTGAGAGATGAATCTATAGTAATGTCCAGGTGGGTTTATAAATTTTAAAAGCCAATATCTCTGTAACGGAGAGGAGAAATAAAATAAATAAATAAAAACTACATTATATTCAGCTCTGCTGCCACTATCCTCTGATGTGGATAGTTTAACATGCTAAAACTGGTGAAAGGTCCTCCTTAAAGTAGCAACCTGGTTGTTTTCAGTCTAATGCATGAGCAGTAACAGTTAAACCAGTCCTATGAATCGGGAAAGATCCCTGAGATCTTCTCTCATCAACCTCTTTAGAACACACAGTGCTCAATAAGCCTGCCTTACTAGAACTACAAGGCCTTTTAAATCTAGAAGATGTGTTCTTGATAATAAAATAAAGGCATGAACATCATTGTTGCTATACAGCAGTTAGACTGAAACGGCCATTTAGTCATAAAGTCAAGTAGATTTGTAATGCAGGTAAAGATGTAAGTTAAAATACAATATAATCCGGTCATTTGTGCGTTGTACTAACTGTAACTGAATGGCAGTGCTCTTTGGATCGGCTAGAAGACCTCTTCACGTTGGTTACACTGACTCCCGTAAATTGGTTTTATATGATGCACATATTCAGAAGGTTAATTTTATTGGCATAATAACATTAATAAAAAAAAAAAAATCCTCACCAGCATCTAGAATATTAAACTCTACTTTGTACATTGTAATGCCATACTGTTAAAACCTTTAAAATATTTCCTTGAAATGAATCAGTTGTACATTTCACATTTTCATTGCCTTGAATAAAATGTAACATTTTAGAAGGACAATTAAACACTGAAAATGAGAATTCTTTGAAAAGAAAAGTGATTTTGAAAGTGAAGAAAGCTAGAGAAAGCTCATTAAAAATGACATTAGGCACAATTTAATAAAAAAAAGCAAAATAAATACAAAAAGTTCCAACATTTAAAAACGTGAAACTACCTGAGTTCCTTAGAATAATGTAAAAAAAAAAACAGGAGCAAAAAAAAAAAAAAAATCAGCCTTCCAAGTTCTATATTTTTTATGTCTTTAAGTATAATTTATAGTTCTCTCTGGCAATATGAATGAACATCCTATAATTTAGGCAATTTACAGATTACAGGTTCAGATTGACCTTGTAGCCCCATACAATTGCTCATCCACAGAGCAGGATTAGGAGTGGGAGAGAAATGTCATAACTGTATTTAAGGAATTTACCATAACAATGAAAAGCAGGGTATGCATGCATAATGCTAGCCATCAGGAGCACTTCTAGAGGAATGTACATCTGTAGGCTTTTCTATTCCAGGGGGAGAGATCTACAGGAGCAATACACGCGGTTTACTCACCCACATACATGACACTTGTATTCTCTCATTCCAAGGTGTCTCTTCACATGGTTTCTGGCATCTCCAAGCTGAGCTGCTGCAAACTTGCATATTTTGCATTTAAATGGCTTTGAGCCTAAGGAGAAACACAAAAGCAGCAATGTGTGAACATATCACATCGTAGAGTGATCTGCTAATCTGTTCTGAATTGCCTTAAGAATTGCACCAGATCACTGAAAAAAAAAAAAAAAAGTTGATAATCACGTGATGATTTTGGCTGGCGTTACATAGTGTAGAATTTTTTGTTATTTACAACAGGTAAAACAGTAAAAATAATTCATCATAAAAAGATTTTTTTTTTTACATTATGATTTAAATAGATGGATTTGAGTAGCAATTCTATTTAATAATTGAAGCCCAACGCATTGACATCAGGACAAGACTGGATGATGACAGGGAGGGAAATCTCTAGATGAAGTGTCCTCCCCAACCATAAAGAACAAGAGAGCGGGTATCCAACATCTGTCTTTCTGTTGTGGGGGCATGGTCATACCTGTCTGGTCTCCAAAATGTGTGTAGTTTACATCTACATACAGTGGTGTGAAAAAGTGTTTGACCCTTCCTGATTTCTTATTCTTTTGCATGTTTGTCACACTTAAATGTTTCAGATAACAAAACAAATTTAAATATTAGACAAAGATAACACAAGTAAAACACAAAATGCAGTTTTTAAATGAAAGTCTGTATTATTAAAGGAAAAAGAAATCCAAACCTACAGGGTCCTGTGTGAAAATGTTTTGTTACATGTAAGGAAAGTGATGTCCTACTGAAACTGGTAGCCAGGAACGGTGACGACTGTGACGCTTTGGCTGAAGTAGACTAAAGTACTGAAAGCTGAAATCATAACCAAGTGGATTTCCACATTGAATGAAACACCCAACAGATTAATAGAAAATTGTCTGGAAATAGTCTTTAAGAGGAGACTTTAAAGAGGTTGTCTCAAGTCCATAAATGGGGAAAACTGCAAAGTGCTTGTAAAAAATAAGCAACTCGGCAATTTATCCTTTATTAAAATCCTCTCCATTCTCAAAAACTGAAAGATTTTACATTTTATAGAGTACAGCTAACAGCCTCGGTTACCAGCCACCATGTAATCTTTGTTTACCTAGGCAAGGAGCACATTGCATGACCCGGCCCTATGCCTTACAGCTTGCTTGCATCGCTCTGAAGCTAGCCAGATCGTTGGATCTGACCATCCTCTAATCCCACTGCGCTTCTCCCATGCTGCAAAGGAAAACCTGCTTCTACTAGCAGCCTGGAAAAGGGAACAATTTGGACCAAAAAGAACACTCTGGACCAGCGGCGCGACCATGCGGCTAGTCTGAACTGTCAGGCTTCAGGAGCGCACCGGCGCCGGCAAAGCAGAGATCCGGGTGAGGTGCGCTTCTGAAGATTCATCAGGAGTCAACCCCATTAATAGATCTCTGTTTAGCTTTTCTAAATACAGGTATGAATATATGAATAGCTTCATTCCATGAATTGACACTTAACAGTCAGATATATTTTAACCACTGTTAAAGAAATTACTTATAAATAAGAAACACCTTAATATCTCCAGGATAAGTGAGCAGTCCTGAAGCGGTGTCCTAATTTTCCAACATTTCATATTGGCACGGTTATTTCAGATTTTTCCTGTCACACAGCGAGGGTGATTCATCACTCTGCTATTGTAATGACATGCAATGTGTGAATATACTGTGGATAAAATATTATGCCTTTACGACTGTTTTATAGCCCAGAATTTATGATTATTCTGGAAACTAGAAGTATTGACATTTTGGCCATTATTTATTTCGAGCACAAACTTTATTATTGGATGCCGTGCATTGGGCAGATATATGAAACAAGATAGAACTGGTGTGATTAACTGGTTATTTTACAGCAGACTGGAGGTAAAAAGGGCAATGGATCAACACCCTGTAGAAGTTTGTAAAGTCAAGGTTCATGCAATGTAAAAAATGGGATTAGATTAGCTTATTGTTACCTAGCAAATACAAAAATCCTACATATATCAAAGTGTTAAATATCTCATCTATAAGGTTAGTTTATGCTTCGTGACGTGCTCCGATGGCTTCAGGGAACCGCCTAGGACATGCAGGATCTCTAACAAGTAGAGGACTCTGCTAAGACCGAATTTACCCTGAATGAAAGCTGATCAATAGCACACTGTGCAGTGCCCTTCGAAATAAGACTGGCCTCCAAAAAAGGCTGGTTGAAATGAAGTCCTAGGTAAAACTTGAGAGTCTTAAATTTGAATGCAATTCCCAAAAGCTGACAAAAAATGAAGCATTTAATTTCAATCTTTGAAAAGAAATAAAAAAGTCAACAGTACTAAGCACGGGCAGACAAGGTTGAATATTTCACAGTTCAATGACAATGAGGCTAGATCTCTTAATACTTCCATTTCTAGCAAGCAGAAGTAGATGTAAAATATATTTAGCACCTGAATGGTTATATCTAGTCAGCTTTATATGTTTAAATGTCAAAAGCAGGTTGGGACTGGAGCTAACAGCAATCACATCTCATCAATCACACACAGAAACTCCAGTTTATTTAAATGATGCAGATAAAACTAAATTAATCATTAATTTGGTGACATTCTAAATTGTCATTGTGCTGTGTAAAAAGGGCTAATGCAAATTGTATAAAAATAGAAAAGGAATATCTTCCTAGACAAGGAGGCTGACAAAAACGCAGTGTGACTTCAGTATATTAAGCAGATTTTGGACCAACATATATTTAAATGTTGAGTGTCTATACCTGCTGGCTCAATATCAGGGATTATTGCATCAAATATGTTCCACCAAGACAGTTGAGAATAAGTTTTCTTTTTATACAAGGGGCAACAGAACCAACTTTACCTGAAGACCTGCAATTCTGCTCTAGTGGATTCTGTATTTAACTACTTCTAGACTGCCCATAGACTATAATCATCTGTGCAGTCCACCCTTTACTCTGCACTGACGTTCTAAAATGTCAATGGAGAGTAAGCAGCTTGTACAAAATTTTACAGACGTGAGGGTGGAGAGAGAGAATGTCAGACACAGCCATACTCCCCACAGAGAAGATAATCATGTTTATTAACATTTTTACCTTTATCACTGTATACACAAGCTGAACCAGTGCTTGTGTATACAGATTCAGACTCAAAGATCATTTGATTACTGGGTGTAGGGAGGGAGCAGTGGCTGCTGGGTCCAGTCAGCTCTGCAGGTAGGAGGATTAATTTCCTCTTTGACTGAGGCTAATATACCAGCCTGAGTTACAGGGGAAATCAGCAATAAAAATAATGTATACTACGATATAATGGCCCCAAAGGTTTAAAAAGAACTATGTCAGCACAGAATGACATAGCACCAAGTAAAGGTGCTCGATGCACGTGGCTAAACTTTTAAGTGCAACTTCCCACCTGCTTGTTTTCCTTCAATCTCCATCACCCCTCTCTTTTTAATTGACAGCTCTGGCTATAGGGCCAGCAAAGGGCAGAGATAGATGGAAAACAAGCAGATGTGAATGAGCACTTAAATGTGTGAATATACCTTTGTGCACCAAGCACCTATTCTTGGTTTGAACAGTAATTCTGTGCTCACAGACTCTCTTTAACACCTTATGGGGGCTACAATGTATGAAATAAATTAAAACAGAAAAATAAGAAAATAAAAAACGAAAATGGGAAAAAAAATGTAAAAAAAAGAAGGTACTACCAGTTTGAATTGCTGATTCTAGCTTCTCCCCCATTGAAAAAAATATATTTCCAATGTATAAAAGTAATTTCTACGTAAAGGGAACACAATTTGAGATGTTTTAGTGCTCCTATGTGGTCGTAAAAAAAAAATAATTAAAAAGATGTAAAAGGCACGTATTTCCTTTTTCTTTTTTTTCAATTTCCCCTCGATATCAGAAACAAAAAAAATATATATATACCACTCACATAAAAATTAAGCCCCATGTATTGGGAAAAAAAAGAGAAAAAATATTTGAATATCTGAATGTGAAAAAATTAGAGAGCCATTAAAATCACATTTATGATAAAACCCAAAAATGAAATGAGCCTGGTCAAAAAAGGAGGAAAATGTCTCTGTCCTTAGCAGGTTAAATGTGTGCAAACCTTAGTAGATGGTATGAGATGTGGGGCAAATTAGACAGTTCTAAAGACACTAGAGAGAAGGAGGGCACCATTGTGAAGAAGAAATAAAATCACCACATACTTGAAAAAACTAAACAAAAGAAGTTTGCACTAGGCGAGGATCTAAAAGTTACACAAATATTGTATTGAATATTCAAAAAAAATTAAAATAAGTTAGAAATACTGTAGGCGTATCCAAACAAAAAAACGGTGTGCCCATAATAGAATAGTCACAAAGAAGCTCTGCCACTCTCAAAATAAATAATATGGTCACCAAATGTAATTCTAGTCCACTGACCAGGCAGCTATGAAGAGGTGCCATGAAAGGGCA
Organism: Phyllobates terribilis; assembly: GCF_046119375.1. Classification (NCBI taxonomy): domain Eukaryota; kingdom Metazoa; phylum Chordata; class Amphibia; order Anura; family Dendrobatidae; genus Phyllobates; species Phyllobates terribilis. The sequence continues at coordinate 535,718,062 of NW_027362764.1, forward strand.
TACTTGGTCTGAAACAATGTTTACGTAGGTGTTGGCAAAGTAATGAATGCCGGGACCCAAGGGATTCCAACAGAATATTTTTCAGAGGATCATTTGCCTCAGTTAATTTCCCTTATTGCCATTATTCATTCTGATGCTACCTCAGACAAAAAGAGGACAAGCACCCAGCCATTGACATGATGAAAACGCAGAAAATTAAAAACAGACCGCCTTCTTATAACGCACCAGAGTCCAAATCTGATGGTCAAGAGCCCTTTGTAGACAAGGGGCAGCATGGTCACCCTAACAGGTCAGTGGCTACACAGCTTTACAGCAAGCAAGCACAGCAATACCATGCTGCAGCAAGCAGTGATGTGCTGTCCGTCTTTGGGCCACATTTGGTAGGTACAAACCACTACATACTGGGAATACCATTCAAAATACAGTTGTGGAGCTACTCTGACCCAGTCATCCAGCCACCACGATTTGGCCCTTGCCAGAGACATTCAGGTCCCTTGCGCATGTCCATTTCACCTACTTCCAACACATCTACTTCAAAAACTCTCTGGTCTCACTCCCTTAACAAGTGTCAATATATCGAGATACTCCATGTTTGCCACTTCATCAGTCGCCAGTTTTAATGTTATGGCTGATCAGGGTATAAATAAAAGGACAATTGGATTGGAAGCCATCTCTCATGGCCCCTACCAACCTGTTCATACACTATTCCTTGGACCAAGTAGTACAAGTGATCTCGCCATTAGTCCGGAAGCAACTAGGCAGAAATCTCATATTTCCGGACCTTCTGTGCACATGGTTAATGAGGTGACAAATCTGACCTCTTAGCCGAGGTGCCAAGTATCCAGATTTATTACTTGGTCTTAGAAATATATAGGAGCTTTATTTCGCTGCTGTTTGTAAACCTTTCTTTTAGAGTCTCTCAGCCTTACTACTTTAGACCACCTTCCTCTTATTCCCAGAGTAGCCTCAATGGGAGTTTATCGGATTGCCTAGTGACTAGCTGCTTTGTACTGATTGAATGAATTCCTAAGAGAAAGAAGTTTCAATAAACTGATGATTTAGGTCACATTTAATTCCAATAGTCAAGATCATAAACAGTTCACTGTAGGGAAGGAGTGAACTGCCTCCAAAATTGGAAAGTTTGTGCCTATTAGCACAGCATGCAGAAATCTCTGAATAGACGAGCTTTAGTAACTAGCCCGCTGCGCTCACTGTATTTATTTGTATGAGTTAATTTGAATGTAAATGAAAGCACTAATGCAGATGTTTTTATTCAGCAGGAACATGGTGGTCATTTACTAATCTACATTCATTAAAAATATTAATAATCATTACCAGTAGACAGCAGATCTACAAAACATATTAAAATTATGACACAAATACTGGCAGATACTTTATGTGATCTGCTTTATAGTATAATGTTGGAGAGAAGACGCCTAATTCATTCAAGAGTATTTCTATTCTTCTCCAGACTGTGTATACTGCTGCCACTGATCATTTCTGATGCCCCAATCCATCACCATGAAAACCTTCACCAATCTAGTACCCCCTCAAAAAAGCTCTATACCACACATAGGGCCATCTGTTCTTAAAGGGAACCTGTCATGTCCCTAAACACTATTAACCTGCATATAAGAGGTTAATCTGCCAGGTAATAGTGTTATAATGCTGTATAGCTACCATACTGAAAATGCAGCTACCTGGACGAAACGTTATTCCCCCTGGTAGCCGCCAGCTTTCAGTCATAGAGCTGTGCACAGAACAGCCACAGCTGTCCGCATGGAGAGCGGCATCCGTAAGCATACCCGGGCACTTTTAATTAACAGCTCGCTCTGCAGCGCACCTATGCACAGTAAGCTATCAAAGTGCCGGGGCGGGCTTGTATCCGCCGCTCTCAGTGCTTAGAGCGGTGACTGTAGCCACTCTGACTGAAAGCCGGCGGATTCAGGAATTAATGTAGTTTTTTCCTGGTAGCTGCAATTTCAGTAAGGCGGCCATAATTTTAACGCTATTAACCGGCAGATTAACTGTATATCTGCAGATTAATAGCTTTTGGGGACATGACTGGTTCCCTTTAGATGAGAATTGAAAAGAATGACGGGCACTACACAGTGATGTTCGAGCTGTGCAGATTGTGTATTTCCAGTGGCTATAGCACCAGGTTTTGGTGTCGGACCCACACCAATCGGATACTGTTGATAGATCCAAAAGGATGGGTCATCAATATCTCAGTTCTGGACCTTAAAATATAATACACAATTGTTTTATTAACTATAATGGTACCTATAGTATTTTTATTGGCAGCAAAATGTTCAAATCATTAATAAAAAAAATATAACAGAAATTTTATTTAGAGGGGTGTCCTTGGTTAGAGAAACAGAGCAGCTATCGTTCAGAAAAAACAACGGCCCCTTATCCCCATTTTTTTGCATCTAGTGTGAATCCCACTGAAGTGAATGGAGACAATCTGCAATAACACACAACTCATGATTAGGGCTGACACTGTTTCTGAAAGATAGCAGCCATGTTTTTCTAACGCTGGACAACCCCTTTCAGTAATTTCTTTTTTTTAACTCTAAAGCAGTGATTCTCAAACTGTTCGGAGGGCCTCATTGATGAGGTTTCCCCAACTGTTAGTGAGGCTCAGCAGGGGAGGCAGTTTTGACAGGAGTAATTATAGACTCCACAGGCCTTTTCATGGTTGCAGCAATTTCTGGTTAAGCATCAAAACTGACTCCTTTTGTCCTTATTTCATTCTTCTATCGAGTTCCGGAGACAAATTTTACGTTTCATTGAAGTAATTTTTTTCCCCCGAGTGTTGTCAGGGCCTTAGACCAACAAACTAAACATCATCATATTCAGGCTGATGAGACCCCAATAGAAAAAAACTAAGATGCCCAGTTCTAAAATATACCAGATAAATCCAAACTGGCACTTGCAGATATTTTCTATCACTTCGATTATTAAAAGCAGAACCATTTATATAGGAGTATTCGTTTCTGCTAATCTGCAGAAAATGTGTGTGTTGACGTGCCATTTCAGAAAGCAATTACAACAAATCTGAACGATGCTCAAAGTGTGCTAACTTTTACTAAATGTTACAATCAATGATGTAACTTCTATAAGTAAGGCTGTTCTGTCGTATATTGATAGTTACCTCACTTTCACATACACATTAACTTGATTTTAAATGCAATTAATACATATAGTCAAGGAAGAATAATGGACTACATTCTGCACTTAACCTGGTGGACATTTTCAAATGGCACAAGTGACCAGTGCAAACCTATTTTGCATTGTAAACGACTAAATAAATCTTAATGGATTAAGAATGATCAGCTATCAACACACAAGGGAAATTAAGTGCTGAAATGCCTACATTGATTATTTTAAATTATTAGCCTTACTCTGTTCTTGAATTTGTATGCTTTTAGTGAGCTTTAACACATTTACAAGACTTATTGACTATAATTACAAGAGAATTCAAGTAATGGACACATCAATTATAAGCAACATGTCTTGACCAGACATTGGCATAAAGAATTCTAAAGAGAACTCCATTAGCATCTCCTCTTTCATTTTATTCACTTTTATCTGGCTTATGAGGGCATTTTGAGGGCTTCTACTAGACCCCTAACCAGCTCTGGATTTTTTATTTTTTTTTTTACAAATTTTCATTAGTAACATACATTTAATACATATTTTAGACTTATACCTATTTTTATGCATCTAGAATATTTTCTGCACTTAGCAATTGTGGATATATTTCCTATATATCTATAGGAAAAACGGCAAACTTTATATCATGTGTGTTTTCATGCCCCTCTGTTTCATATTGAAATGCAGGTAAAAAAAAATAATTATATATTTTTTTCTATATATTTTAATACAGCAGCAAGAGACTACATGCATATATTATAGATTACCAACACATAGATGATTAATGAGGGATGCTATAACTACAAGATCCGAATACACAACTTTCCCTTTTCTTTTTAAAAAGAACCCGTAATTTTCCAAATTTTTTTCTATGTATATGGTAAAGTTTCTGATAACTTACTCAAGTTTAAAACAGCAGAGGCGACATAGATAAAAGTGTTCCAATTTAATACAGGAGCAGCTAAAATAAATAAAAACAACTGCCATAGAGTAGATCTATATTCAGGTCACACTCTGACAACCAAAGGGTTTTGAAGTATACACCTTTAAAGGAGTTGCTCCACGCACAAAGTACATTTTAAACTATAGATCTTGGAATAATAATAAATTCAACAACCGGATGTGTAAAAAAATATTCCTGTGCCAAGATAATCTGAAACATGTGTTCCTGCTATGTACTGTGTAATGACTGTGTCCGACCATGAGGAACTGCTCCAGTTCACAGTCATCACATAGAACAGCGTTCCTGGCTGGACGAGAAACCTTGAGCCACTTCTGATAGGGGATTATATAGACTAAACAGCAGTGGCTCGCAGATGCTGCTTTCTGAGCCAACACATTTACTTGCCTGTATTATCATGTGAGTGAGTGTTTCTGCGACGTCTCCAGCTCATCATAAATCTCTGAGCTTATCATAAATCAAGGCAGTGACAAAGCTGCTCCAGTGGCTGCAGAGCTAATATGTCAAGGACTTAATTTGATATGATGACCTCAGATTTCTGGAGATGCAGAAACACTGACTCCTGTGATAAAACAGGCAGAGAAATGTGTTACCTCGGAATATAGAAAATATCATGTATAAAATATTAAAAAAATGTTTGTTTTAAAAAAAAAAAAAAAAAAAAAAGAGGGAACCGGGAGGCAGCCAATCACACAAATCATTTAGCCACTTACGCACATAGGTTGTTAGGTTGCCTTACCTGTATGTGTTCGGATATGGGCAAGGAATGCCATAGAATTACTGCTTTTGCATATTTTGCCACAGTATTTGCACACATTTCCTTGATTTTCTTCTCTTTCTTTGTTTATCTGCTCTGTGTCCTCCTCAATGTACTTTTTGACCTCTCTGAGCAATTCTTCATGCTGTTCTTTAATATGTATGAATAAACTCTGTTCAGAATCAAAAGGTTCAGTGCATTTTACACATTTAAAAGTTCCACCTCCTTCACGTCGTTCTTCAAAACTAGCCAACTCGTTTTTGTTATGGCCAATGCTGGCCAAATGCTGATGAAGATTACTTTCTGTAAAAAAGGATTTACCGCACAGCAGGCAATGGAAATGTTTTTCTTTTACTGGATGTTTCATAGAAATATGAACATTTAACCCACTGAGGCCATCAGCTAGGAATCCACATTCATTGCATCGTATTCGGTTTGAGTCTCCTTGAGAATGTCCATTTGCTTTTTTTTTCCTTGCCAGTTGCGGCTCCTGTATTTTGGGGGCAAGGCTGCTGAACTTCGATGCATCGGTTATATCACTTTCTAAGGACTCATTGCAAACAATTTTTAGCTTTACAATTGAAGAATCAAAAAGGTGTTCACTTTTACTAATAATGCTATTAGGTTCTGATAAAACTTCAGTCACTACTTCACTCTCTGAAACCTTCTCAGTATCATTATTGGTAAAGGTATCTTTACCGACAGAGTCTTCGTGGACTAAACAGATCTGTTCAGTAACGTCTGTGACAGGACTTTCCTCTGCACTTAAAGCAACTGAATTTGTTGGTTGTAATGTTTCATCCTTTGCTAGTAAATCAGTGTTTTTTTCGAAGTCCTCTAATTTACCATCTTCTGTGGGCTCAGACTCATCTACCACTTGGGATATATGATTACTAGCATTAGTCTGTAAAACCGGGCACAGATCTGTATTCCCATTACTGGACAGTGGGCTCGGACCAATTTCTACAACATCTTCACTAGAGACATTACACGGCAATCCTTGTACATCATATTCCACCTTTTCCATCGATGAAGGACATGGAGACTTAAGAGGAGATTGACGATTGACTTTGTGTGTCTCGGAGGACACATGCGTGAGCATATCCTTGTGTGTCGGAGCATAGAAATCACATGCTTTACAGTAATACTTATATGCCTTCATATGCTTCTTTTTTACATGGATTTCTAAAGATGTAGCGTCCCCAACAAATTCGCAATATATGCATTTCTCATTTCCAAGATTTGTGCATATATTTTGTACATCTACAACTGTGCCAAGATGTTCATCTGTAGATGTATCTACCGGCATACTATCTGGATTATCAGTAGGGGCAGGTTGCTCCTGGGAAGTGATCAAATGTTTATTATTAATAGCTAAAGTGTTTCCTTTTTTCTTAACAGAAGCTTCAAACTTTGTACCATCGGTGGAAACCACAATTTCGGTTTTCTGTTGGTTGAGTTGCTGCTCTTCTACACGATTCTTATGCTTTTTAGTTATACAGTGTCGCTCCATGTCGCCTTTAGTTACAGTGTCATAATTGCATACCTTGCATTTATAGTTGTACTGATGTGTATGCTTCCTCCTAACATGCACTTTAAGGTTCGTTACACTGGATGCTATAAGTCCACAGTAAGGGCAAGCGATAGAAAGATTTCCCTTCGGCCGTCCTCTTTTTGGAGTGGTTAAACACATTGGCGCAGTCTGACTTGGGGCGTGTTTAGAGCAAACAGATTCTTCAGGGGGGGGAGAAACTAATTCCGAAGGTTCCTGTGCTTCACCACCATCCTCATCTCGATGTCCATCTTTGTGCGTCATTGAAGGCTCAATAAATGAGACCCTCTCAATGCACTCGTCAAAAAGTAATCCAATGTTGTTTTTCTTGGCGTTTTCAATATGTTTACTCCTTCTTATGTGTCTCTCCATACCTTCCTTATACATTGTATATATATTGCATGCTTTACATAAAAAGTGATAATCACGTGTATGGCGAAGTTTGATATGTCTTGTCAAAACTGTAGATGATCTGGTTTTATAGAAACATTTTTTGCATTGAAATTGAGGTTTCTTGACTTCTTTTTCAATACAATCTGTTACTGGTACTTCTACTTCTTGAAGACCAGCATGATTCTCATCTTCTTTCCGAGTGTCTTTTGCAAGGTTCACCTTCACCATGCTCTCGACATTAGTATTACATTCTTTGTCCTGCGCCCCAATGTGTGCCTCTGATGTTTCATGGTGTAACTTGTCATCAAGTGATTTAAAGTCAATCTTGCAAACACTGCAATGAAAATACATCTCTTCTTTGGATTTCATGCGACTTTCCATAGAATCCATTACTGGTACTTCTACTTCTTGAAGACCAGCATTATTCTCATCTTCTTTCTGAAATTCTTTTGCAAAATCCATCTGCAGCCTCATGTTCTCGATATTAGTATTACATTCTTTGTCCTGCGCCACAATGTGTGCCTCTGATGTTTCATGGTGTAACTTGTCATCAAGTGATTTAAAGTAAATATTGCAAACATTGCAATGAAAATACATCTCGAGCTTGGATTTTATGTGACTTTCAATACAACTTGTTACTGGTACTTCTACTTCTTGAAGAACAACACGATTCTCATCTTCTTTCTGAGATTCTTTTGCAAGATCCGTCTTCACCCCCATATTCTCGACATTAGTATTACACGTTTTGTCCTGCGCCCCGATGTGTGCCTCTGTTGTTCTATGGTGTAACTTGTCATCAAGTGATTTAAAGTAAATCATGAAAACACTAGAATTAAAATACATCTCATGTTTGGATTCTGCTACTGGTACTACTACTTCTTGAAGACCAGCATGCTTCTCATCTTCTCTCGGAGATTCTTTTGCAAGATCAGTCTTCACCATGTTTTCGACATTAGTATTACCTCTTTTGTCATGTGCCCAGATGTGTGCCTCTGATGTTTCATGGTGTAACTTTTCATCAGGTGATTTAAAATAAATTTTGCAAATACTGCAATGAAAATACATCTCGTGTTTGGATTTCATGTGATGTTTGAAGGTTGACTTACTTTTAGTTTCGAGCCCACATAGGCAACAATTTAACAAAACAGTACTTTTCTTATGATTATCATTTTGGCAGTGCTTTTCAAATTCCTCTCTGGTAACACACGAGTATCCACATGGTTGACAATAAAACTGCATTTGATTAGCATGTCTCTTCCAGAAATGAACAATAAAGTTTTCTTTGGTACTAGCAGCATGGCCACAGTATAAACAACTATATTGTTCTGTAAGCTGCGTAGTTTGTATTACTTTGAGGGTAGCGGGCGGTAAAGTACTTTCAACATCATAAAGAACTTCCTCATGAGTAGAACTTTCACTTGTCAGATATGTTGCCGGTGCAGATTTTTTGAGGAATGTTTTTATTGGAGGATTTACATTTCCTTTAAAATATACAATGGAATCTTCAAGTTTACCCTTATTACTCATCAGATGTCTTTTTAATTGTCCAAAACTATGCTTTCGTCTAAACAAGTATCTCCTCTCATGTTTGTTCCGATCATTCTTCAGCTTGGCTATTATCTTACTAATGGGTTTTGATAAACTTTCTACTTTCGGTTTTTCTCCCGAGTCTCCGACACTAGACAAGTCTTCTGGGTTTTGTTTGCAAGTATTCAATGAGGAGGCACAACAAGCTTTATTCTCGTCACTGTGTGAGGCTGTTCCTTCCACTTGTATGTTCCTTGTGTTATCCATATTGGATGGAAGTTGATTATCTTGACTCGAGGCAGTGTGTGCTTCTAATATTTTAAGAGTAGGGGCTGACATTTGATTTCTACTTTTACTTATTGAAATTTTTCTTTTTTTAACACACTTTTTCATGCATAACTTTTTTTCCTCAATAGTTTCTCGACTTTGTGGATCAATAACAACCTGAGTTAGTAAGAATTTTTCATATGCATTTTGAAAGTGTTTTTCTGTCGTGGTTGAAGAACTGCTTGTTGCAGGGACTTCAGAAGTCTTACATGCATTATTGTCAACAGGACCGTCCTCAAGTTTCTCATCAACAGTGTCAAGTTCATCCACTTTGGTTGGCGTTGTGGGGCAATCTATAGATTGCTCCTCGTTGGAGCTCAGAACATATTGAACTGTCTCGGTAGTTTCCACTTCACTGACATGCAAGTAATGTTGGCCATGAAGATAATCCAGTTTATTGACTTCCTTCTCTGGTACAGACAATTCTGGTCCAAGCTTTGCTCTTTTTGGCAAACAAGGATTTTCAGAGTCATCTCTGGCCTCACTGTCTGAGGGACAGGACTGTGGATATGGTCTCTTATTGTCTGCAGATTCATCTTTAGTGATGCTAGGTTTATCATCTTTTTTCTCAACAGTCACCACTTCTGCTACAGATTGGTTTCCTTCATTCTTTTCATTTTCCATATTTAGTCAATCATAAAATGTCCATTGATAAGAAACTTTCCCTAGTTGAAAACAAAAAAAAAAATAATGTAAGTGATAAAAGAAACAACAAACAATATAAAAATAAAACACATTTTAAAAGCATTATCTGAATTCTTTACCTCGCATGGAGATATTTACAAAGATTAAGAAATCTAAGAAGAAATTATTTTCTCAGTGAGGAAAAATATCGGAAGCCATGTCATTTCAGGAGATTAAACAAGATTACACTGCAGAGATCAATAATGTACATGTATAATGAACAGCGCTTTATTGGAAACAATACACTGGTGCCAATAAAAGTGTCCACATCAATAATTAGCTATTAAGTATCACTAAATCCTATTCCAGCCTCCCCCAAATATTAAAGACATTGACAGGAAAGAATAAATGCTACATAGGTACGCTAAAACAACCAAGTTGTCAAAAGTCTGAGAAACCCAGGGGCCGATTCATCATTGTTTTTACATCTTTTTTTTGTCTAGTTTTGTGGTTTTTATTGGCTATTCTTTATTTGCCTTTTGTAAAATCTATTTTTTATGTGTTCTGTTTTGTGTGTTTTTTTAGTTCACCAATGTGAGCGGAATTTAGGCTTTCCAGATGCTTTCACCCAATTCAAAAAGTCGCAAACTTTGTGCAAATGTGATCCAGAGTTCTCCTGGAGTGACTTTATGTGTGGCAGGTTAAAGAGAATCTGTCAGGAGGCTTTTGCTACCCCATCTAACAGCAGCATAATGTAGGAGCTGAGACACAGAATCCAACGATGAGCTTACTGAGCTGCTTGCTGAAACTAATGATAAAGCCACTGTTATATCTGCTGCAGATCTATCAGTTCTGATTGCTGAGCGCTGTATAACCCCGCCCACATCACTGATTGGCAGCTTTCTGGCTATGCACAGAGTACACATAAAGCTGTCAGTGGTGGATGGTCCTCTAGTGAAAATCTCCTGCTGATGAAAGTGATTTTTATCAAAACTACAGCAAGCAGCCCAGTAAATGACACATAGCTGGAGTTAGAGTCTCTGTCTCTACATCATGCTGCTCTCAGGTTAGTTCGCAAAAACCTGATGACAACTTCCCTTTAACCTCTTTCCGACATGTGCCATACTTTTATTACTATCATCACCAGAGCCCGCACCTTTCCAGGCACATGACAGTTGATCTATACAGCTGTCATGTGCCCCTAACAGCCGTGGGTGGAATCGCGATCCGCCCGCTGCTAACTAGTTAAATGACGCTGTCAATCTCTGACAGCGGCATTACTAACCACGCCCATCGGTGCCCATGTCACATGAAAGCGGGTCGCCGATGGGTTGGCATGATAACCCAGGGTCTGCAGGAGACCCCTGTGATCGTCAAGTGGTCGGTGCTCATAGCCAGAGAGCATTTCTGCTACATACAGGCAATCTGCTCATCGCCTGTGTGTAGCAGAGGCGATCAGACAATCGCAGCTTCTAGTCTCCCACGGACACTATTGAAGCAAGTGAAAAAAAAAATGTTTTTAAATATATAAAAAAAATATATAAAAGTTTACATCACCCCACTTTCGCCTCATTTAAAATAAAATAAAAATCAAATATACACATGTTTGGTATCGCCGAGTTCAGAATCGTCCGATCTATAAATATATCAAAAGAATTAATCCGATCGGTAAATGGCGTAACAAGAAAAAAAATTAAAAATGCCATAATTATGTTTTTTTTGGTCGCCACAACATTGCAATAAAATACAATGTTTTGATCTCCCGTTATTGCATCTACCCAAAAATGGCATCAATAAAAATGTCAGCTCGGCGCAAAAAAGAAAAGCCCTCACCCGGCCCCAGGTCCTGAAAAATGGAGATGCTATGGGTCTCGGAAAACGGCGACTTTTTTTTTTTTTTTTTTTAACAAACTTGCATATTTTTTTTCACCACTTAAATAAAAATGAACCCATACATGTTTGGTATCTAGGAACACATAATGAGCTTGGGAATCATAATGGAAGGTCCGTTTTACCATATAGTGAACATGGTAAAAAAAAAAAAACTGTGGAATTATAGCAGTTTTTTTGCAATTTCACCGCACTTGGAATTTTTTTTTACAGTTTTCCAGTACACTATATGGTGTCGCTCAAAAGTACAACTCGTCCCGCAAAAAATAAGCCTTCACATGGCCATATTGACCAAAAAATAAAAAAGTTATGGCTCTGGGAGGAAGGGGAGCAAAAAACAAAAAAGCAAAAAAGGTTAACGCTTATTTTGAAGGATTAGGAGCAAAAAAACGACATTGAATACCGCAAAACAAAAAAGAAAAGGGACTTGAAAACAACTGCAACAGATGAATCGGGATCAAAGTGTTTAAAGAGTTAGACAGGTTCTCCTAAAATAGGCTTATCCAAAGTTGTACCTATTACTACTGGGACCCAGTGATCAACTACAATCTGTGGGTTTATCTTGCTAGTAAGTCTTCCACTTCCCTGCACTACTTACAATTGAGGAATTAGAGCAATACTTTGGGCTCTTTAAATCTATAGCCTATAACTCAATGTCCTCATACAGTCATTGAAAGTGCATTCAATTCTAGAAAACCCCTTTAAATTGGACACATTATATTAGTCTAGAAATGAATCAATTAAACATTCACACTGTAAACTATTTTAAACATGATTGATCCACAATCATCAATCAATCACAATTTAATACCAGTACATGCTTGTTTTGTGATTGACCAGAAAGGAAATGGGATGAGAGAATTTTGGGCACTAGACTCGACTAATAGGAATCAGAAGCATGGACGTCTGCTAACCGCATACATCACATAGTGTAATCATTATCAAGATGCTTTACTGTAAGTTCTGATCAATATTTTACTATCCTTATCATATGACTCGAGTCAAAATGATACTGGTAACCACTCAAAAATAAGTCTTCACAAAATAATCACTAATTAAGGTAATTTGTCATTTTACCCCCTCCTAACTGCCTGATTTTCAGTTTTTTTGCACTTACGCTTCCTCCTCCCATTTTTCCGATGGGGCATCGCTTTTTTATTTTTTCATCTACATAGCTTTATGGGTGCTTATATTTTGCAGGATGATTTGTAGTTTGGAATAAAACAATTAATGTTACCATACAATGTACTAGAAAGCAGGAAAAAAGTGCAGTGAAATTGCAAAAAAACAAGAAACGCAATTCTACAACAGTTTTTTTGGGTTTTGTCTTTATGTCATTGTGTCTTAATAATGACCCTGGAAATATGATTCTGCAGGTCAGTATAATTACGGCAATATCAAACATGATTGGCTTCTTTTTCTTTCTTTTTTTTTTTAATTTAAAAATGGTGAAAAAGTTAATTCAGAAATTTCTAAAAACAAAAAAATAGATAAAATTTGGCTTGTGTTACCACTTCCTGAGACCCATAACTTTTTTTTATTTTTCAGTCAATAAAGGCGTGTAAGGGCTTCTTTATTGTGTGGCGATCTGACATTGTTATTAATATAATTTTGTAGTACATATAATGCTTTATACTGAATATTTTTAAGGAGGCACAATAACTAAAAACCCCTAAATTCTGGTGTTTTGATTTTTTTTCACTTTACAGCGTTTCGTGTATCAGTTAATTAATCTTATATTTCGATAGGTCAGACTTTTATGGACTTGACGATACCAAAAAAAAAAAAAAAGTTATTAGTGGGATGATTACAATTTTTTTTTCAGAATTGTAAAAGATTTTTACTTTACTATTTTTTAGTCCCCTCAGGGGACTTTACCATGCGATTTCTGATTGCTCGTACTATATTGTATTATACTAGACAGCTGTATTGAAGTATATAAACAAAATTATGTTCTCCAAAGAAGCCCACCCACATGCTGGGCTTTAGAGAAGGACAAAGAAGGCAGTCATTGGGGAATTCAGCAGCCCCCCCATCTGCTATAAAGACCCATTGGAATTGGAGAGGCACAGTGGGGAGCTGATACACATAGCAGTGATTGTGCTATTTAAAAGCCACTGTCAGTAAAGCCCTGTCACACTAAGGCTATGTGCCCACGATGCAGAAATGCTCCGGATTTTTCCTGAGCGTTTCTGCATCTCCCCTGGCAGAAAAAAATGCATGCGGATTGTACATGTGGATTGTACATGCGGATTGTACATGTGGATTGTACATGTGGATTGTACATGCGATTTTCCTGCCAGGGACATGCGGAAGTGAAGCGTCTTCACATGCATTTCCACATGCGGGTTGACAAGCGCTTTCCAAACGATTTTAGCATCACTTGGAAAGTGCTTGACAACTTGGTCACACTATATAAATCCATGCAAAAAGAATGTTTAAAAAAAAAAAAAAAAATCTATACTCACCTTCTGATGGCCCCCGGTGTCTTGCTTCCCTCCGTTCTCCCTTGTCAGCAGATCGCGGTACACTGAAGGACCTGCCGACGTCAGCATCGTGTGACCCGTCACATGACTATGACATCAGCGCAGGTCCTCCAGTCCATTGCGAGCTGCCGGCAAGCAAAGACAAGTACACCGGAGGCCATCAGAAGGTAAATATAATGTTGTTTTTTTTATTTTATTCTTTTTTTCACAGTTTCTATGGTACCCAGGTCCGGAGGAGAGTCTCCTCTCCTCCACACCCGGGTACCGTCCGCACATTGGAACGCATGGAATGCGCATCTACATATAGTGATGCGTAATCCATGCGTTCCAATGCAAGTCAATGGCGGCGAAAACGCAGCACTTCCGCAAAATAATTGGTAGTGCCGCACATGCGGATTATCAATGGTGAACACGGCAGGCCTTCTACCATGCGTTTTTTAAGCATTTTTGCCGCTGCGGAAACGCTTAAAAAATGCATCGTGGGCACACAGCCTAAGCGAGATCGCTGCTGAGTCATAAGTTTTGTCACGCAACAGCCACCTCAGCAGCGATCTCGCTACGCTTGACACGTAGCAGCGACCAGGCCCCTGCTGTGAGATCGCTGGTCGTCTCGAAATGGCCTGGAAAATTTTTTGATCGTTGAGGTCCCGCTGGGTAGCATGCATCGTTGTGTTTGACACCTTACCAACGACCTCGTTGGCGACTCAGAACTGAGACACATAGGCGTACAATTGCGTTGCATCGTTCTACAGGTCGCTACGGGTCGCCGTATCGTTGCTGCGTCGTTGGGAAGATCTGACTGTTTGACATCTCACCAGCGACCACACAGCAACGCAGCAACGATCCCTGCCAGGTCGTATCGTTGTCGGGATCGCTGTAGCGTCGCTTAGTGTGACGGTACCTTAACTAACAGCAGCATTTAGATGGTTAAATGATCAGATATGGGCAGCATGGTGGCTCAGTGGGTAGCGCTGTGTCCATGCAGCGCTGGGGTCCTGGGTTCAAACCCCACCAAGGACAACATCTGCAAAGAGTTTGTATGTTCTCCCCGTGTTTGTGTGGGTTTCCTCAGGGTTCTCTGGTTTCCTCCCATACTCCAAAGACATACTGATAGGGGATCTGCATTGTGAACACCAATGGGGACAGTGATCATAATGACTGTAAAGCGCTGTGGATATTAATGGCGCTATATAAGTGAGTAAAATAAATATCGTCCCTGCCACTGCTGTTACAGGAAGTCATATTCTTAGACTCTCTTGTAACAGGGTTGGTGCCACAGGATTGGAGGATAGCAGATGTGGTACCGATATTTAAGAAATGTATGAAAGTGGAACCTGGTAACTACCGTCCGGTAAGTCTGACATCAGTAGTATGCAAAGTTATTGAGGGCATCATAAGAGATGATCTGTAGAGTTATATCGCAGAGAATAATATAATAAATAATAATCAGCAGAAAAACAGGTTGTATTTATCCAACATGTTGGGTTTCTATGAGGAGGTAAGTGCAAATCTGGACGTTGGTAATGCGACTGATGTGATTTATCTGGACTTTGCAGAGGCATTTGATACTGTACCACATAACAGCCTTATACTGAAGCTACAGAAGCAAGGACTTGGGGATAACTGTATGCAGATGGGTAAGGAATTGGCTAAATCAGGGCTCGACAAACCCAGGCGCCTGGTCGCCAGTGGCGCCTAGAAAATGTTGCCTGGTGCTTGAGGAGTTGAGAAGAAAAAAAAATACTCTCAATCCAATCCCACCTCCTGCACGGAGTCATCCAATCGGAGGAAGCAGGGACAGTATCGCTCAGGCCGCCTTCTCCACTTTGCTCCGCCCCCTTATGCTCCGGGACTGGACAGGGAGAGTTGGGTTACGGGGGAAGCAGGGCCGGCGTCAGCACCCGGCGTACCCGGGCAAGTGCCGGGGCCCTGGAAAATCAGAGGGGCCCAGCCGCCCACTCACTGTCGGGGCCCGGGCCCACACACCCACCCGCCCACTCACTGTCGGGGCCGGGCCCACACACTGTCGGGGCCGGGCCCACACACCCACCCGCCCACTCACTGTCGGGGCCGGGCCCACACACCCACCCGCCCACTCACTGTCGGGGCCGGGCCCACACACCCGCCCGCCCACTCACTGTCGGGGCCCTGGCCGCTTCCTCGGCACCTGTTCAGGGACGCAGGCGCTGCTTGATTGCCGGCACTTCCCCCAGACATGGCCGCGCGCTGTCCGGCTGGGTCTGCTAGTAATGACACGGCAGGGTCGACGGCACTGCACCTTTAATTGTGCTTGTGTGTCGCTCCTGCCGCGTCATTACTAGCAGACACAGCCGCACAGCGCGCGGCCATGTCTGGGGGAGTGCCGGCAATCAAACACCGTCGGAGCGGAGGTCCTGCACAGATGGGCGGGTGGGGCCCAGACCCGACCGCAAGTGGGCCCCTCTGATGTTCCAGGGCCATGAAGTCTGTGACACGCCGGGGGCCCTGCACTGCCCCATACCCGAGGAGCTGCTGGACAGGACACTGGACCGGGGACAGGTGAGTGAGGCTTCCCCAATCCCCATATTAAAAATATTAGTAATGGGTCTGTGTGAGTGCATGTATGTGAATGTCAGTGTATATGACTGTGTATATATATTTGTCTGTTTTATCTATGTGTATGTCTGTATGTGTACATATGTCTGCGTACCGTGTGTGCGCGCGCATATGTCTGCGTACCGTGTGTGCGCACGCATATGTCTGCGTACCGTGTGTGCGTGCATATGTCTGCGTACCGTGTGTGCGTGCATATGTCTGCGTACCGTGTGTGCGCACGCATATGTCTGCGTACCGTGTGTGCGCACGCATGTCTGCGTACCGTGTGTGCGCACGCATATGTCTGCGTACCGTGTGTGCGCACGCATATGTCTGCGTACCGTGTGTGCGCACGCATATGTCTGCGTACCGTGTGTGCGCACGCATATGTCTGCGTACCGTGTGTGCGCACGCATATGTCTGCGTACCGTGTGTGCGCACGCATATGTCTGCGTACTGTGTGTGCGCACGCATATGTCTGCGTACCGTGTGTGCGCGCGCATATGTCTGCGTACCGTGTGTGCGCGCGCATATGTCTGCGTATGTGAAGGATGAGGGGGCAGGCTGGGCCATGTGTAATAAATAAATAAATATATATATATTTATATATTTATTTCTCCGCCGTATCTGTGCATCATGAATCGTGTATGTGTTAAAAGGGCCCACTGAGACTCATTCACCCGGGGCCTAGAAAAACCTGGAGCCGGCCCTGGGGGGAAGGATCGCTGTGGCCGGGGGCCCGTTCTAATCTCCCGCTACCTGTGTAAGTACATACAAAGGCCGTGCTCCCCGGGGAGACGCCGTGTGTGAGGGGGTCTATATGTACAGTTTGTCAACAAAAAAAATTCTGGCTCCTAAATTTTTTGGCTGGCTCCTAGATTCTGAACAACTTTGTCGACCCCTGGGCTAAATGACAGGAAACAAAGTCATCATAAATGGCACGTTCGGGCGTATTGAAAGTGATAGGGCTGCGAGCCCATACTGCTCATACTGAGCACGTGTTGGAATTGATGACTGTAGAGCTCTCATGGAAGAGACAATATAGCAAAGGGTAGCCCAGCCCCCCAAGCAGTTGTCCTTGATGACATCCCATTTAGGATGGTCACAGCAGCCGCAACAGTGACCGCAGCGTCATCCCACTAATGAAGTCCCATTTGACAATCATCAGTGCATGCTGGGAGCCTCAAACATCATCAGATGTAAGAAAAAAAAACAGGACGTTAGAGTGGGAGCAGTAGGGAATTATTAATTGAAGTACATTAAAATAGTCGTTAGTTTTTTAAAAATTAAATAGACATTAATATTAAATTCACTGTTGAGTTTTGGACAATCCCTTTAAAACTCGATAAGAAGGTGGAGAAATGTATTTGTTATATATGCATGTTTAGCCCCTTCCTGACATATAACATACTGAGGAGTCATATGTTGAGTCCACATGTATGAAAAGGGCTCACGAGCTGAGCGTGCATCATACCTGGCAGATGCTGGTTGTGATACACAGCTGACATAGTTATGTAGGTTGAATACAGACCGAGTCCCATCAAGTTCAACCTTCCTCCCCCAAATGTACATTTTGTCACTAATTTAACTATAACCTACAATGTTATGTGTATCGAGGAAATCATCCAGCCCTTTTTTGAAAGCTGTTATAGTGTCTGCCATTACTATCTCTTGTGGTAGGACATTCCACAGTCTGACTGCTCTGACTGTAAAGAATCCTTTCCTGTTTAGCTGCCGGAAGCTCCTTTCCTCCACCCATAATGAGTGCCCCTGGTCCTTAGTGTGGTCTTTGGAAGGAATAAGTCATGTGTCAGTCCCTTGTACTGACCACACACATATTTATTTATACATGTAAATGAGATCTCCTCTGAGGCGTCATTTTTCTAAACTAAACAGACTCAACTTTTTCAACCTATCATCATGTGAGAGGCCTTCAATCCCTTATAATAATCTAGTTGCCCGCCTTTGAACTGACTCTAACTTCTGAATATCCTTTTTAAAATGTGCAGTCCAAAACTGAACCCCATATTCCAGATGTGGTCTCACCAGTGATTTATAAACGGGCAATAGTACGTTGGGATCACAGGATTTTATTTCTCTTTTTATACATCCTAAAATCTTGTTTGCTTTTGTGGCTGCTGCTTGACATTGAGTACTGCTGCTCAGCTTACTTGTAACCAGAATACCCAAGTCCTTGTTCTGTTCTGTAGTCCTGAGTATACTTCCATTCAATGTATATGCGGCAATAGGATTACTCCGTCCTAGGTGAATTACTCTACATTTATCTACATTAAACCTCATTTGCCAAGTGTTTACCCATTGAGTCATCTTATCCAGATCGTTCTGCAATATTGGGGCGCGGCAAGTAGGGCGGTAGTCACCACTCAGTACATAGTGGGCAGTGACTGTAACCACGCCCCAGCACTGACTGACAGCCGGCTCTGTACTGATGCACTACTGACAGCTAGCTCTGCACTGATGCACTGACTGAACGGGCTGTCAGTCAGTGGTTACATAGATACGGACAAAGGCTAGCACTCAAAAAATGTCTATTCCGGTGCTCGTGAACGGATCAAATGATCCACTTAAATGTCAAGATAATAATCACCGCACACAGTACTGAATAATTTTGCTTCAAGTGAAAATTATTCCATTTATTCCAATGTGATAGCGTGAAATCAATGACAAAGTAAAAGCTGACGTTTCGACCACTAGGTTTTCGGCCATTATTCTCTAGCAAAGTAGGGACCAGTACCTGGAAATCATTTTTTTCTATTAAGACTACTCCAAGGTAAAATGGGATTCCTCTCTATCTGCTGACATTGCTGGTGATGACACATACAAATGAAATAAGGCTGTGTGCCCGCGTTTTACAAGCGTATATGCCGCGGAATTTCCGCAGCGTAAACGCTTCAAAAACACTTGGTAATCCGTCCCCCATGGTCCTCAATGACAAGCCGCACTGTTAATGCCCATGCTGCGGATTTTTCCGCAGCGTTTATGCTGCGCTCAAAAATCCGCAGCATGTCCATTAATTTTGCGGACACGCAGCGTAATCGCCGCCATTGACTTGCATTGAGACGCATATAATCCGTGTCAGTACATTTGTACACACGGATTATATGCGTTTCAATGTGCGGATGGTACCCAAGTCTGGAGGAGAGAAGACTCTCATCCAGACCTGGGTACCATAGAAACTGTAAAAAAAAGAATTTAAAATAAAAAATAAAGTTTATACTCACCTTCCGATGTCCTCCCGGTGTTATCTCTGCCGCGTCCGCTTTCTTGCAATGCTCCCGCTGTTGTGAAGGACCTGCCATGACGTCACTGAGTCATGTGACCCATCACATGGCTCAATGACGTCACCGCAGGTCCTTCACACCACCGCGAGCCGCCCAAAACACACCGGACGCGTCAGAGAGAACACCGGGAGGACACCGGAAGGTGAGTATAAACTTTTTTTTTTTTTTAACTAACTTGGTCACACTACTATAAATCCATGCCGGTTGCATGGATTTATATAGGGTGAACAAGTTGTCAAGCACTTTTCCAAGTGATGCTAAAATCGCTTGGAAAAGCGCTTGATAACCCGCATGCAGAAATGCATGCAAAAACAAACGCTTCTACCTGGTGGGAAAAACGCATGTAAAATCCGCATGCGTTTTTCCTGCCAGGGAGAAGCGTAAAAAATATGCAGCATTTCTGCATCGTGGGCACATAGCCTAAGACACACTGTTTTGAATTCCCTATCACGCAGTTTTGCATGAACCATATACACTGTGTGCAGAATTATTAGGCAAGTTGCATTTTAGAGGATTATTTTTATTATTGATGAACAACTGTGTTCTCAATCAATCCAAAAGACTCAGAAATATCCAAGCTTAATATTTTTGGAAGTTGGAGTGTTTTTTTTTAGATTTGGCTATCTTAGGAGGATATCTGTTTGTGCAGGTAACTATTACTGTGCCGAATTATTAGGCAACTTAATAAAAACCAAATATAATCCCATCTCACTTGTTTATTTCTAAATGTTGTGCACGGATATTGGTTTACCTGGTGAAAATAAACATTTCTGACATGCAAAAACCAAAACCAAAAAAATTAGTGATCAATATAGCCACCTTTCTTAATGATGACATTCAACAGCCTTCCATCCATAGATTCTGTCAGTTGCTTGATCTGTTTTCCATCAACATTGCGTGCAGCAGCCACCACAGCCTCCCAGACACTGCTCCGAGAGGTGTACTGTTTTCCCTCCCTGTAGATCTCACATTTTATGATGGACCACAGGTTCTCTATGGGGTTCAGATCAGGTGAACAAGGGGGCCATGTCATTATTTTTTCTTCTTTTAAACCTTTACTGGCCAGCCATGCTGTGGAGTAGTTTGATGCATGTGATGGAGCATTGTCCTGCATGAAAATCATGTTTTTCTTGAACGATACCGACTTTTTCTTGTACCACTGCTTGAAGAAGTTGTCTTCCAGAAACTGGCAGTAGGTCTGGGAGTTGTGCTTCACTCCATCCTCAACCCGAAAAGGTCCCACAAGTTTCCTCTTTGATGATACCAGCCCATACCAGTACCCCACCTCCACCTTCCTGGCGTCTGAGTCGGACTGGAGCTCTCTGCCCTTTACTGATCCAGCCTCTGGCCCATCAAGAGTCACTCACATTTCATCAGTCCATAAAACCTTTGAAAAATCAGTCTTAAGATATTTCTTGGCCCATTCTTGACGTTTTATCTTATGTTTCTTGTTGAAAGGTGGTCGTTTTTCAGCCTTCCTTACCTTGGCCATGTCCCTGAGTATCGCACACCTTGTGCTTTTTGATACTCCAGTAACGTTGCAGCTCTGAAATATGGTAAAACTGGTGGCGAATGGCATCTTGGCAGCTTCACGCTTGATTTTCCTCAATTCATGGGCAGTTATTTTGCGCCTTTTTTGGCCAACACGCTTCTTGCGACCCTGTTGGCTATTTGCCATGAAACGCTTGATTGTTCGGTGATCACGCTTCAAAAGTTTGGAAATTTCAAGATTGCTGCATCCCTCTGCAAGACATCTCACAATTTTGGACTTTTCAGAGCCAGTCAAATCTCTCTTCTGACCCATTTTGCCAAAGGAAAGGAAGTTGCCTAATAATTAAGCACACCTTATATTGGGTGTCGATGTCATTAGTCAACACCCCTCCTCATTACAGAGATGCACATCACCAGATTTACTTAATTGGTAGTTGGCTCTCAAGCTTATGCAGCTTGGAGTAGGACAACATGTATAAAAAGTATCATGTGATCAAAATACTCATTTGCCTAATAATTCTGCACACAGTGTATTGGATACCTGGGATAAGGAACGGTCCACTATATACAAGACTTACTTGGCACAGGGGTATGGCTCGATTTTATTATATAGTATTAGATTAGGTCAAGGAAACCTTCTCTATTTATATTGTTATAATTGAACAGGAACCCCCCCGGCCAGGAGGAATCATAATTTTCACCTGAGACCTGCCCTTTCCTCTTTGAGGTCCCAGTACCATCTTGCAAATATAGGCAGGGTCGGACTGGGCTGGTGGGGTACCGGGAATTTTCCCAGTGGGCCCCGCTCCCTGCTGCAGAGGAGAGGGGGAGAAGAGAACGGAAAAAAAAAAAAAAAAAACTGTGGTTTTAAAGGGCACGGGCCCTTTAAAAGCGCAGGCGCAATCTATGCAGGGACGCGCGCACGCGGCGTTCAATATCTGAACCGCCGCGGCGCAAGTCTCAGTGAAGCAGCTGAAGCTGCGCGTCTCCCTTCGCTGGCTGGCATATGACGTAATCATCATGCGCCTGCTGTGAAGGTGGCGCGCAACTCAGCCGCCGGAGGACACCGCACGGGAGCGCAGGAAGGTAAGAGGTATCTGTGTGTGTGTTTGTGTGTGTGTGTGTGTGTGTGTGTGTGTGTGTGTGTGTGTGTGTGTGTGTGTGTGTGTGTGTGTGTGTGTGTGTGTGTGTGTGTGTGTAGATGCAGAATGGGATGGGCCCCTGGCTGGACACACAAGGGGTAGCCCTGGCTGCACACACGAGGGGGAGCCCTGGCTGCACACACGAGGGGGGAGCCCTGGCTGCACACACGAGGGGGGAGCCCTGGCTGCACACACGAGGGGGGAGCCCTGGCTGCACACACGAGGGGGGAGCCCTGGCTGCACACACGAGGGGGGAGCCCTGGCTGGACACACGAGGGGGGAGCCCTGGCTGGACACACGAGGGGGGAGCCCTGGCTGGACACACGAGGGGGGAGCCCTGGCTGGACACACGAGGGGGGAGCCCTGGCTGGACACACGAGGGGGGAGCCCTGGCTGGACACACGAGGGGGGAGCCCTGGCTGGACACACGAGGGGGGAGCCCTGGCTGGACACACGAGGGGGGAGCCCTGGCTGGACACACGAGGGGGGAGCCCTGGCTGGACACACGAGGGGGGAGCCCTGGCTGGACACACGAGGGGGGAGCCCTGGCTGGACACACGAGGGGGGAGCCCTGGCTGGACACACGAGGGGGGAGCCCTGGCTGGACACACGAGGGGGGAGCCCTGGCTGGACACACGAGGGGGGAGCCCTGGCTGGACACACGAGGGGGGAGCCCTGGCTGGACACACGAGGGGGGAGCCCTGGCTGGACACACGAGGGGGGAGCCCTGGCTGGACACACGAGGGGGGAGCCCTGGCTGGACACACGAGGGGGGAGCCCTGGCTGGACACACGAGGGGGGAGCCCTGGCTGGACACACGAGGGGGGAGCCCTGGCTGGACACACGAGGGGGGAGCCCTGGCTGGACACACGAGGGGGGAGCAAGGCTGGACACACGAGGGGGGAGCAAGGCTGGACACACGAGGGGGGAGCAAGGCTGGACACACGAGGGGGGAGCAAGGCTGGACACACGAGGGGGGAGCAAGGCTGGACACACGAGGGGGGAGCAAGGCTGGACACACGAGGGGGGAGCAAGGCTGGACACACGAGGGGGGAGCAAGGCTGGACACACGAGGGGGGAGCAAGGCTGGACACACGAGGGGGGAGCAAGGCTGGACACACGAGGGGGGAGCAAGGCTGGACACACGAGGGGGGAGCAAGGCTGGACACACGAGGGGGGAGCAAGGCTGGACACACGAGGGGGGAGCAAGGCTGGACACACGAGGGGGGAGCAAGGCTGGACACACGAGGGGGGAGCAAGGCTGGACACACGAGGGGGGAGCAAGGCTGGACACACGAGGGGGGAGCAAGGCTGGACACACGAGGGGGGAGCAAGGCTGGACACACGAGGGGGGAGCAAGGCTGGACACACGAGGGGGGAGCAAGGCTGGACACACGAGGGGGGAGCAAGGCTGGACACGAGGGGGGAGCAAGGCTGGACACACGAGGGGGGAGCAAGGCTGGACACACGAGGGGGGAGCAAGGCTGGACACACGAGGGGGGAGCAAGGCTGGACACACGAGGGGGGAGCAAGGCTGCATACACAAGGGTGGGGGCAGGCTGGATACATTAAGGGGGGGGAGCCTGGCTGGACACATAAGGGGGGGAGCCTGGCTGGACACATGGGAAGGGGGGCGCAGGGGGTATATGGGGGAGCAGGCTGGACACATGGGAGGCCAGGATGGATGTAAGGGGGGGAAGCCAGATATATGGGGGGTGGGGCAGGCCTGAAATGGAGGCCAGGATGGATATATGGGGGGGCAGGCTGGACACATGGGGGGCTAGGATGGATATGTGGGGGGGCAGGCTCGATACACATGGGCTAGGATAAATATATGGAGGGGCCACGCTGGACATATGGGGGCGTGTCAGGATGGATATATGAGGGGTCAGGCTGGACACATGGAGGTCAGGATGGATATATGGGGGGGCAGGCTGGAAACATGGAGGCCAGGATGGATATGTGGCGGGGGGGGGGGAGGCTGGCCACATGGGGGAATAGGATGGGTATATGGGAGGGGGAAGGCTCAATACACTTGGGCTAGGATAAATATATGGAGGGGGTCACACTGGGCATATGGGGGCCAGAAGGGATATATGGAGTGTGGGGGGGGGGGGGGTCAGGATGGATATATGCAGGGAAGGGGGGGCCCAGGATGGATATATGGGGGGTGCCAGGCTGGACAAGGAACTTAATTACTGTTTGGGGGCCAGTTTTAGGAACATACTTTATTAGTTTATGGTGGCCAGTGAGGGAACATTATTATTTTAGAGTCCAATTAGGGACATTATGACTTCTGTAATATAATTTACTTTTTAGGAAATTGTTTTCCATGGGATGGGACAAAAGAGGGCTCCTGTTACTGTGCAGGGCGGCACTATATCGCTTTTTTTCTTCAACTGGTGTAGTGTAGAAGTCGGGGAGGGGGAAGTGGGAATGTGCTCTAGAAGAGATCAGTTATTGATAACTGTGTATTATTTTCTGCAGAGATGATTCCTGGCTGGAAGAAGTGATGGCCGTCTGTGCCAGATGAAGAAGAAAAGCGAAGATGAAGAACTTCACCTAGAGACGTCACTGGTCAGTCAGTGTATTACATATACAATTACACTACACACGTGGTCAAAATTGTTGGTACCCCTCGTTTAATGAAAGAAAAACCAGCAATGGTCACAGAAATAACTTGAATCTGACAAAAGTAATAATAAATTAAAAATTATGAAAATGAACAAATGAAAGTCAGTCATTGCTTTTCTGCTTCCACAGAATTTTAAAAAAAATTAAATTCATGAAATAGGCCTGGACAGAAATGATGGTTCTTCTTAACGTAATATTTTGTTGAACAACCTTTTTGAGGCAATCACTGCAATCAAACGATTCCTGTAACTGTCAATGAGACTTCAGCTCCTCTCGACAGGTATTTTGGCCCACTCCTCATGAGCAAACTGCTCCAGTTGTCTCGTGTTTGAAGGTTGCCTTTTCCAGACGGCATGTTTCAGCTCTTTCCAAAGATGCTCAATAGGATTTAGGTCAGGGCTCATAGAAGGCCACTTCAGAATAGTCCAATGTTTTCCTCTTAGCCATTCTGGGGTGTTTTTAGCTGTGTGTTTTGGGTCATTATCCTGTTGCAAGACCCATGACCTGCGACTGAGACCAAGCTTTCTGACACTGGGCAGCACATTTCTCTCTAGAATCCCTTGATAGTCTTGAGATTTCATTGTACCCTGCACAAATTCAAGATACCATGTGCCAGATGCAGTAAAGCAGCCCCAGAACATAACAGAGCCTCCTCCATGTTTCACAGTAGGGACAGAGTTCTTTTCTTGATATGCTTCATTTTTCAATCTGTGAACATAGAGCTGATGTGCCTTGCCAAAAACTTCCATTTTTGTCTCATCTGTCCATAGGACATTCTCCCAGAAGCTTTGTGGCTTGTCCACATGTAGTTTGGCAAATTCCAGTTTGGCTTTTTCATGATTTTTCTTCAACAATGGTGTTCTCCTTGGTCGTCTCCCATGAAGTCCACTTTGGATCAAACAATGACGGATGGTGCGATCTGACATTGATGTTCCTTGAGCTTGAAGGTCACCTTTAATCTCTTTAGAAGTTATCCTGGACTCTTTTGTTACCATTCATATTATGCGTCTCTTTGATTTGTTATCAATTTTCCTCCTGCGGCCATGTCCAGGGAGGTTGGCTACAGTCCCATGGACCTTAAATTTCTGAATATGTGCAACTGTAGTCACAGGAACATCAAGCTGCTTGGAGATGGTCTTATAACCTTTACCTATAACATGCTTGTCTATAATTTTCTTTCTAATCTCCTGAGACAACTCTTTCCTTTGCTTCCCCTGGTCCATGTTGAGTGTGGTACACACCATGTCACCAAACAGCACAGTGAGTATCTGTAGCCCTATATACAGGCCCACTGACTGATTACAAGATTGTAGACACCTGTGATGCTAATTAGTGGACACAACTTGATTTAATATGTCCCTTTTGTCACATTATTTTCAGGGGTACCATCGTTTCTGTCCAGGCCTATTTCATGAGTTTAATTTTTTTTTTTAATTCTGTGGAAGCAGGGTTGAAAAGCAATGACTGACTTTCATTTGTTCATTTTCATAGATTTTTAATTTATTATTACTTTTGTCAGATTCAAGTTATTTCTGTGACCATTGTGGGTTTTTCTTTCATTAAATGGGAGGTACCAACAATTTTGACCACGTGTGTATATAGTATATACAGAGCTCCTGTGTAGGTCACTGGTGATCACTGTATTACCTATACACTATATACAAAGCTCCTGTGTATAATGTAACTGGTGATCACTGTGTTACCTGTACACTGACACTATATACAGAGCTCCTGTGTATAATGTCGCTGGTGGTAATAACAGTGTTGTTAGTATTGTGGTTTGTATTCATGATCAGTATTGTAGCATTTGGTCACTTTGGGGTGGTAATATATGGTCTGGTCATGGTGTGGCTGTATTTGTTCCTAGTATGTTGTATTATTCGGTCACTATGTGGTGGTAATATGTGATCTAGTCATGGTGTGGCAATATTTGTCCCTTTTGTATGTGGTATTATTGGTGTTGATAAAGTGGACTGTGTTGTGCATGGCGGTCATTTTGTTCTCGCGGATACTAACTAGGAAAAGATTTTTTTCCATTAGGCCACAGCCCCATCATCAGTATTTGGTCAGTATTTTTTCTCAGGAGTGGGAGCCAAAACCAGGAGTGGGTGATAAATGCAGAATTGGTGACTTGTTTCTATTATACCTTTTCTCTGATTGTTCCTCACCTGGTTTTGGCTCCCACTCCTGAGAAAAAATACTGACCGGAGACTGACCGAATACTGATAGTAGGGCAGTGGCCTTAGCGATTAAATACTGGGACCAGAGCAGCAGAGATGCACTTACAGGGGTTCTCCGGTGAAAACAAGTAATCACCTCTATGCAGGATCAGTGATAATATTGATTGGTGGGGGTCTGACTGCTGGCACACACCGGCAGTATGTGGAGCTTTTCTCCCCATTAGACTGGAGCGGCATGTGAGATGCAACCACTGATCCATTCATTCCTTCAGTGGCTGTGAGCGCTGCTCTTTTTTGGAAGTCCCCAAGAGAATGAATAGAGCTGCGGGCAGACGTCCCACCTGCTGATGCATTTTAAAATGGGGATAAGTGTCCTGTCAGGGATAAAACTTCCCCATTCTTCCGATAGGTGCATTTTCCAATGTTCGGACACAAACGCTCAATAAGTGATCACCTGTCCTGTAGAGCCCATGGATCGGTGGTAACTTGTTTTAACCAAAGAAGCCCTTTAATGCAAACATATACATCCCAGTTATAGTGTCGCACAGTAGATATGCAGGAGCCGCCAGTCAATGCTCCACTATAACAGGGATAGCGGATAACAGATATTTGCATATTGCTATAGGTGGGCCCCTAGAGTCAGTTCCCCCTGTGGGCCCCAGACACCCCAGTCCGACCCTGAATATAGGGATACTCTTATGATCACCGGGATGCAGGACCTAACAGGTACAAACACCTACTCCAAACATCTTTCATACAACAGCCTACGGGCAGTTTCTTTCTTTCTACCTTTGAACTACTCTCTTTTAGATCATGGAGTGATAGTTGACATGATGAACTTATATTCATGTAGATCTGTCTACTGGAATGATCATTTGACATAAGTTTACAAATTATGTACCAATATTGTAAATAACAAATGAATTTTTATATTTATTTTGTATTTATTTGGATTTTTATTTATTTCTAGTGACACTGTGATCAATGCCACATAGTGGCCGAAACGTCAGCTTTTACTTGTCATTGATTTCACGCCATCACATTGGAATAAATTTCACTTGAAGCTAAATTATTCAGCACCGTGTGCAGTGATTATTATCTTGACAGTCAGTGGTTACATACGCCTCTCACTATAGACTGAGCAGGCATTAAAGCCGCACCTCTACGACTGAAAGCCGGAAGCTGCCAGGCGGAAATGTTCACCTCCTCCCAGTAGTCCGGCTTTCATTGCGGAGGCCACACAGCTTTAGAATGCCATTAACCTGAAAATTAACCCCATATCTGCAGGTTAATAGTGTTTGGGGACATGACAGTCCCCCTATGAAGTACATTAAAAAGTTGAATACAGCCAAAAATCATTCAGTGTTTATCTCAGTCTTCCTATAACATAGCCCCAAAAAAATTGAGATTTATATAAAAACATCTATTTTATTAATATTATACTAAAATATAATTCAAAAGACAGACAAAAAAACAGCTAGGTTTTTTTAAAAAACAAATTCTTGTTTGGAACAATGTTGGATACACATGTAATATTATAATATCCAAGATTATTCCTAGATCTACGGTATGTGTAAGGTACAGAGACAGTGGTCTCTAGGACCAAATTAATAGAAGACCAATCCTTTCTTTTTTTTCCAATATAACCGTAGGAATGTCAACTCATAATATCATTGGTTATTTAGATTCCCCATAATATTAGTGGGGCCTCGGCCATTAATAACAGCAGGACACCACATGAACATATCACATGAATCTATATTCAATCATGCGTGCTTACATTTGACAGTGGTCTAAAGCTATGTATAATTTTTTTTGAACAATAGACAGGGGGTATAACAACATTGGTCTCACATCTTGGATTAGTTTTGAAACTAGCTGTTTTTTTTTGTCTGTCTTTTTTGAATGATATTTTAGTACAATATTAATAAAATAGATGTTTTTATATAAATATCAATTTTTTGGGGCAATGTTCCATTAAAAAGTGGACAGCTTTTTCAAGTAAATAGTTAGATAACCCCTTTGACATTCACATTAGATAGCAGTTGACCAACATCTATAGCACCGAGTCTCCTCACAATCATTCAGCTTGGCCAAACAGAAATCTTACTTCTAACTAGTAAAAAATAAAAGCTTCTGTTTTTTTTTCTCTCTGATATGGTAGACGGCTGCAGGCCACATAGACATCGGATTTCCTGGAATACACCAGTATAATTTAGCTTTTCTAACATATGATTCGTATGGCATAACCAGCAAATATGTCCCTCCACCTTGCAGATGCAGCTTGTGAGTCATTTCCAGAGTATAAATGGATCTATGGCATAGACTTATACTTGCATTTATGCAGAAAAACAAACAATTGTTAATTGTTTAATTATTAACTAAAAAAAATGTAACATAAAGGGCTTGTCCGGAACTATTTTTTTTGCTATGGGCCTAAGAACTAACAGACCGGTAGATACTAACAGAGGCAACTACCTGCCTGTTCAACATGGCACCAGCTGAGAGTGATCCTCACTCCTGCCGGCGATTCAGCTGCCCTACGTCAACAGAGCAGCTCCTCTTCTTCCGGGCTGCTCTGTTGACAGGGCATGACTGCGGACATCATGCTGATTGACAGCCGGCTCCCCACAGTTTGACAGTAAGATCCCTACTGCCTATCAGCATAATGTCGGCAGTCACGCCCTGTTAACAGAGCACAGCAGAGTAAAAGCAGCTGCTCTGTCGACGTGATGTCAGCAGAAGCCGCTGAACCACAGGCAGGAGCGGTGTGTGATCACTCTGTGCCAGCAGAGATCGGTGCCAGGCACAAAAGGCAGGTAGTTAGCAATTGCCAGCCTGTTAGTTCTTAGGCCAATAGTAAAAAAAATTAAAGGGAACCTGTCACCAGGTTTTTCCCATATTACCTACTGCCACATTCAGCCTCATGTGACAGAATTCTAAAATGCTGTACAGTATATATGACTCCAATTCACCCTGCAAAGAAAAAAAAAAAAAAAACACCTTTTATTATACTCCCCTACATGGCAGTCCGGTCCAATGGGCGTCGCTGGTCGTCAGCCTCCTCTCTTCTTGTGATGCAGTCCATCTTCTCTGCTTTATGTGGATGACTCATCCTACGTCATCCACGCAGTGCTCCCCTCCGCACTCCTGCACAGGCGAACGTCCCTCTGCCCTGCTGAGCGCAGAGCAAAGTATTGTTTTGCGCATGCACTGGGAAAGGCCAAAGAGCGCCAGCGCATGGTCATTACAGTACTCTGACCCCGGAGGATGCATCATCCACATGAAGCAAAGAAGGACGGCATCACAAGAAAAGAAGAGGTGCCGGATGAAGACCAGCAATGCCCATCAGACCGGACCGCCCCGTAGGGGAGTATAATAAAAAGTCTTTTTTTGGCCGGGCAAATTGGAGTCATGTATACAGCATTTTAGAATGCCGTCACATGGGGCTGAAAGGTGGTAGCCGGAGATTATATAGGAAAAACCTGGTGACAGGTTCCCTTTAAATAGTCCAAGATAACCTCTTTAATTCTGAAAAAAAAAAAAATTCACCGACACATCCAGTGTTGAATATATGTATTTAATAATAAAGTAAGCTATTTGCGGCATTTGGATTGGCAACGTATTTACAGGCTGTAAAAATGAATATAATAAAGCAGTTTGAGATTGTTTAAGTGCCGCTCTGAAATGAGATGTTTCAACTCAGTGACCAAATGACATTACAACAGTGCTGGCGCTTTAGAGAAAAGACAGGTATTATGGTGACATCTAGTGGCCAAGAGTAAAGTGGCACAGGATTACTTTGGTGGACTGAAATCGACTTAAATATAACTATTAAATTATATCCAAGTCAGATATGATATAGATGCAGCAAAATAAAAAGTTAATTTAGATAAGAGAATAATAGAATTAAGTAACATCTTTATAGTCAGAAGATATTTTCCTGTGGTTTCTGCTGAGTTTTTTTCGGTTTGTAGTATTTTTGCAGGCAGTAATGTGGCACACACTGTCAGGCCTCACTTGGAGGAGTATACTTTACCCAAGCTAACAGCATGTAGCCAAACAGCCAGACCCCCGTAGAACTACTGACCCGAGCAGAACCTACAGCACTATACTCCGTAAAGCCACAGGGGATGGGGTTAGGTTTTTTATACTGGGAACAGAAATTTGTTTTTTTTCTTAACCGGTTCAGGACCGCCCACTGTACATAAACGTTGGTGCTGCCCGGGCTCTGTGCAGCGCCGACGTTTAAAAACGGTGGGTGGTCCCGCAGCGCTCAGGACCCCCAGGGTCCTGCTAGCGCTGCGGTACCGGTTCAGAGCGATAGCTCTGACATGTGGCATCATGGGGACCTGAATGGATCAGGTCCCCATGATGTTAACCTGTTCCTATCTTCTAGATGCCGCGATCCATAGCGATCGCGGCATTTAAAAGATAGTAACAGCTGGTGGTCGGCGATCGGGACCCCCCACATACCTCAGGAGCGGCGGGGATCCCGGTGCTGTGACCTCTGACATCATTGAGACCTGATTGGCTCAGGTCTCGATGATGTCAGCGTCACACCAGCCAATCAGAGAGATCACCAGGGAAGTTTGTTTTAGCAACAAACTTTCCCGGGCGATCTGCCTGATAAATACACTGTTTGTCCTCCGATCTCAGTGAGAGAGCAGACGAGAAACAGTGTGACAAGAGCGGTGTCAGCCTTGCCACTGTGAAAGTAAAAAAAATAAAATAAAAAAGAAAGTAAGAGTTAGGGTTAGTGAGTCTGTCAGATCAGTCAGTCCAGTCAGATCAGTCCAGTCAGATCAGTCCAGTCAGTCAGTCCTGTCAGATCAGTCCAGTCAGTCAGTCCTGTCAGATCAGTCCAGTCAGTCAGTCCTGTCAGATCAGTCCAGTCAGATCAGTCCAGTCAGTCAGTCCTGTCAGATCAGTCCAGTCAGATCAGTCCTGTCAGATCAGTCCAGTCAGTCAGTCCTGTCAGATCAGTCCAGTCAGATCAGTCCAGTCAGATCAGTCCAGTCAGATCAGTCCAGTCAGATCAGTCCAGTCAGATCAGTCCTGTCAGATCAGTCCTGTCAGATCAGTCCTGTCAGATCAGTCCTGTCAGATCAGTCCTGTCAGATCAGTCCTGTCAGATCAGTCCTGTCAGATCAGTCCTGTCAGATCAGTCCAGTCAGTCAGTCCAGTCAGTCAGTCCTGTCAGATCAGTCCTGTCAGATCAGTCCTGTCAGATCAGTCCTGTCAGATCAGTCCTGTCAGATCAGTCCAGTCAGATCAGTCCAGTCAGATCAGTCCAATCAGATCAGTCCAATCAGTCAGTCCTGTCAGATCAGTCCAATCAGTCAGTCAGTCCTGTCAGATCAGTCCAATCAGTCAGTCAGTCCTGTCAGATCAGTCAGTCAGTCAGTCAGTCCTGTCAGATCAGTCAGTCAGTCCTGTCAGATCAGTCAGTCAGTCCTGTCAGATCAGTCAGTCAGTCCTGTCAGATCAGTCAGTCAGTCCTGTCAGATCAGTCAGTCAGTCCTGTCAGATCAGTCAGTCAGTCCTGTCAGATCAGTCAGTCCTGTCAAGTCAGTCAGTCCTGTCAAGTCAGTCAGTCCTGTCAAGTCAGTCAGTCCTGTCAAGTCAGTCAGTCCTGTCAAGTCAGTCAGTCCTGTCAAGTCAGTCAGTCCTGTCAGGTCAGTCAGTCAGTCCTGTCAGATCAGTCCCGTCAAAAAATCTAAAAATAAAATGGCCCGTCAGACTTATACCGCAGAGGAGGTGTATGCCCTGCTGTGTTCTGACACTGATGACAGCGCAATCTCAGATGGAGATGTGGATTTTGAGGGCTTTAGTAGCGGCGACACTGAGAGCTCAGAAATGAGCAGTGATTCTGGTCCATCCTCAAGCCCAAGGACCAGTACAACAATAGGGGCAAATAGCGCTACTGGAGAAACGTCTCCAAATCAGGGAACACTGCCCAGTACAAGCGCTGTCCCTGCTACTAGTGAATTGGCGCACGCCAGTGTACAAGGGGCTTTGCCACATGATCTAGCATTTCCCAGATGGGAGGCTTCGGATTCGGCTGCTCCATTCAGCCCTGATTTCAACGCCACTCCTGGTATAAATGTGGAGGTGGAAGATTTTGGACCAATTCATTTTTTTCATTTGTTTTTTACAGACAGCTTGCTAGAGCATATTGTCGTGCAAACAAATTTATATGCATCCCAATTCATAAGCCAGAATCCCCGATCTTACTATGCTAGGGCAAATTTTTGGACACCAACTAATGTCCCGGAAATAAAAAAAATTTTAGGACTTACATTTGCCATGGGGCTTGTTAAAAACCGAGCATTCGATCCTACTGGTCCAACCACCCTGTTCAAGCCACCCCTATGTTTTCAGTCATTCTGCCTAGGACCCGTTATGAAATGCTCATGCGGTTTTGGCATTTTAACGACAATAGTCAATGCCTGCCCAGAAATGCCCCAGAACATGACAGGTTATATAAAATTAGACCCATCATTGAAAATTTGTCAGAAAAATTCTTAAGCCTCTACAC
Source organism: Phyllobates terribilis (assembly GCF_046119375.1). Lineage (NCBI taxonomy): Eukaryota > Metazoa > Chordata > Amphibia > Anura > Dendrobatidae > Phyllobates > Phyllobates terribilis. The sequence continues at coordinate 535,751,602 of NW_027362764.1, forward strand.
CCCAACACAAAATATTTCTATAGATGAGTCCCTTGTAAAATTCAAAGGAAGACTGCACCTCAAGCAATTTATCCCATCTAAAAGGGCAAGGTTTGGAATAAAGATCTATAAAATGTGCGAAAGTTCAACCGGATACACATCCGCTTTCCGCATATATGAGGGGAAAGATAGCCAACTAAACCCACCAGGATGCCCTACTTATCTGGGGACATCTGCAAAAATTGTTTGGGAGCTGATAAGTCCATTTTTTTCAAAAAGGCTACAATCTATATGTGGACAATTATTACACCAGCATACCCCTATTTAAAAGTCTGGTTGAACACAACATCGGGGCTTGTGGGACCATCCGTAAAAACCGTCAGGGGTTTCCACAACCATTGGTCAACCAAAAGTTCCAAAAGGGGCAGTCAGGGGCTGTACGCAACGGAGAGCTGCTTGCCCTGAAATATAGGGATAAGAGGGATATTTTTGTCCTCAGCTCGATCCACACAGATGCCACAAGGGCCACTGTAGAACTAGGATCCACCACTCCGAAGCAAAAACCTGTGTCAGTCATTGACTACAACAAACACATGGGGGGGTGTGGACCTTGCAGACCAGGTTCTACAGCCATACCGGGTATCAAGAAAGTCCTATACCTGGTATAAAAAGTTGGTTATCTATTTGTTTCAGGTGGCCACATACAATTCTTTTGTGTTGTACAAAAAAGCAGGAAATTCAGATCCTTTTCTTGATTATCAAGAAAAGGTAATTGAAAATCTTGTCTTTCAAAGTGTTAGCCCCGCTCATCCATTAGAATCTGAGGATGTGAAAAGACTCACTGAGCGACATTTTATTGCACTTATTCCAGCAACGGAAACAAGAAGGAACCCCCAGAAAAGATGTCGTGTATGTACTAAGAGAGGAATGAGGCGTGATACCCGCTACTATTGCCCACAATGCCCATCATTGCCAGCCTTATGCGTCACTGACTGCTTTAAAATCTACCACACAGAACCACGTTTTTAAACTGTAAAAATGTATCCCAATTTGTCATTCAAACATTTGGTTCATTTAGTGAATGACATATTCGAGTAGAGCTCACTTAATTTCCAGGGGGGGGTTCTCCAGAATCTAAACCTTCCATTGCGTGCTTGTTTCTGTAAATCATCCATCGAGTTAAAATGGTCACTAAACCCATAGATGAATTCCCAGAGGGGTGTCATTTCCAAAATGGGGTCACTTCAGGGGGGATTCTTTAGCTCTGGTACTCTGAAAAGTGCCAGAACAGCATAATCCCCCCTGAAGTGACCCCATTATGGAAATGACACCTCTGTGGGAATTCATCTATGGGTTTAGTGACCATTTACCTACTTATTTTCCCACCACTAGATTAATTTATACAGAGGAGTAGATTGTAAAATTCGGTCACTTGTTGTGGGTTTCCTCTGTTTAGGCACCTCAGGGGCTCTCCAAATGCAACATGGCATCCGCTATCCATTCCAGTCAAATTTCCATTCCAAAAGTCAAATGGCGCTCCTTACCTTCCGAGCCATGCCGTGCGCCCAAACAGTGGCTTTGCACCACATATGGGGTATCATCGTGCTCAGGAGAAATTGCACAACACATTTTGGGGTCCATTTTTTCTGGCTGCCCTTGTGAAAATTAAAAATTTGAGGCTAAAGTAGCAGTTTTGTGTTAAAAAGGTGTTTTTTTATTTTCACCCTTCAACATTATAAAATTGTGTGAAGCCCCTGGGGGTTCAAGGTGCTCACCACACGTCTAGATAAGTTCCTTGAGGGGTCTAGTTTCCAAAATGGGGTGACTTGTTGGGGGTTTCCTCTGTTTAGGCACCTCAGGGGCTCTCCAAATGCAACATGGCGTCCGCTATCGATTCCAGTCAAATTTCCATTCCAAAAGTCAAATGGCGCTCCTTACCTTCCGAGCCATGCCGTGCGCCCAAACAGTGGCTTTGCACCACATATGGGGTATCAGCGTGCTCAGGAGAAATTGCGCAACACATTTTGGGGTCCATTTTTTCTGGCTGCCCTTGTGAAAATTAAAAATTTGAGGCTAAAGTAGCAGTTTTGTGATAAAAATGTGTTTTTTTATTTTCACCCTTCAACATTATAAAATTGTGTGAAGCCCCTGGGGGTTCAAGGTGCTCACCACACATCTAGATAAGTTCCTTGAGGGGTCTAGTTTCCAAAATGGGGTGACTTGTTGGGGGTTTCCTCTGTTTAGGCACCTCAGGGGCTCTCCAAATGCAACATGGCGCCCGCTATCCATTCCAGTCAAATTTCCATTCCAAAAGTCAAATGGCGCTCCTTACCTTCCGAGCCATGCCGTGCGCCCAAACAGTGGCTTTGCACCACATATGGGGTATCAGCGTGCTCAGGAGAAATTGCACAACACATTTTGGGGTCCATTTTTTCTGGCTGCCCTTGTGAAAATTAAAAATTTGAGGCTAAAGTAGCAGTTTTGTGAAAAAAAGTTAAATGTTCATTGTTTTCTTCCACATTCCAAAAATTCCTGTGAAGCACCTGAAGGGTTAATAAACTTCTTGAATGTGGTTTTGAGCACCTTGAGGGGTGCAGTTTTTAGAATGGTATCACTTTTGGGTATTTTCTGTCATAAAGGCTCCTCAAAGTCACTTCAAATAAGATGTGGTCCCTAAAAAAATGTTTTTGTAAATTTTGTTGTAAAAATGAGAAATCGCTGGTCAACTTTTAACCCTTATAGCTTCCTAACAGAAAAAAATTTTGGTTCCAAAATTGTGCTGATGTGAAGTAGACATGTGGGAAATGTTATTCATTAACTATTTTGTGTGATATATCTCTCTGATTAAAGGGCATGAAAATTCAAAGTTTGAAAATTGCAAAATTTTCAAAATTTTCGCCAAATTTCCGATTTTTTCACAAATAAACGCAAGTGATATCGAATAAATTTTACCACTATCATGAAGTACAATATGTCACAAAAAAACAATCTCAGAATCAGGGGGATCCGTTGAAGCGTTCCATAGTAATTACCTCAAAGTGACAGTGGTCAGAATTGAAAAAATTGGCCCGGTCACGAAGGCAAAAACAGGCTCTGGCGCGAAGTGGTTAAACGGCAGCTGTCAACTGATCCATGTGGCCCAAATTGCGGACAGCATAAACCAGCCTGTCTACATGATCACAGACCAGTATACTTTTCTCCTAAATGCTCCGGCATTTCAGAATGTACTTTAAAGCTCCAGACACGAAACTAGTCCCCGTCCGGCTGATTAAGGACTTTTTTTTTATTCTGAAACGCGTAGAAAACTACATCATACTTGGAATTATTGTGAGAGACAATTTTAAACGATATAGAATAAAAGTTTTTGAAATATTTTAATCAAGAACTAGCTGGAAAATCTTCGATTTGTTATGCAGTCTTTGGCCACAAGGGGCAGGAGTGGCATTTCTGTGCTGAGAATTATTGAAAGCCTCAATTAAAATGAGCTGGACTAAACCAGCGGGGGGCGCCAATCTAGTCGTGTCCAGATATTATCCCTGGCCAACTCTTAAAAGAACATTTTCTCTGAAACGCAGGGGCATTTCAGAAAAGAATATGCCGGACTGCAATCAGGCAGACAAGTTCTTATTCATTATGTCCTGGGGTTAGGCACCCAGAATCAGCTCTATCCTATGACTCTATAGTGGAGGACAAGCTTTCCTGGTCAGTTGGCCACAATAAAACAGATCTTTCCATTCAGGTCATTTATTTACACGAGCCAACCACAACCATTATACCACTGAGAATTAATGACCTGGCGGTCGTGTTCTGGTCATGTTAATCTCATCGTCCTGTGCGCATAGAATATCATATTCCCATATTGGCAGCACATCCCCTGTGCACACAATGTGCTACTGGTAACCAGGATTTTTAAGTGTTAGGCTATGTTCACACACTGCGCTTTTTCAGCAGCAAAACTTGATGTCTTGCCAGGAAGGTTTGTTCGGGATTTAGCTTGTTTTTGGTGAGATACTGATGCGTTTTTGCTGCCTTTTTTTCACTGTCCTTTTGTCTCTTTATGCATGTACATAAAGTTCAGTGAAAAAAAAAAATCTCATTCTATTTCATCAGGTTTGGCACAAAAAATGCTGAAAAAAACTGACACCTGCGTTTTTTTTTTCACCACCCATTACTTCCAATGAGTGAAAAACTCTGAAAGAAGTGACATGATCTATTCTGTAAAAAAACACGCAAAGCACAAAATACTGATGAAACAAAAACCAATGTGTGTGCATGAGATTTCTGGAATCTCATAGACTTTGCTGGTACTGTAAAACGCAGCTGAAAATTAGCATAAAAAACGCAATGTGTGAACATAGCCTTATGCTCATCTGTTGGACAGGCCTATAAAATGGGAATAAGAACACTCATTCTCGATTATCCACTGTCTAAATGGGTCTTTACAGGGTATTCCCCAGGTATAATAATAATATTAGCAAATACCTCCCATTAGAAATGTAGTATAGTTCTTCTGAGGTTGCTAACCCCATGTGCAGGACATTGCAGTAGGTTATGCATCCATGGTTACGACCACTAACATCCAACTATCAGTATGAGTTGTCGTAACCACGGATGCCTAACCTACTGCAATGTCCTGCACATGGGGTTAGCAACCTCAGAAGAACTATACTACATTTCTAATGGGAGGTATTTGCTATTATTATTATTACACCTACTACATACTGGGATAGCATCTTGGAGATGGAAACTGCGACTTAAATTTTGGGCCTAAACCTTTCTAAATGTGTGTGTAGTGTAGTACAAGTGCATTAAAATACTTACCGATCACCACCTTCCCCAGTTTCCAGCACCGCTCTGGTCCTTTTCTGGGTCAGATGATGGTAATTTTGACTAGCTAGATCACACAGGAGTTTGTGTGTAGACCAAAAGTCACTTTTACAGTGTAAGTCAATGGAGCCTTGTTCTGACACTTTATAGGCTCACAGTGGCACACAAAAAAGTGGTACACAAACCCCAGTGTGATCCGGAGAATTGTACTTGAAGTCACGGAAGTCAGAAGAGGACTGGGGCGGAAACGGAGGAAAACAGTGATCCGTAAATATTTTAACGCACATACACTATACATGTTTAGAAAGATTTTATGAGGGGTGCTTCTGAAATAGAGACTTTGAACTGTCCTCCCATCTCTCCTCCAGTTCCCTCTTTGACCGCATCACTCCACTGAAACTGCCCTGACTCAAGTCATCAACAACCTACTAACCGCCAAATACAAGTGACACTACTCTGTCCTCTGCCTTCGACACAGTGGACCATTCCCTTTTACTACAGACTCGCTTATCTCTTGGCATCACAGACTTGGCCCTATCGTGGATCTCCTGATATCTAACACACCGGACATTAAGTGTCTCACACACCAACTCTTCATCTCGCCCCCTATCTGTCGGTGTCCCCTAAGGTTCAGTCCTAGGACCCCTGCTCTTCTCCATCTACATCTTCAGCCTGGGATAGCTCATAGAGTCCCATGGCTTTCAGTATCACCTCTATGCTGACGACACACAGATCTACCTCTCTGGACCCGATATCACCTCCTTACTAACCGGAATCCCACAATGTCTGTCCGCTATTTCACTGCTAGATTTCTAAAACTTAACGTGGATAAAACCGAACTCATCATCCTTCCTCCATCTTACTCAACCTCCCCATCCATCCAAGTCAATGGCTGCCCTCTCTCCCCAGTCCCACAAGCTCGCTGCCTCAGGGTAACCCTGGAGTTTGATCTCTCCTTCAAACCACATATCCAAGCCCTTTCCTCTTCCTGCCGACTCCAACTCAAAAATATCTCCAAGATCCGCACATTCCTCAACCACGAATCTGCAAAAACACCAGTGCATGCCCTCATCATCTCCCGCCTCTACTACTGCAACTCCCTGCTCTGTGATCTCCCTTTAACACTCTCGCACTCCTCCAATCTCTCCTAAATTCTGCGGCCTGACTAATCCACCTATCCCCCCGCTATTCACCAGGCTTCTCCTCTCTGTCAAGCCCTTCACTCACTCCCTATTGCCCAGAGACTCCAGTTCAAAACCTTAATCATGGCATATAAAGCCATTCACAACCTGTCTCCTCCATACATCTGTGACCTAGTCTCCCAGTACATACCTGCACGCAACCTCCGATCCTCACAAAATCTCCTTCTCTACTCCCCTCTTATATCCTTTTCCTACAATCACATACAAGATTTCTCCCGTGCATCCCCTCTACTCTGGAACTCTCTATCCCAACATATCAGACTCTCGCCTACGGTGGAAACCTTCAAAAGGAACCTGAAGACCGACCTTTTCCAACAAGCCTACAACCTGCAGTAACCCTCACTCCACCATACCGCTGCACGACCAGCTCTACCCTCACCTACTGTATCCCCACCCATCCCTTGTAGACTGTGAGCCTTCGAGGGCAGGGTCCTCTCCTTTCCTGTACCAGTCGCTGACTTGTATTGTTCAAGATTATTGTAATTGTTTTTGCGATGTATACCCCTTTTTTACATGTAAAGTGCTGTGGAATAAATGACGCTATAATAATAAATAATAATAATAGGGAGAGAGGTCCCACTGTCAGCCCATCAGCCCTGCGTACAAATCGGGGAGGGTTGGGTGATGTATTTTAACGGCATCCAGAGGCCCATCAATAGCTGCCATCTTAGCGCTCCCATAAGTGCCATCTGTTCAACACAGCAGTAGAGCATAAAGTTTGTCCATTTCTGCACATATAAATTGGAGTGCTGCAATCAGACATACACACGTGGTCAAAATTGTTGGTACCCCTCGTTTAATGAAAGAAAAACCAACAATGGTCACAGAAATAACTTGAATCTGACAAAAGTAATAAGAAATTAAAAATCTATGAAAATGAACAAATGAAAGTCAGACATTGCTTTTCAACCCTGCTTCCACAGAATTTAAAAAAAAAAATTAAAAACTGATGAAATAGGCCTGGACAGAAATGATGGTTCTTCTTAACGTAATATTTTGTTGAACAACCTTTTGAGGCAATCACTGCAATCAAACAATTCCTGTAACTGTCAATGAGACTTCTGCACCTCTCGACAGGTATTTTGGTCCACTCCTCATGAGCAAACTGCTCTAGTTGTCTCGTGTTTGAAGGTTGCCTTTTCCAGACGGCATGTTTCAGCTCTTTCCAAAGATGCTCAATAGGATTTAGGTCAGGGCTCATAGAAGGCCACTTCAGAATAGTCCAATGTTTTCCTCTTAGCCATTCTGGGGTGTTTTTAGCTGTGTGTTTTGGGTCATTATCCTGTTGCAAGACCTATGACCTGCGACTGAGACCAAGCTTTCTGACACTGGGCAGCACATTTCTCTCTAGAATCCCTTGATAATCTTGAGATTTCATTGTACCCTGCACAGATTCAAGACATCATGTGACAGATGCAGTAAAGCAGCCCCATAACATAACAGAGCCTCCTCCATGTTTCACAGTAGGGACAGTGTTCTTTTTCTTGATATGCTTCATTTTTCCGTCTGTGAACATAGAGCGGATGTGCCTTGCCAAAAACTTCCATTTTTGTCTCATCTGTCCATAGGACATTCTCCCACGAGCTTTGTGGCTTGTCCACATGTAGTTTGGCAAATTCCAGTCTGGCATTTTCAGGATTTTTTTCAACAATGGTGTTCTCCTTGGTCGTCTCCCATGAAGTCCACTTTGGATCAAACAACGACGGATGGTGCGATCTGACACTGATGTTCCTTGAGCTTGAAATTCAACTTTAATCTCTTTAGAAGTTATCTTGGGCTCTTTTGTTACCATTCGTATTATCCATCTCTTTGATTTGTCATCAATTTTCCTCATGCGGCAACATCCAGGGAGGTTGGCTACAGTCCCATGGATCTTAAATTTCTGAATACATGCAACTGTAGTCACAGGAACATCAAGCTGCTTGCAGATGGTCTTATAACCTTTACCTTTAACATGCTTACCTATAATTTTTTTTCTAATCTCCTGAGACAACTCTTTCCTTTGCTTCCTCTGGTCCATGTTGAGTGTGGTACACACCATGTTACCAAACAGCACAGTGAGTATATGTAGCCTTATATACAGGCCCACTGACTGATTACAAGATTGTAGACACCTGTGATGCTAATTAGTGGATACAACTTGATTTAACATGTCCCTTTTGTCACATTATTTTCAGGGGTACCATCATTTCTGTCCAGACCTACCTGACAGGTCACACCTGTGAAGTGAAAACCATTTCCGGGGACTACCTCTTGAAGCTCATCAAGAGAATACCAAGAGTGTGCAAAGCAGTCATCAAAGCAAAAGGTGGCTACTTTGAAGAACCTAGAATATAAGACATATTTTCAGTTGTTTCACACTTTTTTGTTAAGTATATAATTCCACATGTGTTAATTGATTGTTTTGATGCCTTCAGTGTGAATGTACAATTTTCAAAGTCATGAAAATACAGAAAAATCTTTAAATGAGAAGGTGTGTCCAAACTTTTGGTCTGTACTGTATTTCATGAGTTAAATTTTTTTTAAATTCTGTGGAAGCAGGGTTGAAAAGCAATGTCTGACTTTCATTTGTTCATTTCCATAGATTTTTAATTTATTATTACTTTTGTCAGATTCAAGTTATTTCTGTGACCATTGTGGGTTTTTCCTTTCATTAAACGAGGGGTACCAACAATTTTGACCACGTGTGTAACTTATTTTTATTTTTCAGTAGACACAGCCTATGAGGACTTTTTAGTGGGATAAGTTGCATTTTTCAAATAATATTATAAAATATTTAATTTATTACATTTTGGATACAATTTTTGGGAGAGGGGGAATGGAAAAAGAACATGGCAGTTTAAAATACAATTTTTTCCCTGTGATGTTACAATTGTGGTCATATGAAGTATTTATTTTGTCTACTAAGGTCATCTTCCCTTTTACAATAGTTTTTTAGCGCAGAAAAAAGTACCAAATTACATCTTTTTTCTCAACAATTTACAGCATTCCCTATTTTTCATGGCTTACAGCAGTTTTCTAAAAAGTAAAACTGACTTTAATCCACGCCAACCCATAGCCCATTTGATCTTGTAATTAAAGGGGTTGTTCGGTCCAAACCGATAAGACTGCAGTTACTCTGTGTGTGACTGCAGATTTATGAATCCTGACCCGGGACAGAAGGATATGTACCAGTTATACATACTCCCGGATAGTGGGCACGACCTCGCCCCCCACAACTTCTAGTCGGCCACACCCACTAGATGGTCGTGTCTCTAGTAAGGGATGCGGCCTTGCTCAATACAAGACAGCCCTGGCCGGGAATGTCTATAACTCATACGTAGCCGCTGGTCCCGGCTCAGAAACCGACGAATCCCCGCAGTGCACAGTGCGCGCTCTGGGGGATTCATGAGTCTACAATCACACAGAGTGACTACAGACTTATCAATTTGGACTGGACAACCCCTTCAACTGCTGCCAGTCATGACCCTAAATCACTGTGTTTCTGGATACTGCCCCGGTCTGACGCCTCTCACCCAGCCAAACCAGAACTCACACTTTGCACTGATGAGGGGCAGTACCCCTAAACACAGTGTCTGCAAATTGAGTTTATGGTTCTGGCTTATATCCTAAGTCATGTGATAAGGCTCGTTAAAGGGTCACTATCGACTTTTAGGATTGCTACTTCCTGTAGGTGGCACTAGAGTTCTGGTCCTCTTCCTCTCTGAAGAGACAATTTGCATATTTCCCAGAGGAGCATTGCGGCTTGAAAAGTCTCCTCACAGTGACAAGCTTAACATGTCGCTCTCCGCAAGGAGAAATATTACCCCTTAGATGCTGATGTTTTTTGGGATGCACTCGGACAGAAAATACACTCATCTGCACCTGCCGTTTATTATTAAGAGGCACGCTCTCCTTAATGAATGAGGGCATCTTACTACAGCAGATATTTTATTAAGACTTAAATATAAATTCCCCTTTAGTCCTCCATATCATTACTGCTTGTCAGTGCCATAATCTATTAGGGAAGGTCTCTTGGAGACCTTGCAGTGAGCTGCCATGAAAACAAGACCCCACATGATCACATGTACGGCATCTATGCCCAGGCAATCCCCATTGCATGCACGTCGTAGGCTATGTTCCCATGATGAGTATTTGGTGAGTTTCTGATGTACATTTTCTGGAGCATTTCTGCACTTATTAGGTAAATTATTTGCATTTTTCATTGTGGGTTTTTATCGTGTTTTTTCAGCTGTGCTTTTTATCTCCTTTAGGTTCGTCATGTTTTATATAAAACAGCCTTGTTTTCCTGGCATTTCGCTTTGATAAAATGCTATTGATACTCATGTGCGGATTACATGCATATTTAGTGCCTTTCCATTGCGAAACACAAGACACATATGCATTTTTTATCTGCAGATTTTCCTCATCTCATTGAAGTCTATAGGTAAAATCTGCAAATAAAACGCATATTTACCGCAAGAGAAATTGATAATATTGTATATTTTTTAAAAATGCACCGCAGGTCAGTTTGTGCTGCGTAAAAAAAAAGCACAGTGGGCATAAGAGCTCTATAAATTCCAGCCACTTTGCTGCTGCGTTTTTCATAAAAATATACAGAATAAAAATGCACCAAATACTCATAATGGGAACTTAGCCAAAGGGATCATCCACACAACAGTACTTTAGAATGCTGTCCATGAAAAAACTAAAGCACTCGGCCAATGTTATTCAATGGGGCAGTGCCAATGAGCGATTTCTTTCACTGACCAACTCGGTGTGTGAAAAAAATCAATAAATTTATTATTATTATAATTATTATAGAATACAGATAGTACTCACCCTCACCGGGTCCAGCGCTGGCTTTCCACCAACCTCTGCAATTGGCTTCAGTGGTGTCACCAATACTACAGCGCACATCACCACTGCAGCCAATCACTGAGCTCAGCAGCTTATGTGGTCTACGTCAGCAATGCCAGCTGTAAAGATCAGCGATTGGCTGCAGCGGTGATGTGCGTTGTAGTCGTGACGTCACTCCTACAGCCAGACTGCAGCAGCAGTCAAGAACCAGAGCGGGTCCCACCAAGAGTGAGCCTTCTGTGTGTTTTAGGCCTATACAATTGTTTGAGCACAAGTTTTTGGAAAGGCGATATAGTAGAGAACACCCCTGCACAGGTCACCAATTTAGGGCGTTAATACATCTCTAAAAATAAATCAAATGAAGAAAATGATGTGAAACACAAAAGAAACGTACGCCGCTGACAGATGTAACAGCAGTGACGACAGGTTGGGAACATGACAACTGATGAAACCGGGAGATTAGAGTAAAATATTTCAGATTTTCCAATATTAAGCCTTAAGCATCTGGATCTCATCCAAAAGATGGAGAAAGACAAAGATAAATTGTGAACAACTGAAGTATAAGAAGAAGATGATGAGTGGAGTTACACATTATCCGCATACAAAGCACTACGCAGCATTTGATTAAATATGTCTGGGATAAAAACACAGGCAGAACAGATCAAGGTGGTCCACGTCAGGGAAGGAGCAACGGAATCAATTCTGCAGGACACAACCTTGAAGTTTAATGCAAATCCCTAATTATATTTTTGTTCTAACATCATACATACAGTCATGCAGGAGTGGGGGGTAATAAAGGCAGAGATATGCCCTCCAGCCAGAGTGGGGGGTAATAAAGGCAGAGATATGCCCTCCAGCCAGAGTGGGGGGGGGGTAATAAAGGCAGAGATATGCCCTCCAGCCTGGGTGGGGGGTAATAAAGGCAGAGATATGCCCTCCAGCCAGAGTGGGGGGTAATAAAGGCAGAGATATGCCCTCCAGCCAGAGTGGGGGGTAATAAAGGCAGAGATATGCCCTCCAGCCAGAGTAGGGGGTAATAAAGGCAGAGATATGCCCTCCAGCCTGAGTGGGGGGTAATAAAGGCAGAGATATGCCCTCCAGCCTGAGTGGGGGGTAATAAAGGCAGAGATATGCCCTCCAGCCAGAGTGGGGGGTAATAAAGGCGGCGATATGCCCTCCAGCCAGAGTGGGGGGTAATAAAGGCGGCAATATGCCCTCCAGCCAGAGTGGGGGGTAATAAAGGCAGAGATATGCCCTCCAGCCAGAGTGGGGGGTAATAAAGGCAGAGATATGCCCTCCAGCCAGAGTGGGGGGTAATAAAGGCAGAGATATGCCCTCCAGCCAGAGTGGGGGGTAATAAAGGCAGAGATATGCCCTCCAGCCAGAGTGGGGGGTAATAAAGGCAGAGATATGCCCTCCAGCCAGAGTGGGGGGTAATAAAGGCAGAGATATGCCCTCCAGCCAGAGTGGGGGGTAATAAAGGCAGAGATATGCCCTCCAGCCAGAGTAGGGGGTAATAAAGGCAGAGATATGCCCTCCAGCCTGAGTGGGGGGGGGGTAATAAAGGCAGAGATATGCCCTCCAGCCAGAGTAGGGGGTAATAAAGGCAGAGATATGCCTTCCAGCCAGAGTAGGGGGTAATAAAGGCAGAGATATGCCCTCCAGCCAGAGTGGGGGGTAATAAAGGCAGAGGTATGTCCTCCAGCCAGAGTGGGGGGGGGTAATAAAGGCAGAGCTATGCCCTCCAGCCAGAGTGGGGGGGGGGGAATAAAGGCAGAGATATGCTCTCCAGCCTGAGTGGGGAGTAATAAAGGCAGAGATATGCCCTCCAGCCAGAGTGGGGGGTAATAAAGGCAGAGATATGCCCTCCAGCCAGAGTGGGGGGTAATAAAGGCAGAGATATGCCCTCCAGCCAGAGTGGGGGGTAATAAAGGCAGAGATATGCCCTCCAGCCAGAGAGGGGGGTAATAAAGGCAGAGATATGCCCTCCAGCCAGAGTGGGGGGTAATAAAGGCAGAGATATGCCCTCCAACCAGAGTGGGGGGTAATAAAGGCAGAGATATGCCCTCCAGCCAGAGTGTGGGGGGGGTAATAAAGGCAGAGATATGCCCTCCAGCCAGAGTGTGGGGGGGTAATAAAGGCAGAGATATGCCCTCCAGCCAGAGTGTGGGGGGTAATAAAGGCAGAGATATGCCCTCCAGCCAGAGTAGGGGGTAATAAAGGCAGAGATATGCCCTCCAGCCAGAGTAGGGGGTAATAAAGGCAGAGATATGCCCTCCAGCCAGAGTAGGGGGTAATAAAGGCAGAGATATGTCCTCCAGCCAGAGTGGGGGGTAATAAAGGCAGAGATATGCCCTCCAGCCAGAGTAGGGGGTAATAAAGGCAGAGATAATAATAATCTTTTTATTTATATAGCGCCAACATATTCTGCAGCGCTTTACAATTCAGACAATTTACAGACAATATCGGCATGATCCCCATTGGGGCTCACAATCTAAATTCCTTATCAGTATGTCTTTTGGAGTGTGGGAGGAAACCGGAGAACTACGGAGGAAACCCACACATATGCCCTTCAGCCAGAGTGGGGGGGTAATAAAGGCGGCGATATGCCCTCCAGCCAGAGTGGGGGGTAATAAAGGCAGAGATATGCCCTCCAGCCAGAGTGGGGGGTAATAAAGGCAGAGATATGCCCTCCAGCCAGAGTGGGGGGTAATAAAGGCAGAGATATGCCCTCCAGCCAGAGTGGGGGGTAATAAAGGCAGAGATATGCCCTCCAGCCAGAGTGGGGGGTAATAAAGGCAGTGATATGCCCTCCAGCCAAAGTGGGGGGTAATAAAGGCAGAGACAAATGTCCCATGACCAAGAGCAAAACAAGGGAGAAGTAACGCAGGGAATTTGCCTGATGCCTTCCATGATTTTAATGTGCCAAGTGGCATCCTAATGATGTTCCAGCTGTCACTTGCAGAAAATATATGGGCATCATGTGATTATTTTAGAATTAAGACTTTATTTGTATTAGGTAAACATATCATTATTTCACGAAAGGGTCAAAGTAAAGGTGTAGTCCGTACTTGAGAAAAAAGTCTGCAGTCACTCTGTGACCGAGGAATCATGACAGTGTGCAGTGTGCGTGCAGCCAAGATTTCCCAGTTTTGCCGATGGGAACAGGCGCTCACTGAACCTGAAAGAAACCAAAGCCAGGTGACTGGAAGTATGCAAATTGTGTACAAGCGGGGAACAGTGGGAACTGGGAACAGTGTCCGGGTGCACATAGCACGCTGTCATGATTCAGCAGTCACAGTGACAACAGACACTTATTCCGAGCCTAGAAAACGTGTTCAAGTCTTTTTATGTTAAAAATAAGAAGAAAAAAAAATCCATTCTACTAGCCATATTTTTTCTAAAGAAATCTTAAAATATTGCCATCTTTTCATACTGCCCAATGAGTGTCTTGTTCTGTACAGATGACTTTTCAGGAAGGCTCTCATTACAATCAGTGCCAGGATTACAATTAAAGGCTGCACATCTATTATTAAGATGTAGGCAGATAATAAAGGGTCACATCAGTCACCAAAGTGGATGGACACAGCTCACCTCCTCCCCTTCCCTGCAGAGCAACCTCACAGTAAGTCACAGTGGTCTCTGAGCAGTTTCCTAGGTGGATGTAAAGCAAATCTCTAAACTGCTGCAAACAGAGCAAAAGATGTGCTCTTGCCAGACTGATGTCCTCATAAAATAGAAAAAAGCATCAGCTGTAATTCTAGAAAAGAGACACATTGTATCTGTAAATAGCATTCATTTTTTCTTTAAAGGGAATCTGTCGGCAGGATTTCACACCCCAAACTTTTTACATGCACATGTGGCTCTGTCAAATACAACATTTTTTTGGAGTGAAACATTTCTCTACAGTTATGGCCACTAAGTGTCTCCCTTCTGAGCAACGTGATAATCTCCTGCTGATAAAACATTACTTTATCAAAACTACAGCAAGAAGCTCAGAACTAGTAGATCTTCAGCACATGAAGTAGTGACTTTATCAAAACTGCAGCAAGCAGCCCAGTAAGAGACTCATTGCTGGAATCAGGGTCTCTGCCCCTACCTACATTATGCTGCTCTCAGATGAGGTAGCAAAAACTTCAAAGTGCCCGATCCTTCTGTACCCGGCAACATCTGATAAAGGATAGCCAGGAGGCCTCCAAACACATTAGATAGTAAGCGGATATCACAGATATTGGGCAGGTTCAGCTAACCTCAAAGTGAACCTGACAGCTGATACATTCTGCCCGATCCACAGACAGAATGTATCAGACACTGCATCAGTCATAAATGTTTAACTCTGAAACGCTGCAGTGTTCAGGGAAAAACATAGTCTAATAGCCCCCAGGCACTAAATCACATGAGATACTAGTCAGACCTGTGGGTCCCCAGCGGCTTCTCCCTGCCCACGGCCAGTGAATGACAGGTCTCTCCCTATATACACAAGGAGAGAACTGTCACTCTAGGGCAGGGGTCTCAAACTCGGCTGGGTATATGGGCCGCAAATGGAAAAAATTTGAATTTGGGGGGCCGCATTTTTTGTTCAATGTGACATTTTTAGTGATACCATTTTTTTTTGTATACACCTTTTGAACAGTTTTGCCGTGTTTATTTTTTTATAGCTTGGGTCCTTATGGATGTGGCGATAATAAACGTGCACTTTTTTGTGTTTACTTTAGTTTACATATAAAACAGCATTTTTAGTGCCCAATATTTTTTCATGCTTTATTTTTATTTTTTTGATTTTTACAATTTTGTTTCCCCCAATTGGCCACATACAGTAAAATTGTCTTACAATTAGCATCATATAGTAATAATGGCAAACATCTTGTAGTAATGTCCCCATCCTGTGGCTATGTGCCCCAACCAGGTCCCCATCCTGTGGCTATGTGCCACATCCAGGTCCCCATACTGTGGCTCTGTGCCCCATCCAGGTCCCCCTCTTGTGGCTCTGTGCCCCATCCAGGTCCCCCTCTTGTGGCTCTGTGCCCCATCCAGGTCCCCCTCTTGTGGCTCTGTGCCCCATCCAGGTCCCCCTCTTGTGGCTCTGTGCCCCATCCAGGTCCCCCTCTTGTGGCTCTGTGCCCCATCCAGGTCCCCCTCTTGTGGCTCTGTGCCCCATCCAGGTCCCCCTCTTGTGGCTCTGTGCCCCATCCAGGTCCCCCTCTTGTGGCTCTGTGCCCCATCCAGGTCCCCCTCTTGTGGCTCTGTGCCCCATCCAGGTCCCCCTCTTGTGGCTCTGTGCCCCATCCAGGTCCCCCTCTTGTGGCTCTGTGCCCCATCCAGGTCCCCCTCTTGTGGCTCTGTGCCCCATCCAGGTCCCCCTCTTGTGGCTCTGTGCCCCATCCAGGTCCCCATCTTGTGGCTCTGTGCCCCATCCAGGTCCCCATCTTGTGGCTCTGTGCCCCATCCAGGTCCCCATCTTGTGGCTCTGTGCCCCATCCAGGTCCCCATCTTGTGGCTATGTGCCCCATCCAGGTCCCCATCTTGTGGCTATGTGCCCCATCCAGGTCCCCATCTTGTGGGTATGTGCCCCATCCAGGTCCCCCTCTTGAGGCTATGTGCCCCATCCAGGTCCCCATCTTTTGGCTATGTGCCCCCTGTGCTGTTATTCACACACATAAAAAAAAAAAAGATGATTCTCACCTGTCCTCCGTTCCCTCGGCGTCCTTCCTGCAGATGTGGCCCGCAGGCACCACAGAGTCAGACCCCTCGACGATCCCGACCTGGTCCAGGAGGAGCCGCCGACAGCAGCGCTGCATTGCCGCACACAGACTGTCTCCCAGCACAGCATTTCCAATGCCAGCCGCCGGCCAATCAGAGGCCAGCAGCTGACATCAGCGTACGGCAATGACATCATACTCACTGCGCCGACACGCAGATATCAGCTGCTGGCCTCTGATTGGCCAGCGGCTGTCATTGGAAATGCTGTGCTGGGAAACAGTCTCTGTGCGGCAATTCAGCGCTGCTGTCGGCGGCTCCTCCTGGACCTGGTCAGGATCATCAAGGGGTCTGTGCCTGCGGGCCGCATAAAGCAGCCTCAGGGGCCGCATGCGGCCCGCGGGCCGCGTGTTTGAGACCCCTGCTCTAGGGCATGAAATCATACAGCCAGGGTCTGCTACAGCTGCCAAGTTCCCTTTAATCTATTATGTATGGTGCCTTAAGCCTTTTGAAGTATGTCACAGCAGGTGCCTGGACAGGTCATCAACATCAGATGTACCCCCACCAATCAGTTGTTATAAACCAGATGTAAACACATTGTATGGAGCTGTGCTATGCAACTCTATTCAGTGTGTAGCAGCCTCTGCCGGGTACTGCAGAACAGATCCTATTCTTTATTTAGCTTGTAGCAGCGCGTTCTGCATTTCCCAACAACGGCCACTAAACATTAAATGGTGCTGCAAAGTGAAGATCTGTTCCATGTTTACATCTGGCCACTACCGAAACTTATAACAGATGATCATGGGGGTGCTGTGATCTTATATTGATCACTTATAGGATGGATAGGTCATCCATATATTGTGACTGGACAACCCCCTTAAGAATATTACACATGACAACTAGATTTCCATCTCTGATTAAAAAAAAAATTACTTCTGTGCCAAAGTTCAGAAACAATACTAGAATATGCTATACAATCAAAAGAGCAAGAATATGACTGGTGTGCCACTCACTAGGTATATCTGCTAGAAGACCCTCCTCAGCCTCATATGTGGCCCACCAGAGAGGAGCGAAGAGCAATCACTGTCAGCACCACTGTAGTAATAACCAGGGGATGTGGGCAACTGGCAGCACGGAGGGGCTGGTAACTGTTGCCGAGGGGTGCAATAGACAATGTGATTATTCTATTCGGGGGCTCTTGGTATCTGATTACACTGCAGGAGGGGGGTGTGCATCCGATCATGCTGAGCGACACTCTCCAGATGTGATTATAGTAGGAAAGCGCCCAGAAGGGTCTGTGTATGTGATTCTGCTATTAGTGGGCCTCTAATTATAATACTATTGACAGCCTTTGAATGTGATTGCACGGATGGGGGGGCATCTATATGTGATTATACAGAAGGGGGAAGAGTGGTCTACATATATATTGGTATATACCATCAAGCTAGCACACTATGTGTATATTACATTACACACGTTTATTCTGCATTGATACACTGTCAGGCTGGCGCACACACATACACTCACACATGATTATTCTGCATGGGTGCTGTATATACTAGCAGACACAGAGATATAAATATATGAAACAATACAGCACCAATCCCTCAGGGCATGGGTGCAATCCTTCAGATCCACTGGCCTTTGCATGAGCCGAAAAGCTGTATGCCTTGGTTATGGCATAAAAACACACACATTCTGCATTGGTTCATACTATAAGGCTGGCACACATTATATATATATACACCCTCACATGTGCATTGTGCAGTGCTACATCAGGCTGCTGCCCATATGAATACACGCAGCCATTGCTCGCCCCGCACTGACGGCGCACAGACAGCTCAGCCAGAACACGCGAGTTTCAGTACACGGGTGACAGGCGGGCACTGCTACAGACCCGGTGCACAGTGGACTGGGGTGACGGTAAATGGGCGTGAATGCCGATCATCTCCTCGGCCAATCAGAAGCATCACACTATCCGTACAGGACAAAACGACGGCGGCGTAGAGGCCCAAAAAGCCCTCAGCAGGCAGCGGTCCGGCACGGAGCCAGCACAAGCCTCCCTCCTGTACTGAGACGCTCACAGTGACAGCAATGGCGCCCGGTAACGTCCTGCTGCCTGGCGACAGCCCCCGGCCCAGGCGACAAAGAGCACTTACCGCTTCTAAATAAACGCTGCGCGTTCGCCCACGATGATCTTAGTCACCAGCGGCCTGCCGTAGATACGGGACGCGATTGCGTCACAGCTCCTGTGAAACGCTACACGCCAAGGGGCGGGGACAGCTGAATCACGTGATGGGGATTGTTTATTCGTACGTCTTTAAAGAAAACCGGGATGCGGAGCTGTGTGTGGCGGGCTAGTGTCTGTGTGACGGAGGAGAGGGGCTGCGTGTGACGGGCTAGTGTCTGTGTGACGGAGGAGAGGGGCTGCGTGTGACGGGCTAGTGTCTGTGTGACGGAGGAGAGGGGCTGCGTGTGACGGGCTAGTGTCTGTGTGACGGAGGAGAGGGGCTGCGTGTGGCGGGCTAGTGTCTGTGTGACGGAGGAGAGGGGCTGTGTGTGGTGGGCTAGTGTCTGTGTGACGGAGGAGAGGGGCTGCGTGTGACGGGCTAGTGTCTGTGTGACGGAGGAGAGGGGCTGTGTGTGACGGGCTAGTGTCTGTGACGGAGGAGAGGGGCTGCGTGTGGTGGGCTAGTGTCTGTGTGACGGAGGAGAGGGGCTGCGTGTGACGGGCTAGTGTCTGTGTGACTGAGGAGAGGGTCTGCGTGTGACGGGCTAGTGTCTGTGTGACAGAGGAGAGGGTCTGCGTGTGACGGGCTAGTGTCTGTGTGATGGAGGAGAGGGGCTGTGTGTGGTGGGCTAGTGTCTGTGACGGAGGAGAGGGGCTGCGTGTGACGGGCTAGTGTCTGTGTGACGGAGGAGAGGGGCTGCGTGTGGCGGGCTAGTGTCTGTGTGACTGAGGAGAGGGTCTGCGTGTGACGGGCTAGTGTCTGTGTGACAGAGGAGAGGGTCTGCGTGTGACGGGCTAGTGTCTGTGTGACGGAGGAGAGGGGCTGTGTGTGGTGGGCTAGTGTCTGTGTGACGGAGGAGAGGGGCTGCGTGTGGTGGGCTAGTGTCTGTGTGACGGAGGAGAGGGGCTGCGTGTGGTGGGCTAGTGTCTGTGTGACGGAGGAGAGGGGCTGCGTGTGGTGGGCTAGTGTCTGTGTGACGGAGGAGAGGGGCTGCGTGTGGTGGGCTAGTGTCTGTGTGACGGAGGAGAGGGGCTGCGTGTGACGGGCTAGTGTCTGTGACGGAGGAGAGGGGCTGCGTGTGACGGGCTAGTGTCTGTGTGACGGAGGAGAGGGGCTGCGTGTGACGGGCTAGTGTCTGTGTGACGGAGGAGAGGGGCTGCGTGTGACGGGCTAGTGTCTGTGTGACGGAGGAGAGGGGCTGCGTGTGGCGGGCTAGTGTCTGACGGAGGAGAGGGGCTGCGTGTGACGGGCTAGTGTCTGTAACGGAGGAGAGGGGCTGCGTGTGACGGGCTAGTGTCTGTGTGACGGAGGAGAGGGGTTGCGTGTGACGGGCTAGTGTCTGTGTGACGGAGGAGAGGGGCTGCGTGTGACGGGCTAGTGTCTGTGTGACGGAGGAGAGGGGCTGCGTGTGACGGGCTAGTGTCTGTGTGACGGAGGAGAGGGGCTGCGTGTGACGGGCTAGTGTCTGTGTGACGGAGGAGAGGGGCTGCGTGTGACGGGCTAGTGTCTGTGTGACGGAGGAGAGGGGCTGCGTGTGACGGGCTAGTGTCTGTGTGACGGAGGAGAGGGACTGCGTGTGACGGGCTAGTGTCTGTGTGACGGAGGAGAGGGGCTGCGTGTGACGGGCTAGTGTCTGTGTGACGGAGGAGAGGGGCTGCGTGTGACGGGCTAGTGTCTGTGTGACGGAGGAGAGGGGCTGCGTGTGACGGGCTAGTGTCTGTGTGACGGAGGAGAGGGGCTGCGTGTGACGGGCTAGTGTCTGTGTGACGGAGGAGAGGGGCTGCGTGTGACGGGCTAGTGTCTGTGTAACGGAGGAGAGGGGCTGCGTGTGACGGGCTAGTGTCTGTGTAACGGAGGAGAGGGCCTGCGTGTGGTGGGCTAGTGTCTGTAACGGAGGAGAGGGCCTGCGTGTTGTGGGCTAGTGTCTGTGTAACGGAGGAGAGGGGCTGCGTGTGACGGGCTAGTGTCTGTGTAACGGAGGAGAGGGGCTGCGTGTGACGGGCTAGTGTCTGTGTAACGGAGGAGAGGGGCTGTGTGTGGTGGGCTAGTGTCTGTAACGGAGGAGAGGGGCTGCGTGTGACGGGCTAGTGTCTGTAACGGAGGAGAGGGGCTGCGTGTGACGGGCTAGTGTCTGTGTGACGGAGGAGAGGGGCTGCGTGTGACGGGCTAGTGTCTGTGTGACGGAGGAGAGGGGCTGCGTGTGACGGGCTAGTGTCTGTGTGACGGAGGAGAGGGGCTGCGTGTGACGGGCTAGTGTCTGTGTGACGGAGGAGAGGGGCTGCGTGTGACGGGCTAGTGTCTGTGTGACGGAGGAGAGGGGCTGCGTGTGACGGGCTAGTGTCTGTGTAACGGAGGAGAGGGGCTGCGTGTGACGGGCTAGTGTCTGTGTAACGGAGGAGAGGGCCTGCGTGTGGTGGGCTAGTGTCTGTAACGGAGGAGAGGGCCTGCGTGTTGTGGGCTAGTGTCTGTGTAACGGAGGAGAGGGGCTGCGTGTGACGGGCTAGTGTCTGTGTAACGGAGGAGAGGGGCTGCGTGTGACGGGCTAGTGTCTGTGTAACGGAGGAGAGGGGCTGTGTGTGGTGGGCTAGTGTCTGTAACGGAGGAGAGGGGCTGCGTGTGACGGGCTAGTGTCTGTAACGGAGGAGAGGGGCTGCGTGTGACGGGCTAGTGTCTGTGTGACGGAGGAGAGGGGCTGCGTGTGACGGGCTAGTGTCTGTGTGACGGAGGAGAGGGGCTGCGTGTGACGGGCTAGTGTCTGTGTGACGGAGGAGAGGGGCTGCGTGTGACGGGCTAGTGTCTGTGTGACGGAGGAGAGGGGCTGCGTGTGACGGGCTAGTGTCTGTGTGACGGAGGAGAGGGACTGCGTGTGACGGGCTAGTGTCTGTGTGACGGAAGAGAGGGGCTGCGTGTGACGGGCTAGTGTCTGTGTGACGGAGGAGAGGGGCTGCGTGTGACGGGCTAGTGTCTGTGTGACGGAGGAGAGGGGCTGCGTGTGACGGGCTAGTGTCTGTGTGACGGAGGAGAGGGGCTGCGTGTGACGGGCTAGTGTCTGTGTGACGGAGGAGAGGGGCTGCGTGTGACGGGCTAGTGTCTGTGTGACGGAGGAGAGGGGCTGCGTGTGACGGGCTAGTGTCTGTGTAACGGAGGAGAGGGGCTGCGTGTGACGGGCTAGTGTCTGTGTAACGGAGGAGAGGGCCTGCGTGTGGTGGGCTAGTGTCTGTAACGGAGGAGAGGGCCTGCGTGTTGTGGGCTAGTGTCTGTGTAACGGAGGAGAGGGGCTGCGTGTGACGGGCTAGTGTCTGTGTAACGGAGGAGAGGGGCTGCGTGTGACGGGCTAGTGTCTGTGTAACGGAGGAGAGGGGCTGTGTGTGGTGGGCTAGTGTCTGTAACGGAGGAGAGGGGCTGCGTGTGACGGGCTAGTGTCTGTAACGGAGGAGAGGGGCTGCGTGTGACGGGCTAGTGTCTGTGTGACGGAGGAGAGGGGCTGCGTGTGACGGGCTAGTGTCTGTGTGACGGAGGAGAGGGGCTGCGTGTGACGGGCTAGTGTCTGTGTAACGGAGGAGAGGGGCTGCGTGTGGTGGGCTAGTGTCTGTGTAACGGAGGAGAGGGGCTGCGTGTGACGGGCTAGTGTCTGTGTAACGGAGGAGTGTGGACTACGGCAGTATTGTCCAACTACAGTATACTAGAATGATTGATTGCCGGCTCTGTCTTCTGGTTGCTTATGTATGTGTAGATGTGCCCAGGAGGATTGTGCATGCGGACAGTAAGATGGCCCATGATTGCAGTTGTTTGGCTTTGCTCTAGGTGGCACTAGTGTCCTCATCTGTGAAGGAGGAGTTTTCTGTAGATATTAGAGTTTTACTTTATATTTTAGAGTTTGATTAGAAATCCTTCTGGTGTACATGTTGAACCTATGGCTCTGTCACACAGTCAGTACTTTAGTAGGGATTATTCCAGCGTGATGAGTTTTGTCATCGCCCCTTAGTCCATGATACGTTCAGGAGATACTTAGTCTTATTGGTGACTTTGTATTGAGAGTACAACACGTTAAAAAAAGGGGCATAAGTGCTCTGCAATCCTGTAGTACATTACTAACCAATCTGATATGATTGTGAGGTAAAAGCTACATTACTCAGCCATCCAACATGTCACCACTTGGGTTTGTTACGAATGGTACCTTTTTGATTATAGGTTCATTCAGACTCAAGTCACTCACAGCATCTACTTATCGGTTTACACAGGCCAATAAGCACTGGTGGGAATAGTACGGTTAATACAATCGTTCTTTCCTTCTAACATATGAGGTTATTGACAGTAAATCTCCTGTTTACATGGGGCCCGATATAATTTTTAAGCCAGCCTGATGAGAAAGTGTTTTGTTACTTGCTTTTTATTTTAGACTCTCATCCATCTATCAAAGTTGCCTGTACTTTGGTATAACCGAACCTAAGATAAAAACAAAATGAGCAAATACCCTGTAGTAAGTAAAGAAATAGTATTAGTACATGTAAATGACATGGGGTATTTAGTTAACATTGTTTTAATAAAAAAAAAAAAAATTGATGTAAATACTTTTATGCCCAAAAATGGCAAAAGTATTCTCGGAGTGATAATTTAAATGGGCTAACCAGAAAAATATATATATACAAGATTTCAGAGCACACTGGCTCCTTCTACAGGCTGCATTACAAATGAATTAATACAGATGAAGAAGGCTCAACATTCAAGATATATTCCAGCAGGACATTTGTTCATGATTTAGTGTTGACGCCTAAAGATAAGCCAAAGAAATCAGACACTTGTTGCACATGGAGAAACTGTGAGAATGTTTAAGTATCTGGAGTAAAAAATAAAACCAATTCTTCACCTCCTGTTGATTTTTTTCATTCTGCCTCCCAAAGATCGCAGTATGGCTCGGCTCACATTTATCCTATGCTCTGTGCTGACCGCTTACACCGGGGTTTCTGTGTAAAACTCTGAAATACGAGATTCAGACAGATCCACCGGTGGAAGATTCCCTGTAATGAGGCAGATGGAGCCACTGTGGACGCTGTGTGATCCGGCGGTGTCCAGCTATTTAGGCGTGCATAAAAGTGCAGTCGACTACAGTCTGAATCACGTTATTTGGAGATTTAGATGGAAACCCTGATGTAAGTGCTCAGCATAGAGCACCGGATAAATGTGATTTAAAATGTTATGTAAGGGGGCGTGGCCTGGGCTCAATGGATGTAGGAGGTTGGTGAGCCGAGCTCCGTGCAGGCAGCCTATATACTGCGACTTGGCAACATAAAAAGAGTGTCTCTGTCCTTATCATATATACATCAATTGGGGATAGTCCCAGGAATGTTTTAAGACCATCCACATTAAAATCTGACGATTTTTGGAGGAGAAAACAGTGTATGACATCAGCGGTGCTACGTCACTGCGGCCGTTAGTGTCCCTAGTGAGCCTCTCTGAGGGGACGAAGAAGAGGAAAGGGATGACTCGGCGACTAGTGCCATTGCACATCGTGCCATCTCTCAAAGACCCTGGCTCAAACAGTGGGTGTGATCTCACCCCAGAACAAGTGTCAGACACCGGGAGCCCGGCGGTACCTCAGGACCACCGGCGAAGAACAGCGGCATCTGTGAAGACAGCGCATAATAAGCTCCATCAATAACCCTGCAGGCAAGTGTCTACCCCTACCTCCCCCGTCGCGCCCTTAAACAGTTCCGTGAAATCCCCATGAGGCCAGCTCCTTACTATGCGGTGTGGAGAAGCGGAGGGTGACATGCTGTGAAGCCGGCTGGTAACAGAGCGTCTCCTAGCAACAGTGTCCGCTCCCTCCTTCATAGAGAGATTTACCTCAAACTGACGCCAACTATCGTGGTCACCTTCACATACAACACCTCACGGTTTGTGGGAGAGGTATCGGGAGATCTGTTCACAGGGGTAGATGAGCAGAGGCAACACTGACAACGCGATTTAAGACCCACAGAAGTCTCTGCAGGTGCAGCTTTGGAGTAAGTAGCTTGTGATCCCGCGGTGCTGCGATGCTACAGCTGAAGCGTCCCTATTGTGCCTCTCTGAGGTGATATAAAAAAACAGAAGAGGGGACTCCGTGATCGGTGCCATTGCACACTGTGTTAATCTCTAAAATCTTCAGCTCACACTTTGGGTGTGAGATCAACCAGGATCAAGTCACAGATTTTGGGAGCCTGGCGGTACCTTAGGATCACCGCCAAAAAATGGTGGCTGCGATAATAGCGAGACGTGAGCTACTCTGAAAACCCCACAGGCAAGTGTCTGCCTCATCCCTCCCCTGTCTCATCCTCAAGCACTTACTGTGAAAGCGTCACGAAGTCAGCTCCCCTCGATCCAGGTGAGCGGTGTGGTGAAGCGGAGGGTGACAGAAAGCAGAGGTGCCGGTAGGTAAAAGAGCGTTCTTCCACCATCAGTTTCAGCTCCCATCTTCAGAGCGAGGTCGGTATCGATTTCAACAAAGGCCATCGTGGTCCCTTCCACTTGCTGCGGAAGTGTTCACCTCGCGATTCGTGAATGTGACAACGGGAGACCTGCACTGTATAAAGTCCATAGAGGAAACTCAGCGGAAGCGGGGTTGGCAGCGCGGTTCAAGAATTCCAGAAGTCTCTGCAGGCAAGTGCTAATATCCCTCTGTCCTGTCTTTTGTCATCCTTCTGGTGGTCCCTGAGAAGTTGCCTCTTCCCTGGCACCAGGACCCAGTTGGTTGTGTGGGAGTAGTGGAGGAGCCCGTTATACAGCGGAGTTGGTCAGCAGCTGAGTTCCCTTAAATACTCTGTGCCTGCTCCAGTTATAAAGCTCATTTCCTGCATATTGACACAGCTTCAACTAAGGAAGGAACTTAGCATCACTGCTCTTATACAGTAAAACAACGAGCAGTCTCTACTTGCCCATCTTGTGTCTTCTACAGTGCTCTTAGGACATCTACTTAAAACAGAAGTTTTATTGAATATTGAAAATTTTAGCTTTGGGACTAGGCTAATAGCAACACAGCAGATTTACCATTTCTTCCAAACTTGTTGTGAGATCCAACATTGCTCACTTAGCTCTCTGATACTGTTGATTTCAAACTTTACCTCCGCTATTAAGCAAAGTCAAGTCTACATTCTACCTGTGGATCATTTATATTTCATCGTCCAACGGGGGGTATATGCCCTCACCCGTTTTTTTCTACCATTAATAGGTCAATCTTGTCAAGTTACTCTTTCACTTGTAGTACATCACTTATAATTCTACAGCTGTGCTAGCATATATTTGTATATTTTTGTGGTATTGTTTTCTCCTATTAGGTAGAATATCATCCCATTTATGCTCAGTGTTCAGCCTTCGCTAATATACCCACATTAAGAATAATATTGCTGGGTTCTTATTACACTGAATCTAACAGTATTTTTTTTTAACAGGTTTGTATTAAATATAACTGTATTGTGTTAAACCATTCCCAAACGTATATTCTGATTAAATAAACTATTTAATCCACCAAAGTCAAATAAAATATTGTTTGAGGGTAGGAGCTCAAGTATTTGCCTAGCTTCAGCCTGAGTAAGTCTGGTCAAACATGAGTACCACCAAAAAAAATTGCTACCACTGGAAGCAAACCTCCCAATTTTGCAAATAAAGTCAGTTATCCAAAAGAGAAAAGTCTCCAATTTCATGTACATTGTAATCTCCCAGAGGATTCCCCAAACTTAATCAGCCCTTTTAAATCCAGATTTCCCCTTAAAAGAGAGGGCAAATTAGGTTTGAAGAAAAATCTTCAAAAAGTGGTCCCTCAAAATCCTCCTCAAAATACATCCTTTTCTTGCTCACCTTCACTGTCAGATTTAAACAGAGATTACTCCCCAACAACCAACTCTAATAATCTGAAAAGTGAGGACATGGATACTTCCTCCTCTCATAAAAGACCAAAACCGGAAAACTGGGGACATAAGATCACAATTTCACAGGAACTTCCTGTTTCTGAATCAGACTCTGAATATGCTGATTCTTCCCCAAATTTAAGTCCCGAAAAAAACAAGCAAAAAAGAGATCATGTCCTCACGACCCCTGATAAAATTGTCCACAATACATACAACCTTAAAGAGCTCCCCTCTCCCTCAAATATGAATGCTGAAACTTACATGTTGGAGTTGGCAAAAGTAATTAACGACAACATGAAAATAAGCTTAGACCAACAAACAGAACTAATAAACTCTAATTTCCAAATATTTAATAAAAAATTTGAGGAAAGGCTCGCTTCAGTCGAAGTTAAAACTGAAAAATTGACAAATGACCAGATCAACACGCAATTAGAAATTAGTAAACTTAAAGCAAAATTGGCAGACTTGGAGGACCGCAACCGCAGAAATAATCTTAAAATACGTGGTATACCGGAGACTGTTCCTGCTCATGGCCTCACTGACTTTGTCAAATCTTTTTTCAAACACCTCGCCCTAACTCAATCTCAGCAGATTTACCTAGAGACACATTATTGCGGATCCACTTTTTTCACACAAAGCAAAGAATACAAAATTTTATCAGAGTAGAAAAAACTTTCCCAGAGCCCTATAATAACCTAAAAATATTCATAGACTTGTCTAAAGAGACAATTGAGGCAAGGAAATCATTTAGAGACACCACTACTTACTTAAGAGAAGTGGGCTTAACTTACAGATGGGGTTTTCCTTTAAAACTGCTGGTCTTTCACAAGGAAAAAAAACGTAATCTTCTTTTCACCAGAGGAAGGATGCAATTTTGTAGCATCCTGGAAAGATGACCCTTCATTTAAAACTCCTCTTCTCCCTCAGAGAAATAAGCGTTGATCTTCCGCCATTTGAAAATTTTAATTCCATTTTAGGAGATTTTACTACATAACGCTTAGTTAATAAAAATCATAGTTTTTTCTCTTACTTATGAACGACCGATTGTAAGTTATGTTTGTATAATTGTTTCATTCTATAGTTAATAGGCCATGTTTCATATTCCCATTCTATGCAACTTTACCTGGACTTCTCCCTATTGGGATTTCCTCTTTCAGCAATAAGGCTGCCTAGCATTGGACTTTCGCACGAACTTTCCCCCAGAAAAAGAAAACCCTACGAACTTGTAGGTTACCTTTGGAGGACCATTTAAAAGTTGTGTTTTTCTTAGTACAAATTTTATCTTTGTTATTAATTGTTTTATTGCAAGTACTTTAAAGGTCTTGATATCGTTTTCTTTGAACTGTTTTTTTTTGTGTGTATTGTTTACCCATTTAATGACACAAATTTGAATCCAACTAAACAGAATAATCTATACTCCCTGATTCCAATCCTCAGATCCCTGTCCTCCCTAACTAATTTCACATAACTTTATTCCATTATGAGCATTAAGATTCTATCATATAATGTTAAAGGGTTGAATAGCCCAAACAAGAGATTCACCCTTTGGAAAGAACTTATTTCCCACAAAGCATAGTAACATAGTTTATAAAGCCGAATAAAGACTTGCGTCCATCAAGTTCGACCTGTTAGTTCTGTAATTGCTAAAGTTGATCCAGAGGAGGGCAAAAACCCCAAATGATTTGGCCAATCTTCACCTGAGGAAAAATTCCCTCCCGACTCTGAAACCAGCAGTCAGAATAAATCCCTGTATCAACCTACTATTTTATTTTATTTTTAAGTATATGCTGAAATCTGCCTGGTATCTAGAAATGCATCCAGTCCCCGCTTGAACTGGTGTAGTGAATCCGACATTACCGTCTCCTCACTCAGTGAATTCCATATTCTCACTGCTCTTACCGTAAAGAACCCCTTCCTATGCTGGTGCTGAAACCTTTTCTCTTCCAGTCTTAGTGAGTGCCCTCTTGTTACCGTAATATCCCTCCTTTTGAACAAATCCCGGGCAAGATCTCTATACTGTCCCCTAACATATTTGTACACATTTATTATGTCCTCCCTCAACCTTCTCTTTTCCAGGCTGAATAGTCCTAGTTTTGCCAACCTCTCTGGGTATTGCAGTCCCTCAATTCCCTTTATTAATTTTGTTGCCCTCCTTTGTACCTTTTCAAGCTCATTTATATCCTTTCTATATATTGGGGTCCATAACTGAGCACAGTATTCCAAGTGTGGTCTGACCAGTGCTTTGTACAGTGGAAGAACAATGTTCTCATCCTTTGCAGCTATACCTCTTCTGATACATCCCATTACCCTGTTTGCCCTTACAGCAGCGGCCTGACTTTGGGCACTCCAATTTAGTTTGCTATCAATCAAGATGCCCAAGTCCTTCTCCATCTCTGAATTCCCCAATGATTTCCCATTCAGTGAGTACTGGTGACTTCCATTTTTCCTTCCCATATGTATGACCTTACATTTCTCCTCGTTAAACCTCATTTGCCATTTAATGCTCCACCTACCCAGCTTATCCAAATCCCTCTGTAGGTCTGCACTGTCCTCTTTTGTATTAATTGTTTTACATAACTTTGTGTCATCTGCAAATATTGATATTTTACTATTTGTCCCGTTGACTATGTCGTTAATAAAGATATTAAATAACATTGGGCCTAGTACAGACCCCTGTGGTACCCCACTAGTGACGCTTACCCAATCTGAGTATATTCCATTTATAACCACCCTCTGCCTTCTATCCTTTAGCCAGTTAGCTACCCACTTGCAGACATTTTCCCCCAGCCCCATCATTCTCATTTTGTATACCAACCTATTATGTGGTACGCTGTCGAACGCTTTTGAGAAGTCGAGATACACGACATCCACTGGTTCCCCCTGATCTACTCGAGAGCTAACCTCCTCGTAGAAGTCAATCAGGTTTGTTTGGCAGGAGCGATTCCTCATGAATCCATGTTGGTTCGGGATTAAAAGATTATTAGCATCTAGATGCTCCGTAATTGCCTCTTTAATGAAGCTTTCAAAAATTTTGCCCACAACGGACGTCAGACTCACCGGCCGATAGTTTCCGGCGTCACTTTTCGCTCCCTTTTTGAATATTGGCACTACATTCGCCTGTCGCCAATCAAGTGGCACAGACCCAGTCTCAACAGAGTCCTTAAATATAAGATATAACGGTCTGTCTATCACATTACTTAGTTCCCTTAGTACCCGTGGGTGTGTGCCATCAGGTCCTGGTGATTTGTTTATTTTAATGTTACTGAGGCCTTTCTGTACCCCAGCTTGGGTTAGATTTGTCATACTTAGTGGAGGATTAAGTTTGTCACTTCTCATTTCTCCTGTTAGTTCGATTTCCTTTGTGAAAGTTGTCGAAAAAAAATTATTTAATAGATTAGCTTTATCCTCATCTTTCTCTATGATTTTGCCTTCCTCACTTTTTATCGGTCCAATATTATCCGATTTAATCCTTTTACTATTTATATACGTAAAGAACAGTTTGGGATTTGATCTACTTTCCCTAGCAATACGTCTCTCTGTTTCCTCCTTCGCTATTTTTGTTTTTTACAGGTTCTCGTTTTTTCCTTGTAACACATTAGTGCTTCCTTATTGTTTTCCTGTTTTAATCTCTTGAATGCCTCTTTTTTGCTATTTAACGCCCCTTTTACGTTCTTGTTCAACCATATTGGTTTCCTCTTATTTCTGGCCCTTTTATTCCCATACGGTATATATCTCTCGCACTGAGTATTCAGAATTCTTTTGAAGGTTTCCCATTTACTATTCGTATTCCTTTGATTAAGAACTTTGTCCCAGTCAATAAGTTGAAGGCTTTCTTTCAGCTGATCAAACTTTGTCCTCCTAAATTTTAATGTTTTTGTTGTTCCCTTATTGATAACCCTACTGAAGGGCATTTTGAAGTCGATAATATTATGGTCGCTATTACCTAGGTGCCCCCCTATCTGTACCTCAGTTATTCTATCAGGCCTATTAGTCAATATTAAGTCCAACACGGCCTTCCCTCTCGTTGGTTCCTGCACTAGTTGGGAGAGATAATTATCCTTAATATTTGTCAAGAACCTTTTTCCTTTCTGAGATCTACAGGTTTCTGTTTCCCAGTCAATATCCGGGTAGTTGAAATCCCCCATTACAATCACTTCATTATGTTTTGCTACTTTGTCTATTTGTCCTAATAGCAGATTCTCATTCTCCTCTGTTATATTTGGTGGCTTATAGCAGACCCCCAGTAATATTTTATTATTATTTTTAGTTCCCTCTATCTCTACCCACATGGACTCGACCCCCTCTTCTCCCTCTCCTATATCTTCCCTTAGTCTGGGTTTTAGACATGACTTTACATATAAGCAGACTCCTCCGCCTTTCCCCTGTTTCCGGTCCCTTCTAAATAAACTATAATCTAATAAATTTACCGCCCAGTCGTAGCTATCGTCTAGCCAAGTCTCTGTTATACCTACGATGTCATACCTCTCCTCCGATATAAGCGCCTGCAGCTCATCCGCCTTATTGGTCAGGCTTCTTGCGTTGGTCAGCATGCAAGATAAAACTTTGGGGTTATTTAGCATCCTATTCTTCTCTAACGATCTAACTGTACTATCCCCACCCCCCTCTCCACCCTCATTATATTCACTTCTCCCCTTCCCCCTTGCTTGCCTCACATCCCACCTATTTCCTTGGTTCCCCCCCCCGTCTCTAGTTTAAAAACTCCTCCAACCTATTAGCCATCTTCTTCCCCAGCACCGCTGCACCCTCCCCATTGAGGTGCTGCCCGTCCCTACGGTAGAGCCTGTAGCTGACCGCGAAGTCGGCCCAGTTCTCCATGAACCCAAACCCTTCTGCCTTGCACCAACTCTTTAGCCACTTATTCACCTCCCTAACTTCCCGTTGGCGCTCCTGTGTGGCTCGCGGGATTGGTAGTATTTCTGAAAAAACTACCTTGGAGGTCCTTGCCCTAAGCTTCCTACCTAGGTCCCTGAAATCATTTTTAAGGACCCTCCATCTACCACTCACTTTGTCATTGGTGCCGATGTGGACCATGACCGCTGGGTCTTCGCCAGCCCCACCCAGTAACCTGTCAACCCGATCCGCGATGTGCCGGACTCGAGCGCCAGGGAGGCAGCACACCGTTCGGCGATCCCGGTCTTTGTGACAGATTGCCCTGTCTGTCCCCCTAATAATAGAGTCACCCACTACCAGAACCTGTCTTGCCTGCCCTACACTTCCCCCCTCCCCCTCATTACTGGAGCATACACTCCCCCGGCGGTCAGAGGATCTGTCGTGCTCCAATAATGCCGGTTCTGAACCAGCCTTCCTATACTTCTTCCCTCTATCCCTCCTAACTGTTATCCAGCTCCCTGCCTGTTCAGCCTGCACTTCCCCTCTATGCTCCACCCCCAGTATTGACCCATTGAGTGTCTGCTCGGTGAGCAGCAAACTCCGTTCCATGTTGTCGATGCTCCTCAGTACCGCTATCTGAGCACTTAGATCCAGAATTTGGGCTTCCAAGTGCACGATATGCTCACATCTTTCGCAGCAGTATGAATCCTCGAGCGGTTGCTCACGGAATGCATACATTGCGCAAGATGTACACTGCACGGCTCCGGCCAACATGGACGTCATTCTAAATATGGGGATACAGTCAGTATATATATACAAGTACAAAACACAATTATTTATATATAGGTGTATGGAAGGGGATCAATTAGGGATGTGCAAGTGTATCAATTAGATATCGGCGGGGGATCAGTTAAGTATCAAGTATGGACGGGGGAATCAGATAAGTAGGTCAGGTGGATTAATTAAGTAAAAAGTAAAGAAAGAATGAAATACAGTCAGCAATTCAGTCCTAAGTCCTCCCTTCCAAACTCCCTGAATCCAAAGTCACTGAAAAACAAGTCACACACTTACTTTCGTTCGCACTTACGCTCCGGAGACACGCAGCTCGTTCACACTCGCAAACTAAGAGATTTAAAGAGTTTTTTTGTCTTCAGGAGACAAAATTTTCTGAAGATAATCATCCTAAATTTAATCACAAAAATTTCTCTAACATTTTTGAATCCACAATTAAAAATAAAAAGAAAGCTGGGGTCACCACCATCATGAAAAATACAATACCTTTTAAATTTGAAGAGGAGCTTCTCGATTCACATGGTAGATTTCACATTCTCGTCTGTAAAATTAATAATCAAATATGTACAATTGTCAATCTCTATGTCCCTAATAGAAGACAAATTAGTTTTCTCAATAAAGTTATGAAAAAAATCTCCAAGTAAGAAAAGGGGAATTAATTATTATAGGAGATTTCAATTTTGTCTCTGATTGCCGTTGGGACTCCTGTTCCCCTAAAATATGTTTATCTGCCTCCCTGAATACTTGGCTCGCAAAAAATGAACTGTTTGACATCTTTAGATGTATTAACACCACATCCAAAGAATTTACATTTTTCTCAGATGCTCACCAATCCGCATCTAGAATTGACTTATTAACAGATGTCTTCTCCATTTCCAAATTCGATAAAATTTCAATCCTCCCAAAAACTATTTCGGATCATTCTCCTCTACTAGGAGAAATCAGTTTAGGCCCATATGTCAAAAACAACTTTCTTTGGAAGTGTAACCCCACCCTTCTTTTCTCACCAGAATATAAAGCCATAATAGAAGAGAACTTAAAAAATTATTTCAAAGAAAATGAAGATGAAACTATTAGCCCCTTTACTTATTGGAATGCTCATAAAGCTGTTCTTAGAGGGGAAATGTTGAAGTTATCTTCTTCCATTAAAAATAAAAATAGGGCTAAAATCACTGAGATACAATCTCAAATTAGATCCAAAGAAGAGATCCAAGCCAATTCACATTCGCCTTCGCCAAGGATTAGACAAGAAATCAATATTCTGAGGTCAGAACTCAAAAAAAGAAATTTTCGCATCCTTTGACTCATTAATCAAAAACTCCAAATTCAAACTCTATGCTTCTTTGAATAAACCAACAAACTTTATGATGCGCCGTATCAAAAAAAAAAGATTACATAATAGAATCGACAAAATTCTATCGGAAGACGGCACATATAAATACCATCCTAAAAAAATAGTCGCCACTTTTGCCAAATATTACCACAAATTATACAACATCAATATGGATGATTCCGTCCCGAAACCCAACAAAGATTCAATTAACGCATTTCTTTCTTCTATCAATCTTCCCCATATCAACAAACAGGAATTAGACTCTTTAACGTCCCCCTTTACAGAAAAAGAGGTGATTGATACCATTAGACAATTAAAATCACATAAATCTCCAGGCCCCGACGGATTCACTAATGAATATTTTAAAATATTTGATCATATTCTAGCCCCACACTTAACTCAAATCTTCAATCATGCGTCTTCTCAAGGATCCTTCCCACTTGAAATGTTAGAAGCTACAATAATTCTTATCCCTAAATCCAAAGGAGACCTGGAAGATGTAAAAAATTATAGACCCATCTCTTATTAACACAGATGTTAAAATATACTCTAAAGCGTTAGCAAACAGACTCAAATCTATCTTACCCACCATAATTAATAATGACCAAATTGGTTTTGTTGAGAAAAGACAGCCTACGGATGGTACAAGACGTCTAATTAACATTATTAAATTGTTAAACTCATCCAAACTCCCCTCAATTCAAGAAAACTCATAGCGTTTCATCACACCCAATTTTCCAATCAGCTTTGTTCACTTGGGAAAAGCTCTCTAACCTTAAAAAAAACAAAATTTCAGCAGCAGAAGGGAAGGAAGGGAGACACATCCATTGCTAGTGGGTAGGCGGAGCCCCACAGGATAGTTCACCTCAGATTTATAAAAAGTGACGACCGGCCCCTCCAGCTTAGGCTCCTCCTACTCCCATGTCCTTCAGTCTGAAATTTGAGGTCACAGAGGATAGTCACTGCCTTCGCAGCTCCTCAGAAGATTTTCTTATTTTTCCGGAGACCTGGATCCCCTGTGGTCTAGAGGTCTCAGGGGGTCTCAGCGCTGCTGGGACCTCTGACCCTCCCCTGGCAGATCTGCGTACCCCCTAAGGAGGTCCCCGCAGAACCCTGCTGGCCCCGGGGGATACAGGGCGCTCCCTGGCGGAGACGCACACCGCTCGTGTGGGGTCCCTGCGCGCTCCGCCATGGGGGGGAACAAGGGCCACGGCGCCACACGTCCCTGTGGCGGTCAGCTGGGTAAGTGCTCTTATTGAGTGCTTCAGCGGCTGCTGCGGCAGCCGCTGTCACTGTATATGTGTTTGTGGTGACTGCTGTTTTTTTCTGGCTTGCAGGGATTTCTCCTCTGCATGCAGCATTTGATTCTCGGCTGGCAGGGGAGCAGGGACAGAGGATTTGCGCGCTCCGTTCGTAGCTCGGCGGGGGGCGTGGCTTAGCGTCTCTCTGCTGTCGGTCTTCTTAGCTCGTGACAGGAACTGCCGGGAAAGCGCGCGCTGGAGATGTCCCAGCCCCTTCTTCTTCCGGCCAGCGTCCATCCTCGTGCAGCGTCTCCTACTCCCTGCTCCCCGCTCTCAGCACACCGAGAAGAGCAGTCTCTACGCCAGCTGGTGAGTCTCTCCTGCCTTTTAGGCAGAAAGTTCCTTCTTGGGTATTACAGCGCAGAGCACTTTCCTTATGTCCTAGGCTGACGGTGTGCTGTATACGGCGCTGCTACTTCCCTGCTGAGATGGCTCTGATGCACACCTCACAAAAAGCGTAGTACGGATCAGTAGCATTAACCCCTTCTGAACGGGGTCTGGCCTATCAGGCTGTTAACCCTCTCTGGAGGTGCACCCTTCTAGGATCAGAGGGTGCTTCTCTCTAGTCTGTTAGGTTAACTTTTGCTCTGCAGGCCGCTGGGGTAGCTTTTCTCCTTCTAAGGAGGAGCTTTAACCCTTCAGTGCCGGGTGATTTTTTGTGCAAGAACAGGCTGTGGTAGTGGAATTCACACATCCTTGGTTACTGTACCCATTGTAAGGTTATTACCGCCTTATCCGCGACGCCCGCAACTGTGTGGGGGCATGTCGGATCAGGGACCAGGGGGCGCGGACCTCTCTCCCGGTCCGCTTCAGGATCGGTCACGCGTTTCTGATACGCCGGGGTCTTCCACGGCGTCAGGTTCGACACTAGTTGGGGGTCTCAGTGATGTTCAGGTGGAGGCGCTCACTCGCTCCATTGACAGTCTGTCTGACCTCCTGGGTCATTGGGTCTCTGCTAAGTCCCAACCGACGTCTAGAAGCAAGAAGCATCACAGGCCTGTGGCGGCGCCTTCTCCTCCGCGCAGTGCGTCGGAGGCTTCAGAATCGCCGACAGACTCTTCTGGTGAGATCTCCGATTCTGATGAAGAGAATCGGCGGGGTCGCTCTGCTTCGCTTTCGGGCCGCGTGGACGCTTTTGTTGAAGCTATGCGGGAAGCGTTACAACTGTCTGAAGAGGTGACGGGGCGCCCTGACAAATCGGCCCGGCTGTATCAGGAGTCGCGTCGGGCTCGCTCGACGCTGCCGATGCACGAGGAACTTAACAAGGCGGTGGAGAAAGAACGCCTGTGCCCGGATAAACGTTTCCAAGGGTTGCGGTTTTTTGATGCCCTGTATCCCTGTTCCACGGAAACGATCACTAATTGGGTCCCCTCTCCTGAAGTGGATGTGCCATTGTCTCAGCTGAGCAAATCCTCTTTGCTTCCTGTTAAAGGGAAGGCGAGTCTTCAGGACCCGCTGGACAGAAGGACGGAGTTAGCGGCAAAGTCCATCTACGAGGCCGCGGGTCACGGATTCCGAGCGGCCTTGGGGGCCATGTGTGCTGGTGAGGCTTCGCTGCGGTGGTTGGATCAGCTGCGGACGGCATGGCAAGATGGAACTCTGCTGTCTGAAGTGGATAGGCTCTTCCAGCTCTTGGAAGAGGCGGCCCGATATGGCAGGGACGCAGTGCTGGATACTACTTCGGTGATGTCCAGGGCTCAATCCTCGGCCGTCACAGTCAGGAGAGCACTGTGGCTTAAACAGTGGACTGGAGACGCAGTATCCAAACAAGGTTTGCTGAGTCTGGCGTACAAGGGCGGTCAGCTGTTTGGTTCGGACCTCACGGAGCTGATTGCTAAGGCCAAGGCCAAAGATACAGCTTTGACGCAGCGAAAGGCAGCGGTTTCTACGTCCGGCAAGTCAAGTGCCGGTAGTGGTCGTCGGTCCTTTCGGCCCAGGGGTCGGTTCGGTCAGCCTTCTTGGAGATCGGATCGTCCCTCGTCTTCCGGAAAAAAGACCTCCCAGAAATCCCGTACTCCCTGGAAGCAACATTTCCGTCAGGACAAGCGGGAGGTTGACAAAAAGCCCGCTAAGGCGGACTGACGCCAGGAACCCTCTCGAGGGCTCTCGGGTGGGAGGTCGTCTGCTACAATTCAGGTCGATTTGGGTGTCACACGTATCGGACGCCTGGGTGACGTGGGTTATGTCGGAAGGTTATTTCATAGAGTTTCATTCTCGACCCCCGGACAGGTTTCGTCAGTCGCGCATCCCATCCGAGCCCAAGCTAGCTGCCGCACTGCTGCGGGAGGTCGACTCTCTTCTGCAGCAGGGTGTGGTGATTCCGGTTCCGCCGGAGGACCAGGGAAGGGGGTTTTACTCCAACCTTTTTGTGGTTCCCAAAAAGGAGGACAAGTTTCGCCCCATTCTGGACCTCAAAGAATTGAATTTGCATGTCCGGACCCGGAAATTCCATATGGAGTCTCTTCGCTCCGTCGTGGCGGCCCTGTCGCAGCACGATTTTTTGGTGTCGATCGACATCCGCGATGCCTATTTGCATGTCCCTATCGGCAGGGCTCACCAGCGCTTCCTGCAGTTCGCCATAGGTCAGGCCCATTACCAGTTTGTGGCCCTACCGTTCGGGTTGGCCTCGGCGCCCAAGGTTTTTACAAAGATTCTGGCGCCGCTCATGTTTCTCCTTCGAAAGCAAGGAATTACGATTCTCCCCTACCTGGACGACCTGTTAATTGTGTCAGCCACAGCGGAGGAGGCGGTGACAGCTCGCGATCTCTTCCTTCAGCACCTGGAGGACTTCGGGTGGCTGGTCAATTGGAAGAAGTCGTCATTGGAGCCGTCGCAGTCAATCCTGTTCTTGGGGATGCATTTCGACACGGTACGGGCAGTGGTGTCCCTGCCTCCGGACAAACAAGCGAACCTTCATCACCATGTCCAGGCTATGAGGTCGACGATGACGATGTCTCTTTGGAGGTGTATGCACCTTCTGGGTCTGATGGTGGCGGCAATGGAAGCGGTATCGTTTGCACAATTTCATTCCCGGGGTCTTCAAGATCTTATTCTGACCCATTGGGACCGATCGCCGGTCTCTTGGATGGTGGTTACGTCCGGAGACTTTATCCCTGGGGAAATCCTTCCTCCTCCCACGGTGGTCGGCCATTACCACCGATGCCAGGCTGACTGGCTGGGGGAGGGT
The DNA here is from genome assembly GCF_046119375.1 of Phyllobates terribilis. NCBI lineage: Eukaryota > Metazoa > Chordata > Amphibia > Anura > Dendrobatidae > Phyllobates > Phyllobates terribilis. Next base: position 535,789,721 of record NW_027362764.1, read on the forward strand.
TTGGAACGATCTCTGGGTTCAGGGGGTCTGGTCGTCAGAGGAGTCGTCTCTGCCGATCAACATCTTGGAGTTGAGAGCGATATTTCTCTGCCTCCGACATTGGACAGTCCCTTTGAGCGGTCTGCCGGTCCGGATTCAGACGGACAATGCGACAGCGGTCGCATATATCAACCATCAGGACGGGACGAGGAGTTCCAGACTCATGATGGAGGTCTCTCTGATCCTGGTTTGGGCTGAATCCAGGGTTCCAGCCATATCCGCGATTCACATCTCAGGAGTGCTGAATATCACGGCGGACTTCCTCAGTCGCGAGCAGGTGGATCCCGGGGAATGGGGTCTTCATCCGGAAGTTTTTGCACTGCTGTGCTCCCGTTGGGGGACTCCCCAAGTGGACTTGATGGCATCCAGGCTGAACGCCAGGATTCCGACGTTCATGTCCAGATACAGGGACCCGGAAGCTGTGGCGGTAGATGCTCTAGTGGCCCCGTGGGACCAGTTCGAGCTGATCTACGTGTTTCCGCCGGTATCCTTACTTCCACTGGTGATCCGGCGGATCAAACTAGAGCGTATTCCAACGATTTTGGTGGCGCCGGATTGGCCGCGGAGGGCGTGGTATTCAACGCTGGTGTCTCTTCTGGCGGCGCCTCCGTTTCCACTGCCTCTTCGCCCGGACCTGCTAACCCAAGGGCCCATTCGCCATCCGGACCTGAAGTCGCTTCGTTTGACGGCGTGGTTCTTGAGTCCGAGATCTTGACCCGTCGTGGGTTTTCGGCCGAAGTCATCGCCACCTTGCGGGCGGCCAGAGGTCCGGCTACGACCAGGATTTATCACAGAACTTGGAAGGCCTTCTATTCATGGTGTTCTGGATCGTCAAGGAACCCGAGGGTTTTTTCCATTCCCAACTTCTTGGCTTTTCTGCAATGTGGTTTGGCCAAGGGTCTGGCGGTTGGTACCTTGCGGGGTCAGGTATCTGCACTATCTGTGCTTTTTCGGAAAGCTATTGCCTCGCGCAGGGATGTGCGTTCGTTTTTTCGCGGGATTGCACGTCAGTTCCCGCCCCGGAGGGCGTTTGTGGCTCCTTGGCGGCTCAATCTAGTCTTGGAGGCTCTTCAGCACGGGCCGTTTGAGCCTATGGATTCAGCTACGCTTTACTTGCTTTCTTGGAAGGTGGCCTTCCTGGTGGCGGTCACCTCTTTGGAAGGGTTTCTGAGTTGGCGGCACTGTCTTGCTCGCCCCCTTTTCTGGAGTTCCACTCGGATCGCGTGGTGCTTCGTACCCGTTGCAATTTTCTTCCCAAAGTGGTGTCGCGTTTCCACGTCAATCAGGACATCGTGTTGTCCTCCCTCTGTCCGAAACCAAGGAATCCAAAGGAACGGGCCTTGCACTCCTTGGATTTGGTGCGGGCTTTGAAGTTCTATCTTACCATCACGCAAGAGTTTCGGAAGTCGGACTCTCTTTTTGTGATTCCTGCTGGTCGTCGACGTGGTCAGCGGGCTTCCAAGGACACTATAGCTCGGTGGATACGTTCGGCTATCCTGGAGGCGTACAGGCTCAAGGGCGAGCCTTGTCCGGTTAAGGTTCGAGCTCATTCCACGAGAGCGGTTGGTTCGTCGTGGGCTGTTCGTCAGGGGGCCTCGGCAGCGCAGCTCTGCCGGGCGGCTACATGGCGTTGCGTCCACACTTTTACTAAATTTTATAAAGTGGACGTGAGTGCTTCCGCTGATGTGGCCTTGGGACGCAGGGTCCTGCAGGCGGCGGTGGTTTAGGTTTTATCTTTATCTAGTTTTGGCGCTTGTTGCGCGCTTGCCTAAGTTGTTGGGGTGTTGGCGATTCTGACACTGTTTCCCACCCTTGAGTTCTGGACTGCTTTGGGACGTCCCACTAGTAATGGATCTGTGTCTCCCTTCCTTCCCTTCTGCTGCTGAAAGACGGATTTTGGTAAGACCTTACCTGTAAAATCCTTTTCAGCGAAGGAAGGAAGGGAGACACAGCACCCTCCCAGGGCAGAAGTGTATTATTGTTTTCCAGATGCGGCGCGACTCCTCTCTGATGGCGGTCATCGGGACTGGAGTCGGCGTGCTAGGGCTCTGTTCCAGCATTGCCAGCTCATCACAGTTGTCAGGTCCAGTGAGTAGTGCCTGGGACTGTGTTCTTTCTGTTATATGCATAACCTGTTCTCTCGCGTTTCTGAATTTTCGGAAGGGGTTGTGTTGTTCCGCTGGTGTTGTCTGCTCTTCCTTAGCTCGTGTACGGACTGAAGAACATGGGAGTAGGAGGAGCCTAAGCTGGAGGGGCCGGTCGTCACTTTTTATAAATCTGAGGTGAACTATCCTGTGGGGCTCCTCCTACCCACTAGTAATGGATCTGTGTCTCCCTTCCTTCCTTCGCTGAAAAGGATTTTACAGGTAAGGTCTTACCAAAATCCGTCTTTTAACAATTCTGCGAACTTCTCTCTCTCGTTTATTGCAGCCATATTTAAACACCCGTTCCCCCCACACTGGTCAACCCTCGGCATAAACAAAATTAAAGACGTTTTTGATGGCACTAATTTTATCTCCTTCATAGAACTTAAACCTAAATTTAAATTGACATCAAGTGACTTTCTTTACTACTCAATGACAAAAGATCTCATTCTGCTATTTCTCTCAAATAAAAGATCATTATCAGAAGTTTCAACGAATCTACTATGCATAGACCATAACATTTTCTGGAGTTTGAAGCACATTTATAGCTGTTTTAACAAGGATAATTTGTTAACTAAGACAACTTTCATGAAAAGGTGGGAAACAGACCTCAGCTTATCTTTTACAATAGAAATGTGGGAGAATGCCCTATGCTCATATGCCTCAAATATTTGCATGTCGCTGCATGAGGGATATTATAAAATTTTATCAAGATGGTATTACACCCCCTCAAGACTTTCACATATCGACCTTAACAAATCTCCTCTGTGCTGGAGGAACTGTGGACAGCATGGAAATTTGCTTCATATATTTTGTGAATGTCCAAAAATCAGGAAACTTTGGGCGCAAACTTCAAAATTAATCGACAGTTTAACAAGTCAAACAATTACGCTTACCCCCCCAAAAGCCCTTCTATCCCTTGAATTGGATTCTCTCACTTCGCAAACTATATTTCTTATTATTCATATTTGTTTGGTAATTAAAAACGCCATCGCTTTCAGTTGGAAAAAAAACAGACCCTCCTCGTTTCTTTGAAATTATAGACAGGATTTCACTTCACAAATCTTACGAGTTAAGATACATATTCAGCAATATGGGTTCAACCAAAAATTAAAAAAAATGGTCTCTGTGGTCTAAAAAATTCTCAGATTAAGAGAATGCCATGGAAATCGTGTCTTTTCTCATACTTAAATTTATGGGTTGACTCTTTTCTAGAGTAACTGTTTTGATATTGATATAGACAGTACAGATTGAAGTACATTTCTCTTTTGTGTCATTGTAAGATGCTATCTTCTTTTAATTATTTTTTTCTCAGAAAATTGTGCTTAATCATTTAAGCATCCTTCTTTCTTCCTCCTATTCCCCATCCCCTTCCCTCTTAGTGTAATTTGTTTGGATTATCATAAATTCCAATAAAAATCATTGGAAAATAAAATGTTATGTAAAATTTTCCCAACAAAAGCTTCAAACTCAGGTCTGTCATCTGTTAATGGAAATATAGGGGCTACCACGTTACTGGTAGTGCAAAAGCTCTGGAAAAGCGCCATGGCTCATCACCCCCCAAAGAAATTGAGCATATTCTGCACTCTCAAATGCAAATGTCCTCTCCCTTCTGAGCCTCAGTGTGCTTAAACCACAGTAAGCGTCCACATGGTTGTTATTTTTGTAGCAATGAGAACCCACCTAATTTATGGGTGTATGTCTCCAGAAGCATGAGCTGGGCACAACGTACTGGTCACTACAATGCACTGGGCACTAAAATGGCAGTTTGCATTTTTCACTCAGCAACATCCACTGCTGCTTGTTTCTGGAAAACACATATGGAGTCAAAATCATCACTACACCTGTAGATAAATTCCCTAAGGGGTATAATTTCCAAAATGGGGTTGAGGGGGGATTCTGCTTCAAATCTGCGCTCCAGGAGGCAAATAGCGCTCTGTCCCTCCCGAGTCTTGTCGCATGGCTAAGCAGTACTGGGGTATTTCTACATTCAGCAGAAATTGTGGGACATGGCCGTCCACTTAAACTGAACCCCCAAACAAGGAGAGCAATAATTAGAGAAGCAGCCAAGAGAGGCCCTTGGTCACAATGGAGGAGCTGCAGTGATTCACAGCTCATCTGCAAGAATCTGTGCACATGACAACTATTAGTCATATACAGTGGGTACGGAAAGTATTTAGACGTCTTTAAAATTTTCACTCCTTGTTTCATTGCAGCCATTTGGTACATTCTAAAAAGTTCATTTTTTTTCTCATTAATGTACACTCTGCACCCCATCTTGACTGAAAAAAAAAACAAATGTAGAAATATTTGCAAATTTATTAAAAAAGAAAAACTGAAATATCACATAGTCATAAATATTCAGACCCTTTGCTCAGTATTTAGTAGAAGCACCCTTTTGAGCTAGTACAGCCATGAGTCTTCTTAGGAATGATGCAACAAGTTTTTCACACCGGGATTTGGGGATCCTCTGCCATTCTTCCTTGCAGATCCTCTCCAGTTCCGTCAGGTTGGATGGTGAACGTTGGTGGACAGCCATTTTCAGGTCTCTCCAGAGATGCTCAATTGGGTTTAGGTCAGGGTTCTGGCTAGGCCAGTCAAGAATGGTCACAGAGTTGTTCTGAAGCCACTCCTTTGTTATTTTAGCTGTGTGCTTAGGGTCATTGTCTTGTTGGAAGGTGAACCTTCGGCCAAGTCTGAGGTCCAGAGCACTCTGGAAGACGTTTTCATCCAGGATATCTCTGTACTTGGCCGCATTCACGTTTCCTTCAATTGCAACCAGTCATCCTGTCCGTGCAGCTGAAAAACACCCCCATAGCATGATGCTGCCACCACCATGTTTCACTGTTGGGATTGTGTTGGGTAGGTGATGAGCAGTGGCTGTTTTTTTTCCACACATACCGCTTAGAATTATCACCAGAAAGTTCTATCTTGGTCTCATCAGACCAGAGAATCTTATTTCTCATAGTGTGGGAGTCCTTCATTTGTTTTTGAGCAAACTCTATGCAGGCTTTCATATGTCTTGCACTGAGGAGAGGCTTCCATCGGGCCACTCTGCCGTAAAGGCCCGACTGGTGGAGGGCTGCAGTGATAGTTGACTTTGTGGAACTTTCTCCCATCTCCCTACTGCATCTCTAGAGCTCAGCCACAGTGATCTTGGGGTTCTTCTTAACCTCTTTCACCAAGGCTCTTCTCCCACGATTGCTCAGTTTGGCTGGACGGCCAGGTCTAGGTAGACTTCTGGCGGTCCCAACCTTCTTCCATTTAAGGATTATGGAGGCCACTGTGCTCTTAGGAACCTTGACTAATGCAGAAATTCTTTTGTAACCTTGGCCAGATCAGTGCCTTGCCACAATTCTGTCTCTGAGCTCCTTGGGCAGTTCCTTTGAGCTCATGATTCTCATTTGGTCTAACATGCACTGTGAGCTGTGAGGTCTTATATAGACAGGTGTGTGCCTTTCCAAATCAAGTCCTATCAGTTTAATTAAACATAGCTGGACTCCAATGAAGGAGTAGAACCATCTCAAGGAGGGTCACAAGGAAATGGACAGCATGTGACTTAAATATGAATGAACAAATGGTCTGAATACATATGACCATACAAAGAGAGAGAGCGCAAAGCCCAATAGGGTTACACCTGTGGACATAGGGAATAATAGTAAAAAGGTGGTTCTCACCTGGTTAGGTTGTGTGAGGACACAACTACCATAACATATAAAAGGCAGCTGCAGCTGATCTCCAATAGGTGTCCCACAGGACCAGAATAAATCCAAAGGCGGTGAAGGTAGAGATATACGTCCGCGCCGCTGAATATTCCTCAAATCAGGACCATATAATATATCTGTTGGTGCCCTGATGAAGGGGTGTGGAACACCCAGAAATGCGTAGGCATTTACCAATAAACAAGGATTTTATTATATGATTTGAGGATTATTCAGCGGCGCGGACGTATATCTCTACCTTCACCGCCTTTGGATTTACATATGACCATGTGATATTTCAGTTTTTCTTTTTTAATAAATTTGCAAAAATTTCTACATTTCTGTTTTTTTTCAGTCAAGATGGGGTGCAGAGTGTACTTTAATGAGAAAAAAATAACTTTTTAGAATTTACCAAATGGCTGCAATGAAACAAAGAGTGAAAAATTTAAAGGGGTCTGAATACTTTCCGTACCCACTATACGTCACAAATCTGGCCCTTATGGAAGAGTGGCAAGAAAAGTAGAACTTTTTAGGATAAATGCAAAACGCCATGCCCACCGTCAAACATGGTGGTGGCAGCACTGTGCTCTGCTGGTATAATACCCTGTGAAAATTGTGTATTGGAGGGTATTAGGCCTGACAGGAGGTGGCTGGGTCCAATAGACGACTGTAACTGGCTTAACCAGAGGCCATTATTTGGCCTGCTGTCACCATGGCAACCATTGGCAAGTGCTGATGAGGTTAACGAGGGAACACGCTTCCTCAAAGAAGTATCTCGCTGCTGCTGTTATTGGCATCTGCATGCAAGGGATTAAAAGGCCTCTATTGCTACAGGCCCCTTTTACAGCTGTTGCAGCAGGCTGTCGGCTATAATATGCAGATGACACTGGCTTATGATGAAGCCGGCTCTGCACCGTACAAATATGACAGTTTGCAGGAATACATTACTTGAATCGTTGTACATGTACGGCGGAAGGGGTGCATTTACTGTATATTTACTCATACTGAAATAATAAATTTTTTACAGTATCTTAAAGTATTAAACGCATTTCCGTCACAGCCATTTTTTGTTTTTGCAATTTCCTTTATTCTTCCCCTTTTCCATAACTTTATTATTCTTTCCATATACCCCGCTGTATGAGAGCTTGTTTTTTTGTGACTTAAGTTATAGTTTTGATTGACCTATAACTTTTTTTTTCTGTCAATTTGAGCTTTGCTATGACTTTTTTTTGTATGTGGTGACCTGACTTTTTTTATTCATGCCATTTCGGGGTGCGATGACCAAGACGTAAATTGTGGATTTTTAATATTCTTTGCTTTTCAGCGTTAACTGTACAAGTTAAATTTTATATTTTGTTAGATTGGACTTTTATGGACTTGATAATGCCAAATAATTTTTTTAAGTATTTTTAATTGGAGAAAAGAGGGGTGGTTTGATTTTTTTTTCTATAATACAACTTTGTTGTAGATTATAGCTATAATGGCTGGGATTCACAGGAGTACCACCATGGGGGGCTTCAGCTGGCCCGCTGCCTGCCAAAGCAACCCATTGACACCCCACGATTGCTTGGCAGGGGACATAACAATGGGATTGCACGCTTAAAAAGCTGCTGCCGGAGTTTGAAGACCATCTCGAAACCGCAGTCTGCTTTTAAAACTTTGCCTGAGAGAGACCTGGCTGATGCAGTATAATTACCTTGTGTTTTGCTGCTGTACTAAATCTTGCCATGGTGTATGACCTGCGACATGAAACGGTCTTCCATAACCTCATGTTTTTAGGAGAGTTGGGCTGTTCCTCTCCCAGTTTTAAGCCTCCTACACAGCTGAATCCCTTTTAGGTGATGGCTGTGTTTTAACCTACATATGAAAATGATGATCATTATCAACTGTTTGGTATCATTGGTTACTCATACACCTGACCATAATTCTACAAAAACTCTGACTTGTGCAAGAGTACTTGGAAGAATTGATGATGTTTTGAAGGCAAAGGGAGGTCACACAAAATATTGATTTGGCTTAGATTTTTCTTAATAGCATTTTAATAGTATATTTTTATCAAACACCTAATATTTTCAAAAGCATTTTCTCCCCACCACAGTATAGCGTGTGTGAGTTTGTATTCCATGTGTGTGTTGCCGGACTATCCAATAAATACATGTTGTAGCACTCCCACATTAAAAATCCAACAAGCACCCAATTGTTTAAAGCAACATAACCAAACAAGTACAGTATTTTTTTAGGGACACATTCAGTTTTGAAGTGACTTTGGGATGGCCTGTATCTTGGAAAACCCCAAAAAGGGATACAATTTTAAAAAATTGCATCCCTCAGTATAATCAAAACTGCTGTTGAGTATTTTATTAACGCTTCGGGTGCTTTTCAGGAATTAGTGCAAAGTGGAATGATAGGAATTGAAAATTTTATTTTTACCACCTAAATGTTGCTAACTCCTGAACCGACCTCTATAGCCGGCAGACTCTAAAGCCATTATTTGGCCTTGACAAGCATCAGGACTTCACAATCGTGATCTCAGGGTGCCGTTATAGAGGGAGCCCCCATATTCTGTTCACCGTCTAGATACCATAGTCACCATTGACAGCAGAATCTAAGAGGTTAAACGGGCATGGTCAGTGCCAACACCGATTGTGGCTGATGCAGCATGGTGTCTACTATAGTGTACAGCTGACAGCTGCTTCATTTTCATTGGTCAATGCTATTCACTTATATCTCAGGTCTGTAAAAATATGTTTTGGTGGTCCCTAAGGGCTTAATAGGTCTTGCAGTAAAAACAAGTTCCACAATTGGATGTGTTAAAACAAAGTTGCTTTGCTGAGATAATCTTATAAATGTGCCTTTGCTCTTTTTAACGCTGCGCCACAGGCCGGGCTTAACCTGAAGGGACGTGACTAATTGTCTACTGGGTCTTCACTAGACCCCTTGATGATGAGGATAGGCTGGGCCACCTGTAGACACCGGGTACAAAGTCCAAGAGGACAGAGGCAAGGACTTGGTCAGACAATTCGGGGTCAGGGCAGGCGGCACAGGTTCAGTATAAATAGCTGAAATCAGGAGCAGAGAGGTCAGGATAAAAATGAGCCAGGTCAATAGCAGAAGAGACAAAACAAACATGCACCCACAGGATCCAGAAACAAGCAACTGGGAACCAACGATTGTCAAGGAGTAATGGGTGGAGGTGCCTAATAAACCCGCTGCTGCCTAGGGATAGGTTGAGGAAGGCAAATCCTGCAGGAAACGGTAGGGTTAAATTCCTGTACGATGTGGCCAGGCCTCTCTATAGGCAGGTGGAGATTCTCTAGGAGCAGAGCTGGCAGTGTGTGCAGGAAGATGGTCTGATGCTGGGGAAGCAGAGTGGTGAATGCAGTGAGTAGAGTGGCGCTGAGAAGGCGTGCGAGACACAGGCGTGACACTATGTACTGTGTAATGGATGTGTCTAACCATGCAGGAACATGGTCGGCACATACAACAATTCCTGGCCAAGGCAAGACTCAAAAGAGTGTATACAGACAGGACAGCAGGGGCTTGTAACGGACTCTTTCTATGAGGTGAAACATTATTTTTAAAGGAAAGGAAATGTTGCTTCACAAAAAGCACCACCTATGGTCTCCTGCTGTCACGTCTGTATACTCCTTTTTTTCATTTTTGTTTCCTCCAAGATCTATTGATTAAAATGTACTTTCTGCCAGTGATAACACCTTTAAGCACAATGCCACAAAATACAAATATAATCAATGTGAAGTTTCAACTAATAATATACAGTACAGACCAAAAGTTTAGACACACCTTCTCATTTAAAGATTTTTCTGTATTTTCATGACTATGAAAATTGTACATTCACACTGAAGGCATCAAAACTATGAATTAACACATGTGGAATTATATACTTAACAAAAAAGTGTGAAACAACTGAAAATATGTCTCATGTTCTAGGTTCTTCAAAGTAGCCACCTTTTGCTTTGATGACTACTTTGCATACTCTTGGCATTCTCTTGATGAGCTTCAAGAGGTAGTCACCGGAAATGGTTTTCACTTCACAGGTGTGCCCTGTCAGGTTTAATAAGTGGGATTTCTTGCCTTATAAATGGGGTTGGGACCATCAGTTATGTTGTGCAGAAGTCAGGTGGATACACAGCTGATAGTCCTACTGAATAGACTGTTAGAATTTGTATTATGGCAAGAAAAAAGCAGCTAAGTAAAGAAAAATGAGTGGCTATCATTACTTTAAGAAATGAAGGTCAGTCAGTGCGAAAAATTGGGAAAACTTTGAAAGTGTCCCCAAGTGCAGTTTCAAAAACCATCAAGCTCTGCAAAGAAACTGGCTCACATGAGGACCGCCCCAGGAAAGGAAGACCAAGAGTCACCTCTGCTTCTGAGGATAAGTTTATCCGAGTCACCAGCCTCAGAAATCGCAGGTTAACAGCAGCTCAGATTAGAGACCAGGTCAATGCCACACAGAGTTCTAGCAGCAGACACATCTCTTCAACAACTGCTAAGAGGAGACTTTGTGCAGCAGGCCTTCATGGTAAAATAGCTGCTAGGAAATCACTACTAAGGACAGGCAACAAGCAGAAGAGACTTGTTTGGGCTAAAGAACACAAGGAATGGACATTAGACCAGTGGAAATCTGTGCTTTGGTCTGATGAGTCCAAATTTGAGATCTTTGGTTACAACCACCATGTCTTTGTGTGACGTAGAAAAGGTGAACAGATGCACTCTACATGCCTGGTTCCCACCGTGAAGCATGGAGGAGGAGGTGTGATGGTGTGGGGGTGCTTTGCTGGTGACACTGTTGGGGATTTATTCAAAATTGAAGGCATACTGAACCAGCATGGGTATCACAGCATCTTGCAGCGGCATGCTATTCCATCCGGTTTGCGTTTAGTTGGACCATCATTTATTTTTCAACAGGACAATGACCCCAAACACACCTCCAGGCTGTGTAAGGGCTATTTGACCAAGAAGGAGAGTGATGGGGTGCTACGCCAGATGACCTGGCTTCCCCAGTCACCAGACCTGAACCCAATCGAGATGGTTTGGGGTGAGCTGGACCTCAGAGTGAAGGCAAAAGGGCCAACAAGTGCTAAGCATCTCTGGGAACTCCTTCAAGATTGTTGGAAGACCATTTCCGGTGACTACCTCTTGAAGCTCATCAAGAGAATGCCAAGAGTGTGTAAAGCAGTCATCAAAGCAAAAGGTGGCTACTTTGAAGAACCTAGAATATAAGACATATTTTCAGTTGTTTCACACTTTTTTGTTAAGTATATAATTCCACATGTGTTAATTCATAGTTTTGATACCTTCAGTGTGAATGTACAATTTTCATAGTCATGAAAATACAGAAAAATCTTTAAATGAGAAGGTGTGTCCAAACTTTTGGTCTGTACTGTACGTGGGAAGAACCACAATGTTAACACTGTATACGTTGGTTCTAATTTATAAAAAAAATGCCTAAAACAAAATATACTGGTATATAAGTTGCAAATTTTACAACTGCTAGGATCAAATGAAAATACTGAAGTGATCTTATAAATGCAAATATTGTGTGTCCAAATCTAAGTTTAGGTAACATACACAACTGAGACTCTCTGGTTAACGATAGATTGTTTTTCCATTTTGTTAATGGAAACCTGTCATGTGCACAAATGATTTTTATGTGCAGATATAGGGTTAATCTGCAGATAAATAATTTTAAAATGCTGCCTTATTGAAAGCACAGCTACTGGGAGGAAATTAACTTTATTCATCCAGGGATTTGCTTGCCTTTACTCCTAGGGACGTGCACAGAGTGCTTACTATTAGTGATGAGCGAGCATTCTCATTTAACCCTTTAACAGAGCATGCTCGGGTGCTTACCGAGTATCTTCGGCGTGCTCGTATATTAAGTTTGAGTCCCTGCGTCTGCATGATTTGCAGCTGTTAGACAGCCTCAACACATGCAGGGATTGCTTGTTTCTTAGGGAATCCTCACACGTATTGAGACTGTCTTGCAGCTGTAAATCATGCAAGCGCAAGGACTCGAACACAATATATGAGCACGCCGAAACTACTCGGTAAGCACCCGAGCATGCTCGGATAAAGGGTTAAGCGAAAACGCTCGCTCATCACTAGTTACTATACTATGATCGACAGCTGTAATCATTTCCGGCACTTTGACAGTATCTTTGCACAAGGATAGCCACCAATAATGCTGTGAAATGAGAAGAGCCGTTTTCTTCTGTTTGGCATGACCATCCAATTTAGATGACTGACCCCAGTGAAGAACCCGCTTCCAGTCCAGTTCTGCAACGAATTTAGTAGTAGTCCCAGGAGCAGAGGATGAGACAAATCTGATAGCACGTAATGAGGGATCTTCTCTGAGTGCAACATTCCTATCCTCCACAGGCTCGGAAACTAAAAAGACGATCTCGGATAGAGGTCTCCCATCCACGGATGATACCACCAAAGGATTCTGCTCTGCACACTGTGGATGGGGATCTGATACTGCTCCACAACCGGGAATTAAATTTTCTGAGTCCAGATAGGCGAAATCAATAAAATGGATGTCGCCACAGGAAACGAATACCGACAGGGTCAGGGGAGGGAATGAGTAGTCCTCACCCAGGGTAGCCTCTGCAACAGGCCCTAGGCTTTGGACTTTCCTGTTTTTTTCAGGACAGGAACGGATTAAATGTTCGGGACTGCCACAATAGAAACACCTTCCTTTGGCACGACGGTCCTCCTGACGGTGTTTGGCCAGCTTCACCCACTCAATTTGCATGGATTCAGGGGAAGATGTCAAAATTGGGATATGCGGCTTGATCAGCCTTTGAAAGGTAGGAGCTAAGCACATAGAACTTCTTTCGTGGGTCACTTCCTTGGAGGGCTCCTGAAACGTGATGTTGATCTGGGTACCTAGGGACACCAGGTCATCCAATGAGCTGGGAATATCATGACCAGCCAACTCATCCTTAATTCTTCCGGAAAGGCCCTCGAAGGCGGCCACCACAGCCTTGTTCCAGGCAAGTTCAGTGGACAGGGCTCGGAATCGGACGGCATACTGGTCCACTGTGAGGTTACCCTGACGCAATCTGAGAAGGGAGGATGCTGAGGAGGAAATACAGCTAGGCTCATCAAAGACCTTGCGGAAGGCTTCTAAGAAAGTCTGGAGGTTGGAGACAAAAGGATCCCCCCTCTCGCATAGAGGATTGAGCCAAGCCAGAGCCTTGCCAGTGAGATGAGACATGATTAAAGCCACTTTGGCCTGATCTGAAGCGAAATGGTGTGCAAGAGTTCAAAATGCAGCGCACGTGCATTGATTGATGAACCCTCGACATAGCGCAGGATCACCGCCATAATGTGATGGAACTGACAGACGGGGTCCGGAACCAGAAACATAACTGGCAGGCCGATGGGTCACGGCCGAGGTTGCCACAGCCTGGGGAGGAGTGGATGTGGCCCCAGAAGTCAGCATATCTAATCACGTGCTCACTGTCCTCAGGTAGAAAAAGATTTTGCCCTGTTAGGCTGTGTGCCCACTATGCGTTTTTGAAGCGTTTCCGCAGCGGCAATTCCACTGCAAAAACACTTAAAAAATGCTTGGTAGAAGGTCTGCCATGTTCCCCAATGATATTCCGCATGTGCTGTGCACATGCTGCGGAAATTTCCGCTGTGGATTATCATTGCGGAAAAATCCACAGCACTTCCAATTATTTTGCGGAAGCGCGGCATTTTTGCCGCCATTGACTTGGAACGCATGGAATCCACATCACTGCATCTGTAAATGCGGATTCCATGTGTTTCAATGTGCGGATGGTACCCGGGTTTGGAGAAGAGGAGACTCTCCTCCAGACCTGGGTACCATAGTACCTGTAAAAAAAAGAATAAAATAAAAAATAAATATTATACTTACCTTCTGATGGCCCCCGTTGTCCTTGTCTCGGCTTGCTGGCAGCTTAGTCATATGACGGGTCATGCGACTGCTGACGTTGGCAGGTCCTTTAGTCTACCACGAGCTGCCGACAAGCCAAGACAAGGACACCGGGGGCCATCAGAAAGTAAGTGTTATGCACACGCCCGGACTGACTGGCGTGTGCGGGTGTTGTGGTTCCACTGGACCATGGACCGGAGAGTGCCTGGAGGGGCGTGACTAAGTATCTGGCCGATCCGACCAAGGTGGCACGACGGCATACGACGCCAGTGCACCAGGGAGAAACCGGGCAGAGGGACCAGGTGCTACTCCAGGTCAAACTCCGGACACAGGGGTTGACCCACACTGGAATTACTGGAACAGGCAGGTTAGGCTGGCACAGACTGGTGGATGTAAGCAAACACGGCAGGTATGCAGAGGGGTGGATACAGGCGAGTATGCAGGCAGGGAGGTACTGGCCGAAAGGACGGGCTGGAGCACAGAAAGGTTAAGACCCAGTACAGACTGGGTCACAGAACCGCAGATGCGGTAGACAACCACAGCAGAGAGGGAACGCCCAAAGCGGTGGGCAAGAACAGAGCAGGACGGGGCTGCAGGAGCAGCGAGCACAAGCAGGGCAGGACAGGACTGCCGGAGCAGCGGGCAGAAGCAGGGCAGGACAGGACTGCCGGAGCAGCGGGCAGAAGCAGGACAGGACTGCTGGAGCAGCGGGCAGAAGCAGGGCAGGACAGGACTGCTGGAGCAGCGGGCAGAAGCAGGGCAGGACAGGACTGCCGGAGCAGCGGGCAGAAGCAGGGCAGGACAGGACTGCCGGAGCAGCGGGCAGAAGCAGGGCAGGACAGGACTGCCGGAGCAGCGGGCAGAAGCAGGGCAGGACAGGACTGCCGGAGCAGTGAGCAAGGAGTCAGAGCAGGACGGACAGGGCTCTGTTCACACGGAACAGACAGGAAGGGAAAGGCAGAGCCAGATACCCACAGGGTACTTGCAGTGAAGTAGCGAGGGGACCACAAACTCAAACGGGAGTACAGAGACAACAAGCAGGAGTTAGGTACGAGTTCAGACTCTGCAGAAAAAGGAAAGGAACGGACATAGAGGCAAAACAGGTAAAGGATAGGAGAGAGTTCAGACTGGAACTGAGTGTACGGAAGAGACCGACACTGCAGCGGGATACAGGAGCGGGTCTGGGAATACGGCCCCCAGAGAGGCGGGACGAACAGGCAAGGAGCGTGTTCAGACAGGACAGACAAGATACAGGAACGGATCTAGGTAATCGGCCCCTAGAAGGCGGGAGGAACAGGCTAGGAGCGTATTCAGACAGGCCTGGAAATACAGCCTCCAGGAAAGGCAGCAGTCAAGAGTACACAGACAGGACTCAGTTCAGACACGGGAACTGATACCGCAAGGCAGGAGACATAGACAGGACTCAGTTCAGACACGGGAACAGATACTGCAAGACAGGAGAAATAGACAGGACTCAGTTCAGACAGGAACAGATACCGCAAGGCAGGGACACAAACAGGACTCTGTTCAGACGGGAACAGATACCGCAAGGCACAGACAGGCAGATCTAGGAATACGGCCCCTAGAAGGCGAAAGAACAGGCAAGAAGCGTGTTCACAAGAACAGACCACAGTTCAGACACAGAACTGGAAAACAGGATAGGACCTGGAATGTCAGAGACAAAAAGCCGACTGACAGGATACAATGCTCAGGCGCCATCTTGAGGAAGAAGGTGGTATAAATACCCAAAGATGGACAGCAATAGGCTGAAGGTGCAACAGGGGCGTGTCCGCAGCAGGTACAAGAAACAGGAAGTTCAGCGGGCGTCGCCCTATGCAGCCAAAACAGACAAACAGACAGCAAGGAGGGAAGCCAGAGAGACATTCTGGACTGGAGATCAAGTGCGCGCTCTTGCACAGTGGGAGATGGACCACCATGCAAGGACGCCGCCAGGTATGTTACAGTAAGTATATATTTATTTTTTACCATTCTTTCGGTCACACTATATAAATCCATGCCGTTTGCATGTATTTATATAGTGTGACCAAGTTGTCAAGCACTTTCCAAGTGATGCTAAAATCGCTTGAAAAGCGCTTGACAACCCACATGCGGAAATGCATGTGAAGAACGCTTCACTTCCGCTTGTCCCTGGCAGGAAAAATGCATGTACAATCCGCATGCGTTTTTTCTACCAGGGAGATGCAGAAACGCTCAGGAAAAATCAGGAGCATTTCTGCATTGTGGGCACATAGCCTTACTGTTTCTGGCTGGAGACTTCCTGGTACAGGTCGGAGATTGAGGAAGCTTGGGAGCCAGCGGATTCCATGGCCTGAGCGAACTAACATGTGTGGTACTGTGCCATGGACAGAGGAGAGTCTGGAGGGACGTGACTAGGCGAACACCTGACTCTTCGCTAGAGCCCCTCATAGTAGGGTTAGACTTGGCTCCAGATGGACGCCAGGTGTTACTCTATTACAGAACTCGGACGCACGGCAGCTGACCCCCTAAGGGGCAGGTAGATGGAATGGACAAGACTGGATGGACTTGGCAAGTAGAGGCAGGAATACTGGAAGACACGGCAGGTATAGACAGGTACAGCTGGTATACAGACTGGCACGGCAGGTGCAGGCAGGTATGGTTGGTATACAATGTGGCGTGGCATGGCAGGTGCAGGCAGGTACGGCTGGTATACAGACTGGCACAGCAGGTGCAGGCAGGTACGGCTGATGTACAGGCTGGCACTGAGGGTGCGGGCAGGTACGGATGATGCACAGATTGGCACAGCAGGTGTTTGTGAGTACAGCTGATATTCAGGCTGGCAGGTGCTGGTGGGCACGGCTGGAATACAGGAACACAAGGCAAGTATGGGCAGACAGGTACAGGATAGGTAAACTCACTAGCAGGTACAGGGGACCTGAAAACTAGCAAACGTGCAGACTACTCACATAACACATTGCTCAGGCACCTCCCAATAGGGCAGCAACAAGAAGAGGAGGAGGAAGTGCAGGATGAGGGCTGCGGTGGTGAGTGAGTCAGCGTCCCTGCCGGGGAATGGGAGACGCGTGCTGGGACACTGGCGCTACAGCTAGCTCTGCATATAACTAGGCTAACTACTCTTCTTAGTCAGTTGAGGGAAGCTGACCTGAATGGATATGTCTTGGGGTTGAAGAGAGAGACAAGCCACAATCCCTCTCTGAGAAGAGTCTGCATAGGCTGTGTGCAGAGGACCGTAAGTATCAGTGGTTCCTATGGACAATAGCTATTTTGTTTGACCGAGCTGGGGTTAGCTCATTCGTGTATGAGTAGCCTGGGTCTGTTCTGTTTAGTTAGCGCCTGGACAAGGCTAGGGATTTATGTTTATGAGTTTGTTTTGATGCTGTGAAACATGTGGAAAGCAATAAAAACTACACGTTTGGACCAAAGCTGCATTGCCTATGTGAACGCTACCTAATGCCTACCAGAGAGAGTGATTCCCTATAGTTGCTAAGAGAAAGGAGGACATGCAGTCAAGTTAAGACATTAAATGGGTTGTCTACTCTTTTTTTAACAAAACAAAAAAAGCTGAATTTTTGTGCTCTAAAAAATTATCTACCAAAACACCATCAATTCTCCTTTTCGCTGCACAAGCACCTTTTGGCCTCATCCTTCTCTGGTAGCGATACCGCATGACTGCTGCAACCAATCAGTGACCATGATAAGCAGGCCCGGTGTGCAATAAGTACAGAGCAGAAAGGGCACATCACCATCCCTGAAAACTCATATATATGTTATTGCTTTACGATTCTAGTAGTCAACACATGTCTTCTGAATAAATAGCTCCAACCTATGACTCCTACTATGGTGAAGTTTATACAACAAACGAAAACTCTGAATTTGTTTCGTATAGACACAGAGATGATGATGGAAACCAAGGCAAAGAGTTTCTTGGAAATCTTTTATTTGCATATTCTTAAACTGTGTGGAAATAGAAGTAATGAATCCTTTTACATACAATGAATAGTACTTAACCCCTACATAAATGGCAATTTATTCCTTCGTCCATAATAACACCAAAGAGAAAGAGATGATCTGCCCCCAATGACAGAAAACCTTGATATAAAACATTGAACCTCTGCAATGCATCAGTGGTTTCCTAACGTAAAAGAGGGAACATACGCCCTGGTGCAGTCAGGGTGAAGATTTTTTCCTTTTATTTTTCTCTGTGAGCAGTAAGTCTGCTTAGTCGTTCTTACTTAAGCCACTACCGTGTGCCGGTCAGCCGTATCTGACCATAAGTGACATTTAAAAGACTCTGGATCCTTCCTTCTGCTGTTAATTGACTCTAAGAGGTGTTGAGTGGCTTGTTTTATGGTCACTTTCACTAGTGGTTTTTTTTTCCCAAACAGATCTCATGTGGATGATTTATAGGGATAGGGGAGCAATCGGAATACCCTAAACAATTATCCTAGCATGGTAGTAACTTGCACCTAGAGATTTATGAACGACCTCTGTGAATTTATTCTTCTTAATTGCTTCATGTGTATTTTTTTCTAAAACATGAGTTGCCAAAACCAAATATCGAGAATGTGGGTTCTCTCTTCCTAGCACAAATGATAAAAGATTTTGTTAATCTTGTATTGAAAAAATGATTTATGAAACAAACCCTTCCTTTCTAACAGATATTAGATCCATGATCGTAAAGGAAATAAAAAAATTCTCTTAGAGGGAACCTGTCAAATCGTGGGCAGCATGAATCAAAGGCTGGCTGCATGATTGTATGTTACAGTATATTACTGCCTGGAACGCTCCAGCGTTTCAGAGAAAATAAACTTTGAAGCTCTTCCCAGCGCTGCTAGAGATGATTAATAGGTCTCTCCTATGTAAGCAATAGGACCTACGTCTAGCAGCATTGGGAAAAACCAGGACAAGTCTGGTCTTCGGTTATGGATCTTTAAAGTAGATCTTCTCTGAAAAACACATTTCCTCTATGCGGTAACAGGGCCTAAATGTTGTGGTGACTTTTCCTAGTCCTATTACAAATAATTGCATGATACAGTTTAATGTGCTAAAAGCAAAATATAGGTTTATTATTTTGTAACACAAGGATGCAGTGAATTGAATGTAAATCCATATACAACCTACACCCCACATAAGAGGTTACAGAGCAGTGTCATTGTCATTAATATTAACGGTTAAAGTCATTAATGGCAATGAAACCTTCATTGGAAGGAGCGCAGATGATACTGTATTCACAGATCTTTCTCGTCATGTGTACCTAAAATATTTCCAATTATTCCATTGCCAGATTGTTGCCTTGATACACTGAAAATGAAGTCTATAAGCATTATGTAATTGAAGCAGGAATGTTGCATAAAACTCCTTTCTGCCAAGGCAGATGCTCATGTATAATGGCTATATTAATTACAGGCTTTTAGAGCTTGTTGTTAATATTTAACCTGTTCCCTTTGTTGCGATGCTGAACAGTGTGATTAACTATGTAGAATTTCTCTTCTTTTTATTAGAAATCTGTATTTGTATACAATTGCTAATATATCACATACAGATGATGTAGCAAGACAAAAGCAATGTATATTATATTTTTAACAGCCAAGTAGGATTAGACGGATGAAAGTTCTTGCAGAAAACATCCGTACAATTTTGTTCCTTCAATGTAGTTGTACCTAAAAAGAAAAAATATGTGTTATCAAATTGAATTAAAGAGAATGTCATCAGAAAAATGCAGTCTAATCTGCGGACACCACGTTATAGAGGAGGAGCTGAGCGGAGTGAGATATTGTTTTGTGAAAAATGATTCAGTATAACCTGTATTTTAATCATTTAAAGGGAATCTGACAGCAGGTTTTTGCCATTTAATCTGATGGGATGACAGGGATGTGTCACAGTAGTTTATTGTAGTTTCAAAATAATCAGTGTTTTAAGAGCAAGGGGATTATCACTGCAGGACTAGGTGTCACGTGCCAGACAGTCCAGCTAATCCGTGTAACCCTCACCCCACCACGGATTGGCAATTTGCTGAAATGTACAGTGTACACAAGAAACTGCCAATCGGGGTGGAGGCAGGTTTTTACACAGCTCAGCATTCTGATGACTGCTACATCTACAGCAGGGAAAAAAGGGATTCTATCAAAACTACAACTTTCTGTGTACACTATGCATAAGCAAAACGCTGCTAATCAGTGGTGGGTGGTCCTCTAGTGATAATCTCCTGCTGATGAAACAGTGATTTTATCAAAACTTCAGCAAGCAGCCCAGAAAGTGATGCATCGCTAGAACCGGGCTCTCTGCCCTTACATCATGCTGCTTACGGATTATATAGCAAAAACCTGCTCACAGATTCCCTTTAAACTTCTGATCTTTCTCAGATTTTTGGTCCAGTGCGCGGTATTTTCAGTGAATGACATTTTTTTTTGTATAAGCACATACAGAAATATCTGTCAATCACTCATAGAACCGAAGCAACCCAGAAAGAAAAGAGGTTTAAATGATTAAAAGACAGGTTAGAGCCCTTTCACACAGCGTTTTCTCCTATGTTTAGTAGCCCCATCGAGGCTTACGTCCGAACCCCCCTCAAAATGGGATTCGGGCATATGCACCGATGGGGCCATTGACTATAATGGTGCAGATGGAGTCACTGTGTGCTCTGTCATGCATCATTTTGGCGGTATATGTCTATTGGAGATGGACACTCAGATGTAGTCTACTGGCCAACAGTGGTCTTCTTGTAAAAATTGTGGTCAAAAAGCCATACCTTCAAGCAACAAGGCCAAGAGATTCAACTACAAAAACAGGTATTAGGGTGCAGAAAAATATCATCAGGGGCTCTGGACTGATGAGACAAAGTGTGAAATATTTGGCTGTAACAGAAGGCACGGAAGGCTGGAGAGCTGTAGAAGAATCAGTGTCTGCAATCAACAGTAAAGCATGGTGGAGGTTCCTTCCAAGTTTGGGATATTTCAGCAAATGAAGTTGGGGATTTGGTCATGATTAGTTGTGCCTTCATTACTGAGAAATCCAGGGAGATACTTATTCATCATACAATACCATCAGGGAGCTGTCTGATTGATTCCAAATTTATTCTGCAGCAGGACAACGACCCAAAACATACAGCCAATGTCATTAAAGTGGTTGTCCGGTCTTAAAGGAGTTGTCCACTACTAGGACAACACCTTCTCATTCTCCATGTTTCGATAAAATCAAAGAAGTTTATACTCGCCTCCCATGCCAGCGCCGTTCCTGTGGTGTCGGCACTCGCGTTCCCGTACGGTTGTTATGATGCATGAGCTTGGCATCTAATCACCACTGGCGTCACTGTCCCCGCCTTCAGACCTATACGTAATCAAGAGGAGGTGAGAAAGACATCTGCAGCTCCCACTTGATTACATATACATCCAAAGCATGAGACCACAAAGCCAGTGCTGATTGGCGCAGGGCTCACGTGTCATAACTACCGCATGTGAGCCCCGGGAACTCGAGTACTGACACCGCTTGAACGACGCCGATACATGAGGTGAGTATAAGCTTTTTTATTTTATTGGGGCCAAACATGGGGAATGAGAAGGGGTTGTCCTATTAGTGGACAACCCCTTTAGGCTACAAGTCTGCAGTCACACTGTGACTGCAGATTTGAGAATCCTCACACTGACTGCAGACTTGTAATTTAAGATTTGACAACCCCTTTAAGAACTATCTTCAGCATTAAAAAAAAAACAAGAAGCCCTGGAAGTGATGATATTGTTCTCCAAGAGGTTTCGAACAACTTCCCTGCTGAGTTTCTTGAAAAACTGTATAAGTGTACCTAGAAGAATTGATGCTGTTTTGAAGGCAGTCAGTCGTCACACCAAATAGTGATGTGATTTTGATTTATTGTTTTGTTCATTCACTTTGAACTTTAATTGATAAAAATAAACCTCAAACACTTCTATTTTTGATAGCATTCTTACTTTGCAGCATTTTTTCCACATCTACCTAAAATTTTTGGACAGTACTGTACATGTAAAGAAATTGTTTATAAGACACTTCATATGTTTTACAAAACAACTTCACTTTAAAATGTATAAAATCTAAAAACTTACAGGCTTATTTTCTCATTCTGGCCATGAGGAGCATCATCTGGTCCCCCAACTCCGAGTAACATGACACTTTTTCCTAAAACATCCTCAAAATGTTTTGCTATTGGAATTGTGCCTCCTGCACGGATCATGTCCGCATCAATGTTGAACACTAGCGAACAGAGATATATCGCAGATTACAGAAATTGAACAGAACATTAAGCATTCAGCAATGTGCATTGTGATTACATTAGTGCGCTGCAGCTAAAGTCCTAACAGTAGTTAAAGGGATTGTCCCAAGAATCACTATGTCACTATCAGATGGTTTAAAAGTGAATAGTGCTTATATTCCACTCTTAAGGGAAAATAATGGTATATTGCTAGGATATGTCATCACTTTCTAACTCCGCCATTTCTATGAATAAAAGGGCTGCAGCATTAATGTAGCTTATAGCATTTTCTCCTGGATAAACACGTGGTCTATATTAGAGCATAAATACCTCTACTATTTCTATAACATCTTTATCTTATGTATCAATATGCTACTTAAAAAATATTAATTATATTTAATTATATTCATTAAAAATATGTATGCTGCTATACATTCTATTAATTATATTACTAATGAACGCCTTTACTGAACAGACATTTTCTAGATTACCTTTTTTCACTGCATTCCGAGCAGCCTGATATTGGGGTTCATTCATATTTGCTAACCAGGGCTGTGCACCTATGATCATGGTTACCTTCATTTTGTTAGGGCTCTTCCGTTCTGCAAACTTGGTTTCCAGGTACTCAGATACCTGGTAAAATTGTAAAAATATTACATTGTGAATGGTAGTTTGTTAGAGATTACTTTCATTTGTAGGTACTTGGACCTGGATCCTACTTGTAGGACTATAAAGCATTAGATCATTTTTTATACAAAGTTTTCTAGTTCAAAGTTTTCACATCACTCACATATCTATAAGTAATTATATATTATAAGGAAATCAGATATAGTGATAATCTGCAAGTAAATGGCATTTAAATCATGTTTGGCTGTCATATACTTTATTTATTTTACTCAATTACAGTATATAGCGCCATTAAGCGCTTTAAAGACAATGTCATCACTGTCCCCATTGTTGCTCACAGTCTAAATTCCCTATCAGAATGTCTTTGGCCTTCTGGATCAGCAGTTTTAGGGAGAAAATGAAGTTAGATTCTCTCTGTAGGTGCATACTTCTAGTCATCAGGGCGGTGCCAAGAACTATTACAGTCACCATTCACTACATAGTGAGGGCGCTGTAATCACTCCCCTGCACATTGATTGACAGTCTACTCTGCATTCACACTACTGACGAGTGATTGCAAATTCCTTACTGTGTGCAGGTAGAATATAACTTCATTTTCTCCCTGTAGTCACTGCTCCACTAACGTTTTTGGAGGTGACAGTCCTTGGGTAGTCAAGGTGCTGCTCTCTTCACCTATGTTCATGTACCAGCACAGCTCCAATATTGTATTGTTGGAATAATGCTTATTATTGTATATATTGCATCAACTACTATTTGCTGGAGCACAGTTTTTACTTCCACTTTGCAAGCTGACAGACAAGATGCTAAGATCCTAAGTTATAAGAAATACCAGTTGTAAGATGTGTTAACTTTGCTCCTGAATAAATATATATTCACTGTTGAACGGCTGGACAGTAGAGAGATTAATCTGCTGCCAACATGTATTTATTTATTTCCAAGTATTTTCTTCTATGTCTACATCCTGTTTTCTCTGCCCTCCCTGATATACTTTCTCCCCTCTCTACTGTAGATCTTTTTACAACCCCGTCCCCTCCTTCCGGTTAGAACCAGGAGCTCAGATGGACATTCATGGTAAAGCAGTAAGCTTGACTTACAGACACTTTGCAGCAGCAATTTATATTTAGGAAGCAAATAAACAATTAACTTATGTGTAAATTGTAAGTGGTCAATAAAGGGGTTTTCTGAAAATGTGATAAAAATTACTGATGTGACATATTCCAACCTTGCAAGCTGTCCTAGTCATGTGTCAGGATGAGTTGCTGCCTGAAAAAAATGCAGCTTGAGACATTTCTCAACTGTCAGAGGAGCAGCATTGTGAATTTATCTGTTCACTCTGTCATGGAGCAGGGCTATAGCAAGGAAAAAAAAAACTTGCCCTGCAGAACGGGCTGTTTTTCTGAAGCTTCAGCTCTCGGTGCTCATTTGTAAACCCGCTCTTCTCAGTTAGCCTGACTGGTTTACAACAGGGTGTAGAGATGGACTGAACTCCAAAGACTGAGGCCAGAGAAAATAGCCCAGTCTGCTCACTTGGCAGAGCACAAGTGATTTTTTTTTCTTTTTACTACAGCCCTGCTTTATGAGTGAGCAGATCAAGGTGCTGCTCCTCTGACAGTTGAGATACATGTCTCGCTCTCACGCTGTTTCTTTAGGTGGCAACTCAATCTGATACATGATTAGAATGAGTTACAGCTTGAGATATGTTACAGTGGCGATTTTTATCACATTCTCTGAGAATTCCTTTAAGTACAATGGAGAAAATAAGTATTTGATACGCTGCCGATTTTGCAAGTTTTCCCACCTACAAAGAATGAAGAGGTCTGTAATTTTTATCATAGGTACACTTCAACTGTGAGAAACAGAATCTAAAAAAAAATTCAGAAAATCACACTGTATGATTTTTAAATAGTAAAATTGCATTTTATTGTATGTAAATAAGTATTTGATCACCTACCAACCAGCAAGAATTCTGGCTCTACGAGACCTGCTAATTTTTCTTTACGAAGCCCTCCTACTCTGCACTCATTACCTGTATTAATTGCACCTGTTTGAACTCATTACCTGTATAAAATACCCCTGTCCACACACTCAATCACACTCCAACCTCTCCACCATGGCCAAGACCAAAGAGCTGTCTAAGGACACCAGGGACAAAATTGTAGACCTGCACAAGGCTGGAATGGGCTACAGCACAATAGGCAAGCAGCTTGTTGAGAAGGCAACAACTGTTGGCGCAGTTATTAGAAAATAGAAGAAACACAAGACTGTCAATCTCACCTCATGGGATAAGGATGATTCTGAGAAAGGTCAGGAATCAGCCCAGAACTACATGAGAGGATCTGGTCAATGACCTAAAGAGAGCTGAGACCACAGTCTCAAACATTACTGTTAGTAACACACTACGCCATGGGCTAAAATCCTGCAGGGCATGCAAGGTCCCCTTCCTCACATCAGCACATGCCCAAGCCCGCTTGAAGTTTGCTAATGACCATCTGGATGATCCAGAGGACGCGTGGGAGAACATAATGAGACCAAAATGATGAGACCTAAATAGAACTTTTTGGTATCAACTCCACTGGCTGAGTTTGGAGGATGAATGATGAGTACAACCCCAAGAACACCTTCACAACCATGAAGCATGGTGAGGGAAACATCATACTTTGGGGATGCTTTTCTGCAAAGGGAACAGAACAACTGCACCGTATCGAAGGGAGGATGGATGGGGTCATGTATCGCGAGATTTTGGCCAGCAACCTTCTTCCCTCAGTAAGAGCATTGAAGATGGGTTGTGGCTGGGTCTTCCCACATGACAATGACCCGAAACACACAGTCAGGGAAACTAAGGAGTGGCTCCGTAAGAAGCATTTCAAGGTCTTGCAGTGGCCTAGCCAGTCTCCAGACCTAAACACAATAGAAAATCTTTGGAGGGAGCTGAAACCCAATGTTACCCAGCGACAGCCCTGAAACCTGAAAGATCTGGAGAAGATCTGTATGGAGGAGTGGGACAAAATCCCTGCTGTAGTGTGTGCAAACCTGGTCAAGAACTACAGGAAGCATATGACTGTATCTATTGCATGATAATATTCAGTCATGGCCGAAAGTGTTGACTCTCTTTAAATTGTTCCAGAAAATTTTAGCCGGCCCATTTTTGGAATTTTATGTGAAATTATGTCCAATTTGCCTTTTCTTCTGTTTTTTTGTGTTGTTACAATACACACAAATGATATAAACATGTTTATAACAAAACATGTGCAATTGTAATAATTTTTTGGGAAAAATACTTCATTTTCTGGAACAATTTAAAGGGTGCCAACTAGTGATGAGCGAGTGTGCTCATTTAAAGGGTTAAACGAGCACGCGCGCTCATCACTAGCGCCAACACTTTCAGCCATCACTGTAGATATGGCAAATAATTAATGTAACCTGATAAATATGACATTATAAACATACCTGTTTCTCAACAAGTGATGGGTTCATTTTAGGAACTTGACGAATTGAGAACTTCCCAATAACCTTTGCAGGTATAACAGTTTTAGTTCCAGATCCAGAAAAGGCCCCTTCAATGCCGTGGATTGACAGAGAAGGAAAACGCCATCTGTACATCAGTAAATCTTCCTGAAAAAGAAGAACAGGAATTAGTCCAACATGGCAGTAGAGTTTGTTTTCTGTCCATGGAATGTATGTGACATCTTAATTGTATGAATCAATGAAATGGAGGTGACTTATTAATTGTACTGTACTCGTCATATTAACATGTAGAGAAATTATTTCTACATGCTAAATGTACAATTTTATTAAAGCCCTAGGGTCAGACCACAGCTTAGCTACTCAGTATGCAAAAGAATTTGACAGCACGTCAAGGGGCAAAAAAAAGACAAACTGAGCTCAAACTCCTTATACTCGTGACACTTTCTTTAAAGAATCACTACTCTCATCAAAGTTTTTATCCTCTTAATATATTGCAGCCATCATATTATATAGCACTGTGTACTTACAATTGCTCATTTTGCGTTTCTACCCAGTAAATTCTTCTCTTTTCTCTGCTCTATGTTGAAACAGGAAGTATCTTGACTCCTGATCCAGGTGCTCTGCTTCTCCCCCCTGCCGGGACTTTTGCAGTGACTGATGAGTCATACAGGGAAAATAGACTTCCTGTTTCTACATACCGTAGATCTCCGAAGGAATCAGCTAGTCTGTTTTTATTTACGTGATGTCATAGACTTAATTGGAAACAGAAGAATTTACTGGGGAGAAGGCAAAATGAACAATTGTAAGTACACTGTGCTATGTAATATGATGAGTGCACTATATTAAAAGGATGAAAACTTTGATGGGAGGAGTGCTTCTTTAAATGGTATTCAACTTGAGGCTCCTGTGATACAGTAGAATTTGGGTCAGTATTTGGCATCAGTATTTGTAAACCAAAACATGGAAGAGTTGCAAATTTCCAGTCATACCTCTGCCACAATACTGATTGAAGATATGCAAAAGTGAACAAGACATTAATATGAAAGGTGCTAGAAAGACCTTTGTAGAAACATAAAATTAAATTACAAACTTAAAGAGGTTCGAAAAGCTGATAACAATGATGACCTGGGACTTGAATTCTGTTACATTATTAAAATCTGCCATATGCATCTACTGTCAGCACTGTGGATCCAGCACAGGCCACTCCATGGTCTGCACCATCACTGGAAGTGATGACATCACTCTTTCCCTGTCACAGGACCGCTGCTGCCTGTGACTAGCTGCAGTGATCAGGTGACTTGAAAACCCATTTAATGTAAATTTAGAAAGTAAAAATGTAATTTTTATGCCACATATTCTTACTACATTTTACAACTTGCTGCTTATGATAAACTGAATGTTATTTAAGAGCTAGAGATGCTACTTTTTTTTACCTTTGTGCTGTGTAAAAATGTCTTTACTCCTGTGTCTCTTTTCAGATCTTTCAAGTCAAATACAAGATCTTTGTATAATTCTTTTTCTTTTTCAGTAACAGGTAAAACATCATCATAAATACCGGGAATCAGAATTTTGCCATTCACATCGGCCAGCACACCTGGAAAAAGACCAGGACAAATTTGATCATGTCATACTTATATACTTTAAAAATAATTAGCCTTTCATTACTGGGCGATTTTTAGCATTTCGAAATTTTTTCCCATCCTTCTTCAAAGAACCATAGGAAGGCTTGCTTTTTCAGAGCCCAGTTGTAGTTTTGAATGTCATCATTCACTTAAAAAAAATTCCAAGTCTGGTAACATTGGAAAAAAAAATTCATCCATTGTATTTTGAGATTTGTATTTTTTGGTTATTCATTGTGCAGTAAAAATTACCTGGAAATAGGGTCATAACTACCGGGGTGGCAGAGTTCACCACCGCGACTGGCCCCGGCGGGTGAGGTGCCCGCCAAAGCCAGCAAATACTTCAGCTGGATGTGCGTCCTTAGATGCACATCAAGTTGAAGTGTATTGCGGCTCAGTGACCCAGTGGGTCCGTGCACGCCAATACACGCTGCTGGCCAATCAGAGGCCAGCAGCTGACGTCGGTGTGCACGTGACTGGGGGCGCATGGAAGTGACGTCATGCGCTCCAGAAGAGGAAAAGCAGGGGAGCGAAGGGAAGGTGAGTATAATGGTTTATTTTTCTATTATCGTTTTTTCTATAGATTAAATAACAGCAGCCGAACGGGGGACATATACCAGAATGGGGGATATATGTACCAGGAAGGGACTCAGAATAAGGGACACATACCAGGATGGGGGATAGATATATCAGGATGGGGCCAGGATAAGGGACATATATACCAGAATGGGGAATATACTGTATATACCAGGATGGGGCCAGGAAGAAAGACATATATACCAGGATGGGGCCCACAATAAGGTCAATATTTTAAAATAATAGTTCAAGAAATGTTCTCCTCCACATTAATGAATCAAAAATACCTAAATTCTGCACTCCCAGCCTTGTAGCAGTCCCCAAAAGTTCAGACCAGGCCCAGTTTATTGTGGCTTTCAAGACCTTGACTTTCTAAAGGTTATTACACTTATATTATTCCTATGAAAAATTTGTAAGAAGCCTTGGTTTTTTTTTTGCAGCAGAGTTGCAATTTAGGTGCCATTTTATATTGTTAACTTTTATTGTTTTTTCTATCAAGGGGCTAATAAATATATTGCATATTATTTACTGCTTGTTTTGAGCTGTTCATTTAAAGAGGACCTATTAAAAAAAGACTGTCAAGTCACAGCAACTAGCGAAAATAAAAGCTGGTAGGTTTAGACTGGCTGCACTGCGGGAATGAAGAGCCTTGGGATTCCAAAACGGTTTTTATTAATACTATCGCATTTCTGCGGCAGACTGGCACCTTTCTCAAGTGTCACTTGATTATTATACCTCGAGAAAGGCGCCAGTCCGGCGCAGAAACACGTTGGTATTATTATTATTAATAAAAACCGTTTTGGAATCCCAAGGCTCTTTATTCCCGCAGCGAGCCAGTCTAAACGTGGCAGCTTCCATTTTTGCCTTTATACCTCTGGAAAAACCATTTCCTCCAGCCACGGGGCAGCAGCAGAGGCCTGCACACAACACTTTTAGGTGAGTGCTACCATCAATTATACCTATCCCTTACCAGACTTCAGTGCCCTATTTTGTGTGCGCTTCTGTCCCTCTCCAGAGCTTCTCAAATCATAGCAACTGAAATACCAGAAGTTTTGATTGCTGGTGGTGTTTTATCCATTAAACAGACAAAATAGAAGGTTTCTCTAATTTTGGCAAACTGTTGCACCCATTCGTGTGAGTTGCAAGCTTTCATATTTTAGCCAAAATATTAACTAATACCTCATATTTTTCAACTTCAGAGCAAGTGAGTAAAAAACAGAAAAACCGGCACTATTCAGATCGCCTACCTTCACAGAGTTCCATGAGTGTCAGTCCACTGATGGCCAGAGATCGCCCAGCCCAGATCACTTAGTAGATACAGTAGATGAAAGGCGGCACTCCAGCAAGCGTTTCCAGTTGAAAAACTTTTATTGCTTCAAATACACATTAAAACCTGGAGCGGGGGAAGCGGAGTACCTTCTGGACCACGGCCGTTTCGCACCTGCCTCGTGCTTCAACGGCTCCAGGTTTTAATGTGTATTTGAAGCAATAAAAGTTTTTCAACTGGAAACGCTTGCTGGAGTGCAGCCTTTCATCTATCTACTAAGTGATACAAGCCTCATATTATACATCTTTGCAGGATGCCGCCAGGCCCAGTAGTGCTGTTTAGGAAAATAGGGTGTCTGTCCTTGTGGGGTGCACTTACATAGTGCTGTTTTTGAGATGTGTTTGGGTTTGATGTCCTTGTCAGTGAATTGCCAGCTGTGGTACCCCATACAATCCCTGTAGTCTATCCATCACATAGAAATGTGAGAATTGCCATTTCCTGTCTATGTGTAAGGTTGCAGAAAGGAGACCAAGGACTGAGTTGTATAATCTTTGTTAAAGAAAAGTCTTTGTACATTACCAAGTAAATATATTAAATCACTCATAGCTTCATATACGGTTCCTCCAAACCCGCCAGAGTGAAGGTCCCGTCTTGCACCTTCAACCTGCACGATGATAAGAGACGAATAGAGATTGCACTGTAGTAATCGTACATGGTGACACACAAAGCTATGGTATAGAACATTAAGGCCCAATTCATTACTGGTTGGGTTTTTAAGTCACTTTTCTTTTTTTCCTGTGGTTTTTAGTTGCCTTTTTTTGCACCACACTCTTCGAAATGGAGCACGTGCTTCAAGAATTTTTGCTCTAAATTAAAGATGCTCTTTTTTGGCTTTGACCCATTTTGGACAGAGGTTCATCAAATTCAGCCTGTCTCCACCAGTTATACATTCTCTATGTCTAGATTATTTATAACCCATAATGTTATGTGTATCGGGTAAATCATCCCGCCGTCTTTAATGCTGTTATAGTGTCGGCCATTACTACCTCTTGTGGTAGGACATTCCACAGTCTGACTGCTTTGACTGTAAAGAACCCTTTCCTATTTAGCTGCCGGAATCGCCTTTCTTCCACCCGTAATGACTGTAAAGAACCCTTTCCTATTTAAATGTTGGAATCGTCTTTCTTCCACCCATAATGAGTGCCCCCTGGTCCTTAGTATGGTCTTTGGAAGGAATAAGTCATGTTCTAGTCCTTTGTACTGACCACACATATATTTATACATATAAATGAGATCGCCTGAGGTATCTTTGTTCTAAGCTAAACAAGTCCAACTTTTCCAATCTCTTATTATAGTAGATGCCTTTTATCCCATGTAATAATCTAATTTCATATTTTTTAAAACTTTTTTTAAATGTTTTATTGTATTTGTTAGCCTTGCGCTTATTCAATTGCTTGTGCTGTACAGTATATAGCAATACCACAGTCACCCTGGCTGTCACAGCAAACTATGGGTGTCACAGGAGCGACGATGGGCCGTTAGAATGGCGCCCCCCCTCTGTCGTGTTGTAAATGTTGTTGTCATAGATTGATAGTGGCATTTAATACGTTAACAGCTTTGCTCCATGTGCAGCTTTTACAGGAAAATGATGGCTGAATACTGTAACTCTGCTAACATCTGCCAGCAGAGATGCAGACTCGGCTCCTGAGCCCGCATCAAAGTCAGCAAGCTGGCATATGATGCACGACTACGTCTTATGTTGGTAAGGGGTTAAAGAGAATATGTCACCAGGTTTTTGCCACCTTTTGCCATCTGAGAGTAGCATAAAGTAGAGACAGAGATCGGGATTACAGCAATGTGTTACTTGTGACACTTACTTCAGGCTGGTTGCTGTAGCTTTGAGAAAATCACTGTTAAATCAGCAGGAAATTATCACTAGTGAACTAGAAAACCTGCTGCCATGTAGTCCTCCATATTCATGAGTTCTGTTATACAGCGCTCAGCTGATAGATCTCCAGAAGATAAAACATGGCTTTTATCAAAACTACAGCAAGCAGTCCAGTAAAAGCGACACATCGCTGCAATCAGGTTCTCCAGCTGTACAATATGATGGGATAGCAAACACTCGGGGACAGATTCCCTTTTAATAGTTGCCATGTGTCTCTTTCTTTACTAGCCAAGTTTTATTTTTGTTCTGTATTGTTTTTTGCTTGACAAAAGCAACGGTTTGCCGAAACGTAGTAACTAGTGATGAGTCACAAATCATGCGCACAAAGTGACTGAAATATAACACCCGAGCACGCTGAAGATACTTGGCGAGCACCCGAGCATGCTCACCGAAAGGGTTAACAGAACATACTCGCTCATCACTAGTAGTAACATGGTTTTTAAAAAGATGGTATTAATGAAGATGACATTTTTTAAACAAAGTCTCTGGTGCCTCTGACTCGGCTATATGCATTGTGTGGGCTGGGTGGATAGCCGAACAAGCTTGGAGCTAGACTAGTGGTGCATGGGATAATCTTACATGTGTGCGCGTGTACCTACTGGCTTACGCCACTTTCACTGCCTGTATTCTACATCAGGATTTGTAAGCTAAAACCACGAGTGGGTCCTACACACGGAAGATGCACAAATCCTTTCGCTATCATTTTCCTCTTATGGTCCATTCCTGGTTTTGGCTTACAAATATGTGTGCAAAACACTGGCCAAGGTACGTGTGTATTAAAGTGGTACTACAGTGCTGTTCCAGCAGAACAAAGCTGAGGATAGGTTGGATTCTGTAATTATTATTATTATTATTATTTATTATTATAGCGCCATTTATTCCATGGCGCTTTACATGTGATAGGGATATACATAACAAAAGCATTTACATAATCTTAACAAAACGAGTCAGCGACTGGTACAGGAGGAGCGAGGACCCTGCCCGCGAGGGCTCACAGTCTACGAGGGATGGGTGAGGATACAGTAGGTGAGGGTAGAGCTGGTCATGCAGTGGTGTTTACTGCAGGTTGTAGGCTTGTCGGAAGAGGTGGGTCTTCAGGTTCCTTTTGAAGGTTTCCACGGTCGGCGAGAGTCTGATATGTTGGGGTAGAGAGTTCCAGAGTAGGGGGGAAGCACGGGAGAAATCTTGTATACGAGTGTGGGAGGAGGAGATAAGAGGGGAGTAGAGCAGGAGATCTTGTGAGGATCGGAGGTTGCGTGCAGGTAAGTACCGGGAGACTAGGTCACAGATGTATGGGGGAGACAGGTTGTGGATGGCTTTGTATGCCATGGTTAGAGTTTTGAACTGAATTCTCTGGGCAATAGGGAGCCAGTGAAGGGATTGACAGAGAGGAGAGGCCGGGGAATAGCGGGGGGACAGGTGGATTAGTCGAGCAGCAGAGTTTAGGATAGATTGGAGAGGTGCAAGAGTGTTGGAAGGGATGCCACGGAGCAGGAGGTTGCAGTAGTCGAGGCGGGATATGATGAGGGCATGCACTAGTGTTTTTGCAGAGTCTTTGCTGAGGAATGCACGGATCCGGGAGATGTTTTTGAGTTGGAGTCGGCAGGAGGTGGAAAGGGCTTGAATATGTGGTTTGAAGGAGAGATCAGAGTCCAGGGTTACCCCAAGGCAGCGAGCTTGTGGGACTGGGGAGAGTGAACAGCCATTGATGTTGATGGATAGGTCAGATGGGGGATGTGAATGAGAGGGTGGAAAGATGATGAACTCTGTTTTATCCATGTTGAGTTTTAGAAACCTGTCGGAGAAGAAGGATGAGATGGCGGACAGACATTGTGGGATTCTGGTTAGTAGGGAGGAGATATCGGGTCCAGAGAGGTAGATCTGTGTGTCGTCAGCATAGAGGTAATGTAAAGTAATGAGGTCGGCACATATCACCTCTATTTCTCCTATTCATAGAATGTAGCACGAGTAAATTTGACATATTTACAGGATAAAATCTCAGCTTTATATCTAACACACATGGCTATAATACTTAAAAATATACATTTCATGTTGTCAATTCCTAGTGTTATTAATCGCAGACAGAATGTATGGAATAACTTACCTCTATAAAAAAGTAGCAATTTCCCCTGGCTCCATAGGTGATGCCTGGTTTTGTGCTAAGCCAGGGGGTATCCGTTACCACAATATAGTCAACATTGGAGAAAAAAGTGTCTTTTTTCTCTTCCACAAGCCGTTCAAGACCATTTGACCCCACTTCCTCCATTCCTTCAATGAATAACTTCACATTTACTGGAAGACCCTGAAAAATGAAGTATAAATCAGTATACATAACGAAAAACATTCAGCCATACATTTTTCAAACAAACATCCTAAAAAGAAATCCTAATTTTCCAGGACTAATAAATGGCTAGACCTAATTGTAAAAAAAAAATTAACCTTTTTATTATAAGACCTCATCTTTCTAAATGATCAGCTAAAAATGTACTTTCTGAGGGCATACTGTATAATTATAAGACTTGCTGTAGGGTGACGTTACACATCTGCCAATAACTAATATACATGCCCTTGGAGAATAAAGACCCCCATACACATTAGATAAAAGACGGCTGAAAACGCTGATTTTGGGGGATCGGCCGACTAATGGCCTCCTGTATGTCCCCTTACAGATTATGTTGTGGGGGATGGGGGAGGATCAGTTAGTTGGAATTCAATGGCCCTAGCAGCGGTTCTTCTGTAGAGAACACAGGATCAATATGCCAAGCCTAGCGTTCCTGTATACTTTTAAGGAAATAATTATTTGATCCCTTGCTGTTTTTGTAAGTTTGCCCACTGACAAATACATGAACAGTCTATAATTTTAAGGGTAGGTTAATTTTAACATTGAGAGATAGAATATCCAAAAAAAAATCAAGAAAATCACATTGTATGAATTAGATAAATGTATTTGCATTTTGCAGTGAGAAATACGTATTTGATCCCTCTGGCAAACAACACTTAATACTTGGTGGCAAAACCGTTGTTGGCAAGCACAGCAGTCAGACGTTTTTTGTAGTTGATGATGAGGGTTGCACACATGTCAGGAGGAATTTTGGTCCACTCCTCTTCGCAGATCATCTCTAAATCATTCAGATTTTGAGGATGTCGCTTGGCAACTCGGAGCTTCAACTCCCTCCATAAGTTTTCTATGGGATTAAGGTCTGGAGATTGGCTAGGCCACTCCATGACCTTAATGTGCTTCTTTTTGAGCCACTCCTTTGTTGCCTTGGCTGTATGTTTTGGGTCATTGTCTTGCTGGAAGACCCAGCCACCACCCATTTTTAATTTCCTAGCGGAGGGAAGGAGGTTGTCACTCAGGATTTTACCGTACATGGCTCCATCCATTCTGCCATTGATTCAGTGAAGTAGACCTGTGCCCTTAGCAGAGAAACACCCCCAAAACATAATGTTTCCCCCTCCATGCTTGACAGTGGGGATGGTGTTCTTTGAGTCATAGACAGCATTTCTCTTCTTCCAAACACGGTGAGTTGAGTTAATGCCAAAAAGCTCAATTTTTGCCTCATCTGACCACAGCACCATCTCCCAATAACTCACAGAATCATCCAGGTGTTCATTGGCAAACTTCAGACAGGCCTGCACATGTGCCTTCTTGAGCAGGGGGATCTTGCGGGCACTGCAGGATTTTAAACCTTTAAGGCGTAATGTGTTACCAATGGTTTTCTTGGTGACTGTGGTCCCAGCTGCCTTGAGATCATTAACAAGTTTCCCCCGTGTAGTTTTAGGCTGATCTCTCACCTTCCTCATGATCAAGGATACCCCACGAGGTGAGATTTTGCATGGTGCCCCAGATCGATGTCGATTGACAGTCATTTTGTATTTCTTCTATTTTCTTACTATTGCACCAACAGTTGTCTCCTTCTCACCCAGCGTCTTACTTATGGTTTTGTAGCCCATTCCAGCTTTGTGCAGGTCTATGATCTTGTCCCTGACATCCTTAGAAAGCTCTTTGGTCTTGCCCATGTTGTAGAGGTTAGAGTCTGACTGATTAATGGAGTCTGTGGACAGGAGTCTTTTATACAGGTGACTATGTAAGACAGCTGTCTTTAATGCAGATAACGAGTTGATTAGGAGCGTCTAACTGGTCTGTATGAGCCAGAACTCATAATGGTTTGTAGGGGATCAAATACTTATTGGAATTTTTTTGGATATTCTATCTCTCAATGTTAAAATGAACCTACCCTTAAAATTATAGACTGTTCATGTTTTTGTCACTGGGCAAACTTACAAAAACAGTAAGGGATCAAATAATTATTTCCTTCACTGTATGGGGGAGTCGGGGGAGGTCTTTTCTGTATGGCCAGGTTGCTTCTATCCGGAGCAGGCAGCTTACTAGAGTGCCATTGAGGACAGTGGTGGAAGTAATGGATTTTGAGAAAAAAAAAACTCTGATGTTTTAAGTGTAAGAACAATAAATTCGATTTTAGGGAGCAGAGCAAAATATGCATGTTATGTGGGGACTCAGGGATGACGTTCTTTCCGTATTCTAAAAATCTTGCCCTGGACACCAGGAGAGCTAGTCCCATCTCCAAGCAGCAGTAATACACAGCTACAGAAGAACTGCCATTGGGAATCAGATTACCATTACCTCCACATAACTCACTATTATAACATTTCCCTACAGTATATTCTAATATATCAGGCTGTAAATGTTTTATAAAGGAACAAAATTACATACTAATTTCATAACAGATTCCACGGCATGAAGCAAAGCCAGAACTTGTCCTTTGTCATCAGAAGCTCCTCTGCCAAAAAGATTACCTTTAAAATAAGAGAAGATATACATATCTAATATCATAAATTTTAAAAAAAAAGGTCAGACACAATATACTTTCTATAAACCTAGGCTCCAACATTAAAAGGGATGCCCACTGCTATGATAATGTTGGTCTACCTCTATGATAGGTGTTCAGTATCAGAGATATGTGGGTCTGGTACTGCTACTGATCAGCTGCTCCCTACCGGCAGAGCTCAGATATAAGGGGTGTACAGTGGGAACGCTATCACGCCGTGCACTATTTAGTGACCTCTGCCGGGTACTGCAGAATTCAATGTCATAATAAAGGACAACCCCTTTAAATTGTTTGTCTCATCCTCATTATTGCGTAAAATTGCAAAGTGCTTGTAAAAACATGCAACTTTACAGGTTACCTCACATAAACAGCCCTCTCCATTCTCAAGATCGGAGGGATTTTTAATTCTATCGGGAACAAGTTTAGTGGCCACATTGCGTGTCACTTGCAGGCTTTAGAGTGTGCAAGCATAGCTCTGAAGCTGGCCGGATCGCTGAAGCTGCCCCTGTGCGTCTCTCATGCTGCAGAGGTAAAGCTGCTTCACAGCGCTCAATCTGGACAAGCAATACAACCATACTGCTTGTGCGTATTCATTGCTTCCCTCAGCAAACAGGAAGCCGGAGCAAGAGGAGTTGTGCGCTCCTGAAAGAGACGAAGCAAACCTTTCAAGAATATATGCTGTGATGTCTTTGCATAGAATAGATATAGAATCCATGACAAATTCTAAGTTTTGCATGACTTGCCATCTTTCTCTGTGAGGGTGTATGGTTCTGTTTTCCATCCATCCTTTTTCTTTGCAGGTTGTACATCCATATGTCCATAGAAGCAGACAGTTGGCTTGTTTGTGTCATTTCCAAACTCTGCAAGAATCACTGGTGGCAGAGGAAGCTTTATTCCAGGTGAATACTGAAATAAATGTAATTAATCATTGGATGAACCATTATTAGCACTGTCCACTAATGGCAGATGATGCAGCATACTGACCTCTTGCTCGCCGAGTTCTGCCATCTCTACTTTTCCACCTATCTGCAAGATGTAATCCTTTGTCACTTGCATCATGTGTTCAACCTGGTCTCTTTTGGACGGGTCACTGGAATCACTCTCTATTGCGACCCAGTCCTTCAATCTCTGAAAGAAATTTAGATTAGTAAAATGTTGGTCTTGTTCTTGGTGTAATGTTCTGACTTTGTTATTGATCATGCTTTCTACAAATAGGACATAGATTATACTGAATTTATCATCAACTATACTAATTGTTAGTAGGACATATAGTATTCCACATTCTCAACAGTCATTATTCAGTTTCAGGAGGAACCTCAGACAAAAACTGAAATTCAGCTTTTGACAAAGACATATCCCCAGTAGCTAAACATTAATGTTGCCGGTCCTATTCCTGGCCAAAGTTATATCCTACATGTTCTTCAGAGTTGGACACAGACAGAAGAGCACCCCTGTGCAAGAACAATATACGGCCCTTTGCAGTTTCAATCCCACTTGCTTTGGAGGTAGAAATGGGCCTCCTCACCTGTTGGACTTTTTCGCGACTGCACAGGTTGCACCAATGGCATGCCTCTGCTGCTCTTGACATTGTGCCAACTGCGTTGGACTGTAATTCTTTATTTGAAGGTCAGTTCTAGAAAATACTCAAGCTGAAAACTGTCCTGGAGGTTGGAATATTTCTAATATATTGCAATCTAGCCATTTTTAGAACTACTTTTGAACTTTTGATGTCTTCTCCCAACTCCTTCCTAGGTTTTACATGCCTGTGTTATATACTTAGGCTATGTAATAAGTATTATGTGCTGCCAGCCTGGTGATTTTCCCATATGGCCATTGCAACAAGGTGCCTCCAATACGCAACTGAATGTTCAGCAGGGCACGCAATAAATAAAGCCTTCATCGTCTAATCCTATAGCTGTACAATACTTCCTAGTTTCAGGGTTCCTCCTCTTCTTGCTAATCTAATAAATGTATATGTAGAAATAGGGGACGAATAGTCGGAAATATGACTCTAGAATCAGACTACGGGGAAGGGGGGAGGTTCATTTGTTATGTAATTATGCATTGGTCCACATGTGAGTTGTAGACACAAAGCAGTAGGGGAGATTGGAGTAATTGCTGCAGGTTTGTGGTTCACACGCTGGACCTCAGTTTTGCAGCAATTTTCGAGTAGTCTACATGTGGATGGGGTTTTCAACATCTAATTCCCAGCAATGAGAAAAACAAAAAGTTGTCCCCACAGATGTCACCCTTATAATGCAGAGAAAATCATCAATATGTAAAACATGGATTTTATTGTGGAAACCCTCCTATATTTTTACACTGTAAAATTTCATTCTAATTCCACTATGTCTGAACAAGGCCCAACTGACTGTTTTGTCCTTAGATTGCATTTTATTTATGCACAGACATTCCTCTGTTATGTGTGAGCAGAACAGTCTTTTGAAAATAAATAAGAAATAATTAAAAAATGTGACCATAACAGTCATTTAAGGGGGCTGACTGACTGCTATCTACATGGCTAAGCCATCCCCCTTCTAAGTATGTACATGGGTTGTGTTACACAAGGGGGCTGGCTAAGCTATTGAAATTAGCAGTCATCCGGACTCGTTCATCGCTTTGGTCATGTGTTGGCACAGTAAACTCTGTCCTGAGAGTGAGTGCACATGACTAAAAGCAAGGCGGCCAGAATACAGAGACTGGCAAAAAATAGGGTCACCTGGGCTATCAGGACCATATCAGTACAATATGTAACCTACTATGTACTGATTATTTCGCTATATTTTTATTTTCTGGAAAACTCCTTTGAAATCTATTAACATATAATAGTATTCCCTAAATAATGATTCATGAACTAAACCTCTTACCTGAATATATTCATCCTTATGATCGTCAATGTGCTTAAACAATGGATCATTTGGCACAGGAGATAAGAAAGCGTGACCAGACAGCAAACAAACCATGTAGAGTAGAAAAATCTGTAAAACAAGAAAAAAGAAGCCCCAGAAAGTGTGACAATTGTCACAGGTACAGAGTTATTCTCAAGCTGTAAGGTATCTCCTTTTTATAGGATAGGGAATAATTTACTAATTGCTGGAGGTCTGACCACTGGGACCCCAGCAATCCTGAGAATGGGGGTGTGCAGAGCATGCTCCACCTCCACTCCATTCATTGTCTGTGTGTAATAGCTGAGCCCTACCAGTGATTACGAAGTTATCCCTTTTATTATGCATAGGAGATAGCTTACTATCTTGATAATAACCCTTAAAGGGAACCTGTCACCTGGAAAATGCTATTAATCTGCAGATATGGGGTTAATCTGCAAGTTAATAGCATTGTGAATCTGCCCGGCGCCAGCACTTAGACCCACGCTGCCGGTCGGAAACTAACCTTCTTCTCCTCGGCAGCATTCAGGTTCTAGTCATAGGGGAGGTGCAGGCGTCAGCGCGGGTTTAATCATCGCTCTGTGCATGGAGAGCGGTGGCTGTAACTGCACCCCCAGCGCTGACTGACAGCAGCTCAGCATTAGACGAGGCTGACAGTCAGTGCCGGGGGCATGATCACAGCCGCCGCTCTCTATACACAGAGCGGTGACTGAACCGGCACCGGTGCCACCTCTATAACTGGAATCCGAACACTGCTGGGGGTAATAAAGTTAATTTCCTCCAGGCAGCGTGGTTCTAAGTGCAGGCGCCGGGCAGATTAATTCCTATGACGTAGCAGGACAACTGTTAAAGAAACATGTATCTCTATATTGTATGGAACTCTGACCGGGGGAAGCGTCCAACGTAGATGTGAACCAACCATAAGAAATCAGTATATTTTAGATGGTCTTGTACACGTAAGAATATTATGGAAATAATTTTATAGGACTTTATGAAATAAGAAAAATCAAAAACCTGATAATCCCCAATTGCAATTTCTAGCTGGTCAATGCTACATTATAACAAAAAAGTCAGCAGCTCATACATATACAGTATATTTATATATATAAATATATATATATTTATATATATATGTATTATGTATATATATATATACAGTTATATGAAAAAGTTTGGGCACCCCTATTAATCTTAAGCTTAATGTTTTCTTGAAATTGGTGTTTTTGCAACAGCTATTTCAGTTTGATATATGTAATAACTGTTGGACACAGTAATGTTTCTGCCTTGAAATGAGGTTTATTGTACGAACAGAAAATGTGCAATCTGCATTCAAACAAAATTTGACAGGTGCATAAGTATGGGCACCCTTATCATTTTCTTGTTTTAAATATTCCTACCTACTTTTTACTGACTTACTAAAGCACTTTTTTGGTTTTGTAACCTCATTGAGCTTTGAACTTCATAGCCAGATGTATGCAATCATGAGAAAAGCTACTTAAAGTGGCCACTTGCAAGTTGTTCTCCTGTTTGAATCTCCTCTGAAGAGTGGCATCATGGGCTCCTCAAAACAACTGTCAAATGATCTGAAAACAAAGATTATTCAACATAGTTGTTCAGGGGAAGGATACAAAAAGCTGTCTCAGAGATTTAACCTGTTAGTTTCCACTGTGAGGAACATAGTAAGGAAATGGAAGAACACAGGGACAGTTCTTGTTAAGGCCACAAGTGGCAGGCCAAGAAAAACATCAGAAAGGCAGAAAAGAAGAATGGTGAGATCAGTCAAGGACAATCCTCAGACCACCTCCAGAGAGCTGCAGCATCAACTTGCTGCAGATGGTGTCACTGTGCATCGGTCAACTATACAACGCACTTTGGACAAGGAGAAGCTGTATGGGAGAGTGATGCGAAAGAAGCCGTTTCTGCAAGCACGCCACAAACAGAGTCGGCTGAGGTATGCAAAAGCACATTTGGAGAAGCCAATTTCTTTTTGGAAGAACGTCCTGTGGACTGATGAAACCAAGATAGAGTTGTTTGTTCATACAAAAAGGCATTATGCATGGCGGCAAAAAAACACAGCATTCCAAGAAAAACACTTGCTACCGACAGTAAAATTTGGTGGAGGTTCCATCATGCTTTGGGGCTGTGTGGCCAATGCCGGAAACCGGGAATCTTGTTAAAGTTGAGGGACGCATGGATTCCACTCAGTATCAGCAGATTCTTGACAATAATGTTCAAGAAACAGTGATAAAGTTGAAGTTATGCAGTGGATGGATCTTTCAGCAAGACAATGATCCAAAACACCGCTCCAAATCTACTCAGGCATTCATGCAGAGGAACAATTACTATGTTCTGGAATGGCCATCCCAATCCCCAGACCTGAATATCATTGAACATCTGTGGGATCATTTGAAGAGGGCTGTCCATTCTCGGCGACCATCAAACTTAACTGAACTGGAATTGTTTTGTAAAGAGGAATGGTGAAAAATACCTTCATCCAGGATCCAGGAACTCATTAAAAGCTACAGGAAGCGACTAGAGGCTGTTATTTTTACAAAAGGAGGATCTACTAAATATTAATGTCACTTTTCTGGTGTGGTGCCCATACTTATGCACCTCTCAAATTTTGTTTGAATGCAGATTGCACACTTTCTGTTGGTACAATAAACCTCATTTCAAGGCAGAAACATTACTGTGTCCAACAGTTATTACATATATCAAACTGAAATAGCTGTTGCAAAACCACCAATTTTTATAAAACATTAAGCTTAAGATTAATAGGGGTGCCCAAACTTTTTCATATAACTGTATATATATATATTTTGCTGGTAGAAAATATCTGTATGTGATGATAATGAGTATCGGCCATGTACAGCAGAGTGATACTAGCTAAAGCATTGACAAAGAAGATACAGGAGAGAAGATACAAACAAGGAAAATAAGAATTCTCTCACCATGGCTGGAGTGTTGTACAGTCGTGTCCAGCAGAGATCACTACTGGGTGTTGGAGAGAGATTTAGGATTTATATGCTGTGGGGACAAGCCACTCCCTTGTGCCAGTCCTCGCTGCCTGAATCAGATGTAGCAGAGTGAGATAGAGTTAGTAATACTAAATACTTGGTTAATAATCTCTGAAAAGTAAATGTTTATCTGGCAACACTCATTTATTATCAGCATTGTATTACAATGGCTTATAA
This sequence comes from Phyllobates terribilis, assembly GCF_046119375.1. Taxonomy (NCBI): domain Eukaryota; kingdom Metazoa; phylum Chordata; class Amphibia; order Anura; family Dendrobatidae; genus Phyllobates; species Phyllobates terribilis. The sequence goes on from NW_027362764.1 coordinate 535,832,178, forward strand.
GGTGCTGAGAAGGGATTACTTTTGCAAATATTTGTTAACAGGTACAAGGATGCAACATCGCAGAGAATGAGGAGACAGTGGTACTCAACAAAACAACTATTTGGCTATCACGAATAATTATATATATTGTGAGGTAGTGAGAGGGATCATATGCAAGGGACGGTATGTGTCTCCTAGGATGCACTTAGAGGCATATTGAACCCGCTGGACTGCATTGCAGTCATAGACACAGCTGTGGTTGCAGTGTAGAATAAAAGTAAAGTTTAAGCTTGGTCAAGCTATTTGGCTAAGTTGGAGCTAAGAAAATCCGGCATGAGCTTTTATTTTGGAAGTGAACTACAGGTGGCAGTGGGGCGGTTCACTCCCTCCAGCCAGGTCTTACAAGTGGCTCATGGCCACAGATTCCATTTAAAAACCTGCAGCAAAGGTCTGGGTGTGTCAGTGTTTTGTTTGCAAGCTGTAGAGCAAGTGGCTCTGCAACACAGGCCTGTGTGAAGCAAACACAGAGTCAAGGAAAGCAAAACTCCTGGCGCACCTCAACGCGAAACGGAGGTGCCGTCGCCCACGGCTGTTACGACCCGGCTGTGATCCAGAGGATACCAATCACCTTTACTTTGTGAGTTTTTGGAAAATAAAGACATTTAAGTTGAACTTTGCTGGGTCACTGGCTCATTACTGCACAGTGTGACCTCCGCCGCACTACAATATGTAGGCATGGTGTCAAAGATAATAGTGAACAACAGTACAGTAAATTATGGCACAATCACAACAAAAACTACTACAACTAAAAGCCCTGAGAAAGCAACAGCGAAACGGGCGTCAGATGTGAGACACGATACTTTTGGGGTTAGTATACATGTATATATGGACTTCCATGCTATTTACTCATGTATTTATTAATTTATTGTGACTTTGGCCGCTCCTAATATACTACTGAGTGATTAATAGTTGTATTATTATGCTTTTTGATACTTTGATCAATTTAGCACTGTGCACTTTATTTATTTATTTATTTATACATTTATATTTACACATACTGCTACCAATCAGATATATTAGTCCATATGGATGCGGCCATATTTGCACACCCCTCTGTGTTCTCTGACTCAGTTTTTTATTCCCTTTCCCTTATTGCCATATTCTGTGTTTTTATTCTCATTATCTAATAAACTTAACAATTTTAATTATATACTTTTTGGTTGATGTGTCTAATTTTAGGTTGTATATTTGTGATTGACACATAAACAGTCGGTACCATTGCTTGACTAGCTAATTGTTTGTGGTTATACAGGGGCTTATGTCAGGGCCTTACATTTGACATTTAATCTAAATGATTTAAGTCTGTGTATATGGCAGATATTACTCTATCTGGTCTTGTTTCACAACTGAACAGTGTAATGCAATGTGGTAAGACGACTTGCTCGGCCGCTTCCGGCAGTAGACTCAGGAACCGGGTTTTCTCTGTAGGCTTTATCATATGGCATAAAGCCCTGCAACTCCAGCAAAAATAAACACGGCCTTACTGGCACAACGACAAAACAAAAGATAAACGATAGCACAGTCCATATGTATGTGTAACTCGCCCACACAGGGTGTAGTCCCAGCCCTCAACTCTGTCCTGAGCTGAAGCTTTCCCAGTCTGGAGACCTTGCCTCTCCAGACCACAACCCAGAAAAAAAACCAGGACTGCACATTTAAACCATGCTCAGCCACACACTGAGGGGAGGTATGGTGAATGATGTCCCTCCCATCTCTATGTCATTCACATAAAACCCCAGCATATAACATGCTGGCAGAAATTCAGTAGGTCTCAGTTCACACAGGAGAGCAACCTGAGTGACACATACCTCAACTCATATATCACACCAGTGACTCTGTCACAGTGGGCAAACTGATAACAATATGGTGAATGCGCATTTGTGATCAGTGGCTGGTCGCAGTTCTGTTTCTTCAGATATGCAACAGCTTCCTATCAAAGATTATGTTTTGTCATGTTATATACCTACAAGTGCTTCTCACTAAATTAGAATATCATCAAAAAGTTAATTTATTTCAGTTCTTCAATACAAAAAGTGAAACTCATGGACATTTTTAAACGCTTAGGAAGCCTTTGCAGGTGTTTTTTGTTAATTATTTTAATTTACTGAGATAATGACTTTTGTGTTTTCATTGGCTGTAAGCCATAATCATCATTAACAGAAATAAACACTTGAAATAGATCACTTTGTTTGTAATGACTCTGTATAATATGAGTTTCACTTTTTGTATTGAAGAACTGAAATAAATTAACTTGTTTATGATATTCTAATTTAGTGAGATGCACCTGTATATTCATAAAACCTGGATGGATATGAAAAATAGAAACATTAAGACCATGTTCACACGTTCAGTATTTGGTGATATTTTTAGTATTTGAAAGCCAAAACCGGTAGTGGGTGAAAAATACAGAAGTGGTGACGTGTTTCTATTATACTTTTCCTCTGATTGTTCCTTTCCTGATTTTCACTTATAAATACTGATGTAAAATATTGACCAAATACTGAATGTGTGCATGTGGCCTTATAATTTCTAGTACAACATTTCCTGTTCTATCACATGTGATGCCATGCGTCCCCAAACAGCACTGCTCTGGAGGATCCAGTATATAACCTTATTTTCCGAGGTGTGATTCTTTTTGAAGCCAAAATAGGTGATACCTTTTAGATTGGTGGAGTTTCAACAGTTAGGACCCCCAATGATTGCCAGAACAGGGAACTTTTACCCCCATTAGAATGGAGCAGGAGCGCACATGCTTGACTGCAGCACCATTCATTATCTATAGGACTGCCGAAGTGATGTACTCTGCTTTCTGCTTTTTTTTTCCCATTGGTAGTGAATGGATTGGAGATTGAGCATGTGCACCGCCGCTCCATTCTAATGGGGGAAAAGTGCTTTATTCTGGCAATCCTACTGAAATACTCCATTAAGTCTAAATTTTTCATTGATTCATTTGAAGGAGCAAGGGACTTTATCATTTATGTCCAAGCATTTCATAACCGTAGATGAAGGGAAATCTATTGAGAGTTGCCCTACGAGGGATCACATTTTACAGCTGCAATGTCACACATTCCTTACTGGATATTAACAATGAGACCGGCAGGGAATTCAGGTCTGATCCCTTAATCAGCTTTTTCCTACCCAATAAATGTATTACTTAAGAAGTTAAGCTGTTAGGCATCTTATTCCACTTATACTGAGTGCGGTATTTCACACGGCCGTTAATCTTATTTTTATGATTTATTACATTTGTTTATACAGTACAGACCAAAAGTTTGGACACACCTTCTCATTTAAAGATTTTTCTGTATTTTCTTGACTATGAAAATTGTACATTCACACTGAAGGCATCAAAACTATGAATTAACACATGTGGAATTATATACTTAACAAAAAAGTGTGAAACAACTGAAAATATGTCTTATATTCTAGGTTCTTCAAAGTAGCCACCTTTTGCTTTGATGACTGCTTTGTACACTCTTGGCATTCTCTTGATGAGCTTCAAGAGGTAGTCACCAGAAATGGTCTTCCAACAATCTTGAAGGAGTTCCCAGAGATGCTTAGCACTTGTTGGCCCTTTTGCCTGCACTCTGCGGTCCAGCTCACCCCAATCCATCTAGATTGGGTTCAGGTCTGGTGACTATGGAGGTCAAGTCATCTGGCGTAGCACCCCATCACTCTCCTTCTTGGTCAAATAGCCCTTACACAGCCTGGAGGTGTGTTTGGGGTCATTGTCCTGTTGAAAAATAAATGATGGTCCAACTAAACGCAAACCGGATGGAATAGCATGCCGCTGCAAGATGCTGTGGTAGCTATGCTGGTTCAGTATGCCTTCAATTTTGAATAAATCCCCAATAGTGTCACCAGCAAAGCACCCCCACACCATCACACCTCCTCCTCCATGCTTCATGGTGGGAACCAGGCATGTAGAGTCCATCCGTTCACCTTTTCTACGTCGCACAAAGACACGGTGGTTGTAACCAAAGATCTCAAATTTGGACTCATCAGACCAAAGCACAGATTTCCACTGGTCTAATATCCATTCCTTGTGTTCTTTAGCCCAAACAAGTCTCTTCTGCTTGTTGCCTGTCCTTAGCAGTGGTTTCCTAGCAGCTATTTTACCATGAAGGCCTGCTGCACAAAGTCTCCTCTTAACAGTTGTTGTAAAGATGTGTCTGCTGCTAGAACTCTGTGTGGTATTGACCTGGTCTCTAATCTGAGCTGCTGTTAACCTGCGATTTCTGAGGCTGGTGACTCGGATAAACTTATCCTCAGAAGCAGAGGTGACTCTTGGTCTTCCTTTCCTGGGGCGGTCCTCATGTGAGCCAGTTTCTTTGTAGCGCTTGATGGTTTTTGCAACTGCACTTGGGGACACTTTCAAAGTTTTCCCAATTTTTCTCACTGATTGACCTTCATTTCTTAAAGTAATGATGGCCACTCGTTTTTCTTTACTTAGCTGCTTTTTTCTTGCCATAATACAAATTCTAACAGTCTATTCAGTAGGACTATCAGCTGTGTATCCACCAGACTTCTGCACAACACAACTAATGGTCCCAACCCCATTTATAAGGGAAGAAATCTCACTTATTAAACCTGACAGGGCACACCTGTGACGTGAAAACATTGCCGGTGACTACCTCTTGAAGCTCATCAAGAGAATGCCAAGAGTGTGCAAAGCAGTCATCAAAGCAAAAGGTGGCTACTTTGAAGAACCTAGAATATAAGACATATTTTCAGTTGTTTCACACTTTTTTGTTAAGTATATAATTCCACATGTGTTAATTCATAGTTTTGATGCCTTCAGTGTGAATGTACAATTTTCAGTCATGAAAATACAGAAAAATCTTTAAATGAGGTGTGTCCAAACTTTTGGTCTGTACTGTACATTTAACCCAGCTTACTTTACAAAATGTTTTTCTCTTTTTATTGTTTATTAGCTAGTAAGTTTTATTTTTTACTAATTCACGATGTCCATCTTTCTAACATATATTTTTTTAGATCTAAAATTAAAACCAAAATCACTTTGCAAGGGGCCTTGCTTAAAAAATAAATGTATACAGTTTCAAGGCAAATTCTACCACAGCTATTAATGTTGCAAAAAAACAAAAAGGATGTATTAAAAGGAGTTGTCCAAGTTTGTGATGAAAGTCTGCAGGCACTGTATGCGACTGCAGACTTCTGAATCCTTACGGCGAGCGCACCGCACACTGTGCAAACCACACGGTGACATGTTCGTTTTTTACCGGCAGGACCGATGTGAAGGACCAATACAAGTCTATCGGTTTGTGTAAAACACGTACAGCACACTGATGACACTGGTATCGTTTTTTCCAGTACCTGTATTATACGGACGTGTGAAGGGGGCCCGAGACTGTTCCTATTAACAGACGTTGTGGTTGTATATTGATATGTATTACTTTCACCAGTAATATGTATCATCTTTGTCACCTGTTATTTGGACAAGGAAGGGACCTGACTGATTGTAATCAATGCTCCAGCACAGATTATTACCATTTCTTTTAGATGGATAGATAAACATACCTACATGGGAACAGTGGAAAATATGAGTAGGAAAGTTCTGTATGGTTAGCCTGGAACTGCTCTTTGGCATGATGCATGGAGGAGCCTGGTAATGGGAGTAACTGTCTCTGTCAGTGGGTAGAATTAATCACTTAAAATGAAGCTAATTCCTATGATACTAATAAAAATTCACGTCTCTGCATCCTCTAGAATTTGTCTGAGGTGCTCTAGAAAGAAATGCTTAAATTATTATCAGACATTATTAGCTGTACATTGATTAGGGAGGCCTGTCTGACCCCACTTTCATTTTAATTATCTAGCAATTCAACTGGTCTATATTGTGTGATGATTCTCCTCCTTCGTTAATATAATCCAGGGATTGCTTTCAAATGTGCAGCTTTGGATTCAGAGAAAAATCTGAGCACCCTATAGTTGTCAGACCCCTCTTTTCCCAAAAAAAAGTTAAGGCTAAGTACACCTTTGTTCAGAATTTTCGCGGTTTTTTATTGTTCATTTGCTTTCTAACTTCCAAGTTAAGCAACTTTTTTAATAGTCATTGTCACGGTTAGGCCTTCACTCCGTGATGTGGGATGGGGGACTAGAAAGGATCCACGTCACTCTACAGCTCAATCCCACATTAGCCCCTCACCCAGGCTACAGAACACAGAACGTACCCCCAACCAGTCCACACACTCAAGACACTCAATGTGCCACGATTTGCCGAAAGGGCAATAAGTCCCAATGTCATGCACCCAATGCACTCATACACAGGTTACATGCACAAACTACAACTTAGTCTTTACGGAGACACTTAGGTTCTTTAGGGCAAGAGGGCAAAGCTATTAATGTTTTAGGCTTTAATACACCAACAAGTACAGTGCCTAATATGTGTAAAAAAAAGGAAAATAATGGACATATATAAAAGGTGCAAAAACAGTTATAAAAATAAAATGAGAAAAAACAGGAAAGTTCAATACTTAGCAGTCCTCTGTAAGGCAGTCCTTCCCTTCTCCAGGGACGTGGGTTTGAATGTGCAGAAGTTCAATTAGCTTGGGGGGTCCCCAACTTGTGTCAACATATGGGAATAATCCATTCATTATATACAGTCCATCCTTAGGCATGGTTTGGAACATTACTCTCCTCATTGGGTCCACCCATGGGAGGATTCTCCTGTACCCATGCACACCTCCCTCTACTTCCTTTAACTATAATATATTATTGGTAAGATATGACTCTTGCCTGAAAGATGCCACAATCACAGCATGTCTCTCATTAGAGGCAACAGCCATCTGCTCCACTAGACTACACTCTGAATTTACATAGTAAAGATGGGGTGTGAGGTGTCCAAGGTGGAAGTCATCTGCTAATTGTGTTTCCCCAAGCAGGAAACTTTAGCACATTAGCATTTCATAGGGATCATTAGACATTCAGGAGTCAATGGAATATATTGAAAAAGAGAAACAAGATTACAGATAAGGAGGAAACACATGAAAAGGAAAAAAAAATGTAGGAAAGACTCTGTGCTGTTATAAACTAATTAAGGCCGCAGCACACTGGATACAACCAGACCTTCGATCCAGGATCCAGTCCATACTACTGGACGAGACATTCCCAGAAGAGGAAAATCATAGACTTGGATAAGGCTGCAAAATGCAAATCAGAGGCGGCTTAAAATGACTGAAAGTCTTGGGTCACACGAGCTTATTAAAAATCGGTCCAATTTTCATCCAGAAAAGTGGGATGATTTTTTCTAACTTGTCATGCGTGTACTGTCCGAATGTAATAGAAGGAGAAAAGTCTTTCAGAGAATCAATGCGAGATGTATGTAATAAGGAGAAAGAGCGCCATCTGGTGAGCATTTCAAGTTTGCACGCTGGACCTGGTCAGGTGACCTCCAGCAGAGGATTTCAAAATTTAACGGACGAGCGCGCAGTGCCTGAGGTGATTTTGGCGCCAGACACAGAGAGAGAGACGTGACGCAGGCCGGACGTGCTGAAGGAACCAGCGAGAGAGACCGGGGTGAGAGACCCGAAAGGCAAGACAGGTGGCTGCCGGTGAACGAGCGCGAGATTCAGCGCAGCGGTCCCTCGGGTGTCACGGCTACGGAAGAGGACCGGGACTTGGATACGACATTAAGGAGATGTACAAGACCCTCCAACCCACGATGCGGTAAACCGCCCCGATTGACAGGACAAAGAGAGGATAGAAACGAGTCATGCCGAAGAGATCTCATCAGCAGAAGCCGACGAATGTCATCACTGAACAAGGCTGTCACTTCAACCGCTCCCTCACTGTACTGGGAACAATCGGGTTTAGGGTATCAGATTGGGAGGGGGACGGGTGAGGTGGAACAAGCCAAACGGGATCTAATTGACTTTGTCAGAAAAAGATTTAAAGGCCTAGCGGGAATAACCGGAGATCCCCGCTAGGGCCATTTGCAGAACCAAGGGACTTCAGTGCTAATCCCATATTTGGGCTAGATACAGTATTTTAGAGTAGGATTTTATTGCTATTATTGCTATAGTTATTGCTATTCTGATGTATTGTGTGTTATTGCTATTGTTATTGCTATTGTGATAGTGTTCTCATTACTAACCCCTGTTGCAATCCCTGTCAGCTTGTTTAACATATATATATATATATATACATATATAAAAATTGTTATTTATAGCTATTTGACTGCCCTCATTTTGTGACTCTGTGCGTTGCATTCTGACACCTGCATTACATTTGGCGTAGTCGGCAGGATTCAGCATTCAGAAGCAGAGATGGGGGATCAGTCTGTGACCGGGTCTGTCAGTGGACATATACCCTTGGGGGCTATGCTCAGTCACCTTCCCAAATTTACGGGGGAAGGTATGTCAATGTGGGACTGGGTAGAGAGACTGAAAAGTATGCTACACATTTATCCCCTTAATCCCCTAGCCCAGGCTGAGTTGGCGACAGACTGTAATGTACCGCCCACCTGGGGACCGTGACACTGTAGACAAAGTGATCAAAATTCTGGAAGACATGCATGGTGATACTACGAATCTGGGGCATTTACTGTTGCGGTTATTTCAGAAAGTTGAAAAAAGGAAAATGAGACTATTAATCAATATAATTAATGCATTGCAGGAAGTGACTGCCCATATCATTAAGAAGGCTCAAGATGGGAATCGAGGACTGGGATCATTAGATGAAATATTGCGCGACCAATTGATTGCTGGCTTAAAAGACCCCTCCCTGAGACAGATCTTAAAGGAGCAGCTACATCTGAGGCCCGGCCTAGGTTTCTCAGAGATTGGGGCAGAAGCTAGAGTCTTGGAGGAAGAATTTCCTGTTCTCAAGGCCAATGTCAGAAGTCATGAGGCAATAACCCCTCTTTCACCCAATTCTCAGCACGCTGCTTTCAGTCAGTTGCCCGATTGGGCACAAGAGATATGTCAAGAGATTCGAGACCTTCGAAATGAACTGAGCACTACTAGAGAGACCCCTGCAGCCCCCTTGTTAATGGACCACTCTGCCTCACGTGGACGGAGACAAGAGCGAGGAAGATGTTCCTATCTGGTTCCAACGAGTCATGTACTCAGTCCACCGGTAGAGCGTGGACCGGAGTGTTGGACCTGTGGCGGTAGAGGTCATATCTCCACAGACTGTCCAAATAAAGAGGAGAGGAGGGCAGCCGTTAAACTAAGATGCCCCACGGTTGTGGAGCATACCGTGGGGTTTCAAACTTCAGGGCATGTAAGGAGAACCTCTGAAGACATTGTCTCCGAGAGGCCTATTATTTGGGCTGAATTCAATGGACAGCGGATTCGTTGTTTAATGGACACTGGGTCAAATTGGTAGCAGCTAACCAATTACCTATCCCAGTGGCAGGGGTAGTATGGATGTTGGTCCGGGCATGTGGAAAGAACCTCGGCTGAAAGGCGATAATACTGACCACAGGATCTGGAGGTGACGGGCCCATTGTAACCCTGGGCATGAATGTGCTTAAGGAGGTCGGACAGTTCTTGGCTGAGGATCCTGACAGAAATAACTGGACCCGCACCACTCGTGACCCAGCCAGCAAGAGGGTCTTTCAACACCTCGTATGAGTCAGTCAAATTCAAAAATTGCCTGTTGCTTCTCAGCATCTTGGTAGAGTGTCTATGCCGTGTCATTACAGGGTATGGACATTCAGATAGACTCAATAGAAGGGGAAGAAGCGCCTGCTGGACTTCTGGTTGCTCGCACACTGGCTACCGTGCATCAGGGTCGAGTACCCGTATGCTGTATTAACCTAAGTGGCGCAAGCTTACAGTTGTTGCCACGCCAAGACATAGCGCGGGTTTGCATAATGCCAGAGGACCTAACCAGAGCGGATGCTATAGAGTTGGAGCCCATGGACGGAGAACCATGGACCCTAGAGGTGTCCCTTCACAGGCAAGAAGTCAAAAGGGAACCTTTGGCTGGGCGTCGCCTCTTAGAGCAAATGGAGGCTAATCTCACTGAGTTCTCGGCTGGACAAGTTAAGCAGATCGAGCAACTTTTACAGCGCTACCAGGGGGTGTGTGCACAACATGAAGATGATTTCGGGTGCACTCGAGATATTCAACACGAAATACCCACAGGAAATATGGCTCCCATTCGGGAAAAGTATCGGCAAATCCCACCTAAAATGTACCAGGAGGTGAAAGAACTTTTAGCTCATATGCTGCGGAATGGTGTAATTTGCGAAAGTCCTTGGAGAGTCCTTGGGCAGCTCCTATTGTGCTAGTTCGGAAAAAAGACGGTACTCTGAGATTTTGCGTAGATTATCGGAAATTGAATGCATGTACTGTGCGAGACTCTTACCCATTACCCTGAATAGAAGAATCTCTATCTGCATTAGGAAGTGCTAAATTCTTCTCTTCTCTTGACCTGGCCAGTGGCTATTGGCAGGTCCCAGTAGCTGAGAAAGATAGTCCGAAAACTGCCTTTGTTCTTCCTATGGGTTTGTTTGAGTTTAACCGGATGCCGTTCGGGCTGACAAATGCACCAGGAACATTCCAAAGATTGATGGAGAGATGCTTGGGGGACCTCAACTTCGAAGCTACTTTAATTTACTTGGATGATATAATTATTTATTCAGCCACGTTTGAAGATCATCTCCGACAACTGGAACAAGTGTTAGAACGACTTGAGAGGCATGGATTGAAAATCAAGCCTAAGTGTCATCTCTTCAAATGAGAAATTGAATATTTGGGGCACACTGTGTCCAGTGCGGGAGTGTATCCCACTGCTGAGAAAGTAGCTGCAGTGCAGAAGTGGCCCACACCAGTCAACTTAAGGGAGTTGAGAGCATTTCTAGGACTCACTGGATATTACTGCGGATTCATAATGTTATGGATCTGGGTGGTGGAACCTCTGTGCTGGGATGCAAGGAGGGACCAGAGGGGCGTAACTAAGTGCCTACTCGGACCGACCCTGGTTGCACGGCGGCTTAGTCGACTCCGTGAACCAAGGAGGGACCGGGCAGGTAGACCAGGTGCCACTCTGGGACCGACCTTGTGTGAGAGCAGGCGACTCCCACGGGTCAGATGGCTGAAACTGACAGGTACAGAGGGAGAGCACGGCAGGTAGCCTGACGGGTGATCCGGGTTGGCAAGCAGGCGGGCACGGCAGGTAGCCAGACGGGTGATCCGGGTAGGCGAGCAGGTGGACACGGCAGGTGGCCTGACAGATGATCCGAGTAGACAGGCAGGCGGGCACGGCTGGCAGACAGGCTGGCGGGCATGGCTGACAGAGAGGCTGGCAGGCACGGCTGATAGACAGGCTGGCAGGCATGGTTGATAGACAAGCTGGCGGGCATGGCTAACTGACAGGCTGGCGGGCACTGGAACCTGAGGGCTGAGGAGAGTGTTAGCACACAAACAACAATCTTGCACAGGCACCTCCATTTTGGAGGAGGTACTTTATATAGGAGTGGTCCTCCGGCCATTGACCAGGGACTCTTTAGGACGGCGCGTGCGGCCCCTTTAAGAGGGAAGGAGTGCGCGCCCTAAGTACAGTACCCGGGAAACTGCACGTGGTGTGCCCAACAGCAGCAACAGAAGCAGGGGAGCTGGAGGACGCCAGACCGGGACCACGGCAGTGAGGGGAAAGGCGTCTCTGCCCGGCAAGAGGCAGAGACGCCGACGCTACACATAAAAGACTTCGCTAAGATTGCGGTCCCGCTCAATGAATTACTGAGGGGAACGGCTGGAGGAGCAAAGCGGCAACCTATTCAGTGGGGACCATGACAAGAAGAGGCGTTTCGAGCATTAAAAATGGCGCTAACAAACGCCCCAATACTAGCCTATGCTGATTTCTCACAGCCTTTTGTATTGTACACTGATGGAAGTCTACATGGACTGGGAGCAGTGTTGGCTCAAGTGCAAGAAGGAAAAGAGCGGGTGATCGCGTATGCCTGTCGGTCACTTCGAGACACTGAGAAGAATCCAGATTACTACAGTTCGTTCAAACTGGAGCTACTGGCACTGGTATGGGCCATGACTGAGAAATTTGCGGAGTACTTGTCAGGTTCTGAAGTTCAAGTGCGGACAGACAATAATCCTTTGGCTAATTTGGAAAACGCAAAGTTGGGTGCATTGGAACAACAGTGGGTTGCAATGATGTCTAAATATCAGTACAAAATCGCTTATCGGTCTAAGGCCCTGAACACCCATGCAGATGCTCTGTCCTGGGTCACTCAGATGAGGCCGAAGAGAGATATAGATGAAGAGCTGGAAGGTGACGAGACTCCGGATTTTCGTCAATTCGCTGCAGCTGTAATCGATGCTCAGAACTCCAAATAAGAGGCAAGGCCCACTAAAATCCTGAATCGCTGAAGAGACGAGTGGATACAGTTGCAACAGTTCGACCCAGAGTTGGCAAAGCTTAGGGAATGGGTCGCTCTAGGTCAGAGACCCGACCAGGAGGCTAGAGCTGCTTCACTCCCAACTACCCTACAAATCTTAGGTCAGTGGGAAAGACTTTTCTTGAAGGATGGCTTGCTATGCCGGAAAATCCAGCTAGCTCGAGAGTTTGACGTGACCTGGCAGGTATTAGTCCCAGGAACACTAGTAACACAATTAGCCCAGGAGGCTCATGGAAGAGGTGCCCATTTCGGCGTTGAGAAGACCTTCCGGTGGTTACAACGACTGGTATATTGGCCCCAACTGCGGCAAGAAATTGAAGAAGGTTGCCGAAAGTGTCGGCAATGTGAGTTGAGCAAGCCTCCTGAACAAAGAGATCCCATTCAGACCATCCGAACTTCTGCACAATTAGAGGTTCTGATGATCGATTATCTGACGATCGGAGCTTCATACAAAGGCTACGGGCATTGTTTGGTAATGACTGATCACTTCACCAAGTTTGCAGTGGTGACACCTACTCGGGATCAGACGTCAGAAACCGCAGCTAAGGCCATTTGTCAAGATTTGTTCGAAGCGGATACATTCTGACCAAGGGGCCTGCTTCCAAGGGCAAGTCATGGATGAGTTATATCATATCTATGGGATCAACAGATCTCGAACATCGCCCTATCAATCCCAGGGAAATGGGGCATGTGAGCGCTTCAACCGAACCTTGTTGCAGATGTTACGGACTTTGGAAGAGGACAAGAAAATGAAATGGCCCGAGTTCGTGTCCGAGTTGGTGTGGGTGTATAATAATCCTGTTCATGCGACTACTGGTTACAAACCCTATATGCTGCTGTTTGGAAAGAATGGACGAGAGATTACTGAGCTGGAGCTAGACTCAAGATTCCGGTCCGTACAACAGTCCGAGTACCTGGATTCGAGAACACAGACGGTGGCTTCATACAGTGAAAAAGCTGGTTGCGCAGAAATTTCAGGAAATAGAGCATACAGGGTGGCCCCCGATTTCAGTGAGCCCACTCCAACCAAGAGATCGTGTGTTAGTAAGGGCCAAACCGGTTGGGAGTAAGCTAGACCATCATTGGGAGGCGGTACCATATTGAGTGGTGGAGCAGATCCATCCAAAGAATTCAGTCTACGAGGTTAGGCCTGAAGGGAGTGATGCCACGACATCTAGGGTGCTGCACCGTAATATGCTATGACCCTGTTCGTCTGAAGCAGAGGACTGTAACAGAATTGAGCCTGCGGAAAAACTAACTGAAGTGCCACACATGGTGACTCTGGAAGATGAAGAAGGATGGGCTACAATGCAATTGAGCCTTTCAGTCCCGAGTGAGATACAAAATGGATCAGGAGGCAATTTACAATCGTCACTGCTTGATTTATCAGATACCCCGGAATCACCTTTGCGGGAGGAACCCAGCAGAACCAAACGGGCTAATGCCGGGATCCCTCCTAACCGGTATGCTCAAGAGGAGTTTATCTGGTCTCAGATTCAACAGAAAACAGAAGAGTGTGCTCAACTTTTGTCTGAACTTACGCTGCCTCGAAGGAGGCATTGATCTCGCAAAGAATCCACTTCCCTGGGGACTGGAGATCAAAAAGGTGGGAGGAATGTAATAGAAGGAGAAAAGTCTTTCAGAGAATCAATGCGAGATGTATGTAACAAGGAGAAAGAGCGCCATCTGGTGAACATTTCAAGTTTGCAAGCTGGACCTGGTCAGGTGACCTCCAGCAGAGGATTTCATAATTTAACGGTCGAGCGTGCAATGCCTGAGGTGATTTCGACGCCAGACACAGAGAGAGACGTGACGCAGGCCGGACGCGCTGAAGGAACCAGCGAGAGAGACCGGCTAGTGCGGGATTTAGCACAGCGGTCCCTCGGGTGTCACGGCTACGGAAGAGGACCGGGACTTGGATACGACATTAAGGAAATGTACAAGACTCTCCTACCACGTTATCCGCCCCGATTGAAAGGACAAAGAGAGGATAGAAACGACACGTGCCGGAGAGATCTCGTCAGCAGAAGCCGACGAGTGTCATCACTGAACAGGGCTGTCACTTCAACCGCTCCCTCATGGTACCGGGAACAATCGGGTTTAGGGTATCAGATTGGGAGGGGGATGGGTGAGGTGGAACAAGCCAAACGGGATCTAATTGACTTTGTCAGAAAAAGACTTAAAGGCCTAGCGGGAATAACCGGAGACCCCCGCTAGGGCCATTTGCAGAACCAATGGACTTCAGTGCTAATCCCATATTTGGGCTAGATACAGTATTTTAGAGAAGGATTTTATTGCTATTATTGCTATTGTTATTGCTATTGTGATGTATTGTGTGTTATTGCTATTGTTATTGCTATTGTGATAGTGTTCTCATTACTAACCCCTGTTGTAATCCCTGTCAGCTTGTTTAATATATACTGTATATAAATTGTTATTTATAGCTATTTGACTGCCCTCATTTTGTGACTCTGCGGATTGCATTCTGACACCTGCATTACATTCTTACGAAATAAATTTAAAGTTTTAGCATCCGGTTCGCAGCGGGAACATCCGTATCTCATCCGTTGCCGTGGGCGAATGAACCACCTCATAACTTGTGGGTGCAAAAATGGCTTTGCTAAATTCTCTGGCTCTGGTCTGTGTTAAATCTCATACATACAGGCATGCACCGCACCTCCCACTCTGCTGCTTGAAAATTAACACTGACACTTTACCTGCAGGATCAAATGTGATTAAATCGCCGTGGGCCACTTGCAAGACCCAGAGTGGAGCGAGAGATCCGTCCCACTACCTTCCTACAGATCTCTCCAAAAATAAAAGGCCATATCAGGTTTTCCTTAATCTGACTTGGTCAAATAGCTTGACCCAGTCCACACTTTTATTTTGCGTTTTAACCACAGCTGTGGCTGTAATTACGATGCTCTCCAGCGGGTTCAGTATGTTTCCATACACATCTTGGGGGACACGTAACAACCCTCGTATATGGCTCCCATCACTGCCTCACATACCCATACCTCAATTCAAACTTGGGGGTTTGAACACCTGTTACCTTACAGGGTGTCCATGACAGGGCATCCGCATTTCCTTGCCACTTCCCAGCTCGATGTTCCACTGTGAAACTAAAGTTTTGTAATGACAAAAACCATTTGGTGACCCAAACATTCTTCTCCTTGGCATTTCTCATTCAGACCAGGTGTGAATGTTCCTTTACCGAGCGGAACTGTCACCCCAGTTAGTAATAGCGTAGGGACTCTAAGACCCACTTAATGGCCAAGCACTTCTTTTCCACTACGCTATAGTTTTTCTCTGCCAGAGTAAGTTTCTTACTCAAGTAGGTGACTGGATGCTCCTATCCGTGTACTTCCTGGGACAGAACCGCTCCTAAGCCTACTTCATCCGTTTGTATGAGAAAACTGTTCCTAAAGTTGGGGCTGGTGAGGACGGGCTGTCCGCACAGCGCCAGCTTCATGGACTAGAACGCTTCCTCCGCCTGAGGGTTCCACCGAACCAAGACCGTGTAGCATCGTCGTCTCTGCCCCCTGCCAGGCAGAGACGCTGTCCCTCTCACCTCCCCGCGCGGCATCCTCCTGCGCTCCTCTTCCTGCTGTGGCCGGCGCGCGCAGCTTCCCGGGCACTGTGCTTAGGGCGCGCGCGCTCCCTCTCTTATAAAGGGGCCGCACGCGCCGTCCTAAGGAGTCCCCGGCCAATTGCCGGAGGACCTCCCATATATAAGGCACCTCCTCCAAAATGGAGGTGCCCGAGCAATAGTTGTTGCACAAGTATTCTTACCTCTGCTTCAGCCCTCAGGTCCAGTTGCCAGCCTGACTACTGTTCCAGTCCGCCAGCCTGACTACTCTTCAACCCGCCAGTCTGTCTATGGGCAAGCCCGCCTGCTTACCAGGAAGCACCTGCCAGTTACCAGGCTGCTCACCTGGGAGCACTCGCCTGTTACCTGCTAGCCTACCTGGAGGCTCTGCCGTCACTTGCCGTGACCACCTGCCTGCTAACCAAGAGACTTCAGCCTGCTTGGCCGTCACTTGCCGTGACCACCTGATAGCCTACCTGGAGGCTCTGCCGTCACTTGCCGAGACCACCTGTCAGCTAACCAAGAGACTTCAGCCTGCTTGGCCGTCACTTGCCATGACCACCTGATAGCCTACCTGGAGGCTCCTGCCGTCACGTGCCGTGACCACCTGTCAGCTAACCCAGAGACTTCTGCCTGCTTGCTGTGCCCATCCGCTATACCGGTCAGTCCCAGTCATCTGACCCCTGGGAGCCACCTGCTCTCTTACAAGGTCGTCCCCAGAGTAGCACCTGGTCCCTCAGCTCGGTCTCTCCCTGGTCACGGAGTCGTTAGCCGCCGTACGACCAGGGTCGGTCTGAGTTGATACTTAGTTATGCCCCTCTGGGTCCCTCCTTGCACCCCGGCACAGAGGTTCCACCACCCTGACCCGTAAAAGACCGATTTTCTTCCCTATAAGAGATTAGTCAAAGGTGCCGATCTCCCAGCAAAATTAGGCATAAATCATCTGTAATACCCAATGATACCAAAGAACACTCTTTCCTGTTTTGTAATGAGAGGCTGGGGCCAGTTTTGGATGGCCTCAATTTTGTTTATTTGGGGTTTAATAATCCCACGGCCAATCACGTAACCCAAGTAATGGCCTTCTTTGAGACCTATTGCACATTTTTTTGGGTTTGCCGTCAAGCCCTCGGTTCTTAACGAATCCACTACCGCTTGTACCTGGGACAAGTGAGTATACCAGTCATTACTATAGATGATAATAAGTTGATGCATACTTCTGATGGGGCTCTAAAACTATGTCCATCAGCCTCTGAAACGTGGCCTGGGCCCCATCTAACCCAAAAGGCAAGACGACATAGTGATACCCTCCGGTGAAATTAAGGTGGTCTTTTCTTTCGCTGACTCGGTAGAAGGCACCTGCCAGTAACCCTTGGTCAAATCAAGCATCATGAAATACTGGGACTGTCCCAATCTCTCAAACAGCTCATCTAAACGCGGCAATGGATAAAGGTAAAATTTTGACACTTCATTCAATTTCCGGAAATCGTTACAAAATCGTAACGATCCATCTGGCTTTGGAATCAGTACAATGGGACAAGCCCACTCACTCCTGGACTCCTCTATGACTCCTAGCTGGAGCATTTTTTTCACCTCCCCTGCAATGGCTTGTCTCCGGTCCTCCGGCACACGGTACGGCTTCATCCGTACCCTTACCTGAGGCTCGGTGACAATGTTATGTCAGATCACAGATGTATGGCTGGGCAGTTCTGACAATACATCTGTAGTCTGCTGCACTAATTTCCGAGCCTCCTTTAGCTGCTGTTTACAGAGAGTGTCGCTTATCTTTAACTCATTCCGGCCTCTTCATGGGCCGCTGTTGGAGGGTCCAAAGTAGATACGACCGGAGTCGCGTCTGTAACCATACATTCCCGGACTTTCCACCCCTTTAACTGATTTACATGATATAGTTGCTTGTGTTTCCTCTTCCCTGGCTGATATATCCTGTAATGCACTGTGTTTGATGAAACCCAACACCTAACTTTCATCTCAGGTCAATAAGCAATTTTGCACGTGCTTCAAAATGAAGGTATTTTGTTCTTCAGTTGCAAAATGAATTGTATGGGAATGTTTTGGCTGTTTAGTTACATTTGTGCCATTATTAAATATCCTTTATTCTCCAGTTATCACATCTTCTCTACAGTGAAAAAGTGATTGTTCTTTCTGAAGGAAAGGCTGAAAGAACAGAAAAAAGTACCAATTTTCATTAGTGTGCTCGGTCCTTGTATCCATTTTTGTCATCCATTTTTCTTGTGTGAAAAAAGTGATATAGATTTCCCAAATATCTCATAATAATCAGTCAGTGACAAACGAACTCTACACAGCTGCAATTTGAGTGGCATTCATTTGCGGTCTGTGTTTTTCTCCTTTTCTGACCCACTGAATTGAATTTGGTCTATACATCACACTAAAGTAGGAGATGTCGCTGTTTTTCTTTTATTTATGTGGCCCATCTGGCACAAAACCCCCCCAAAAAACTGACATGTGAATAGTTAGTGTGCAATCAGTGAAAAAACTAACAGAACCTGCAACAAAAATGTACATGTGAATGAGGCCTAAAGTTTGATTTAGAAAGTGTTTAGCTGCATTTTTTTAATGACCGTGCATAAAACGAGAGAAGATGCGCTCATAGGTTTATGGGACAAGAGAAAGTAAGACCATATGAAGGCTCACCTTATTGAGTTGTGCTAAAGTTGGCACAGCTCCAGTGAAGGTAATGAAGCAGAAGAGCTGGATAAATCGCTGCCAATGTCGAGGACTCTCAGGTTTGCTGGGTCCTACTGGGATGCTGGTGATATTTCACTCGATGTAGCATGGTATAATTTGAACACTATGGAAGTTGCAGATACCAATAGATGACAAACTGGAATTCCTTTTATTGGTACTGTCTCCAACAATGCATTTTGAGGCTCCCAGGCCTCTTTTCAGGAACCAGAGACATGAAAACTATACAGTAACATATTAAATTACATTGAATACTTTCAAAAAGGGCACCAGTCTCACCCACATAGTACTAAACCTACATTAAAACTACACATTGACAATAAAAATATATAATTCAACATATGTGAAACAACTAGATTATAACATATATCTAATATGATAATAATATTTTTATTTACATAGTGCCAACATATTCTGCAGCGCTTTACAATTCAGACAATTTACAAACATTATTGACACTGTCCCCATTGGGGCTCAAATCTACAATCCCTATCAGTATGTCTGTGGAGTAAGGGAGGAAACCGGAGAACCCAGAGGAAACCCACACAAACATGGGGAGAACATACAAACTCCTTGCAGATTTTGTCCTTAGTGGAATTTGAACACAGGATCCCAGCGCTGCAAGGCTGCAGTGCTAACCGCTGAGCCACCGTGCCGCCATATGATGCATTGGTGCACCTGGTGCATAACCCTGGAAACTGGCAGAGCACTGTGGAAGTGTCACATTGCCATGAAATTGTAATTTCTCCATTAGGAGGTGCACTTGCTCGCCAACTGGGTGGGTGCGCTTATGCCAGGCTGACCTGCGCCTGCGCAACTTCCATCCAATCAACGAAGGAGTATAACCATAGGGACACAACGGTTTTAATGTAATTTAATGTGTTGTAATGTATATCTCTTTTACTTGAAAAAGAGACTTGTGAGCCTCGAAATTAGTTGTTTGTAGTGATGAGCAAATATGTTCGAAATCCCATCACAAAAGTTAAATTCGACACAAATGTGGCACATTCGGATTCGTGATCAGAAACACGAGCATTTTTACTTAAATTCGGGAAAATCAATAACATTCGGCGAACAAGGGAGGGAAACTTATTGCGGTACAACTACAGTGCTTTTCACAGTTTGGCTGGCATACTACCTGTGTGTGATGAGCGGCGGAACGTGTTTGATGAATGGAGGGGCTGGGGAGAGCTCAGAAGAGGCCAGATCAGCAGCACACTTATAATCTTTTTTTGCGTGTAACTTTATGTGTGCAAATCGCGGCTAGCCAATCAGAGAGCAGGAAGTAGTGATGAGCGAGTATGTTCTGTTAACCCTTTCAGCGAGTATGCTCGGGCAAACGCCGAGTATCTTCCAAGTGCTCGGGTGTTATGTTTCAGTCTCTCTGTGTGCATGATTTGCGACTGTTTGACAGCTTTAATACATGTGAGGAATGTCTGCTTCTTAGGCATTCGGTGTTCGCCCGAGCATACTCGCTGAAAGGGTTAACAGAACATACTCGCTCATCTTTAGCGGGAAGCATCCACACTGTCCAGACACAAGGTCTTCTGCCATTGGCTGCTGAGATCACATGTCGCTCTCTATATAAAGAGCGGCCATGTTCCCTCAGCGCCATTTCATGCATGTCACTGCTCACAGACGCTGCTGCTGACTGTGCTCCTGTGTAAAGAGCGATTTTAGCTAGATAGATAGGCGGTTGTTTGGAAGTCAGATTGTGTAGATAAGTAGTGATGAGCGAGCATACTCGCAAGTACTCGGTACTCGCCCGAGCATCTCAGTACTCGAGATGCTTGGAGCTCGCCGAGTACTTGCAAGATGCTCGGGCGGATGCTCGGGTCCCCTCCCTGCATGTTTGGCGCTCTTTAGAGCACCAATCAACATGCAGCGATTGCCTGCCACTCATTGTAATGCCACAGCCATCGTAGTTGTGGCATTACAGTGATTGGCTGGCCGCATAGCGTCATCAGGTCTATATCAGACCTGGTGCCACTGTGTTCGTCAGTCTACTCCGCAATCAGGCAGTGTAGGGAGAGGTGCTGCTGAGCTAGGGAGAGATTTGATTGTGTATTAGGTAGTGTATGGAGAAAACAAGTACATTACACATATCCATCTCAACAAACAGTCCTTCTGAGGACTAATCCATCTGCAGAGATATCAGGCAGGCAGTGTATATAGGCAGGCAGGCAGTGTATATAGCATATAGCACAAGAGGCTCCATTCCAGTTCTGCCTTCTGCCGCTGTTAGATATTTCTAGACAAAGGCCCAGGTCTCACGGGCCAGGAATAATTTTTTTGGATCTTAATCCTCATTATTTGCTTAAAAAGCAATCCAGAGAACACCGTTTTTCTGCGCCATTTGCTTGTTAGCACTGCAGAATACAGCCAGGTCCTTTCCATATTACAGCGCTAAAAATCCAGCTATTTAAAACTGTGGTTTGTCCGTCACACGGATCACATACAATTGCGCTGAAAATACTGCCATTTTTGGCCTCCATTCAATTTTTTTTCACTGTGTCAGCAAAGTTTTTGACACCGGTTTGCTGTTCAAAATAGTTGCCTACAGGCCAGGTATTTAAAACTGTGGTTTCTCAGCCACATGGATCACATTCACATATAATTGCGCTGAAAATACTCCCATTTTTGGCCTCCATTCAAATTTTTTTTCAGTGTGTCAGCAAAGTTTTTGACACCGGTTTGCTGTTCAAAATAGTTACCTACAGGCCAGGTAATTAAAACTGTGGTTTCTCCATCACACGGATTACATATAACTTCGCTCCAAATTCAGCCATTTGTAGTGAGCGTGGAAGATATTGTCCTCCATTTAAAATGGGCAAGGTGCGTGGCAAGGGACGGGGAACTGGACGTGATGGTGCATGCAGAGGCCGAGGCCAAGCTGAAATTGTGCCACAACAAACACCCACTAGTGATGAGCTAGCATGCTCGCTACTGCTTGGTGCTCGCCCGAGCATCTCACTGTATTTCCGGGTTGCTCGGGCGGGAACTCGGGTCCCCTCCCTGCATGTTTGGCGCTCTTTAGAGAGCCAATGAACATGCAGGGATTGCCTGCCATGCACTGTAATGCCGTAGCCATGTTGGTTGTGGGCATTACAGTGATTGGCTGGCCGCACAGCATCATCAGGTCTATATCAGACCTGGCGCCGCCATGCTCGTCACAGTCACTCCGGATCAGACAGTGTAGGGAGAGCTGCTGTTGCGTTAGGGAGAGATTTGATTGTGTATTAGGTAGTGTAGGGAGAAAAAACGTACATTACACATATCCATCTTAACAAACAGTCCTTCTGAGGACTAATCCATCTGCAGAGATATCAGGCTGGCAGGATGTATAGGCAGGCAGTGTATATAGCAGACTGCAGTGCATATAGCACAAGAGGCTCCATTCCAATTCTGCCTTCTGCTGCTGTTAGATATTTCTATACAAAGGCCCAGGTCTCAGGGGCCAGGAATACTTTTCTTTGGATCTTAATCCTCATTATTTGCTTAAAAAGCAATCCAGAGAACACCGTTTTTCTGCGCCATTTGCTTGTTGGCACTGCAGAATACAGCCAGGTCCTTTCCATATTAGAGAGCTAGAAATCCAGCTATTTGTGTTTTCTCCGTCAAACGGATCACATATACGTTGTCAGAAAATACTACCATTTCTGGCCTCCATTAAAAATTTCCTTTAGTGTGTTAGTGAAGCAATTCACCGCAGTTTGCTGTTCAAACTACTTACCTACAGGCCAGGTATTTAAAACTGGATCACATATAAGTTCGCTCCAAACTCAGTCATTTGTAGTGAGCTTGGAAGATACTGTCCTCTATTTAAAATGGGCAAGCCACGTGGCAAGGGACGGGGAACTGGACGTGATGGTAATGGTGCATGCAGAGGCCGAGGACAAGGCCGTGGCAAGGCGAAATTGTGCCACAACAAACACCCACATCTTCTCCCCTGACCTTTCTGTCCCAATTTCTAGGGGACCGCAGCATACCACTATTGAACCCCGAGCAGTGTCAAAAGGTTGTTGGTTGGATAGCGGATAATGCTTCCAGTCACTTAGCCACCACCACCACCACTACCACCCTGTCTTCCACACGGTCAAGTCTCAGTAGCCGTGAGTCTGGACCGCATATTCCTCACCCTGATCCTCCTTCCTCCCACCATACCGAGTACCCAGAGACAACTGATCCCACACTTGGACACTCTGAAGAGCTGTTCACTTTTCCATTTATAGATTCGGGCCTCTCGCCCAGTCCACTTGAAGCGGGGCAAGAGGAGATCGCGTGTAGCGATGCCCAAATATTTGAGCAGCCACGGTCACACGAAGGCGACGGTGGGAAAGTGTCACATGAGGTGGACGATGATGAGACACAATTGCCAGAAAGTCAGGAGGAGGACCAGGGTGCAGAAGTGGAAGACGAGGTGGTGGACGATATAGTAACTGACCCAACCTGGCAGGAGGACATGCAGAGCGAGGACACACAGGGAGAGGGAGGAAGAGCACCCCAACAGGCAGGAAGAAGCAGTGTGGTGGCCGCAGACAGAAGGCAGGCAACCGTTCACCGTAACACCAACACGAAGGAAGTTGCCAGTACAACTGTTAGGTCTTCCCGAGTCTGGTTGTTTTTTAAAGACTCTGCCGATAACCCCAAAAAGGCCATTTGCGCCACCTGCCAGGCCAGCATCAGCAGGGGTGGCAAAACGACCAGCCTGACCACCACCAGCATGATCAGGCACATGGCAGCAAAGCATGCGACTTTGTGGGCCGAACCTCAGGGTCCAGGAACAGTGTCTGCAGGTGGCACCATTGCTTCTTCCGCTGTTGTGCATGCAAGCCAATCCCCTGTCCATGGTGCATGCGAAGATGCCTCCTGCCCTGCACCTGTTGTTGCACACTCTCATGTAGCAGAATCGGGAAGCACGTCCACGTCCTTGTCCCAGCGCAGCGTTCAGTTGTCCATACCCCAGTCCTTGGAACGTAATCGCAAATATGCAGCCAAAGCCCCACAGGCCACACTACTAAATTCTCACATTTCACGACTGCTTGCGCTCGAAATGTTGCCTTTTAGGCTCGTGGAGATGGAAGCATACCGCAACCTGATGGCGGCGGCCGCCCCTCGGTACTCGGTCCACAGCTGCTGCTATTTCTCCCTGTGTGCCGTCCCCGCATTACACAAGCACGTGTCCCAAAACATTAGCTGTGCTCTCAACAACGCAGTTACCGGTAAAGTCCACCTAACCACGGACACGTGGACAAGTACTTGTGGTCAGGAACGGTACATCTCGCTGACGGCACACTGGGTTAATGTAGCGTCGGCGTCCCTGCCCTCTGCTAGGCAGGGACGCTGTTCCCCTCACCTCTCTGCTCCGAGCCCGGCGTCCTCCTCCCGCTCTGCTGGCAGCGCGCGCTCCTTCCCGGCCACTGTGCTTAGGGCGCGCGCGCTCCCTCCCTCTTAAAGGGGCCGCGCGCGCCGTCCTAAGGAGTCCCCGGCCAATGGCCGGAGGACTTCACCATATATAAGGCACCTCCTCCAAAATGGAGGTGCCCGAGCAATGTTGTTGCACTGTTCACTACTCTGCTTCAGCCCTCAGGTCCCGTTGCCAGTTACCTGTCTGATTCCTGCCAGAGTCCTGCCAGTTTGCTGTCTGTTTCCTGCCTGATATTCCTGCTACCTGCTTGCTAGCCTGAGGTCCGACGGTCTGCCTTCCTACTCCTGTCAGTCTGTCTATGGACCAGCTTGGCCGCTCACCTGGGAGCGCACATCTGCTACCTGCCTGCTAGCCTTCCTGGAGGCTCTGCCGTCACGTGCTGTGACCACCTGCTATTCCAGAGACTCCTGCCCGCTCACCTGGGAGCGCACATCTGCTACCTGCCTGCTAGCCTTCCTGGAGGCTCCGCCGTCACGTGCTGTGACCACCTGCTATTCCAGAGACTCCTGCCCGCTCACCTGGGAGCGCTCCTCCGCTACCTTCCTGCTTGCCTACCTGGAGGCTCCGCCGTCACGTGCTGTGACCACCTGCTATTCCAGAGACTCTTGCCCGCTCACCTGGGAGCGCTCATCTGCTACCTGTCTGTTGGACTTCCCGGAGGCTCCGCCGTCACATGCTGTGACCACCCGATTATCCAGAGACTCTCGCCTGCTCACCTGGGAGCTCACGTCTATCATCTGCCGCCACAGGTCGTACCAATCCTTTACCCAGAGACTGCCCCGGTCACTTGCTGTGACCTCCTGCCCGTTCATCCAGAGACTGCCCCGGTCACTTGCCGTGACCTCCTGTCCTTTCATTCAGAGACTGTCCCAGTCACCTGCTGTGACTGCCTGCCCGTTTACCCTGGTCGCCACCCGCTCCCTTACAAGGACCGCCCCCTTGTATAGTAGCTCAGAGGTTCCGCCTCCCAGACCCGTTACAGTTTGCTCGGGCCATGGAACCCGGTGGCACCCAAGCTCCCTCGCTCTCGGACCTCTGTCATGAACTGTCCCGTCAGAGGTCCCAACAGGAGTCCATCCTGGGTCACCTGCGGAATGTCAATTCTCGCCTGGACACTCTGACTGCTCCACCAGCAACCACCGCCAGTGCCATGACTCGCAACCCGGCAGCTCCGCTGCCCACCAATACCATGGTATCCTACCCCGGACCCCGGCTTTCTGCACCTCCTCGCTTCGGAGGCGACTCCGCCCAGGCTCGGGGCTTCATAAATCAGTGCACCCTGCACTTTGAACTCCTGTCCCACCAGTTTAACTCCGACCGGGCCAAAATTGCCTTCATCATGTCCCATCTTACCGGGGAGGCCCTGGCCTGGCTAAATCCTCTATGGGAGAGAGGAGACCCCCTGGTGTCCGACTTGCCTGCCTTTCTCATGGCTTTCCGGAAAGTCTTCGACGAACCCGGACGGAAGACCTCATCCGCATCATCTCTGCTACGCCTCCGTCAGGGAAGTCTCACCGTGGGCCAATATGCCATACGGTTCCGTACCCTTGCCTCGGAGCTGGCCTGGGATAACGACGCTCTGGTATCCGTCTTCTGGGAGGGTCTGTCCGGCCGTATTAAAGATGAACTTGCCGGTCGGGACATTCCTACCACTCTCGATGACCTAATAACTCTTGACACCCGGATTGACCTACGGTTCCAGGAGCGTGCCAAAGAGGTCACCCGTGAGAGGAGGTTTCCACGTCTAGCTCCTACTTGTCAGAAATCCGTCTCTCCCCAGGTACACTCTCCTGAGCCTATGCAGGTCGACCAGACCAAGATGGTCAAAACCCGTCAGGACTTACGCCGTGCCGAAGGGAGCTGCTTCTACTGTGGCAGTAAGGAGCACCGGATCCGTACCTGCCCGGAGAGGTCAGGAAACGCCTGTGTCTAGGTTCGCTCAGAGAGGTCAACCTAGACAAGAATAAATCCTCTCCATCTCTGCTACTGTCAGTCTCTATTATCTGCGGGGAGAATCGTTATTTCGAACTAGCCCAACTTGACTCTGGAGCAGCCGGGAATCTTATCTCACAGTCCCTGGTAGAAAAATACCGCATTCCCACCAAACCTCTGGCTGTACCATTATCTGTCGCTGCTGTGGATGGGGGTCTCTTACCACGTCCCATCCAACTCATCACCGAATCCGTAACTCTGCAGGTGGGAATGCTGCATTCTGAGAGCATCTCTTTTCATGTTCTGCCTGGACTCTCTCACGCCCTCTTACTAGGTCTACCTTGGCTCCAGAGACATGCACCCGTGCTTGACTGGCAGACCGGTGAAGTCCTTCGCTGGGGACAGGACTGTCATAAGACTTGTTTGGTTCCTGTTCATCCCGTCCGTCCTTCTCCTACCCCAACTAATCTACCTGGACTTCCGATTCCCTATTGGTCATTTGCTGATGTCTTTAATAAAAAGGAGGCAGAGACATTACCCCCTCATAGACCATACGACTGTCCTATCGACCTGTTACCCGGTACTACTCCTCCCCGTGGGCGTATTTACCCATTGTCCGCTGCTGAGACCCGGTCGATGTCCGAATATATTGAGGAGAATTTGGCCAGGGGATTCATCCGGAAATCTACCTCCCCGGCGGGAGCAGGCTTCTTCTTCGTAAAAAAGAAGGACGGCTCTCTTCGTCCCTGTATAGACTATAGAGGCCTTAACCAGATCACGGTGAAGAATAAGTACCCCCTTCCGCTCATTCCAGAATTATTTGATCGCCTGAGGGGGGCTAGAGTCTTCACCAAACTGGACCTCCGTGGGGCGTACAACCTGGTCCGTATCCGTCAAGGGGATGAATGGAAGACTGCATTCAACACCCGGGACGGCCACTATGAATATCTGGTAATGCCCTTTGGTCTCTGTAACGCTCCTGCCGTCTTTCAAGAGTTGGTCAATGACATCTTCCGGGACCTTCTCTACTCCTGCGTTGTGGTGTACCTGGACGACATCTTGGTCTTCTCTCCGGATCTCCAGACTCACCGGAGGGACGTTCGTCAGGTCCTGCTCAGGCTCAGGCAGAACCACCTCTTCGCTAAATATGAGAAGTGCCTCTTTGAGCAGACCTCGCTTCCGTTTTTGGGCTACATTATTTCTCAGACCGGCCTACGAATGGATCCAGAGAAACTGTCTGCCATCGAGAAATGGCCCCGACCGGAGGGGTTGAAGGCCATTCAGCGGTTCCTGGGCTTCGCCAACTACTACCGCCTCTTCATACCGCACTTCTCTTCCCGGACTGCCCCAATTTCCGCGCTCACCCGTAAGGGTACTAATCCCAAAGAGTGGCCGCCCGAAGCAGAGGAGGCCTTTCTTTCCTTAAAACAGGCCTTCTCTTCCGCCCCGGTGCTGCATCGTCCGGACGGCAACAAGCAGTTCTTTCTGGAGGTTGACGCCTCCTCCTCTGGAGCCGGAGCTGTACTTACTCAAAAATCTTCTTCCGGGAGGATGGTAACTTGCGGCTTCTTCTCCAAACTCTTCTCCTCTTCTGAGCGCAATTATTCCATAGGAGACCGAGAGTTATTGGCCATCAAGCTGGCATTGGAGGAGTGGCGTTACCTACTCGAGGGGGCTCTTCATCCGGTAATAATTTACACTGACCACAAGAACTTGGCTTATCTCCAGCATGCCCAGAGACTTAATCCGCGCCAAGCCCGGTGGTCCTTGTTTTTTGCTCGCTTTGATTTTGTTCTACATTTTCGCCCGGCTGACAAGAACATCAAAGCAGACGCCTTGTCCCGATCCTTTCTGGTATCTGATCTTGAGGAAGAACCTAAACATATCATCGATCCCGCCAGAGTAATGCAGGTGGCTCCCGTGAGTCTAAATCGTCTCCCTCCCGGTAAGACGTTCGTATCGGTACCTGATCGGGAGAAGATCCTACACTGGGGTCATTCGTCTAAACTAGCTGGCCACGCCGGTCAGAAAAAGACCCTCCAGCTTATTTCCCGGCACTACTGGTGGCCTAACCTGCGCAAGGATGTAATAGACTTTGTTTCTGCCTGTGTGTCCTGTGCCCGCAACAAAGTTCCGAGACACCTGCCAGCCGGTCGCCTTCTTCCTCTGCCAGTACCTGCTGCCCCCTGGCAGCATATAGTGATGGACTTCATAACTGATCTTCCCGTCTCTGCCGGTTGTACGGTCATTTGGGTGGTCGCTGACCGCTTTTCCAAGATGGCTCACTTCATTCCCCTGCCAGGCCTCCCGTCTGCACCCGAGCTGGCTAAAGACTTTATCCGCCACATCTTCCGTCTTCATGGCCTGCCCCGTCACATCGTGTCGGATCGTGGGGTACAGTTCACTTCTCGTTTCTGGAGAGCCACTTGTAAATTGCTAGACGTCACCCTGGACTTCTCCTCCGCTTACCACCCACAGTCTAATGGTCAAGTGGAGCGGATCAATCAGATCCTGACCAGTTACCTCCGGCACTTCGTTAATGCCCACCATTCTGACTGGGTGGATCTCCTGCCATGGGCCGAATTCTCGTACAACAATCACGAGAGCGAATCTTCCTCCAAATCCCCGTTTTTTGTAGTCTTCGGTCAGCATCCTCGGATCCCGTTTCCCGTCTCCACCTCGGTGGACAATCCGGCTGCGGAATCTCTTGTTAACAAATTTTCCTCCACATGGGAGAGTACCCGGTCCGCACTCCTTCTGTCATCCGAGCGTATGAAAAGACATGCTGACAAAAAACGTCTGGATCCTCCTCAATTCCGTCCAGGGGATAAGGTCTGGCTCTCGTCCAAGTATGTCCGGCTCAAGATTCCTTCCTATAAGTTAGGGCCTCGGTTCATCGGTCCTCTGGAAGTCATCAGTCAGATCAACCCGGTGGCCTATAAATTGAAACTCCCGGCCAACTTGCGGATCCCTAACTCCTTCCATGTATCTCTCCTCAAACCTGTGGTACTTAACTCTTTTTCCAAGTCTACAGGCACGCCTCCTGCTCCGGTTTCCGCTGAAAACGAATTTGAGGTAGAGAACATTCTGGCCACCAAAAGGGTAAGAGGGAAGACCTTTTTTCTAGTAGATTGGAAGGGGTTTGGTCCTGAAGAGAGAACGTGGGAGCCCCGGGAGAACATCCATGCCCCTCTCATCCTTGCTAAATTTCTGTCTGGCCTAAAAAAGGGGGGGCCTAAAGGGGGGGGGGGTACTGTAGCGTCGGCGTCCCTGCCCTCTGCTAGGCAGGGACGCTGTTCCCCTCACCTCTCTGCTCCGAGCCCGGCGTCCTCCTCCCACTCTGCTGGCAGCGCGCGCTCCTTCCCGGCCGCTGTGCTTAGGGCGCGCGCGCGCTCCCTCCCTCTTAAAGGGGCCACGCGCGCCGTCCTAAGGAGTCCCCGGCCAATGGCCGGAGGACTTCACCATATATAAGGCACCTCCTCCAAAATGGAGGTGCCCGAGCAATGTTGTTGCACTGTTCACTACTCTGCTTCAGCCCTCAGGTCCCGTTGCCAGTTACCTGTCTGATTCCTGCCAGAGTCCTGCCAGTTTGCTGTCTGTTTCCTGCCTGATATTCCTGCTACCTGCTTGCTAGCCTGAGGTCCGACGGTCTGCCTTCCTACTCCTGTCAGTCTGTCTATGGACCAGCTTGGCCGCTCACCTGGGAGCGCACATCTGCTACCTGCCTGCTAGCCTTCCTGGAGGCTCTGCCGTCACGTGCTGTGACCACCTGCTATTCCAGAGACTCCTGCCCGCTCACCTGGGAGTGCACATCTGCTACCTGCCTGCTAGCCTTCCTGGAGGCTCCGCCGTCACGTGCTGTGACCACCTGCTATTCCAGAGACTCCTGCCCGCTCACCTGGGAGCGCTCCTCCGCTACCTGCCTGCTTGCCTACCTGGAGGCTCCGCCGTCACGTGCTGTGACCACCTGCTATTCCAGAGACTCTTGCCCGCTCACCTGGGAGCGCTCATCTGCTACCTGTCTGTTGGACTTCCTGGAGGCTCCGCCGTCACATGCTGTGACCACCCGATTATCCAGAGACTCTCGCCTGCTCACCTGGGAGCTCACGTCTATCATCTGCCGCCACAGGTCGTACCAATCCTTTACCCAGAGACTGCCCCGGTCACTTGCTGTGACCTCCTGCCCGTTCATCCAGAGACTGCCCCGGTCACTTGCCGTGACCTCCTGTCCGTTCATTCAGAGACTGTCCCAGTCACCTGCTGTGACTGCCTGCCCGTTTACCCTGGTCGCCACCCGCTCCCTTACAAGGACCGCCCCCTTGTATAGTAGCTCAGAGGTTCCGCCTCCCAGACCCGTTACAGTTAACATAGTGGAAGCCGGGACCCAGTCGGACCTTGGGACGGAACACGTCCTCCCGATGCAAGGATTGCGGGCCCTAGGTCAATCAGGGTTGCCCCCATGGTCTACAGCTCCTGCACCTCATCCTCCTCAGCCTCCTCCTCCTCTTCAGCCTCCATCTCCGAAATGACCACATCAGTCACCAGCTGGAAGCACTGCAGCACTGCCTCGGCCAAGCGGCAACAGTCTGTGCTGAAGCTAATGTGCTTAGGTGAAAAACCGCACAATGCTGAAGAGTTGTGGACAGCTCTGAAAGAGCAGGCAGATCTGTGGCTCACACCGCTGAACCCACAGCCAGGCATGGTCGTGTGTGACAATGGCCGGAACCTGGTGGCGGCTCTGAAGCGAGGCGAGCTCACACTCGTACCATGCCTGGCCCATGTGCTTAACCTCGTGGTTCAGCGGTTTCTCAAATCCTACCTGGAGCTGCCAGATCTGCTTGTTAAAGTACGCCGCCTGTGTGCCCATTTTAGAAAGTCAGCTATAGCTTCCGCCGCCCTTTCAGTGTTTCAGCAGCATTTGCAGCTTCCGGCTCACAGACTGGTGTGTGAAGTCCCCACACGTTGGAACTCTACACTGCAGATGTTGGGAAGGATTTGTGAGCAGAAGAGGGCAGTTGTTGAGTACCAGCATCAACAAGGCCATCGCTATTCAGTTCAGACTCCACACATAAGACCTCAGGAGTGGACATGGATGTCAGACATATGTACCATCCTCCAAAACTTTGAGGACTCCACCAAGATGGTGAGCAGCGATGACGCCATAATTAGCATCACCATCCAGCTTCTCTGTCTTCTGAAACGCTCTCTGCTCACAATCAAAGAGGATGCATTGCAGACGGAGCATGATGAGATGGAGCAAGGAACCATACAGGGTGATTACACACAGCCAAGCCTCATCTCATCCCAACGTGGATTGGGTGACAATGAGGAAGAGGAGGAGGAGGAGGAAGGACAGGAGCTAGTTTCATGCACTATAAACGGTACTACCTGCACAGCTGTCACACCGTCTGTTCAGCGTGGATGGCCAGAGGACAGAGAGGAGGAGGAGGAGAGGAGGAGGAGGAGAGCATTGTCAGTCATCCTCTTGGTGAGGACACAGAAGTCTTGCCTGTTAGTAGTCTGGCACGCATGGCTGAGTTTATGTTACGCTGCCTTTCCCATGACCCTCGTGTTCTCAAAATTTTGGGTGACAGTCATTACTGGTTGGTGACACTTCTAGACCCACTCTACAAGGAGAACTTTATATCTCTTATTCCTGAGGCGGACAGGTCTACAAAAATGGGGCTGTACCAGAAGGCCCTTGTTGCGGAACTATTAAAAAATTTCCCATCTGAAAACGCTGGCGGCAGAGGGCACACTTCGTTGAACAACCAAGGAGTACAGGCGAGAGAGACACAACTTCAATCCAGCAGAGGCAGGGGAACACTGTCAAAGTTCTGGGAGAGTTTTCTCAGACCCTCCCATCGCACAGGCCCTGAGGAACGGGGTACTCTCACAAGGAGTGCAAAGTTTGGGAAGATGCTGAGGGAGTACCTTGCCGACCGTA
This sequence comes from Phyllobates terribilis, assembly GCF_046119375.1. Lineage (NCBI taxonomy): Eukaryota > Metazoa > Chordata > Amphibia > Anura > Dendrobatidae > Phyllobates > Phyllobates terribilis. The sequence continues at coordinate 535,864,213 of NW_027362764.1, forward strand.
CCAATGTCCTCCGTAATTCCTCTGTGCCTTATAATTATTTGGTATCCAAGCTGGATATGTGGAATGAACTGGCTCTCTATGCCTTGGAGGTCGTGGCCTGTCCTGCCGCCAGCGTTTTATCAGAGCAGGTTTTTAGTGCCGCTGGTGGAATTATAACTGATAAGTGCATCTGCCTGTCAGCTGAAAATGCTGACAGGCTGACTCTTATAAAAATGAACAAGGGCTGGATTGGGCCAGACTTCTCAACACCACCGAATGATAGCAGCATATTATAAACTCAAATCCAGTGTCTTTTTTTGGGAGGTGTATTCCCATGCACCTCCTCACACCCACACATGGGTATATGCTTCCTGATTTTGGCTATTTGCTCTTGTGTTCTTCCTTCTCCTCATCCTCCACCACCATATCACCAGGGTGAACGTGGTCCGTGATGCAACACCCACATAATTTTTTTAAAGGGTGTTTATGATGCCCGTAAAAAATATTTTTTATACAGTTTGTTCATGTATACCCCCCAGGGGTAAATGTTTGTCAGCCCATACACTTAGTGCATGGGCATTACAAGTATATGAGGCCCGCTCCTTTCTAATGGGAACATTAGAAATTTTTGGCTACCCTTGCATTCACTGCATAGGCAAACACAATGGGAGACCCACTTCCTAATAATGGGAACATTGTTTTCAGGAGGCCCTCTGACCTCCACGTGTCTTCCAAGGGGCAATGGAGTGCCTCCCAATTTTTGGCAGCCCTTGCATTCACTGCATAGTCAAACACAATGGGAGACCCACTTCCTGATAATGGGAACATTTTTTTTCAGGAGGCCCTCCTCTACTTGTCTTCCAAGGGGCATTGGAGTGCCTCGAATTTTGGCAACCCTTGCATTCACTGCATAGGCAAACACAATGGGAGACCCACTTCCTAATAATGGGAACATTGTTTTCAGGAGGCCCTCTGACCTCCACGTCTCTTCCAACGGGCATTGGAGTGCCTCCAAATTTTTGGCAACCCTTGCATTCACTGCATAGGCAAACACAATGGGAGACCTATTTCCTAATTTTGGGAACATTGTTTTCAGGAGGCCCTCCTCTAAGTCTCTTCAAAGGGTATTGGGGTGCGTCCAAATTTTGGGCAGCCCTGTCACTCACTGCATACGCAATAACAGTATAGGAGACCCACAATTTAGTAATGGGAACAATAAAACAGCCGGCTGATGGTTCTCTAACAATAGAGAGGGCCGACTGCTGGCCCTTTAAGAATAGTAAAGGCTGCCTGATGGCCCTATAAAAATAGGCTTTGTGACATTCAGAGTCCCTTCTTCATAAATGAAACACAATGTGTCTGATGATATCTCACACACCACATGGCCAGATAAGGTTGTAAAATGTTAAAATGACATTTCCTGGTGAATGCAATTGTCACGGTTGAAAGCAATGCAAAAGTGAAAAAACGCATCAAAAATGCTACGTGTGAACATAGCCCAAAGTGTGGAGGAGCATTTTTGTTTTTGGTTATTTATTTTGCTTTATATACATGTCATTAACCTGGAAAGGATGTTCCTTAACATATTTCCCAGGAAAATCCATTTTGGTTTCGTTTTGGTATGTTTTATTGTGAGTCCGTAAAAGTGGCGTAATACCTCTGACAACGTTGTTGATAGAAGTGACATGAGAGTCATAAATGCTTCCAGGGGTCTTCCCCATGCGGTCCCCATGTCATTTGAGCACTGTTCCCATCGATTTGGGCAATTTTTAGGCCATCTGCAGACCGCCGGGGGGAGCCGCCTTAAAAATGCTCGTTTTTCCCATAGACTTACATTGGGCTCGTTGCACGGGTCGAGCACCCGAGTATTCCAATGTGTTCGACCCAAGCATCGAGCACCCGAGCATTTTAGTGCTCGCTCGCTCAAGTCCTCTGCTGTGTGCCTTTGAAATCAATCTTGCAGCACTTTTTTTTTCTTGTGCAATTACTGAGATTCAAACAAAAACAGCAGGGCCCATGGCATAGAACTGTGTTGTGCACTGCTTGTATTGTGCTCTATGCAACAGTATCCCTTCAATCTCTTTTTTCACTTGCTAATGTGATACAGCAAGCAAGAAAGCAATCCCTAGTAGCCAACCTTTTGGTTTTGTGGGGTTGAAATTCAGCTGTATGCAGAATCTGCCAGGCTTCTGAGTGCAGAGCACAAAAAAACTTTTTTTTTCATTTGCTAATGTGATAGCACCAAGCTATAATAGCCCACTTTGCCAATTTTGTGGGTGAAATTCAGCTGTATGCACAGCATTTTTTCTGTTGCTAGCCAAAGTCCACAAAATATTTTTTTGTGTCGCAAACATGATACACTCTGCTATAACAACCTAGTACTTTAGTGGCATTGAACTTCAGTTGTTTTCAGAGTCCAAAAAATATTTTTTTCTGTGACAAACGTGATAGAGTTTGCCATAAGCCATCTAGTCCTTTTGTGGTGGAAAAATTCAGCTGTATACAGAGCTTATGCACAGTAAAAATATATATTTCTTTGCTGTGACTACCGTGATACAGCAGGCTAGATCTGAGTTTGAAATATCTTGAAGCATATATTCAATGTTATGCAGGCCTCATCCACAGTAAAAAAAAAATACTTTCTTCTGTCCCTAACATTATACAGCCGGGGACATCTCAGTTTGAAATTGTTCGTAGCATATCTACTATGCTATACAGGCCTTATCCACACTAAAAAATACTTTCTTCTATTCCTAAGTTATACAGCAGGTGACATCTCCATTTGAAATAGTTTGGAAAATATCTCCTATGTTATACAGGCCTCATCCACACTAAAAAAAATACTTTCTTCTGTTAGTAACGTCATACAGCAAGCCATATCTTACCTTGTCATTTAGTGCCGCTGAAATTCAGATGTGTGCAGAGCTGTTGCAGATGAAAAAATCGAATTTTATTTTGCTAATAGTGTGCTCCTACCACAGTATCTGAGCAACATGAGTTGGAAAACGAGAGGTCATGGTGGAAGGGGGAATAGTCTTGGTGTTCAAGGTATACGTGGGGTAGGTAGTAATGTTAGTGAAAGCACTAGTGAACCAACACCGTCATGTCATATCCGAAGACAACTGACAACTTCTGTTACTGGACGGGCTACTCCACTCCCTTTCTTTGGCAGCCGCACAGCGATACGCCTTGTTGATAAAGGCCAGAAACAGCAGGTGTTCCAGTGGATGGCAAGCGCTGCTTCAAGTGGCCTCTCCTCTTCTTCCTCCACATCAACATCACACAGAGTACAGTCCACAGAGGTGGCAACCCAATTACCCATGCTTCCCCCCGCGTCACAATTGTCCAACTGCCCAACTGACTGTAGCGAACCACAGATGGGCGAGTCTGTAGAACTGTTCACCCATTCTATACCATGGGCATCAGAAATGTACTCCAAACATTTACAGAGTCAATAGGAGGAAAACATCTGCACCGTTGCCCAAAATTATTTTATGTTGGATTGGGGCAGGATGAAGTAGGGTCCGAGCAGGTTCCTGACCCTCGTCACCAGACGTTAACCACCGGGGAGGGAGGTGATCCTGATGAGACTCATATACCTGAGGCTCGTGCGGACTGTACTGTGCTGTCAGGGCAACAAGAGGAGAAGGGTCACTCTGAAGGCGCGGAATGGGATAACACATTGGATGATGATGAGGTTGAAGATCCTACTTGATGTGAACCCAGAGTCATGCAACCGAGTAGCTCATCTGAGGAGATGGAGGAAGAAGATGAGGAAGTTATGTTTTGCCCTACGGCGCAGACACGGAATGATGCAAGCACAAGGAGCACTGCATCCTTAGCCACAACTGTGGCTGTGACCAGCAGCGGTCACGGGTCTGCAGCTTGCAGGAGCGGCAAGGGTTGCCTAGCCTGGGCCTTTTTTGACACTGCAAAGGATGAGCCAACTTATGTTATCTGCAGACTTTGCCAGAAAAAACTCAGTAGAGGGAAAAAGTGCAATAATTTGACAACTACATGCATGAATGTGCAATCAACATGCATTATGCTGGCAATCTTACTGCGCTGAAATGCTGACCAGTGGACCTCAACAATTATCAGCTGCCCCATCAACCGCATCCGCTGCTTCTTCCTCCTCCTCTGTTACCGTGCCAAGTATTGTCACGCAGGTCTCCCACTGCAGAACCTCCGGTTCTCTACCCGCACCAGTCAAGCTGAGTGAGAGCCCACCAGCTGTAACGGTGCGGACATGCCTGTTGTGTTTGTTTCACCGAGAACACCACATCTTTCTCAATCCACCGTAATATCTCCGCCTGCACCTCACTCACGGTCCACCAGTTTGTCCGATTCACCTTACTCCTCCCTCTCTCAGCACTGCAGCCAGCCCTTGGTCCCGCAGTTGTGGTCACGTAAAAGATTGTTTAATCCTACACATGAGAAAGCTAAGAGGTTGAACTCCACCATCTCCAATCTGTTGGCCACGGAAATGGTGGTGTCAGGCCCTAATTTTTGGAAATCTGAACACTCCTGGTTGGGTTTTCATCTGCTGGATTGGCTGTAGTGGAAGAGTTGTCGGTCCCCTTTATACTAGTTCTACTGTAGTGACTTTAATTCTTTGGTGTAGATATTGTTGTCACAGAGGTACACATGATATAATCATATAAATTGGTTTTCTTACTACCATGGTATATAATGCAGACTACACTTCATCTTTTAATTCTTTGGTGCTGATATTTTTCTCCATATAGGGGTACACGTTAGTGATGAGCGCGCACTAAATGTGCTCAACTTAGTGGTTCAGCGGTTTCTCAAAACCTACCCAGATCTGCCAGAGCTGCTTGTGAAAGTACGCCGCATGTGTGCCCATTTCGGAAAGTCAGCTACAGCTTCCACCACCTTAGCAGTGCTTCAGCAACGTTTGCGGCTTCCGGCTCGCCAACTGGTGTGCGATATGACCACACATTGGAAATCATCGTTGCAGATGTTGGGAAGGATTTGTGAGCAGCTGAGGGCGTTGTTGAGTACTAGCTTCAACACGCCCCTTGGAATTCAGGCCAGCCTCCGCACATAACAGCTGATGAGTGGGCATGGATGTCTGACATCTGTGCCATCCTCCAAAACTTTGAGGAGTCCACCAAGATGGCCAGTGGCGATGATTTCATAATTAGCGTCACCATCCCGCTTCTCTGTCTACTGAAGAGGAGGAGGAGAACATGGACAGTCGTCCTCTTGGTGAGGATAGGGAAGTCTTGGCTGTCTTGGAAGTCTTGATACCCCTCTTTCAGTATGTGGGAAAGCTGTATGAGTTTCGCTTAATGATAACCTTCCGTGGCCTAAACCGTGGCTTTGCTTATGCACGTTTTCTCAAAACGCATTGGCCATTGCCCAACTCTGTAGTCATGAAATTCAAGGCGTAAAGATCTTTGTGTGTCGAAGCACCACCAAGAAGTGTGAGTGGATGTTGGATGGGCTGCCATTGCTTATGTAACAAGCTGCATTAGAGGACTTCCTGGGAGAAATGACAGCTGGAGTAGATACGGTTTCCCTCTATGTCAGTACTTTCACCGACCTATGGCTGAGGTGAAATACAACGGTCACCGAGAAGCAGTGAGACTGAAGAACATTGGGCCTACCCGAGGATTTCATTCTGAGGGCCCACCTTTATCCCCTTTTCAAGAGCCCTATAGCAGCTGTAAGGTGTGCGCTATGAACTCTCCTGAAGGAGAAGCCAGAGCCCACTCAGTCTACCAAATAAATAATGCCTGAGAAAGAAATTGTGGATGGCTTCGCTTCTGGTACTGGGTGCACTGCTAATACCATGGCGTGACATAATTCACTGGAAATATTCCAGGCTGGCTGGAGACAAGCTCATTGCCACAGAAAAGTACCAGCAGCAAGCTAAGGAGATGGTGGCCTCTATCATCATAAAGGAGTTAGCTTGTTGTCTAGGATACCGACCACCGCTGCGGTCTACCTTGTGAACATTGTGTTGAAGCTTGCAAAGTGTAATGGGTTTACTGTGACAGAGAGGAGCCAGAAGACCGCAGCGTCTGATTCCTCCCACTCCTGCACTTATTGGAAGCCTTTTGCCTTCATATTAATCTGTGCAGGGGTTCATCTGTTCAGTTGTGAGCTTCTGGAAGCTTCCCTTCATTTAGGCTCTCAGCGGATTTGTCCTGTGCATCTCCCCTACTGTATAACTCTGTAGCCCAACACATCAGACTTTCGCTTATCGTGGACACCTTGAAAAGGAAGCTGAAGACACACTTCTTCTGACAAGCGTACAATCTGCGGTAACCCTCGCTCCACCATACCGCTGCACGACCAGCTGTATCTGGACCTACTGTATCCTCACCCATCCCATGAAGATTGTTTGTGTGCCCTCGTGGGCAGGATCCTCTCTCCTCTTGTACCAGTCGGTGAGTCACCGACGGTGACCCCTTTTCACATGTAAAGCGCCACAGAATAAATGTTGCTGTAATAATAACAATAATTCTAGTACTTGAGCTCTGGGTCAATTGATGACACTTTCCTGGTGTCTGCCTCTAATTTGATGTGTTTTGGCAGCTTTTCGGTCTGTTTGAAGGTGTTGTGTATGCGTTTGTTTTTGCCCCCTATTGGCTGCATTTTTTATGCTTTTTTTTTTTAAACGGTCAAAGATCACAGCCGGGGGGTAGTGTTGAACCACCCCGCTGTTACCTTTTTGTCACGAACAGCCCTCTGCTACCCCCTATTTTCAGGACAATTACGCAATTGACAGACGATTAATGGAGGAGGCTGCATGCTGTTTCCACTAATTGGCCGGTTATTGGAGAACTATCAGTCAGCGTATGGTATATACCCCTCCGATTCCAATGCATGGAATATGTATATACTTTGGTACGCCAGTGCCAACTCCACAATAACTCAAGAAAGATTATTAGCTGCCACCATCAATTGTGTACAGGCCGATTGGACACTGGTTTCCTGTATCGTATAGCTTCAGGGGTGCGGTTTACAGAACAAAAGGACCAGAACTAAACAATTTTATATTTAATACAGAAAAATAGGCAGTGTTTATAAAAAAAAAATATACAAAAGATTTTACAAATGGGACAAAACAAAACAGCATATACATAAAATAAAAAGGAATAATGGAAGAACTTACTGAACAATGGTCACAGAGATGACTCAGAGCTTAGTGGACGGAAGCAATCCGATTGGGAAATGGGCTGAACTTTCACAGCGAGCTGTCTCTTCCTAGGTAGTGACCATGATCCAGACCCAGTTCATGCTTTTTATTAGCTCCTAAGTTACACCCTCATACGCCTCCTTGATGACTCATAACAGGGCTGGTCATGGGATGTGGCTTCAGTTTTCAGAAAATTATGACATTTCCAATTTCCAGGATATTTCCACCCCAGGGGTCACAGGTGGGATATATTACTGTCATATTTTTTATCATGATTTTACCATTACCCAGAGACCAAACATGACCCAGTTCGCACTTCTATCAGGCAGTTATTCAATTGTAGGGATTCTAGTGAACCCACAGCATAATGACTGAGTGCATCATGTCTGTACCCTCGCTATGACACAGAAAATCTATATCTCATAACTATCGGATCGATACAGACCCCATTATTTCTATGTGGACCCCGGAGCCGGGCTGGCTACCAAAGATATTTTGATGAAAGGAAGTTCATCCTGGAGAACACAATAGATATTCTGTTTTAATCACCTGTCCACGGCAGGGAGTCTTGGCTTCACAGGGAACTTGAATGGTTAGCTCTTCCTATCTTATTTAGTTTTCTTACCTCCTAGCTATACATAATTCACTCTCTTCCCATATGTTAAACATGTGGTCCTATTACCAAAATAGGTTTAGATTGTCAACTTTGTAATTCTACTTCAAGGGGTGTAAGCTCTTTGTCCCGTGTGTGAGGAAGGGGGTGGCGGGAGTGAATGCTCCCTCCCTAAAGATTATTATTTTTATTATTTATTCATATAGTGCCATTGATTCCATGGTGCTGTACATGAGAACGGGTTACATGCCAAATACAGATATCACTTACAGTAAACAAACTAACAATCATAGACTGGTACAGAGGGAGGAGGACCCTGCCCTTGCGGGCTTAAAGATGCCTTGTGGATTTTAATTTTTCTTTGACAAAACTAAAAATGCTGTAGTGTAAATTTGCTATTTGGTAATAACATATACAGTTTTTTTTCACGTACATAAAAATGCATGAAAAAATGCCATAGAAATCCTTTGCAACTATATAAAAGTACATGTTAGTTTCACCCACCCAGAAAAAAATCCCAGTGTTATTTTAGTCTAAGATACCAAACCTGGGAAAGTGTTAAGTTTTATTTTTATTTGATTTTGTAACAATCTTTCTAAATTAAAAATTGCAAGCATTTTAATCCTAACTGCAATTTTTAATTACTAAGCTTCTTTGTACTGTTGCTTTACCAGCATGCCTATTTAAGCTACTGTGCCATGTGGCCTGTCTAAATATCATACCTGTTGGCTAAACAGCACAAAGTTAGCAGATGAACTTCAACTTCATCATGAATTAAAAAAAAAAGATAGCTACGTTTACAGATTGCAAGATTTTGGGGATCACTCATATACAGGTTGTTATGTGTGCTATTCATAGTAGTGCACTTTTTTGGCCTTTGCAGTACTGGCCTATTTTGTTGACCTATGCTCATCAGGACAAACACATACAGTTATGAGAAATAGTAGGTACTAACTCTTTGAATTCTATGGTTATGGTCTTTCGAAAATATTATAGTTAGGTGAATACAAACTCAGAAGAATAACAACACATGGGAGATAGGTTCAAAATGAAGCATGGGTGTGTGAAAAATTAAGTACAACCCTACTGCTTTCATAGGAATTAAGAGTAGCATCCAGGTGCGGCTAATTGCATATTAATTATTCATCAGCAAATGTGACCACCTCCATAAAAGCATAAGTTGGAAAGTTTGCAGGTCTTGAGCCTTCAGGAATTTATTTATTTTACTCACTTATATAGCGCTATTAATTCCACAGCGCCTCACAGACATTATGGGCACTGTCCCCTATGGGGCTCACAATCTAAGTTCCCTATCAGTATGTCTTTGGAGTGTGGGAGGAAACCGAAGAACCCGGAGGAAACCCACGCAAACACAGGGAGAACATACAAACTCCTTGCAGATGTTGTCCTTGGTGGGATTTGAACCCAGGACTCCAGCGCTGCAAGGCTGCAGAGCTAACCACTGAGCCACCGTGCAAATGGAAAAGAAGTGAGCAATGCCCTTAAAGCAGAGGTCCCCAACCTGTAGCTCGAGAGCCACATGTGGCTCGCAGGCACGCGATGTGTGGCTTGCGGCTGTCTGCCAGCTTGGTGCATTAGCAATAGGTGTAGCAAACAGCTATTAAGAGCAGATCTCTAGATGATGACTTTTGTGTGTAGCCCTGCACAGAAGAGCAGATCTGAATGGGGGTAAGATATGAAACCCTAGAGCTTGACATACTGCCTTGGTGTGATTTCAGTGGAAAAGCTTTGGCTGTCATTATGCCGGTAAAGGGGGCTCTGGGTGTCACTACTGTGAGTGGGGCTGGAGCTGGATGTGGCTCGCAACCTTATTTCATAGCTGAATGTGGCTCTCAAGGTCAGAAAGGTTGGGGGCCTCTAACTTAAAGGAATAATTGTTGCTGCTTATCAATTTAGGAATTGAAGGATTTATAAAATCATTTCTAAACAATTTGGAGTCCATAATTCTGTAGTGAGAAAGACCATATACAAATGGAAACATTCAAGACAGGTGACAATCTTCCCAGGACTGGACGTCACAGCAAATTCACCCATTGCAATGGTGGTGGAGGAGGGATGATTTTGTATTTTTTTGCAGCCACAGGACCAGAGTAGTCTGCAGCCATTCAATCGATCATAAACTACTTTATATACCAAAGTATTCTACGGTCACTCGTTATACCATCTATCCAACAACTAAAGCTTGGCCAAAACTGGGTCATACAACAAGGCAATGATCCCAAGTACACCAGCAAACTGACATCAAAATGGGTAAATCAGAAAAGAATCAGGTTGTTGCAATGGTCCAATCAAAGTCCAGACCTCAACCCAGTTAAAACTGCTGTGGCGGGACCTTAAGAGAGCTATGCATAAATGATTGCCCACAAATAACAATGAATTTCAGCAGCGTTGTAAATGTGAGAGACTGAAACTCTTACAGAAAGCCATTACTTCCAGCTATTGCTGCTAAAGTTGGTTCTACAAGATATTGGTTATGGGTAGTGTTGAGCGATACCTTCCGATATCGGGAAATATCGGATCGGATTGGATCGGACCGATACCGAAAAAGTATCGGATATCGCCGATTCCGATACCGGAAACCAATGCAAGTCAATGGGACAGAAATATCGGAATGAAAATAAACCCTTTCTTTCCTTGTAGGTTAATTCTACATGAAGGAAAACAACTAAGAATAATGTAGAATGTATTGGGGGAGGTGGGGGAGACAATAAAGGCATAGAGGTTTAGCCCAATCAAATGGAATAGCAGGAATTAATATTTTTTTTTAAGACGTTCTGAGTTACGGAAATATTGACTATGTTAAGTATTTTTATATATTTATGTTTCACTACTTCCATGCTCTTCACCTTCTTTTTTACTTCTCCCACACTTTCTCTTTCATCATCTTCAGCATCTTTTTCATCCACTTCTTCTTCACCTTCTTCATCTTCTTCTTCTTCACCTTCTTCGTATTATTCTTTTTTTTTACATTCTTCATATTCTACTTCTTCATCTTCTTCATCTTCTTCTTCTTCATCATATTCTTATTTGTGGCAGGCATTCCTGTAGTTGTTATCTATAAAAGGTTGGACATTACACCTTTCGTTCTGCCCGTCACAAAAGATTTACAACCGGATTTGTCCGCGTTCAGTTTGGCCTGCAGCAGCAGGTCTTTTCCAGGGGCACCACGAGGAGGAACGGACTCACCCCCATACACTGCTTAGTCATCTTCTGCTTATAATTTAGATATTATCTTTTGCTCTGATTTTTAGTCTTATGCTTAATGTTCTTCCGCTTTTTGTTCTGCAGCTTCTTGTATTTCTGCTTCTTGGCTTTCTGTCTCTTGTTCTTCTGTATCTTGGTGCTTGTCTTCTCTTCTTTGTCCTCTTGGTCAACTTCTTCAGGGTCATCTTCTTGGTCTTCTTCGGGGTGGTCTTCAGGGTCGTCGTCTTCGGGGGTCCTCGTCTTCGGGGTCCTCGTGTTCTTCGGGTTGGTCTTCTGGGTCCTCGTCTTCGGGGTCCTCGTCTTCTTCGGGGTGGTCTTCAGGGTCCTCGTCTTCTTCGGGGTGGTCTTCAGGGTCCTCGTCTTCTTCGGGGTGGTCTTCAGGGTCCTCGTATTCAGGGTCGTCGTCTTCGGGGTCCTCGTCTTCTTAGGGTTGGTCTTCAGGGTCCTCGTATTCAGGGTCGTCGTCTTCAGGGGTCCTCGTCTTCGGGGTCCTCGTCTTCTTCGGGTTGGTCTTCTGGGTCCTCGTCTTCGGGGTCCTTGTCTTCTTCGGGGTGGTCTTCAGGGTCCTCGTCTTCTTCGGGGTGGTCTTCAGGGTCCTCGTCTTCTTCGGGGTGGTCTTCAGGGTCCTCGTATTCAGGGTGGTCGTCTTCGGGGTCCTCGTCTTCTTAGGGTTGGTCTTCGGGGTCCTCGTCTTCAGGGTCCTCGTCAGGGAGATCTAGAGTGATTACCAAGAACCATTTCAAAAAGCTTGAACTTGGAAATGTAGCAGAAGGTACAAGAAAGCTGAGGAACTACCGAGAACCAGCTGACGGTACTGGAACCCGGATGGGTAGCAGAAGGTACAAGAGCCAATGGAACTGCCGAAGACCAGCTGACGGTACTGGAACTCGGTTACTAAGCAGGAGGTACCTGTGCCAGAAAGCACTACCAAGGACCAGCAGACGTTGGTGGAACTTGGATACCGAGAAGGAGGCACCTAATCCAAAGGCACTGCCGAGAACCAGCTGACGGTACTGGAACCCGGATGGGTAGCAGAAGGTACCCATGTAAAAAAAAGTTCAAGGCCGCGAGCCGGCCGCAGTTACCAAAACCCACAGTCCTACAGGGGGTGCTTGTCCTATTGGCACTATGGAACCAGCCTTCATTGCCAGATCCCGCAGCCCACATAGGAGTCACCTAAACTGCAGGCACCATAGAGTCAGCTAACCTGACCACAACACGACAGGACAACGCATTGGAGGCAAAGTGACGTTGACACTACCCGGAAACAGCTGGCGTGCTGGAACCAGGCTGGGCAGGAGGGAGTACCCGTGCCAAAGTCACTGCCGAGAACCAGCTGACGGTACTGGAACCCGGATGGGTAGCAGAAAGTACAAGAGCCAATGGAACTGCCGAAGACCAGCTGACGGTACTGGAACTCGGTTACTAAGCAGGAGGTACCTGTGCCAGAAAGCACTACCAAGGACCAGCAGACGTTGGTGGAACTTGGATACCGAGAAGGAGGCACCTAATCCAAAGGCACTGCCGAGAACCAGCTGACGGTACTGGAACCCGGATGGGTAGCAGAAGGTACAAGAGCCAATGGAACTGCCGAAGACCAGCTGACGGTACTGGAACTCGGTTACTAAGCAGGAGGTACCTGTGCCAGAAAGCACTACCAAGGACCAGCAGACGTTGGTGGAACTTGGATACCGAGAAGGAGGCACCTAATCCAAAGGCACTGCCGAGAACCAGCTGACGGTACTGGAACCCGGATAGGTAGCAGAAGGTACCCATGTAAAAAAAAGTTCAAGGCCGCGAGCCGGCCGCAGTTACCAAAACCCACAGTCCTACAGGGGGTGCTTGTCCTATTGGCACTTTGGAACCAGCCTTCATTGCCAGATCCCGCAGCCCACATAGGAGTCACCTAAACTGCAGGCACCATAGAGTCGGCTAACCCGACCGCAACACGACAGGACAACGCATTGGAGGCAAAGTGACGTTGACACTACCCGGAAACAGCTGGCATGCTGGAACCAGGCTGGGCAGGAGGGAGTACCCGTGCCAAAGTCACTGCCGAAAACCAGCTGACGGTACTGGAACCCGGATGGGTAGCAGAAGGTTCAAGAGCCAAAGGAACTGCCGAAGACCAGCTGACGGTACTGGAACTCGGTTACTAAGCAGGAGGTACCTGTGCCAGAAAGCACTACCAAGGACCAGCAGACGTTGGTGGAACTTGGATACCGAGAAGGAGGCACCTAATCCAAAGGCACTGCCGAGAACCAGCTGACGGTACTGGAACCCGGATGGGTAGCAGAAGGTACAAGAGCCAATGGAACTGCCGAAGACCAGCTGACGGTACTGGAACTCGGTTACTAAGCATTAGGTACCTGTGCCAGAAAGCACTACCAAGGACCAGCAGACGTTGGTGGAACTTGGATACCGAGATGGAGGCACCTAATCCAAAGGCACTGCCGAGAACCAGCTGACGGTACTGGAACCCGGATGGGTAGCAGAAGGTACCCATGTAAAAAAAAGTTCAAGGCCGCGAGCCGGCCGCAGTTACCAAAACCCACAGTCCTACAGGGGGTGCTTGTCCTATTGGCACTATGGAACCAGCCTTCATTGCCAGATCCCGCAGCCCACATAGGAGTCACCTAAACTGCAGGCACCATAGAGTCGGCTAACCCGACCGCAACACGACAGGACAACGCATTGGAGGCAAAGTGACGTTGACACTACCCGGAAACAGCTGGCGTGCTGGAACCAGGCTGGGCAGGAGGGAGTACCCGTGCCAAAGTCACTGCCGAGAACCAGCTGATGGTACTGGAACCCGGATGGGTAGTAGAAGGTACAAGAGCAAATGGAACTACCGAGAACCAGCTGGCAGTGCTGGAACCCAGGGTAAATACTAAAAACAGAGTGGAGCCAGAGGTGTAATTGGAGCAAGTTTTAAATCTGTAGTACAGTGGATGTGGACAAAGCAGGAGAATTTGCCAGACACACAGCTGGGGATCAGCTGACGTTACTGAACCCCAATAACACTGGAGCAAGCGTTGACTGTGCAGACAGCACTTCTGAGCAGCAACTAGCGGTATTGGAGCCCAGGGTAAATACTAAAAACGGAGGAGCCAGAGGTGTATTTGGAGGAGGTTTTAAATCCGTAGTACAGTGGATGTGGACAAAGCAGGAGAATTTGCCGGACACACAGCTGGGGATCAGCTGACGTTACTGAACCCCAATAACACTGGAGCAAGCGTTGACTGTGCAGACAGCACTTCTGAGCAGCAACTAGCGGTATTGGAGCCCAGGGTAAATACTAAAAACGGAGGAGCCAGAGGTGTATTTGGAGGAGGTTTTAAATCCGTAGTACAGTGGATGTGGACAAAGCAGGAGAATTTGCCGGACACACAGCTGGGGATCAGCTGACGTTACTGAACCCCAATAACACGGCATCAAGCGTTGACTGTGCAGACAGCACTTCCGAGCGCCAACTGGCGGTGTTGGAGCTCAGGGATAATACTGAAAACAGAGGAGCCAGAGGTGTAATTGGAGAAACTTTCAAATCTGTAGTAGTGAGAATGTGGACAGAGCAGGAGAAATTGCCGTCCGCACAGCAGGGGAACAGCTGACGTTACTGAACCCCAATAACACGGCAGCAAGTGTTGACTGTGCAGACGGCACTTCCGAGCGCCAACTGGCGGTGTTGGAGCTCAGGGATAATACTGAAAACAGAGGAGCCAGAGGTGTAATTGGACAAACTTTCAAATCTGTAGTAGTGAGAATGTGGACAGAGCAGGAGAAATTGCCATCCGCACAGCAGGGGAACAGCTGACGTTACTGAACCCCAATAACACGGCAGCAAGTGTTGACTGTGCAGACGGCACTTCCGAGCGCCAACTGGCGGTGTTGGAGCTCAGGGATAATACTGAAAACAGAGGAGCCAGAGGTGTAATTGGAGAAACTTTCAAATCTGTAGTAGTGAGAATGTGGACAGAGCAGGAGAAATTGCCGTCCGCACAGCAGGGGAACAGCTGACGTTACTGAAACCCAATAACACGGCAGCAAGTGTTGACTGTGCAGATGGCACTTCCGAGCGCCAACTGGCGGTGTTGGAGCTCAGGGATAATACTGAAAACAGAGGAGCCAGAGGTGTAATTGGAGAAACTTTCAAATCTGTAGTAGTGAGAATGTGGACAGAGCAGGAGAAATTGCCGTCCGCACAGCAGGGGAACAGCTGACGTTACTGAACCCCAATAACACGGCAGCAAGTGTTGACTAGTGTTGAGCCACCCCCGTAGTGTTCGAGTTCGGTTCGGTTCGTCGAACACCCGTGTGTTCGCCGAACTGTTCGTCGAACTGTTCGTCGAACACCTTCGAACACCGTTAAAAACAATGGCAGGCAAACAAAAACACATAGAAACACATAGAAAACACCTTCAAAGGTGTCCAAAAGCTGACAAACTGCTCAGAAGACATAACTAACACATGGAAAAGTGACAAGTACATATAGTCATGCGAAAATAAAAGAGGTGGAGGAGTAAAAGGAGGGGGAGACACAGATATAGGCATGTCATGCCCTTCTAAAATCCAAAAAGTGAGAAGCCGACACGGCCAGTCCGCTCCTGCCCGTGCCACCTCCGTGTCGCCGGGTTTGTGCCAGAGCCGCGGTGAACCCTGATGGCCAGCCCCCCTCTCCCAATACTGGTGCCTGTCCGCTGGTGGGTCGAGCGAGCCCCCCTGTGGTGGAGGCAGCTCTAAGCTTTTTAATTTAAATTGTCTCTCTAATTTGAATGAATACACTTTAAATCCATTTACAAGGATCTATTGGAGGGCAAGTCTCATGCCAGCAGCCGCGTAATTCCAGCTCCAGTAGCGTCCACTAAAGCTGCTGCAGTTAAAAAGCTTTTATAAGGATCGAGCTCGGCTGTCCACCGCAAGGCATCCTAATGCCAGTCCCAGCCCCTATGCCTTGGGGTGCCTCCTGATGCTCTTCACTAAGTATCCCATGGTCCCGAATCATTTCCTTTGAAAAAATTAAGTGTCTAAACTACAGGTGGTGTAGCTTGCTTAACAGCCGGGATAATCCGCTGACTAGCAGACACTGCTACTAGGCACAAAGTATTTCCTGGGCTAGATGCAGTTAAAAATTTGTAATTAGATACTCTCGTTGGATGCTGAGAAAGCATTCCATAGAGTCTACTGGCACGCCATATATGATTCTCTTAAAAAGCTTGGGGTAGGGGTCTAGGGGACCCTTTTATAGCCAAAATCACGGCCCTGTATCGCAATACGTCACCTAGGCTGAAGATAAATGGAACTGTAGCACCCTGAGGGCTCGGTTGCTACAGACGTATTGCACCTCACCCAGAGGTGTGATATCTCACTCTCAGGTAAGGATGGAGTGTGGATCAGGACCCGACACCTGCATGCATTACACCACATTGCCGTGGGGCAGGGCGACCAATATGCCCCTGAGATGGGCACGACAGTCCCTGTCCCTGGCTGGAGTGGGGGGAGGGAACACTGAGGAAGGGGAACCCTGTAGTGCAGGAGCAGGGAGGAAGCAGTTCCTGGGTGCATTGAGAAGGGAGTATAAAAGGTGGGCACCATCTTAGTTCAGTGCAGAGAAGTCTGAGCAGAAGTGGCAGGGAGCAGGGGCTCTGCATGAGCTCTGCTCCGGAGGCGGGCCTAGTAACAGAGGCCCAGGCCTGGAAGAGGGAGAAGGAAGGAAGAGGAGCGGAGAAGGCTCCAGGAACGAGGAATGAAGGGATCCCAGGGGTGCGGACGGGCGAGTCGCCACCGCACGCCCGAATCCACCTGCGTGGAGGGGTCAGGCCAAAGGGGGAGACCGGTCCCCGAACTAGTGGAGGCAGGAAACGACCCTCAGCTAGAAACCGGAGGCTCTGACATTTTATGTGGCGCAGCCCCTCGCTACACCCGCTAGGAAGGCACCACATAGGGTCAGGGAAACTGGCGCCAAGTTTACCAAGAGGAGGCCCGAGGCAGCCGGACAGAAGTGTTGGTAAGAAAGGCAAGACAAAGGACACACAAAGGGGGTCCTGTGAAGTGCTCCAAAGTTATCTGGGAGTTGTCTGAGCCCCTCACCTGGTGAGCACAGTACGACGTGGGCAGCCGTTACCTGCAGACGTGGTCTGGATAATAAGAACTGTGAGTAAAGGCCCTGGACTGCATCACTGACTCCGTGTCGTTACTGCTGCTGCCCTGCACCATCACCCCCATCCTCCGCATACACTGCCCTGAGGCTATACTCCTCCCGTGGGGAGTTATGCTACGCTCTGCTGCACCCACAACACCAGCCTCAGCGGTCTGCCCTGGAGCGGCGGTTCACTCTGACCGCAATCCACGGGTGGCGTAGTCGGACATTTAAACATCAAAACCACATAAATAGTTCCGCCACTGGTTTGACCGCCCTGAGCCACGGAACCGGGTCGCCGCCACGGAGACTACAACCACCAGCATCCACCAAAAAGGGTCCGGCTCCGGGTGTCCCAAGGCCCAGGGGGCGCGTCAGAACATTTTCATCACCTTTCACAATCACCAATGGGACAAGGCAGAGATGTCCTCTGTCCCCTCTCTTATACATCCTAGTGACGGAGCACCTGCTCTCATCAATTCGCCATAACCCCAATATTAGGTGGATTGAGGTGGGAGGCACCGAGTACAAGTGCTCTCTATTTGCTGATGATGTCCTAGTATATATCACTCAATCACATATATCCATCCCTGCTGTTATGGCTGAAATAGATCACTTTGTTACATGGTCAAATTTTAAAATCAATGCAGCGAAGTCTGAGGCCCTCGATGTCTCCCTCCCCAAATCCATATAGGATTCCATCCAGTCCAACTTTCCCTTTGCCTGTCCCTCACAGGGTATCAAATACTTAGGAATTCCTATTCATAGAGACCTCTCCCATCTATGTTATCTTAATTTTGGGCCCTTTATTGAACAACTCCATACAGACCACGGTTGGCAAGTTAGAACTGTAAGATTCACTACGTGAACCGCTGGTGTTTTGTGGAAAAGCACATGTACACTGCGTTCCAAATTATTATGCAAAAAGTGTTTAGGACTGATAAGGGAAGAATTTGTTTGTTTGTCAGTTAAACTCATTGATGGTGATGTGTGTCAGGGCTCTTTATATCACTGTAAGCAATTGCAGACACCTGTGCTAATTAGTTTGGCAGGTGTGTCCAATGAAAGGCAAGACTACTTAAGAAGGCTCTCTCACATTATTAAGCAGCCTACATTTTCTGCCAAAATGGGAAAGAAAAAGGATGTGTCGGCTGCTGAGAAGCAACAAATTGTGGAGTGTTTAGGTCAAGGCATGACTACAATCAACATTGTGCGATGATCAGGATGAAGTGTCTTGGCAATCAAGAAGTATGTAGCTGATTCACAGTACACACGTGTGCGTGCTGATAAGGGCAAATTGAGGACTCTTTCCTACAGGCAATTACGTCAGGTTGAAAGAGCAGCGGCCAAAAAGCCTTGTCATAGCAGCAGACAAGTTTTTGAAGCTGCTTGTGCCTCCAACGTCCCCCGAACAACAAGATGCAGGGTCCTTCAGAGGTTTGCAGCTGTGCATACGCCATCCTGTCGACCTCCTCTATCCACTTCACACAAGCAGAAACGGCTCCAGTGGGCCAAACATTACATGAAGACTGATTTCAAAACAGTTTTGTTCACGGATGAGTGCCGTGCAGCGCTCGATGGTCCAGATGGATGGAGTGGAGGATGGCTGGTTGATGGACACCCCACGCAAACACGGCTACAGCGCCAACAAGGAGGAGGTGGAGTAATGTTTTGGGCTGGAATCATGGGGAGAGAGATTGTCGGCCCCTTTAGGATCCCTGAAGGCGCTAAAGATGAACTCCATAATGTATGTGGATTTTCTCAAACAGCACTTCCTGCCATGGTTCAAGAAGAAGAACCGTGTATTTCACAGCAAGATCATTTTTCTGCATGATAATGCACCATCTCATGCTGCACATAAAACATCTGCATCTCTGGCTGATATGGGCATAAAAGGGGACAAACTTATGGTGTGACCCCCATGCTCCCCTGACCTCTACCCCATTCAGAACCTTTGGAGCATCATTAAAAGGAGTGTCTATGATGGCGGGAGGCAGTTCACATCTAAGCAACAGCTCTGGGAGGGTATTCTGTCCTCATGCAAAACAATTGAAGCAGAAACCATCCAAAACCTGACAAATTCAATGGACGAGAGAGTTCAGAAGCTCCTTTCGAACAAGGGGTCCTATGTGAAAATGTAACATCACCTAGAATAAAGTTTTGAGTTGAAAACTGTTTGATTTCAGTTTCTAACAACCTGCTAATGCTTATAATTTCAAAAATGACCATTTTTTTGGTCTTTATTAAAATGAAAAGGTTGATCGAAAAGTTTGGGGGATCTAAGAGTGTGGCAACCCAGTAGTCATGATTACTTCGAATTCTGACAATATGAGGGTCATGCTGCAGGTAGTGCAGCAAGAAGGCACTTATGTGTCTTGCGCATCTCGGAGCCCCAAAATTATTTTCCGGGCTAGATGCAGCTAAAAATTATTTTTAATTTTAAATCTGGTGAAGCTTTAGTATAGATGGCCTAATAGGATCAGTGCTGCACACTGCTACAAAGCCCAAATTATTTTCCAGTCAAGATACAGATAAACATGATTAGTAATTTGAAAGCTTAAAACGGTTGGTAGGGTGATTTTAACCAATCATCAAGCTTTTACTCTCCCCAGGATGACACAGGGGTAGAAAAGTCGTTTCGGATCCATGATTTGTTCATCTTTATGAACGTGAGTCTGTCTACATTATCAGTGGAGAGCCGCGTGCGCTTATCTGTCAGCACACCACCAGCAGCGCTGAACACACGTTCAGACAGAACGCTGGCTGTGGGGCATGACAAGATCTCCAAGGCGTAAGTGGCTAGCTCCGGCCATTTATCCAGATTGGAAGCCCAAAAAGAGCAAGGGTCCAGTGACACAGTCGTGGCTTCAATGTTTACTTGGAGATACTCCTGTACCATCGTCTCTAGGCGTTGACTATGTGTCAGACTTCTTGTCTCCTGTGGCCTTGCAAAGGATGGGCTAAAAAAGTGGTGAAATGATTCCGCAAAATTGATGTTACCAGCAGATACTGTGGTTCTGTTACGGTTTGAGTGCTGAACACTTGACGGTCCCACGGTTGGCAAGTTGGAACTGTGAGATTCACTACGTGCACCACTGGTATTTTGTGGAAAAGCACATGTAAGATTCTGCAACAGTCTCTGCTGATACTCCTGCATGCGTGCATCCCTTTCTATGGCAGGAATAATTTCTGCAAATTTACTTTTGTACCGGGGATCTAACAGTGTGGCAACCCAGTAGTCAGGATTATTTCTAATTCTCACAATTCGAGGGTCATGTTGCAGGTAGTGCAGCAAGAAGGCACTCATGTGTGTTGCGCATCCAGGAGCACCAAGTCCCTGTTGTGTTGGTGGCGAGGTAACAATCATGCTTCCTTCCTCTGTCCTCTCCCCCCAACCTCGCACAACAGAAATGTGATCAAGGTCTCCCTCATCTGATGAGTCTTCCATCAGTTCGTCCTCCACTTCTTCCTGGGCTCCTGCACCTTCCTCACTAGTTTGGCTGCTACCATGCGCCCTGGTAAAACCATCTCCCCCACCCTCACATGCCTGCCGCCTTGGTGCTGCCGACCGTCTGGACCTTGCAGATGTTAGCCCTTCCGCATACAACTCCTCCTCCTCTACTTCCTCCACCTCCTCTTGTGCCACCACCTGACTCCGAATTCTGTTTAACATGTGCTCCAGCATGTAAATCACCGGAATAGTCATGCTGATAATTGCATCGTCAGCACTAAACATCTTCGTCGCCATTTCAAAACTGTGCAGAAGGGTGCATAGGTCCCTGATCTGAGACCACTCCTCCAGCGTGA
This sequence comes from Phyllobates terribilis, assembly GCF_046119375.1. Classification (NCBI taxonomy): domain Eukaryota; kingdom Metazoa; phylum Chordata; class Amphibia; order Anura; family Dendrobatidae; genus Phyllobates; species Phyllobates terribilis. The sequence continues at coordinate 535,885,144 of NW_027362764.1, forward strand.
TTTGCCCCACCTCTGAATCTCGTTGGCCCAGGCTATACGTCAGAACGTATTGCACCAGGGCTTGTCGGTGCTGCCACAGTCGCTGCAACATGTGCAGAGTTGAATTCCACCGGGTAGGCACATCGCATTTTAGCCGGTGAAGTGGCAGGCCCAACGACTTCTGTAGAGATGTAAGTCGCTGAGCTGCGGGATGCGAACGGCGGAAGTGAGCACACAGCGACCGTGCCCTCTGCAGAAGGCCATCTAGTCTGGGATAGTGGGCTAAAAATTGCTGGACAACCAGGTTCAACACGTGAGCCATACAAGGCACGTGTGTGACATTGCCCCGGCGAAGGGCCGCACCCAGGTTTGCAGCATTGTCGCACACGGCCTTCCCTGGTTTCAGGTCCAGTGGAGACAACCATTCATGAAATTGGTTCTCCAGAGCTGACCACAACTCCTCAGCTGTGTGACTCACATTTCCCAGACATTTCAATGTAAAAACCGCCTGATGACGTTGAGCCCTACTGCCAGCATAGTAAGGAGGTGTGCAGGATCCCTTCTGCGCAGTTAGAAAGCTTGTGGCATGACCAGACAGGCTTTGGGTGCAGGTGGAAGACCGAGAGGAGGTTGAGGAGGCAGAAGCAGTGGAGGAACTTTGACATAAAGAGGATTGATGCACAACTCGTGGGGACGGCAAGACTTGGACAGCAGCCCCTTGTCCTGCTGTCACCATAGTTACCCAGTGCCCAGTCAGCGACATGTAACGCCCCTGTCCATGCCTACTCGTCCAAGTGTCTGTGGTGAAATGCACCCTGTCACACACAGAGTTTCTCAAAGAAGCGGTGATGTTGTGTGCGACATGCTGGTGGAGCGCAGGCACACCTTTCTTTGAGAAGTAGTGCCGACTGGGCATCTGGTACTGGGGCACTGCGACGGACATAAGGTCTCGAAAATCCTCTGTGTCCACCAGGCGGAAAGGCAGCATTTCTGTAGCCAAGAGCTTGCAGATGGTGAAATTCAACCTCTTAGCTTTCTCATGGCTAGGAGGAAATGGTCTTTTACTTGTCCACATCTGAGGGACCGAGGGCTGGCTATTGTGCTTAGACGGGGTTGATAAGGGTGTCCCCGGCAAACTGCCGGTCTGTGAGGAAGATGCAGGCGGACATGTTAGGTTGCCTTGATCCAAAGGTGGTGCTATCGATGTCGGACAGCGCTCAACACCAGCTGGTGTTCCCACCTCCAAAGAAAATGATGACCTGCCAATCACGCTGGCTGTTGCGGGTAAAGAGGTGGCAGGTCTGCGCCCCAAAACAGGTGTGACTGCTGTCCCCCCAGTCACAGAGGATGAAGAGGCCGCGGATGCACAATATATGGCAGACGGTGGTTGGCCCGGCCGGCTAGGCCGCATTGTAGCACACTGAGCTTCCCACTGCAACTTATGCTTCATGTCCATGTGCCGGTTCATGCATGAAGTACTCAAACTCTGTATTTTTTGGCCTCTACTTAGCTTTTGCTGACAAATGTTACAGATAACACGAGTTGGGTCATCTTTATCGATCTGAAAAAATGCCCAGGCTATGCAAGGCTTAGCACCCATGCGACCTGAAGAGCCACCACGACTTGTGGTGAGAGGCAGAGTTGTGTTTGAGGATGCAGTTGTTGACGTGCTTCCAGTACTACGTCTCTGTCCAGGAAGGCGCAACCTGACCTCGTCGTCACTAGCATCTTCCTCCACCTCCTCTGCTGACCTCATCTCTTGGCTGACTGTGGGTTGACAGTAAGTGGGATCTCCAACCTCATCATCATCACCCTGTGTGTTATCACACCCGTCGTCCTCAGAGCCAACCTGTTCCTGCCCTGACAAAAAACTAAAGTTGTCGCTCCAATCAGGTAGAGAGTCTTATCATCGTCTTCCTCATTGTCTCCACCAACAGGAGTTACAGTTTGGGAATGAGGGTCTACATTATGGTCAGAACCTTCTGCGTCTGGTCCTGGATCCGACTCATAAAGATTCTGGGCATCAGTGCAGATCATTTCCTCGTCTGGATTCACAGAAGCGCTGGAGTCGACCTCTGATTCCCAGGCTATAGTATGAGTAAACAGCTCTGCAGACTCAACCATCTGTTCTACCTCATACTCAGACGGGCAGCTGGAGATTTGGGAGCTGTGAGGAAGCAAGTGCGATTTGGGTGACACCTTTGAGGACTGGAGTATTTGTGATGTTGAAGTTGATGTGGAGGAGAGCCCACTTAAAGGAGCACTTGATATCCATTGAAGCACCTGCTGTTTTTGTGCCTCATCTGGAATTTGTAGCGATTGGCGTGGCCGTAAGAAAGGGATCTTATCACATTGTCCGCTAAAAGAAGTAGACATTTTAGTTTGGCTGGAAGATGGTCTTTCTTCTGCAGATGTTACTGTTGCTTTAACACCTACCCCACGGACACAACCTTTTTTCCCCTTCCCAACACGCCTATTCCCCTTTCCACCAGCAGCAGGCCTTTTTCCACTCATTTTGGTGGTTAACTAATTCACAACTCTGGAGTTGTTTGCACAAAAAAACAATGGATGGTAACCGAGCAGAGCTGAGTGGCCAAACTGTGGTATTAGGCCAAAACTATTGGCTGGGTTAGATGCAGAAAAAAATTATATTCAATTTGCAACCTGATGGAGGTCAGTATAGATGGACTAATACAACAAGTCCCACACACAGCTAGAAGCCCAATATTTTTTCAGAGGTAGATGCAGAAAAAATTATATTCAGTTTGCAACCTGATGGAGGTCAGTATAGATGGATTAATAGAACAAGACCCACACACAGCTAGAAGCCCAATATTTTTTCAGAGCTAGATGCAGAAAAAAATTATATTCAGTTTGCAACCTGATGGAGGTCAGTATAGATGGACTAATACAACAAGTCCCACACACAGCTAGAAGCCAAATATTTTTTCAGAGGTAGATGCAGAAAAAAATATATTCAGTTTGCAACCTGATGGAGGTCAGTATAGGTGGACTAATAGAACAAGTCCCACACACTGCTAGAAGGCCAAATATTTTTTCAGAGCTAGATGCAGAAAAAAATAATATTCAGTTTGCAACCTGATGGAGGTCAGTATAGATGGATTAATAGAACAAGACCCACACACAGCTAGAAGCCCAATATTTTTTCAGAGCTAGATGCAGAAAAAAATTATATTCAGTTTGCAACCTGATGGAGGTCAGTATAGATGGATTAATAGAACAAGACCCACACACAGCTAGAAGCCCAATATTTTTTCAGAGCTAGATGCAGAAAAAAATTATATTCAGTTTGCAACCTGATGGAGGTCAGTATAGATGGATTAATAGAACAAGACCCACACACAGCTAGAAGCCCAATATTTTGTCAGAGCTAGATGCAGAAAAAAATTATATTCAGTTTGCAACCTGATGGAGGTCAGTATAGATGGACTAATACAACAAGTCCCACACACAGCTAGAAGCCCAATATTTTTTCAGAGGTAGATGCAGAAAAAATATATTCAGTTTGCAACCTGATGGAGGTCAGTATAGGTGGACTAATAGAACAAGTCCCACACACTGCTAGAAGGCCAAATATTTTTTCAGAGCTAGATGCAGAAAAAAATTATATTCAGTTTGCAACCTGATGGAGGTCAGTATAGATGGATTAATAGAACAAGACCCACACACAGCTAGAAGCCCAATATTTTTTCAGAGCTAGATGCAGAAAAAAATTATATTCAGTTTGCAACCTGATGGAGGTCAGTATAGATGGATTAATAGAACAAGACCCACACACAGCTAGAAGCCCAATATTTTTTCAGAGCTAGATGCAGAAAAAAATTATATTCAGTTTGCAACCTGATGGAGGTCAGTATAGATGGACTAATACAACAAGTCCCACACACAGCTAGAAGCCCAATATTTTTTCAGAGGTAGATGCAGAAAAAAATATATTCAGTTTGCAACCTGATGGAGGTCAGTATAGGTGGACTAATAGAACAAGTCCCACACACTGCTAGAAGGCCAAATATTTTTTCAGAGCTAGATGCAGAAAAAAATTATATTCAGTTTGCAACCTGATGGAGGTCAGTATAGATGGATTAATAGAACAAGACCCACACACAGCTAGAAGCCCAATATTTTTTCAGAGCTAGATGCAGAAAAAAATTATATTCAACTTGCAACCTGATGGAGGTCAGTATAGATGGACTAATACAACAAGTCCCACACACAGCTAGAAGCCCAATATTTTTTCAGAGGTAGATGCAGAAAAAATTATATTCAGTTTGCAACCTGATGGAGGTCAGTATAGATGGATTAATAGAACAAGACCCACACACAGCTAGAAGCCCAATATTTTTTCAGAGCTAGATGCAGAAAAAAATTATATTCAGTTTGCAACCTGATGGAGGTCAGTATAGATGGATTAATAGAACAAGACCCACACAAAGCTAGAAGCCCAATATTTTTTCAGAGCTAGATGCAGAAAAAAATTATATTCAGTTTGCAACCTGATGGAGGTCAGTATAGATGGATTAATAGAACAAGACCCACACACAGCTAGAAGCCCAATATTTTTTCAGAGCTAGATGCAGAAAAATATTATATTCAGTTTGCAACCTGATGGAGGTCAGTATAGATGGACTAATACAACAAGTCCCACACACAGCTAGAAGCCCAATATTTTTTCAGAGGTAGATGCAGAAAAAAATATATTCAGTTTGCAACCTGATGGAGGTCAGTATAGGTGGACTAATAGAACAAGTCCCACACACTGCTAGAAGGCCAAATATTTTTTCAGAGCTAGATGCAGAAAAAAATAATATTCAGTTTGCAACCTGATGGAGGTCAGTATAGATGGATTAATAGAACAAGACCCACACACAGCTAGAAGCCCAATATTTTTCAGAGCTAGATGCAGAAAAAAATTATATTCAGTTTGCAACCTGATGGAGGTCAGTATAGATGGATTAATAGAACAAGACCCACACACAGCTAGAAGCCCAATATTTTTTCAGAGCTAGATGCAGAAAAAAATTATATTCAGTTTGCAACCTGATGGAGGTCAGTATAGATGGATTAATAGAACAAGACCCACACACAGCTAGAAGCCCAATATTTTGTCAGAGCTAGATGCAGAAAAAAATTATATTCAGTTTGCAACCTGATGGAGGTCAGTATAGATGGATTAATAGAACAAGACCCACACACAGCTAGAAGCCCAATATTTTTTCAGAGCTAGATGCAGAAAAAAATTATATTCAGTTTGCAGCCTGATGGAGGTCAGTATAGATGGACTAATACAACAAGTCCCACACACAGCTAGAAGCCCAATATTTTTTCAGAGGTAAATGCAGAAAAAATATATTCAGTTTGCAACCTGATGGAGGTCAGTATAGGTGGACTAATAGAACAAGTCCCACACACTGCTAGAAGGCCAAATATTTTTTCAGAGCTAGATGCAGAAAAAAATTATATTCAGTTTGCAACCTGATGGAGGTCAGTATAGATGGATTAATAGAACAAGACCCACACACAGCTAGAAGCCCAATATTTTTTCACAGCTAAATGCAGAAAAAAATTATATTCAGTTTGCAACCTGATGGAGGTCAGTATAGATGGATTAATAGAACAAGATCCACACACAGCTAGAAGCCCAATATTTTTTCAGAGCTAGATGCAGAAAAAAATTATATTCAGTTTGCAACCTGATGGAGGTCAGTATAGATGGACTAATACAACAAGTCCCACACACAGCTAGAAGCCCAATATTTTTTCAGAGGTAGATGCAGAAAAAAATATATTCAGTTTGCAACCTGATGGAGGTCAGTATAGGTGGACTAATAGAACAAGTCCCACACACTGCTAGAAGGCCAAATATTTTTTCAGAGCTAGATGCAGAAAAAAATTATATTCAGTTTGCAACCTGATGGAGGTCAGTATAGATGGATTAATAGAACAAGACCCACACACAGCTAGAAGCCCAATATTTTTTCAGAGCTAGATGCAGAAAAAAATGATATTCAGTTTGCAACCTGATGGAGGTCAGTATAGATGGATTAATAGAACAAGACCCACACACAGCTAGAAGCCCAATATTTTGTCAGAGCTAGATGCAGAAAAAAATTATATTCAGTTTGCAACCTGATGGAGGTCAGTATAGATGGATTAATAGAACAAGACCCACACACAGCTAGAAGCCCAATATTTTTTCAGAGCTAGATGCAGAAAAAAATTATATTCAGTTTGCAACCTGATGGAGGTCAGTATAGATGGACTAATACAACAAGTCCGACACACAGCTAGAAGCCCAATATTTTTTCAGAGGTAGATGCAGAAAAAAATATATTCAGTTTGCAACCTGATGGAGGTCAGTATAGGTGGACTAATAGAACAAGTCCCACACACTGCTAGAAGGCCAAATATTTTTTCAGAGCTAGATGCAGAAAAAAATTATATTCAGTTTGCAACCTGATGGAGGTCAGTATAGATGGATTAATAGAACAAGACCCACACACAGCTAGAAGCCCAATATTTTTTCAGAGCTAGATGCAGAAAAAAATTAGATTCAGTTTGCAACCTGATGGAGGTCAGTATAGATGGACTAATAGAATGATGCTATGCCCAAAAGATTTTACTTCACTAGGTGCAGTAAAAAAATTGGTATTCTATACACAGGTGGTATATCTTGCAACACAGATAGGCTACTCCACTGACTAACACACTCTGCAATAGGCCAAAAAGGATTAGCTTTGCTAGATTCAGCCAAATGCTGTGAAAAAAACTTGCACAGCACTGGCACAGACCTGCCTGGCAAAAACTGATAGGAACTGATGTAACCTAGTCCTGAAAAGGACTCCAATTACAATTAGTCTTTACTCCCACAACCTATCTATTTAAGAGCACAGACCTGCCTGATAAAAGTCGTAGGAAATGCTGTAACCTAGTCCTTAAAAGGACTGCAATCACAACTATTCCCTACTCCCAAGCTATCTGTATATTTGTGCGAAAATTGGCTTGAAATTAACAAGGTATAGCGCACACAGCAACAGCGGTGCCGTCTAACACGCAGCTGCAGCAGTGAGAAAATGGTGGCGACGGGGAAAATGGCTTGGTCTTATAGGGCAAGGACATGTGACATACACTGCCAATGACACATGCCCTTGCTTGTGTGAAAAAAAGCACTTCGCTCCGTGTGTGCGCTGCTGATAGGCTGACAGATTGCACCTCCCCACTGTAAATGCGGGAAAGAGAAAAAAAAATGGAGATCTTCATTGTTCCTGCAGAGATCCATCCCCTGCCCCTCCCCCCACCCCGCTGTACACTCAAACTGCGTATTAACATTAATTTTCATCATTACTGAGAAAAAATCCAGTTATGATTTTGGTGCACGAACAGTTATCGAACATAACCTCGAACAGCCGAATTTTTCTCAAATTGTTCGTGTTCGCCGAACGGCTCGAACACCGCCCAAAACAGCTCGAATTTGAGATTGGCGAACAGTTCGAGTAGAACAACGCTCATCTCTAGTGTTGACTGTGCAGACGGCACTTCCGAGCGCCAACTGGCGGTGTTGGAGCTCAGGGATAATACTGAAAACAGAGGAGCCAGAGGTGTAATTGGAGAAACTTTCAAATCTGTAGTAGTGAGAATGTGGACAGAGCAGGAGAAATTGCCGTCCGCACAGCAGGGGAACAGCTGACGTTACTGAACCCCAATAACACGGCAGCAAGTGTTGACTGTGCAGACGGCACTTCCGAGCGCCAACTGGCGGTGTTGGAGCTCAGGGATAATACTGAAAACAGAGGAGCCAGAGGTGTAATTGGAGAAACTTTCAAATCTGTAGTAGTGAGAATGTGGACAGAGCAGGAGAAATTGCCGTCCGCACAGCAGGGGAACAGCTGACATTACTGAACCCCAATAACACGGCACCAAGTGTTGACTGTGCAGATGGCACTTCCGAGCGCCAACTGGCGGTGTTGGAGCTCAGGGATAATACTGAAAACAGAGGAGCCAGAGGTGTAATTGGAGAAACTTTCAAATCTGTAGTAGTGAGAATGTGGACAGAGCAGGAGAAATTGCCGTCCGCACAGCAGGGGAACAGCTGACGTTACTGAACCCCAATAACACGGCAGCAAGTGTTGACTGTGCAGACGGCACTTCCGAGCGCCAACTGGCGGTGTTGGAGCTCAGGGATAATACTGAAAACAGAGGAGCCAGAGGTGTAATTGGAGAAACTTTCAAATCTGTAGTAGTGAGAATGTGGACAGAGCAGGAGAAATTGCCGTCCGCACAGCAGGGGAACAGCTGACGTTACTGAACCCCAATAACAACGACAGCAAGTGTTGACTGTGCAGACGGCACTTCCGAGCGCCAACTGGCGGTGTTGGAGCTCAGGGATTACAATTCAGGTGGTAGAAACATGAACAGAACAGGAGACCTGGATACTGTTGCCACCAATTATTTATTCTGGAAGAGGACTGGCAAATTCATGAGAGATCCAGGCCTTGTTCATTTTGAGAAAAGTAAGCCGGTCAACGTTATCGGAGGATAGTCGCATGCGACAGTCTGTTAGTACACCACCTGCGGCACTAAAGACGCGTTCCGATAATACACTAGCAGCAGGGCAAGCTAGCACCTCCAATGCATACTGACTAAGCTCTGGCCATGTATCCAGCTTACAGACCCAAAACTTGAAGGGAGAAGAGCCGTCTGGGAGTACACTAAGAGGGCAAGACATGTAGTCTGTCACCATCTGACAGAAACGTTGCCTCCTGCTGACTGGAGCCGTCTGTGATGGTGTAGACATTTGTGGCGGCGTGGACACAAAACTTTGCCACATTTCGGCCATACTGGTCTTGCCTTGTGCGGAGGCGCTGCTTCTGCTCCCTCTTTTTGCAGAGCTTCCTCCACTGCCTCGACGCACTGAGCTGCTTTGTAAAGCACTAGCAGCACTGCTCTCGGTTGGAATGGAGAACATGATGGAATGCACCAGTGCATCTTGGTACTCCCGCATTTTACGCTCCCGGTTCAACGGTGTTATGAGGCTTTGTAAGTTGTTCCGGTAGCGAGGATCTAGGAGGGTGGACACCCAATAATCAGCCGTGTTGAGAATGTGGGCGATGCGGCGGTCGTTTCTCAGGCACTGCAGCATGAAATCAACCATGTGCTGCAGACTGCCAACTGGCCAAGAAACGCTGTCCCCTGCTTGAGGCGTGATCTCTGCCTGCTCTGCATCACCCCACCCTCGCTCTAGATACTGACTACTAGAGCATTGTGTACCTCCCTCCTCTGGACAGATGTCTTCCTCATCCATTGACTCCTCCTCATCCTCCTCACAAAGTGTCCCCTGCCTAGGCCTTTGTGAGGAACCACGTTGCGCAGACTGTAGAGAAGCAGATGGCATTTGTGACTCCCATCCTCCACCTCTTCCAAAACCTCGTCCCTTAGTGCTTGCAGTGTTTTTTCAAGCAGGCAGATAAGGGGGATAGTCATGCTGACTAGTGCATCATCTGCACTCGCCATCCGCGTGGAATAATCGAAGGCACGCAAAACGTGGCAAATGTCCTTCATAGAGGCCCACTCAGTGGTGGTGAAGTGTGAACGGCGCGCACTGCGACTTGTTTGCGCCTGCTGCAGCTAGTACTCCATTACTGCTGCTCACACAACCTCTCCAACATATGTAACGTTGAATTCCACCTGGTGGGTAGGTCACATATGATGCGATGTTCCGGAAGACGTAATCGGCGCTGCAGAGCTGCAATGCGTGATCTTGCATTGCTGGAACGCCGCAAGTGAGTGCACTCTATGCGGACCTTGTGAAGCAGTGCATCAAGATCCGGATAGTCCCTCAAAAAGCTCTGCACGACCAAGTTGAGCACATGTGCCAGACATGGGATGTGAGTGAGGTTGCCTAGGCCCAGAGCTGCCACCAGATTTCGGCCATTGTCACACACTACCATGCCTGGCTGGAGATTCGCTGGCACAAACCACACATCGCTCTGCTGCTTGATGGCATTCCAGAGCTCCTGCGCTGTGTGGCTTCGATTCCCCAAAGAAATTAATTTTAATACGGCCTGTTGACTTTTGGCCACGGCTGTGCTCATATCGGTCATCATAACAGGTAACCGTTCACGGGTCGATGTGGAGGTAGACCGTGACGGCTCCTGCAGCGCTGATTCAGAGGAACTGGAGTATGAGGAGGAGTCAATGTGTACAGACTGGATTCCTGCAATCCTTGGAGTTGGCAGAACACGTACAGCGCCACTCTCAAGATTTGTACCCGGCTCCACAACATTTACCCAATGGGCAGTGAGGGAAAGGTATCGTCCCTGTCCATGCTTACTGGTCCACGCATCGGTGGTCAGGTGGACCTTGCTACTGACGGCGTTTTGTAGCGCATGTTTAATTTTTCCCTCCACATGATGTTGCAGGGCAGGGACGGCTTGCCTGCTGAAATAAAAGCGGCTGGGCACGTTGTATTGTGGGACTGCCAATGCCATAAAGTTACGGAATGTGTCAGTCTCCACCAGCCTGAATGATAGCATTTCAAGGGCCAGTAGTTTAGCAATGCCAGCATTCAGAGCCTGTGCTCGGGGGTGGTTTGCCGAGTATGGGTGCCTTTTCTCCCATGCCTGTGCTAACGATGGCTGTAGACTGGCTTGGGAGTGTGAGGATGACTGGGAAAGTGGTGCTGTGGGTGGAATTACACTGTGTCTCTGTACAACAGTGCCAGAGATTCTTCCATGGCGATCCTGTGAGGAAGCCGAACCAGCTGTGTGTGAGCTGGAGGAAGAGGCTACAACACGAGCTGAAGAGGTGGTAGGTGGCGCTGTAGGTTGGCCTAGGTCTTCAGTGTGTTTTTGTAACTCCACCACGTGCTTGGTCCGCACATGTTTCCACATATTTGTGGTATTGAGGTTGCTGACACTTTTCCCTCTTTTCACCTTCTGATTACACAGCTTGCATTTGACAAAGCAAATGTCATCTGCAACTGTGTCAAAAAAGGACCAGGCACTGCAAGTCTTGGGAGCGCCCGCTTTGGATTTTGGAAGAGCCATGCTCCTAATGGGTGCCGAAGTGGAGGCTACAGGCAACCAAGTCTGCCCCCTCCCTCTCCCTCCTTTTTGGGCCGTTCGGGGAATCTCTTCCTCAGAGCTGCTCCCACCACCTTCCTGTCCCTCACGCCATGATGGGTCAAGGACCTCATCATCTACACCACCCTCTTCAAACAACTGCTTCTCCTGGGTAGTCTCGACAGCACAGTACGCACCAGAAAGTGGCACCTGAGTCTCATCATCAGATGCGTACTGAGGTGTGCTGCTGACCATAGGCACTGGCCCACCCGCCTCTTCAGATTCAGAGAGACAAAATGGTTGCGCATCACTGCATACTACCTCTTCTTCAAATTCTAGAATTCTGCTTGGCTGGCCCCCTCTTTCCAAGCCAAGAGATTCAGAGAACAGAAGTGGAGATGGCTCCTGTCCAGGGCTCTCTGACTGCCTGGGCAATTTGGCAGGTGGTGAAGAGACAGATGGGTGCTCTTCAGTGCTCAGGACCTGAGAGGATCTGGAACTAATTGAAGTCGATGCGTTAGCTGCCATCCATCCGACAACGGCTTCAATTTGGTCCTCGCGCAGCAGTGGGGTACGGCTAGCTCCTACAAAGCTGCGCATAAAGGACTGTTCCCTGGTAAAACTGGGGGATGCTGAGTCACTGGTGCCCGCAGCAGGCACAGAATCCCCACGTCCTCTCCCTGCAGGCACAGAATCCTCACGTCCTCTCCCTGCAGAAACTCCACGCCCACGACCACATGCCTTACTCCCTGCCTTCTTCATCTTGGTAGACTGATAAAGATAGGCAGAAAAGTACTAAGGGCTTAGTGTGCTTATTCCTGAACAGCTGCTAACAGGTATAAGAAACACTAATTTTATAAAGTGTGGACTAGACTTTAATATGAGCTAATGTGGCCTACACAACTGTAAAGTGGAGTGTTTGGTGAACTTTATTTAGTTTTTTTTTGTCACAAAAAGACACTGGATGTGCCTAAAGATGTAATAACGATAGTATCACAAACTTTTTGTAGCTATTACAATGTAGGAAGGTAACCTACAATGCAATAGATGAGGCTGCAAAAAATAGGCTTATACTAATCTGGCTGGGGCTGCAGGGCCCAATGCTGCAGAAAGGCTCCTCTAACTACTCCTATATAGTGTGTTTGGAACCAATTTAGCTGAATACGGATGGAACCACCACACTAATAGGAGATATCAGGAAAAATTATGAATTGGCAATAAAGGACAATGTATGAGGCAGTGACACACACTGAGTGCACTACAACCAGACGGGGTTGAAGCACACACTACAGCGTGAGCTGCAGTCACACACACAGACCTTGCAGACAGCGGTGAACAGTACAGATGCAGAGCACTGTGCACTAGCGCTGCAAGACCAAAAAAATTTCTCTATCTACTCCTATATAGTGTGTTTGGAACCAATTTAGCTGAATATGGATGGAACCACCACACTAATAGGAGATATCAGGAAAAATTATGAATTGGCAAAAAAGGACAATGTATGAGGCAGTGACACACACTGAGTGCACTACAACCAGACGTGGTTGAAGCATACACTACAGCGTGAGCTGGACTCACACACACAGACCTTGAAGACAGCAGTGTACAGCACAGAGAACTGTGCACTAGCGCTGCAAGGCACAGCGATTTATAAAGTAGCTTGGGTAAAGCAGAATAGACCAAATAGGTAGCTAAAACTGTCCCTCAGAACAACAGCGTCCTATCCCTAACTGAATTCACAGCAGAGTGAGCTCAAAATGGCGGCGGCGGCTTTTATAGTGCATCATGACATCATTTCAGCAGCCAATCACAGCCATGCCATTAGTTAAGATGCCTACATGCCTAACAGGATGTGCCCACACTTCTTAGGATCCTCATTGGCTGAATAAAATGAAAATGGCTCATTGCATTATGGGAACTTCCGATTCCGGTATACGATATTGCAAAAGTATCGGAATTAAGTATCGGAATTCCGATACTGCGAATATCGGCCGATACCCGATATTTCAGTATCGGAATGCTCAACACTAGTTATGGGGTGTTCCTAATTTTGTACAAGTTTTTTCGAGACAAGCAACACATGATAAATTACACAGTGTCACAGTGTATTTAAGTTTTGCATACATACAATTATGAAAAATCTGCGCTTATTGTTTTAAATATGCATTTTCTGGCTAAAGCTCTGTCTGGTCATCTTAGAAATCTAATTATTAAAGTAAATTTACTTGCAATTTAAAAAAAGAAACAAAAAAACCCATTGCTTTGTAGGACAGAGATGCTGTGAAATCTGTGGAGGTAAAGGGCTTGACCCTGTTCCCTCTGCCTTCCAAAACACAGTCAAAGCATTAGCTTGCACACAGCAATCACGGGAAACTTAATGCATAAAAAAAGTATACAAGCACCACTGAAATGTATATACCTACAGCATAGGTTAGCTCTTTCTAGGGGTGACTCGTGGCAGACAGGATTTTATCATGTACAGCTATGACTGTAGAGGAAAGTAGGAGATTTGGAATTTTCAAAAGGAGGCAAAGTCCTAACTTGACGTTAGTCCTTTAAATGGACCTGACAGCTGATACATGCTGCCCGATCCATGGGCACTTTGTATCATTCGCTGGCTGTATGATTTCAGCCACAAATGACAGACTGAAAGGCATGTCAGAGAAAAACATCCTTTAAAAGCCACCGGGGACCGAGCCGCACAGGAGACTAGTCGAACAGGTGGGTCTCCAGTGGTTTCTTCATACCTGCTCCCCTTTAGTAACTGGTCTCTCCCTGCATTGCTTTCTCATGGCAGCGGGCCTCATACATAAAAAATATTCAGTGAAAAGATAACTGTTGCCATTGATAAGAGCACTTCTTTCATTTTACTTCTTTTCAGACTGTCTCCCTTCATTTCACACTATCATGCTCCCCTCCAACTCTCAATATGCCACACAGTCACAATTGTACTTGAGGCAGATGGACTGAAGATGACAGAATACAGCAACGATAAAATAAATGAATTAAAAGAGTTGTTCAGAAAAAACATGGCTGCTTTCTCCTGAGAACAGCACCACACGTCTATGGATTGTGTTTGGCACAGTATGTGAATGGGGTTGAGCTGCAATAGGAACATGTGAACAGTTTTGGTGTAATTTTCGGATGTAAGGCTGCTTGCCCACTATGAGTTTGTCAAGCGTTTTTGCCGCGGAATTTCCGCAGCGAAAACGCTTAAAAAACGCTTGGTAATACGTGCCCCATGGTCCCCAATGATAATCCGCATGTGCTGTGCACATGCTGCTGAAATTTCCGCTGCGGATTATCATTGCAGAAAAATCCGCAGCATGTCCATTATTTTTGCGGAAACAATCATATTAGCCCATTTTGTTCACCATCTAGATAAAAAGAAAAGCCAGCCACAGTGCCAAGAGTAGCTGCCAACAGTGATACTATACTGATTACATCCATAGTACTTCCATTACTGAGCCAGCAATTGATCATTCTCATCTCCTCCTATACTGCTATGACTGAGATGAGCTGTTCCTAGTCAACCCACTCCTCCTGTAAACCTAGCAGTGATATATTTCTCATAAGACTCTGACGTGTTCTATTGGGCTAATCGGAAGCCAATGATACCCTGGTCCAACCATTAAGACTCCCTGGACATGTTGGTGGTTACACAGGACAATGCTCAGACTCTTGGACTGTTGTGCTCGATCTTGGACATTTTGGGAGCATAGATTTATGGTTAATAATAGCAACACAGAAAAATGCAAAAGTCAAGATTGGTTTGTAATGAATGTAATAAAATAGTGCATGGATACAATATATCAGACAATACAAGCAAAATATCACGTGTAGGCAAGAGTATGGGTCACTTAGCATTGTTTCAGTCCTAAAATATCAAAGGTGACAACGTTTGAGAGTAGAATCTTCTGCGCTGTAGAAATCATGAAGATTATGGTGGATTGTGTTGAGAAGCAGTCAGCAGTGACTTGCTTGTCTGCATCCCAGATATTAAGGCCCTGATTCATCAAAGCGATTATCCCAGAATTCTGACATAAATCGCTTTGAAAAGTTGCAAAATATTTGCTTTACATGAAGATGCACAAAAATGTTGCAACTTTTGGCGTTTTCATGACAGTTTCACGTGACTTCACCTAAATGGGTGGAGCTGGGGCGGGACAGGAGTGTGACACCGCAACTCGTCTAATTAATGACAAGCTGTGGCGTACCTTATGCCAGAAATCTTACTGCAGTCCTTGACTGGAATAAGATTTGTGGCACGGCACACACCACTTTTCAGATTTTCTTGATGAATCAGGTCCCATATTTCTTCCGTTCAGCTTCTTCAATTCAGCTGTGAGATTGTTAAATTCTTGGGATTTGATTTTGTCTGCAAATCTTCATGAATTTTTGACAATTCCGAGAAAAATGATGCAAATATTTTGGTCCCCTGGATGTAATTAGATCTGCAATAGAATAAGACAACACAATTGTTAAAAAAAAACATGAAGATCTGTGGACCATCCAATCTGTTTTCTTCAGAATAGCGTATTATACATTTATGTTCTCTCTATATCATCGGATAGCACATGGATTAATGTTCACTAATAGAACTGTTTGGAGGAAAAATTTTGTGAAAAAATTTGGTCTAGTAAATTATTTTAACTGCTGATGTATAACATCGAATGTCATGCGGATGTAGAAAAGTAACATGGATGACACGCGAATGGCATACAGATGAAATATGGATGAAAATCAGTTATTTTTTCAGGATGAAAAGCGAATGAATTATCAGACACTTGCCTGAACCTAACCTTAACCCCTTCACGATCTTGTAATTTTCAGTTTTAGTTTTTTTCTCTTTTTCTTCCCAGAGCCATAACTTTTTCATTTTTTTTGTCAATTTTAGCAGAAATCATAATCTCCTATGAATGCTGGCATTGGGCTGACGTTCATAGATCTGCAATGACGAGCACGGGGGTCTTCTACAGAACCCCGGCTGTCATGACCACCTATCGACGTCCAGCGATCATGTGACACGGGCGCCGATGAGCATGTTTTATGATGCGCTTCCGGCGCACTCGAGTTAAATGACGCTGTCAGAGATAGACAGTGGTTTTTAACATGTTAACAGCCGCGGGTGGATCGCTATTAGAGGCGCATGACATCTGATCAGACCAGCTGTCATGTGCCTGGAAAGATGTGGGCTCAGTGCTGGAGCCCACATCAAAGGGGGGTAGACGACCCTGGACCTACCTATACATCCAAGATCGTAAAGTGGTTAGACTGACAAATTTTTCATCGACAATATTCCGACTAAGGTCCAATTTTCACGGACTGACATAATGAAGAAGGTGAAGAAACTTTTTTTTTCTTGCACTCCACCCTCCAAGAAAATCAGATCCCACTCTGATCACATTCTGATCAAACTCTGATAAGAGTCTGATTACCATAATTGAACCGATTTTCTCAGATGGAGAGAAAATGATTGTCTGCACCTGAAATTATACAGGTGCATCTCACAAAATTAGAATATCATCAAAAAGTTAATTTATTTCAACCAAGTATTGAGTGCATTTACTGAAGTATATATAAAGTATTCTAATTTACTGAGATAATGACTTTTGTGTTTTCATTGGCTGTAAGCCATAATCATCAACGTTAACAGAAATAAACACTTGAAATAGATCACTCTGTTTGTAATGACTCTATATAATATATGTTCACTTTTTGGATTGAAGAACTGAAATAAATTTACTTTTTGATGATATTCTAATTTTGTGAGATGCACCTGTACTTAGTAAATATCAGAATTCAGCTATCCAGGTTCACGAGGATAAAAGGTGTGGTAATTTACTGAGAAAATTCAAGAATTGGTGATACCCCCTTCCTGAAGCCATACTCCAGATAAGGGAGTGGTCAGACGGCCGTATAACACAGACGCCATCGACTCTGCTGACCGGAGCGTGACAGCTTCATAGAAATATAGGCTGTTATGCTCAGGTCAGGAGAGCCGATGGCCAGTCCGTGCACTGCAATGCGATAGTCTGTGTTATACAGCCGTCTGACTGCGCCCTTACCCAAACCATACCCATTAGATAGTTGTCAGCTGACCTCAGACCTTCTCATGAATGCTCACATAAACCACATATCAGATTTAGTAATTCATGTTTCTCACCTGCTAATTTTTTCATTCTGTGAGTGTTCTCCATCATCTGCACCACCAATAGGAAGCATCATTACTCTCTTTTTGGTCAGATCCTGAAAGGTCCGGGCCAGTGGGATAGTAGATCCATCCCTGATCATGTCTGGGTTAACTCCAAACACTGCAAAGTTCAGCAGAGATAATCATTGTGCTAACTAGAGCTTTATGAAAGATAGTAAGGACACCTTTGTAATATTATGATGGTGATGGTTTGACACTGATATTAATAAACTGAGAATCATCAGATTTGTGGAATAAATAATTTATTTCAACTACTCTTCGACCGCCAATAGACTAACAATGGATAGTCTGCATATGACTCAAGATTATACAGCTACAGGAGCAAGAAGATGGCTGTCAGACACAGCCAGACTCCCCATAGAGAAGGCAGAGATGGTTTATTACCATCTCTGTCTTCCTATTCTCTAAATACACTAACATTGTTTGTACAATATAGAAAGCACTAACAATGCTTATTTCAGACCCAGCAATCATATGATCGCCGAGTGCCTGTAGAATCCTGGCATATGTAGTTGAAGCAGGAGTATAAAGTTGCCCTGTATCTTAGGCGAATATGCTTGCCCCAATTGCAGGGAAAATCCCAAATATACAAATTTCAATGTTGAAATGGCCCCAAGTATTTATTACCTTATGTGGTGCACAATGTGTGAAATAAATGGCAAATAAAAAAAAATAAAAATAAACCAAAATGAAAAAAAAAGATCCCTAACCTGAATCACTGCTTCTAGCCCCACTCCACAAAAAAAAAAAATGTCCGACAGATAAAAATAAAAGGAACACAATTTAAAATGTATTTTAGTTGTCCTTTGAGATTGTGAAAAATAAAATAAAAAAAAATTGAAAAATAGACAAGTAGAGAGCTATAAGGGAATAAGAAAAATAGACAAGCGTATAAGCTCATATGTATGCAGTTGTCAATTAACTTTAAGACACCTTGCAGTATAGGTATGAGGACTATGTACACTGCTCAAAAAAATAAAGGGAACACTCATATAACACATCCTAGATCTGAATGAATGAAATATTCTCATTGAATACTTTGTTCTGTACAAAGTTGAATGTGCTGACAACAAAATCACACAAAAATCATCAATGGAAATCAAATTTATTAACCAATGGAGGCCTGGATTTGGAGTCACCCCCAAAATTAAAGTGGAAAAACACACTACAGGCTGATCCAACTTTGATGTAATGTCCTTAAAACAAGTCAAAATGAGGCTCAGTATTGTGTGTGGCCTCCAGGTGCCTGTATGACCTCCCTACAAGGCCTGGGCATGCTCCTGATGAGGTTGCGGATGGTCTCCTGTGGGATCTCCTCCCAGACCTGGACTAAAGCATCGTCAACTCCTGGACAGTCTGTGGTGCAACGTGACATTGGTGGATGGAGCGAGACATGATGTCCCAGATGTGCTCAATCGGATTCAGGTCTGGGGAATGGGCAGGCCAGTCCATAGCTTCAACGCCTTCATCTTGCAGGAACTGTTGACACACTCCAGCAACATGAGGTCTGGCATTGTCCTGCATTAGGAGGAACCCAGGGCCAACCGCACCAGCATATGGCCTCACAAGGGGTCTGAGGATCTCATCTCGATACCTAATGGCAGTCAGGCTACCTCTGGCGGGCACATGGAGGGCTGTGCGGCCCTCCAAAGAAATGCCACCCCACACCATTACTGACTCACTGCCAAACCGGTCATGCTGAAGGATGTTGCAGGCAGCAGATCGCTCTCCACGGCGTCTCCAGACTCTGTCACGTCTGTGACATGTGCTCAGTGTGAACCTGCTTTCATCTGTGAAGAGCACAGGGCGCCAGTGGCGACTTTGCCAATCCTGGTGTTCTGTGGCAAATGCCAAGCATCCTGCACGGTGTTTGGCTGTGAGCACAACCCCCATCTGTGGATGTCGGGCCCTCATACCACTCTCATGGGGTCAGTTTCTAACCGTTTATGCAGGCACATGCACATTTGTGGCCTGCTGGAGGTCATTTTGCAGGGCTCTGGCAGTGCTCCTCCTGTTCCTCCTTGCACAAAGGCGGAGGTAGCGGTCCTGCTGCTGGGTTGTTGTCCTCCTACGGCCCCCTCCACGTCTCTTGGTGTACTGGCCTGTCTCCTGGTAGCGCCTCCAGCCTCTGGACACTACGCTGACAGACACAGCAAACCTTCTTGCCACAGCTCACATTGATGTGCCATCCTGGATGAGCTGCACTACCTGCGCAACTTCTGTGGGTTGTAGAGTCCGTCTCGTGCTATCACGAGTGTGAAAGCACAACCAACATTCAAAAGTGACCAATTATCAGCCAGAAAGCATTGGTACTGAGATGTGGCCTGTGGTCCCCACGTGCAGAACCACTCCTTTATTGAGTGTGTCTTGATAATTGCCAATAATTTCCATCTATTGTCTATTCCATTTACACAACAGCATGTGAAATTGATTATCATTCAGTGTTGCTTCCTAAGTGGACAGTTTGATTTCATGGAAGTTTGATTTACTTGGAGTTATATTCTGTTATTTAAGTGTTCAATTTATTTGTTTGAGTCGTGTACATGTTAAAATGCTTTCCCATAATATTTATTCCACATATTTAACTGGAAAACAAACCTTTTCTTATGGAAATTTTAGCTGCTTCATACTGAGGATCATTCACATTCGCCACCCACGGCATTGCTCTAATCTCCAGTGACACTGTAAGCTTGTTTGGGCTTTTTAGCTTAGCGAACACATCTTCCAGATATGTCTTCACCTAGGAAAGAGATTTTTTTTTTATTTAACTTTACTTTTTTCTGTATAAAATGTTACATTTGGTTGGACTAATGTACGCTGTTTGCTGGATGATTTTATACTATGGAGAGCTTAGATTGCACTGAACTATCACTTACTAAGTACTAAAGGAGTCCAATATATAGTACTAAGTAGGGCTAATAAGGGTACATGATGGTGTCCTAGTGTTGGTCTGTTTATTACGCCTAACAGAATTATTCGAGATAATGAGGCAATGTATATTTGAGCTGCAAACAGAGGATTATAAACTAATCCAAAAAACAAGGGTAAAGGTAAAAGCCTCCTTTTAATAGCTGTACATAGAAGTACTAATACAGCGTGCAAAAGTTATTGCAGTGAAAGAAGCAAATTAGTTCTCTAACCCAATAATATCTTACAACATAAATAAGAGATACAACATTTGTTTTAATAAACGATATCTTAGAAATATAATAGATCATAAATATTGGTTCTCATTTGTAATTAATCAGCTTATTACAGACCTACTATAGGTCAAGGATCTGATTAAGGCCGGGTTCACACAGGGCTGTTTTGTTACGTTTTTTCTTTTTCTTTTGGCCGAAGCCAAAGTTAAGGGTAAAAAAGTATTAGGAGAAGGCTTATACCTCTCCTCTTATCCTATGACTAACAAGGAATCTGTGGCACAACACTTTTATATGTTAAAGGTTTCATGCAGAATATGGCCTCCAAGTTGTATCAAGATGTAATACGACAACCATATACTTCTCTGTGGCCATACTTTTCCTATGCACAGAGTTTCATATGGACATAAAGTGCTGAAAGTTCCCCAGTGAGGATCTCTAGGGACTCTATGTGCCACCGTACAAGCTCCAAGCAGACAGATTTTTCCATTTTTGTGAAGCTTTATTTTTTTTGCTAACGTTCCTCCTATAACAATGTGTGCAAGTTGTGAAACTCAGCAATCACACCTTTATCTAATATACCGTATATAAAAACATATTTAAGCCTCACCAGCTTTTCTACTACAGGAATTTGCATGTTTGGAACTTGTCGAATTGAAAACTTTCCAATGACTTTTGAAGGTATGACAGTTTTGGTCCCAGTTCCAGCAAATCCTCCTTCAATTCCATGGATGGAAAGACTGGGATATCTCCACATGTGCTGTAGAATCTCTTCCTGCGTGAGAGGTGAAATGTTATTTTGGTGGCATGCAGAGGGTTAATTGCCAAATAGATTGCTGGATTGCAACAACAAAAACGCATTACCAATTATAGCCCCTTGGTGGCGCTTGGATCTTGCTTTTACATTTATTATTGGGTGTTCTCTTGCATGTTTTGGAATAAAGGGCT
This sequence comes from Phyllobates terribilis, assembly GCF_046119375.1. Classification (NCBI taxonomy): domain Eukaryota; kingdom Metazoa; phylum Chordata; class Amphibia; order Anura; family Dendrobatidae; genus Phyllobates; species Phyllobates terribilis. Next base: position 535,906,503 of record NW_027362764.1, read on the forward strand.
CAATATTGCGCAAGAAAATGTCTCTGCATTGGTGCCTGAATGTACGGCAGCAGTATGTTTTAATATACTGCTGGCAACACTAGTTCCTACCAGGGTGCCCGCCTCTCGCCCCACAGAGTTCTGCAAAAACAACTCTGGTTCTACAATAGCAGCCCAGTTTCTATGATCATTTTTTTCTCCATCTTCTCCTCATCCGAGAGAATCGGATCACACTGTGATCACACTCTGATCGGAGTTTCATCAGAGTGCGATTTCATAATCAACCCGATTCTCTCTGATGAGGAGACTATACGCTCGCGTGATCCTAGCCTTCGGCTGATTAATAGCAGAGAGACAAAATGTAGAAATATAGAGATTTGCATGATTATTGGGAATGAGTGTTCCTAGGAAAGTTTTCCAAATAATTGTGTAGTGCACACAGGCTGCCGATCATTCGACAAACAAACAAACGCTCTTGCTTAAAAACGATTGTTGTCGGCAGCACATCTGTGTAAACAGGACCTGTGCTGCCGAGAACAATGATATTCTATGCAAGCAGAATGATTTATTACTAATCATTCTGTGCACATCGTAAGCACGGTGGGCTATTGTACGACCACCAATCAGAAAACATGTAGACGATCGGTTATCATTTAATGCTGCAGATCGGGTGGAGTAAATGAGTCATGAAGCTGAAATCACAAAGAGCCGCATCAGTCCTTCCTTCATACTGTTACATCTCATGTTTGAGCATCAAAAAAAGATGCTTTTAGTCGGGTAGTAATTTTTATTTCTGCTTTATTACAGGCAGAGCATGCAGATCTCCCACAGCTCTTGAAAACTGGAGTTAGAGCGTAGAAGCCTACGGTGCTGTGGTGGTGACCCATAGGAGACACAGGTGCTGCTTCCCATGAAGTTTGACCAATCAGCAGTAATAACTGAAAGGAGAATGGGATGAAAGAAATCGGATATATCACTGAAAATGTCAGAGAAGGAATTGGGGAGAGGGGGAGGGTTAGAGCTGGTAACATGGATGAATCCGTTGCTGTGATTAGAAACTAGTGGGTGCCGTATCTGCGGTGATTGCAGCTGACAGAGAAAAAAACCGGGTGGTTTCCGGCACAACCGACTGGATAAAAAATATAAGTTTATTGAGTGAATTTAAAAATTAAAAACCTCAACACCTTTCTCATTTGACGTACTAAGATGCCCTTAGTCATAGGATGCCCTATGTCTAAGGACGCCCTATAACTAAGGGCGTCCTAGTACGCCAGAAATAAGTAAGGTGTTGAGGTTTTTAACTTTTAAATGGACTTTAAAATTCACTTAATAAACTTATATATTTTTTATCCAATCGGTTTTGCCGGAAATTACCCGCTTTTTACCCTAAAAATGTCAGTTTACCTTAGTATTGTATAAAAATGTGTTCACTTCGGTGTTATTTTTATGCTCCTCCATATCAAAATCTATATTTTCATATAATTTACTCTCTTCCTCACTTAATGGGGCAACATCATCATAAATTCCTGGGATGAGGATTCGTCCAGATGTATCTACAAGACTTGCTGTGAACACAAGAGATAAAGGGTTAAATATTGATGTTATTATTAAATAGTTATAATTTTATTATAGAGGAAGTTTGCTTCTCAGCCCATAAACAGTATGCAATATAGGACAATATTGGGCACCAAGCGGAGTCGGCCTTATACGTGGCATCTGATAATGCCCCCACTGATAAGTATTAACATAGTATTGGTGTTATATGAATCCCAGATTTGGTCATATGTAGGAGACCTTACATTTTTATTCAATTTGATGCACTAGAGGACACACTACACTGGTATTAACACTATGTTATCCTCAGTGGGGACTGGATATACTATATATATATGGCTCTAAGCTGAACACATTGTACAGGTCATACAAACCACTGGTTATTAGATAATGGATAATACTGTATAGTCAACATTACATTCCAGATACTATATAGCGCACTATACACTTACACCTCGGAGTGTCTATCATACATCAGATCTATAAGTAGGATGCCCTACACTTCCACCATTTTTTTTAATATGACTTTTTCACGGCGTATTTCAATCGATACATACATATACCCCATCATGTCTAACACAAAGTAAAATATTTGCACAGATAGGTAGAAGAGAATAATAAATGACATAACATACATCATATATTACCTAAAAGATATACTAGGTCTCTCATTGCTTCATGGATGATGCCTCCAAACGTTCCAGAATGTAAATCCTTTGTCCCACTTTCCACCTAAGAATAAATCAGGACAATACTATGGATAATCCAGAGACAGAGAACGTATAATTGGTGGAGAAAGGCTGAACTTGATGGACCCGAGTCTTTTTTCAACCCATGTAACATATATATGTAAGATGTAGTATATTGTGCGGAAAAATGATTTACTTGTTTTTCTCTTCTCCACAATATCTAATAATGTATTTATGTAGGGACAGCCGGATTATCCTGTGATTGAGGTCTTATTAGTTCTGTTCACACTTGTGTCACATTTACTTCTGTTTTTAATCGATTTGACGAACATGGGCAAGTTGGTAATCCACGGCCGCTATCCCCTATCCCTGTCCCCTATCCGCTAGCGTATCACCCTGCAATGATGATGTCCTGCTGGGCTTATAAATCAGAAGGGGCAACGGGCATTAAGGCAGGTAGGAGGAAGTTCGCAAGGCTCCTGTCCAGTGGCCACGGACTACTGACGTAATCATTGGGCCAGTGTCCTGTGAATCGATTCACTCATCTATAGTAAATATAACAGAACATCAGGTTTCCATTTTTTAACTAAGACAAGAAACCATCTTATAAGAAAAATCCCATCAAAATAAATTAACTTAGTTACTCAGGTTGAAAAAAGACTTAGGTCCATCAAGTTCAACCTTCCTTCCCCAATTGTACATTTTGTCACTAATTTAACTATAACCTACAATGTTATGTGTATCGAGGAAATCATCCAGCCCTTTTTTGAAAGCTGTTATAGTGTCTGCCATTACTATCTCTTGTGGTAGGACATTCTACAGTCTGACTGCTCTGACTGTAAAGAACCCTTTCCTATTTAGCTGCCGGAATCGCCTTTCTTCCACCAACTTGGTAAAAGGCTTGGTAAAAAGCGAAACTGTATGTAGCAGTAAAAGGAAAAAACTCTTTGATATCATGGAAACAAGAGACAGCTAAAATTTTCATTGTGAGATTTGAATTCAGGAGGCCAAAATCATTAAGAAATGTCTCATTTCATAACTGAACCTGACAACTTTGAAAATATGTAGAACGGTGTTATATGTACGGGAATAGGGTGATCAATTTCCTTGCTCATACTTACCAGTAGCTTGTAAAAAAAAGTCATAAGGAGGTAGCTCTGTGCTGATCTATTTGACAGCAAGGGGTTTATACTGGGGGGGTTTATATTGTGTTTGTGCATAGGGTGCCCCCTGCTGTCCCTGTGTCCCCCAGCCAATGCTTTTTTTCTGATATTTGCGGTTGATACAACAAAACAAATTCAAAATCTTATCTGCAAAAGTTATATAATTACCTCAACAAAGAAATATGCATTGCCTCTTGTTCCATATGTCAGTGCAGGCTTCCTGCTAAGCCACACATTATCAGAAATGACAACATAGTCAACATCTGAAAAGAAATCCTCATGTCCTTTAAGCAGCTCTTCTAAACCAGGAGAACCTGTTTCCTCTACTCCTTCTATGATGAACTTCAAATTTACAGGGATATCCTAAAGTAATAAAAAAATATATATTTGTGGGAAGTCTTTCATGTGCATTAGTTCAATAAAGAGACATTTCATCTAAAAGACACAGCATACAAATATTTATTATTGTCCATCTCTGAGAACATTTTTGGCAAGCCTTCAGTTTGCCAAATCCTAACCTTATGTAATGTACCCACCACTAGGATTCGTCTCTGCTTGCCGGTTCCAGCAGTCGCCACGAGACCTAAGGTATACAATTGGCATGGCTGCGGTTATATGCTGATTAGGTTTGATCCATAGATTCTATCTATCGGGAAGCGTCTGAGATGCTGGTGGACAGTGACCATATGCAAATCGCAAACTTACACAAAATTAGGGCTTGACAGTCAGCAGGGTTTGCTGAAAATAATCTCAAAGATGGACAACTCCCTTAACCTAATTTTAGTGCTTATATAGACTTCCTTATTTCATACAGAGAAATAGGCTAGGCTAATGCAAAATCTATACTAAGGCCACCAAAAATGCCAATGCAATGACTTCATATTCATTGAGTAATAACATAGGGTAGTTCTATCTTCTGCGGACAACCCTCCCCACACCTATCTCACTCCCTGACCACTCGATCAGACATAAAGGTGGGAAAACATTTTGAAACAAAACTACATCAGTTCTGAATTACTTTAAAGAAAAACACTTTGGGCCCGATTAATGAAGGGAACACCCTCAAATACCACAGCATTTTCAAATGCCACAAAACAATTTAATTTGCCCAAAAATTTCCCAATTTTTGATGTTTTTATGCGAGTCTCAGACAGCTTTGCCGAAAAGGTCAGAACATGGGTGGGATGGGGCTAAGCTTCATGAAAATATACACCCCTTCAATGGCATCAATTGTGCCAGAAATGTATTCCAATCACTGACTGGAGTAACAATTCTGACGGTGGTGCACAGCAGTTGTAAGATGCGAATTTTAATGTTGTGCGCCTCTTAATGAATTAGGTGCATCTCACTTTTGGGGTCCCATTGATGATTACTCGTGTGTGTTGTCCAGCCTTAAGTACAAGTCTGCCATCACTCTATGTGGCAGCAGACTTGTGAATCCTCACAGTGTGTGCACTAAAATGCTGTTAGGATTCTTAGGCGCCGAAAGCTGATGGTCACATGTGCATACATTTGCATATATATGGCCACGTGCCAACTAGACATGTCTGGCCTCGCTCAATACGCTTGCACTGAGTGAGGCTGTGCGAGTCTAGTCGGCACGTGACCACATGTATGCAAAATACATACTAGCGGTCACAAGCCCGCCGCTGGCACCAGAGAATTGTCACAGAGCTGTGAGGATGCGCAAGTCAGCAGTTCCTCAGAGTGACTGCAGACTTGTACCCGAAGGCCGGAGAACCCCTTTAATACATAGGGCCCTATGTATCCTAAATTTCATATCCACCACATATGTCCATCATGATGCAATAGTGTTCCAGTGTAAAGCTGGCATTAGACATATGATAAAAGCTGGCTGTCAGAGGCATAACTAAAGAAATATCTGACAGAACTTTTAGGTGACAACATTATAATCATGTTCCAAAACTAAAGATTCAAATTTCGAGAGATTGTCAATTATTATGTGTAAAAAAAAAAAACATCACCAGTGACCAAAATTGGGGAAAAAAATATCAAAATTGGCCTTTTCAGCTGACATAGAACTTATATTATGGCAAGTGTAACTTTGCAGACAGCTGGATATTCCTACCTTGTTTGCTCAATTTTATTGTGATCCTCATAATAACACCAAATTAAAAAAACAACAAACAATCGCATACTTTATTTAGCAAACCAGTTGAGGGTAAATTCTTAATCAGGTCTCATTTAGATGTCCATTTTTCATGTTCTATCCATGTCTTTTTCCTCATTATAGCCTACACAGCTGTTCAAATTCTCTCTTTTGATCCGTTGCGAATCAAACCTGCCCATTTAAATGATGGGTCCATAAAATAACAGACATCACATAGATGCCATATGTGTACTGTCCAAGTGCTGTCTGTTTTTTTTTTTTACTGTTTCATGGGTTTTAAAAAGTTTTGACTTTTTTTTAATTTAATACACTCCAAGGTCCAATTATTATTACTTCCGACTTATAATACTATCACAACAAGAAGCTAGTATCCACTAAACTAGTTTCAAACAAGAAGATAACTACTGTAGGTTCAAAGTAAATATTTTTATTTCATACAAATTCAAATAAAAATTAAGGAGATATAGGTACTTTCAAAATACAATTCACTGCCATCCACAAGCGGAAATCACAATGACTACTACAAAATTATATTCTATATATTTATGTCTTATTGCACCTATTACCATTTTAAGGTGCTGTTATCAACAAAATGCTCTAAAAATTTCTTAGCAGCAGTTTTATATGTGAAAACAATAATTCTATGTGCCAGTATAAAGTGCAAGTGCCAAAATCTGCTATAATAGGAGACCATTGAGTACAATTAGATGTATACAGGAACTAGACTAGAGTCTTTTCTTGGTGTTATAGCTATATAACTGTCTGTGTGATAAATGATATAGAGAGCATACTTACAAAATGGCAGTGTCAGGAGGTGCTAGTCTAAAGACTGAAGACTAGCACTGCCACCCACCTCCTGACACTGCTAGTTTTGAAAGTACCTGTATCTTCTTAATTTTTATTTTAATTTGTATGAAATAAAAAGATTTACTTTTAACCTACACTGGATATCTTCCTGTTTGAAACTAGTTTAGTGGATACTAGCTTCTTCTTTTTTCTATTTGCGTGGAAAAAAGCTGATGTCATACCGAAGATAAAAATGGACATGCATACCAAAAATGGATGAAAATCCGATCCATACACTGATGAAAAATTGTGAATATTTTCTTGTATACAAAAACTGACGTGTGGTTGAACGAGGCCTCATGCCACATTCACACATCTGAATGTCAAGGTCTGAGTACGAAGCATGATGAACGGACTGTCTGCGAGTCTCCTGACCTGAAATTGGCAGCTTCATAGGCATACATGAGGCCATCAAGTCCAGATTAGGAGAGTCTGTTCTTGTCCTCATGGCTATCAAGTCCTCATATTACAGTCTGTTCTTGGGCTGTAACGTACAGATGTGTGAATGCGGCATAAGAGTGATAATCACAAGCACTCCAGGACTATCAGATGTAAGTATATGTTTTCTTTTTAGCTAGACAGTACAATATCTAATAAAGCATGGCAGAAATCAAGAAAATAAATAGGAAGCCACACAGTGATCTAAATTTAATTCATCAGGTATCACTATTAACCCCTTCACGAACTTAGACGTATCCATACGTCCAGGTCGGTAGGTACTTACCAACGTTGGACTCATGGATACATCCAGGCAATTTTGCGCATACAGAGACTGTACGCGTGCGATCGCCACCGGGTGTCAGCTGATTCTGACAGCTGACACCCAGCACTCAGTGCCAGGAGTGATCCTGCACCTCTCCTGGCATTTTAACCCACTAAATGTTGCGATCTAAATCGATCACAGCATTTGGAAAGCCAGGCAGAGGGAGGAAGCCCGTCTGTATAAAAGCGCCAAAACATAAAAAAAAATATATAAATGTGGTATCGCTGTAATCATACGGTCCTGAAGAGTAAAGCTGCCTTATCAATTTTACCATACGCGGAATGACATAAAAAAAACAATTCCTGAATTGCTGTTTTTTGTTCATTCTGCCTCTCAAAAAAAAATGTCATGTGCCCGAAAATGATACCAATAAAAACGTCAACTCGTCCCTGAAAGAAAAGCCCTCACATGACTCGGTTGGCCGCAATATGAAAAAATTATAGCTCTCAAAATATGGCGATACAAAAACTTGTTTTTGCAAAAAAAAAAAGCATCTTTTAGTGTGTGACAGCAGCCAAACATAAAAAGCCAATAAGAATCTGGTATCGCTGTAATCTCACCAACCCGAAGAATAAAGTCGTCTAATCACTTATACCGCATGAGGAATGGTGTGAAAAATAAATAAAACCAATTCTTCAGCTGCTGTTGATTTGTTCATTCAGCCTCCCAAAGATCGTAGTAAGGCTCGGCTCACATTTATCCTGCACTCTACGCTGAACACTTACACCGGGGTTTCCGGGTAAATCACTGAAATATGTGATTCAGACGGAACCCCCCGGCGGAAGATTTCCTATAATGAGGCAGATGGAGGCACCGTGGACGCCGTCTGGCCTGTGATCTGGCGGTGTCTGTATTTTTAGGCGTGCATAAAAGTGCCCTCGGCCACAGTTTTGTGCACCTCTGAAAAAAAGGACACTGCTGAACAGAGGCCAGATGGAGTCCAGAGTAAGTCTGCTGCCTCATGATAGTGAATGAATCCCTTGGGGGTTTCATCTGAATCACGTCACTCTAAGATTTATATGGAAACCCTGATGTAAATGCTTAACCCCCCTTCCTTCTGAGCCCCGGTGTGCCTAAACTGCAGTTAGCATCCACGTTTGGTATTTCTGTAGCGATGAGAGCCTGCCTAATTTACAGTTGCATGTCTCCAGAAGCACGAACTGGACACATCATACTACAACGTATTGCTCACTACAATGGCAGTTTGTAATTTTCACTCAGCAACACCCACTGCTGCTTGTTTCTGGAAAACACCCATGGAGTCAAAATTGTCACTACACTTGTAGATAAATTCCCAAAATGGGGTCACTTGAGGGGGGATTCTGCTCTTCTAGGACTTAGGGGCTCTGTATATTGAGTCTGCAAACTATTCTAGAAAAATCTGCGCTCCAGGAGGCAAATAGCGCTCCGTCCCTCCCGAGTCTTGCCGTATGTCTAAGCAGTACTGTACAGTCACATATGGGGTATTTCTACATTCAGCAGAAATTGTGGGACAAAGTTTGGTGCCATTTTTACCATATTCCAGTGTGAAAATGTTAAATCTGTGGCTACACCAAAATTTTTGTGTTAAAAATGTAATTATTTTTTCTTCACTGCCGAATTATATAAAATTCTGTGACACACCTGTGGTGACAATATTATCACTGCACCCCTAGATGAATTCATTGAGAGGTGTAGTTTGTAAAATGGGGTCACTTATAGGGGGTTCTGCTGTTCTGGTAACTCAGGGGCTCTCCTAGTGGGTCATGGCACCCACAAACCATAACAGTAAAATCTGCAATACTAAATGCCGTTCCTTCCATTCTGAGCTTTAATCTGTGTGTGAAAAGTATTTTCCGATTACATGTAGGGCATTGGCGCACTCAGGAAAAAATGGACCTCAGTTTGTGGTAAAAATTTCTCATATTAGCCCTTAGAGAAATTAAAAACTTAGGGCTAAAACATTTTAGTGGTGAGAAATGTAATTTATTCCTTCTTCATCGCCAAATGGTATAAAATGAGGGGGGGGGGGGCGGTTTGTAAAAAGAGGTCAAATATGGGGGGATTCCTGTTGTTCTGGCACCTCAGGGATTCTGCCAATGTGACATGGCCCCTTCAAGCCATTCCAGCAAAATCTGAACTCCAATATGACTCTTCTTCCCTACTAAGCTTTGCAATATGCCTCAAAAGTAGTTTTTGCCCACATATGGGGTATCGGTGTATTCAGGAGAAATTGCTCAACATATTTTGGGGTCCATTTTCTCCTGCTATCCTTGTTAAATTGACAAACATTGGGCTGAAACAAAATTTTTGTGAGAAAAACTATATATATTTTTTCATTTTCACAGATCAAATTTGTAAAATTCTGTGAAGCACCTGGGGGTTCAAGTTGCTCACCACACATCTAAATACGTTCCTTGAGGGGTCTAGTTTCAAAAATAGGGTCACTTGTGGGGGGAGGTTTCCACTGTTTAGGCACATCACGGGCTCTCCAAAAGGGACATGGCTAATGATTCCAGCAAATTTTGCATCCAAATAGTCAAATGGCGCTCCTTCCCTTCTGAGCCCTGCCGTGCGCCCAAACAGTAGTTTTCCTCCACATATTGGGTATTGGCGTACTCAGGAAAAATTGCACAACAAATTAGATGGTGCAATTTCTCCTGTTACCCTTATGAAAATGCAAAATATGGGGCTACAAAACATTTTTATGGGAAAAATGTGATTTTCTTCTGAAAACTTTTGTGAAGCACCTGGGGGTTCAAGGTGCTCACCACACATCTAGATAAGTTCCCTGAGGGGTCTAGGTTCCAAAATGGTGTCACTTCTAGGGGATTTCCACTGTTTAGGCACATCAGGGACTCTCCAAAAGCGACATAGCAGCCGTTAATTATTCCAGAAAGTTTTACATTCAAAAAGTCAAATGGAGTTCCTTCCCTTGCAAGCTTTGCCATGCACCCAAACAGTGGTTTTCACCCACACATGGGGTATCAGCATGCTCAGGAGAAATTACACAAATTTTGGGGTCCATTTTTTCCTTTTGCCCTTGTAAAAATAAAAAAAATCGGGTCTAAAGTAAAATTTTTGTGAAAAAAAGTTAAATGCTCATTTTTTTTCCCACATTCCAAAAACTCCTGTGAAACACCTGAAGAGTTAATAAACTTCTTGAATGTAGTTTTGAGAACCTTGAGGGGTGCAGATTTTAGAATGGTTCCACTTTTGGGTATTTTCTGTCATATAGACCCCTCAAAGTCAGTTCAAATGTGATGTGGTCCCTAAAAAAATGGTTTTGAAAATTTTGTTGGAAAAATGAGAAATCGCTGGTCAACTTTTAACCCTTATAACCTCCTAACAAAAAAAATGTTGTTTCAAAAATTGTGCTGATGTAAAGTAGATACAGTGAGTACGGAAAATATTCAGACCCCTTTAATTTTTTCACTCTTTGTTTCATTGCAGCCATTTGGTAAATTATAAAAAGTTCATCTTTTTGTCATTAAAGTATACTCTGCACCCCATCTTGACTGAAAAAAAAACAAATGTAGAAATTTTTGCAAATTTATTAAAAAAGAAAAACTGAAATATCACATGGTCATAAGTATTCAGACCCTTTGCTCAGACCCTCATATTTAAAAAGAATCTGTCACCCCCCCTGGGCGATATCAGACCTCTACTATGGGCATACAGGTGATAGAAAAGTAAATCTATACTTACCTGTATGGCGCATAGCAGAGGTCTGATTACAGAGAAATCTGGTTTTATAAAGTCTGTTTTCCAGAGGCTTGGCATCAAGCAAACCCCTCCTATCTGCTTACTATTTTATAAAAATATAAAAAAAAATGAAAAAAATAATCCCCAAAAAATAAAAATATATTGAACCCATAATATTTATTTATTATGAAAAAAAAAAAATAAATAAATAAAAGTACACATATTTGGTATTGCCGCATCCGGAACGACCTGACCTATAAAACTGTCCCACTAATTAACCCCTTTAGTGAACACGGTAAAAAAAATAAATAAAAAACGAAGCAAAAAACAATGGTTTATCATCATACCACCATACAAAAAATGGAATAACACGCGATCAAAAAGACAAATGTAAATAAAAATGGTACCGCTGAAAACAGCATCTCGTCACGCAAAAAACAAGCTGCCATACAGCTCCATCAAACGAAAAATAAAAAAGTTATAGCTCTCAGAATAAAGCAATACAAAAATTTTTTTTTTCTAGAAAATTGTTTTTATTGTGTAAAAGCGCCAAAACATAAAAAAAATATAAATGCGGTACCGCTGTAAACGTACTGTCCCAAAGAATAACGCTGCATTATCAATTTTACCACATGCGGAACGGCATAAAAAAAAACAAAAAACAAGAAAAAAAACAATTCCTGAATTTTGGGTTTTTGTTTATTCTGCCTCCCAAAAAATCAGAATAGAAAGCAATCAAAAAATGTCACATGCCCAAAAATGGTACCAATAAAAATGTCAACTTGTCCCGCAAAAAACAAGCCATCACATGACTCTGTCGGCCAAAATATGGAAAAATTATAGCTCTCAAAATATGATGATGCAAAAACTAGTCTTTGCAAAAAAAGCGTCTTTTAGTGTGTGTCAGCTGTCAATCATAAAAACCCGATATGAATATGGTATCGCAGTAGTCGCACCGACCCGAAGAATAAAGTCGTCTAATCACTTATACCACACGAGGAACGGTTAAAAAAATAAATTCTAGGGTTAGGATTGTGCTAGGGTTAGGTTGGGGTTAGGGTTGGGATAGGGTTAGGGATGAGCTAGGGCTAGGGTTGGGCTAGGGTTAGGGTTGGGGTTAGGGTTGGGCTAGGGTTGGGGTTGGGGTTAGGGTTAGGCTAGGGCTAGGGTTGGGGTTGTATTAGAGTTGGGGTTGGGATTTTTTAAAAAGTAAAGAAAAAAAAAATGATGACAATATGGTGACCATTGTTGAGCGCAAGTGCTCGCTACTTGAGTTTGTATTGGGTGCTCGGGTATGCACCGAGTATCGCGGGTGTTCGAGTGATATGCTCGAGTCTCAGCCCCATATGCTTCGCGCCCAAAAAAAACGTTGCTGGGATCGCCTGACATGCACGAGCGATCCCCGCAATTTTTTTTTGGGTGTCTAACAACCGTGAAACTTGCGGGGCAGGGACTCGAGCATGTCACTCAAGCACCCGCGATACTTGGTGCATACCCAATTACCCGATGCAAACTCAAGTAGCGAGCACTTGCGCTCAAGACTAATGACAACTTATTCAATATGATGACCTAATGTTATCAAATTCTTTCGTACTTTTGGGTTCAAAATGTACACTATACCCCTTGATAAAATCCTTGAGGGGTCTAGTTTCCAAAATGGAGTCAATTGTGGGGGGTTTCCACTATTTCGGCACATCAGGGGCTCCCGAAATGCGACATGGCGTCCGCTCTTGATTCCAACCAATTTTGCGTTCAAAAAGTCACACAGTGCTCCTTCCCTTCTGAACCCTGACGTGCACCCAAACAGTGTACTTTCCCCACATATGGGGTATTGGCGTACTCAGGAGAAATTTCACAACAGTTTTTAGGTTCCATTTTCTCATCTTACCCTTGTGAAACTAAAAAATTTGGGGCAAAAAGATCATTTTTGTGGAAAAAGTTAGATTTTTTTTATTTTCACAGCTTCATGTTCTAAGCTTCTGTGAAGCACCTGGGGGTTAAGGGTGCACACCACACATCTAGATAAGTACCCTCAGGGTTCTAGTTTCCAAAATGGTGTCACTTGTGGGGGTTTTCCACTGTTTAGGCACATCAGGGGCACATCCGCTAATTATTCAAGCAAATTTTACATTCAAAAAGTCAAATGGCGCTCCTTCCCTTCCGAACCCTGCCATGCGCCAAAACAGTGGTTTTCCCCCACATATGGGGTATCGGCTTACTCAGGAGAGATTTCACAACAAGTTGCATGGTGCAATTTCTCCTGTTACCCTTATAAAAATGCAAAACTGGGAGCTGAAAAACATTTTTGTGGGAAAAATGTGAAAATTTTATTTTCACGGCTCCATGTTATAAACTTCTGTAAAGCACCTGGAGGTTCAAGGTGCTAACTATACATCTAGATAAGTTCCCTGAGGGGTCTAGTTTCCAAAATGGTATCACTTGTGGGGGGTTTCCACTGTTTAGGCATATCAAGGGCTCTCCAAACGCAACATGGCGTCCGCTAATTATTCAAGCAAATTTTACATTCAAAAAGTCAAATGGCGCTCCTTCCCTTCTGAGCTCTGCTGTGTGCCCAAACAGTGTTTTTTTTCCCCACGCATGGGGTATCTGTGTGCTCAGGGGAAATTGCACAACAAATTTTGGGGTCCATTTTTTTCCTGTTACCCCTGCAAAAATAAAAAAATTGGGGTCTAAAGTAACATTTCTGTGAAAAAAGTTAAATGTTCATTTTTTTCTTCCTCATTCCAAAAGTTCCTGTGAAGCACGTGAAGGGTTAATAAACTTCTTGAATGTGGTTTTGAGCACCTTGAGGGGTGCCGTTTTTAGAATGGTGTCACTTTTGGGTATTTTCTGTCATAAAGGCCCCTCAAAGTCACTTCAAATGTGATGTGGTCCCTAAAAAAATGGTTTTGTAAATTTTGTTGGAAAAATGAGAAATTGCTGATCAACTTTTAACCCTTATAGCTCCCTAATAAAAAAAAATTTGGTTCCAAAATTGTGCTGATGTAAAGTAGACATGTGGGAAATGTTATTTATTAACTATTTTGTGTAACATATCTCTCTGATTTAATGGAATAAAAATTCAAATTTTGAAAATTGTGAAATTTTAAAAATTTTCGCCAAATTTCCAATTTTTTCACAAATAAACGCAAGTGATATCGAAGAAATTTTACCTCTATCGTGAAGTACAATATGTCACGAAAAAACAGTCTCAGAATCAGTGGGATCCGTTGAAGCGTTTCAGAGTAATTACCTCATAAAGTGACAGTGGTCAGAATTGTAAAAATTGGCCTGGTCATTAAAGTGCAAACCACCCTGGGGGGTAAAGGGGTTAATGAGAAAAAAAATGAACTTTTTAGAATTTACCAAATGGCTGCAATGAAACAAAGAGTGAAAAATTTAAAGGGGTCTGAATACTTTCTGTACTCGCTGTATGTGGGAAATGTTATTTATTAACAATTTTCTGTGACATATCTCTCTGATTTAAAGGCATAAGAATTCAAAGTTTGAAAATTGATAAATTTTCAAAATTTTCGCCAAATTTCAGTTTTTCCCCCACAAATAAACGCAAGTAATATTGAAGAAATGTTACCACTGTCATGAAGTACAATATGTCATGAAAAAACAATCTCACAATCAGTGGGATCCGTTGATGTGTTCCAGAGTTATTATCTCATAAATTGACAGTTGTCAGAATTGTAAAATTTGGCTTGGTCATAAAGGTGCAAATAGCCTTGGGGAGTGAAGGGGTTAAAAAATTAAATATCCAATTGCTATTTTGAACATTTGCATTAAAAATACATATTGTACCTTTTTCATGGCTATATAAGCATCTATGGCATGTATCCAGGCTAGCACAGGGCCTTTGTTGTCTGTAGCTCCCCGTCCATACAGGTTTCCTTCATGTGTGAAAATATTGAAATATATTAGCAGATAATATTACATGAAGCAGGGAAACATTCATGAACGTTGAGAAATCACACCATGATAAAAATTTCCAAATCTTTCTACTGAACATCATAAAAAATGCTAAAGAAAATAGAAAAAATACTGAAATAAAAAGAAATTCTAACCATTAATTTCAGTCATTGTGTAGGGATCAGTCTTCCAGCCATCCTCTTTTTTTGCAGGTTGAACATCAACGTGTCCATAAAAACAAACAGTCGCCTTATCAGGGTCTTTTCCCAACTGGGCTAGAATCGCTGGGGGGAACTTGATTGTCTGTCCCCCGTGAAGCTGTGGATAAGTATTGGAGTTAATATTCCTGAGGTCTAGTCACATATTATCCTAAATTGTTGAGTTAAAAAAGTAATTTTCTCCTTGGGTACTGAAAGAGTACCTGACATTTAACTAGGTACCTGTATATATGCAATGTAACTTTTTGGATAACCCTGGACTAAAGCTCAGAGATCCTTGAATGATAAGATCGTATAGAACACTGGTTGAAAAGATCCATGGTTCATATGTGCTGACCTGCAGCCGGTAACTTTATGTGGATCCCCACCACTACCATTGACACACTAGTTCAAGTCACATTTTTTCACTGGTAACAATATAAAATCAATTGATCACACAGAGACAAGAACAGTGTATGAGAACATACTGTAGTTAAAATGCTCATTTACATAATGTGACTTTAAAAGTTCATTTTCCTTGAAGGAGTATTCTCAAGTTTAAAAGTTATCCCCTATTTAAGGGACAAGAGATAACTTCCCTAATGCAGGGGGTTTGACCGCTGTAACTTCAACCAAACCAAATATCTGGAGCTCTGAAGAATGAAAGAAGCGGTGGTCTCTCATGTGCAGTGCCGCTCTATTTATTTTTTTGGGAGTGCCGAAGACCAGCCGAACGCTGCGCTCAGCCATCTCCTGCGGCCCCATTGGGAATGAATGGAGTGGTAGTGCACATGATAGATCACTGCTCCATTCACATAGGCTCTTCAGAGTCCTGGTTATTGGGATTGGTGGGGATCCCAGCAGTAGGACTTCCAATGATTTTTAAGTTATTCTCTATTCAGTGCATAAGGGATAACTTGCAAATTTGACAATATCCATTTTAATTTTCCATTTACTTTCCAGAAGCATCGGGAGTAACTTTACTTTGGAGTAGATGAGAAGGACTTTGATTCCTGCATTTTTATTCAAATTTTGTAAATAATTAATTAAGAAATATATTTACATAAAGACTCAAAACCTTTATACTACTTTATAAATATCTATAGTTATATTATAACACTTACTGTTTCGAAGCCCATATCTACTAGCTGGACAGAAGCACCCAATGTGCGAATCTTCTCAGCTGTCATTTGGACCATCCGAATCAATTCTTCACGAAACTGTGGATCACTTGAATCACTGGGAACAGCCACCCAGTCTTTAAGATTCTGTGTGAAGATGGGATCATTGGTTACTGGATCTACTGTAGACCATACTATGCACTTAATGATTATAGCGAGGAGGATTGTTCTAGACCTAAACTGTACATGAAGAATTTAGGGTTCTCTGCTTGTTTTGAAAGGATAGTTAAGTCTGAACCATTCAACACATAGCAGGCACTAAGACAGGTTTTCTGTTTTTTTAGTTTTTTATTTTAAAGAGGTCAGGGTGGCTTTTGTTAGAAATTTACAAGCCACATTTGCCACCAGAATCCACATCCCCCACCACACAAGTTAATCTATAGTCTTTGACCTACTGGAAGTGATGACATACTGCTCACCAGTCGTCTGAACACAGATTCCACTGATTGGCTGCAGGGTCAGGGGATTGCTGATCAGGACGCCATCACATCTAGTCTAGTGTGGCAATGTTGGAGCATCATCAGAGAAACATCTGATGATGCGCCATCACTTTTCGCATGCCTCAGAGGAACAGTGATGTCATTGCGTCTGATGTTCGTGCAGAGCACTGAAATGGCCTGTGCTAAATGCCGCGATCGCTGCATTTAGCAAGCGAGCAGAGGGACAGAAGCCCCTCTGCTCTTAGATCGGAGACCCCGTGATGTCATCGCGGGATCCCGATCGTCATCATGGTGACCCAATGTCGTCATGATGACATCTGGGTCTCTGGGTCACCAGGCACTAGCACGAAGCAAAAAACTATGGTTTATCATCAACAAAAAGTGGAATAAAACGCCATCAAAAAGACGAATGTAAATAAAAATGGTACCGCTGAGAACATCATCTTGTCCGTTAAAAAGCAAGCCGCCATATACCTCCATCAGCAGAAAAATAAAAAAAACTATAGCTCTCAGAATAAAGCGATGCAAAAAAACCCCCTTTTTTCTATAAAATTGTTTTTATTGTGTAAAAGCGCCAAAACATAAAAAAACTATATAAATGTAGTATTGCTGTAAACGTACTGACCAGAAGAATCAAGCTGCCTTTTCAATTTTACCACACGCGGAACGGCATAAATCACGTGCCCGAAAATGGTACCAATAAAAAAAGTCAACTTGTCCCGCAAAAAACAATCCATTACATGACTCTGTTGGCCGAAATATGGAAAAATTATAGCTCTTAAAATATGGAGATGCAAAAGCTAGTTTTTGCAAAAATAAACGTGTCTTTTAGTGTGTGACAGCAGCCAAATATAAAAACCCAATATAAATCTGGTATTGCTGTAACTGCACCAACCTGAAGAATAAAGTTGCTAAATCATTTATACCGCAAGAGCAACGATGTAAAAAATAAATAAAACTAATTCTTCACCTGCTGTTGATTTGTTCATTCTGCACCCTAAAGATCGCAGTAAGGCCCAGCTCACATTTATCCTGCGCTCTGCGCTGAGCATTTACACCAGAGTTTCCGTGTAAATCTCTGAAATACGTGACTCAGACGGAACCCCCGGAGGAAGATTCCCTGTAATGAGGCAGATGGAGGCACCGTGGACGCTGTCTGGCCTATGATCCCATGGTGTCCGTCTTTTTATTAGGCGTGCATAAAAGTGCCGTCGGCCACAGTTTGAAAAAAAGGACACCGCTAAACAGAGGCCAGATGGAGTTCAGACGAACGCTGCTGCCTCATTATAGTGAATAAATCACTCAGGGGTTTCATCTGAATTCCGTCACTCAGAAATTTAAATGCAAACCTCGATATTAGTGCTCCTTTGACTTCAAAAAGTCAAATGGTTCTCCTTTTCTTCCGAGCCCTGTCGTGCTCCCAAACAGTATTTTTTCCCCCACATATGGGGTATCGGCTTACTCAGGAGAAATTTCATAACAAATGGTTTGGTGCAATTTCTCCTGTTACCCTTATTAAAATGCAAAATTTGGGGCTGAAAAACATTTTTGAGGGAAAAATGTGAAAATTTTCTTTTTACGGCTCCATGTTATAAACTTCTGTGAAGGGGTTCAAGTTGCTGCCCACACATCTAGATAAGTTTCCTGAGGGGTCTACTTTCCAAAATGGTGTCACTTGTGGGGGGTTTCCATTGTTTAGGCACATCAGGGGCTCTCCAAACGCGACATGACATCCGCTAATTATTCAAGCAAATTTTTCAAAATGTCAAATGGCGCTCCTTCCCTTCCGAACCATTCCGTGCACCCAAACAGTGATTTTCTTCCACATATGGGGTATCAGCGTGCTCAGGAGAAAATGCACAACAGATTTTGGGGTCCATTTTTATCTGTTACCCTTGCGAAAGTAAAAAAAAAAATTGGGTCTAAAGTAAAAAAAAAAAAAAAGAGTTAAATGTTTATTGTTTTCTTCCACATTCCAAAAATTCCTGTGAAGCACCAGAAGGGTTAATAAACTTCTTGAATGTGGTTTTGAGCACCTTGAGGGGTGCAGTTTTTAGAATGGTGTCACTTTTGGGTATTTTCTGTCATAAAGGCCCCTCAAAGTTACTTCAAATGTGATGTGGTCCCTAAAAAATGGTTTTGTAAATTTTGTTGAAAAAATTAGAAATCACTGATCAACTTTTAGCCCTTATAACTTCCTAACGAAAGAAAAATTTGGTTGGTTTAAAAATTATGCTGGTGTAAAGTAGACATGTAGGAAATGTTATTTATTAACTATTTTGTGTGACATACAGTTAGGTCCATATATATTTGGACAGAGACAACATTTTTCTAATTTTGGTTCTAGACATTACCACAATGAATTTTAAACAAAACAATTCAGATGCAGTTGAAGTTCAGACTTTCAGCTTTCATTTGAGGGTATCCACATTAAAATTGGATGAAGGGTTTAGGAGTTTCAACTCCTTAACATGTGCCACCCTGTTTTTAAAGGGACCAAAAGTAATTGGACAGATTAAATAATTGTAAATAAAATGTTAATTTCTAGAACTTGGTTGAAAACCCTTTGTTGGCAATGACTGCCTGAAGTCTTGAACTCATGGACATCACCAGTCGCTGTGTTTCCTCTTTTTTGATGCTCTGCCAGGCCTTCACTGCGGTGGTTTTCAGTTGCTGTTTGTTTGTGGGCCTTTCTGTCTGAAGTTTAGTCTTTAACAAGTGAAATGCATGCTCAATTGGGTTGAGATCAGGTGACTGACTTGGCCATTCAAGAATATTCCACTTCTTTGCTTTAATAAACTCCTGGGTTGCTTTGGCTTTATGTTTTGGGTCATTATCCATCTGTAGTATGAAACGATGACCAATCAGTTTGGCTGCATTTGGCTGGATCTGAGCACACAGTATGGCTCTGAATACATCAGAATTCATTCGGCTGCTTCTGTCCTGTGTCACATCATCAATAAACACTAGTGACCGAGTGCCACTGGTAGCCATGCATGCCCAAGCCATCGCACTGCCTCCACCATGTTTTACAGATGATGTGGTATGCTTTTGATCATGAGCTGTACCAGGCCTTCGCCATACTTTTCTCTTTCCATCATTCTGGTAGAGGTTGATCTTGGTTTCATCTGTCCAAAGAATGTTCTTCTAGAACTGTGCTAAAAAACATCTAAAAAAGCCAGCAAAGTCCAGTCTAGCCTTTTTATTCTTGATGCTTATGAGTGGCTTGCACCGTGCAGTGAACCCTCTGTATTTACTTTCATGCAGTCTTCTCTTTATGGTAGATTTGGATATTGATATGCCTACCTCCTGGAGAGTGTTGTTCACTTGGTTGGCTGTTGTGAAGGGGTTTCTTTTCACCATGGAGATTATTCTGCGATCATCGACCACTGTTGTCTTCCGTGGGCGCCCAGGTCTTTTTGCATTGATGAGTTCACCAGTGCTTTCTTTCTTTCTCAGGATGTACCAAACTGTAGATTTTGCCACTCCTAATATTGTAGCAATTTCTCAGATGGGTTTTTTCTGTTTTTGCAGCTTAAGGATGGTTTGTTTCACCTGCATGGAGAGCTCCATTGACCGCATGTTTACTTCACAGCAAAACCTTCCAAATGCAAGCACCACACCTCAAATCAACTCCAGGCCTTTTATCTGCTTAATTGAGAATGACATAACGAAGGGATTGCCCACACCTGTCCATGAAATAGCCTTGGAGTCAATTGTAGAATTACTTTTGGTCCCTTTAAAAACAGGGTGGCACATGTTAAGGAGCTGAAACTCCTAAACCCTTCATCCAATTTTAATGTGGATACCCTCAAATGAAAGCTGAAAGTCTGAACTTCAACTGCATCTGAATTGTTTTGTTTAAAATTCATTGTGGTAATGTCTAGAACAAAAATTAGAAAAATGTTGTCTCTGTCCAAATATATATGGACCTAACTGTATCTCTCTGATTTAAGGGCACGACAATTCAAAGTTTGAAAATTGTGACATTTTCACTAAATTTCTGTTTTTTTCACAAATAAACAC
Organism: Phyllobates terribilis; assembly: GCF_046119375.1. Lineage (NCBI taxonomy): Eukaryota > Metazoa > Chordata > Amphibia > Anura > Dendrobatidae > Phyllobates > Phyllobates terribilis. The sequence continues at coordinate 535,927,074 of NW_027362764.1, forward strand.
AAGACATATCGAAGAAATTTTACCACTATCATGAAGTACAATATGTTACGAAAAGAAATTCTCAGGATCAGTGAGATCCGCTGAAGCGTTCCAGAGTTATTACCTCAAAGTGACAGTGGTCAGAATTGTAAAAATTTGCCTGGTTATTAACGTGCAAACCACCCTTGGGGGTAAAGGGATTAAGAGTCAAGTGGGCGGTCTTCCTAAGTGATTGACAGCTCTCTCTGCATGCAGTTATACAGAAAAGACTGTCAATCACTGATAGGACCACCCACTGGACTCATTCATACAGACACCAATTTCAATAAATAAAATGAAAGGCTTACTCACATTTTCCCACAAAAATGAAGATCAATGATCTGCTCCTCCTGCTCTATATCATCCTATCCTCAGATCAAACACCATCTTCATCATGATAATTTCTCTTTAAGTGTAAGGTACATGGACTATCCCAGTTGCAGAGATCCCGGCCATGTCACTGAGTGAAGTTTCTTGAGCAGCCATACTTAGATTCTCCCCTCTGATAATACTACAATACTGTCTCAGTGATACATGCAGGCTACTCACGCTGCTCTGGTACATGTTCCTAGAATATGACATGGAATATTCATCCTCTATGATAGTAACATCCATTTCACTTTACCTGGACGAAGTCATCTTGGTGTGCATCAATGTATTGGAAGAGATCTTCTACCAGTTTCTCAGAGGCATTGGTTCCCAGGGGCAGCATGATGAGCTGAAGGAGGAGGATCTGTAGATAATGTATAATAAGTTCCTGTGATATTACATATGGGAATTACCAGGTTTCTGCAGTTCTGCATGTGTAGAAGTATGATGAAGAAGTAACAGGTCAGATGGTTAGAAGTTTGCTTGGTGAGCAGTGTTCATCAGCTGTAAACAGCCCTTTGTTCTGGCAGCCACAGGATTGCATAATGTCAAGGTTCCCCTGAGGCGAACCACAGACATACAGAACATGAGCCGCACTGTTATTACACGCCCTCTTATCATATGAACACAGCCTTCCCAAATCTCTGTTACCTCTCATAGCGCAGTTTCCTTGTTTCATATTGTCCCTTTTAATTCACCAGCTGCATTATTCCCATCATATTGTATAAAACGTCTACTGTGTCGATTACCCATTAACTTCTGTATCAGTAAGTAGCTTAGTATTCAGAACGCTTGAAGCCCCTTGGCCAATGCAGCGCTAGTAACAGGGACCCTAACTTTGCATTATCATACTGGTGTACTTTTATGTGGCACAGAGGCTTTTGGGTCCTTCACACTCCCTGCCGTTATCAGTTGTCTGTCTGGCACCATCAGATTTCACAGAATGTTTATATTCCCTCTGGCTTATGGATACACTTCAACCATCTACTTAAAGGGGTTTTCCAGGCTGGGAAGAAAAGTCTTCGTTCAACTCTATATGACCCCAGAAAGCTGAATCGTGCCAGTGGGCAATACACACACTGTCATGATTTTCCTGTATTCCTCATGCGGGCGGGCGGACACATGTCAACTAGACTGTCCTCATCTTCTATCAATGTTCTAAGAGACTGCAGAATTTTCTTCTCATCTCAGAAAAGCCCTTTAAAGGGGTTGTCCAGACTTACAATTTTTGTGTGGTTTTGGCCATAAGAAGCCAATTTAAAATATCTGAAGACATTTGCCATACAGTACTGTGCAAAAGTTTTAGGCAGGCGTGGAAAAATGCTGCAAAGTAAGAATGCTTTAAAAAATAGAAGTGTTAGTTTATTTTTAGCAATTCACAAAATTTTGATTTCAATAAAGGGGTTGTCCACTACCGAGACCATTCCTTCTGAATCTGAGTGTTTGGCTCCAATAAAACGCTTATACTCACCTCCCGTACCGGTGTCGTTCCAGTGGTGTCGGCACTCGCTCTCCCGGGGCTCACGTGAGGTTATGTCATGTGAGCCCTGCGCCCAATCAGCGATGGCGTCACTGTCCCCAACCTTCAGATATATACATAATCAACAGGAAGTGAGAGCGGCGGCTGTGCCGGTGCTTGTGATTTATTTTATCTGATCACTAGAACTCTTTAATATCTAACTGCCAACACTGATGGCCCTGGGGGTCAAAGCTCCAATCTTTACTAACGAGTAGTTAGCAATTAACTTTCCTAACACTCTAAGCAAATTCTGATGTTATTGGGATGTTCCAAATGTACAGGACAAAATATAACATAGCAATATTTAGTGTTCCTAGTAAATTATACATGCGAACCTGTGCGATGCCCAAGGGGTTTTCTGGCTGTAATTGTCTTTCCTCTATGAGCCATGCACTGGGTTAAATTAAAACAAATTAAAAACAAAATCAGCTGTTTCTCACCCTCCCCAGGTCCAGCACAACCACTTCACCACTTCTCTGGGCTTTGTGTACTGGCTGCAGCAGTAATGTCACGACTACACCGCTGCCACCAATCACTGAGCTCAGCGGCAATGCCGATGTAGTTATAACTGAAAAACTCCCGAGAGCTTGTAATCAGCTATTAGATAAAAGGGTGACAACTATATACACAAAGACAAACAAGAGGGTTGTCAGCAGTATGCAACTATGTCATTTGTTAGCTAAATATAGGCTTGCTACAACTTATCAGTGTTAGGGGGTCTTCATTTTTGGTGTCTTTTTAATTAACCCCTTTATGACCGGGCAATTTTTTGTTTTTGCGTGTTTGTTGTTTTCCTCCCTCTCTTCAAAGGCCAATACCTTTTTTTGTTTTTCCATCTACATAGCAATATGGGGACTTGTTTTTTTGCAGAAGTTTTAGTTTTGAATGACATAATTCATTTTAATATATAAAGTACTGAAAAATGAGGGAAAGTTGGGTGAAAGTGAAAAAAACAAAATTCTGCCATCATTTATTGTATTGTTTCTATGGCGTTCATTTTAATATAATATGATTCTCTAGGTCAATAGGATTCCAGCAATAACACATTTAGAAGTCTAAAATTATAATAATAAAAAATTCTGTGGAAGCAGGGTTGAAAAGCAATGTCTGACTTTCATTTGCTCATTTTCATAGATTTTTAATTTATTACTTTTGTCAGATTCAAGTTATTTCTGTGACCATTGTGGGTGTTTCTTTCATTAAACGAGGGGTACCAGCAATTTTGAGCACGTGTGTATATACCTTAGTATATTGTATGTCAGGCTTGGTCCTTTCCCTGTAAAACAAGCCAGCTGCATGTCTGACTTGTTATTCCAGTTATAAGTGAACATGTTGGTGCACTGTTAGGCTATGTGCCCACTTAGCAGATTTGATGCAGAGCGTTTTTGCCTCTCTCTGGCAGAAAATAACGCATGCAGATTTACATGCGTTTTTTCTGCCAGAGAGAAGCGTTTTTTTCAGCGTTTTCGCATGCGTTTTTTTTCAAGCACTTTTCCAAGCGATTTTAGCATCACTTGGAAAAGTGCTTGACAAGTCGATCACACAATATAAATCCATGCAACCGGCAAGGATTTATAATGTGTGAACAACTTAGATGCTTTAAATGCAGCATCTATAGTAAAAAAAAAAAAAAAAAGAAACCGTTAAAAATAAAAAAAAACCTGTATATTCACCTCTCCGGCGGCCCCCGGTCTGCTCCCGGCCGCGTCTTCTCTCTTAAGCGTCCCGCAGTGTACTGTCAGGACCTGCGGTGACGTCATTTAGTCAGCTGATGGTCACGCGACCATCACCTGACCGCCGACGTCAGCGGTCGCGTGACCATCAGGTGACTAAATGACATCACCACAGGTCCTGACAGTACACTGAGGGACGCTGAAGAGAGAAGACGCGGCCGGGAGCAGACCAGAGGAGACAGGAGAGCAGATCGGGGGCCGCCGGAGAGGTGAATATACAGGTTTTGTTTGTTTTAACTTTTTTATTTCTTTTTTTCACCGCGTGGTAGCCGGGATGAAGAAGAGTTGTAGTCTTCTCTTCATCCTGGGTACCACACGCACCGCGATTACGCTACAAATTCGCTGCCATTGAATTTAATTGAAACGCAGCAAATCCACATATACCTGCGGGTTTGCTGCGTTTCAATGTTCCTCAATGGCTGCGAATTTGCAGCGTAATCGCGGTAGAAATGGTTATGCTGCGTTTTGCAAAGCAATGCTAATTCGGCGCGCAAATTAGCACATCATGTGCACAGCACATCCGAATTCACATTGCTTTGCATGGCAGACGGTTTTACAAGCGTTTTCGCGGCCGTAAAAACACTGCAAAAACGCTACAAAAACGCTACGTGGGCACATGGCCTTAGAATACCAAGAATTATCTCAGAATCTCTCAAGACAATGCAAGAAAGGGACACTGGACAGTAAAAAAGAAAAAACAACAAGTTGACTCTGGGTATCATGATTTTTATATAAACAGTGAATGGTGACCAGGGCCTCCTCTTATGTTATTAGGTTCTTTAGTCACTCTTAGGGCACAGTCAGACGGCCATGTAAATTGGACTGAGATTGAACCGCAGTGCACGGACTGGCTGGCGGCTTTCTTGACCTGAACGTGACAAGTGCATACAAATACATGAAGCTCTCACGCTTGGGTCGGGGGAGTCACGGCCAGTCCGTTCACTGCGTTACGATCTCAGTCCGATTTACATCGCCATCTGATTGTGCCCTTATTTGTATCCATTCCGGTGAAAGGTGTGTTGCTTTTCCTGGAACAGCTTTCCCAGGATTAGATAATAAAAAATAAATAAAATAAAAATTCAAATCCCCGCATATTCCTGCATTAAAAATAAAGAAAATAAAAAATAAAGATATTTGGCATCCACGCATCTGGAAAAGTCCAGTGTATCAAATTATAAAATTAATTAACCCCCTAAGGGAAATGTCATAAACAGAAAAATAATCAAAATGCCAGAATTCAGATTTTTCTATCACCTAAACTCTCCCCAAAAATTCAATAAAAAGCGATCAAAACATCATATGTACTCCAAATTGATATCAATAAACACATCAGCTCACCATGCAAAAAAACACAAGCCTCCACTCAGCCCCATTGACAAAAAAATACAAATGTTACAAGTATCGCAAAAGGGGTACACAAAACTTTAAAAAATAAGTTTTTCAACGTTACAATGAAAAAAAAAAAAAATCTAGCCAAGTTTGTTATTACTAGAATCATACTTACCTGGGGAAATTATCAGGTAATTTTTACGATACAATGAGTGCCATAAAAAAGAACCACAGAAAAATAATTGAGAAATTATGTTTATTTACCACATGTTTATATTGCCCTCGGGGAATAGTGCCATTTTAAGGTTTTCCTTAGCAGGCAGAAGTACTAGAATAGGCACTGCTAGCCTCGCCTTCCTTTTGCAAAGACCCAGAAGAAAATTGGAGGAGTGACAACACATACAGTATAAGCAGATCCAGCCCACTGCAGTTGCCAGGCGAGCAAGCATTACACTAGGTCAAATGTGGACAGCTGCTCCCCCAAGTGTCAAAACGTTGAAAGTATCAAAACTTTTTAAATAATTTTTTTTTAATGTAACCATTAATAAAAAAAAAAAACATTCAATTGTTTCACTTTGTTCACTTTGTTATATGCAGTCCCTTTAAATTCTGGTTACATAATACCAAACCTGACTTATAACTGACTGATGAGGATAATGCAAACCAATCCACAGCCCCTCGTAACTCTCAAAGGGTATACCAGAAGTCAACAGACAAGATTTTAAATGCCCCCCCCCCTCATAATACAAAAAATATAAATGTTGGCCTACTAACAAAAATAACAAACAAACTTATTGACACCAACAAAGGTATATTATTAATAAAAAAGTCATACAAATCAATCTGTGCTAAAAACCACGTCCAACCAACTAACCAAAGCTGGTTCAGTCTTTATGGACACCATATTGCAAAGTCAAGCACACATACAAGTGCTTCTCACTAAATTAGAATATCATCAAAAAGTTAATTTATTTCAGTTCTTCAATACAAAAAGTGAGACTCATTTATTATAGAGTGATTACAAACCGAGTGATCTATTTCAAGTGTCTATTTCTGTTAATGTTGATGATTACGGCTTATAGCCAATGAAAACACAAAAATCATTATCTCAGTAAATTAGAATAATTAGCAAAAAACACCTGCAAAGGCTTCCTAAGCATTTAAAAAGGTCCCTTAGTCTGTTTCAGTAGGCTCCACTTCTTCATGGGGAAGACTGCTGACTTGACAGATGTCCAGAAGGCAATCACTGACACTCCACAAGGAGGGTAAGCCACCAAAGGTCACTGCTAAAGAAGCTGGCTGTTCACAGAGTGCTGTATCGAAGCATATTAATGGAAAGTTGAGTGGAAGGAAAAAGTGTAGTAGAAAAAGGTGCACAAGCAACCGGGATAACCACAGGAAAGGATTGTTAAGAAAAGGCCATTCAAAAATTTGGGGAAGATTCACAAGGAGTGGACTGCTGCTGGAGTCACTGCTTCAAGAGCCACCACACACAGACGTATCCCGGATATGGGCTACGAATGTCGCATTCCTTGTGTCAAACCACTCATGACCAATAGGCAACACCAGAAGCGTCTTACCTGGGCCAAGTAGAAAAAGACCTGGACGGATGCTCAGAGGTCCAAGGTGTTGTTTTCAGATGAAAGTAAATTTTGCATTTCATTTGGAAATCAAGGTCCCAGAGTCTGGAGGAAGAGTGGAGAGGCAGACAATCCAAGCTGCTTGAGGTCTAGTGTGAAGATTCCACAAATCAGTGATGGTTTGGGGAGCCATGACATCTGCTGGTGTAGGGCCACGGTGTTTTATCAAGACCAAAGTCAGCGCAGCCGTCTACCAGGAAATTTTAGAGCACTTCATGCTTCCCTTTGCCGACAAGCTTTTTGGAGATGGAAATTTCATTCTCCAGCAGGATTTGGCCCCTGTCCACACTGCCAAAAGTACCAATACCTGGTGTAAAAACAAAGGTATCACCGTGCTTGATTGGCCAGCAAACTCGCCTGACCTTAACCCCATAGAGAATCTATCGGGTATTATCAAGAGGAAGATGAGAGACACCAGACTCAACAATGCAGACGAGCTGAAGGCTGCTATCAAAGCAACGTGAGCTTCCATAACACCTCAGCAGTGCAACAGGCTGATCGCCTCCATTGCACGCTGCATTGATGCAGTAATTGATGTATAAGATGCCCTGACCAAGTATTGAGTGCATTTACTGAACATACATTTTCAGTAGGCCAACATTTTGGATTTTAAAAACATTTTTCAAGCTGTTATAAATTATTCTAATTTACTGAGATAATGTTGATGATTATGAAAACACAAAAGTCATTAACAGAAATAAACACTTGAAATAGATCACTTTTTGTATTGAAGAACTGAAATAAATGAACTTTTTGATGATATTCTAATTTAGAGAAGCACTTGTATGCCTTACACAGACCAGTCTGACCAGTGTCACTTTATGGCCGGCGTCACACTACCATATAACATAGCCGAGTGCTATGCGATAAAACATGCTCAAACAATGAGACCTGAGCGCTGCCCTTTCCCCCCAACCTGTGATTGATGACCTTAGCCACATATGTAAATAAACAGGGATGTCTGTAGTGCTAAAGGCAGAATCAAGGAGCATCAAAAATACTTAACAGGGAGAATGAGACACATCCTTCAAGATAAAAGATGGATTGTGTGGTGGCTCCATCCAAAGAGACACAGATTTGGATTCAACATGATTCCAGCCTAAGGGTATATGCCCTGACTGGAAAGATATGGATCTGCTCCATTGACCATCAGAGAGACCATGGATACATTTGGGGAAACCAGGTTGGGACGATTAAGTCACCTGGCACCATGGATATGTTGTTTGGGGTTGCCAGGTGGGAACCTCCGGTCACCTGGAATCCATGGAAACATTTGGAGAAGCCAGATTGGAACCAGACGGTCATCTGGCCCCATGGAAACTCTCGGAGAGGCCAGGGTGGGACCCTTGGGTCTCCTGGCCTTGTACCTTGAAGGACTGCTAGCTTCCTAAGCTTGCTGCTACCTTCTCTATGTGGGGGCCCGCCAGAAGCGGGGGGCCACTGGTGGAGGTAGTTGGTCATGGAAGTCCCAAAGTTGCAGCTGTTCTATTCCAGGCGGGCGGAGACTGTGTAATACTGTACCATCTTGGGTATTTGCTGAGACTGTTCTATGTGTTTATTGCTCGTTTTGTGGTTCAATAAAGTATTGCCACACTGTTTTGCCATCACCCTGTGTTGTATCAGTAGTGTTATGCCCATGGAAGACCCAGGGTCATCACAGTATCGTTGGCGCATAGCTTGTCCGCTCCATCCCATATCCACTAATGGGACTTCCTGTCTATTGTCTAGCATTAGAATTGCTCTTTTGGACCATTGTGATTGATTGCGTTGACACATGCCTGATTGCATCAGATCAGCAAACTACCAAAACTACCAGTTTTTATAGATGTGCTTACTAGTGTTGAGCGAGTATGTTCTGTTCAGAGTATGCTCGGGCTGAGCTCCGAGTATTTACAGCTGCTCGGTGATATGTTTGAATCGCTCCCGTGTGCATGATTTGCAACTGTTTGACATCTTTATTACATGTGAGGAATGTGTAAGAAATAGACATTCCTCTCATGTATTAAAACTGTCAAACAGTCGCAATTCATGCACACGGGAGCGATTCAAACATAACACCGAGCAGCTGTAAATACTCGGATCTCGGCCCGAGCATACTCGGCGAAAGGGTTAACAGAACATACTCGCTCAACACTAGTGCTTACACTTGCTAAGGTAGCACCTGGCTGTCACTGAACCACTTATTTTGTATGGAAACAGTGCTGATGAACTTACATTTTTCACTCAATGTTCTACATTTTGTCCTAGTTTTTGCTAAATAAATAATGACACAGTGTACTTTATCATGTGTTGTTGTTCATCAGAGGTTATATTTACCTAATTTTAATGCCTTCTAAAGTTCAGAGATTTCTTCTATATTATGTTCTAATATGTAAAACCTTGGAGTTCAAAGAGGATGTACTTCGTTTATCTCATGATTGTGTGTATTTCCTCTCTCCATATACAGTATATGCACTCTTCAACATTGAAATTGCAACACCAAGAAGGAAAACCACTGAATGGATAGACATGGTGCTGATACATGAATGATGAAAATATATTCCGAAATGTTAATTCAGCATCGAGTATGAACATCACACACAGTAATAGATTTGTTAATGACCCTAGTGTGTGAATGGTTAATAAATAGTGTTGAGCGAGCACTAAAATGCTCGGGTGCTCGAAGCTCGGGTGCTCGAACCTCGGGCCGAACTCACCGTGAAACTCAGGTGCTTGACCCGAGCAACGAGCCCAATGTTAGTCTATGGGAGACCCGAGCATTTTTGTGGCGGCACCCCCGGCAGTCTGTAGAAAGCCTAAAAAGTGCCCAAAACAATAGTGACAGTGCTCAAATGACATGGGGACAGCATGGGGATCACCCCAGGAAGCATTTCTGACCCCCAGGTCACTGCTGTCAACAACGTGGTCAGAGGTATTAAGCCACTTTTACGGGCTCACAATAAAACGTTCAAAAACGAAACAAACTGCTTTCTTGTGAAATATGTTAAGGAACATCCTTTCCAGGGTAAAGACTTGTGTATAAGGTAAAATAAATAACCAAAAACAAAAATACTCCTCCACACCTTGGGCTATGTTCACAAGTAGCATTTTTTTTGCGTTTTTGCACTTTTGTATTGCTTTCAACCGTGACAAATGCATTCACCGGGAAATGTCATTTTAACATTTTACAACCTTATCTGGCCATGTGCTGTGTGACACATGCATACAGTGCTGAAAAGACATGGGAACAGCATGGGGAAGACCCTTGGAAGCATCTCTGACACCCAGGTCACTGCCTAAAAGTGTGCCCATCAGAAGTGATCCTTTCCGCATCAGAAGATGCAGACTTGCAACTATCCCCATGCAAGTCCTTGTCCCAGGGCAGTGTTCAATTGTACCTCCCCCATTCCTTGCAATGCAAGCGCAAGTATGCAGCCTGCTACCCACCCACCCCCTGGCTGCAATACCATACTGCTTGCTTGCACTTGAAATTGGGCCTTTTCGGCATGGTGGAGGCGGAATCTGGCCACCACGTCATGGCTGCGTCGGCGGCCTGGTATCCATACTCAGTCCCCAGCTGCCCGGCGGCCAGGTGTCTACGCTTAGTCCCCAGCTGCCAGGGGGCACCCGGGTGTCCATACTCGGTCCCCAGTCGCCCCTATTTGTCCCGGTAACCTTCCCCACACTTTTCTTAGCCTGGCCTGCTTTAGGGCAGCATTGGCCGAGCCCACCAGACAACCAGACTCCTCCGGTGGGCCCTGGCTTCTCCATCAGGGGAGTTGAGAGTGCCAAGGTGAGGAGCATGATGATGATGATAGAAGTTAGCATCTGCTTTATTTTCTTGGAATGCAAGTGTAAGTGTGCAGCCTGCCACCCACCCACCCCCAGGCTGCAATACCATACTGCTAGCTTGCTTGCACTTGAAATGAGGCCTTTTAGGCTTGTGGAGGCAGACGTCGACCACCATGTCATGGCTGCGTCGGCGGGCTGGTATCCATACACGGTCCCCAGCCTCCCCTATTTGAAGGACAGCCTAACCACAAACACGTGGACAAGTGAATGTGGCCAGGGATGGTCCATCTCACTGACACCTTCACACTGGGTTAATATTGTGGAAGCCGGGACACAATTGGACACCGGGATGCAACACGTCCTCCAGACATAGAGGATTGCGGGTCCTGGGTCAATCAGGCTTCAACACAAAGTTCAGAAGGTAGACAGCAGCAGTGGTCGCCCTCCTACACAACGAGTAAATTATTCATGATCATGAGGCCATCCATCTCCTTAACTTTCTGTTCCTTGGAATGCAAGCGCATGTATGTAGTAGCGGCAAGGCCTGAGGTGGTCAGCGTTTTGGCGCATATCCTACCTCCTCCGAGGATTGCTGGATGTTTTCCTGCTACTATCCCAGTTCTATTACTCCCGTTAAAACAAAGCTTCAGGTGATGAATGATGGATGAGGTGGTGGCAAAGGAGAAAGAGCAGGAGGAACAGGGACCATTCACATCAATATCAGGCCAGTCAACCACACATGTCTTGTAGGATATGTTTCTGTACCAAAAGGAGCAGTTCGGCTATACAGTTATAGGGCATACAGTGAGTGCAATGCCTACCAAAAATTTCGAGGCACTCCAATGCCCCTTGGAAGTGACATGGAGGTCAGAGGGCCTTAACTAAACCGTTTTTTCCATTTATAGCAACTGGGTCTCCTGTACACTGTTGGCCTAAGCAGTGAATGGAAGGCTTTCCAAAAATTATGAGGAACTGCAATGCCCCTTGAAACAGACGTGGATTACAGCGTACTAAAAACCTTCTACCCATTATTGGGGAGTGGGTTTCCCTTAGTGTTCGCCTATGCATTGAAAAGCAAAAGCTGACTAAAATTAGGAGGAAATGCAATGCCCGTTGGAACAGTCGTGGAGGTTAGAGTTAATTAAAAACAACATTTCAATGCCCGTTGGAAGAGCTGTGGAGTTCAGAGTGGTTTGACAAGACAGTTTTAATGCCCCTTGGAAGAGACGTGGAGGTCACAGTAGCTTAACAAGATGGTTTTAATGCCCCTTGGAAGAGACGTGGAGTTCAGAGTAGCTTAACAAGACGATTTTCATGCCCCTTACAAGAGCCATGCAGTACAGCATATTAAAAACATTATTCCCATTATAGGGGAGTGGGTCTCCCATAGTCTTTGCCTATGACTTCCAAGCAAAAGCTGCCAAAAATTAGGACAGAGGAGCTTGCAATGCTGGCAACACGGACCACGGTCACCCTGGTGGTATAGATGTGGTGGAGGCTGAGAATAAGGAGAAGAGCAATATACAGTCAAAATGAGGAAGCGTATACCCATGTGTGGGTGTGAAGCGGTGCATTGGAATACACCTCCCGAAATAACACAGTGGATTTGACTTTATGTTACTCTGCTGTCATTTGGTGGTGATGAGAAGTCAAGCCCAATCCAGCCCTTAATCATTTTGATAAGGGTCACCTTGTCAGCATTGTCAGTTGACAAGAAAGTGCGCTTATCAGTTATAATTCCTCCAGCAGCACTAAAAACACGCTCCGATAACACGCTAGCGGCAGGGCAGGCCAGGACCTCCAAGGCGTACAGAGCGAGTTCATTCCATGTGTCCAGCTTGGATACCCAATATTTAAAAGGCACAGAGGAATCACGGAAGATGCTGGTATGGTCGGCAAGGTACTCCCTCACCATCTTTTGAAACTTTCCACTCCTTGTGAGAGTACCCCGCGCCTCAGGGCCTGTAAGCTGGGCGGGTGTCAGAAAACTGTCCCAGAACGTTGACAGTGTTCCCCTGCATCTGCTGGATTGGAGTTGCGTCTCTCTCGCCTGTACTCCTTGGTTGGGCAACGAACTGTGACCTCTGCCGCTAGAGTGTTCAGATGGGAATTTTTTTTTTTAACAGTTCTGCAGCAAGGGCCTTCTGGTACTGCCCCATTTTTGTAGACCTCTCAACCTCAAGAATAAGAGAGTGAAAGTTCTCCTTGTAGCGGGGGTCTAAAAGTGTCACCAACCAGTAATGACTGTCACCCAACATTTTGACAACGTGAGGGTCACGGTTAAGGCAGCGTAACAAAGTCAGCCATGCGTGCCAGGCTGGTAACGGGCAAGACTTCCGTGACGACGGACCATGCTCTCCTCCTCCTCCTCCCCCCTGTCCTCAGGCCGCCCACGCTGAACCGACTGTATGACAGTTGTACAGGTACTACCGTCTACAGCGCATGATACCAGCTCCTGTTCTTCCTCATCCTCCTCCTCCTTCTCTCCCTCATTGTCCCCCAATGCGCGTTGGGATGAGATGAGCCTGGGCTCTGTGTAATCGCCCGTTACGGCTTCTTGATCCATCTCATCATACTCTGGCTGCAATGCCTCCTCTGGCTGCAGAGAGCGTTGCAAAAGACGGACAAGTGGGATGCTGACGCTAATGATGGCATCATCGCCGCTCACCATCTTGGTGGACTCCTCAAAGTTTGTCAGGATGGTACATATGTCAGACATCCAGGTCCACTCCTGAGATCTTATGTGTGGAGTCTGACCTGAATATCGACGGCCTTGTTGCAGCTGGTACTCCATAACTGCTCTCTTCTGCTCACAAATCCTTAGCAACATGTGGAGGGTAGAGATGCAGATGTGTTATGTGCAGCATGAGACGGGGCATTATCCTGCATGAAAATGATCTTGCTGCGGAATGCACGGTTGTTCTTCTTGAACCATGGAAGGAAGTGCTGTTTGAGAAACTCAACATACATTATGGAGTTCATCTTTACCCCTTCAGGGATCCTAAAAGGGCCGACAATCTCTCTCCCCATGATTCCAGCCCAAAACATTACTCCACCTCCTCCTTGTTAGCGCCGCAGCCGTGTTTGCATGGGGTGTCCATCAACCAGCCATCCTCCACTCCATCCATCTGGACCATCGAGATCATTTCATGCATGATAATGCCCCGTCTCATGCTGCACATAACACATCTGCATCTCTGGCTGCTATGGGCATAAAAGGGGACAAACTTATGGTGTGGCCCCCATGCTCCCCTGACCTCAACCCCATTGAGAACCTCTGGAGCATCATCAAAAGGAGTGTCTATGATGGCGGGAGGCAGTTCACATCTAAGCAACAGCTCTGGGAGGGTATTCTGTCCTCATGCAAAACAATTAAAGCAGAAACCATCCAAAACCTGACAAATTCAATGGACGAGAGAGTTCTGAAGCTCCTTTCGAACAAGCGGTCCTATGTGCAAATGTAACATCACCTAGAATAAAGTTTTGAGTTGAAAACTGTTTGATTTCAGTTTGTAATAACCTGCTAATGCTTCTAATTTCAAAAATGACCATTTTTTTGTTCTTTATTAAAATGAAAAGGTTGAAAACTCTGCTGTGCATAATAATTTGGAACATGCATTTTGAGTGCAGTTTGAGTGTTTTATTTTGTTTTAAATATACTGTTATCATAGGCAGTTTGTACAAAAACCTTTCAATTGTACTCTAATAGTTATTTGACTGAAAAATTACAATGACTACAATTCATATAGGTAATTTTTGAAAATCTGAGAAAATATTATTTGCATAATAATTTGCAACACAGTGTATATCTCTCCCTAACTCAGCAGCACTCTCCCTACACTGTCTGATCCCGGGCGACTGTGTCCAAGATGGCGGCGCCCGGTTTTAAATACTCGAGGTGACGCTGTGCGGCCAGCCAATCACTGTAATGCCCACAAACAACATGGCTGCGGCATTATAGTGACTGGCTGGCAATCCCTGCATGTTCATTGGCTCTGTAAAGAGCGCCAAACGTGCAGGGCGGAGACCCGAGCTCCCGCCCGAGTAACCCGAGTAGCGAGATGCTCAGGCGTGTACCGAGCAGTGTCGAGCATGCTCGCTCAACACTATTAATAAACCTATAATTCATCACAATTTTGCCAAATGCAAACTAGAACCCAATTTCCCACTTCACTATTTTCTTATATTTAAATGTAACTTTTATTTGATATCCAGAAGCCTAAGGAAAATTTAGAATAAAAAATATGCAGCCACTATTATTTCATTTCTACATGCATGCTAATTTATTATCCACATTACTACGTAACTGACCATTAGATCTTTGTTTAGCAATTGGAGAACTGCATGTGCATAATCTACCTGGTCTTAATTCATGAGGTCCCTATTCCCGTCTATTAAAAATATTAATTCTATTCCACCAACATGTTTCACTGTTCATGTTTCAAGGCAGCCTTCATGTCTCTTCCTCACGTACACCTTGCCTTTGTTTTGTTTTCTTTAGAAAACACTGTGTTCTATACTGTTTCTTTTGGCAGAACTCTGCTTGTCAAGAGATGATAAATCAGATAGGTCTCATCTAAGCTGACGAAGCTGTGGTGAAACAAGTGTTAGGTCTCTTGGTGGGTGAGCTGATCATATCCATGTATTACTAACTTTTTGTGTGAATGTCATATGTAATCTCCTATATATACTTACCCTTTAAAACCATTATGGATTACTAACTTGACTTTCATAAAAGGAGTCCCTTCTGTGAAATACTTTTTTATTATTAATATATGATAGATTTGAAGCCCAATTTATGGCCATTAATAGACTTGTAAACTGATACGCACTTTATGGTAAGCTACATTTGGTAGGTCCATGCACACATGTACTTATATTTACTACGATTAGCTCACCCACCAATTGTTTGTTTGTCCTTTTCTGTGTCTGAATCTGCTTGAAATGTATTGTATACATATACAAATCTTTTTAATTTAATCCAATAAAAGTAAGTTTTATGAAAGACATTGTTGCATTTTTTGACCTGGCACATCCTTTTCTCTTTTTGGTTATTTTTCAAGAGAAGAGAATGGCCATTACAGGCACAGTGAAAGTTTAAAGCAGGGTTGGAGGAGAATGCACTGAAACACATCACAGCCAGGTCCTCCGCCTCGTCAAGTGTCCATGCTTAGCCGGTACAGAGTTGAGTATTGACTTTGGATAGCAATGCCTGTCTCTTTGTGTGCAATCTCAATACTAAGCAGTCACCCCCTCCATGAAATGGGGTCATCGATATTTTGCACCTGTGTAGCCGCAATCTTTATATGGGTCTGCTGCACCCTGGTAATGCATTTAGGTCTGAAGATCTGAGCAGGTAAATACTGCTGCTTATTTTGCGGTGTTTTTATTTTTTTTAGTCTTTACATGGACTAGCACTCTATCTATTTTGTTGCTAGTCTTCTATCAACTGGTGAATAGTTTTCAGTCTGATTTGGTGCTCCTGCACCCATGAGTCTGGAGTACGGTGTTTCTTTGGTTGGAGTACTCAAGTTAAGTTTGGACACTTCTATTCCCAACTGTCCGAATAATAACATGTAGGGACTCTAACCAGTAGTGCTATGTACTCGGTTATTGTGGGCCCAGAGCAGTCCAGGCAAATAATTTGGCCACCGCAATTTCTTGTCTCCCTCTAGCGTTCGAAGCATCTGCAGCAGTGTTTGATTAAATCGCTCAAAGGTGCCATGTCCCTGTGGGTGATACGGTGTTGTTCCGAACCTCTGAATCCAATATATCTCATAGAGCTTTTCCATGAGAGCATGCTCCTTGGTCAGAGTGAATCGTCCTCGGACATCCATATACCTGAATGAAGGGCTTACACACGACCCTAGCCACAGTCTCTACAGTTTCGTCGCGGGTCGGTACCGCCACCACAAACTTTGAAAAGTGTTCCGTCATTAATTAACAGTACTGTAGTCCTCCTGTGGCAGGCCCGACCAGTAGATAATCGATCATGAAGATCTCCAGGGGTGCAGTTACATAGTTACATAGTTTATAAGGCCGAAAAAAGACAAGCGTCCATCCAGTTGACCGGTGACTTCAGTCGGCACCCTCTGCTCCGGTGTTTTCACCAGCTCGCAAGCTCTGCATTGCTGGTAGACTTCTCTGATGATCTGCTCCAGCTGAGGACAGTACACAAATCATCAAATCCACTTGAAAGTTTTCTCTGGCCCGAAATGGGCACTTTTCTCATGGCCCTCTTTAGCCACACTCCAAGCTAGGCTGCTAGGAATCACGACTTGCCACTTCTTTTCTCTCTCTGATGGCAAATACACTGTCCGGTACATTACTCCATCTTTAACACAAAGTCTTTCCACTGATACAGAACCTTCCAGCCATCTGAGGATAATTCGACCCGAGCAATCACTGAAGGGCATTTCCCTTCTAGTAGTCAGCCCTTGATCTTCCAGATTACAGGGTCATCATCTTGGGTCTGGGCTCATTTGGCTGGTGTCGATAGCATATATCTTAGCTTGCTTATAAGGTCATATATTTCCTCCTGGAAGGGTATGTGCACACAAAATCTTTTTTATGTGTGCGAACCTGATGAGTTTTTCAGAAGGAAGACGCTCCAGGACACACTGGTGTATTTTGGAGTCTTTACAGTCATTTTTTTCAACGTCCTTTTTCTATTATTTGTATTGAATAAACAAATGTGCGGCTTTCAAAATGAAAGCAGCTTGAAGAATAGATTGGTCACTTATTTAATTGCTTTGCTAAAAAAAGCTCCAAAGACTGGACACATGCAAGGCAAGTTGATTTTAAAATGCACTGCATATGTTCATTCTTTTTAGTGTTTATTTAGCGCTTTGTCAGGTGGGTTATGGAGCATTCCTGCCTTAAAAAAGTTTTTGGTGCACATACCTTTAGACATGATCATAGGGACTGCACTTCCGACTTTTGTGCCTTTTGTTTTAGATGTCTGTTTGTTCTCTGTATATACGCTGTCTAATGTTGCTATTTTATTGAGTGAATGTAACTCCGAGAATAAAGTACATAATACACTATTTAAGATTGTGTATACATTTAGTACCACAGTGTGGATTTCTGCAGCACCTAAAAATGTAAATCTGACTATACTTTTATAATCTATAGTCACTATATAGTCAATATAACTAATGGCCTTTGCTCTGCTGCCAGTCCTTCTGTCTATGAGACCGATACACTTTTTCTTCATGTTCGAAATGGCGGCTTCAGAGGCATGGGGAACTCTGTGAAAGTCTTAAAGGGAACTGGTCACGTCGAATAATGCTATTAACTTACAGATATAGGGTTAATAGTGTTAAAGAGATGTTTAAAACTGAAAGGACAGCACCCGGGAGAAAATGAACTTTGACTGACAGCTGGCTCTGCTCTTAAGCATTGCATAGTCGGCAGTCAATTAAAGTGCCGGGATGAGTTTACAGCCACCACTCACAGTCTCCCACGAGGAATAAAGATAATTTTCTTACGCGTGCCGCACTTTCAGTATGGCGGTTGGGCACCTTCCTCACACTACTAACCTGCAAATTAACTCTATATCTGCAATTCAGTAGTGTTATCCATTTTGATAGGGTCCCTTTAAGCATTCCTCCTTTTCTCTCATTGTTGCAAGATGGACACAGCACTGTAGTCCTTGGTGCTTGTCCATCCCTTGCGTGATTAGATGATTTGAGCCAGGACTAGTCTGGGGGAAGTGACACATGGCCTGGCTCATATACATACCATATGACAAGCTGCAGAATAAACTAGCTTTCACAAAACACAAATGTGAGGCTGTAATTTCAAAATCTTTATTATAATGCTGCTATCAGCATATATATAACTACAGATTACAGTGCTTTGAGGACCTGACAGGTCCCCTTTAAATAGTGATAAAGTGCTTAAATCAGAGGTCTCTCAAGACCTAATCATAGCTACCACCCATTATAAAGTGCAAAAATTGTGTACCATATGAAGTGACACAAAATTCATCCAGACCACAGGTAGTGACCATACATACACCCTATTTATATTTCGCCATCGCTTATTCTGGGGTAAGTGAACCTGACAGTGCTAGATATCAATTTATATAAATGTAAAATAATTTATATACTTATATTAAATAAGCCTTTTCCAATCAGAGCAGTGATGACACTTGAAACATAATTTAGTCAAATCAGTAAATCATTAATGCTATGTATCCTGTCTGGGGTGAGTGGAATAATCCACCAAACATAACAGCCAAATAAGAGTTGCAATGAGAAGGAATTGGGGAGAGGCAACAAATAATGTGCACCCAGCACGTATTGCTTGTCACATTGACATCTTGCTGTGTTTTTGTGATGCACAAGTTTCAACGTCTAGTCCGGATATCATCCCATTTCCCGGGATGAAATGGCTAAACCAGTGTTGGTCATCTTGTTTGCCCTGTATAATTGCTGGTAGATATTACTAGGTCTGGAGAGACCTCCAATTCGTTTTAGCATTTGACTGATACTCTTTATTTGCGCTTGTAGATATGGTTTCTTACTATTTGAGTGATGTTCTTTTACCTCCGTTTTATCTTGTTATATAATTAATAACGTGTATTGGTTATTAGATCACATAGTTATTACCACTTGCAAGTCAATTGTACACATAAAATTTTACTCTTCAGTAAATCGAAGTTTAGAAAAGTTTCCCTGGATAATAGAATATATATACACTTTTTATGAAAGAGCTATTAAACCTTACCATAGAGACTGAGCAATGCAGGGTAGTGGGTTTCGTCATTTTCCCTTGCTAATTGTGTCCTGAGTGTAACAGTGTCAGATTTCTCCAGTGCCTTCAATAAAGACTCGTCTCCAGCTATATTTAAGCCCTCAGCGCTGGCATGACAGAATAAAAATAGATGTATGGAAATGGAGGCATTAGTAATACACATAAAGGGATTAAGAAATACCAAATAAGTGCCTTAAGAATTAAAGCCTAGTGAGGTCTTGTGAATATTCAGAAATGTTTGGATTTTGCAACGCTTTAAATATTTAATAGGAGATTTTTATAAAATGGAACAGTTTTTTGTTACTGGTTATCGCACCACTTGTACCTTTATCAGTTGGATTAACCAAATTTTGCCCATGCCTAAAGTCACCTTTAAAAATACATTGTATCAGAATATTATGGAAGTTGTATATGATAGGGCATATTTCCATATTTGCTATACATACATATTATATAATTAATAATATACATATACTCATTTGTATCTAGTTATAGAATGTGTCATATATCCACGCAAAAAGCAATGATCTGAATATTGTATCTTACTAAGTTCTTCATACATTCACGGCACATGAGTTACAAAGCCCTGCTGCAAGCAAGCATGCGGAGATGAGCTCTACAAACGTCATTGCATTGATAATGTAACGTTAGCATTCAGCATCACACAGTTCACATATTCCTCTAGGTACCTGCTCAACGCTCTTCCTGCAGATCATTGAAATGGATGAAGATCTGGAATATTTTCCATTCATTTGGTCACAGTGTTATCACAGTGGTGTTCCCTGCAGAGTCTGACAAATCATGCTGCTTGTTCTGACCTGCCCAGTGTGTTACCCAGCAATGATTGGTTTGGCTCAGCAAACCGAAAACTGAATATCTCAGCCCCCTGTTAGGTTTAGGGAGGGGAGCGAGATTTTTTCAATATTTGTTCATCAGATTACAGAAAATTCCTGGCAAAAGACAAGAACATATGGTTTACCCAGGGGAAAACGTGACAGTGAAATTTTACTTTAGAGACACTTTAAAATTAGGGAATAAATACAGGAATATAGACCACAGCATTCTTAAAGGGGTTGTTCAGTCTTAAGCTATAAGTCTGCAGTCACTATGTCAGTGGGCAGATTTCTCATAGAGAACACAGGAGCGCTCCTGTGTATGGGAGAGTCGGCTGAGATGACTGTTGGCTGAATGATTGGCTGCAGCATCGATTAGCGGACTGTCATCTAATGTGTATGGCCAGCTTTAGTCACAAGCTCACACACAGACTTAACTCATTCTGCAGCCAGAAACGTGCAGCGAAACAAAGGGCTTGATTAATCAAGATTGACATCATTCACGCCGGTCTTGATGAGAGGGCGTACTGGAGTCAGATGCTCCTGATTCATGAAGTTGTGCCCACCTCTTCATGAATCTGGAGTGTCTGACAAGTGGTGCGCTTTGCCAGAAATCTGACTCAACTCAGGTACTGGAATGAGATGTCTGACATAGGGAATGCCACAGCTCATCAGGAAATCTCATTATTTTGTTGAAGCTTGAGAAACTTGTGTCAAAACACCAAACATTGCAAATGTAGGCTCAACTCTGAACTGTGCCTAAATTTTGTGACTCTTCAAAGCTTTTAGGCCAGAATTCTGGTGTGAAAACGTTGATGAATCAGGCCCAAAAAGTCTATAAAAGTAAACTGTGCAAAATTTTAAGTGACACCTAATTGCAAATATTATTTCCAGCCAATTGCAGGAGTCCACTAGTGTGACAATGCGTTCTATAGAAAAAAAAAAATTAGTTTTATTCAAAGTCTCACCCCTATAATTGTTACACATAATGATCTGTAATATCCTTTAAAAAATCATTTCTTTTGGTTGAGTTTAAAAAGTTGCTCAATGTCCTCAATGTCAGGCTTTGAACACTTAATAGCCGTTAAAATTGGATTTGGGTAGTTTTAATATACAGCAGCAATAAGAGCCCCACCAGTCCTTGAAACGCTCTCCAATTTGCTTATTTGTAATGAATATTTAATATTAGTTAATATTTCCTACTTCAAAGTAAACTTGCCAAATTACAGACAATATTCAGTATTATTCACTGTTTTAGGTAAGTCTAATCTCTAAATATTTAGGCAGGAGCCTACACCTCTCCCATTGTGTCTTTTACTGTTTTAGAAAATTTCTGCCTGAAATTCACTTACTTTCATCTATAATAGTAATTTGCAAGTGTTTATGAGTGATATTAGGGTGATTTGCAGCAACTAGGGTAAAGTGAAGTTTATGTCATTCGACACGACCAGTAGTAACACTGGTACAAAGGCTGGTGCGTGCATCCTCTTGCAGCAGAAACTTCAGAAACAACTACTGAGTTTGCCATGTAGGCACGAGCTAATTATTGCAAGCGTGTTTAATAAATTGTGGCCGGCATCCACAGGTCAAAATATAAAGTTGTTCGAGAGATTTTCGGCTGCCTAGAATCAACTGGATAAAACCAAGTTTTCAGCTGGAATGGAAGATGACAGTTTCAACTGAGCTAGGTCCACTTAAGGAGTGTCTAGTTGAATTTTGCACCAACCAGCTTGCATAATGCCATCCAAGAGTGATTACAAGGAATTGTTAACACTGGCACTCCTGTTCCTTGGTTCGCCAACAAACCCAGATGTACACATCAACACTCCAGGCGCCTACCATCGAACCCGATGGATGGCCAAAGTGATATACGCTCTGAAAATCTTCATGTTTCGTCACCAATTTCATTTAACTCTGACAGAGTTAAAAAATCTCCGTCAATTTTGCACTGTCTGCTTATACTTGAAGGCTTGGTACCTCTGTCAGATCCCAGCCACATCGCCGCAAAATGACTTGACATTACTGCAAGAACTTCTAGCATACAAAGGAATCAACGCGCCTGTTGCTGAGGCAGCAATAAAAACTTTTTAGAGACACCTGTGGTACCTCAGTGAGATTCTGGTGAGTCTGATTGTTTTTGACTGTGAGGTTCCAACTGCAGAAAAGGTTGAGATGATACTGGCTCTGCAGAAGGAAGGCAACAATGTCTGCTCAAATTGTGTGCAGCTTGCCGAAGACCTTGTGTTACACAAGAAGCTTCATCACTTCATGTCGTCCAATATTAAAAAAAACTTAGATACACTAGAAATAAATCAAGATTTTCCTCATCAAGATCCTTGTCTGTGGCACACTAATGAAAGTTACATCGATGTATCCTCAAATGTCGCCAGATTGAAAATCGTGAATGAGGCCGCTGAACGCTCCATTGCACGTATTAGTACAATCAATTCATCATTGAGCACTCAAGAAGACCAGAAACAGTTTATTCTCCAGTGTGTGGAGAAGCATCGCCATGACTATCCTGAGCCAAATAAAGCGTGTTTCGTTAAAATAAGTGAAACTGTGAAACTACTATAATGTTGTACATCTACTTTGCTGCAAGACAATAATTAAAAATAATTTTTAGTTTTGTGATGATTGAGCAATGTTACAAAACTTTATGCATGTTACAATCACACCAAAGGGAATTAGTCCCAGGGGCGAGACCTAAAAATTGATACAAAATTTTTTTGACTGTCACCCTAGAGTCCACTCTTCTTAAAGAGCAAATGGACAGAAAGACTGATACTTCTCTTCAGGGGGTCTAAGATTCTGCTGCCTTTTCAGTTTCAGTTGCCTCTTCTTCAGTTACAAGAGTTCTGAGGATTTGGCAGTTAACCCAGATAGTCAATCAATGATATTCAAGGGTGTGTACCAAGAAATTACATTCTCAAATCTGTTCCAAATATAAAGCTTGCTGTGAAAATCCTATCTAATTTAAATTTGGATACCCTGAGATTGAGTTCTAAAGTTCTTACCCAATTAATCTCGTCTCGAAATGCTCTCCGACTCCAGTAATGGACAGGTTGGAGGAAAATACTAGGGAGCAAAGAAAGTGTAAATAGGGTTTTAACCGATTAAAAACAAGATAAAATAAATGAATGCACACTCACCTGGTGTTGTTGCACATTGCAATAATTGAATGGCAGAAAATTAGCTGCTGCAGGACATGGGTCATCAGACCAAAGGAAATGCTGTCCGGATAAATTGTGGGTTTCCTGTACTGCTGGTATACTCCTAAGGAGAAGCTTGTAGGTGAAGAGTTCTTAAAAGGATTGTTTATTAATGGGTTACAAAGTCAACACGTTTTGAACTTATCAAAACTTCTTCCTCAGGACATAACCTTTTTCAAGGTATAAAAAGAATAAGGTTTTGTCCTGAGGAAGAAGATTTGATAACTTCGAAACGTGCTGAATTTGTAACCCATTATTGTCTTCAAAAATACTATAGAAAAAAGGGGGAGGTTAATAATTTGTGAACATAAATTCCCTTTAAAACATTTACTTTTTATTGAATATCATTAAAATTCACCAACGAAAAAAACCCAGTTGTGTAACTAAATGGATACCGGTTTCCCTTGTCGAAAGATAAAGGAAAACCACTCTGACCTCAATGTGTCCCTAGTCCGTACCTAAAGCTGGTAATGCCTGCCAACGGAGGTCGGCACCCTAGGTCACGAGAATGGAGCCCCCGCTCCTTGGTGGCTGTCCCTTCTGTCCCTGTTAGGAGTCTACTGCTGATATACTAATAAAGACGAAAAACAGATGGTATAGATTTCCCTCAAGTCTAGACTACAGTTAAGACTTCTTGACATACATGTTGTTCTTTGGTAGTTGTTTTGTGTATTTTTTGAGCCATGATTTCATTACAGCTGACTCATCCAAAAATGAAAAATGCTCACAAGCAATGGCATCCATATAATCCTCTGTGACTAACATTTTCAGCCTCCTGATGAACCAAGGGAAAACTTTCCGGAAACGCGTCGAGGTGACATCAGAAACATGAGAAGTGCAATACTCATTTCATTATATATGAGTCTTGTGATTGAAGAGGCTATTTTAGAAATACTATAATGGTTATACTCATTTATCATATATGAGTCCTCTGAACCGTTAATGTCCAATTTGCATTGTTTTTGCTAAGTATCTATATACGCCTAGAAAATAGACCGGTTTTCTGAACAATATATATGTGCATATGTAGCCAGCATTATGCTAGAAATAACACAGTCTATGAATAGGTGACTTCAGAAACATAAGAAAGACTTATATTTATGTATTATAACTTATCAGACAAAGGTGTGTAGTCTGAGAGGCGATTGCAGAAACATTTGGTGCCTAATTCATGTATCAGACTTGAGTCTTGTCAATTTATTTGGACTGGTCTGTACTGGTTAGGCAATCCTGCTGGGTCCCGGGCGGATGAATCTGCTCCTTTTGGCACATATGCCTGAAGTGTCCCGGGTGAAAAAATCTGTTCTTTGAAACATGTATTTATCATATATATATAGAAGGAGAGGAGAGGGTGTTTGGACCGCTCATACTGACTACCTGAACTGCTATAATCAAAGCAAAAAATACGCAAAACAACTACCAAAGAACAAGATATATATCAAGAAGTCTTAACTGTAGTCTAGACTTGAGGGAAATCTATACCATCTGTTTTTCATCTCTAATAGTATATCAGCAGTAGAATCATAGAATCATAGAATCATAGAATGGTAGAGTTGGAAGGGACCTCCTGGGTCATCTGTCCCTTCTGTCACTGTAGACTCATAACAGTGACAGAAGGGACAGCCACCAAGGAGCGGGGGCTCCATTCTCGTGACCTAGGGTGCCAACCTCCGCTGGCAGGCATTACCAGCTTTAGGTACGGACTAGGGACACATTGAGGTCAGAGTGGTTTTCCTTTATCTGTCGACAAGGGAAACAGGTATCCATTTAGTTACACACCTGGGTTTTTTTCGTTGGTGAATTTTAATGATATTCAATAAAAAGTAAATCTTTAAAGGAAATTTATGTTCACAAATTTGTAACCCATTAATAAACAATTCTTTTATCAACTCATGGCCTACAAGCTTCTCCTTATGAGTATACCAGCAGCTCAGGAAAACCACAAATTATCTGGACAGCGGTAATGGTCAGGTGACAGTCTTCAAAAAAACACTCTTGTTCTCTTCCCTTTCAGCCAGCAAATCTTGTGGTTCTTAGAGAAATAAAGGAATTTCTTAACAGTCCTAAGAAACAGAGATGCTTCAAAATCAGGAATGAAATTTCCTCCATTTATAAAAACAAGCCTTTTGAAGGAGATACTATAGATTTGAACTTTTGACAACAAACTTTAATTTCTTCAGTTGAGAGCAGGATAAACTTTAATTTCCTCAATTAAGAGCAAAATTATCCTGCTTTTCATCTACTAGGCAAAAGACTTTGTCTGACTCCTGAGGGTTTTCTTTCAGAGGGGTTTCGTCAGATTTCTTCAACATTTGTAATCCAAAAATGGCTGGCACATCTGGTGTTAAAAATTAGGCTATATTTAATCCATATAAAAAAAACAAACAAATGTCTCACAAAAGACCACATGGCAGACTATTGTGTTTCAGGTGCATACATTGCCCTTTCTCATAGTCTAAGATATGCAGAAACACATCAGTCTGCAATGTGATCTTTCATAGGATGTGTATTTTTTATATGGACTAAATAAAACATTAATAATTTTTTAGCTTCAGATGTTACGTGCATTTTTGGATTATGAATATTTGTTGCTATGGATCAACAATGGAGCCATGCACTCCTTCCATGTGAAGTCAGTGGACTATACAGTATATTCCGACAGTGGTAAGCTAGTGAGGTAGTGAGTATTTTTAACTTACAAATTCCTCCAACCACTTAGTTCATCGACAGAAAGAATCAAAGAGTTCATCAATTGATCCAGGACTATTGGAAGAAAATCACTCTAGAAAAAGTTCAATACCATCATCAAGGCACTAGCATCTATTCAAGGGACTTTACAGTCCTCAAAAAAAGAAAGAATTTGGCATTTGGTCATCAATTTAACCTTCTTTAACAAATTTCTACTGAAGAAAAAGTTTTGGATGAAAACAATTTGTTCAATGACAGCATTCCTACCAGGTGATTTCTTTATTACCATACACCTGAAAGACACTTACCCTCATTCTAGTTCTTTGAGCACACAGGAATTTGTTTTTAGACTGGCAGTTATTTGCAATGGAATAATGTGCCATTATCAATTCACTTGTCTCCCCTTCAGCCTATAAATCAGCCCCAAGAGTCTTTATGAAGGTAAGTCATAATTCTTGCTGCGTATCTCAGATTTCAATGGGTCTTTTTTTATACCTTACCTTGATGATTGGCTCATGAAAATCCCTTCCAAGGAGTCTCTCATTCATCACCCTAATTTCACCATAGATACTCTGTCAAGTTCTGTCCCTGGTACAGGTGAAAATTTGCCTGGCAATGAGGGTCTTAGGTTTTATGACTACTTCACTGCATGCAGTTCATTGGGTCAGAGTTCATAGTAAACTTCACAGTAACATTCTGCATCAGTGGAATAGATCACCTCTAGGCTTGGACATAGTAATGACAAACTAATTCTGACCAGGCATGATCTGTCCTGGTGGCCCCAGAGTATCAATATATGCAGGGTAATGGTACAGTATTTTCCAATAGTTATGAAATTATACTAACTTCAGATTCCTCTGCAATTACATGGGAAGCCAATGCAGAGGATTTGTGGGTACAGCACATGTGATTGGAGTCAGAAGCTCTCCTATCCTCCAATCTCCAGGAACTGCCTGCCATTTGCCTAGTTCTTTGTCATTTCCAACATCATCTTTAGGATCACAAAGTTCTGGTCCAGTCAAAAAACTTGGCTTACACGTTTTATCTAAACTAACAGATGGGGACTGTTATGGATCCGGGTGGTGGAACCTCTGTGCTGCGGTGCAAGGAGGGACCAGAGGGGCGTAACTAGGTATCAACTCGGACTGACCAAGGTCGCACGACGGCTCAATTGACTCCGTGAACCAGGGAAGGACCGAGCAGAGGGACCAGGTGCTACTCTGGACCAGTCCTTGTATGAGAGCAGGTGACTCCCACGGGTCAGAAGGCAGGGACTGACAGGTACAGCAGATGAGCATGGCAGGCAGGCTGACGGATGATCCGGGTAGATGGACTGGCAGACACCACGGGTAACTGGCAGGAGCCTCCAGATAGGCTGGCTGGTAGGCACGGTAGGTAACTGGTACGTTCTCCGGGTAGGCAGGCAAGCCTGGCCCATAGACAGACTGGCGGGTTTGGACCGTAGGCAGACCGTCGGGCTGGAGAGTGTACTTGGCTGGCGGAGACAGGTAGCAGGTAAAGGCTCCGGATAAGCGTACTGGCCAAGCCCATAGACAGACTGGCTGAATGGGCTGTAAGCAGACTGTCGGGCTGGACTGGTAGTCAGGCTGGCGGACTGGTAGTCAGGCTGGCAGTGGGTCCTGAGGGCTGAAGCAGAGTTAGTACACAGAGCTACAACCTTGCACGGGCACCTCCATTTTGGAGGAGGTGCCTTTTATCTGAAAAGTCCTCCGGCCATTGGCCGGGGACTCCTTAGGACGGCGCGCACGGCCCCTTTAAGAGGGAAGGAGCGCGCGCCCTAAGCACAGTGCCCGGAAGCTTCGCGCACCGGCAGCAGCAGGAGAGCCGGAAGACACTGGGCCAGGAGCGCAGCGGTAAGGGGGACGGCGTCTCTGCCTGTCAGGGGGCAGAGACGCCGATGCTACAGGGACCAGGCCTCCCCACCTCATCAAGGAGTGTCATCTGATCATTTCTTGGGCAATGAAGTTTCTCCTGGTTATCTGAGCTGATTATATAAAGGAGAGTTGAATGTAAACACAGACTGGCTCAGCAGGAATTTTCTAAGCCCTTGAGAAGAGTTTTCATCCAGAAGTGTTCAACCACATTGTCAGGATCTTCCGTCTTCCACTTCTAGATGTCATGGCGACCAAAGAAAACAGGAAGATGATCAAATTTTGTTTACTATACAGGTGAGATAACCCAGATCACCTGGATGGCTTTTCAATATCCTTATCCTTATCCTGGAGATACATCATGACTTGTGTGTTTATACTTTTTTTCTCTAATTAAGAGAGTACTCAACAAGATTCTAGAAGATCAGCCTCAAACCATTGCTAGTCTCCCATTTTGGGTGAGCAGGATCTTGTTTACGAACAATATAAAGATAAAGCGGATCCAGTAAAAACCTTTAGGCTGTGTGCCCACGATGCGTTTTTTAAGCGTTTCCGCAGCAGCAAAAACGCTGCAGAAACGCTTAAAAAACCCATGGTAGAAGGCCTGCCATGTTCCCCAATGATAATCCGCATGTGCTGTGCACATGCTGCGGAAATTTCCGCTGCGGATTATCATTGCGGAAAAAAAACGCAGCACTACCAATTATTTTGCGGAAGTGCTGAGTTTTCGCCGCCATTGACTTGCATTAGAACGCATGGATTCCGCTTCACTAGATAAGCACATGCGGAATACATGCATTCAATGTGCGGATGGTACCCAGGTCTAGAGAAGAGGAGACTCTCCTCCGGACCTCGGTACCATAGAAAACTGTAAAAAAAAAAAAAAAAGAATAAAATAAAAAATAAATATATACTTACCTTCCGGCGGCCCCCGGTGCGCTCCTCCTCTCATGCCGGCAGATCGCGATGGACTGGAGGACATGGGCTGACGTCATAGTCATGTGACAGGTCACGCGACGCTGACGTCGGCAGGTCCTTCAGTGTACCGCGATCTGCCGGCAGCCGGGACCGAGCGAAGCAAGACGCCGGGGGCCATCGGAAGGCAAGTATTTATTTATTCTTTATTTTTTGACATTCTCTTGGGTCACACTATATAAATCCATGCCGGTTGCATGGATTTATATAGTGTGACCAAGTTGTCAAGCACTTTCCAAGTGATGCTAAAATCGCTTGGAAAGCGCTTGTCAACCCACATGCGCAAATGCATGTGAAGAACGCTTCACATCCGCATGTCCCTGGCAGGAAAAACGCATGTACAATCCGCATGTACAATCCGCATGCGTTTTTTTCTGCCAGGGAGATGCAGAAACGCTCAGGAAAAATCCGGAGCATTTCTGCATCGTGGGCACATAGCCTTAAAGTCAATTGTCCGTTATATCGGATTACTCAGCCCTCGGCAATCTGTAATAGGTGGTGCTGTGTGTAGTCCAGCAACATCTGTGGATCCAAAGCAAAAAAGGCAAGAAAACAGCACTCACCATCAGATGCCGGTGAGAAATCCTTCACTCCGGAATCAACATTCAGATACAGTGGTTGGCTAGGCAGTGCGGGGGTGAGAAGTGGACAACCATTTCACGCACTGACTGCGCTTCTATGGCTCCAATAAGGCAGGTGGTGCGATACGCTCTCGCTTTATAACAAAAGGCAAGTAGTATCTTCCCAAGCACACCTGTGCAATTACCATCATTATTATTATTTATTATTATAGCGCCATTTTTTCCATGGCGCCCTAAAACTTAGCCTTGGGGGACACCGACAGATAGGGGGCGAGATGAGGAGGTGGTGTGTGAGTGAGAGACACAATGTCCGGTCTGTTAGGTATGAAGAGATCCAAGATAGGGCTAAGTCTGTGATGCCAAGAGATGAGAGAGTCTGTAGTAAGAGGGAATGATCCACTGTGTCAAAGGCAGATGACAGGTCCAGGAGTAGGAGGGCGGAGTAGTGTTGCTTGGATTTAGCTGTTAGTAGGTCATTGGTGAGTTTAGTCAGGGTAGTTTCAGTGGAGTGATGCGGTCAGAAGCCAGATTGTAAGCGGTCGAAGAGGGAGCATGAGGAGAGGTGGGAGGACAGTTCAAGGTGGACATGTTGTTCCAGTAGTTTTGAGGCATGGGGGAAAGGTGATATGGGGCGATAGCTAGTCAGAGAGAATGGGTCAAGGGAGGGCTTTTTAGGATGAGTGTGATTGAGGCATGTTTGAAACATGAGGGGAAGACACCAGCTGTTAGTAAAGGGAAGACACCAGCTGTTAGTGACAGGTTGAAGAGGTGGGTTAGGGTTGGGATGAAGACTGTGGTAAGGTTATGGATGAGGTGGCACATCATTAATGTGAACACATGAAAAACAATGGGGACATTATAACAGTGACATTTAAAAAAGAATATTACAAAAACATGTCGAGCTTGTCTCCTATGTTGTGGAAGTTCTCAAGAGGGGTCTTCTGGAAAACACCTCCTTGCCAGAATTTCTAGTTAATAATTATTTTATTTATATAGCTCCAACGTATTCCGCAGCACTTTACAGTTAAGCTTGGACATGTACACACAATAACGACATTACTGAGTAACACATAATTCAACAGTTACAGGAGCAGTAAGAGTCCCGCTTACAAGCTTACCATCTATAAGGAAATGGGGGGGGACACAATAGGTAAAAAGTACCTGTTCTGTATGGCCCAGCCATCATTATAATACATATGGGTTTTCACATAAAGCTGCATGAACCAGTCATCAACCAACACCTGTTTAAGTACCGCCACCAAGTACTATTGGGTACATGGAGGATGTGGAGAACAGGCATTTTCTGAAGAAAGTTTAGAAATGAGGGATAGGGAAGAGTTAGACTAGTGAAGTGAGATTACAGGTCTGTCTATATAGATGTGTTTTTAAAGTACACTTAAATATGTGGGGGCTAGATATTAATCAGATTGTCTGGGGTAGTGCATTCCAGGGAACTGGCGCAGCATGAGAGAAGTCCTGGAGACAGAAGTGGTAGGTTCAGATTATGGAGGATGTTAATCTTACATCAGTTGCAGAACAGAGGACATGGGTATGGTGATAAACAGAGATGAGGGAAGAGATTTATGGAGGTGTGGATAGCTTTGTGGGTGATGGAGATAGATTTCTTTCAGGATGTATTGGAGAGGAGAAAGTTTAGAAGGAAAGAGACCGATTAGTAGAGATTGGCAATAGTTCAGACGAGAATGAATAAGAATGGCCGTAAGAGATTTTGTAGTTTCAAAGGTCAGAAAAGGTTAGATTGTAGAGATGTTTTTAAGGTACAAGAGCGAGTGAGTGATTGAATATAGTGAATAACGGAAAGTTCTGTGTCAAAAATAACCCCAAGACAGTGAATGTGCTGCTTGAGAGTTCTGGTTGAACCACCCAAAGTAACTGCAATATCGGGTATAGGTAGGTTAATAGCGGGAGGGAACGCAAGTTCAGTATTGGAGATATTTAGTTACATATAGAGGGAGGACATGATGTAAGAGACAGCAGACAATACCTGGTATTTTGTTTTAAGGTGGGGGTAATGTCAGGAGAAGAGGTATATAATTGGTTATCATGAGCATATAGATGGTACTGGAAACCAAATCTGCTGATTGTTTGTCCAATGGGGCAGTGTATAGAGAGAAGAGGTGGGGGCCTAGGACTGAACCTTGATAAACTCCAACAGTAAAGCCCCCGTCTCACATAGCGAGATCGCTGCTGTGTCACGGTTTTGGTGACGCAACTGCGACCTCACCAGCGATGTCGCTATGTGTGACACTTTGCAACGATCAGGCCCCTGCTGTGAGGTCGCTGATCGCAGCAAAGTGTCCTGGACCATTTTTTGGTCGTTGCTCTCCCGCTGGTCAGCACACATCGCTGTGTGTGACCAGCGGGAGCAGCGATCAGGCTGGTAACTATAGTAAACATCGGGTTACTAGGGGCACACGCGCACTTAGTAACCCGCTGTTTATCATGGTTACGAGCCTGCTAAAGTGAGCGGTAACCTCCCGCTCACTGTAGCAGAGTGGTAACCATGATAAACAACGGGTTACTAGGAGCGCGTGTGCCCCTAGTAACCCGATGTTTACCATAGTTACCAGCCTGCTCCTGCTTCAGCAGGCTCGTAACCAGGAGCAGGACATCGTGGAAAGATTCTTTCCACGATGTCGCTGCTCCCCTGATCGTTGGTGAGCCAGCCTGTTTGACAGCTCACCAGCGACCACATAGCGACGCAGCAACGATCCCTGACAGGTCGTATCGTTGTCGGGATCGTTGCAGCGTCGCTAAGTGTGACGGGGCCTTAAGGGAAAGAGGAAGAGGAGAGTTAGAAGAACCAGCAAATGATACAGTGAAAGAGCGGACTGACAGGTAAGAGGAGAACCAAGAGAGCGCAGTTTCTTTGAGGCCGATAGAGTGGAGCATAGCGCGGAAGAGCAGGTGACCCACAGTGTCAAATGCAGCAGAATCACCAAGGAGTTGTGACAATTAGATTTAGCTGTTAATAGATCATAAGAGATTTTAGTAAGGGCAGTTTCAGTACAGTGTAAAGAACAGGAAACAGATTGTAAAGGGTCAAAAAGAGAATTATCTTAGAGGTAGCAGATTAGACGAGAGTAGACCACGTGTTCCAGCAGTTTAGAAATGAAGGGGTTTCAGAATGGGAAATTTCATCCATTCCCAGAGAGGTTCCACCTCATGGTCTGGTAGATGATTGGAAAAATCTGAGAGAAAAAGGCCTTGCAGAGGATGTAGTCAAACTTATGGTGTCATCCAGGAAGCCTCCCACCTCTAAAGTCTATAGCCGTATATCAAAACTGTTCTCTTCTTGCTGTTGGTCTCCTCAGGGTATATCCTCCTATTGTATTCCTGATATTCTTAAATCTCCTACAGAAGGATTCAGCAAAGTATTTAACCTCAACAACAATGCTCTGCAATAAATTCTGCATTTGACAGCTGATTGTCTACTGGTTAGTAAGAACCGGTACCTTCTTTGGTATTACATTTAATTTTAGATGGGCTGGTCCAACTTTCTCTTGAATCATTAGAAGTAGATTTTACTTACCGGTCATGGAACGTTTTATTTTTAGTGCCAATTACACCTACCAGTAGGGTAATTCAATCCCTGTCTTCAAGAGAACCTTACCTCACAGTTAATTGAAAGTGCTTAATCCTTTGCACAGCTTCAGACTTTGTACCTAAAGTCTCTTCCATTGAAAATTTTCTTCCACGTTTTCACCTAGATCAAAAGCTTCAGTTTAAGCTCATCTGCTGGATGTAAATAGGGCTGTGTTAATTTATCTAGAAAAGATTTCTTCCTTCAGTCTTCTATTTCTCAGCCCTAGTAACATTAAAAGAGCTTCCAATGCCTCTTTGTCCAGATGGATTAAGTACATTTCAGAAATCTATTCTGTTTTAAGAATTCATTCGCATATAGTAATTAGAGCGTACTCTACTTGTTCCACCTCAACTTCCTGGGCACAATTGGCACAAGTCTCCTTTGATCATATCTACAGAGTAGCCACATGGAATTCTCTGACTATATTTATCAAACAATACGGGCTGGAGATTAATACAAACAAAGACTCAACCTTCACCAGACAGGTGTTTGAAATGGTATCTCATGCCTAACCTTTTTCTTTATTGCCTGCCATATCCCTTCAGTGTGCTGCTAAGGGACAATATGGAAAATTTCAATGTACCTTTCCACGAGTCCAGTTGCAGCACAACATCCCTACCACTAAATTTTATTGTTGCGTATTACCCCTCAGGTAGATCGCACAAAACCAGACGCATATCAGAAACGCATAGGGTGCCTTGGGAGGTATAAGGGGCGGTTGATATTTGTCTAAGAATGGCTTTGATATGGAAGAAGCAGCTAACGCAAAACCCGCGAGCGTTGGGGTTCCGGTCATTTTCTTTCCAGGCCATTTACAGGTTACAATCTGCAATTTATGATTTACTATGCATTTTAAGAATTATATTTGGCCACCAGAGGACATTATTACCATGAATGCTTGAATTATTATTATTTAATTATTATAGCGCCATTTATTCCATGGCACTGTTATGCACACGCCCGGGCTGAGCGGCGTGTGCGTGTGATTGTAGTGATTCCACTGGACCATGAACCGGAGAGTGCCTGGAGGGGCGTGACTAAGTATCTGGCCGATCCGACCAAGATGGCACGACGGCATACGACGCCAGTGCACCAGGGAGAAACCGGGCAGAGGGACCAGGTGCTACTCCAGGTCAAACTCCGGACACGGGGGTTGACCCACACAGGGATTACTGGATCAGGCTGGTTAGGCTGGCGCACAGACTGGAGGGTATAGGCAGGCACGACTGGTATGCAGGCAGGCGGGTAAAGGCAAGCGCAGCTAGAGTGCAGACAGGGAGGCACTAGCAGGTAGGAACACAGGCGGGATAGGACCAAGTACACACTGGGACTCAGGAACAATACAGGTAGAGGGGTACAGGCAAGCACAGCTAGAGTGCAGACAGGGAGGCACTAGCAGGTAGAAACACAGGCGGGATAGGACCCAGTACACACTGGGACTCAGGAACAGGCAGGTTAGGCTGGCACAGACTGGTGGATATAAGCAAACACGGCAGGTATGCAGATGGGTGGATACAGGCGAGTATGCAGGCAGGGAGGTACTGGCCGAAAGGACGGGCTGGAGCACAGAAAGGTTAAGACCCAGTACAGACTGGGTCACAGAACCGCAGATGCGGTAGACAACCACAGCAGAGAGGGAACGCCCGAAGCGGTGGGCAAGAACAGAGCAGGACGGGGCTGCAGGAGCAGCGAGCACAAGCAGGGCAGGACAGGACTGCCGGAGCAGCGGGCAGAAGCAGGGCAGGACAGGACTGCCGGAGCAGCGGGCAGAAGCAGGGCAGGACAGGACTGCCGGAGCAGCGGGCAGAAGCAGGGCAGGACAGGACTGCCGGAGCAGCGGGCAGAAGCAGGGCAGGACAGGACTGCCGGAGCAGCGGGCAGAAGCAGGGCAGGACAGGACTGCCGGAGCAGCGGGCAGAAGCAGGGCAGGACAGGACTGCCGGAGCAGCGGGCAGAAGCAGGGCAGGACAGGACTGCCGGAGCAGTGGGCAGAAGCAGGGCAGGACAGGACTGCCGGAGCAGTGGGCAGAAGCAGGGCAGGACAGGACTGCCGGAGCAGTGGGCAGAAGCAGGGCAGGCTAGAACCGCCGGAGCGGTAAGCAAAGGAGTCAGAGCAGGCTAGGCTGAGTAGGGGGGACAGGGCTCTGTTCACACGGAACAGACAGGAAGGGAAAGGCAGAGCCAGACACCCACAGGGTACTAGCAGAGAAGTAGCGAGTGGACCACAAACTCACAAACGGGAGTACAGAGACAACAAGCAGGAGTTAGGTACGAGTTCAGACTCTGCAGAAAAAGGAAGGGAACGGACATAGAGGCAAAACAGGTAAAGGATAGGAGAGAGTTCAGACTGGAACTGAGTGTACGGAGGAGACCGACACTGCAGCGGAATACAGGAGCGGGTCTGGGAATACGGCCCCCAGAGAGGCAGGACGAACAGGCAAGGTGCGTGTTCAGACAGGACAGACAAGATACAGGAGCAGGTCTAGGTAATCGGCCCCTAGAAGGCAGGAGGAACAGGCTAGGAGCGTGTTCAGACAGGTCAGACAAGATACAGGAACGGGTCTAGGTAATCGGCCCCTAGAAGGCAGGAGGAACAGGCTAGGAGCGTGTTCAGACAGGCCTGGAAATACAGCCTCCAGGAAAGGCAGACAAGAGAACACAGAACGGGACCTGGCACCTTCAGCGTGCAAGCACACACTGAATGAAACACTATGCTCAGGCAGGGATAGATGGGAGCAGCTGAGCTATATACCAGGTGACAGACAGCAATAGGCTGAGGACGCACAAGGGGTGTGACCCACAGCAGGTACAAAAAGCAGGAAGTGATCGGGCGCCGCCCTTAAGCAGCAGAAACAGACACAAACAGACAGCATGGAGGGAAGCCAGAGAGACATTCTGGACAGGAGATCAAGTGCGCGCTCTTGCACAGTGGGAGATGGACCACTATGCAAGGACGCCGCCAGGTATGTTACAGTACCCCCCCCCCTTACGCCGCCTCTTCTTCAGGCCTGCCAGAATCTTCCGCAGGGAATTCGAGGGCCAATTCTTCACTTCGAAGAGATCACTTCCCCTGTCCACCGGAAAAACTGGTCTCCTCTGGGTAGCTAGGATGCTACCTCCCATCCAGCCACCCTTAGCAACAGACGAAACGGGTGGAGTACCAGGAACAGCACACAAGGAAGTCTCTCTCCACATATTTTCAGGTGGCACCCCAGAGGGTACAGGAGACAACTGGAAGTCCTCCACCGGGTTGGAGGGGGACAGAGACTTGGGGGTAATCTCTGCTTCGAGGTACATCTTGTCAAGCTCACAGGAAGAAATAGACGGGTTATCAGGTACATAATGAGGAAAAGTCACTGTCTCTTTGTTTTCTGGTGGTACCCCGGAGGATTCAGGAAACAACTGGAGGTCCTCCGCCGGGTCAGAAGAGTGCAGAGGCTCAGAGAAAACATCTGCTTCAGAGTACACTAGGTCGGACTCACTGGACGAAGCAGGCGAGGTATCGGGTACCGAGTATAGGAAAGTCTCTGTCCATTCTCCACCAGGTGGCACCCCGAAGGGTTCTGGAGACAACTGGCGGTCCTCCGCCTGGTCAGAGGGGTGTAGAGACTCACGGGTAACCTCTGCTTCAGAGTACACTAGGTCGGACTCACTGGACGAAGCAAGCGAGGTATCAGATCCAGGATATAGGAAAGTCTCTGTCCATTTACCACCAGGTGGCACCCCGAAGGGTTCTGGAGACAACTGGAGGTCCTCCGCCTGGTCAGAGGAGTGTAGAGACTCGGGAGTAACCACTGCTTCAGAGTACACTAGGTTGGACTCACTGGACGAAGCGAGCGAGGTATCAGGTACAGAGTATAGGAGAGTCTCTGTCCTTTCGCTACCAGGTAGCACCCCGAAGGGTTCAGGAGACAACTGGAGGTCCTCCGCCTGGTCAGAGGAGTGTAGAGACTCGGGAGTAACCACTGCTTCAGAGTACACTAGGTTGGACTCACTGGACGAAGCGAGCGAGGTATCAGGTACAGAGTATAGGAGAGTCTCTGTCCTTTCGCTACCAGGTAGCACCCCGAAGGGTTCAGGAGACAACTGGAGGTCCTCCGCCTGGTCGGAGGGGTGTAGAGACTCGGGGGTAACTACCACTTTGGGGTACCCATTGTCAGGCTCACAGGACGAAGCGGACAAAGTATCGAGTACCGGGTGTAGAGAATTCTCTCTCCATTTGTCATCGAGTGGTATCCCGGAGGATTCAGGAGGCAACAGGGGGTCCTCCGCCAGGTAGTAGAGGTGCACAGACTCTGAGGTAACCACAGCTTTGGAGCATCCTTGGACATGCACACCGGTTAAAGTGGGTGAAGCATCTGATGCCGGGTGCAGGAAGTTCTCCTGTGTGGAGTCTGGATGGGCAGAAGTCTCTTCGGGCAGGAGAACTGGTGCACTACCCACGCACATTACCCGTTGGGGCTTCTCCGGGATACAGGGAGATGAAGCTTCAGTAGGGACTTCAAGGTTGGGGTCAGGAGGTCTCAGGGAGGACAGACCCTGGCGTGACGGCTTGCCTCTACGTCTAGCACGTCTGGACTGCCTCTTGAGGTTGGGAGAAGTATTCCGGAAAGCGTAGTCACCCTGTGAGGATTCTGGGTGGGCAGTAGTCTCATTGGGCTGGAGGACTATTGCGCTACCCACACACATTACCCATTGGGGCTGCTCCGGGATATTGGGAAGTGAAGCTTCAGCAGGAGCCTCCGGGTTAGGA
Source organism: Phyllobates terribilis (assembly GCF_046119375.1). Taxonomy (NCBI): domain Eukaryota; kingdom Metazoa; phylum Chordata; class Amphibia; order Anura; family Dendrobatidae; genus Phyllobates; species Phyllobates terribilis. The sequence continues at coordinate 535,964,754 of NW_027362764.1, forward strand.
TCATCGAAGACCATTAGAAAGGCCACCAGGAAGGCCATTAGGTCCAGGAGGATCGGATCCTGTGTTTCATATAGGGGGTTGATCCATTCCAAGGCATCACCCGCCAGGTAAGACATAATGAATGCCACCTTAACCCGATCGGTGGGAAAACATAGAGGGTAGAACTTGAAGTGTAGCATGCATTGCTCCACAAATGCACGACTTTGTCTAGGATCCCCATAATAACGTAGCGGATCCGCGGGAACGAGAGCAGATAGATCCATCTGGACGGGTGCGTAATTCGCCTGGAACTCAGCTAAAGGAAAAAAAAAATATTTATTTATTTATTTTAATGCATGTATTCGCTGGAAAACTTCTCAGAGAGCGAAGGCCGTGGGGCTCAACGGGAACCATGGCCTGAGCATGCTGTTATGCACACGCCCGGGCTGAGCGGCGTGTGCGTGTGATTGTAGTGATTCCACTGGACCATGAACCGGAGAGTGCCTGGAGGGGCGTGACTAAGTATCTGGCCGATCCGACCAAGATGGCACGACGGCATACGACGCCAGTGCACCAGGGAGAAACCGGGCAGAGGGACCAGGTGCTACTCCAGGTCAAACTCCGGACACGGGGGTTGACCCACACAGGGATTACTGGATCAGGCTGGTTAGGCTGGCGCACAGACTGGAGGGTATAGGCAGGCACGACTGGTATGCAGGCAGGCGGGTAAAGGCAAGCGCAGCTAGAGTGCAGACAGGGAGGCACTAGCAGGTAGGAACACAGGCGGGATAGGACCCAGTACACACTGGGACTCAGGAACAATACAGGTAGAGGGGTACAGGCAAGCACAGCTAGAGTGCAGACAGGGAGGCACTAGCAGGTAGGAACACAGGCGGGATAGGACCCAGTACACACTGGGACTCAGGAACAGGCAGGTTAGGCTGGCACAGACTGGTGGATATAAGCAAACACGGCAGGTATGCAGATGGGTGGATACAGGCGAGTATGCAGGCAGGGAGGTACTGGCCGAAAGGACGGGCTGGAGCACAGAAAGGTTAAGACCCAGTACAGACTGGGTCACAGAACCGCAGATGCGGTAGACAACCACAGCAGAGAGGGAACGCCCGAAGCGGTGGGCAAGAACAGAGCAGGACGGGGCTGCAGGAGCAGCGAGCACAAGCAGGGCAGGACAGGACTGCCGGAGCAGCGGGCAGAAGCAGGGCAGGACAGGACTGCCGGAGCAGCGGGCAGAAGCAGGGCAGGACAGGACTGCCGGAGCAGCGGGCAGAAGCAGGGCAGGACAGGACTGCCGGAGCAGCGGGCAGAAGCAGGGCAGGACAGGACTGCCGGAGCAGCGGGCAGAAGCAGGGCAGGACAGGACTGCCGGAGCAGCGGGCAGAAGCAGGGCAGGACAGGACTGCCGGAGCAGTGGGCAGAAGCAGGGCAGGACAGGACTGCCGGAGCAGTGGGCAGAAGCAGGGCAGGCTAGAACCGCCGGAGCGGTAAGCAAAGGAGTCAGAGCAGGCTAGGCTGAGTAGGGGGGACAGGGCTCTGTTCACACGGAACAGACAGGAAGGGAAAGGCAGAGCCAGACACCCACAGGGTACTAGCAGAGAAGTAGCGAGTGGACCACAAACTCACAAACGGGAGTACAGAGACAACAAGCAGGAGTTAGGTACGAGTTCAGACTCTGCAGAAAAAGGAAGGGAACGGACATAGAGGCAAAACAGGTAAAGGATAGGAGAGAGTTCAGACTGGAACTGAGTGTACGGAGGAGACCGACACTGCAGCGGAATACAGGAGCGGGTCTGGGAATACGGCCCCCAGAGAGGCAGGACGAACAGGCAAGGTGCGTGTTCAGACAGGACAGACAAGATACAGGAGCAGGTCTAGGTAATCGGCCCCTAGAAGGCAGGAGGAACAGGCTAGGAGCGTGTTCAGACAGGTCAGACAAGATACAGGAACGGGTCTAGGTAATCGGCCCCTAGAAGGCAGGAGGAACAGGCTAGGAGCGTGTTCAGACAGGCCTGGAAATACAGCCTCCAGGAAAGGCAGACAAGAGAACACAGAACGGGACCTGGCACCTTCAGCGTGCAAGCACACACTGAATGAAACACTATGCTCAGGCAGGGATAGATGGGAGCAGCTGAGCTATATACCAGGTGACAGACAGCAATAGGCTGAGGACGCACAAGGGGTGTGACCCACAGCAGGTACAAAAAGCAGGAAGTGATCGGGCGCCGCCCTTAAGCAGCAGAAACAGACACAAACAGACAGCATGGAGGGAAGCCAGAGAGACATTCTGGACAGGAGATCAAGTGCGCGCTCTTGCACAGTGGGAGATGGACCACTATGCAAGGACGCCGCCAGGTATGTTACAGGCACTTTACATGCGAAAAAGGGGAATACATAGCAAATACACAATTTTAACAAAACGAGTCAGCGACTGGTACAGGAGGAGAGAGGACCCTGCCCGCGAGGGCTCACAATCTGATTATGGATGAATCTGGGTCCACTTGGACCTTGCCATATCCTTATAGTTATAGCTACTTTTAGGCTCTACCACTATAAGATATTTTTCATGCATACTCACTTTTATTTGTACTGTACGTGTATTGAATCCACTTGCTTTAAATATCCATTCATGTATTTATCTTCTTTTGTGCATAGTACAATTACTGAATTTCTGCTGTTCTACTCTCCCTTCATGATTTTTATTGATTCTATCATTCATTTGTATAATTAATAAAGCTTGTTAACCTATTTAAACATTGGTCTTTGCATTTTCCACTTTTTTTTGTATTTCCCCTCACTTAGATACCAGAGTGCTTCTGCATCACTAGTGCATAGGGTGCATTGGTGGTGGTGGTGGGGGTGGGGTGCGGCGGGTGGAGGTTGATATTTGTCTAAGGATGGATTTGATATGGATATTTCAGTTTTTACCATAAGTAAGTAGCCTGATTTTTGGACAATGTCCCACCTCTCCTCTCCTGCCAGTCAACAACAGACTCTTCAAAGTATATCTTCTCTGAAATGCCTGAAGCATTTGAGATATATACCTGGCTGCAATCATGCAGTCAGGCTGCGATTCATGCTGCCTGTGGTTTGGGGAACAGGAATCACCTGCCATTGGAATCAATGAGCTCTGCCATTTTAATCTGAATGTAGGACCAATTAGCAAGCAAATATTTCTTAAAGCAGGTTCATGAAAGTTGTTTGCCAAGCATAGCCTAAACATGTTCTATTATATTTAAGCTAGACCCATGGAAGTTACTGGATGGATGATCTATTTAGCTTTGCAGAAAGAAGCTGCATCATCTATTCTTAAGTAGTTGTTAACAATCTTATATTTTTGGAAAACAAATGTAAAACCAGTAATTTACAGAACAGGACCTTATTTCGTAATTCTATTTCTCTGTACTTTAAGGTTATCTGATACTAGACTTGACATTACTGAATTAATAATAGGTGTATTCACTTTTAAATTGTTCAGTGTTTATAATAATAGTCTCCTGTACGCTAGGTTCAGGTTTCAAATAAGCAGAAACCTAATCTTCCATACTCTCCGCATTTTATTTTTTTCAGGACCGCTTATTTAAAAAAACCCCAGACAATATATTTTTATGAACACATAGGAAAACCATAATAAATCATTAACCCCTTCACCCCAGCCAGTTTTCACCTTCCTGACTAGGCCAAATTTTACAATTGTGATCAGTGTCAATTTATAAGGTAATAAATCTGGAAAGCTTCATCGTATTTCAGAGATTGTGCTTCATTTTAGTGGTAAATTTTGTTTGATCCGATTTGAGTTTATGAAAATATCAAAAATCTGACCAAAGTTTGAAAATTGCAAAATGTTCACATTTTAATTTTCATGCCCTTAAACCAGAGAGTTAGATGTTATTTATTAACTATTTTGTGATCTACCACATGTCTACTTATCATCACCATCATTTTTGAAACATCATTTTGTTATAAGTTAGAAGGGTTAAAAAGTTGATCAGCAACTTATCAATTTTCCAACAAAATTTACAAACCCAATTTTTTAGGGACCACATCACAATTTGAAGTGACTATGTGACAGAAAATACCCACAAGTGGCATTATTTTAAAAACTGCACCCCACTCAAAGTGATCAAAACCCACATTCAAGTTTATTAAACCTTTAGGTGCTTCACAGGAATTAAAGCAACATGGAAGGAAAAAAAGTCTTAGTTACCTACCGGTAACAGGATTTTTCGGAACCCATAACAGCACCACGAAAGAGGGGATCCGCCCACCAAGGACAGGAAACCTACAGGTTAAAAGGGGTGGCACCTCTCTCACCCCAGTTTGGTTTACAGAGCATGAGAGGACCGCCAAGCTTAGTATAACAACAATCCAAGTATAACAACGTTCATAACCAATTCATCTTTTTTAACACCTTATAAGAGTGAGCAATAATAATTAATGGGAGTGCTCCCACAATGTGAAGAGAGGGAATATAAGGGAGCTGTCATGGGTTCTGAAAAATCCAGTTACCGGTAAGTAATTAAGACTTTATTTGTTCCCCCATGACAGCACCACAAGAGAATTACAGAGAAGAAATTTCTAGGGAGGGACCACAGCCTGGAGTACCCTTCTACCAAAACCGAGGTCAGTAGAAACACCCATGTCTAGTCTGTAGTGTTTATAAGAAGTGGAAGGTGAGGACCAGGTAGCAGCCTTACATATATCCTCAATGGAGACATCTGTCTTCTCCGCCCTAGGAGGTCGCCACGGCCCAAGTAGAATGGGCTCTCAGACCTTCTGGTATTTCCTTGCCGCTCGATGAATAGGCAAGAGAAATGGCATCTCTTATCCATCTGGCGATCGTAGGTTTTGTAGTCTTACACCCCTTCCTAATACCCTAGTGACATATGAAGAGGCATCTATCTATACTATACTCTTTAGTGACTGAAAGATATTTAATAACATCTTTTCACATCTAATGTGGGTAGTTTTTCTTCCTTCCTGTTCTTTGGAAAGGAACAGAAGGTGGGAAGGATTATATCCTGAATTCTGTGAAAGCGAGAGGCTACTTTCGGAAGATAGGCCGATTCTGGTTTAAGGATTCTCTTATGCTCTAAAATTTGGGTAAATGGAGGGGCCATGGACAGAGCTTGGATGTCGCTTACCCTTCTGGCTGATGTTAAGGCGACTAAACAGGGCTGTTTTCAGGGTAACAAGTTTTAGGGACGCTGACTCTAATGGCTCAAAAGGCAGGTTAGTTAGTGCGGTCAGGACCAGGTTTAAGTTCCACGGCATTAGACTTGTTTTTACAATGGGTCTGGATCTAAACCATGCTTTGAGGAAACGGGAGATCCAGTAGTTTTCTGTTAAATCATGGGAAAATAAGGTTCCAAGAGCTGAGACCTGGACCTTCAGGGTACTGGTGGATAAGCCCAACTCCAGTCCTTTTTGTACAAATTCTAATATTTTCCCTATGGGTGCAGCTTCTTGCACCCTACCTCCTGAGAAAGATAAGAACTTCCTCCAAATCCTGGCATAAATACGAGTAGTAACCCGCTTCCTATTACGTAGAAGGGTGTCCGTGAGGTTCAATGAGAAGCCCCTGATAATTAATAACTAGTGTTGAGCCACCCCCGTAGTGTTCGAGTTCGGTTCGTCGAACACACGTATGTTCGCCGAACTGTTCGTCGAACACATTCGAACACCGTTAAAACCAATGGCAGGCAAACAAAAACACATAGAAACACATAGAAAACACCTTCAAAGGTGTCCAAAAGCTGACAAACTGCTCAGAAGACACCACTAACACATGGAAAAGTGACAAGTACATATAGTCATGCGAAAAGAAAAGTGGTGGAGGAGTAAAAGGAGGGGGAGACACAGATATAGGCATGTCATGCCCTTCTAAAACCAAAAAAGTGCGAAGCAGACACGGCCAGTCCGTTCCTGCCCGTGCGACCTCCGTGTCGCCGGGTTTGTGCCAGAGCCTCGGTGGACCCTGACGGCCAGCCGCCCTCTCCCAATACTGGTGCCTGTCCGCTGGTGGGTCGAGCGAGCCCCGATGCGGTGGAGACAGGTCTAATCTTTTTAATTTAAATTGTCTCTCTAATTTGAATGAGTACACTTTAAATCCTTTTACAAGGATCTATTGAAGGGCAAGTCTCATGCCAGCAGCCGCGTAATTCCAGCTCCAGTAGCGTCCACTAAAGATGCTGCAGTTAAAAAGCTTTTATAAGGGTCGAGCTTGGCGGTCCACCGCAAGGCGTCCTACCGCCAGTCCCAGCCCCTGTGCCTTGGGGTGCCTCCCCGATGCTCTTCACTGAGTGTCCCGGGGGCCCGAACCATTTCCTTTGAAAAAATTAAGTGTCCAAACTACAGGTGGTGTAGCTTGCTTAACAGCTGGGATAATCCGCTGACTAGCAGACACTGCTACTAGGCACAAAGTATTTCCTGGGCTAGATGCAGTTAAATATTTGTAATTAGATACTCTCGTTGGATGCTGAGAAAGCATTCCATAGAGTCTCCTGGCGCGCCATATATTATTCTCTTAAAAAGCTTGGGGTAGGGGTCTAGGGGACCCTTTTATAGCCAAAATCACGGACCTGTATCGCAATACGTCACCTAGGCTGAAGATAAATGGAACATTTTCATCACCTTTCATAATCACCAATGGGACAAGGCAGGGATGTCCTCTGTCCCCTCTCTTATACATCCTAGTGACGGAGCACCTGCTCTCATCAATTCGCCATAACCCCAATATTAGGAGGATTGAGGTGGGAGGCACCGAGTACAAGTGCTCTGCATTTGCTGATGATGTCCTAGTATATATCACTCAATCACATATATCCATCCCTGCTGTTATGGCTGAAATAGATCACTTTGTTACATGGTCAAATTTTAAAATCAATGCAGCGAAGTCTGAGGCTCTCGATGTCTCCCTCCCCAAATCCACACAGGATTCCATCCAGTCCAACTTTCCCTTTGCTTGGCCTTCACAGGGTATCAAATACTTAGGAATTTGTATTCATAGAGACCTCTCCCGTCTATGTTATCTTAATTTTGGGCCCTTTATTGAACAACTCCATACAGACCACGGTTGGCAAGTTAGAACTGTAAGATTCACTACGTGAACCACTGGTGTTTTGTGGAAAAGCACATATACACTGTGTTCCAAATTATTATGCAAAAAGTGTTTAGGAGTGATAAGGGAAGAATTTTTTTATTTGTCAGTTAAACTCATTGATGGTGATGTGTGTCAGGGCTCTTTATATCACTGTAAGCAATTGCAGACACCTGTGCTAATTAGTTTGGCAGGTGTGTCCAATGAAAGGCAAGACTACTTAAGAAGGCTGTCCCACATTATTAAGCAGCCTACATTTTCTGCCAAAATGGGAAAGAAAAAGGATGTGTCGGCTGCTGAGAAGCAACAAATTGTGGAGTGTTTCGGTCAAGGCATGACTACAATCAACATTGCCAAGACACTTCATCCTGATCATCACACAATCAAGAAGTATGTATCTGATTCACAGTACACACGTGTGCGTGCTGATAAGGGAAAATGGAGGACTCTTTCCTACAGGCAATTACGTCAGGTTAAAAGAGCAGCGGCAAAAAAGCCTGGTCATAGCAGCAGACAAGTTTTTGAAGCTGCTGGTGCCTCCAACATCCCCCAAACAACAAGATGCAGGGTCCTTCAGAGGTTTGCAGCTGTGCGTAAGCCATCCTGTCGACCTCCACTATCCACTGTACACAAGCAGAAACGGCTCCAGTGGGCCAAACAATACATGAAGACTGACTTCAAAACTGTTTGTTCACCGATGAGTGCCATGCAACGCTCGATGGTCCAGATGGATAGAGTGGAGGATGGCAGGTTGATGGACACCCCATTCAAACACGGCTACGGCGCCAACAAGGAGGAGGTGGAGTAATGTTTTGGGCTGGAATCATGGGGACAGAGATTGTCGGCCCCTTTAGGATCCCTGAAGGGGTAAAGATGAACTCCATAATGTATGTGGAGTTTCTCAAACAGCACTTCCTGCCATGGTTCAAGAAGAAGAACAGTGTATTCCGCAGCAAGATCATTTTCATACATGATAATGCACCGTCTCATGCTGCACATAACACATCTACATCTCTGGCTGATATGGGCATAAAAGGGGACAAACTTATGGTGTGACCCCCATGCTCCCCTGACCTCAACCCCATTGAGAACCTCTGGAGCACCATCAAAAGGAGTGTCTATGATGGCAGGAGGCAGTTCACGTCTAAGCAACAGCTCTGGGACGGTATTCTGTCCTCATGCAAAACAATTGAAGCAGAAACCATCCAAAACCTGACAAATTCAATGGACGAGAGAGTTCAGAAGCTCCTTTCGAACAAGGGGTCCTATGTGCAAATGTAACATCACCTAGAATAAAGTTTTGAGTTGAAAACTGTTTGATTTCAGTTTCTAATAACCTGCTAATGCTTATAATTTCAAAAATGACCATTTTTTTGTTCTTTATTAAAATGAAAAGGTTGATCGAAGAGTGTGGGGGATCTAAGAGTGTGGCAACCCAGTAGTCAGGATTACTTCGAATTCTGACAATCTGAGGGTCATGTTGGAGGTAGTGCAGCAAGAAGGCATTCATGTGTCTTGCGCATCTAGGAGCCCCAAAATTATTTTCCGGGCTAGATGCAGCTAAAAATTATTATTAATTTGAAAGCTGGAGGAGCTTAGTATAGATGGCCTAATAGAATCAGTACTGCACACTGCTACAAGGCCCAAATTATTTTCCAGCCAAGATACAGATAAACATGATTAGCAATTTTAAATCTGGTGGAGTTTACTATAGATGGCCTAATAGAATCAGTACTGCACACTGCTACAAGGCCCAAATTATTTTCCAGCCAAGATACAGATAAACATGATTAGTAATTTGAAAGCTTAAAATGGTTGGTGAGGTGATTTTAACAAATCATCAAGCTTTTACTCTCCCCAGGATGACACAGGGGTAGAAAAGTCGTTTCGGATCCATGATTTGTTCATCTTTATGAACGTGCGTCTGTCTACATGATCAGTGGAGAGCCGCGTGCACTTATCTGCCAGCACACCACCAGCAGCGCTGAACACACGTTCAGACAGAACGCTGGCTGCGGGGCATGACAAGATCTCCAAGGCGTAAGTGGCTAGCTCCGGCCATTTATCCAGATTGGAAGCCCAAAAAGAGCAAGGGTCCAGTGACACAGTCATGGCTTCAATGTTTACTTGGAGATACTCTTGTACCATTGTCTCTAGGCGTTGACTATGTGTCAGCCTTCTTGTCTCCTGTGGCCTTGCAAAGGATGGGCTAAAAAAGTGGTGAAAGGATTAAGCAAAATTGATGTTACCAGCAGATACTGTGTTTCTGTTACGTTTTGAGTGCTGAACACTTGACGGTCCCAAGGTTGGCAAGTTGGAACTGTGAGATTCACTACGTGCACCACTAGTGTTTTGTGGAAATGCACATGTAAGATTCTGCAACAGTCTCTGATGATACTCCTGCATGCGTGCATCTCTTTCTATGGCAGGAATAATTTCTGCAAATTTACTTTTGTACCGGGGATCTAACAGTGTGGCAACCCAGTAGTCAGGATTATTTCTAATTCTCATAATTAGAGGGTCATGTTGCAGGTAGTGCAGCAAGAAGGCACTCATGTGTCTTGCGCATCCAGGAGCACCAAGTCCCTGTTGTGTTGGTGGCGAGGCAACAATCATGCTTCCTTCCTCTGCCCTCTCCCCCCAACCTCGCACAACAGAAATGTGATTAAGGTCTCCCTCATTTGATGAGTCTTCCATCAGTTCGTTCTCCACTTCTTCCTGGGCTCCTGCACCTTCCTCACTAGTTTGGCTACTACCATGCGCCCTGGTAAAACCATCTCCCCCACACTCACATGCCTGCCGCCTTGGTGCTGCCAACCGTCTGGACCTTGCAGATGTTAGCCCTTCCGCATACAACTCCTCCTCCTCTACCTCCTCTTGTGCCACCACCTGACTCCGAATTCTGTTTAACATGTGCTCCAGCATGTAAATCACCGGAATAGTCATGCTGATAATGGCATCGTCAGCACTAAACATCTTCATTGCCATTTCAAAACTGTGCAGAAGGGTGCATAGGTCCCTGATCTGAGACCACTCCTCCAGCGTGATTTGCCTCACCTCTGGATCTCATTGGCCCAGGCTATACGTCAGAACGAATTGCACCAGGGCTTGTCGGTGCTAACACAGTCACTGCAACATGTGCAGAGTTGAATTCCACCGGGTAGGCACATCGCATTTTAGCCGGTGAAGTGGCAGGCCCAACGACTTCTGTAGAGATGTAAGTCGCTGAGCTGCGGGATGCGAACGGCGGAAGTGAGCACACAGCGACCGTGCCCTCTGCAGAAGGCCATCTAGTCCGGGATAGTGGGCTAAAAATTGCTGGACAACCAGGTTCAACACGTGAGCCATACAAGGCACGTGTGTGACATTGCCCCGGCGAAGGGCCACACCCAGGTTTGCAGCATTGTCGCACACGGCCTTCCCTGGTTTCAGGTCCAGTGGAGACAACCATTCATGAAATTGGTTCTCCAGAGCTGACCACAACTCCTCAGCTGTGTGACTCACATTTCCCAGACATTTCAAAGTAAACTGCCTGATGACGTTGAGCCCTGCTGCCAGCATAGTAAGGAGGTGTGCAGGATCCCTTCTGCGCAGTTAGAAAGCTTGTGGCATGACCAGACAGGCTTTGGGTGCAGGTGGAAGACCGAGAGGAGGTTGAGGAGGCAGAAGCAGTGGAGGAACTTCAAGATAAAGAGGATTGACGCACAACTCATGGGGACGGCAAGACTTGGACAGCAGCCCCTTGTCCTGCTGTCAACATAGTTACCCAGTGCCCAGTCAGCGACATGTAACGCCCCTGTCCATGCCTACTCGTCCAAGTGTCTGTGGTGAAATGCACCCTGTCACACACAGAGTTTCTCAAAGAAGCGGTGATGTTGTGTGCGAGATGCTGGTAGAGCGCAGGCACACTTTTCTTTGAGAAGTAGTGCCGACTGGGCATCTTGTACTGGGGCACTGCGACGGACATAAGGTCTCGAAAATCCTCTGTGTCCACCAGGCGGAAAGGCAGCATTTCTGTAGCCAAGAGCTTGCAGATGGTGAAATTCAACCTCTTAGCTTTCTCATGGCTAGGAGGAAATGGTCTTTTACTTGTCCACATCTGAGGGACCGAGGGCTGGCTATTGTGCTTAGACGGGGTTGAGAAGGGTGTCCCCGGCAAACTGCCGGTCTGTGAGGAAGATGCAGGCGGACATGTTAGGTTGCCTTGATCCAAAGGTGGTGCTATCAATGTCGGACAGTGCTGAACACCAGCTGGTGTTTCCACCTCCAAAGAAAATGATGACCTGCCAATCACGCTGGCTGTTGCGGGTAAAGAGGTGGCAGGTCTGCGTCCCAAAACAGGTGTGACTGCTGTCCCCCCAGTCACAGAGGATGAAGAGGCCGCGGATGCACAAGAGTGGCAGTGGTTGGCCCGGCCGGCTAGGCCGCATTGTAGCACAGTGAGCTTCCCACTGCAACTTATGCTTCATATCCATGTGCCGGTTCATGCATGAAGTACTCAAACTATGTATTTTTTGGCCTCTACTTAGCTTTTGCTGACAAATGTTACAGATAACACGAGTTGGGTCATCTTTATCGATCTGAAAAAATGCCCAGGCTATGCAAGGCTTAGCACCCATGCGACCTGAAGAGCCACCACGACTTGTGGTCAGAGGCAGAGTTGTGTTTGAGGATGCATTTGTTGACGTGCTTCCAGTACGTCTCTGTCCAGGAAGGCGCAACCTGACCTCGTCGTCACTAGCATCCTCCTCCACCTCCTCTGCTGACCTCATCGACTGGCTGACTGTGGGTTGACAGTAAGTGGGATCTCCAACCTCGTCATCATCACCCTGTGTGTTATCACACCCGTCGTCCTCAGAGCCAACCTCTTCCTGCCCTGACAAAAAACTAAAGTTGTCGCTCCAATCAGGTATTTGAGTCTCATCATCGTCTTCCTCATTGTCTCCACCAACAGGAGTTACAGTTTGGGAACTTGGGTCGACATTATGGTCAGAACCTTCTGCGTCTGGTCCTGGATCCGACTCAAAGATTCTGGGCATCAGTGCAGATCATTTCCTCGTCTGGATTCACAGAAGCTCTGGAGCCGACCTCTGATTCCCAGGCTATAGTATGAGTAAACAGCTCTGCAGACTCAACCATCTGTTCTACCTCATACTCAGACGGGCAGCTTGAGATTTGGGAGCTGTGAGGAAGCAAGTGCGATTGGGGTGACACCTCTGAGGACTGGAGTATTTGTGATGTTGAAGTTGAGGTGGAGGAGAGCCCACTTGAAGGAGCACTTGATATCCGTTGAAGCACCTGCTGTTTTTGTGCCTCATCTGGAATTTGTAGCGATTGGCGTGGCCGTAAGAAAGGGATCTTATCACATTGTCCGCTAAAAGAAGTAGACATCTTAGTTTGGCTGGAAGATGGTCTTTCTTCTGCAGATGTTACTGTTGCTTTAACACCTACCCCATGGACACAACCTTTTTTTCCCTTTCCAACATGCCTATTCCCCTTTCCACCAGCAGCAGGCCTTTTTCCACTCATTTTGGTGGTTCACTAATTCACAACTCTGGAGTTGTTTGCACAAAAAACAATGGATGGGAACCGAGCAGAGCTGAGTGGCCAAACTGTGGTATTAGCCCAAAAGTATTGGCTGGGTTAGATGCAGATAAAAATTATATTGAATTTGCAACCTGGTGGGAGGTTAGTATAGATGGACTAATAGAACAAGTCCCACACACTGCTACAAGCCGAAATATTTTTTCTGAGCAAGATGCAGAAAAAAATTATATTGAATTTGCAACCTGGTGGAGGTTAGTATAGATGGACTAATAGAACAAGTCCCACACACTGCTACAAGCCGAAATATTTTTTTCATTGCTAGATGCAGAAAAAATGATATTGAATTTGCAACCTGGTGGAGGGTAGTATAGATGGACTAATAGAACAAGTCCCACACACTGCTACAAGCCGAAATATTTTTTCTGAGCAAGATGCAGAAAAAAATTATATTGAATTTGCAACCTGGTGGAGGTTAGTATAGATGGACTAATAGAACAAGTCCCACACACTGCTACAAGCCGAAATATTTTTTTCATTGCTAGATGCAGAAAAAATGATATTGAATTTGCAACCTGGTGGAGGGTAGTATAGATGGACTAATAGAACAAGTCCCACACACTGCTACAAGCCGAAATATTTTTTTCATTGCTAGATGCAGAAAAAATGATATTGAATTTGCAACCTGGTGGAGGTTAGTATAGATGGACTAATAGAACAAGTCCCACACACTGCTACAAGCCGAAATATTTTTTCAGAGCTAGATGCAGATAAAAATTATTTTGAATTTGCAACCTGGTGGAGGTTAGTATAGATGGACTAATAGAATGATGCTATGCCCAAAAGGTTTTACTTCACTAGGTGCAGTAAAAAAATTGGTATTCTATACACAGGTGGTGTAGCTTGCAACACAGATAAGCTACTCCACTGACTAACACACACTGCAAGAGGCCAAAAAGGATTTGCTTTGCTAGATTTAACCAAATGCTGTGAAAAAAACTTGCACAGCACTAAAACAGACCTGCCTGGCAAAAAGTGATAGGAACGATGTAATCTAGCCCTGAAAAGGACAGCAATTACAATTAGTCTTTACTCCCAACCTATCTATTTAAGAGCACAGACCTGCCTAATAAAAGTGATAGGAACTGATGTAATCTAGCCCTGAAAAGGACAGCAATTACAATTAGTCTTTACTCCCAACCTATCTATTTAAGAGCACAGACCTGCCTGATAAAAGTCGTAGGAAATGATGTAACCTAGTCCTTAAAAGGACTGCAATCACAACTATTCCCTACTCCCAAGCTATCTGTAGAATTGTGCGAAAATTGGCTTGAAATTAACAAAGTATAGCGCATACAGCAACAGCGGTGCCGTCTAACACGCAGCTGCAGCAGTGAGAAAATGGTGGCGACGGGGAAAATGGCTGGGTCTTATAGGGCAAGGACATGTGACATACACTGCCAATGACACATGCCCTTGCTTGTGTGAAAAAAAGCACTTCGCTCCGTGTGTGCGCTGCTGATAGGCTGACAGATTGCACCTCCCCACTGTAAATGCGGGAAACAGAAAAAAAAATGGAGATCTTCATTATTTATGCAGAGATCCATCCCCTGCCCCTCCCCCCGCTGTACACTCAAACTGCGTATTAACATACATTTTCAGCATTACTGAGAAAAAATCCAGTTATGATTTTGGTGCACGAACAGTTATCGAACATAACCTCGAACAGCCGAATTTTTTTCAAATTGTTCGTGTTCGCTGAACGGCTCGAACACCGCCCAAAACAGCTCGAATTTGAGATTGGCGAACAGTTCGAGTCGAACACCGCTCATCTCTATTAATAACTGCCTTTCAAATTCCACGCCATCATCAGATGTAGTCCTGGAGCTGGAGGATGAACAACCAGGCCTTGTGAAAGGAGATACGGGAGGATCTCTGGTAAGATCCAAGGATCGGTTACCGACATCTTTTAGGCAGGAGAACTAAGATCTCTTGGGCCAGAATGGAGCTATAAGAATGACTCGGAGTAAAGAGAATGCAAGATCACCCATGTCAATCACTGTGACCTGTTTAACCGGTCTCCGGGCACAGTGTAATCCGACCCGCAGCTGTAGAAGAGGAGGGAGGGGGGCTTCAGTATGAGGGTCTCTCTGCCGCTGTGAGCTGAGCTGACAGGCAGGGCCCCCGGTAGTGATCCCTTCCTTTCTTTCACAACATGTGCTCTATTGTGTAAGGTACTATACTTCAATACCGAGCTGTGGAAGAACTTTATGTCCCAGCTCTTCACAAAATGGATTTTCTAGTTCAAGGGGAGATAGTGAATGCCAGACTGCACCCCAGCCCAATCTGGTGTGTAAGTAAGAGGAGATACCCGCCCCAGCCTCTTGGAAGCTCCTAGGACCAGTGTGTTTGGTCTCCATGCGTAGCAGGGGCCCAGCTGGATCCTATGACTCCAGAACAGACTCACTAGGGGCATCCAGTAAGGAATTATAGCCCATTCTTGTTTCGGGAGATGGTAGCAAGCTTAGGCCAGGGGGGGTTGAGAGTTAGGTCCAGCCCTGGGAGTAACCCAGAGAGTTTAAAAACTCCTGCAGGTCTCATCCCCTCGTCTTTGTCCTGGGGGAGCCCGTACAATCAAGACTTGTGGGACATGTCCAGCAACCGAGTGAGGGCCTACATCCTCCCCCATGTGGTAGCCCTCCCCCACAAGCCAGGGTTTCCATATAAACTGGTAACTGACTTTAACTTCTGCTTAAGTTCTGTTGTTGTATCATGCTTTTGTATTTATAACTCTGACCACTGTGTATGTATAACCCTATGTATATAGTAGATTGTTTAGTGAGCCCTTATAGCGATTAAATATATAATTTAATCTGGGGCTGTACTTTTATCTCGACCCCCGAACCTTACGTCGGTTGTTCGGTCCAATAAACACGCTATCGGGCTGGTTTCTAGCCCGATATAAGTCTGTTATATCAAATAGAAACTGGTGGCAGCTCTATCCAGGCCGACAAGGCTCTGCTTCACTGGAGTAGTGAAAGAGCCTCTAAGCCTGTCAGGGGTGTGGGCGAGTGTGGGGCCACGTCAGGCTCTGAGTGGATCACCTTTTCTCACTCCCTGCTGTCTCTCTGTACCCGTGTGGACAGGACGTGATTGTGTAGAACTGTACCAATCTGACCTTATGCGTCCTTAAGGGGGGTGCGAAACGTCACATTGGTGCGAAGGGTAGATCTGTATCACGTGCTCCGTCTGGCGTAGTGTGACGTCAAGCGGGTGGCAGGGTGTGGATCCACCGCAAGAAGCAGCAATAGCGGGACTCTGCGGGCCCCCCTGGTGCCGTTCCTTCGCACCTGGGCTCTGTCCGTTCTGATTTTCTTAAGACCACTGCAAGGAGTAATGAAGGAGGAAACACATACACCAGGCTGAACTTCCAAGGAACTAGAAGAGCGTCCACCATCAGGGGATTTTCCCTGGGATTCAGGGAGCAGAACGCCGAAACCTTCCAATTCTGTTTAGTGGGAAACAGATCCACTACCGGGAGGCCCCACATCAACTATCCGAGAGAAGATCTGAGGATTCAGTACCGATTCTCCTTCCATGAGAATGTTGCAGCTCAGAAAGTCTGCCTTAATGTTTTCTTTCCCTTTTAAGTGTAGGGCAGTCAGGGAGAGTAAATGACTTTCTGCTTTTTTGAAACAGCTTGTCCGCTACTCTCATTAGGTTTTTTGACTTTGCACCCCCTTGATGGTTTACATATGTCACTGATACTTGATTGTCTGATAATACACGGACGTCCCGACCCTGCAGAGATATAAGGAATCCGCTTACTGCTCGATCTATAGCCAACAGTTCTTTAACATTAGAGGAAATTTTTTTCTCACTCTCTGTCCATAGTCCCTGGATTACAGTGGGTACGGAAAGTATTCAGACCCCTTTAAATTTTTCACTTTGTTTCATTGCAGCCATTTGGAAAATTCTAAAAGGTTCATTTTTTTTTCTTATTAAAGTACACTCTGCACCCCATCTTGACTGAAAACAACAGAAATGTAGAAATTTTTGCAAATTTATTAAAAAAGAAAAACTGAAATATCACATGGTCATAAGTATTCAGACCCTTTGCTCAGACACTCATATTTAAGTCACATGCTGTCCATTTCCTTGTGATCCTCCTTGAGATGGTTCTACTCCTTCATTGGAGTCCAGCTGTGTTTAATTAACACCTTTCTGACATGGTCAGTAATAGTACACACCACGTTGGAAAGGCTGGTTCAGCGGGGGCTCCGGCGGTGACATGTGTCCACAACAGCCGTGAGTGGAATCGGCTGTTAACCAGTCTTTGACAGCAGCATTTGACAGCGCCGCAATCGCGGTCTTAGCCCCGCCCATCAGTGACCCCGTCATGTGATAACGGGTCACTGATGGGTGGGCATGGCAACCCGGGGTCTGCAGCAGATCCATGGGGTTGTAATGAAAAGATTGCTATGAGCGCCACCTAGTAGTCGGCGCTCATAGCACAGGAGCATTTCTCCTGCATACAGATGATCTGCTCGTCGCCTGTATGCAGTGGAAGCAATCAGAAAACTGCAGCTTCTAGTCTCCTATGGAGACTAGTGAAGCATGCAAAAAGTGTAAAAAATGTTTACAAAAATTTTTTACAAATTTTAAAAAAATCTAAAAGCTTAAAATCACCCCTTTTTTCCCCATTCAAAATAAAATAAAAAAAAAAACACACACATATTTGGTATCGCCGTGTTCAGATTCGCCCGATCAATATAAAAAAAAATTAATCCGATCGGTAAACGGCGTAGCGAGAAAAAAATTCCAAACACCAGAATTACGTTTTTTTGTCACCGCAACATTGCAGTAAAATGCAATAAAGGGCGATCAAAACATCGGATTTATCCCAAAATGGTATCAATAAAAACGCCAGCTTGGCGTGCAAAAAATAAGCCCTCACCCAGCCCCAGATCATGAAAATTGGAGATGCTTCAGGTCTCTCGGAAAATGGCGTTTTTTTTTTTGTTTGTTTTTTTTTAAAGCAAACTTTGGATTTTTTTTTCACCACATAAAGAAATAAGGACCTATACATGTTTGGTGTCTACGAACTCGTAATGACCTGGAGAATAATAATGGCAGGTCAGTTTTAGCATTCAGTGAACATGGTAAAAAAAATAAATATTTTTTTTATCGTTTTCCAGTACACGATATGGTAAAATCAGTGATGGCGTTCAAAAGTACAACTCGTCCCTCAAAAAATAAGCCCTCTCATGGCCATATTGAATGAAAAATAAAGTTCTGGCTCTGGGAAGAAGTGGAGCAAAAAACTAAAATGCAAAAACGGAAATTGCTCCAGTAATGATGGGGTTAAACTGATAGGACTCGATTTGGAAAGGCACACACCTGTCTATATAAGACTTCATAGCTCACAGTGCATATCAGACCAAATGAGAATCATGAGCTCAAAGGAACTGCCCAAGGAGCTCAGAGACAGAATTGTGGCAAGGCACAGATCTGGCCAAGGTTACAAAAGAATTTCTGCAGTGCTCAAGGTTCCTAAGAGCACAGTGGCCTCCATAATCCTTAAATGGAAGAAGTTTGGGACCACCAGAAGTCTTCCTAGACCAGGCCGTCCAGCCAAACGGAGCAATCGTAGAAGAGCCTTGGTGAAAGAGGTAAAGAAGAACCCCAAAGATCACTGTGGCTGAGCTCCAGAGATGCAATAGGGAGATGGGAGAACTATTACTGCAGCCCTCCACCAGTCTGGCCTTTATGGCAGAGTGGCCCAATGGAAGCCTCTCCTCAGTGCAAGATATATGAAAACCCACATAGAGTTTGCTCAAAAACACATGAAGGACTCCCAGACTATGAGAATTAAGATTCTCTGGTCTGATGAGACGAAGATGGAACTTTTTTGGTGATAATTCTAAGCGGTATGTGTGGAGAAAACCAGGCACTGCTCATCACCTGCCCAATACAATCCCAACAGTGAAACATGGTGGTGGCAGCATCATGCCATGGGGGTGTTTTTCAGCTGCAGGGACAGGACGACTGGTTTCAATTGAAGGAAACATGAATGCGGCCAAGTACAGCGATATCCTGAATGAAAACCTCTTCCAGAGTGCTCTGGACCTCAGACTTGGCCGAAGGTTCACCTTCCAACAAGACAATGACCCTAAGCACACAGCTAAAATAACAAAGGAGTGGCTTCAGAACAACTCTGTGACCATTCTTGACTGGCCCAGCCAGAGCCCTGACCTAAACCCAATTGAGCATCTCTGGAGAGACCTGAAAATGGCTGTTCACCAACATTCACCATCCAACCTGATGGAATTGTAGAGGATCTGCAAGGAAGAATGGCAGAGGATCCCCAAATCCAGGTGTGAAAAACTTGTTGCATCATTCCCAAGGCGGCTCATGGCTGTACTAGCTCAAAAGGGTGCTTGTACTCAATGCTGAGCAAAGGGTCTGAATACTTATGACCATGTGATATTTCAGTTTTTCTTTAATAAATTTGCAAAAATTTCTACATTTGTTTTTTTTTTTCAGTCAAGATGGGGTGCAGAGTGTACTTTAATGAGAAAAAAAAAAATGAACTTTTTAGAATTTACCAAATGGCTGCAATGAAACAGAGTGAAAAATTTAAAGGGGTCTGAATACTTTCCATACCCACTGTATATCACTATCCAAGTGAGCTCCCCAACACGTGGGACTTGAGTCTGTGGTTTACACGTCATCGACCTCCAACTGGAGAGCCGACCATTGTACAGGGGAAGAGCCGGAGGGAGTAACCAAAAACCTCTTGCGAGGAAATGATTGGAACTCCAATCTTAGTCCCGATCCAACCAGGCCGAGGATCCAGCCACTTGCTGTAATACGTTCCCAGGCTGGGAGAAAAGAAGATAATCTTCCTCCCACCTGGGCCGGCCATCATTGTCCCGATTTTCGTGCACCTTGGGAAGACTAGCCAAAAAGTAGACCTCTACCTTTCTGGCTATGGGCTTCATACTTGTCCTGTTCTTTAGTTGGTCTTCTGAGGACAAACTTCTTTTTTCTGAAGGACCCTTCTGAAGTAGGTAAGGATCCAGAGGGAAAACACTTTTTTGAGTCTCCAGCTTTTTCCAACAAATCATCCATGATGGGACCGAACAGGTACTGTCCTTCACAAGGGATAGAACACAGTCTAGATCTTGCCTGTA
The DNA here is from genome assembly GCF_046119375.1 of Phyllobates terribilis. NCBI lineage: Eukaryota > Metazoa > Chordata > Amphibia > Anura > Dendrobatidae > Phyllobates > Phyllobates terribilis. Next base: position 535,984,587 of record NW_027362764.1, read on the forward strand.
GGTCTCCCCGCCAACATTTGAGCCACAGAGCCCGTAAGGCAGCATTGGATATAGCTGTTGATCTTGCTGCTAATCTGTCAGAATCAGCCAAGGAGTCAGCAAGAAAAGCCACAGCACCTTGAATGAGAGGGATGGAGGATAGGATTTCTTTCCTTGATACCCCATATTTTAGCTGGGTTTCTAACTGCTCTAACCAAATCATTAGGGATCTGGAGGTGCAGGTGGCTGCTACTGTTGATTTCAAGGCACCTGCTGCGGTTTCCCAGGTTCCTTTCAGGAAGGTAGCGGCCCTCCTATCAAGCAGGTCCTTTAGGGCTCCCATGTTGTCAAAAGGCAAGGGGGATTTGCTAGAAGCTTTTGTTATAGCCACATCCAGTTTTGGTGCCTTAGACCAAGAGAACGATGGGGTATCCTCAAAAGGGTATCTACTTTACGGTGGTAGAGAACCTTTCCTCTCCGATTTCTTCCACTTTGTTGATTAGACCCGGAATTTTATTATTCATAGGAAAACTTTTTTTTTCTTCTTATGATCCAGGTCCCTAAACATTAACTCTTCCACTGATCTTTCAAATCTAGTATCTACAATGCCCATGGTGGACCGGACTGCCTTGACTAATGCGTCTAACTTAAGGGAAAACATTGACGACCTGAATCACTATCCGAGGAGGAGGATGAGCGAGAGGGGTCATCTGAATCCTCAGTAAGGCTATGTACCCACGATGCAGAAATGCTCTGGATTTTTTCCTGAGCGTTTCTGCATCTCCCTGGCAGAAAAAACGCATGCGGATTGTACATGTGTTTTTCCTGCCAGGGACAAGCGGATGTGAAGCGTTCTTCACATGCATTTCCGCATGCGGGTTGTCAAGCGCTTTCCAAGCGATTTTAGCATCACTTGGAAAGTGCTTGACAACTTGGTCACACTATATAAATCCATGCAAACGGCATGGATTTATATAGTGTGTCTGAAAGAATGTTAAAAAATAAATATCACACTTACTTTCTGATGGCCCCCGGAGTCTTTATTCGATGCGTCTCGGCTTGCCGGCAGCTCGCGGTACACTGAAGGACCTGACGACGTCAGCTGTCGCGTGACCCGTCACATGACTAAATGACGTCAGCGCAGGCCCTTGAGTCCACCGCGATCTGCCGGCAAGCCAAGACAACCAAACCGGGGGCCATCAGAAGGTAAGTATATTTATTTTTCATTTTATTCTTTTTTTTACAGGTTCTATGGTACCTGGGTCCGGAGGAGAGTCTCCTTTTCTCCAGACCCGGGTACCATCCGCACATTGAAACTCATGGAATGCGCATGTACAGATCCAGTGACGCGGATTCCATGCGTCCCAATGCAGGTCAAAGGCGGTGAAAACGCTGCGCTTCCACAAAATAATTGGTAGTGCTGTGTTTTTTTCCGCAATGATAATCCGCAGCGGCAATCTCCGCAGCGGCAATCTCCGCAGCATGTTCCCAGCACATGCGGATCATCATTGGTGAACATGGCAAGCCTTCTACTAAGAGTTTCTGCAGCGGAATTGCCGCTGCAGAAACGCTTAAAAAACGCATCGTGGGCACACAGCCTTACAATAGATAGAGAGGAATCTTCTGATACTGGAGAGGGTTACCTTTTTTTTGCTTACTCTTAGTGGTTTTTACAAGGGCCTTGCCAATTTCCTTTTTGATTAGAGAGCTCAACCCTGAGGAAAAACTGGGGGGTTTCGTCTGTCAATCTTGTATTGACCAAACAGTTGCAAAGTCATTTTCCATAGTTATCAGGCAGAGGGATCTTGCATAGAGCACATTCCTTGTGCTTTGACTTGGAATTGCATTTCTTGTTCTGAAAAACATTTAGCACAAAGGAGGGGGCAATTACCAAGTGAACATTCACGAAGATCCATTCACCCCTGCTCAAATACACGGTACGGGTTTTGCAGAAGAATCTCCTACAGATGGAGGGACCTCCCTCTGAACTGCATGATCCTTCTTTCTGCCTGAGTTTTTTTGGCTGGACCTAGAGGATCCATGCTTATCCGAGGGACGGCTTCCACTAGTGCGAGATCGATGCTCCACAGGTTCTGGGGGCTCCTCAGGCAGCAGCTGATCTTTCTGGGGCAGCTGATCAATATCTGCCATCACTCCTTCCTGGATGGGCTGGGAATCAATTTGATAGTAGTGCCCGCAAGTTTTAAACCGGCACTCTATCCCAGCTCCTGGTCAACTGACCCCTTGCATGGCCAACAGAAACACCCATATTTGGTGGGGAACATCCCCTCCTACCTGACGACGCACGCCTCAGGCGTGACTCTGGCCGTGACCTCCATTCCCGCGGCCCAAACTTCCTGGGGGGAAACATTCTCCAGACCAAGAACGAGCAGCCAACCACAGGCAGGGGATGCCGCTGCTACCCCAACGCACATGGAGCAGCCCCCCCAAGCTCTACCGTGGCGTCTCCAGGGAATCCAGACTGACCAAGGCAGAGAAGATATTCCTACCTGGACCGGCCGGTCTGGCCTGGGACAGGAAGCTTTCTTCTTTCTTGCATCAGTTAAGCCTGCATGGGTTCCCATCAAGGACAGGAAATCAAACTGGAGCGAGAGGTGCCACCCCTTTTAACCTGTAGGTTTCCTGCCTTGGTGGGCGGATCCCCTATTTTGTGATGCTGTCATGGATGAATGAATAAAAATTAACATTTAAATTTTTCCCACAAAAATATTGCTTTTGCCCCAAATTTTTCAGTCACAAGGGTAACAGGAGAAAATGAACCATCCAATTGGTTTTGAAATTTCTCCTGAGTACCTGTATGTGGTGGAAAACTACTGTTTGGACACATGGCAGGGCTCGGAAGGGAATTCGGGAGCTCAAATTTTGGCCGGAATAGACTGGGGTTGCCATGTCGCATTTGAAGAACCCCTGACATGCCAAAACAGCAGACCTCAGGCGATTTCACATATACATTGTATAACATAGGACTGAGTAAGTGGAAAATTCCCATTTTTTCCACTAAAATGTTGCTTTGGCCCAAGTTTTTAAATTTCAAAAAGGGATAATAGGAGAAAAATGAACAGTACAATTTGTTATGCAATTTCTCCTGAGTACGCCAATACCCAATATGCGAAATCTTCTTTTGAGGCACAGTGCAAAACTCAGATGGGAAGAAGAGCCATATTGGAGTGCAGATTTTGCTGGAATGGTTTGACGGTGCAATGTCAGAGCCCCTGAGGTGACAGTACAGAAGTACCCTCTATAAGTGACCCCATTTTACAAACTACACCTCTCAATGAATTCATCTAAAGGTGCAGTGATCATATTGACACCACGGGTGTGTTACAGAATTTTATACCATTGGGCAGTGAAAAAAAAAGAATTACATTTTTACCACAAAAAAATGGTTTTAGCCCCAGATTTTACATTTTCACATGAGGAAATGGGTAAAAAAATGGCACCAAAATTTATCACACAATTTCTGTTTACTATAACAATACCTCATATGTGGCTGCACGACGAGACTCAGAAGGGAAGAAGCGCTATTTGATTCTTAGAGAATAAGTTATCCTTGAATAGCTAGCGGACTCGATATACTGGGTGGGCCATTTATATGGATACACCTAAATAAAACGGGAATGGTTGGTGATATCAAGTTTCAGTTTGTGGCACATTAGTATATGGGAGGAGGAAAACTTTTCCAGATGGGTGGTGACCATGGCGGCCATTTTGAAGTCGGCCATTTTGGATCCAACTTTATTTTTTTCATAACAAAAACAATGGTGTGCTTGGTTTTAACGTAAATTTATTCTTTCACGAGTTATTTCCAAGTTTCTCTTTGTTTACAGCCATTGACATGTCGCAGAGGTTAACACGTGAGGAGCGGATAGAAATTGTGTTGATGTCTGGTGAACGCAGTACCCGGGTCATTGCAGCAGATTTCAATGCAAGACACCCTACGAGACCACCCATCTTCCATGCTACAGTTAGCAAACTGCTTGCCAAATTTCGTGAAACAGGTTCAGTGTTGGATTTCGCCAAAATGTGGTTGCAAGAAAAAGGTCACTAATGAAGAAACATCAGTGGCTGTCCTAGCTTCATTCAGCAAGAGCCCACAGCGCCGCATGTCACTGGAGAGTGGCATCAGTCGAACATCCCTTCGGCGGATATTAGCTACTCAAAAATGGCACCCTTACAAAATCCAGCTGCTGCAGCATCTCAACGAGGATGACCCCGATCGGCGCACTGAATTTGCAGAATGGGCAAAACAAAAATTGGAAAAGGACCCTTAGTTTACACAGAACATTATGTTCAGTGATGAGTCAAGCTTTTTTTATGAATGGTAAAGTTAAACAAAACCACTGCTATTGGTCTGACACTAACCCACAGTGGATAGATCCCTCCAAGACTGTTGGAACACAAAAATTGATGGTATGGAGTGGTATATGGGATACAAAGATAGTGGGGCCATTCTTCATCAATGGAAACCTCAATGCCACTGGATATCTGAAATTGCTACATGATGATGTGTTGCCCTCTTTATGCACTGAAGATGGCACATTCCCTGAGTTTTTCCGACAAGATGGTGCACCACCACATTATGGGTGCCAGGTCCGAGCATTTCTACATGAACAGTTTCCTGGAAAGTGGATTGGTCATCGTGGGCCAGATGAATAGCCACCAAGGTCTCCCGATCTGACCCCCTTAGATTTTTATCTTTGGGGTCATCTGAAAGCAATTGTCTATGCTGTGAAGATATGAGATGTGCAGCATCTGAAACAACGGATACTAGAAGCCTGTGCTAGCATTTCCTCCGCGGTGTTGCTATCAGTGTGTCAAGAGTAAGAGAAGAGGGTTGCATTGACAATCCAACACAATGGGCAGCACTTTGAACACATTTTATAAGTGGTCATAAACTTGTAAATAACTCATGAAAGATTAAAGTTGCATTACAACCAAGCACACCATTGTTTTTCTAATGAAATTCTCAATAAGTTTGATGAGTTACATGACCCTCTTCCCATTGAAAAAAATAAGGTTGGATCCAAAATGGCCACCATGGTCACCACCCATCTGGAAAACTTTTCCCCCTCCAATATACTAATGTGCCACAAATAGGAAGTTGATATCACCAACCATTCCCATTTTATTTAGGTGCATCCATATAAATGGCCCATCCTGTACAGATCTTTTAAGTGCTGGAAGAGCAGAATCCCCCCTATAGTGATCTATACCCCTCAAAGAATTTATCTAAATGTGTGGTGAGCACCTTGAACCACCAGGTGCTTCACAGAATTTTACAACATTGATCTGTGAAAATGAAAATTTATTTTGTTTTAGCACCAAATTTTCTCATTTTCACAAGGGTAACAGTAGAAAATTGACCTCAAAAATTGTTGTGCAATTTCCCCTGAATACAGAGATATGTGGTTGAAAACTACTTTTGAGATAGTGCAAAGCTCAGAATGGAAGAAGCACCATATTCCAGCGTTCAGATATTGCTGGAATGGTTTGAGGATGGCATGTCACATTGACAGAGGCCCTGAGGTGCCAGAACTGCAGAACCACCCATAAGAGACCCCATTTTACAAAACTACACCTCTCAATGAATTCATCTAGGGGTGCAGTGATCATATTGACAACACGGGTATGTCACAGCATTTTATACCATTGGGCAGTGAAGAAAAAATAATTACATTTTTACCACCAAAATGTTGTGTTAGATCCAGATTTTACAGTTTCACACTGGGAAATGGTTAAAAATGGCACCAAAATTTGTCACACAATTTCTGCTGAAAGTAGAAATACCCCATATGTGGCTGTACAGTACTGCAATACAGCAGAGCAGTGAGAGCTGCAGCTGCTAAAATGTTTGTTAGGAGACAAAGTTCAGTTCTCCGTTTCTGCGTTACATGTCTCATACTTGTAACTCCCCCTTTTTAGTTAACAATCTCTGAAGGCAGATTCACATGCAGAACGGCATCATAGCCTAGAACAGCTAAATTACATATAAGAAAAACACTGATATTTCTGGAATAAGACATCGGATCACAGATATGAAGGTATCAATTTATGCAGCTTCCTATGACGTACATGCCCATGTAGTCCGCTTAGGAGGGTTGATCCTACTGACAGATTCCCTTTAACCCCTTTACCCCCAAACGTGGTTTGCACATTAATGACCGGGCCAATTTTTAAAATTCTGACCAGTCACTTTATGAGGTAATTACTCTGGAACGCTTCAGCGGATTCCATTGATCCTGAGACTGTTTTTTCGTGACATTGTACTTCATGATAAAAGGTAAAATTTCTTCTTTATCACTTGCGTTTTTTTGTTTTTTTCTCCACAAATAATCGGAAATTTTGCGAAAATTTCGCAGTTTAAAAGATTTGAATTTTTATGCCCTTATCTCTCTGATTTAAGTCACACAAAGTAGTTAATAAATAACATTTCCCATATGTCTACTTTACATCAGCACAATTTTGGCACCAAATTTTTGTTTTATTTTTTTATTAGGGAGCTTTAAAGGGTTAAAAGTTGACCAGTGCTTTCTCATTTTTACAACAAAATTTACAAAACCATTTTTTTTTTTTTTAGAGACCACATCACATTTGACGTGACTTTGAGGGGCCTTTATGACAGAAATAACCAAAGGTGACACCATTCTAAAAACTGCGTCCCTCAAGGTGCTCAAAACCACATTCAAGAAGTTTATTAAACTTTCAGGTGCTTCACAGGAATTTTTGGAATGTGAAAGAAAAAAAATGAACATTTAACTTTTTTCACAAAAATGTTACTTTAGACCCAATTTTTTTTTTATTTTCGCAGGGGTAACAGGAAAAAAATGGACCCCCAAAATTTGTTGTGCAATTTCCCCTGAGCATGCAGATACCCCATATGTGAGGAAAAAACACTGTTTGCGCACACGGCAGGGTTCGGAAGGGAAGGAGCGCCATTTGACTTTTTGAATGAAAAATTTGCTTGAATAATTAGCGGACGCAATGTTGCATTTGTGGAGCCTCTGATGTGTCTGAACAGTGGAAACCGCCCACAAGTGACACCATTTTGCAAAATAGACCCCTCAGGTGACCCCTGTGAGTTTTTTTGGGCCGCAAAGCATATGGGGCTGAGACTCGTGCATGTCACTCGAGCACCCGCAATACTCAGTGCATACCCGAGCACCCGATGTAAACTCAAGCAGCGAGCACTTGCGCTAAACACTAGTCGCCATATCGTAATTTTTTTTTTTTTTACTTTTGAAAAAACCTTAACTGTAGCACAACCCTAACCCTAGCATAACCCCAACCGTAGAATACAGTGATACCAGATTCATATTGGGTTTTTGACTGACAACGGTCACACACTGAAAGACGCATTTTTTTGCAAAGACTAGTCTTCGCATCGCCTTTTTTTGAGAGCTATAATTTTTCCATATTTTGGCCGACAGCGTCATGTGATGGCTTGTTTTTTTGTGGGATAAGTTGACGTTTTTATTGGTACCATTTTCAGGCACGTGACATTCCGATTTTTGGAAGGCAGAATAAACAAAAAACAATAATTTAGGATTTTTTTTTTATGCCGTTCCGTGTGTGGTAAAATTCATAAGGCAGCGTTATTCTGCGGGTCAGTACATTTGCAGCGGTATCACATTTATATCTTTTTTTAGGTTTTGGCGCTTTTACACAAAAACTATTTTATAGAAAATTTTTTTTTTTGCATCGCTTTATTCTGAGAGTTATAACTTTTATTTTTCTGCTGATGGAGCTGTATGGCGGCTTTTTTTTTTTGAAGGGACAAGACGTTTTCAGCAGTATCATTTTTATTTACATTTGTTTTTTTGATCGCGTTTTATTCCATTTTTTGTCTGGCGGTATGATAAAGCATTGTTTTTCCTTTTTTTTTTTTTTTTTTTTACCGTGTTCACTAAAGGGGTTAACTAGTGGGACAGTTTTATAGGTCAGGTCGTTCCGGACGCGGCGATACCAAAATATGTGTACTTTTATTTATTTTTTTTCATAATATTTATTGATGGGTATATTATATTTTTCTTTTTTGGGGATTATTTTTTACATTTTTTTTTTTTTTAAATATTTTTTACATTTTTTTTTTTTTAGTTTCTGACCTTTTACACTACTTCCCACTATGGAACTTTCACTTTTTGCAGCCTAATCGGCTGTATAGCATAGAGAGCAGCAGCTCCCCATGTTATACAGCCTGTCAGCGCTGCACTCAGGGAGGCTACTTTGGTCATACACTGCGCATGACCAAAGTAACTTCCTGCCTCCTGATGACCTGGATGTTGCCATGACGACATCGGGTCGTCATGACAACATCCAGGACCGGACTCCGATGCCGCTGGACGCCGGGAGAGGAGGCAAGTATCGCCTTTACATCCCCTTGTCCCCGCAATGCAGCGATCGACTTCGATTGCAGCATTGAAGGGTTAATGTCCTGGAAGCGGTGCGGGACCGCTCCTGACACATAGCACCGATGTCAGCTGTAACAATCAGCTGACACCAGGCAGGGATCGTGCCGCACCGCTTGCGAGAGGGCGCGATCATAGCACGCGTAATAGTACATCCCTGGTCCAATGGGCCCAGGGCACAGGGACGTATTATTACTACAAATGTCATAAAGGAGTTAAGCATGGGTTATTTAAGAGTTCAGTTTTTAAAAAACAAAAAAACACACTCACGCTTTATTAGATAACAGAACAGCCACCGTAGTGGCAGACCCTGCTGAATTCAGTGGAACGGCCAGACCATGTAATTTTTATAGGGCCTTCCAGACTCAAATAGTGTTGGGGAAGACCAGTCAGGCATGTTGAAATGAAATGCCTCATCCTTTTCATAGAATGTTAAGAGTTGGAAGGGACCTCCAGGGTAATAGTGTCCAACCCCCAATGCTCTATGCAGGATTCACTAAACCATTTCAGACAGATGTCTGTCCAGCCTCTGTTTGAAGACTTCCATTAACAGAGAACTCACCACTTCTCGTTGAAGCCTGTTCCACTCATTGATCACTCTCAATCTTAAAAAGTTTTCTAATATAATATCTAATCTGTATCCTCTCCCCTTCAGTTTCCTTCCATTGCTTCTCGTGTTTCCATGTGTAAATGAGAATAAAGGCCCCGTCACACTTAGCGACGCTGCAACGATCCCGACAACGATACGACCTGTCCGGGATCGTTGCTGCGTCGCTATGTTGTCGCTGGTGAGCTGTCAAACAGGCAGGCTCACCAACGATCAGGGGAGCAGCGACATCGTGGAAAGAATCTTTCCACGATGTCCTGCTCCTGGTTACGAGCCTGCTGAAGCAGGAGCAGGCTGGTGACTATGGTAAACATCGGGTTACTAGGGGCACACGCGCACCTAGTAACCCGTTGTTTATCATGGTTACCACTCTGCTACAGTGAGCGGGAGGTTACCGCTCACTTTAGCAGGCTCGTAACCTTGATAAACAACGGGTTACTAGGTGCGCGTGTGCCCCTAGTAACCCGATGTTTATCATGGTTACCAGCCTGATCGCTGCTCCCGCTGGTCACACACAGATGTGTGCTGACCAGCGGGAGAGCAACGACCAAAAAATTGTCCAGGACACTTTGCAGCGATCAGCGACCTCACAGCAGGGGCCTGATCGTTACAAAGTGTCACACATAGTGACATCGCTGGTGAGGTCGCTGTTGAGTCACCAAAACCATGACACAGCAGCGATCTCTCTATGTGAGACGGGGGCTTAAGGCTGATCCCTCTATACAGTGATATAGCGGTCTACAAATATCAGAAGTTATCAAGTCTCCTCTTATCCTTTTTTGCAAGCTAAAAACATTCCCAGATCCTTTAACCGTTCCTCGTAGAACACAGTTTGCAGATCAGTCACGATCCTGGTAGCTCTTCTCTGAACTTGCTCCAGTTTTTAGATGTTTTTTTAAAATGTGGTGCCCAGAACTGGACACAGTATTCCATATGAGGTCTGACCAAGGAGGAGTAGAGGGGGAGAATTACTTCACATGATCTAGACTATGCTTTTCTTAATACATCCCAGAACGGTGTTTGCCTTTTTGCTGCTGCACCACACTGTTGACTCATGCGCAGTCTGTGCTCTATTAGTATACCCAAGTCTTTTCTACACATGCTGTTGCTTTGCTCTATTCCTCCCATTCTGTAGATGTAATTTTTGTTTTTCTTGCCCATATGTAGACTCTTGCCTTTCTCCCTCTTAATACCATTCTTTCAGTCGCTGCCCATTGTTCAAGCTTATCTAGATCATTCTGAATCCTTTCTCTGTCTTCTCTAGTGTTAGCTATCCCTCCTAGCTTTGCATCTGCAAATTTGATTAATTTACCTTCAGTTCCCTTAGCTAGATCATTTATAAAAATGTTGAACAACACTGGGGCTAGGACCGAGTCTTGTGGTACCTAGAATCTTGTGGAAACACTTTTCCAATTGGATGTGTAACCATTTATTACCACTCAGAGTACGATCACTGAGCCAGTTATGAATGGCTAACACCTATAATGGCATGCATCTAACCATAGCCTCATCAATCCCATACTTAGTCATTTTTTCAATAAGGGTAGTATGAGATACTTTATCAAATGCTCTGCTGAAGTGGAGATATACTATATCTACCGCATTTCCCTGATTTACCCAGTCAGTGATTCCATCATATAAGGAAGTTAGATTCGTTTGGCATGACTTGTTTGCTACAACCCATTACTGTATTCTTATCCAAGTACTTGCATACATGCTGTTTAATAATTTGTTCAAAGATCTTTCCTGGTATAGAAGTAAGACTCACTGGCCTGTAATTTCTTGGCTCCATCACCTTTCCTTTTTCTGAAGACAGTATTTACCCATCTCCAATCTTTTGGGATTTCTGTTCTCCAGGACTTTTTAAAGAATCTGGCTAGTAGTTCTGAAACTTCCTCTGCCATCTTTCAGTACCCTAGGATGTAATTCATCTGGACCAGGAGATTTAAATTAGCCAAGTGTTCCCTCACCAGCTCTGTTTATAAATAGTATGGATTCTTTTATTCCTTTGAAAGCACAGTGAAGATCAGCTCATGTTACATGTCCTTTCTTAGAGAAAACAGATGAGAAATAGGAATTTAAAAGTTTGGCCTTCTCAACTTAATTTTTGAACATTTAACCCTTTTCATCCTGTAAAAATCCTAAATCATTTTTTACATAGCCCCAAAATCCTTCTTTTATTGTTTTTGGTCTCCCTTGCAAGCTTCCCTTCTTTACTGGCTTTAGCTCTTCTAACTCTTGCCCTGTAGAGAGCATTATATTCTTCTTTAGATATGCCCCCAGTCTTTTCATTTGCTATACATTTATTTTTTTCTATTTTATCAAGTGTTTAAGTTCTGTGTTGATCCACCCTGGTCTCTTTAAATGATACAAATTCTTTTATTTCTGCAGCAGTTAGGTAGGCACCAGGGATGTCTGGCAACAGATTACTCTACTGTCCCTACTCTACTGTCCCTACTATAGACCCATATGTGCCCAGCCAAGCAGAGAATGCCAACGCTGTTTAAGTTGTACATTACTTACTGACACCTTAGGTAGTCTGAGCAGAACAATTGGTCACCAGGCATTTTAATATTATAAGGACACTAGATTTTTCTGTATTCTGATCATTAGCTTTAGAATAAAGCATTCTCAGGTTTCAGCAAGGTTGTAAAGTGTCCTGCCACTGCGTTATACATTGCAAATAAACCATGGACAGATGGCATTTTCACTAAAATGACATGTCTACTGCCAAAGAACTGCAAGGAGACTTGGTTAACTTAAAAATTGTTGTTTTGTTTGGAATGTTTGATTATTTTCAGCATACACAAACTAAGGGTCTAGGTAGTCTTTTAAATTTACATGAGTATGTACTTATTTTCTTCTGTAAAATTATGATTTGAATGCAAAATTAGTCCAACTTCGATACTTCATGCAGGTAGGCTCCCAGAAGTTTGATGCCTTGAATATAGTTGTACCTGGAGTGAAATGAATAAAGTTAGATCTGTTCATATATTGGACAGCAACTTAAAGTGTACTGTGTCCTTAATAAGCCGCTTTGAGGGGGAACAACCTACTTCTTAACCAGTTAAGGATGTTACCAATTTTCATTTTTTATTTTTCCACCGATAGACACAGGATGGATTATTACCGTATATTTCGGACTATAAGACACACTTTTTTCCACCAAAATTTTGGAGAAAAATGGGGGGTGCGTCTTATAGTCCGAATGTTGCTGGGGGGTGGGGGTATATATTTATTTAAAAAAAAACAGTCCCAGCGTGGGGAGCAGTGACTTCCGGCAGCTGATCTCTCCTTGTGAGCCACGCATGGCAGTGACGTCATGCATGGCTCACATGCAGAGATCAGTGCGGGCAGACAGGATGCAGCGCTGGAGGAGAGAAGAAAGGCGAGTAGGAGTGTTTATTTTTTTATGTGCAGCCTGATGTGGATTAGGTGGGCCATGCATACCAGGTTAAGGAGAGTAAGGGGTGCCATGCATACCAGGATAAGGAGAGTGAGGGGTGCCATGCATACCAGGATAAGGAGAGTGAGGGGTGCCATACATACCAGGATAAGGATGCGGGGTGCCATGCATACCAGGATGGAGGAGTGCCATGCATATCAGGATGGGGATGGGAGCCACGTATAATAGGAAGGGGGGCATATCTACCAGGATGGGGGATATTATCAGAATTGGGGGACATTACCCCAATTCCAGTGTCAGCAGCAGACCCGCTCCCCCTTAACAGTGCATCGTGACCACATTTTTTGCTTACATTTTTTTTCCGCATCTTATAGTCCGGAACATACGGTAATTTTTTTTGCAGGACTAGTTGTAGCTTTGAATGACACCATTTATTTCAGCATACATAGTAATGGGAACAAAAATAGTGCACTGAAATGGGAAAAAAAAACGCCATTCCACCACAGTTTTTCTTCAGTTTTAGCTTGTTAAAATGTGCAGTAAAAATTACCCAACATCATGATTCTCCAAAGTCAGAATGATTACAGACAGCAAGCATTACAACTATTTTAGTGTCTTAAAAACAAAAAAATTCTGAACTTTGTGAAAAAATAAATAACTTATTGTTTATGCCAAAATTTTCTGAGACCCATATTTTTCCATCAATAAAGTGGTGTGAAAGCTTGTTTTCTGCATGGCAACCCGTTTTTTTTTTTTTTTTTTAAACAACATTTTTGGGATACATACTGTGGGTCTAATTTACCAATGTTTAACGCCAGTATTGTGGCGTAAAAAGTTTAGAAAAAAGTAGAAGAGGTTTTTGTGCAACTTAGGGCCGTGCTAAACATTTTCATGCCATTTTTGACCAGTTCTGACAAAATGGGTGAAGCGATCGCTGTTCATCAAATTTATGACAAGCAGGGGTGTTCAAGCCACAAATCTTACTGCAGAGACTGGAGTAGTATCTGTGGAGAGGCACACAGATTGAGGCATTCATCAGATGCTACTGATTCATAAACGCATTGACTCCATCACACCTCCTCATTAAGACCAGTGTGAACATCAGTCTTGATGAATCTGACTTTAAAGGTTTGATTGCAAAAAAAAAAAACAAACAATAAAAAGCAATGTTGCAGCAATTTTAACTTTTAACTAAAAAAATATAAGTGTTGATTCTAAATTTTTTTAATTTTTAAAAACATTCTCCTCTTTTGCTCTTCACTTTAAGTTTGAACTGGTAATCAAGCAGCTTGATCATTTATATTATACATAGTAAAAATCAGTCTAGGACACTCAGCCACAGTCAAAGGATAGTTGACATGATGGGCACAGGGGTCTTATATTGGCTCCATGCAGTCATAGCAACCCTTTGGCTCCACCTGGTTTCCATCGCGAGGAGGGTGATGGGTGCATGTTCAGATTGAATAGTCAGTGACTAACAGCAGCATTTAAGACATTGTTCCCCAACTCCAGTCTTCAAAATCCACCAACAGATCATGCTTTCAGGATTTCCTTAGTTTCGGTTATTGGCTCTTGAAGATTGGAGATGAGGAACACTGATTTAAATGGGTTGTCCCATTAACAAAGTACTTTTTAATTAATAGATCTTGGAATAAAAATGGAGTTCCACAATTGGATGTGTTAAACAAAGGAAAAAACAAACTTCCTGTGCTGAGATAATCTTATAAATGTGCCCCTGCTGTGTACTGTGTAATGGATGTGTCTGACCGTGCAGCAACATGTTCTGATCATACCACAGCTCCTGGGCAGGGAGGACCTAGGAGTATATAGATATTACAGCATAGGATCACAGCTGATTCTTGTCAGGTAAAACATTTCACTGCCTGTTTAAAAACAAGCAGCAAATGCTTCACCTCAGACAGAATCAGCTGTGATCCCTATGCTGTAATGTCTATATACTGTTTTGCTTCCTCCCCTGCCCAGGAGCTGTGGTATGATCAGACCATGTTCCTGCATGGTCACACAGCTATTTAGATATTTAAGTCACTACTGCCACAGTCATCTATGGAGACAATTTTCATCCCCAAGTGTTCCTGTATAGCTATAAGTTGTCCAAATGTGAAAAGGCCTTAAAAACAAAAGGAATGAAAGATGAAAGTGCTTTTTCATAATCTGATCCAGAGGATTGTCCCCACCTGTTAAGTTTTTCATTTTGGGAATGTGCTCCATCATCTGCCGCTCCAACAGGCAACAACATAACATTCTTTCCAGTTGCTTCTTGGAAAGTTAAAGTTACAGGAATGCTTCCACCTTCTCTGGTCAGGTCAGGTTCAACATTAAACACTGTAGAGAGATATTACAATGAGTAGGGCGTAGTGTGTATATAAATGCTCAATTGACACCAAGGTCTGTTTTTATTCAGTTAGACCACATTGCATCATGGCGTACCAGCTTTCATGGCTTTCCTTCCAGCTAGGTAGTGAGGGTGGTTGAAGTCTGAGACCCAAGGTTTTCCTCCATGACCCATTGTAACTTTAAACTTGTTCGGACTACCCAATGATTCAAACTGCTTGCTTAAGTAGTCTTCCACCTTAAAGTAATAGACGGCAGGAAAATTATACAATAATTAGAGTCATGTAAAACACAAGAGACATTATTAATCCATATCGACCCCCCCCCCCCATCATCTTATTTTTTCGAAACATTTTTTTAATGTCTCTTTAAGCTATTAAGTATATCCTATAATTAGAGTCCTTGCTAATGGAACTGTAGCACCCCGAGGGATCGGTTGCTACAGAGGTATTGCATCTCAACCAGATGTGCGATATCTCACTCTCAGGTAAGGATGGAGTGAGGATCAGGACCCCGACACCTGCATGCATTACACCACATTTCCGGGGGGCAGGGCGACCGATATGCTCCAAGTAGAGCACGACAGTCCCTGTCCCTGGCTGGAGTGGGGGGAGGGAACACCGAGGAAGGGGGAACCCTGTAGTGCAGCAGCAGGGAGAGGGCAGTTCCTGGGTGCACCTAGAGGGAGGTATAAAAGGTGGGCACCATCTTAGATTAGTTAGTTAGTTCAGTACAGACAGAAGAAGAGGGAGCAGAAGGTGGGAGCAGAGGCTCTACATTGGCTGGAGAGAAGCCTGGAGGAAGCAGAAGGAAGGAGAAGGAAGGAAGAGGAGCGGAGGAGGCTCCAGGAACCAGGAAAGAAGGGACCTCAGGGGTGTGGACCGGCGAGTCGCCACCACATGCCCGAATCTACCTGCGTAGGGGGGGGGGGGGGGGGTCAGGCCAAAGGGGGAGACCGGTCCCCGAAACTAGCGCTAGGAAGGCACCATATAGGGTCAGTGAAACTGGCGCCAAGTTTACCAAGAGAAGGCCCGAGGAAGCTGGACAGAAGCGAGGTCACTGGCGGGGTATGACATGCCAGAGAAAGGACACACAAAGGGGGTCCTGTGAAACACTCCGGAGATACCTGGGAGTCGGCCGAGCCCCTCACCTGGTGAGCACAGTACGACGTGGGCAGCCGTTACCTGCAGAAGTGGTCTGAGTAAAGACCCTGAGTAAAGACCCTGAGTAAAGACCCTGAGTAAAGACCCTGAGTAAAGACCCTGAGTAAAGACCCTGAGTAAAGACCCTGGACTGCATCACAGACTCTGTCGTCACTGCTACTCCTGCACCATCACCCCCATCCTCCGCATACACTGCCCTGAGGCTACACTACTCCCGTGGGGAGTTGTACTACACTCAGCTGCACCCACAACACCAGCCTCAGCGGTCTGCCCTGCAGCGGCGGTTCATCCTTACCGCAATCCACGGGTGGCGTAGTCGGACATTTTAATATCACAAAACCACACAAATAGACTGCCATTTGAGTTGACCACCCTGAGCCACGGGACCGGGTCCCCGCCACACGAAGACTACGACCATCCGCAACGGGTCCGGTTCTGGGTATCCCCACACACGCGCGGCCCAGAGGGCGTCAGAACCACATATCACCATTTACTGTAGGTACTGCTGGCATTCGCCAGAGACATACAAACCTTTTAATGAATTGTGACATCCCTGTATCAAGTGGTTATCACCTATCCTATGGAATCGGTGGTATAGGATGAATAGGATAGGATAGGTGATAACTTGAAACAGAAAACTGAGCAAAAAGGAACAAGCTTAGATTTGTAAAACCAGGACACAAGAACTCAGTATGTGGAGCACAGACTCTCGTAGGAAGAGGGCAGAGAATATAAAATATATAGCAGATGTGCAGCCAATCTTTAGTTCGTCCTAACAGGAGGATTATTTTAGTACACTAAAATGTGGGGATAGCATGTAGAGTGAGCTGGTATGGTGGAATCTAGTTTTATCACTGGGTGACCGATTGACCACTCGTGCCCAGCCACCTATTGCCCTAGCTGTATGCAACAGTAAAATTAGATTCCTCAGCCCCAGCCGACTGTATATAAAATCCCTGACGTTTTACGGCACTAGAATATAGCGTCAGACCTGGAAGAAGGCTTATACATTTAAAGCTGCTTGCAGATATGGTGACCGAAGATGAAAGATTAGCTGGCAGAGCAAGCGAATCAATCTCCGTTACATACACAGACCATGCAGAGTCAGTGCACCATCCTTATAGTACAAGATAATTATTTTGTTGCCATGCATAGTTTTTAAACAGGGGTGAATTAGGGAAAAATAAACCCACACATTTTCTTCACAAATAAATATAAAATTAAACATAACCTCTTTAGATGCTAGAACACTAGAAAAGTTACATATTTATCTTTGCTCACGCATGTGAATTTATAACACAGAAGTTTCCTACCTGTTTCTTCACATCATCTGGAGTCATATGAGGCACGAGCCTTATGGAGAATTTGCCGATGACTTTTCTAGGTATGACCGTTTTGGCTCCACCTGCAGAAAAGGCTCCCTCGATGCCATGAAGTGAGAGGGATGGGAATCTCCACCTGTGCATCAGAATCTGTTCCTATGAAAGAAACAAGCCACACGTGTCTGTACTGGTCAACGCATTACCCAAGGCAGAAGATCAGGAGGCAACAGAAATCCAGGAGCAAGAACCCTGTAAGGATTCGTTTCACATCACATTTTTGCCATAGAAGTTAAGGCCGCCAATATGTATCCCCAATTCTAGTATACTGATGAGAACAGAATGCAGGATTACTATATAGTTAAATTATTTTGCCATGGGCTTTACAATGGAGATCAATGGCGAAAACAGTCAATTGTACAGACATCTTGTTGCTTCCTTTTGCAGCAGGATTTTCATAGACTAAGAAATACTATAATAGTGGCTAAAATTTGTTGAGAACCAGAACTATGATTTTTTTCCCCCTTTTCTTCACTCACTTTCTATATTTGTATTGCAATGTGACAAGTGTAATGAGCAACTTTTTATTGTAAAAACCAAATTAAAAATAAAACTATTCAATAAAATATATATGGAACACAATGTCTTCTACAGTTTGATAAAGTCCAGTACCTTTGATGCATGTAGGAGTTTACTAGTGCCAACATCTTTAGCAAATTCTTCAAGATCAAAGTCAATAGCGTCGTAAATTGCTTTCTCATCATTCGAGACAGGTTCTACAGCTTCATATATTCCAGGAATAAGAATTTTTCCCTTCTTGTCTATTAAACTGCCTATTAAAAGAAAAAAGAAATACATGGGACATGTCTACATATTCCATAGGGACTTTTCTGAAGCAGAAGGCATACAGGTATAAAAAAAAAAAAAAAAATTGAAACATGAACATAAAGGGTTACATTTACTAAGGTTGTGGTCTTTTTTAGTGCAAATCAATTTGGTCAATCCTTTTCTATAGAAACCATTAAAGCCCAGCACATATTATAAATCCACTTTGTATGGTGGTGGTATGGTGGTTTATCGAAGACCTATAAGAAGCATGGTACAAGTGGGTGGGAATCTTTTTATGCTTTTAGTATATGGTTTATACTATACCAGGAAAGTGTAGAGGTCTTTGTATGCCATTAGGCAAGAAATGATTAAAAGCCTACCCATTAGAAAAATTAGATCAGTCATTGCTTCATGGACAGAACCTCCGTATACCCCCGAGTGAAGATCTTTGTCACAGCATTCAACCTACAAGGAAAAAAAAAAATTAAGTTATCTTCTCAGGGGCTAGAACAAAAACCATGACACTACCAGTCTTCCCCCTCCCTAAACTTCTTGTCTCTGATCATATGTTCACATTTTTTATAGAATCCATAACAAATGACAGATCAACTGTGATCCACTTGACCTGTTAAGGCCCTTTTACCATAATTTGGCCTAACGTCATCCATATTTACTACATTTTGTAGTCTTGCCTTGTTCAAATTCTGTTGGGAACTATAAGGATTTATCATACAGTTTGCACGGTCTGTGTAATATCCTTTTATCTTTCATAACCTCATTTTTACTCCGACAACAGTTGGAACATTAAGTCTTATTTTCGGCCTAGTATTTAGCAAATAGTCTATGTAGTACGCTCTCCCTCACCACCATGGTGGCTATGGAAGTACAGACTACACTATTAACACAGTATGAAACAAAATATAATATAGAATGACCAAGCCTAATGCATCATCAGCATATCCCTGATGCCATAAATGCCTTGACTTCTGGCCTCTGGACCACTAGCTGGCCATGCTCTGCCATATGACATGAATGTATCTGATAGCTTTATAATCTTTTTATTAATGTGATACCACATATACATTACATTATACAGTTGTGTAAATCTTGTTACTACTTCTCACAGAAGTAACAAAATGAGAAGAGATCATATACATAAGCAAAACATAATTGTCATCTGCGCCAACTTAATTTACTAGCAGATGACACGTTCTTACCGGTCAGCCTCTGAAGATTAAAGGGCATCTTTATAAGCAGAGAGGCCAATGCCACTACATACCTCAAGAAAAAAATAGCAGATGCCACGAAGCCCATATGTGATACATGGCTTATTTTTTCCTAGCCAGTAGTTATCGGAAATGCAGACGTAATCCACATCCTTAAAAAATGTATCTTTACGGGCAAAGATCAAATCATCCAGGCCTTCTGATCCAGACTCCTCCATTCCTTCAAAGCAGAACTTGAGGTTGACAGGAATTTCCTTTGGAAGAATAGACATTGTCATATTATCAGCTTATTCCCATGCAATAATTAGTTGTAGTGACCGAACTAACTGAAGCCTCCACCACTGAGCACCAGTTATCCTTATGGTATAACAGGTATGTGTATGACACAAGGGTTCTTAGATGTGTTTAGGAGGGCAAGGACTACTGGCAAACAGGTAGGAAAGATCTAACGTACAGTGGGTACGGAAAGTACTCAGACCCCTTTAAAATGTTTCGTTCTTTGTTTCATTGCAGCCATTTGGTAAATTCTAAAAAAAAGTTCATTTTTTTTCTCATTAACATACACTCTGCACCCCAGAAATGTAGAAATTTTTGCAAATTTATTAAAAAAGAAAAACTGAAATATCACATGGTCATAAGTATTCAGACCCTTTGCTCAGTATGGAGTAGAAGCACCCTTTTGAGCTAGTACAGCCATGAGTCTTCTTAGGAATGATGCAACAAGTTTTTCACACCTGGCTTTGGGGATCCTCTGCCATTCTTCCTTGCAGATCCTCTCCAGTTCCGTCAGGTTGGATGGTGAACGTTGGTGGACAGCCATTTTCAGGTCTCTCCAGAAATGCTCAATTGGGTTTAGGTCAGGGCTCTGGCTGGGCCAGTCAAGAATGGTCACAGATGTTCGGAAGCCACTCCTTTGTTATTTTAGCTGTGTCATTGTCTTGTTGGAAAGTGAACCTTTGGCAAAGTCTGAGGTCCAGAGCACTCTGGAAGAGGTTTATCATCCAGGATATCTCTGTACTTGGCTGCATTCATGTTTCCTTCAATTGCAACCAGTCGTCCTGTCCCTGCAGCTGAAAAACACCCCCATAGCATGATGCTGCCATTACCATGTTTCACTGTTGGGATTGTATTGGGCAGGTGATGAGCAGTGCCTGCTTTTCTCCACACATACCACTTAGAATTGTCACCAAAAAGTTCTATCTTCATCTCATCAGACCAGAGAATCTTATTTCTCATAGTCTGGGAGTCCTTCATGTGTTTTTGAGCAAACTATGCGGGCTTTCATATGCCTTGCACTGAGGAGAGGCTTCCATCGGGCCACTATGCCATAAAGGCCCAAGTGGTGGAGGGCTGCAGTGATAGTTGACTTTGTGGAACTCCCATCTCCCTACTGCATCTCTGGAGCTCAGCCACAGTGATCTTGGGGTTCTTCTTTACCTCTCTCACCAAGGCTCTTCTCCCACGATTGCTCAGTTTGGCTGGACAGCCAGGTCTAGGAAGACTTCTGGTGGTCCCAAACTTCTTCCATTTAAGGATTATGGAGGCCACTGTGCTCTTAGGGACTGTGAGTAATGCAGAAATTCTTTTGTAACCTTGGCCAGATCTGTGCCTTGCCACGATTCTGTCTCGGAGCTCCTTGGGCAGTTCCTTTGAGCTTATGATTCTCATTTGGTCTGACATGCACTGTGAGCTGTGAGGTCTTAGACAGATGTGTGCCTTTCCAAATCAAGTCCTATCAGTTTAATTAAACACAGCTGGTCTCCAATAAAGGAGTAGAACCATCTCAAGGAGGATCACAAGGATATTGACAGCATGTGACTTAAATATGAGTCTCTGAGCAAAGGGTCTGAATTCTTATGACCATGTGATATTTCAGTTTTTCTTTAATAAATTTGCAAAAATGTCTACATTTCTTTCCGTACCCACTGTAGATCTACAGTCCTACAGAGAGTGAGAAAGGGCTGTGCCACCAGAATCACCCACTATCCATACACCCTAGGCCAGTGATGGCGAACCTTTTAGAGACTGAGTGCCCAAACTGCAATTCAAAACCCACTTATTTATTTCAAAGTGCCAACACAGCAATTTAACCTAAATACTGAGGATTTAGTGTAGATAAACTCATACATTAGCACACTATAGAGTCTCAAAGAGCTTGTAAGCACTGCATTCCAAGCCTAAGATACTAGCCACAGATTGCCATGCAGGTCTGTTCTTGAGAATGGAGAGGATTTTTAATCAAAAGTAAAATTGCAAAGTTGTTTGTTGTTACAACCTCTTTGCAATTGTGACCCTTTAAGCCAGGGATGTCAAACTCAAAAATACACCAAGGGCCAAAAGAAAAGCTTGGACATTTTTTTTTTTTTTTAAACAAAAATCAAGAAGTCTACAATTGAGAAGTTTTTCCTTATCAAACAAAAACTATTAAACTTTTGGAATTATAGTGGAATAATATGTTAGGCCTTTTACTGCTCGTACATATGGCCCAATTTAAATATGAAATAAATGATAAAAAAAACCCTTGAATAAAAACATAAAAAGTATGAATGAAACAAAAAGTTCCCCAAACAAAGTATGATACCCCCACGGTGAATTCCACCACAGTATCTTCCATAGACACAGTATGGTGACCCCATCACAGTATGATTCTCCAACTGTAATTCCCACACAGCCCTCTATGCAGTATAACATGCCCACATAATGCCCCACGCAGTATAACAGCCCCACATTTAAAAAACAAAAACACACCTCACCTCTGCCCATTCTCCTGCTGCTCTGACCTCTTCATATATTACAGTCCCTACTTGTGGGCACGTGCGCCATCTTCTCATCACTAGCGCTGCCGCCACTCTCCTCTGCACACGCACTCTCCTCAACACCAACGCTGCCACCCTCACCCTCTTCAGAACGCGAGCGACCTGATGGGACGGAATGTGTGCAGAGGAGAGTGGCGGCGGCACTAGTGATGAGGAGGTGGCATGTGCCCTCCGGGAGGGTTCTGTGTGCCCCCTCTGGCAAATGTGCCACAAGTTTGCCACCACTGCCCTAGTGCAAAGACGCTCTGATTTAGCATTAACATTTAGTGAATAATACCTCACTTAAAAGGCAAAATGTGAAATACTACATTGCAGTCACCCCCACAATAACAGCAGATTACTGAAAAAAAGCTAGAGCCAACCATGGCAGTATAACACCTTAGATGCCACAGCCTCCATTGTCCCCTCACCACCCACCCCTGCAATGTGAGTAAAGCCTCATGTCTGCCATATTTGTACTCCTATGGCAGAGCTCTATAGACCACTAGTACACAAGTGCTGCATTGTATTGTACAAGTTTTCAAACGCTCAAGTGTAATTTCCCAAAAAAAAAAAAAAAGAGGCTAATACTATATGATAAGGGAAAGGGCATCTATCGGTCACCTTTTTCTGTGTATGCAAATGTGGACACAAGTGTTTTAAGGTTGTCTGGAACTTAACTGATAATCTATCCATGAGATGGATCAGCAATGTAAGAATATTGGAAGTCCGACACATGGCAACTCCACCAACGGTATCTACTCAGACAGTGGCCAAAGCAAAGTACAAGGCAGAACACCGGATCCCCGTATATTTTTGGGTGTCTCATTTGCTTGTGTTGCCAGAATTTCTGCACTTCTTAAAATTAGGCTGCTTGTGTTTTTTTCATTGCGTTTAACGTGTTTTTATACAGTTTTAATGCTGTGGTTTTTGTCTCTTATTGGTGTGTCATGCTTTAAATAAAGCCGCTTTGTTTTTGATACTTCCTGCTAGTTGGCTTTGAGAAAACGTTGACATACTTACATGTTTTTTTTCATGAGATTCCACTGCGGAAATGCCACACAAAAAACGCAGCGTACCCGCAAGAGAAATTGACATGTTGCGGATTTTAACCCCTTCAGGACCCAGCCTATTTTGACCCTAAAGACCTTGGCATTTTTGTCAATTCTGACCAGTGTCCCTTTACGAAGTAAAAACTCTGGAACACTTCAACGGATCCTAGCGATTCTGAGACTGTTTTTTCGTGACATATTGGGCTTCATGTTAGTATTAAATTTAGGTCGATAATATTTGCGTTTATTTGTGAAAAAATCAAAAATATGGGAAAAATTTTGAAAATTTTGCAATTTTCAAATTTTGAATTTTTATTCTGCTAAACTAGAGAGTGATGTGACACAAAATAGTTAATAAATAACATTTCCCACATGTCTACTTTACATCAGCACAATTTTTGAAAAAAAAAAAATTTTTGGTAGGAAGTTAGAAGGGTTCAAAGTTCATCAGCAAATTTTCTTTTTTCCAGCAAAATTTGCAAAGCCATTTTTTTTAGTGACCACATCACATTTGAAGTCCCTTTGAGGGGTGTACATGACAGAAAACACCCAAAAGTGACACCATTCCAAAAACTGCACCCCTCAAGCTACTCAAAACTACATTCAAGAAGATTATTAACCCTTCAGGTGCATCACAGGAACTAAAGCCACATGGAAGAAAAAAATGAACATTTTTATTTTTCTAACAAAAATTTTCTTTTAGCCTAAATTTTTTAATTTTCACATGGGTAACAGGATAAAATGCATCCTAAAATTTGTTGGTCAATTTCTCCTTAGTACACTGATACCTCATATGTGGTCATAAACCACTGTTTGGGCACACGGCAGGGCTCAGAAGGGAAGGAGCGCCATTTTACTTTTTGAATGGAAAATTAGCTCCAAAAGTCAAATTGCGCTCCTTCTCTTCTGAGCCCTGTCATGTGCCCAAACAGTGGTTTACGACCACATATGAGGTATCAGTGTACTCAGGAGAAATTGACCAATACATTTTAGGATGCATTTTATCCTGTTACCCATGTGAAAATTAAAAAATTTAGGCTAAAAGAAAATTTTTGTGAAAAAAAAAGTACTTTTTTGTTTTCACAGATCATTTTGTGAAGCACCTGGGGGTTCCAAGTGCTCACTATGCATCTAGATAGGTGCCTTGGGGGGTCTAGTTTCCAAAGTGGGGTCACTTGTGGGGGAGCTCCACTGTTTAGGCACATTAGGGGCTCTCCAAACGCAACATGGTGTCCGCTAACAATTTGAGCCGATTTTCCATTCAATTTGTTAGCGGACACCATGTCGCGTTTGGAGAGCCGCTGTGTGGCCAAACATTGGAGCTCCCCCACAAGTGACCCCATTTTGGAAACTAGACCCCCCAAGGCACCTATCTAGATGCACAGTGAGCACTTGGAACCCCCAGGTCATTCACAAATTAATCCGTAAAAATAAAAAAGTGTTTTTTTTTCCACTTTTTCATTTTTATGAATCAATTTGTGAAGCACCTGGGGGTTCCAAGTGCTCACTATGCATCTAGATAGGTGCCTTGGGGGGTCTAGTTTCCAAAATGGGGTCACTTGTGGGGGAGCTCCAATGTTTGGGCACACAGCGGCTCTCCAAAAGCAACATGGTGTCCGCTAACAAATTGTCGGCTCAAATTGTTAGAAGACACCATGTTGCGTTTGGAGAGCCGCTGTGTGGCCAAACATTGGAGCTCCCCCACAAGTGACCCCATTTTGGAAACTAGACCCCCCAAGGCACCTATCTAGATGCACAGTGAGCACTTGGAACCCCCAGGTCATTCACAAATTAATCCGTAAAAATAAAAAAGTGTTTTTTTTTTCCACTTTTTCATTTTTATGAATCAATTTGTGAAGCACCTGGGGGTTCCAAGTGCTCACTATGCATCTAGATAGGTGCCTTGGGGGGTCTAGTTTCCAAAATGGGGTCACTTGTTGGGGAGCTCCAATGTTTGGGCACACAGCGGCTCTCCAAAAGCAACATGGTGTCCGCTAACAAATTGTCGGCTCAAATTGTTAGAAGACACCATGTTGCGTTTGGAGAGCCGCTGTGTGGCCAAACATTGGAGCTCCCCCACAAGTGACCCCATTTTGGAAACTAGACCCCCCAAGGCACCTATCTAGATGCATAGTGAGCACTTGGAACCCCCAGGTCCTTCACAAATTAATCCGTAAAAATAAAAAAGTGTTTTTTTTTCCACTTTTTCATTTTTATGAATCAATTTGTGAAGCACCTGGGGGTTCCAAGTGCTCACTATGCATCTAGATAGGTGCCTTGGGGGGTCTAGTTTCCAAAATGGGGTCACTTGTTGGGGAGCTCCAATGTTTGGGCACACAGCGGCTCTCCAAAAGCAACATGGTGTCCGCTAACAAATTGTCGGCTCAAATTGTTAGAAGACACCATGTTGCGTTTGGAGAGCCGCTGTGTGGCCAAACATTGGAGCTCCCCCACAAGTGACCCCATTTTGGAAACTAGACCCCCAAGGCACCTATCTAGATGCATAGTGAGCACTTGGAACCCCCAGGTCCTTCACAAATTAATCCGTAAAAATAAAAAAGTGTTTTTTTTTCCACTTTTTCATTTTTATGAATCAATTTGTGAAGCACCTGGGGGTTTCAAGTGCTCACTATGCATCTAGATAGGTGCCTTGGGGGGTCTAGTTTCCAAAATGGGGTCACTTGTTGGGGAGCTCCAATGTTTGGGCACACAGGGACTCTCCAAACGCAACATGGTTCCAATTTGTTAGTGGACACCATTGTGTAGTGTATGTCAGGTTGGTGTGCGGTGTGGTATAATGTAGTGTATACACCACACACACACACACACTACAACACACACACCAACCTGACATAGCCTACTAAGCTGAGTACGCCCTAGACTGGGATGAGTGGGACGGGCGGGACATTTTGTGTGCTGTGTGCGTGTGTAAAAAAAAAAAAAAAAATCGAAACTTTATTATAGTGTGAGTGTACGTGTGTGTGTGTGTGTGCTTGGTGTAACCTTCTGCAGTCACGTGTGGGGGCTGTCAGGCGTAGGGGGGCTGTCAGGCGTACGGGGGCTGTCAGGCGTACGGGGGCTGTCAGGCGTACGGGGGCTGTCAGGCGTACGGGGGCTGTCAGGCGTACGGGGGCTGTCAGGCGTACGGGGGCTGTCAGGCGTACGGGGGCTGTCAGGCGTACGGGGGGGGGCTGAAGAGATGGAGGAGCCAGCAGCTGCAGCAAGGGGGGTGATCACTGGGGCAGGAGCCGGCAGTAGCAAGGGGGGTGATCACTGGGGCAGGAGCCGGCAGCAGCAAGGGGGGTGATCACTGGGGCAGGAGCCGGCAGCAGCAAGGGGGGTGATCACTGGGTTTGCGGGGGGGGGGGGATGATCACTGGGATGGGGGGGTGCACACTGGGGATGGGGAGTGAACACTGGGGACAGGGGGGGTGAACACTGGGGGGGTGAACACTGGGGTCAGGGGGGGTGAACACTGGGGACAGGGGGGGTGAACACTGGGGACAGGGGGGGTGAACACTGGGGACAGGGGGGGTGAACACTGGGGACAGGGGGGGTGAACACTGGGGACAGGGGGGGTGAACACTGGGGACAGGGGTGATTATTGGGAGGTGGGGGGTGATATCACTGGGACTGGGGGATGGTGGGTTTGATCACAGGAGCAGGGCATTTACACTGAGCCTGCTGCTGCTGTGATCACAGTCCACCGGCTGTCAGAAGGAGAGCAGCAGCCGGTGGATGAAGACGTGGGAGAGGGAGCAGAGGGAGCGGAGGTCGGGGTGCAGGTATGAAAGTGGAGGGGGGGTCGGGGGTGGAGGGGGGGGGCAGGGTGGAGTGGAGGGGGGGGTCGGGGGGGAGCGGGGGCAATACTACCTGATGCAGATCAGCGGCGGCAGCAGGCGATCAGCGGCGGCAGCAGGCGATCCACGGGGGGGCAGCTGCAGAGGGTCCACGGGGGGGCAGCAGCAGAGGGTCCACAGGAGGCAGCAGCAGAGGGTCCACAACGGCCGGCACCCGATCCATGGACGGGCAGTTGCGGCCATCATTAAAAACTCCCTCCACATCTGATTGGGGCTAGTATCCATGTGACGCTAGCCCCCCAATCAGATCTGGGGGGAGGGGGGGACAGAGGTGACACTCCCCCCAGCCAATGGCTGATGCTGTAAGCATCAGGCCATGCCCAGATTTAAATATTACACCAATTTTCATTGGTGAAATATTTAATTCATACCGATTGGCAGTTTCATTAAAAGTGAAAATGAAACAGCCAATCGGAGGGGTCCCAGGCACGGGGGGGTTAATCCACCCCCCGGGGGGTCGACTTCAGGATGTCCAGTTGCAGTAGCAACTGTGACACCTGAGCGACCCCGCTCGCAGGCGCTGCAGGGGGTCTTTCCCTCCATGTCACAGACGCTGTGACATGGGTCGGGAACGAACTGTTTTCCATGTCACAAACGGTGTGACACGGGTCGGGAAGGGGTTAACCACGCACCGCAGGTCAGTTTACACTGAGTAAAATAAAAGCACAGTGGGCAGGAGATTTCTATAAATCCCATCCACTTTGCTCCAACTGTAAGACGCTGCGTTTTTTGACGCAGCAAAAATATTCAGCGCCAATCTCCCCAAAAACTCATCGAGGGAAAATAGCTTTATAGTTATGTTACAGCATGGTACATTTGACTTATGTTCCTATAGAGCATCCATTGAAGAATGGTGACTGTGGACCCTGCTCTGTCATGGGCACCAGCCTTCTGTTC
This sequence comes from Phyllobates terribilis, assembly GCF_046119375.1. Taxonomy (NCBI): domain Eukaryota; kingdom Metazoa; phylum Chordata; class Amphibia; order Anura; family Dendrobatidae; genus Phyllobates; species Phyllobates terribilis. Next base: position 536,012,497 of record NW_027362764.1, read on the forward strand.
CTAGTGACCAAGCACTGTAGTGTGCACAATCTAAGATGATCAGATACACTATAATGATGCAACGGTTCTAGTAGACCATATATGTCCAACTCTGGCCCATGGGCCAAATCTGACCCGCAAGGTAGTTCTATTTGGCCCCCCCCAACTCCAGAACAGCCACCCCTATGTGGGGCACATTATTCTGCATGGAGGACCGTGTGGGGCCCATTATTCTGCATGACATCCCTGTAGTAGACAGACTACGGCAACAGAAATAATTTCAAAGTGCAGTTTGCAATAAAAAAAAATAAATAATAGATCTACAGTTGGGCAATAATAGATAGGGTTTAATCACCAACTCCAGAGCAGTTACTGTTTTACCTGCTTTGTTTGCTGATAGGCCTCGATGCAATTTAACCATGCAAGCACAGGACCTTTGTCATCTGTAGAACCTCTCCCATACAGCTTACCTAGACAAAAACCAAGTCCAAGATTAAGATAATGTAGTCAGTCACTGAAAGTCCCATTTATCTGCACCAATAATGACAGTGTAATATACTACTTCAGCCAATGTGTTATCTTTAAGATGTGCAATTAGGATTGTCAGCACACTACCAAGTGCAAAGGTGCAGGGTAATCCAAAGCTCACCGTGTCCTTGTAGACATAATTACCAGCTCTTCAGTCAGTGCCGAGTGCAAAGAGAACCAGTGACCCCATCTAAAATACAAGCATCAGACTGGAAAGTAGAGCATGCATAGCCATACTTCCAGAACCTGCTTCAGTAAATGCGATTTTTTTCACAATGGAAGGTGGGGGGGGGGGGAAATAAATAAATAATAATAAAAAAAACACGCTCATTTGCACTGCCCCATTGAGCAACATTGGTCCGAGTGCTGTCCGCTTTTCCACGCACAGAGCTCGGACCAAAAATACAGTTATGTAAACGAGCCCCAAGGCATGTTACACACATTGTGTTTCACAGCCTGAGACAGCAATGCAAGGACTGGCCTCAGGTCTCCTAACCCGAACTAGTCAGCCTCATGGGCATATAGGAGACGGACATTTCAGAGACTCATGGCCGGTCCCATGCATCACAGTCCATACCTGGGCAGCGAAACATGGATGTAAAACTAGCCCAAGAGAGAAACTGGCCAAATCCATAGGCGTATCGAGGGAAGGCAGGCAGGGCATATGCTCCAGGTGCAGTTGGCAGGAGGGAGCCCTCGGGCCGCCTGATGCAGCAGTCTGAAGTGTCTCCTGGTGGCTGCAATTTGCCGCCTTCTGGACTGGGAGTCAGTCATTTTCTGAGCCGGTAGTCAAGCTGACAGCTGTCTCAGAGGGTGCAGCGCACCAGCTCCCAGTGATCAATTGTACTCGCAGCTTTAAAAGGAGAATACAATTGAAGCCCTGACCGCCAGGTGGGCGACATCAGCAGCGTGATCAGGTCATGTAAACACATTGAAGATGTCACTCACCGACGCACAAATAAGATTGGTGGTAAGTAGTGTTGAGCGAGAATGTTCTGTTGACCCTTTCGCCAAGTATGCTCGGGCGAGCACCGAGTAGTTACAGCTGCTCGGTGTTATGTTTAAATCACTCCCTGTGCATGATTTGCGACTGTTTGGCAGCTTTATTACATGTGAGGAATGCAAAAGAAACAAACAGTTGCAAATCATGCACACGGGAGTGATTTAAACATAACACTGAGCAGCTGTAACTACTCGGTGCTCGCCCGAGCATACGCGCTCAAGACTAGTGGTAAGTGCGCCAATGGAGCTGAAGACACCAAAGATTTAGTGAAACGAATGTTGTGGTGAATTTGAGGACAGTATCAGGAGCAAGGAGAAAGTTGGGGGGCATGTATGAGGAAACCATTTGAGGGGGGGATGGGTGCACACACAGTATGATGAATAATGAGGCAGTGTAAGGGAACAGCCAGAAGGGGACAGTAAGCCAAGGAGTGGGAAGTGTCATGCGAGGGCACAGTATAGAGACTGGGCTCTATAGTGGGGACACTGTGTAAGGACAGTGTGAAGAGGGGGCTTAGTATGGAAAGGAGAGGGCAGTGTGGAGAGCATGTACCATAAGAGGGGCAGTGAGTAGGTCATTTTGTGCAGGGAATATAATGAGGGGCAATAATTATTTAGGGGCTCAGCGTAGAGCAGATATTTTTTTTCAGTAGCATTATAACGACACTGCTATCTTTAAGGGCATTGTGTGGGGATGTGCTGCAGAAGACCAGAGAAGATGGAAGTCTGCAGAGACGGCTGTGGATGTGAAAAGTCATCATGGCGTCTGGACAAGATGAAGAAAAGAAAGCGATCGAATCCAATCAGAGACAACGTCAACTATAAGGTACCTGGATGTAAATGTTTATTTGTGATACTGACTAATTCTCATCAGTTCTGTGGTTCCTGTATGGTTCGCAGCCTGAAGAAGACTGATCGCAAAAATTCCCAGTATCTCCTTACCATTGTTAAGGACGTACTGAAGTTGTAGGTTCATGCGATACAAATGTATATGGGTCTGCGCTAGCATTACAATTCATGTACCATGTATCAATAGTGATTATGTGAAACATGGCCATCTTAATGAAGTGTTATGCCATCTGACGAGTTATGGTTTACTATGTTTTTATTTAGGTTATGGTCATTAAAGGGGTTGTACAAGTTTGTGATGAGTCTGCAGTCATTCTATGTGACTGCAGGCTCCTGAATTCTCACAGAGCGCACTGCACGCTGTCAGGATTCTCGGGTGCCAGTGATTTACATACATGCGATCATATACTAGCTAGACATGCGTAGCCTCACTCTATGAAAATGGAGGGAGGCCACTCGTAAAATACTGACCAAATGCTGAACAAGTGAACTTGGTCTAAAGCCATATACACTACAGTGTGTGGACCCTTTAGTTTTGACGATGGGTCCAAAACAAAATAAAAAAAAAAAATTGCTGGCAGCATAAACATACAGATAGTAAGTAGAGAAAAGTCCCCAAAAATTGACAGTGCGAAATGTGACTATATGAAAAGACAGAAGTCAGCTGAGCCGTGTGCAGCTGCGGATGTGCTGTCCCAGCGATTTAGGCTTCCCTCAGTCTGATGTTAGTCATGGTTCCCCCAACCTCATTACAACACTGTCAGCAAAAGGGAGTAGGATTAGCTATTTGTGAAGAAAAAAAATACTCTGAAGGAAATGAAACTTTGGAGCTTCCTGTTATTTTGCAGTTGCACAATCGTTCTCCTTATCACCATTTTTAAAGGACACAGATATTGTACCACATCAGGAAACAATAAGAACTGTGGTACTCACCATCTCTTTCTTCCAAGACGAAGGGCTCGCTGTCCCATCCATCCTCCAGAGCGGCCGGCTGGACATCCAGATGTCCATACACACACACCGTCTTTTTAGCAGGATCTGATCCCAGTTTGCCCAAAACAATGGGAGGCAGAGGAATTTCTGAGCCATCTGGAAGCTAGGAAATACATTGTATAGAAGTTAAAGGGGTTTTACACTACTTTATATTACCCCCCCAATGTATCCCCCCAGGGCCTCTAAGGCTATGTGCCCACGTTGCGGAAATGAAGCAAAAAATTTCTGCTTCATTTCCGCATGTCCTCTCCCGGAAAAACGCATGCGGAATTCCGCACGCGTTTATTGCGCGTTTATCGCGCGTTTACCACATGCGGAATTGACTTGCGTTTTTAATGCATTGCACAAGGCAATCCCGCTTGCGGAAACGCAAAATTAATGAACATGCTGCGGATTTTTGAACGCAGCATAAACGCTGCGAAAAAATCCGCAGCGTGGGCATAGAACTTGCGGAATCCCCTTGGGGACCATGGGGAGCGGATTACCTAGCGTTTAACAAGCGTTTACGCTGCGGAATTTCCGCAGCGTAAACGCTTGAAAAACGCTACGTGGGCACGCAGCCTTAGCCTTTTTGTAAATACCTTCCTTTGCAGATACTGCCTGTGAGCGGCGCTATCACTGGCCGCTCACAGTCATCATGTGACCCCCGGCTGCAGCCGGCTCTGACATTTGCTGATGTCACGATAAGTGCTGGCAGCAGACGGGGGTCTTTGTCTTCCTGGTTCCAGGTGGATACCAGGCTGTGGGCAGTTACCCCCCGCGTCACACCCGGCATCCACCGCGCGCTCTGCCTCTCCCCATTCATTGGGAAAGCGCATGGTGGATGCCGAGTGTGACGTGGGGTAACCCCGCCCACAACCCAACAGCCACCGCGGGGAACCCAGCGCTGAGTCACACCTCACTTGTTGTGACGTCAGCGAGGGGTCACGTGATGCCTATGGGCGGCCTCCGATAGCGCCGCTCACAGGCATTATCAGCAAAGGAAGGCATTTACAAAAAAGGTAATGGGCGACGGGGGGATACATTGGGGCATTAACCTAAAGTAGTGCACAACTTCTTTAAAGATACATTTTAATAGATCGGTTAGATTTATGTGATCTTTTCAACTTGCAATGATGGTGTCTGGACAACCACACAGCAAACAGTCACCTTCCCTATTCCCACAAACCTCCGGCCCTGCAGAACTGCCATGTTACATCTATACAAGGTATAGAGAGCTCTGACCACACTTTTCACAAGTAAATATCCATATCTGTCCATTTGGACAAATCTCAAAATCCCACCTAAAAACTTTAGGACCTACCAACAACCATCTTCTCTATGGCAGAGTTTAATAAAGAATAGGGATACCATATACCTCTGATGCTGCAGGACCCGATTTTAGAGAAAGGGGAGTCAGTCAGCTGCCCACTTATTGACACGAGGATGTCATTAAAATTACATCCATCTTCTCACTCACATCAGGCAAGAAGAAACTAGCATAAATGCTGAGGCGAGACAGCAACACCCAGTAATAAGCATGGCACCATGCCCAAACCTCTTAAGGCATCACAACTATCAACCCGGAGTTCTTCATGCTCGATGCGAAAAAAGCTCAGTCGTGTAGAGCCATAGTCCCAGGACTCTGGTATGGACACAAGGCTCTACAGAATTAGAGCCATAAACTTCCACGATCACAATAATGTACAGTAGAATTATACTTCACTTTTAATCGCACACAGAACTGCTGACGGTGTGCTGTCGTGTTAGATTTTGAAATATGGGTGGTTTATCTGGCATCTAAGATGACTGTACCCAACAGAGACTGCAGTCACCAACTTTTACATGTTGATGGTAAATAATTGCTTGCCATGACAGGCAGTCAGTTTATAGAAGGACAATTGCAAAACTGGCAGTAAAACAAGTCCATTGTACTTAGTGAATGTGTATGGCAAGTATCCAGAGCGTTACATTGATAAGGTAAACAGGGAAGGGAGGGTTATGTCTCATCTAGACGGAAATCTGGATCGATTGGCACAAAGGTCTGTGGTGCTCCGAGATTACAGCTATGCTGGATAAGCTGACAGAAGAGATAAAAGGCCTAGAAGAAGTTATCTACACTTCTACAGACTGATCTGCGAATATTAAAATCTACACCAAAGAAAGGAGCTTGAACACATGTTGATATAAGGTCCATGTGCAGGTACACAGTCACACGGTGGCCACTGACAAACAACCTAGGATAAAAACAAGAATAAAATACCCAGCAGTAAATAGTAATTGTACATGTAAATAATATGGGGTACTTAGTCAACACTGTTTTGATAAAAAAAAGCATAAAAGCCATCCCACCACGACAAGGTGTACCCACTCAGGATGATCCTCTCTCTAAAGTATAACCTCTGTGTGCCAACCGGCCTGAATAGATGCGGACAGAGCAGGACCCAGGTCTGATGGTTTATACACTGTCATATATGTATATGAAGGCTTTCCACAGGCAGGTGTATAAGTCGTCAGACTTGGGTCCTGCTCTGCCCGCATCTATTCAGGCCTCCTTTAGAGGGAATCATCCTGAGCGGGTACACATTGTCATGGTGGGATGGCTTTTATGCTTTTTTTGATCAAAAAATAGTATTTACTCAGTACCCCATGCTATTTACATGTACTATTACTATTTACTTATTGCAGGGTATTTATTAATTGTGTTTTTATTCAAGGTTATGCAATATTAAAGTCCGTAGTATGAGCACAACATTATATTGGGAGAACAGGAGTGTCTGTGGCAGACAACAGGAAAACCAAATGGACAGGTGCTTGCAGATGTCACTTATTTTATAAAGAGCCTATGGGAATTAAAAGGGCAAGTAGATGGGTGATAACTGACAGTCTGGAGTGTTCCTCAACACTGGAATCCTCAGAAATTGCCAGGATATAAGAGGTGAATCCCTCATTCACCCCCAGCTGCAGACTGCCTAGGATCAGTTAAATAGAGCAGCAGGTTGCACATGCATCCTGCTGCAGCCTATGCCACTGAAGATACAAAGACAGCCAAGTGCTCTGCTGTCCTCAATTTCCAATAGTGTGAAAACCCTGAAAGTTCAAGCCACTGTCTTGCTGCCAGGAGAGAACTGGGTACACAATTTTTTTTTTTTTACTTTACTCGCTTATATAAGTGTCATTAATTCCACAACGCTTTATGGACATTATCAGTACTGTCTCCATTGGGGTCATAATTAGTCAGGCACGAACATGCTTGGCGCTGTTAGACAGCCGCAACACATGCAGGGATTGCCTAACAAATAGGCAATCCCTGCAAGTGGTGCAGCTGCCTAACAGTCACAGGGACTCAAACTTATTTTTCAAGCATGTCAAAGATACTCTTAGCACCAGAGCATGCTTGGATAACAGTGCATCAGAGAATGTTCGGGCAACACTAGTCACAATCTAAATTCCCTATATGTATGTCTTTGGATGTGGGAGGAAACCCATGCAAGCACGAGGAGAACATATAAACCCCTTACAGATGTTGTCCTTGGTGGGATATGAACCCAGAACCACAGCGCTGCAAAGCAGCAGACCCCTGAGCCACAGTATACTAGCTGAGAGACTCATAGCAATCTAACAGGAATACCCCTTTAAGCAAGAAGTCCAGCATATTCAATGGGAAATTAACAATTGCACAGCTTATCTAAAGGGCTTGTGAAGAAGGCCATATTAGTGATCCGAGCGCGACCTAACAAAGCATCGGATATCACCCGAACCAGTATAATTTGGTCAGGTATTCAGACTCGGCCATGCAAGTCAATGAGCATGTGGAAGTCATCCAAGTACAGTCAGATGATATCAGATTTCCGCATTGACTAAAAGGAGAAATTTTGTTCATCTTCTCACCTGAGAGAATCAGATCATACTATGCTGACACACTGATCAGAGTGTCATTTACATAATCTGCCCAATTCTCTCAGAAGGAAGACTACATGGCCGATAAATGCTTTCACCCATATCCCACAGGAAACGTTCCCATGTCCTCACCTTCTGCTTCCCGATGTCCACCAGCTCTGCTGAGCCGCCCAAATGTTCAATATCCTTGACAGCCACTTCCATCATTTTCTTGATTTCTCCTCTCTTCTCCGGCCAGGCCGATACACTTTGGATTGCCACCCATTCTGCTAGTCTCTGTGAAGAAGGCACAATGTCAAAACCGCTCTTCCATCTATACACTGTACTTGGAGGCCTAAAGCAGAGCGAACGGTGAATAAAACGTAAAAATGGAAAAGCCGTCCGACAACTACAGTATAGCACCAAGACAGTGGAGTGATCAGAGCAACAATCAGCCGGTATTCCCCCTCCTGGGACCAACGCTGCATCTCCACCGCTGCTCCATGACCGCTTACAGGAATAGCGGGTGACGTCACGTCCACAGCGCTGCTCCAATCACTGGCCTCAGAGAGATGAGTGATTGTCTGCAGCGCCGGTGACCTGATGCTGCGATAACAGGGTCAGCGGTGGAGACACAAGGAGGGGTGGGGTGAGCGGTAAGTAACCGCTGATTTTATTATTTATCCCAGCAACAATGAATTTACAAAAAAAAAAGTTAGAGAAAAGCCCCCTGTAGGCAGCCCCTCTGTAAGGAGCCTGTAGGCAGCCCAGTACCGGAGTCACAGTGAGTTCCTTCACTGGCAGCAGTCAGATCTCAGCCTCCTGAGACATTATACAGCGGCCATGAGCAGCCCATCAGCCCCAGGCCCCTCACAGGGGGTCATGGCTGCTCGGGGACACGGTGCATCTGTGGGGCTCAGGAGCCCATGACACCGCAGCATGTACCGTGCACCTGCTGCAAGAGGTCCCTGCATTACACCGTAGCATGTACCGTGCACCTGCTGCAAGAGGTCCCTGCAGCAATGCACAGGCTACGGCCGGGAACAGCAGCGCACTCCCCTCCCGCACAGCGCGGCATTACCTTCACGTAGACTTCCTGGTGACTGTCAATGTACTCGAACAGAGGAGGGAGGACAGACATAACGGCAGCTGGAGGAGAACGGCGCTATGGACCAGGAGCGGCGGCGGCACACTAACTATATGTTACTCGGAAGGCCACGCCCACAGCCGGCATACTGCTCACGTGACGCTGTGCGGTCAGCTGACTGACCGGGCAGTGCTGGTGACGCGGCGTCCCTGTGGTCAGAAGAGGAATCACAGGACAGGCCGCCTGCGCATTGTTCTGCTGTGTAATCATCACAATGACCAATGTACAGAGGCGGCACCGACTGTGCGCACACCGAGGAATCACCGACTGTGCACACACCGAGGAATCACCGACTGTGCACACACCGAGGAATCACCGACTGTGCGCTCACCGACTGTGCACACACCGAGGAATCACCGACTGTGCGCACACCGAGGAATCACCGACTGTGCGCACACCGAGGAATCACCGACTGTGCGCACACCGAGGAATCACCGACTGCGCTCACCGACTGTGCGCACACCGAGGACTCACCGACTGTGCGCACACCGAGGAATCACCGACTGTGCGCACACCGAGGAATCACCGACTGTGCACACCGAGGAATCACCGACTGTGCGCACACCGAGGAATCACCGACTGTGCGAACACCGAGGAATCACCGACTGTGCGCACACCGAGGAATCACCGACTGTGCACACCGAGGAATCACCGACTGTGCACACACCGAGGAATCACCGACTGCTCACACCGAGGACTCACCAACTGTGCGCACACCGAGGTATCACCGACTGGGCACACCGAGGAATCACCGACTGTGCGCACACCGAGCAATCACCGACTATGCGCACACCGAGGAATCACCGATTGTGCGCACACCGTGGAATCACCGACTGTGCACACCGAGGAATCACCGATTGTGCGCACACCGTGGAATCACCGACTGTGCACACCGAGGAATCACAGACTGTGCACACACCGAGGAATCACCGACTATGCGCACACCGAGGACTCACCAACTGTGCGCACACCGAGGAATCACCGACTGTGCACACCGAGGAATCACCGACTGTGCGCACACCGAGGAATCACCGACTGTGCGCACACCGAGGAATCACTGACTGTGCGCACACCGAGGAATCACCGACTGTGCGCACACCGAGGACTCACCGACTGTGCGCACACCGAGGAATCACCGACAATGCGCACACCGAGGAATCACCGACAGTGCGCACACCGAGGAATCACCGACTGTGCGCTCACCGAGGACTCACCGACTGTGCGCACACCGAGGAATCACCGACTGTGCACACCGAGAACTCACCGACTGTGCGCACACCGAGGACTCACCGACTATGCGCACACCGAGAACTCACCGACTGTGCGCACACCGAGGAATCACCGACTATGCGCACACCGAGGAATCACCGTCTGCGCACACCGAGGACTCACCGACTGTGCGCACACCGAGGAATCACCGACTGCGCTTCGAGGACTCACCGACTGTGCGCACACCGAGGAATCACCGACTGTGTGCACACCGAGGAATCACCGACTGTGCGCACACCGAGGAATCACCGACTGTGCGCACACCGAGGAATCACCGACTGTGCGCACACCGAGGAATCACCGACTGTGCGTACACCGAGGAATCCCCGACTGTGCACACCGAGGAATCACCGACTGTGCACATACCGAGGAATCACCGACTGCGCACACCGAGGACTCACCAACTGTGCGCACACCGAGGTATCACCGACTGGGCACACCGAGGAATCACCGACTGTGCGCACACCGAGCAATCACCGACTATGCGCACACCGAGGAATCACCGATTGTGCGCACACCGTGGAATCACCGACTGCGCACACCGAGGAATCACCGATTGTGCGCACACCGTGGAATCACCGACTGCACACCGAGGAATCACCGACTGTGCACACACCGAGGAATCACCGACTATGCGCACACCGAGGACTCACCAACTGTGCGCACACCGAGGAATCACCGACTGTGCGCACACCGAGGAATCACCGACTGTGCGCACACCGAGGAATCACCGACTGTGCGCACACCGAGGACTCACCGACTGTGCGCACACCGAGGAATCACCGACAATGCGCACACCGAGGAATCACCGACTGTGCACACCGAGGAATCACCAACTGTGCGCTCACCGAGGACTCACCGACTGTGCGCACACCGAGGAATCACCGACTGCGCACACCAAGAACTCACCGACTGTGCGCACACCGAGGATTCACCGACTATGCGCACACCGAGAACTCACCGACTGTGCGCACACCGAGGAATCACCGACTATGCGCACACCGAGGAATCACCGTCTGCGCACACCGAGGACTCACCGACTGTGCGCACACCGAGGACTCACCAACTGTGCGCACACCGAGGACTCACCGACTGTGCGCTCACCGAGGAATCACCGACTGGGCACACACCGAGGACTCACCGACTGTGCGCACACCGAGGACTCACCGACGAATCACCGACTGCGCACACCGAGGAATCACCAACTGTGCGCACACCGAGGACTCACCGACGAATCACCGACTGCGCACACCGAGGAATCACCGACTGTGCGCACACCGAGGACTCACTGAGGAATCACCGACTGTGCGCACACCGAGGACTCACCGAGGAATCACCGACTGTGCGCACACGAGGAATCACCGACTGCGCACACCGAGGAATCACCGACTGTGCGCACACCGAGGACTCACCGACTGTGCGCACACCGCAGACTCACCGACTGTGTGCACACCGAGGAATCACCGACGAATCACCGACTGTGCGCACACCGAGGACTCACCGACTGCGCACACCGAGGACTCACCGACTGCGCACACACCGAGAAATCACCGACTGTGCACACACCGAGGAATCACCGACTGTGCGCACACCGAGGACTCACCGACTGCGCACACCGAGGACTCACCGACTGCGCACACACCAAGGACTCACCGACTGTGCACACACCGAGGACTCACCGACTGTGCACACACCGAGGACTCACCGACTGTGCACACACCAAGGACTCACTGACTGTACACACACCGAGGACTCACCGACTGTGCGCACACACCGAGGAATCACCGACTGTGCACACACCGAGGAATCACCGACTGTGCACACACGAATAATGGGGCCTCTTCCTCCAATTGTATTTATTTAGGACTGGAGTTGATTTGTAAGGGGTTACCTATCATCTTCCACCTCACCTGCAAGATTTAACCCCTTTACCCCCGAGCCTGTTTTCATCTTCATGACCGGGCCAAATTTTTACAATTCTGACCATTGTCACTTTATGAGGTAATTACTCTGGAACACTTCAAGGATGGGACGTACTAAACTGCATTTTGGGATGATGGGATGATGGGCTGCAATGCTAGACTCAACCACTAGATGGCAGCACATTTTTCAAAATTATCAATTCTGGGAACGGGGCTCGGCTTGAATGGAGCGATGACCAGGCATGTGCTCCTCCGTTCCATTCAATCTCTATGGGATTACTGGAAACAGGCGAGTCCTGAACGCTACTATCACAGTCAGCCTCATAGAGCCGGGTTCCCCAACTCCAGTCCTCAAGGCCACCAACAAAAAATACACATGCCCAGGAACATACTTCATCTACTTCTGATAGGAATATGGGTATAACTATTGTTCTGTATGGGGATTATGGGTGAAATATCACAAATACACATATCCAGTAACATATTTCTTGTACTTCTGATAGGAATATTGGTATAATTCGTATTCTATATGGGGATTTTGGGTGACATATCAGGAATACATATGTGAACAATTTTCAAAAAGAATATGAGTTGTGGCTGGTAGACCACAGTAATGATAGTTCCCAGTAAAAATATTTATACCCTGTGACGACTTCAGTCTCGGGATCGCCGCCTAGCGTCTCCAGGCGGATGGCACTCTTCAATTAAAGGCACTTCACATGGGTTTTAAAGGTAATTCTGGCTCCTGCCAGGTTTATTTCAACAGAACAAGATACGGCTCAGTTACAGCACTGTTCAAACACTTTTGGGCCCCATGCCCCAATAGTTTTCCTTGCCCACAGGCATCTCTCGCCTGCATGGGACCCTTCAGACTGCTGTGAGGGCATAGGGCCAGCAAATAACCCTCCCAACAGTGTTCAAATTGCCCCACCCAATAGATTAACCCCTATGCTGCTGGCATGGGTGTCCATATGGCCTCCTAGCAGCCAACAACTATCATTACTGTGGTCAACCTACCACAACTCATATTCTTTTTGAAAATTGTTCACATATGTATTCCTGATATGTCACCCAAAATCCCCATATAGAATACGAATTATTCTAATCCAGTATCAAGGCCAGAAGTCATTTCCTGGTCTGCATTTGAAAAATGTGCTGCCATCTAGTGGTCGAGTCTAGCATTGCAGCCTATTATCCCATCATCCCAATATGCAGTTTAGTACGTCCCTTCAAGGATCCCCCTGATTCTGAGACTGTTTTTTCGTGACATATTGTAATTTATGATTGTGGTAAAATTTCTACAATATCACTTGCGTTTATTTGTGAAAAAATCAGAAATTTGACGAAGATTTTGCACTTTTCAAACTGAATTTTTATTCCCTTAAATCAGAGAGATACGTAACACAAAATAGTTAATAAATAACATTTCCCACATGTTTACTTTACATCAGCACAATTTTGAAACCAAATTTTTTATTTTGTTAGGAAGTTATAAGGCTTAAAAGTTGACCAGCGATTTCTCATTTTTCCAACAAAATCATTTTTTTAGGGACCACATCACATTCAAAGTGACTTTGAGGGGTCTATATGACAGAAAATACCCAAAAGTGACACCATTCTAAGATCTGCACCACTCAAGGTGCTCAAACCGCATTCAAGAAGTTTATTAACCCTTCGGGTGCTTTACAGGAACTAAAGCAATATGGAAGGAAAAAAACTTTTTTCACAAAAATTTTACTTTAGACTCCAATTGTTTATTTTCACAAGGGTATCAGGAAAAAAATGGACCCCAAATGTGTTGTGCTATGTCTCCTAAGCATGAAAATACCCCATATGTGGGGGAAAACCACTGTCTATGCGCACGGCAGAGCTCGGAAGGGAAACAGCACCGGAATCGAGAGCAGACGCCATGTTGTGTTTGGAGAGCCCCTGATGTGCCTAAACAGTAAAAAAAAAACACAAGTGACACCATTTTGGAAACTAGACCCTCAAGTAACTTATGTAGATCTGTGGTGACCACCTTGAATCCTCAAATGCTTCACAGAAGTTTATAACGTAGAGCCGTGAAAATAAAAACTCACATTTGTCCCACAAAAATGTTCTTTTAGTTCCAATTTTTTTACTTTCACAAAGGTAACAGGAGAAAATGGACACCAAATTGTGTTGTGCAATTTCTCCTGAGTACGCCGATACCCAATATGTGGGGGGGAAACTACTGTTTGGACGCACGGCAGAGCTTAGAAGGAGCTCCATTTGACTTTTGGATAGCAAAATTGTCTGGAATCATTGGTGGACGCTTTTGGAGAGCCCCTGATGTGCCTAAACATTGTCAACCCGACACAAGTGACCCCATTTTGGAAACTAGACCCCTCACGGAATGTATGTAGATGTGTGGTGATGGATGCAAACATGTGCCAATGAATCCGCACTCCTCCTCCTTGGCACATCTTTGCATCCATCACCTATCGTACTTCGGACCCTTGAGGTTTGGTGTCTCCTGCAGCACTCCATTTACCATTGCATGAGTTGTGCATCCTCACAACTCAACAAGGTGAGCATTCTTTTAACGTTTTATAATTGTTTGTCTGGGTAACAGCGCTATTTGCGCTCCTTCTCTATCCTATTGTAGATGTGTGATGAGCACTTTGAACTCCCAGGTGCTTCACAGAAGTTTATAGATTGTGAGTTCTATTGGGGACAGCAATGATAATTCTGTAGAATATGATAGCGCTATATAAAAGCAAAGATTATTATTATAAGGTAGAACCGTGAAAATAAAAAAAAAACACATTTTTCCCACAAATTTATTAGCCCTAAATTTTTTATTTTCACAAGGGTAACAGGAGAAAATGGAACCCACAATTTGTTGTGCAATTATTCCTGAGTACGTAGATACCCCATATGTGAGGGTAAACTACTGTTTGGGTGCACGGCAGGGCTCAGAAAGGAATGAGTGACATTTTGGAACGTAGACTTTCATGGAATGGTCTGCGAGTATCATGTCACGTTTGGAGAGTCCCTGATGTACCTAAACAGTGGAAAACCCCTACAAGTGACCCCATTTTGAAAATTAGATCCCTCAAGGAATGTATGTAGATCTGTGGTGAGCACCTTGAACCCACAGGTGCTTCACAGAATTTTGCAACGTTTTATTTCATTCAATTTCATTTCATTTGTGATACAACACATATTTATTAAAATAAATATGTTTTTCTGGCTTTTAAATATGTCTAATGGTATATGTATTTTATTACACATATTTTTATGCACATTTTTATGTATTTATTGGATGCAATTGTTCATTAGTAGTGTTGAGCGAGCATTCTCGACACTGCTCGGTACTCGCCCGAGCATCACGCTACTCGGGATGTTCGGCGAGCACTGAGCATTTCCGGGTTACTCGGGCGGGAGCTCGGGTCTCCGCCCTGCATGTTTGGCGCTATTTACAGAGCAAATGAACATGCAGGGATTGCCAGCCAGTCACTGTAATGCCGCAGCCATGTTGGTTGTGGGCATTACATTGATTGGCTGGCCGCACAGCGTCACCTCGAGTATTTAAAACCGGGCGCCGCCATCTTGGACACAGACGGCTGGGATCAGACAGTGTAGGGACAGCGCTGCTGATTTAGGGAGAGATATATAGTGCGAAATAGTTAGTGTAGGGTCTGTAAAGGCTGTCAGATCAAACAAACAGTCCTTCTCAGGACTAATATCCATCCCAGATATCAGGCAGGCAGGCAGGCTGTATAGGAGACGCAGTGGTGTGACAGTTCAGACACAAATATATCTGTTGAAAATAGTCTGGTGTAGGCCAGAGAGACAGAAGTGTGGTTTTGCTGTTCTACGGTAAAAAATCTCTATTATCCTGCTTTTGTCATTTTTTGCCGTAAAAAAAAAAACTAATAGTGTCTCCCTGATTTTTCAGACACAAATATATCTGTTGTAAATAGTCTGGTGTAGGCCCGAGAAATAGAAGTGTGGTTTTGCAGTTCCACGGGTCAAATCTCTGTATTATCCTGCTTTTGGCATTTTTTGCCGTAAAGAAAAACTAATAGTGTCTCCCTGATTTTTCAGACATAAAAATATATGTGTTGAAAATAGTCTGGTGTAGGCCCGAGAAATAGAAGTGTGGTTTTGCAGTTCCACGGGTCAAATCTCTGTCGAAGTCGATCGCAGCATTGCCGTGGCAAGGGGAGGTGATTGCAATACTCACCTCCTCTTCCGGCCTCCAGCGCTGTCTGCCGCGGCTTCCCGGGTGTTGCCATGACGACCCGATGTCATCATGACAACATCCGGGTCACCAGACAGCAGGAAGATTGTTTGCTCATGTGCAGTGCATGAGCAAACAATCGTCTCACTGTGCAGCACTGACTGCCTGCATAGCACAGGGATGGTGCTCCATCCCTATGCTATGCAGGCGATCAGAATTAAAAAAGTGAAAGTCCCATAGTGGGACAAAGTAAAAAAGTGTAAAAACTTTCAGAAAGTGAAAAAAAAAAAAAAAAAATTGTAAAAATATTTAAAAAAAAAATAATAATAATAATCCACCAAAAATAAAAATATAATGTACCCATCAATAAATATTATTATGAAAAAAAAACAAAAAAAGTACACATATTTGGTATCGCCGCGTCCGGAATGACCCAACCTATAAAACTGTCCCACTAGTTAACCCCTTCAGTGAACACGGTAAAAAAATAAAATAAAAAACAAAGCAAAAAACAATGCTTTATCATCATACCGCCAAGCAAAAAATGGAATAACACGCGATCAAAAAGACGAATAAATAAAAATGGTACCGCTGAAAACGTCATCTTGTCCCGCAAAAAACAAGCCGCCATACAGCTCCATCAGCCGAGAAATCAAAAAGTTATAGCTCTCAGAATAAAGCGATGCAAAAAAATAATTTTTTCTATAAAATGGCTTTTATTGTGTAAAAGCACCAAAACATAGAAAAACAATATCAATGTGGTACCGCTGTAAACGTGCTGACCCGAAGAATAAAGCTACCTTATCAATTTTACCACACGCAGAGTAGAATAAAAAAAAAAAAAACAATTCCGGAATTGTTGGTTTTTGTATATTCTGCCTCCCAAAAGCTGGAATAGAAAGCGATCAAAAAATGTCACGTGCCTGAAAATGGCACCAATAAAAACGTCAACTTGTCCCGCAAAAAACAAGCCATCACATGACTCTGTCGGCTGAAATATGGAAAAATTATAGCTCTCAAAATATGGCGATGCAAAAACTAGATTTTACAAAATATGTGTCTTTTAGTGTGTGACAGCTGTCAATCATAAAAACCCGATATCATTCTGGTATCTCTGTAGTCGCACCGACCCGAAGAATAAGGTCGTCTAATCACTTATACCGCACGAGGAACGGCGTAAAAAATAAACGCTAGGGCTGGGGTTGGGGTTAGGGTTGTGCTAATGTTAGGGTTGGGGTCAGGGTTGGGCTAGAGTAGGGTTAGGGTTGGGGTTAGGGTTGGTTTTTTTTTTATAAAAAAAAATTAAAAAATGACGATATGGCAACTAGTGTTGAACGCAAGTGCTCGCTACTTGAGTTTGCATCGGGTGCTCGGGTATGCATTGAGTATCGCGGGTGCTCGAGTCTCCGCCCCATATGCTTCGCGGCCAAAAAAACCTCGCAGGGATTGCCTGCCATGCTCGAGCGATCCCCGCATGTTTTTTTGGGGTGTCTAATAACCGTGAAACATGTGGGCGGGGACTCGAGCATTTCACTTGAGCACCCGTGATACATGGTCAATACCTGAGTACCCGATGCAAACTCAAGTAGCGAGCACTTGCGCTCAAGACTAATGACAACTTATTCAATATGATGACATAATGTCATCAAATTCTGTGTCGTACCTCTGGGTTCAAAATGTTCACTATACCCCTTGATAAAATCCTTGAGTTTCCAAAATGGGGTCACTTGTGGGGGGTTTCAACTATTTAGGCACATCAGGGGCTCTCCAAACGTGACATGGCGTCCGCTCTAGATTCCAGCCAATTTTGCATTCAAAAAGTCGCACAGTGCTCCTTCCCTTCTGAACTCTGCCGTGCGCCCAAACACTGTATTTTCCCTACATATGGGGTATTGGCGTACTCAGGATAAATTGCACAAAAGTTTTTGGGGTCCATTTTCTCCTCTTACCCTTGTGAAAATAAAAAAATTGGGGCTAAAACATCATTGTTGTGGAAAAAGTTTGATTTTTTTATTTTCATAGCTCCATGTTATAAACTTCTGTAAAGGACTTGGGGGTTCAGGGTGCTCACCACACATCTAGATAAGTTCCCTGAGGGGTCTATTTTCCAAAATGGTGTCACTTGTGGGGGGTTTCCACTGTTTAGGCACATCAGGGGCACATCTGCTAATTATTCAAGCAAATTTTACAATCAAAAAGTCAAATGGCGCTCCTTCCCTTCCGAACCCTGCCGCGCGCCCAAACAGTGATTTTCCCCACATATGGGGTATATGCTTACTCAGGGGAAATTAAACAACAAACTGCATGGTGCAATTTCTCCTGTTACCCTTATGAAAATGCAAAAGTGGGGGCTGAAAAACATTTTTGTGGGAAAAATGTGAAAATTTTATTTTTACGGCTCAATGTTATAAACTTCTGTGAAGCACCTGGGGGTTCAAAGTGCTCCCCACACATCTAGATAAGTTTCCTGAGGGGTCTAGTTTCCAATATGGTGTCACTTGTGGGGGGTTTCCACTGTTTAGGCACATCAGGGGCTCCCCAAATGCAACATGGCGTCCGCTAATTATTCAAGCAAGTTTTACATTCAAAAAGTCAAATGGCACTCCTTCCCTTCCGAACCCTGCCGTGCGCCCAAACAGTGGTTTTCCCCCACATATGGGGTATCTGCTTACTCAGGAGAAATTGAACAACAAACTGCATGGTGCAATTTCTCCTGTTACCCTTATGAAAATGCAAAAGTGGGGACTGAAAAACATTTTTGTGGGAAAAATGTGAACATTTTATTTTTACGGCTCAATGTTATAAACTTCTGTGAAGCACCTGGGGGTTCAAGGTGCTCACCATACATCTAGATAAGTTCCCTGAGGGGTCTAGTTTCCAAAATGGTGTCACTTGTGGGGGGTTTCCACTGTTTAGGCACATCAGGGGCTCCCCAAATGCAACATGGCGTCCGCTAATTATTCAAGCAAATTTTACATTCAAAAAGTCAAATGGCGCTCCTTCCCTTCCGAACCCTGCCGTGCGCCCAAACAGTGGTTTTCCCCCACATATGGGGTATCTGCTTACTCAGGAGAAATTGAACAACAAACTGCTTGGTGCAATTTCTCCTGTTACCCTTATGAAAATGCAAAAGTGGGGGCTGAAAAACATTTTTGTGGGAAAAATGTGAACATTTTATTTTTACGGCTCAATGTTATAAACTTCTGTGAAGCACCTGGGGGTTCAAGGTGCTCACCACACATCTAGATAAGTTCCCTGAGGGGTCTAGTTTCCAAAATGGTGTCACTTGTGGGGGGTTTCCACTGTTTAGGCACATCAGGGGCTCTCCAAACGCAACATGGCGTCCGCTAATTATTCAAGCAGATTTTACATTCAAAAAGTCAAATGGCGCTCCTTCCCTTCCGAACCTTGCCGTGTGCACAAACAGTGGTTTTCCCCCACATATGGGGTATCTTCTTACTCAGGAGAAGTTGCACAACAAATTTTGGGGTCCATTTTTTCCTGTTACCCCTGCGAAAATGCGAAAATAAAAAAAATTGGGTCTAAAGTAACATTTTTGTGAAAAAAGTTAAATGTTAATTTTTTTTTTCCACATTCCAAAAATTCCTGTGAAGCACCTGAAGGGTTAATAACATTCTTGAATGTGGTTTTGAGCACCTTGAGGGGTGCAGTTTTTAGAATGATGTCACTTTTGGGTATTTTCTGTCATAAAGACCCCTCAAAGTGACTTTAAATATGATGTGGTCCCTAAAAAAATGGTTTTGTAAATTTTGTTGGAAAAATGAGAAATTGCTGGTCAACTTTTAACCCTTATAGCTCCCCAATAAAAAAAAATTTTGGTTCCAAAATTGTGCTGATGTAAAGTAGACGTGGGAAATATTATTTATTAACTATTTTGTGTGACATATCTCTCTGATTTAAGGGCATAAAAATTCAAATTTTGAAAACTGCAAAATTTTCAAAATTTTCGCCAAATTTCCGTTTTTCTCACAAATAAACGCAAGTGATATCAAAGAAATGTTACCACAATCATGAAGTACAATATGTCACGGAAAAATAATCTCAGAATCGGGGATCCGTTGAAGCGTTCCAGAGTAATTACCTCATAAAGTGACAGTGGTCAAAATTGTAAAAATTGGCCTGGTCATTAACGTGCAAACCACCTTGGGTTGTAAAGGGGTTAAAATTGTCTGGTATACCCCAGTAAACAAGAACTGTGGTTTTGCTGTTCCACGGTAAAAAATGTCTATTATTCAGCTTTTGGTATTTTTTCCGTAAAGAAAAACAGTAATAGTTTCTCCCTGATTGTTCAGATTGTTTAAAAGAGTCGGGTGTAGGCCAGAGAAATAGAATTGTGGTTTTCCTCTTCCACGGTTCTAATCTCCTTTTTGTTACCCTTTTTCCATTGATAGTGCGAGTGTAAGCTATTTTACTTCCTTTACAATGGGCAAGGCGCGTGGCAAGGGACTTGGAACTGGACGTTCTGGTGATGGTGCGTGCAGAGGACGGGGCCGTGGCCAAGGTGAAAATGTGCCACAACCAACAGCCACATCTTCTCGCTCCCACTTCTTGACCAAATTACTAGGGAAGCACAGAACAACACCAGTATTGCGAAATGATCAGTGTGAACAGGTTATTAATTGGATAGCAGATAATACTTCCAGTTACCTGGGCACCACCACCTCCGGTCTGTCTTCCACACGGTCAACTCTTAGTAGCCGTGAGTCTCGACCGCATACTCCTCCTCACCCTGATGCTCCTTCCTCCCACCATGCCGAGTGTCGTCAGACAGCAACTGATCCCACACTTGGACACTCTGAAGAGCTGTTCACTGGTCCATTTCCAGATTTGTGTCCCTCGCCTGCTCCGCTTGAAGTGGTGGAAGAGGAGATCTCATGTAGCGATGCCCAAATATTTGAACAGCCACGGCCACAGGAAGTCGACGCTGGCAATTTGTCACAAGAGGTGGACGATGACGAGACACAATTGCCAGGAAGTGAGGAGGAGGATCATGGTGCGCAAGTGGAAGAGGAGGAGGTTGTGGATGATCTACTAACTGACCCAACGTGTCAGGAGGACATGCAGAGCGAGGCCAGCAGCACACAGGGTGAGGGAGGCAGAGTACCCCAACAGGCAGGAAGAAGCAGTGTGGTGGCCGCACACAGAAGGCAGGCAACAGTTCCCCGTAACACCAACACGAGGGACGTTGCCAGTACAACCTGTAGGTCTTCCAGAGTCTGGAATTTTTTTAAAGACTCTGCTGATAACCCCAAAAAGGCCATTTGTACCACCTGCCATGCAAGCATCAGCAGGGGTGACAAAACTACCAGCCTGACCACCACCAGCATGATCAGGCACATGGCAGCAAAGCACCCGACTTTGTGGGGTGAACCCCAGGGTCCACGACCAGTGTCAGCGGGTGTCACCACTGCTTCTTCCGCTGTTGTGCATGCAATAGAACCGCTTGTTGTGTGTGCAAGGCAATCCCCTGTCCATACTGCATGCAAAAATGCCCCCTCCTCTCAGTCTTCACTTGTTCTGGCAGTTTCTCAAGAAACAGCATCCACGTCCACGTCCCACCGCAGCGTTCAATTGTCTATATCCCAGACCTTTGAACGAAAGTGGAAATTCGCAGCCAACGCCCCACAGGCCACAGTCCTAAATTCGCACATTTCACGACAGGTTGCATTGGAAATGCTGCCTTTTATGCTGGTGGAGACGGAATCCTTCCGCAACCTTATGGCGGTGACCATCCCTCGGTACTCGGTCCCCAGCCGACACTATTTTGCCCGTTGTGCCATCCCCGCACTACACAAGCACGTGTCCCAAAACATCTGCCATGCCCTCAACAATGCAGTTACTGGGAGAGTCCACCTGACAACGGACATGTGGACAAGTGCTTGTGGCCAGGGACGGTACATCTCTCTGACGGCACACTGGGTAAACATAGTGGAAGCCGGGACCCAGTCGGACCTTGGGACAGAAAACATCCTCCCCACACCGAGGATTGCGGGCCCTATGTCAGTCAGAGTTACCCCCACAGTGTACAGCTCCTGTAGCATCATCCTCCTCCTCCTCCTCATGTTCAGCCTCCATCTCAGATATCACCACATCAGTTACAAGCTGGAAGCACTGCAGTACTGCCTCCGCCAAGCGACAACAGGCTGTGCTGAAACTCATAAGCTTAGGTGAGAAACCTCACACTGCTTGTGAGTTGTGGACAGCTGTGAAAAAGCAGGCAGATCTGTGGCTGAGACCGCTGAACCTACATCCAGGCATGGTCGTGTGTGACAATAGCCGTAACCTGGTGGCGGCTCTGAGGCGAGGCGAGATCACACACATACCATGCCTGGCTCATGTGCTTAACCTCGTGGTTCAGCGGTTTCTTAAATCGTACCCCGAGTTGCCAGATCTGCTCGTCAAAGTACGCCGCCTGTCAGCTCATTTTTGCAAGTCGGCTACAGCTTCCGCCACCCTTGCTGTGTTGCAGCAGCGTTTGCAGCTTCCGTCACACCGACTGGTGTGTGATGTCCCCACACGTTGGAACTCTACCCTCCACATGTTGCAAAGGATTTGTGAGCAGAAGAGAGCAGTTGTGGAGTACCAGCTGCAACAAGGCTGTCGATATTCAGGTCAGACTCCACACATAAGACCTCAGGAGTGGACCTTGATGTCTGACATACGTACCATCTTGACAAACTTTGAGGAGTCCACCAAGATGGTGAGTGGCGATGACGCCATCATTAGCTTCAGCACTCCACTTGTCTGTCTTTTGCAACGCTCTCTGCAGAGAATTAAAGAGGAGGCATTGCAGCCAGAGTATGATGAGATGGAACAAGAAGCCGTAGCGGTCGATTACACACAGCCCAGCCTCATCTCATCCCAAGGTGCATTTGGGGACAATGAGGGAGAGGAGGAGGAGGAAGAACAGGAGCTTGTATCATGCGCTGTAGACGGTAGTACCTGTACAACTGTCATACCGTCGGCTCAGCGTGGGTGGCCTGAGGACAGGGGGGAGGAGGAGGAGGAGGAGAGCATGGTCAGTCGTCATCTTGGTGAGGACACGGAAGTCTTGCCCGTTACCAGTCTGGCACACATGGCTGACTTTATGTTATTCTGCCTTAACCGTGACCCTCGCGTTGTCAAAATGTTGGGTGACAGTCATTACTGGTTGGTGACGCTTTTAGACCCCCCGCTACAAGGAGAACTTTCACTCTCTTATTCCTGAGGTGGAGAGGTCTACAAAAATGTGGCAGTACCAGAAGGCCCTTGCTGCAGAACTGTTAAAAAAATTCCCATCTGAACACCCTAGCGGCAGAGGTCACAGTTCGTTGCCCAACCAAGGCGTACATGCGGGAGAGACGCAACTCCAATCCAGCAGAGGCAGGGGAACACTGTCAACGTTCTGGGACAGTTTTCTCAGACCCTCCCTTCCGACAGACCCTGAGGCGCGGAGTACTCTCACAAGGAGTGGAAAGTTTCAAAAGATGGTGAGGGAGTACCTTGCCGACCGTACCAGCGTCCTCCGTGATTCCTCTGTGCCTTTTAATTATTGGATATCCAAGCTGGACACTTGGAATGAACTCGCTCTGTACGCCTTGGAGGTCCTAGCCTGCCCTGCCGCTAGCGTGTTATCGGAGCGTGTTTTTAGTGCCGCTGGGGGAAATATAACTGATAAGCGCACTCGCCTGTCAACTGACAATGCTGACAAGCTGACCCTTATCAAAATGAACAAGGGCTGGATTGGGCCAGACTTCTCATCACCACCAAATGACAGCAGAGTAATATAAAGTCAAATCCACTGTGTTATTTAGGGAGGTGTATTCACATGCACCGCTTCACACCCACACATGGGTATACGCTTCCTCATTTCGGCTGTTTTATGTTCTTCTCCTTATCCTCAGCCTCCACCACCACTATACCACCAGAGTGACCGTGGTCCGTGTTGCCATTATTGAAAGTTCCTCCGTCCTTATTTTTGTCAGCTTTTGCTTGGAAGGCATAAGCAAAGACTGTGGGAGACCCACTCCCCAATAATGGGAATAATATTTTTAAGATGCTGTACTGTATGGCTCTTGTAAGGGGCATTAAAACCGTCTTGTTAAGCTACTGTGACCTCCACCACTTTTCCAAGGGGCATTAAAACCATCTTGTTAAGCTACTGGGACCTCCACGTCTCTTCTGAGGGGCATTAAAAGCATCTTGTTAAGCTACTGGGACCTTCACGTCTCTTCTGAGGGGCATTAAAAGCGTCTTGTTAAGCTACTGCGACCTCCACCACTTTTCCGAGGGGCATTAAAACCGTCTTGTTCAGCTACTGGGACCTCCACGTCTCTTCTGAGGGGCATTCAAACCGTCTTGTTAAGCTACTGGGACCTCCACGTCTCTTCCAAGTGGCATTCAAACCGTCTTGTTAAGATACTGGGACCTCCACGTCTCTTCTGAGGGGCATTAAAAGCGTCTTGTTAAGCTACTGCGACCTCCACCACTTTTCCAAGGGGCATTAAAACCGTCTTGTTAAGCTACTGTGACCTCCACCATTTTTCCAAGGGGCATTAAAACCGTCTTGTTAAGCTAATGGGACCTCCACGTCTCTTCTGAGGGGCATTAAAAGCGTCTTGTTAAGCTATTGTGACCTCCACCACTTTTCCAAGGGGCATTAAAACCGTCTTGTTAAGCTACTGGGACCTCCACGTCTCTTCTGAGGGGCATTAAAAGCGTCTTGTTAAGCTACTGCGACCTCCACCACTTTTCCGAGGGGCATTAAAACTGTCTTGATAAGCTACTGGGACCTTCTCGTCTCTTCCAAGGGGCATTAAAACCGTCTTGTTAAGCTAATGGGACCTCCACGTCTCTTCTGAGGGGCATTAAAAGCGTCTTGTTAAGCTATTGTGACCTCCACCACTTTTCCAAGGGGCATTAAAACCGTCTTGTTAAGCTACTGGGACCTCCACGTCTCTTCTGAGGGGCATTAAAAGCGTCTTGTTAAGCTACTGCGACCTCCACCACTTTTCCGAGGGGCATTAAAACTGTCTTGATAAGCTACTGGGACCTTCTCGTCTCTTCCGAGGGGCATTAAAACCATCTTGTTAAGCTACTGTGACCTCCACGTCTCTTCAAAGGGGCATTAAAAGCGTCTTCTTAAGCCACTCTGAACTCCACAGCTCTTCCAAGGGGCATTGCATTTCCTCCTAATTTTAGTCAGCTTTTGCTTTTCAATGCAAAGGCGAAAACTAAGGGAGACCCACTCCCCAATAATGGGTAGAAGGTTTTTAGTATGCTGTAATCCACGTCTGTTTCAAGGGGCATTGCAGTTCCTCATAATTTTTGGAAAGCCTTCCATTCACTGCTTAGGCCAACAGTGTACAGGAGACCCAGTTGCTATAAATTAACAATTAGTTAAGGCCCTCTGACCTCCATGTCATTTCCAAGGGGCATTGGAGTGCCTCGAAATTTTGGTAGGCATTGCACTCACTGTATGCCCTATAACTGTGTAACCGAACCGCTCCTTTTGTTACAGAAACATATTCTAGAAGACATATGTGGTTGACTGGCCTGATATTGATGTGAATGGTCCCTGTTCTTCCTGCTGTTTCTCCTTTGCCACCACCTCATCCATCATTTATCACCTGAAGCTTTGTTTTAACGGGAGTCATAGAACTGGGATATTAGCAGGAAAACATCCAGCAATCCTCAGAGGAGGTAGGATATGCGCCAAAGCGCTGACCACCTCAGGCCTAGCCGCTACTACATACATGCGCTTGCATTCCAAGAAAACAAAGCAGATGCTAACTTCTATCATCATCATCATGCTCCTCACCTTGGCACTCTCAACTCCTGGCGGCTGGGGATCGAGCGTGGACACCCGGCCGCCGGGCGGCTGGGGACTGAGTATGGATACCAGGCCGCCAACGCAGCCATGACGTGGTGGCCAGATTCCGCCTCCACATGCCTAAAAGGCCCAATTTTAAGTGCAAGCAAGCAGTATGGTATTGCAGCCTGGGGGTGGGTGGGTGGCAGGCTGCATACTTGCGCTTGCATTGCAAGGAATGGGAGAGGTACAATTGAACACTGCCCTGGGACAAGGACTTGAACGGGGATAGTTGCAAGTCTGCAACGACAGGTGCAGCGTGGGAGGCATCTTCGCATATACCATGAACAGGGGATTGGCATGCACACACTACAGCGGAATAGGCTGTCCTTCCCACTAAATGCACTGGAGAGGGCACAGGTAATGTTTTGGTATGCGCGCTTAATCTTATGTATAAGGCACACCGGGACAAATAGGAGCGGCTGGGGACTGAGTATGGATACCTCGGTGCCGAAGCAGCCATGAGGTAGTGGCCAGCTTCGGTCTCCTCCAAACTAAAAGTCCTCATTTCAAGTGCAAGCTAGCAGTATGGTATTGCAGCCTGGGGTTGGGTGGGTGGCAGGCTGCACACTTACGCTTGCATTCCAAGAAAACAAAGCAGATGCTAACTTCTATCATCATCATCATGCTCCTCACCTTGGCACTCTCAACTCCCCTGATGGAGAGGCCAGGGCCTACCGGAGGAGTCTGGTTCTCTGGTGTGCTAGTCCAATGCTGCCCTTATGCAGGCCGGGCTAAGAAAAGTGTGTGGGGGAAAGTTGACAGGAGAAATAGGGGCAGCTGGGGACCGTTTATGGACACCCGGCTGCCCCCAGGCAGCTGGGGACCGTGTGTGGACACCTGGCCGCGGGGCGGCTGGGGACCGAGTATGGACACCCGGCCGCCCCCTGGCGGCTGGGGACCGAGCGTGGACACCCGGGCGGCTGGGGACTGAGTATGGATACCAAGCCGCCAACGCAGCCATGACGTGGTGGCCAATTCCGCCTCCACATGCCTAAAAGGCCGAATTTCAAGTGCAAGCAAGCAGTATTGTATTGCAGCCTGGGGGTGGGTGGGTGGCAGGCTGCACACTTACGCTTGCATTCCAAGAAAACAAAGCAGATGCTAACTACTATCATCATCATCATGTTCCTCACCTTGGCACTCTCAACTCCCCTGATGGTGAAGCCAGGGCCCACCGGAGGAGTCTGGTTCTCTGGTGGGCTCGTCCAATGCTGCCCTAAAGCAGGCCGGGCTAAGAAAAGTGTGTGGGGGGAAGTTGACAGGAGAAATAGGGGCAGCTGGGGACCGTTTATGGACACCCGGCTGCCCCCAGGCAGCTGGGAACCGTGTGTGGACATCCAGCTGCGGGGCGGCTGGGGACCGAGCGTGGACACCCGGCCGCCGGTCGGCTGGGGACTGAGTATGGATACCAGGCCGCCAACGCAGCCATGACGTGGTGGCCAGATTCCGCCTCCACATGCCTAAAAGGCCCAATTTCAAGTGCAAGCAAGCAGTATGGTATTGCAGCCTGGGAGTGGGTGGGTGGCAGGCTGCATACTTGCGCTTGCATTGCAAGGAATGGGGGAGGTACAATTGAACACTGCTCTGGGACAAGGACTTGCACGGGGATAGTTGGAAGTCTGCATCTTCTGATGCGGAAAGGATCACTTCTGATGGGCACACTTTTAGGCAGTGACCTGGGTGTCAGAGATGCTTCCAGGGGTCTTCCCCATGCTGTTCCCATGTCTTTTCAGCAGCACTGTATGCATGTGTCACACAGCACATGGCCAGATAAGGTTGTAAAATGTTAAAATGACATTTCCCGGTGAATGCATTTGTCACGGTTGAAAGTAATACAAAAGTGCAAAAACGCATAAAAAATGCTACTTGTGAACATAGCCCAAGGTGTGGAGGAGTATTTTTTTGGGGGGTTATTTATTTTACCTTATACACAAGTCTTTACCCTGGAAAGGAACTTCCTTAACATATTTCACAGGAAAGCAGTTTCGTTTTTGAACGTTTTATTGTGAGCCCTTAAAAGTGGCTTAATACCTCTGACCACGTTGTTGACAGCAGTGACTTGGGGGTCAGAAATGCTTCCTAGGGCGATCCCCATGCTGTCCCCATGTCATTTGAGCACTGTCACTATCGTTTTGGGCACTTGTTAGGCTTTTAAAAGACTGCCGGAGGTGCCGCCACAAAAATGCTCGGGTCTCCCATAGACTAACATTGGGCTCGTTGCTCGGGTCGAGCACCCGAGTATCACGGCAAGCTTGGCCCGAGCTTCGAGCACCCGAGCATTTTAGTGCTCCCTCAACACTATTCATTAGTATTACTGGATTTTATCATGTGCCGACCTGGTGAACTCTGACACAGCACACACTGTCATGTGTCAGTTTGGCACCATTATTCAAAAATGAATCCTTTAAAAACTGTCTTGTATGTCTGATGCTTGTATGTGGTCATTTCCTGAAGAAGAAGTGCTAGACACTCTGAAACACGTTGAATAAAAGCCACATGTTTGACTATATCCCTGAGAATTTACGTTTTCCATACACAGCATCACCAGGAAATATCCACAAATTATTCCTATATTCATGCTTGTCGGTTTTGCAACCCGTCAATCCGCAGCAGCTGTGCAATGATTTAAAATTCTTTTTAAGTCATAAATCAGGTTGTTATGCACACGCCCGGACTGACTGGCGTGTGCGTGTTTATGTAGTGATTCCACTGTGCCATGAACCGGAGAGTGCCTGGAGGGGCGTAACTAAGTATCTGCCCGATCCGACCAAGGTGGCACGACGGCATACGACGCCAGTGCACCAAGGAGGAACCGAGCAGAGAGACCAGGTGCTACTCCAGGACAGACCCCGGACACGGCTGTTGACCCACACAGGGGAATACAGGAACAGACTGGTAGGCTGGCACACAGACTGGTGGGTATAGGCAGGCACAACTGGTATGCAGGCAGGCGGGTATGCAGGCAGGGGGGTACAGGCAAGCACAGCTAGAGTGCAGACAGGGAGGCACTAGCAGGTAGGAACACAGGCGGGATAGGACCCAGTACACACTGGGACTCAGGAACAATACAGGCAGAGGGGTACAGGCAAGCACAGCTAGAGTGCAGACAGGGAGGCACTAGCAGGTAGGGACACTGGCGGGATAGGACCCAGTACACACTGGGACTCAGGAACAGAACCACAGATGTGGCGGACAAACACAGCAGAGTGAGGCCGCCCAGAGAGGTGAGCGAGAACAGGGCAGGACAAAGCCGCCTGGAGCGGTGAGCAAGAGTAGAGCAGGACAAGGCCGCCAGGAGCGGTGAGCAAAGGGTCAGAGCTGAGCGAGACTGCCGGAGCAGTGAGCAAGAGTGGAGCAAGACGAGACCGTCTGGAGCGGTGAGCAAGAGTGGAGCAAGACTGCCGGAGCAGTGAGCAAAAGGATAAGAGCGGAGCGAGACTGCCGGAGCAGTGAGCAAAAGGGTCAGAGCGGAGCAAGGCTGCCGGAGCAGCGAGCAAAGGAGTCAGAGCAGGCTAGAACCGCCGGAGCGGTAAGCAAAGGAGTCAGAGCAGGCTAGAACCGCCGGAGCGGTGAGCAAAGGAGTCAGAGCAGGCTAGAACCGCCGGAGCGGTGAGCAAAGGAGTCAGAGCAGGCTAGAACCGCCGGAGCGGTGAGCAAAGGAGTCAGAGCAGGCAAGGCTGAGCAGGGGGGACAGGGCTCTGTTCACACGGAACAGACAGGAAGGGAAAGGCAGAGCCAGATACCCACAGGGTACTTGCAGTGAAGTAGCGAGTGGACCACAAACTCACAAACGGGAGTACAGAGACAACAAGCAGGAGTTAGGTACGAGTTCAGACTCTGCAGAAAAAGGAAGGGAACGGACATAGAGGCAAAACAGGTAAAGGATAGGAGAGAGTTCAGACTGGAACTGAGTGTATGGAGGAGACCGACACTGCAGCGGAATACAGGAGCGGGTCTGGGAATACGGCCCCCAGAGAGGCAGGATGAACAGGCAAGGAGCGTGTTCAGACAGGACAGACAAGATACAGGAGCGGGTCTAGGTAATCGGCCCCTAGAAGGCAGGAGGAACAGGCTAGGAGCGTGTTCAGACAGGACAGACAAGATACCGGAGCGGGTCTAGGTAATCGGCCCCTAGAAGGCGGGAGGAACAGGCTAGGAGCGTGTTCAGACAGGCCTGGAAATACAGCCTCCAGGATAGGCAGACAAGAGAACACAGACAGGACTCAGTTCAGACACGGGAACTGATACCGCAAGGCAGGAGACATAGACAGGACTCAGTTCAGACACGGGAACTGAAACCGCAAGGCAGGAGACAGACAGGACTCAGTTCAGACACGGGAACAGATACCGCAAAGCAGGAGACAAAGAACGGGACCTGGCACCTTCAGAGTGCAAGCACACACTGAAAGAAACACTATGCTCAGGCAGGGATAGATGGGAGCAGCTGAGCTATATACCAGGTGACAGACAGCAATAGGCTGAGGACGCACAAGGGGTGTGACCCACAGCAGGTACAAAAAGCAGGAAGTGATCGGGCGCCGCCCTTAAGCAGCAGAAGCAGACACAAACAGACAGCATGGAGGGAAGCCAGAGAGACATTCTGGACTGGAGATCAAGTGCGCGCTCTTGCACAGTGGGAGATGGACCACCATGCAAGGACGCCGCCAGGTATGTTACACAGGTTAGTACAATCTGATAGATAATTCCAATTGTATGTTAGATAAGAACCTATGGTGCGGCCTCTGAGACAGACATGTAAATTAGCCATGCGGCCCTGATCAGGAGATAGACCAGATCAGACCCCGGGGGCCCGGACTGAGTGAGACACACTGCCAGCATCTCAAAAGTCCGGGCCTCCCTCTGCTTACCAGGGCCGGGAATGGCAGCCCTGCTCCAATCCCATCACCCTCACTCTCCATATTGTGTCCTCAAATTTCTCCTTCCTACCTCGCTCCTCATACTGTTTCCGCACCCATCCCTCCTCTCATACTGTTTCCTCATACATGCCCAACTCCCTACACTGTATCCGCACCCATCCCTTCCTTGCTCCCTGGACTATTTCCTAAAATTTCTACCCACCCCACCCCCTATTACAATAAATCTTTGCTGTCTTCAGCTCCACTGGAGCACTTACCACGAACTTTGTTTGCGCCACTGCTTTGCCGGTGAGTAACGTCAGCAGCGCAATAAGATGATCAGATCGCGCTGCTGACGTTGCCCTGACCCTGAAGTGCTGGTGGCCCATTTGTGAAATACCGTTTAATGGAGTCTTCAGATTTGCTGATATAATTTTGTTAAGATTTTGTCATATTTAACTATGGAGACTTAAATGGTATAGCTAATTACTAAAGATTGTCTATCAGTCAATTTTATGATGAAAAGGACTATGAATAATATCTTGGTTGATACATTTAAATGACAAATGCACTAGTTTCTTGAAAGGGAAGAAAGATGAGCTCAGCTATTTATGGGTAAATTATGCTGAGTATTCTAAGTGTATGAGTGAAGCAGGTTCTGTTAACCTATGGACTTCCTTACTGCATATATGCAACAGTGATTATTTCAACTTTGACTGAGTATGTCTTTATATGATAAGTATTGGCTCATCAATTTTTTAGTTTAACTGTTTTGTCTTATTTTATTTTCATTTGTGTCTGTAAATGGAATTTCAAGACAAACGACAACAACATGTAGATGCCTTTTAGGTTGCGTTAAGACGTTGTGGCCATGTTGCATTTTTTTGCCACCATTTCAGTAAAATTGCAAAATTTTTCCAGCGATTTTGAAAAATGACAGAAAAAGTATTAATTTTTGCACTCACATGCCGCTGAAAACACATTGCAAAGTGTGAATTCTGCTTTGAAGGGTTTTACCATCAAAACTTGTTATAGGAATTTGTAAAAGGGCTTATTTCCTTTATGTGGTAGATGGTAGAGTGTCCGTGAGTAGTGATGAGCGAACCCGAACAGTAAAGTTTGGGTTATTAACAGACACCTAGTATCTGGTACTGAAATCCGAAAACTGACTTTTTACAGGAAGTTTGGTTTACTGTTTTGGTTCGGTGGCAAATAAAGTTTGTTGAAAGGCTGTGGCCAATCAACAAGCTTTTAGGATGTGGGCACTTCCAGAGCCATCACAGCCATGTCTAGTATTGGCATGGCTGTGATTGCCCGGCGCACCATGTAACCCAACCTATATAAAAGCCAGATCACGGGTGCAACCGCCATTCTGCTCTGATTAGTATAGGGCCAAGACGCAGCTCGAGTGAGGGACAGTGTTAGGTTCTGTGTGTGTGCACTCTGCAAAAAAAGCCTCTGTGTGTTGTGACAAAGTCACTGGTAAAGTGCTGGAGGGGAGATATGTTTCCCTGAGGCTATTAGCTTCAGTGAATTAAAACCGTTAAGTTTCCTCCAGCATGTTATTTGTTGAGAGATGTTAAATCACCATTTTGTAAAAGGGTGTGTTTTACTGAGAACAACAATAGAGCAGGCAGGAGGTTATTCTCCATATCTCCACCTCAGGGTGTGGTCTGGGGTTTAAATACTTGACCTGCTGAGGCATTCAGGGTTCAATGTCTGGAGAAGTGCTAGCTGCCGAGAGGAGCTTGTGTTTGTTTGCCTGAACCGTGTCTGCTGTGCTAACCCTGGGCAGGCGGACCCCCACAGACCTATGGATTGTACTACCTTATTTTCTTCTGTTTACCCGTTATGCCAAGATAGGCCTGTTTGTTTAGATGGACTTGATAGTGGTTTATGCCATGTTTTTTAATAAACCACTCAGAAATTTAAAGGAACAGCAAACCTGTGTCTACCTCAGTGTGCAGCTGAATGAGTGATCTACCACAGTGTGTACTTTGCACCCGTGTCTGTGGAAGTATTGTGCCAAAAAGCCTCTGTGTGTACTATGCACCCATGTATGTGGGAGTACTGTGCGTAAAAACAAATGTTTCTACTCTGCACCCATGTCTGTGGGAGTACTATGCGTAAAAACTAATTTATCTACTCTGCACCCTTGTATGTGGGAGTACTGTGCCAAAAAGCCTGTGTGTGTACTCTGCACGCGTCTCTGTGGGAGTATTCTGTATTCTCAAAAAAAAGCCTCTGTGGAGGTACTCTGCAAAACAGCCTCTCTGGGGGTACTCTGAAAAAAGCCATTGTGGGGGTTCTCTGCAAAGAAGCCTCTATGTGGGTTTTCTGCAAAAAAGCATGTGTTTGGCAGTACTCTGAAAAAAAGCCACTGTGAAAAGTCCACAGACACCAACCACAAATCTGTCTGTTATTTCATCCCCATCACCAGCTCCTGCGCGGTGTGGGAATTTTTCCACAAACAGATGAGTTTCAGAACAGCCTGCTGTCATTTTCCCCTGGCTATGCGGAAGTTGGTGATGCAGTTATTTTTGCACTCTGCTCCTTCTTTTGCTGTGCAGCTGGGCCAGCATGACCAACAACTCTTCCTCCGCAATGCCAACGTCACTCAGATTGCCTTGACTCCATGTAGGGTCTAGGACCTCATCATCCCCATCACACCATTGCATCATCACACCTCTCCAGTCTGTCCTTAACTTTGCTGCCTGACTAATCCACCACTGTTCTCGCTTCTCCTCCGCTTCTCCCCTCTGGAAATCCCTTCATTGGCTCCCAATTCCACAACGTATCCACTTCAAGCTACTATCACTGACCAACAAAGCCGTCCATAATCTGTCTCCCCTATATATCTCAATTAATCTCCCACCACATAATCTCCAGTCTTCCCAAGACCTCCCTGTCTCTTCCACAATGTTGCCCAACATGTTCGATTATCCCCTACATTCAGAACTTTCAAGCATAACTTGAAAACCCATCTCTTCAAAACAGCTACTGCCTGCAATGACCCGGCTTCCTCCTCACCACTATCAGAGCTGCCGCGTGACCAACACCAGATCTGCTTCAACTCCTGAACCTACTGTCTCCTTTCCCATTATCCTGTAGAATATAAGGTCACCAGGGCCGGTTTCTCTCCCCTCTGTATCTGTCTGCCACTATTAGTTTGTTCATTGTAATTTCTATTTGTGTTTTGTATGTAACCCCTCCTCATTTACAACACCGTTGAATCAATGGTGCTCTAAACATAAATAATAATAATAATACCCTGCATGATGTTCCATCCAGTCCTCACCCCTGCCCTCCTTTTCGGTCTACACACAGAAAGCCACAGCAGTTGGCACCTATGGTTCGTCATCATCTTCAGCGATGAGCTTGGGTTGGTCCACCGACCTTTTGCACTAACTTTTCCACATACTCATCCTCAAACAAAACAAATGGTTGGGCATCAGCGCACTCAATCTCATTCACTTGTGGGATAGGGCCAGGTAGATGGCCCAGTCATCAAAAAGCAGAAGTGACTGCTGCATGACTTGGAGCTCAGACTGCTTGCTTGATTTGCAAGGGGTTGACGTGTAAGACAGATGCCCATGAGCCGCAGGTGCCAAATCTGCGCTTTTGGCAGGGGACCGAGTGGAAGACAAAGCGAAGGAACTGAAGGCACTCTCCGCCATTCAATCTAAAACCACCTTTACTTGTTCTGGCCTCACAATTCATCCAGCGGTACTCGGGCTCACGAAATTACGCAGAACGTCCTGACGCCAGCGTGCACTAGAGAAGTGCGTAGCAGGCACAGATCGACCACATCCTCTCTCTCCCTGCAGAAGCTAAACCACTACCAGCAGTAAAATGGCCATGTCCCCTATTTAATGCTTTCCTCATTCCTTGAAGCCTAAAAAAGTGCAGACTATTACACGGCCTGTATATAGAGAGAGAAAGGCCAGCAGATTATTACACTGTCTGTATGTAGAGTGCCGTGCCCCCACAGAACTTGTTTTCTGAGTATTCCCCAAAAAATTTATAAAAAAACCCCACAAAAACAGTGTGGCTAGCTCCTCCGCCTCTTCCACTTACACCGCCACGTCCACCTACACCTCCTCCTCCACTTGGACCTCTGCCTCCTGGTTCAAGATTACTATTTTTTATTTATTTTATTCTATATTATTTTAAGTCATTTCCCCATCCACATTTTTTTGCAGGGCAATTGTCCAGCTCTTACCCCCATTTTGCTTCCTTTTGCAGCCCCCTAGCCCTTACTTTGACCATTTTATAGCCATTTTAAAGCACGTAACTTTGGATTCTCATTGACTCTGGGTTTAGGTTCGGGGTCAAGTTGTGATGCCGCAACCAAACTTTGAACTAACTTGCCGAACCTGACGAACCCGAACATCCACGGATTTGCTAATCCCTAAATCCTCATTATGTAACATTGTGCCCCACTATGAGTGTAGGATATAATGGCCATTGGTGACCTTCAGGAATGTTGGAAGAAGCTAGGTAATGTTGATACCGCCACAAAGGAATGAAAATGGAGTCCATTTGAACTTTGTAAGAAGTAAAGGTGTTGCACAGGCGTCTAGCACTTGGTTACTTCCCCAGCTGCCTGCTTGAGTAGCAACTTCCACCTGTTGCTCTGGGGAATAGCAGTCTATGAAAA
The DNA here is from genome assembly GCF_046119375.1 of Phyllobates terribilis. Classification (NCBI taxonomy): domain Eukaryota; kingdom Metazoa; phylum Chordata; class Amphibia; order Anura; family Dendrobatidae; genus Phyllobates; species Phyllobates terribilis. The sequence continues at coordinate 536,047,644 of NW_027362764.1, forward strand.
AAAATCAGATTTCAAATAGTGCTATGGGAAGAACACAAAGGGTAGTATTGGTGATCAGAGGGTTGTGGTTGAGAGTTGCAAGTAAATTTAATGCGTGGTGAATATAAACTTTTAATAAACAATTAAAAATCATATAAGGCACATGTTCAAGTAGTACAACCTTTTATTAAAAGTTTATATTCACCACGCATCAGATTTCCTTGCTACTCTCAACCAGAACTAGTCACCAATACTACCCTTTGTGTTCTTTACATTTGAACTTTGTTTCATTGTAATGAATGGCTCTATTAGAGCATGTCTGAAGCCTGTTTTTCAGTTGGAAGCCCTGGATGGAAGCCATGGAACTACTGCTGAATGCAGTGTGCACTTAGTCTTACTTCTACTTGTGTGTTTAACACTTCTACTGTGATTATTTCAAACCCTAAGTCTGGTCCATTCACATCCATCACCATTGCATAGACTGCTCTGATGGACTGACATAGGAAATGCTCTTTTTGTCACAAAAAAGTCGTAAGTGGAGTTGCCAGAATTCGGGACTGGTGCTGATATCTGGACATCAGGGCACCTTGTTTACTGGAGTATATTAAAAAGTTGTATTTATTACTAGTTCAACCCCATTCAAAGGTAATAAGTGCTTGCTGGGCAACCCCTTTTTGACTTATACAAGTCAGAAAGAGGGGTCCCCTACTTAGGTCCTCCCTTTATGAGCTAGAATTGTTAGATTCTCTGAGTGTCCCATGTTTTTTGGATGTAGCCCATTAATATATTACATAGTCAGCTATTCATTTGATGCCACTATATGCATTACATAGCTGACTATTCATAGATGACCCTATATAGAGTGTATCTATGAACATTCCCTCCACATTCTACAATGATGATTCATCATCAATGTACAACATTGCTTCTTGTCTGGGTATTGGAGCTGGCATACCCTAGATGTCACGTACAGTGTGGGAAAGACTAAGTGCAACACAAAGGGATGAGAGGAGGGTAGCCCAAACGCTAGGGAAAGGGGGAGTGGAGACCCCTAGGCAGATCTAATATCACCCTACCTGTCCTACCGTCCCCACATAGGTTCCACACCTATCGCCGAACAGGAAACCTAATCCCTGTATATCCCTAGAGCTAGGCCCCAGATAGGGAGGGGGGGTGAGCACTGGTCAGTCCCCATTATAAATTAAAGACAACAACGGAGAAAACAAAGGGGGGAAAACTTAGCTTGAGCAGACACCAGAGAGATAAAATGAGAATATCACTGGCGACTCCCTGAAGCAGACTGAGAGTTTATAAACACTCAGGCCAGGGTGTGTCAATCAGAGCAGGAGGGAGGTTGCCGCTAGGTCCAAAAGTAAGAAGAATTAAGAAAGCATCTGCAATGCCAAACGCAGTGACCTGCAGCCAGATCCAGAGCGACTGTCTGTTACATCTGACACCCCCGTGACAGTACCACCCTTCTACGAGTGGCCTCCAGACACTCAGGACCAGGTTTCTCAGGATAAGAGGTGTGGAATGAATGAACCAGCCTGGGAGAATTCACATCTGATGCTGAAACCCACATCCTTTCCTCTGGACCATAACCCTTCCAGTGCACCAAGTATTGTAGGGAACAACGTTGGAGACGAGAATCTACGATCCTCGAAATCTGAAACTCCAGATTACCATCAACCATTATTGGGGGTGGCAGTAGGGGTGAGGACTCAAGAGGTTCCATATATTTCTTGAGCAGAGACCTGTGAAAGACATTCTGGATCTTAAGGGCCTGAGGTAGCTCAAGACGAAACGCTGCTGGGTTTATGATGGCAGCTATTTTACAGGGACCAATAAATCTAGGTCCCAGCTTCCAAGAAGGAACCTTCAACTTTATATTCCTGGTAGACAACCACACAAAGTCATTCACATTCAGGTCCCGACCTGGCAAGCGTTTCCTGTCAGCCATACATTTGTACCAGTCTCCCATGATCTTCAAATTACTCAGAACCCCCCCCACACACACACACGCCAAGGAGAGCGACGAAGTAAAACATTCCTCCTCAGGAACTCCCGAGGCCTCTCCCCCACCAAAAGTAACAAACTGGGGATGGTAACCGTATGCACCAAAGAATGGTGACCTGTCGGTAGATTCTTGACGATAATTATTAATAGCAAATTCTGCCAGCGGAAAGTAGGGTGCCCAATCCCCCAGGATTTTGGAGACAAAACATCTGAGGTAAGTCTAAATTCTGATTAATGTGCTCGGTCTGTCCATTCAACTGAGGATTGAAGGCAGAGGAAAAGGACAGCTGCACCCCTAGTTGAGAACAGAACGCTTTCCAGAACTTGGAAACAAACTGGGTCCCCCGATCTGACACTACATCGGAGGGAACCCCGTGAAGCTTCACGATCTCATTCATAAACATCTGAGCAAGAGTCTTAGCATTCGGAAGTGCTGGTAATGCGACGAAGTGAACCATTTTACTGAACCTATCTACTACCACCAAAACCACAGTTTTGCCTGCAGATACCGTTACTTCAGTAATAAAATCCATGGACAAGTGTGTCCATGGCCTGCTAGGAATAGGTAGCGGAAGAAGAGTGCCAGACGGATGGGTATGCGATACTTTAGAACGCGCGCAAATACTACAAGCAGATACGTGTTCAACCACATCCCGATGCAACCCGGGCCACCAAAAGCAACGAGAAAGGAGGTCAGCAGTTGCCTTACCACCTGGATGACCAGCAAGCACAGAGTTGTGATGTTCCTTAATTACTTTGCGGCGCAGATTAGATGGTACAAATAACCTTCCTGAATGGCAGGAGGCAAGGGCATTCCTCTGAGCCTCCAACACCTCACCTTCCACTTCAGGGTATACTCCCTTCGGTAAAATTGGAGCAGAGTTCTCATGGTCACCACCACCAGTGAAGCTCCGGGACAAAGCATCAGCCTTCACATTTTCGACCCCTGGACAGAAAGTGACAACAAAATTGAACCTAGTAAAAAACAGGGACCATCTGGCTTGCCTAGGGTTGAGACGTTTTGTCAGTTGAAGATATGACAGGTTCTTATGGTTAGTGATAACAGTAATAGGATGGACAGCCCCCTCCAACCAATGTCGCCACTCTTCGAACGCTAATTTAATCGCCAAAAGCTCCCTATTACGACATAATTTCTCTCAGCCGAAGATAATTTCTTAGCAAAGAAAGTGCATGGACGCCATTTACCAGGGGACGGACCCTGAGACAACACAGTCCCAACCCCCACCTCCGATGTGTCAACTTCCACAATAAAGGATTGGGAAACATCGGGTTGACCGAGCATAGGTGCAGTGGCAAAACAGCTCTTTAGGGAGGAAAAAGCCTGCAGGGCGGCATCCGACCATTTGGAAAAATCATACACCCTCCTTGTCATGTCAGTGAGGGGTTTCACAATTACTGAATCATTTTGGATGAATTTCCGGTAAAAATTAGTAAAGTCCAGTTGTAGAGCCTTCAGGTTCTTGGGATAGTCCCAATCAAGGACAGCATGGATCTTCTCCGGATCCATCCAAAAACCCGAACATGACCCCCAACAGGTACCCCAAATACTGCACCTCCTGGTTGGCGAAAACACATTTTTCTAGTTTGTTATCCCTTAATATCTGAAGCACCTGTTTAATATTCCCCCGATGTGTCTCAAAATGAGGTGAGTAAACCAAAATATCATCTAAATAGACCACCACAAACCTGCCCACCAAAGGATGGAAAATATCATTAATGAAATGCTGGAACACCGCAGGTGCATTGGTCAGACCAAAAGGCATAACCTGACTCTCGAATTGCCCTTCAGGGTTATTGAACGCTGTTTTCCATTCATCCCCATCTCTGATTCTAACCATATTGTAGGCTCCCCTTAAATCCAACTTGGAGAACACCTTAGCTCCCGCAACCTGGCTGAACAAATCTGGAATCAGAGGAAGAGGGTATGGATCCCGGATGGTAATTTGATTTAATTCCCGGAAATCTAAACAAGGACGTAGACCGCCATCTTTTCTTTACGAAGAAGAACCTTGCTGCCATGGGCGAAGATGAGGGTCTGATATGTTCCTTCTCCAGACTTTCCACAATGAAATCCTTCATGGCTTGTCTCTCAGGGCCAGAAAGATTATACAGTCTGGACTTTGGTAGTTTAGCTCCAGGGGTCAGGTTAATAGGACAGTCATATGCACGATGAGGAGGCAAGTCCTGACACACTCTCTCAGAAAAAACGTCCTCAAAACCAGACAAAATCCAGGTAAGGTCTCTGTAGAGACTGTAGAAAGGGAAATATTTAAACAGTTCTCATGCAGTTATCTCCCCACTCAATGATCTCTTTGGATTGCCAATCCACCAACGGATTATGTTTCACCAACCAGGGTAGATCCAAAACAATTGAGGTGGGAAGATCGTCCAGGACATAGCAAGGAATTATCTCACAATGAATCGACCCCACCCTCAGTTTTACACCATGTACAATCTGAGTCAGAGCTCTCTGCGCAAATGGCGCCGAGTTGATGGCGAAGATGGGAATGGGCTTAGCTAGAGTACAGCAAGCAAGACCATGAATTCTCACAAAGTCAGCATCAATCATGCTGACTCCAGCTCCACTGTCAACAAACACAGAAATTTTCTTGGTTTTGCTGTCTAACCACCTCTGCTGTCAGGAAAAACCGGGAACTGCAGGTTGATGATAAATGCACCCCTTGCTTATCCAACTCCAGACTACCAAGGGTTAATCGAGTTTCCTTTTGCTTAGGAATCGAAGGATAGGACTCAATAAAATGTCCCTTTTTTCCACAAAAAAAACACACGCCTTTCTTTTTGCGGATCTCCGGTTAAATGTACGATGCAGAGGCACCCCTTGACTGCATGGGTTCTTGACCTCCCCCCGTACTGGTTCACCGCCAGACCGCCCCCCCCCCACCCCAGGCAAAAGAGCAAACCCCGAAAAGAAGGCTCCGGAGAAGGTGGTCTCACCCACCTATCCTGAAGGCATCTATCAACACGTATAGCCAATGACATGGCAGCCTCCAAGGACTCTGGGGTTTCATACACTCCCAAAGCATCTTTCAACTTTTCAGTAAGGCCCTGACAAAATTGGCTTCTAAGAGCTGGGTCATTCCATTTTGTAATAGTTGCCCATCTGCGGAATTCGGAGCTGTACGTCTCCACTGACTGATTTCCCTGATGAAGGCGCTGCAACTCAGCCAAGGAGATTCGGTCAGGGTCATCATAAATGAGGTCTAGAGCCCCAAAAAAAACCTCCACAGACAGGAGACAAACCAAACCCTGTGGCAAAGAGAAAGCCCAGGGTTGAGGATCTCCTTGCAGCAGTGAGATCACAATTCCCACTTGTTTCTCCTCATCTCCGGAGGAGTAAGGACGAAGTTTAAAATACAGTTTGCAAACTTCCTTGAACACAAAAAAACTTGTCCCTACCTCCTGAAAACCTGTCCTGGAGGGCAACCTTGGCTTCAAACTGGACTGGCCTACGAGCAGAGACCCCAACCTTAGGGACCTGCAGCCGCTGAACCTCATAGCGGAGGTTAGTCACCTCCAGAGACAGCCTGTGCAGCTGCTCTGACAGCTTAGCAATGGGATCCATGAACCAAGAAAAAAAAAAACCCACCCCAAAAACCACCCCCCCCCCAAAAAAAACACAAAAAAAGCAAACCACGTTTTTTTTCCTATATATGCACGGCCGGTGGTAATGTCATGCACAGTGTGGGAAAGACTAAGTGCTACACAAAGGGATGAGGGGAAGGAAGCCCAGACAGTAGGGAAAGGGGGAGTGGAGACCCCTAGGCAGATCTAATAACACCCTGCCTACCCTACTGTCCCTATATTGGTTTCACACCAATCGCTGTGCAGGAAACCTAAGCTCTGTATATCCCTAGAGTTGGCCCTGGGGGGGGGGTGAGCACAGGACAGTCCCCACTATAAACTAAAGACAACAAAGGGGGGAAACTTAACTTGAGCTGACACCAGAGGATAACATCAAACGTCCTCCAAGGGCACCAGAGAGGAAGCTAGCCAACTGCTATAGCTCCAAGCCTTCACAAGTGAAAATGAGAATATCACCGGCGACTCTCTGGGGAAGACTGGAAGTTTATAAACACCCAGACCAGGGTCTGTCAATCAGCAGGAGGGAGGTTGCCGCTGGGTCCAAAAGTAAAATGGATTAAGAAGGCATCTGCAATGCCAAGCGCAGAGACCTTCTGCAGCCAGATGCAGAGTGACTGTCTGTTACATCTGACACACCCGTGACATATGTACAGAAAATCATGGTCTCCTCCATATCAGGCTGAATAGATGTGAAACGCTCCACTATATTCCCCAGCAGGGTTGATGGTATAACAGTCCTTCATGATGCTACGTTAAACTAATACCTTTTTTTCAGAGCTTATTCAAATAGATTCTATTGTTTAATTATACTGCTCTTATCTGCAATTCAAGTACTGGTGAGCTGTCGCAGTAGGGATAGCGTATTATAGGCATCTAGTCAGGGATTATTGCCTTATAGTTCTTGCTGCTGCAACTGAAAAAAAAAATCATGGTAATGTCTATTTTATTCCCTATTAATATCGCTGTTAGCTGCTTTTAGTATAGGGATAGATGCTAGTTATCATCTGCTGGAAATGAGTGTTAATTCTGGTTACATACATCTCTTCCACTGTCCATAACTTGATTCTTTTTTTCCAAACACTCATTGACAAATTCATTATTTTTGCGGTGATTTGTACTCAGAAATTCATCAGAGTAGGCAGGGTTGCTTGCGTTACTCCACAGTTTGGTACTGCCACGTACAAAAAAAAACTTTTCAGGGCCGATTCAAATCCATTCTGTAATGCACACGCCCGGGCTGAGTGGCGTGTGCGTGTGTATGTAGTGATTCCACTGTGCCATGAACCGGAGAGTGCCTGGAGGGGCGTAACTAAGTATCTGCCCGATCCGACCAAGGTCGCACGACGGCATACGACGCCAGTGCACCAGGGAGGAACCGAGCAGAGGGACCAGGGTCTACTCCAGGTCAGACTCCGGACACGGCTGTTGACCCACACCGGGGAATACAGGAACAGGCAGACTAGAGCGCAGGCTGGGTAGGGTTCAGTACAGACGGAGAGACAAATTCGAAACCGCAGACGCGGTGGACAGGGCTGTGCAAAGCGAAACCGCAGATGCGGTGGACAGGGCTGAGCAAAGCGAAACCGCAGACGCAGTGGACAGGGCTGAGCAAAGCGAAACCGCAGATGCGGTGGACAGGGCTGAGCAAAGCGAAACCGCAGACGCGGTGGACAGGGCTGAGCAAAGCGAAACCGCAGACGCGGTGGACAGGGCTGAGCAAAGCGAAACCGTAGACGCGGTGGACAGGGCTGAGCAAAGCGAAACCGCAGACGCGGTGGACAGGGCTGAGCAAAGCGAAACCGCAGACGTGGTGGACAGGGCTGAGCAAAGCGAAACCGCAGACGCGGTGGACAGGGCTGAGCAAAGCGAAACCGCAGATACGGTGGACAGGGCTGAGCAAAGCGAAACCGCAGACAGGGTGGACAGGGCAGAGCAAAGCGAAACCGCAGACGCGGTGGACAGGGTTGAGCAAAGCGAAACTGCAGACGCGGAGGGGACAGGGCTGAGCAAAGCGAAACCGCAGACGCGGAGGGGACAGGGCTGAGCAAAATGAAACCGCAGACGCGGAGGGGACAGGGCTGAGCAAAACGAAACTGCAGACGCGGAGGGGACAGGGCTCTGTTCACACGGAACAGACTGGAAGGGAAAGGCAGAACCAGGTACACACAGGATACTTGCAATGAAGTAGCGAGTGGACACCAAACTCACAAACGGGAGTACAGAGACAATGAGTAGGAGATAGGTATGGGATCAGATTCTGCAAGAAAAGGGAAGGTACGGACATAGAGAAAAACAGATAACAGGCTAGAAGAGTATACAGACAAGAATAGGCAAGATACAGTAACAGGTCTAGGTATGCGGCCCCTAGAAGGCGGAAAGAACAGGCTAGGAGCGTGTTCACACTGGCCTGGAAATACAGCCTCCAGGATAGGCAGAAGACAACAGGCTAGAGAGCGTGTACAGACTGCAGGTTAGAGTACACAGGTAGGACACAGTACAGACACGGGAACAAATACTGCAAGACAGGTAACATACATAGGACCTGGCATGTCAGAGACAAAAAGCCAACAGACAGGGCAAGATGCTCAGGCATGGGTTAATTGGAGCAGCTGGTTTAAATACCAGGTGACAGACAGCAATAGGCTGAGGACGCACAAGGGGTGTGCCTGCAGCAGGTACAAAAAGCAGGAAGTGATCGGGCGCCGCCCTTAAGCAGCAGAAACAGAGACAAACAAACAGCATGGAGGGAAGCCAGAGAGACATTCTGGATTGGAGATCAAGTGCGCTCTCTTGCACAGTGGGAGATGGACCACTATGGAAGGACGCCGCCAGGTATGTTACACATTCTATATTCTACAATATTACCACATAGTTACATAGTTACATAGTTAGTAAAGCCGAATAAAGACTTGCGTCCATCAAGTTCGACCTGTTAGTTCTGTAATTGCTAAAGTTGATCCAGAGGAGGGCAAAAACCCCAAATGATTTAGCCAATCTTCACCTGAGGAAAAATTCCCTCCCGACTCTGAAACCAGCAGTCAGAATAAATCCCTGTATCAACCTACTATTTTATTTTATTTTTAAGTATATGCTGAAATCTGCCTGGTATCTAGAAAAGCATCCAGTCCCCGCTTGAACTGGTGTAGTGAATCCGACATTACCGTCTCCTCACTCAGTGAATTCCATATTCTCACTGCTCTTACCGTAAAGAACCCCTTCCTATGCTGGTGCTGAAACCTTTTCTCTTCCAGTCTTAGTGAATGCCCTCTTGTTACCGTAATATCCCTCCTTTTGAACAAATCTCGGGCAAGGTCTCTATACTGTCCCCTAACATATTTGTACACATTTATTATGTCCCCCCTCAACCTTCTCTTTTCCAGGCTGAAAAGTCCTAGTTTTGCCAACCTCTCTGGGTATTGCAGTCCCTCCATTCCCCTTATTAATTTTGTTGCCCTCCTTTGTACCTTTTCAAGCTCATTTATATCCTTTCTATATATTGGGGCCCATAACTGAGCACAGTATTCCAAGTGTGGTCTGACCAGTGCTTTGTACAGTGGAAGAACAATGTTCTCATCCTTTGCAGCTATACCTCTTCTGATACATCCCATTACCCTGTTTGCCCTTACAGCAGCGGCCTGACTTTGGGCACTCCAATTTAGTTTGCTATCAATCAAGATGCCCAAGTCCTTCTCCATCTCTGAATTCCCCAATGATTTCCCATTCAGTGAGTACTGGTGACTTCCATTTTTCCTTCCCATATGTATGACCTTACATTTCTCCTCGTTAAACCTCATTTGCCATTTAATGCTCCACCTACCCAGCTTATCCAAATCCCTCTGTAGGTCTTCACTATCCTCTTTTGTATTAATTGTTTTACATAACTTTGTGTCATCTGCAAATATTGATATTTTACTATTTATCCCGTTGACTATGTCGTTAATAAAGATATTAAATAACATTGGGCCTAGTACAGACCCCTGTGGTACCCCACTAGTGACGCTTACCCAATCTGAGTATATTCCATTTATAACTACCCTCTGCCTTCTATCCTTTAGCCAGTTAGCTACCCACTTGCAAACATTTTTCCCCAGCCCCATCATTCTCATTTTGTATACCAACCTATTATGTGGCACGCTATCGAACGCTTTTGAGAAGTCGAGATACACGACATCCACTGGTTCCCCCTGATCTACTCGAGAGCTAACCTCCTCGTAGAAGTCAATCAGGTTAGTTTGGCAGGAGCGATTCCTCATGAATCCATGTTGGTTCGGGGTTAATAGATTATTAGCATCAAGATGCTCCATGATTGCCTCATTAATAAAGCCTTCAAAAATTTTGCCCACAACGGACGTCAGACTCACCGGCCGATAGTTTCCGGCGTCACTTTTTGCTCCCTTTTTGAATATTGGCACTACATTCGCCTGTCGCCAATCAAGTGGTACAGACCCAGTCTCAACAGAGTCCTTAAATATAAGATATAATGGTCTGTCTATCACATTACTTAGTTCCCTTAGTACCCGTGGGTGTATGCCATCAGGTCCTGGTGATTTGTTTATTTTAATGTTACTGAGGCGTTTCTGTACCCCAGCTTGGGTTAGATTTGTCATACTTAGTGGAGGATTAAGCTTGTCACTTCTCATTTCTCCTGTTAGTTCTATTTCCTTTGTGAAAGTTGACGAAAAAAAATTATTTAATAGATTAGCTTTATCCTCATCTTTCTCTATGATTTTGCCTTCATCACTTTTTATCGGTCCAATATTATTCGATTTAATCCTTTTACTATTTATATACGTAAAAAACAGTTTGGGATTTGATCTACTTTCCCTAGCAATACGTCTCTCTGTTTCCTCCTTTGCTATTTTTATTTGTTTTTTGCAGGTTCTCGTTTTTTCCTTGTAACACATTAGTGCCTCCTTGCTGTTTTCCTGTTTTAATCTCTTGAATGCCTCTTTTTTGCTATTTAACGCCCCTTTTACGTTCTTATTCAACCATATTGGTTTCCTCTTATTTCTGGCCCTTTTATTCCCATACGGTATATACCTCTCGCACTGAGTATTCAGAATTATTTTGAAGGTTTCCCATTTACTATTCGTATTTCCTTGATTAAGAACTTTGTCCCAGTCTATAAGTTGAAGGTTTTCTTTCAGCTGATCAAACTTCGTCCTCCTAAAGTTTAATGTTTTAGTTGTTCCCTTATTGATAACCCTACTGAAGGGCATTTTGAAATTGATAATATTATGATCGCTATTACCTAGGTGCCCCCCTATCTGTACCTCAGTTATTCTATCAGGCCTATTAGTCAATATTAAGTCCAACACGGCCTTCCCTCTCGTTGGTTCCTGCACTAGTTGGGAGAGATAATTATCCTTGATATTTGTCAAGAACCTTTTTCCTTTCTGCGATCTACAGGTTTCTGTTTCCCAGTCAATATCCGGGTAGTTGAAGTCCCCCATTACAATCACCTCATTATGTTTTGCTACTTTGTCTATTTGTCCTAATAGCAGTTTCTCATTCTCCTCTGTTATATTGGGTGGCTTATAGCAGACCCCCAGTAATATTTTATTATTATTTTTTGCCCCCTCTATCTCTACCCACATGGACTCGACCCCCTCTTCTCCCTCTCCTATATCTTCCCTTAGTCTGGGCTTTAGACGTGACTTATCTGCAATTTGTGTAGGGTGAGCTATCGCACTAGGGATAGCGTATTACAAGCATTTAGTCAGGGATTATTGCTTTATAGTCCTTGATGCTGCAACCTAAAAAAAAATATCAAGGTATCGTCTGTTCTATTCTCCATTAATTCTGCTGTTAGCTGTGTTTAGTATAGGGATAGGTGCTAGGTATCATCTGCTGGAAATGAGTGTTTGTTCTGTTGACATTCATCTCTTCCACTGTCCGTAACTGGATTGCTTTTTTCATTACACTCTGACAGATTCACCTTTTTATGGTGATATGTACTCAGAAATGTATCAAAGCAAGCAAAATTAACTGATTTAATGTGTCCATTCGCAGTTTCTCTGTAGCATCTGTATGTGGTGGGATACTTTACGCTACTGGAGCTGGAATTACCACTTCAGAACTCTGCAGTGATTTGTTTCCATCCATGTCTGGGTGCAGCTACCCATGACCTAGGATGCAAACCCAGCTTTCTGACACTGGGCACTACATTGCAACCCAAAATCCTTTGGGAATCTTCACATTTCATGATGCCTTGCGCACAGCCAAGGCTCCCCGGTCCAGAGGTAGCAAAACAACCCCTAAATATCTTTGAATCTCCATCACATTTGACTGTAAGTACTGTGTTCTTTAAATTGTAGGCGTCATTCAATTTACAGTAAACAGTTGAATGATGTGCTTTACCAAAAAGCTCTATCTTGGCCTCATCTGTCCACAAGATGCCTGCTGGCCCTCTAAAAATAGTTGGGGCCACCTGCTGGGACGCTTTAAATTGTGAGGGCCACCTGCTGACCCTCCAAGTTTCAAACTTTACAGTATTAATACGAAAAAGAAAATTTGCCCACCTCAGATGGGTACATTATATTGCAGTAGCAATACACGGCTATGCAAAGCATAGCTGCCTGCTGGCCCTCCAAAAATTCTTAGTGAGGGCTGGCTGCTCGTCCTCTAAAAATGTTGAGTGAAGGTAGGCTACTAAAATTAGAGTGAGGGTCGCCTGCTGGCCCTCTAGCAATAGTGAGGGCTGACTTCTGGCCCTCTAACAATAGTAAGGCAAGCCTGATGGCCCTCTACAAATAGTGAGGGCCGCCTGATGGCTATGAAAAAAATAAATTTGTGACTTTTAAAGTCCCTCCTTCATAAATGAAACAGGATGTGTCTGATCATGTCTCACAACACCACATGGCCAGATAAGGTAGTGTGACAAAGTCACTGGTAGTGTGTCAGAAGGGAGGTATGTGTCGCTGAGACTCTTAGACTCAGTTATGTGAAAACATGCAAGTTCTCCTGCACAAGTAGGTGCAGAGAGAGTCAACAGAACCACATTTACAAGGGAATGTTTTCAGTGGCTAACAAAAGTGCAGGGCTGGACGTTATTCACCATCCCTCCAATCAGGGGAGTGTTTGGGCTTTAAATAAGTAGCCCTGACACTCAAGTGTGTTCAGTACCTGGGGAAACTTTGCGCCAGAAAGACAGGGTGTGCTGAACCTGTGTGTGGCTAATTGTGAGTGGCCAGACCTTGGCCGAGACACAGACTCTACTGCAAATTTTGTATTTTGTTTTGTCTCTTTAGCCGAATGGGTTGTGTTTTCTTTATGGACTCCAGGGTAGTTTATGACTGCTAAATAAACTAACCCGAGAATTTAAAGAGACAAGTATCCCGTGTTTTACCTCCGCATCCAACCTCGCTTGTCGCTATACTACAAGTGGTATAGAATGCGGACAACACTCCCAGCGAATATGTGTTACTGTCACAGGAAGACCCGCATGTCCTGGGTGAAGCCAGCAAGTGACGCCGGACAAGATGGAGGACCTCCTTAAGCATTTGTTGCAGGCGCAGCAAGCGCAGCACCAACAGCAACAAACGCAGCACTAGCAGATGCTACAGCAACAGCAGATGGCGCAAAAGGAGACCACCAAACTGCTTATGCAGCAACTCCAGCTCCAGCAGGAGGCCCACCAGGATAACAGCAGCAGCCGATAACAGCAGCAGCAGCCGATCAGTTTGCTCGCAGAGATGATCCGTGGCTCGGCAACAGCTCCAACGATAAGGTCAGTGGACGTTTTCTGTCCGAAAGGCAGTAAGAGGAACGCTGCAGAAAATTACTCTGGGTGATGACGTAGAAGTTTTTCTGTCGGTATTCGAGAGGGTCGCCGAGAGGGAGAGGCTGCCGCCAGAGCATTGGGCAGAGGTGTTGGCACCATACCTGATGGGGAAACCCCAGAAGGCATATTATGACTGGGCCTTCCAGGATGCCAGAGAATATGCAAAATTAAAAACTGAAATTTTGGCGCGCTTGAGGGTAATGACTGTCGGGGCACAGCGCGTCCACCGCTGGGCGTGTCACCACGATAAACCAATGCGTTCCCAAATATTTGACCTGTTGAACCTGGTGCAAAAATAGCTGCAACCAGAATCTTCTACCCATAGATCATTGAGTGAGTAGTGATGGATCCTGCAAGTTTTGTATTTTCTTTTGTCTCTAGCCGAATGGGCTGTGTTTTCTTTATGGACTTCAGGGTAGTTTATGACTGCTAAATAAACTAACCCTAGAATTTAAAGAGACAGTATCCCGTGTTTTACCTCCGCATCCAGCCTAGCTTGTCGCTATACCACAATAGTAATATGTTAAAATTACATTTACTGGTGAATGTTTTTTTCACCATTTAACGCAATGAGAACTTGCAAAAACGTGTGAACATAGCCCAAAGTGTGGAGGAGCATTTTTTTTCCTCTTATTTATTTTGCCTTATATACAAATCATTATCTTGGAAAGAATGTTTTTTAACATTCTTTCCAGTAAAATCCATTTTATCTCCGGTTTTGTATCTTTTATTGTCAGTCCGTAAAAGTGGCGTAATACTCTGACAACTTTGTTCACAGCAGCAACCTGAGATTCAGAGATGCTTGCAGGGGTCTTCCCATGGTATTCCCATGCCATTTCAGCACTGTTTCCATCGATTTGAGCAATTTTTAAACCCTCAAGACCTCTGGGAAGGGGTGAGTTAACACCGGAAAAATGCTTGAGTACCCGAGCATTACAATTTTCTCAACTGGAGTAACAAGCACCCAAGCATTTTAGTGCTAGCTCATCACTAATGCTGACATCCCATATATACTTCAACAACCAATCTGTTGTGACCACATGCCCCCGGAAGAAGCGACAAGCGAAACGGCGTCCATCGGGGTGTGGGGAGGACACAGTTATCTCCAACGTTTCTGATACCGTTATCACTTACAAGGTAAATTCATTCTTCCACCTATTTGGGTATCTTTTTCCCTCTTCCTGTTTTGTGGTAGATTTATTCTATTTCATGGCTCATAGATTTTTATTTTACACATACAGGAAAAATATATAGAGTACTTATCCTGATGCACTTGCACAGTACTTTGTTAAGTATCTCTTCTTCCCTCCTTTTTTTCTTATGGTCATTCATGCGGGAGGAGATAGATTTGACAACCTTTTTTAGGGTCCATCTTTTTTGATCTTTTTTTGATATTTAACGCTGTTTTTTGAGATTATACTATGTGTCCAGCCACCCAATTTGTGGAAGTCTTTCACGCTATCTTCTTATCTGTTTTTATTATTTTTTAAATAAAATTGTGATATTTCTTTTAATATTCTAGTGTCAGAATCTCTTCTTGCCTGGCGGCTATATACCAACACAGATTGGTTGTTCATAAATGTATCGAAGTGTCTGACTATATGAGTTTTTGGACTTTTTTGTGTATAATCCCATATATACTGTATGAGCCTGCACAGAGCCCCCCTATATACTGTAAGGGCCCACACACAGCCCCTACATACAGTATGAGCCCCCATATAGCCACCTGTATTTAATGTGAGCGCCACATTGCCCCCTGTGTAGTGTGAGCACCGACATAACTAGTCTATATACAGTATGAGATCCTCACATAGCCTCTATATACAATATGAGCCCTCACATAGCCTCCTGTATACAGTATGAGCCCTTGCATCGCCTTGCTCCCAAATACAGTATGAGCCCCCACATAGCCCCTATATATAATATGTGCCCTCATATAGCCTCATATATACAGAATGAGCTCCTACATAGCCTCCTATGTACAGTATAAGCCCCCTATATACAGTATGAGCCATCACATAGCCTCTTATATACAGTATTAGCCCCCACATAGCCTTCTATACACAGATGAGCCCCCACATAGCCTTCTATATACAGTATGAGCCCCCACATAGCTCCCTATATACTGTATGAACCCCCACATAGACTCCTACAGTGGGGAAAAGAAGTATTTGATAAACTGCCAATTTTGCAAGTTTTCCCACTTACAAAGAATGAAGAGGTCTGTAATTTTTATCATAGGTACACTTCAACTGTGAGAGACAGAATCTTAAAGAAAAATCCAGAAAATCACATTGTATGATTATTACATAATTAATTAGCATTTTATTGCATGTGTAGGGTTTACTCACTCAGCAGCGTTTGAGGTAGGCACAGGAAAACCAGTTTCTTTAAAATGTCCAAGGCAAGTTTATTAAAACTGCATAAACCGCACTTTAGAAGTAAACAAAAAGACAGCCTTTTCTGTCACAGAGTGACAAGACAGAAAATAAACAGTCCATTCAGTAGTGCGGATTCGCCTGCTCACGGTCATTGTCCTTTAGCAAACACACCCTGGAGGTCTCCGCACCTCCAGCCACAGACACTGAATGCCCCCGGGGTGGGGATATGTGAGCAGCTGTTCCCTCCCATCTCTTATGACTGCTCGTAAAACCCGGCCCTGGTACGCCCTATTAACCCTCTCAGCACTATACGTGCTGGAGCATGCTTTCCTGGGTTTACATCACCGAAGCTAGCAACCTCGATGATACATATATCCCCTCAAGGACCTGTCTGGTGGCCATCTTACATACCCCCCCTCTGCCCAAAGCCGGAGGGCTTGGCACCTTCCGCTATCAAACAGTGGACCCTGCATGAAGTTTTCTGGGCCTATGCTCTACATGGAAAATAAAATCCTGAAAGGGCTAGGAACAACCTGGTCACTCGGGCATTGTTCCCCTTCTCCTCCCTCATCCACCTTAGTGGGGCATGATCTGACACCAGCCTGAACTTCCTGCCTAAGAGGTAGTATCTTAGAGTGTCCAACATTCCTTCTCCACTATGGAGTAATTCTTCTCCCAGGATGTAAGCTTCCTACTTAAATAAATTATGGGGTGCTCTTCCCCGTTCACCTTTTGTGATAGGACAGCACCCAGCCCAACATCTGACACATCCTTCAGGACCACAAACTCCTTTGAGAAATCCGGTGCCACCATCACTGGCTGTTTACACAGAGCTAGCTTCAGTTCCTGGAAAGCCATCTCAGCCTGTGGAGACCACTTAGCCATAGCCGACTTTGTCCCTTTAACCCCTTAATAACATCTGACGTACTAATACGCGTCTGTGCCCTGGGACTTAAGAGCCAGACCCGTATTAGTACGTCATGGCGATCGCGCGCGCACACAGGCTGTGCGGGCGCGATCGCCGCCGGGTGTCAGCTGATTGTCACAGCTGACACCCGGTACTATGTGCAGGGAGCGGTCCTGCACCGCTCCTAGCACATTAACCCCCGCGATGCTGCGATCGAAGTCGATCGCGGCATTGCGGGGGCAAGGGGAGGTGATCGGCGATACTCACCTCCTCTTCCGGCTTCCAGCGCAGTCTGCAAAGGCTTCCCGGGTGTTGCCATGACGACCCGATGTCGTCATGACAACATCCGGGTCACCAGAGAGCAGGAAGATTGCTTGGGCATGCGCAGTGCATCTCCAAGCAATCTTCACACTGTGCACTTCTGACAGCCTTCATGGCATAGGGATGGTGCTTCATTCCTGTGCCATGCAGGCGATCAGAAAAAAAAAAGTGAAAGTCCCAGAGTGGGACAAAGTAATAAAGTATATAAACTGTGTGAAAGTGGAAAAAAAAAAAAAAAAAGTGCAAAAATATTATAAAAAAATAAAAAAAATAATACACCAAAAATAAAAATATAATGTACCCATCAATAAATATTATTATAAAAAAAACAATAAAAGTACACATATTTGGTATCGCCGCGTCCAGAACAACCTGACCTATAAAACTGTCCCACTAGTTAACCCCTTCAGTGAACACGGTAAAAAAAAAAAAAACGAAGCAAAAAACAATGCTTTATCACCATATCGCCAAACAAAAAGTGGAATAACACGCGATCAAAAAGACGCATATAAATAAAAATGATACCGCTGAAAACGTCATCTCGTCCCGCAATAAACAAGCCACCATACAGCTCCATCAGCCAAAAAATAAAAAAGTTATAGCTCTCAGAATAAAGCTATGCTAAAAAATATTTTTTTCTATAAAATAGCTTTTATTGTGTATAAGCGCCAAAATGATACAAATGTGGTACCGCTGTAAACGTACTGACCCGAAGAATAAAGCTACCTCATCAATTTTACCACACGCGGAACAGAATAAAAAAAAAACAAAAAACAATTCCTGAATTGTTGGTTTTTGTTTATTCTGCCTCCCAAAAATCGGAATAGAAAGCGATCAAAAAATGTCACGTGCTTGAAAATGGCACCAATAACAACGTCAAGTCATCCCGCAAAAAACGAGCCGTCACATGACTGTCTGCCAAAATCTGGAAAAATTATAGCTCTCAAAATATGGCGATGCAAAAACTAGATTTTACAAAAAATGCATCTTTTAGTGTGTGACAGCTGTCAGTCATAAAAACCCCATATGATTCTGGCATTGCTGTAATCACACCGACCCGAAGAATAAAGTCGTCTAATCACTTATACCGCACAAGGAACGGCGTAAAAAATAAACTCTTGGGTTAGGATTGGGCTAGGGTTAGGGCTGGGTTTGGGGCTAGGGTTGTGCTGGGGCTAAGGTTGTGCTGGGGCTAGGGTTGTGCTGGGGCTAGGGTTGTGCTAGGGCTAGGGTTGTGCTAGGGTTAGGGCTGGGGTTGGGATTTTTTTCAAAAGTAAGAAAAAAAGATGACGATATGGCGACTAGTGTTGAGAGCAAGTGCTCGCTACTTGAGTTTGCATCGGGTGCTCTGGTATGCATTGAGTATCGTGGGTATTTGAGTGACATGCTCGAGTCTCTGCCCCATATGCTTCGCGGCCAAAAAACTTTACGGGGATTGCCTGCCATGCACGAGCGATCCCCGCATGTTTTTTTTTGGGTGTCTAATAACCGTGAAACATGCGGAGCAGGGACTCGAGCATGTCACTCGAGCACACGCTGTACATGGTGCATACCTGAGTACCCGATGCAAACTCAAGTAGCGAGCACTTGCGCTCAAGAATAATGACAACTTATTCAATATGATGACCTAATGTAAACAAATTCTGTGCCGTACCTCTGGGTTTAAAATGTTCACTATACACCTTAATAAAATCCTTGAGGGGTATAGTTTCCAAAATGGGGACACTTGTGGGGGAGCTCCACTGTTTAGGCACATCATGGGCTCTCCAAACGCGACATGGTGTCCGCTAACAAATTGAATGGAAAATCGGCTCAAATTGTTAGCGGACGCCATGTTGCGTTTGGAGAGCCCCTGTGTGCCCAAACATTGGAGCTCCCCCACAAGTGACCCCATTTTGGAAACTAGACCCCCCAAGGCACCTAAATAGATGCATAGTGAGCACTTGGAACCCCAGGTGTTTCACAAATTGATTCATAAAAATGAAAAAGTGTTTTTTTTTTCACTTTTTCATTTTTACGAATCAATTTGTGAAGCACCTGGGGGTTCCAAGTGCTCACTATGCATCTAGAAAGGTGCCTTGGGGGGTCTAGTTTCCAAAATGGGGTCACTTGTGGGGGAGCTCCAAAGTTTGGGCACAGAGAGGCTCTCCAAACGCAATGTGGTGTCCGCTAACAATTTGAGCCGATTTTCCATTCAATTTGTTAGCGGATACCATGTTGCATTTAGAAAGTCCCTGTGTGCCCAAACATTGGAGCTCCCCCACAAGTGACCCCATTTTGGAAACTAGACCCCCCAAGGCACCTATCTAGATGCATAGTGAGCACTTGGAACCCCCAGGTGCTTCACAAATTGATTCGTAAAAATGAAAAAGTGAAAAAAAAAACACTTTTTCATTTTTATGAATCAATTTGTGAAGCACCTGGGGTTCCAAGTGCTCACTATGAATCTAGATAGGTGCCTTGGGGGGTCTAGTTTCCAAAATGGGGTCACTTGTGGGGGAGCTCCAATGTTTGGGCACACAGGGACTCTCCAAATGCAACATGATATCCGCTAACAAATTGTCGGCTCAATTTGTTAGCGGATATCATGTTGCATTTGGAGAGTCCCTGTGTGCCCAAACATTGGAGCTCCCCCACAAATGACCCCATTTTGGAAACTAGACCCCCCAAGGCACCTATCTAGATGCATAGTGAGCACTTGGAACCCCAGGTGTTTCACAAATTGATTCATAAAAATGAAAAAGTGTTTTTTTTTTCACTTTTTCATTTTTACGAATCAATTTGTGAAGCACCTGGGGGTTCCAAGTGCTCACTATGCATCTAGAAAGGTGCCTTGGGGGGGTCTAGTTTCCAAAATGGGGTCACTTGTGGGGGAGCTCCAAAGTTTGGGCACAGAGGGGCTCTCCAAACGCAATGTGGTGTCCGCTAACAATTTGAGCCGATTTTCCATTCAATTTGTTAGCGGATACCATGTTGTATTTAGAGAGTCCCTGTGTGTCCAAACATTGGAGCTCCCCCACAAGTGACCCCATTTTGGAAACTAGACCCCCCAAGGCACCTATCTAGATGCATAGTGAGCACTTGGAACCCCTAGGTGCTTCACAAATTGATTCGTAAAAATGAAAAAGTGTTTTTTTTTTCACTTTTTCATTTTTACGAATCAATTTGTGAAGCACCTGGGGGTTCCAAGTGCTCACTATGCATCTATAAAGGTGCCTTGGGGGGTCTAGTTTCCAAAATGGGGTCACTTGTGGGGGAGCTCCAAAGTTTGGGCACACAGGGGCTCTCCAAACACAACATGGCGTCCGCTAATTATTCAAGCAAATTTTACAATCAAAAAGTCAAATGGCGCTCCTTCCCTTCCGAGCCCTGCCGTGCGCCCAAACAGTGTTTTTTCCCCAAATATTGGGTATCTGTGTGCCCAGGGGAAATTGCACAACAAGTTTTGGGGTCCATTTTTTCTTGTTACCCCTGTGAAAATAAAAAAAATTGGGTCTAAAGTAACATTTTTGTGAAAAAAGTTAAATGTTCATTTTTTTCTTCCACATTCAAAAAATTCCTGTGAAGCACCTGAAGGGTTAATAAAGTTCTTGAATGTGGTTTTGAGCACCTTGAGGGGTGCAGTTTTTAGAATGGTGTCACTTTTGGGTATTTTCTGTCAAAAAGACCTCTCCAAGTGACTTCAAATGTGATGTGGTCCCTAAAAAAATGGTTTTGTAAATTTTGTTGGAAAAATGAGAAATCGCTGGTCAACTTTTAACCCTTATAGCTCCCTAACAAAAAAAAATTTTGGTTCCAAAATTGTGCTGATGTAAAGTAGACATGTGGGAAATGTTATTTATTAACTCTTTTGTGTGACATATCGCTCTGATTTCAGGGCTTAAAAATTCAAATTTTGAAAATTGCAAAATTTTCAAAATTTTCGCCAAATTTCTGTTTTTTTCACAAATAAACGCAAGTGATATCGAAGAAATTTTTCCACAATCATGAAGTACAATATGTCACGAAAAAACAATCTCAGAATCAGGGGGATCCGTTGAAGCGTTCCAGAGTAATTACCTCATAAAGTGACAGTGGTCAGAATTGTAAAAATTGGCCCGGTCATTAACGTGCAAACCACCCGCGGGGCTTAAGGGGTTAAAGAGGTCTGTCAAAGGGATGGCTATCATGGCGAAGTTAGGGATAAACTGCCGGTAATAGCCCAGGATGCCCAAGAATGCTCTGACCTGTTTCTTTGACTTTAGTTGGGGCTTTATTTCTCTTCTGCCTACGACCTAGCCCAAGTATACACCAGGCCCATGGCACATTTCTTTGGGTTTATGGAAAACCCCGCCTTCCGCAGAACATCAAGTATCGCCTGGACTTTGCTCAGATGGCTTCCCCAATCCTGGCTCTAGATCACAATGTCATCCAGGTAGGCCACTGCTTACTTCTAGCGAGGAGCTAGGTTCCAGTCCATGGCTCTGTGGAAGGTAGCCGGGGCCACTTGCAAGCGAAACGGCATCCTTGTGTACTGGAAACAACCGTCTGGCATTGAGAAGGCTGTCTTCTCCTTGGCATCTTGGGACATGGGTATTTGCCAATATCTTTTTGTGATGTCAAGGGTGGTAATGTACCTGGCCGGCCTCAACCTTTCAATCAGTTCATATACCCTGGGCATTGGGTAGATGTTGAACTTCGAGATCTCGTTGAGCTTCCTATAGTCATTGCAAACCGCCATTCTCCATCTGGTTTCGGCACTAAGACTATTGGACTGGATCAGTCACTCTTGAATTCCTCAATGACTCCCAGGCTCAGCATCCGCTTCACCTCTTTTGAAATCACCTCTCGGCGGTCTTCAGGAATCCGATATGGCTTCATATTTACTCAAACATGAGGCTCTGTAAGAACCTCATGCTCTATGATCCGAGTACACCCCTGGTAGTATTGAGAACAGGTCTCTGTTCCGCTGTAGCAACTCTCGGCGCTGTTTCTTCTGGGCATGTAACAGCGACTCTGCCACTTTGACCTCCACATCGGCGTCAGTCTTCGCCACCAAACATGGAGCTTCAACAGGCTCCCTATCTCGCCATGGCTTAATCAGGTTGACGTGGTACACCTGGAAGAGCTTCCTTCTCCCTGGTTGGTGGACTCTATAGTTGACATCGCCAACCTTTTCAACTACTTCATAGGAGCCCTGCCACTTGGCTAAGAATTTGCTCTCCACCGTAGGTACCAGCACTAGTACCCGATCACCCAGGGTTGAAGTGTTTCACCCTCGCCAATCTATTGTACACCCCAAAGTGTGCCTCTTGAGTTTTGAGGAGGTGTTTTTTCACAATGGGCATCAACTCGGCAATCATCTCTTGCATCTGGGCCACATGTTTGGTTATGCTCCTGTAGGGTGTAGACTCTGCCTCCCAGCGGCATTTGAGGTAGGCACAGGAAAACCGGTTTCTTTAAAATGTCCAAGGCTGGTTTATTAAAACTGCATAAACCGCACTTTAGAAGTTAACAAAAAGACAGCCTTTTCCAGGACAGAGTGACAAAACAGAAAATAAAATAGTCCATTCAGTAGTGCGGATTCGCCCATTCATGGTCAGTGTCCTTTGGCAACACACCCTGGAGGTCTCCACACCTCCAGCCACAGACACTGAATGAGACACTTGGTCTCCATTTTATTCACAAAACTATGCCCCACGGGGTGGGGATATGTGAGCAGCCATTTCCTTCCATCTCTTATGACTGCTCGTAAAACCCGGCCCTGGTACGCCCTATTAACCCTCTCAGCACTATACGTGCTGGAGCATGCTTTCCCAGGTTTACATCACCGACGCTACCAACTTCAATGGTACATATCTCCCCTCAATGACCTGTCCGGTGGCCATCTTACACATGAAATAAGTATTTGATACAATAGAAATTCAGAATGTAGTATTTAGTACAGAAATCTTTGTTTGGAATTACAGAGGTCAGACGTTTCCTATAGTTCTTGACCAAGTTTGCACACACTGCATCAAGGGTTTTTGTCCACTCCTCCACACAGATCTCCAGATCTTTCAGGTTTCAGGGCTGTCACTGGGCAACATTGAGTTCAGCTCCCTCCAAAGATTTTAAGCATGATGTTTCCCCCCACAATGCTTCATGGTTGGGATGGTGTTCTTGGGTTTGTGCTCATCCTTTTTCTTCCTCCAAACACGGCAAGTGTAGATAAAATCAAAAAGTTCTATTTTGGTCTCATCTGACCATATGACCTTCGATCATGCCTCCTCTGGATCATCCAGATGGTCATTAGCAAACTTCAAATGGGCATGTGCTAGCGTGAGCAGGGGGACCTTAGGTGCCCTACAGGATTTTAATCCATGACGGCGTAGTGTGTTACTAATGGTAATGTTTGAGACTGCGGTCCCAGCACTCTTCAGGTAATTGACCAGGTCTTCCTGTATAGTTCTGGGCTTATTCCTGACCTTTCACAGAATCATCCTTACCCCATGAGGCGAGACCTAGCATGGAGCCCCAGACCAAGGAAGATTGAAAGTCAACTTGTGTTTCTTCCATTTTCTAATAATTGTGCCTTCTCACCAAGCTGCTTGACTATTGTCCTGTAGCCCAACCTAGCCTTGTGCAGGTCTAGAATTTTGTCCCTGATGTCCTTAGACAGCTCTTTGGTGTTGGCCTTGGTGAAGAGGTTGGAGTGTGATTGAGTGTGTGGACAGGTGTCTTTTATACAGGTAACGAGTTCAAGCAGGTACAATTAATACAGGTAATGAGTGCAGAGTAGGAGGGCTTCTTAAAGAAAAACTAACAGTTCTATGAGAGACAGATTTCTTGCTGTTTGGTAGGTGATCAATTGCTTATTTGATGCAATAAAATGCAATTTAATTATTTAAAAATCATACAGTGTGGTTTTCTGGATTTTTTTTAAGGTTCTGTCTCTCACAGTTGAAGTGTACCTAAGATAAAAATTACAGACCTCTCCATTCTTTGTAGGTGGGAAAACTTTCAAAATTGTCAGTGTGTCAAATACTTATTTTCGCCACTGTATATACATGCAAACATCCCATACACATATGAAAAATACAACAACACATACTCACCTCGCTCCCATTTCCCTGGCGCTCTGCTCCGGCCTTAGGTGCACTGACTGTCCGCACAGCAGACGCGATGTAATGACGTCATCTCGTCTGCTGGCTCACACGCTGATTGGTGGAAGAAGGAGTCTGCGGTCCCTCCTCCACCAATGTATTCAGTGCTGTTTGTGAATAGCGGTGATGGCGGGCGAGGGCATGGTGCGGCCTGGGGGCCATTGTTTTCATCCCTTTGCCTTCGGTCCACGGGCCAGACTGGAACAGCCAGAGGGCCTCAGTTTGCTCAGTTCTGATCTACTATCATAAATCTGGTATATTTTAAGACTGTCTAGTCTAAATTTGCATAGTTTGATAGTGTGAAACAGCAGAAAGGGGTTGTGAAGTCTCTGTTAGTAGCAACCATATTACGAGGGTACATAGTGAACCCACTGCTTAGCTATCAGATAAAATAAATAAACCAGGAATCGAAATTGTTACTCACATTAGTGCAAGCAAACAATGAATTCTGGAATAAACAGGCATGGGTCAGCACTGGAAGCTATGAAATAGTGCAGCCAGAACAATCTGACTGAAATAGAACTTCAGAAATAGCACAGGAACAAAAGATCACAGGATCAGAGCCGGAGTCAAGGTAAGAGGCCGTCAACCTGTTAAAAAAATATATATATACAAACATAGCGTTATTTCCTTTACTAAGCAAACTATTATACATGTTGTTCCAAAGTTTTCCTGAAGGTGGAGTACTGCATCTTGATTTCCTAATTACTGTTCTACGTGACTGCACTTTAATCCCTTTCAACTGGTATTTTTGGTACTAATGACAAAACTGAGCTTATTGATTTTTAATGGCTATAAATTTTTATTAATTCTCTAGACTATTTGTGCTTTTTTCCCTTACATTTTAATTTATCTCAGTATGACTACTCTTTTGCTAAGTTCCCCATTTGAAGTCTTAGCATTTTTAATGATTTAGGTTTCTTTAGTAAATACAGACTTCATTATATTTTAGCTGTGGTAATTTTGAGACAATCATGTGTTCTCAGCCTGTGGACCCAGAGCAAGTGCTAGGAATAAGAACCAGAAAGGATTATTCCCACAAAGACATGTTATCTCCGATTTATAGATCGGGTCTCTGGAACCCCTAGATGAGGTGGCCAGCCTTGACCACTTCTTCCATCATTGTCTATGGGACAGCCAAAGAATAACAAGCACAGGACTCAGCTTTCTCCCATTAACAATGAATAGAGCAGAGGCCGAACATGCACAGCCCCGGTCCATTTAGGATATGGCTGCAGAACTTGAGATCGCTGGATAGGGGATAACTTTTTCTTCTCGGGGATAAGCTGTTAAATTGATCTAAGTTGTAGATACTATGCCCACTCTCCTGCCCAGTAGTGCCATCTTCTAGTTTTTCTTTAATATAGTTTTGTAAGGAGATGGATGAATGAGAAAACGCACAGTAATGCCTAAACTCACTGTCTGCAAGTGAACATCGCCATCTGCTGATCAAAGGTGATAAGAAAGGAGAACGCAGAAAGAACTACAGTAGCAGGAACTGAAGAGTGAAGTACACGTCCCATGAGGGAAGAGATTTGAGGGAACGTCAGGTCAGGTGACAGCTGTGGCACAGTTAATAAATATAAAAGGCCCGGGAATGTTGAGAAGGGGAGGACCTGTAGCAGGACGGTCAAATGAGAAGCAGAGCTGGCTTACAGCAGCTATTACGAGAGACCAGACCTGAGTAAAGGAACTGAGAGCCTATACTCGAGTGAAGACCCGAGTGACAGACCTGAGTAAAGGAACCGAGTGACCAGACCCTAATGAAATCCAAGAGACCAGACCTGAGTAAAGGAACTGAGAGACTATACTCGAGTGAAGACCCGAGTGACCAGACCTGAGTAAAGGGACCAAAAGACCAAACCTGAGAGAAGACCCAATAGACCAGACCCAAGTAAGGGAACCAAGAGACCAGACTCGAATAAAGGAACCGAGAAACCAGACCCGAGTGAAGGAACCGAAAGTGACCAGAGCTGGGAGAGGTGAGCCGAATGAGCAGAACCAGGAACAAGAGAGAGAAGACTAGGTCGCAGTAGAGAGACATTCGTGTGAGCTGTCGCTCCCAGAGTAGACTTACAGTACAAAGTCGGGATTGGGGCTGTGCTTCAGGGAATGATGGTGGCCAGCGTGACGAGTGTGCTGAGTGACTCACCAATCTGAGACTTGCGGCCTAGTGGGTAGTATCGTCGACCCCCTCGTTAGGGCCTGTGTGACGTTTTGTGTTGCCTATAGAGTGATAATGGTGATGCGTCTGGTAGTGTTAGTGACTCCCTTTTGGTTAGGGTATTAAGACTAAGACCTCACTGACGATAACAGTTGTTTAATTTTAGTAATAGAACTATAATGTGTAAATAGCATTGTGTCAATATTCTGTTTATCCGAATTGCTGTACTCTATGCCTTTTATCGTTTGCTGCCTCTTGATATTGTGATGAAGGTATTCCCTGAATTGTGTTAATCGAATAAATAGTTGTTGGTTTAAGTACCACTGTCTCCTCATTTTCTGCACCGTTGCATCCACATACCTGTTAACAGTTTCCTTAAAACAAATGTAAGCCAAACAGTAGCACCAGAGCAGAAACCTTCCTATACAAGTGAAATTTGTGTACATGATTTTGCAACTTCGTATGACTGTCTGAAATGCACCTTTAGGCTGTATTCTCACAATGAGCTTTGGTGAGTTTTTGATATTGCAGATTTTCAGCACCATTTTTGAACCCATTTATGTAAAATAGGTTACTTGCATTTTTTCAAAAATACACAGAGTAATAAAACTAATCAAAAACTCATCCTGGGAACGTAGCCTAAAGAAGTAAGATCCTTTTCAGACAGCTTGTTAGGTGTGGTACGTTTCTGCTTTATTTAGGGTATGTGCCCACGATGCAGATTTTAAACAGAAATTTCCTGAGCGTTTTTTCCTCTCCCTGGCAGAAAAAACTCATGCAGATTTTACATGCGTTTTTTTCTGCCAGGGAAAAGGGTTTTTTAAGCGTTTTTACATGTGTTTATGCATGCGTTTTTTCAAGCAATTTTGAGCATCACTTGGAAAAGGGCTTGACAAGTTGGTCACACAATATAAATCCATGCAACTGGCATGGATTTATATTGTGTGAGTGAGATTTCTGCATAAAATACTGCACCTATAGTAAAAAAAAAAAAGAATTATAAAGTAAAAAATATAAAAAAATATTCATACACACCTCTCCAGCGGCTCCCGGTCTGCTCCAGGTGGCGTCCTCTCTCCTCGGCAGCCCGCGGTGTTCTGCCAGGACCTGCGGTGACGTAATTTAGTCAGCTGATGGTCGTGAGACCGCTGACGTCAGCAGACTGGGGGCAGCCGGAGAGGTGTGTATGAATATATATATTTTTTTTTTACTTTAGAATTCTTTTTTAATTTGCAGGTACCATGGTACCCGGGTTGGAGGAGAGTCTCCTCTTCTCCAGACCCGGGTACCATCCGCACATTGAACCGCATAACATCCGCATGTATACATGCGGATGTTATGCGGTTCAATGCAAGTCAATGGCGGCGATTTCACTGCGATATCGCACAACAAATGGAAGTGCTGCGGATTTTTCTGCAATGATAATCCGCAGCGGAAATTTCCGCAGCATGTGCACAGCACATGCAGATTATCATTGAGGAACATGGCAGACATCTTAACAAGCGATTTTAATGCGTTTCTGCGGCAGAAATACTGCCGCGGAAACGCATTAAATCCGCATGGTGGACACACAGGCTTACAGTTTAGACTAACTGCAGCATTGCATCGCTGGCCTATGTGCTCCTTTTACCGCTATATGAGGCAGCTTTGTCTCTGCTGTATTCGTGGAGTGCAGAGGCAATGAAGCTGGCAAATTTATCCATATACGAGAATGGGAATAACTCTTTTAGCGCTTAGTAGTAAGGTGGATTCAAAAAGTTTGAGTTCAGGGTGGGCAAAAGGACCAAGGGCACTAACACATCAGGCTGGAAGGAATATGGAACATTAGGACATGGACAACAGGCTATGCTGGACAGTGGACAAACAAGTGAGATAGTACACACTGAAAACTACAGAACCAGGAGGGCGGATGAATAGGAAAACAACAGATCAGTAACAGGATGTTTCATCTCACCTTGTGAGGTGGATCTTCTAGGCCCCAGTTCGGGGTGGGAACACGGGTCGCGGATATCGGTGTAGCAGGCAGATAAGGCACGTGGGAAACAAGGACTAGAAACAATGAAGGCAGCAGGAAGACAGGACACAGAAAAGCAGGTATGGAGCAAGGACTAGAAGTACTAGAGGCCGCTTCAGACAGGACACAGGAAAACTAAGAGTCTTAATTCCAAGACACAGAGAGGTGTCTTTGTGTACCTTATTTAGGCTGTCACGCCGGTGACTCGCACAGTTAGGCTGCGTGCCCACTATGCGTTTTTCAAGCATTTTTGCAGCGGAATTCACGCAGCGAAAACGCTTAAAAAACACTTGGTAATACGTGCCCCATGGTCCCCAATGATAATCCGCATGTGCTGTGCACATGCTGCGGAAATTTCCGCTGCGGATTATCATTGCGGAAAAATCCGCAGCACGTCCATTATTTTTGCGGAAACACAGCGTAATTGCCGCCATTGACTTGCATTGAATCGCATGATATCCACATGACTACATGTGCACATGCGGATATTAAGCGATTCAATGTGCGGATGGTACCCGGGTCTGGAAAAGAGGAGCTTTCGATACGGGACATCTGATTGATGTAATTGCCCTGTCTCCAATGTTTCTGCACAATTTGGATACCCGTAATTTTGATATCCTTGGTTGAGCCTCCATGTTTGTCTGCAAAATGTTTGGAGAGAGGGTGTTTTGCGAACTTAGTCCGTATATTGCGTAGGTGTTCACCCACTCTCCTGTTTAATGGACGTATTGTGCATCCAACATATAGTTTATCACAGGGACATTTAAGTCCATAAATAACTCCCTTAGTGGTACAGGTGATAAAAATCCTTGATAGGAAACTCAATATCTCCAGAGACAGGGCAATTACATCAATCAGATTTCCCGCATCGAAAGCAGCTGGATTTTTAAACTCAACTCACTGAGACCTAAAGGTCTTAACAGTGAGATAGAATTGTTTGCATTTAATTAGACTGCACAACCGGAATACCTATTAATTGCAGCTCTCAATCTATTAACCTGTCTATCCAAGCTATACTTTATAATCAGCAGCAAGTTGCTATTAATCTCTATTCAGGACTCTAGTAACCACAAGAACTTGCTCATTTCATCTGTACATTAATGGATTCAATTAAGGAGCACATGAGGACCGAGTACTTACCTATATAAGGAAGCATCCAGCACTGACGAAGGATTCCGTGCAAATCCAAAACGCGTAGGAAAGGTCCTCAGTGCTACCCGTACCTGCTCCATCGCGAGACTTCGCGGGACCCTACGTCACACACCACGTGACCGGACGTCCTGCCTATCTGCGCGATTAGGAATCAGGTACCTGGAACGCTCGCTACCACCGGAGCATCCGGCCGGGACTCCGTGTGCGGCGCGACGCAGCCAGACCATCCGGCTCTCATCACCAGGTCAGTACCTGTGGATCCACTCAGCACCACCAACGAGTGAAGTTCCAGCAAATCCACGTGCCTGCGACGCCAGCAGCCACCACCATTCTAACAGGTACGCGACCTCTGTACCGACACAATAAGGCTCTGCTGCCCTTCATCCACGCTCAGCATCACGGACAGTGATCCATGAGCACCTGAAGGGGCATAATCCTCCCTCCCTGTCCACCAGCCTCAGTGCTTCATGATACACTAAGGACTGAAACCCAGTGGTACACAGGAACAATTTCTCTACCTAAATACAAGGTAATATTTATAATAATATCAGTACTAATTATCCTTATCCCCTTATCAAACAGGACACCATACAGTTATATGAAAAAGTTTGGGCACCCCTATTAATCTTAAGCTTATTCTTTTATAAAAATTGGTGTTTTTGCAACAGCTATTTCAGTTTGATATATGTAATAACTGTTGGACACAGTAATGTTTCTGCCTTGAAATGAGGTTTATTGTACTAACAGAAAATGTGCAATCTGCATTCAAACAAAATTTGACAGGTGCATAAGTATGGGCACCTCACCAGAAAAGTGACATTAATATTTAGTAGATCCTCCTTTTGCAAAAATAACAGCCTCTAGTCGCTTCCTGTAGCTTTTAATGAGTTCCTGGATCCTGGATGAAGGTATTTTTGACCATTCCTCTTTACAAAACAATTCCAGTTCAGTTAAGTTTGATGGTCACCGAGCATGGACAGCCCTCTTCAAATGATCCCACAGATGTTCAATGATATTCAGGTCTGGGGACTGGGATGGCCATTCCAGAACATTGTAATTGTTCCTCTGCATGAATGCCTGAGTAGATTTGGAGCGGTGTTTTGGATCATTGTCTTGCTGAAAGATCCATCCCCTGCGTAACTTCAACTTTATCACTGATTCTTGAACATTATTGTCAAGAATCTGCTGATACTGAGTGGAATCCATGCGTCCCTCAACTTTAACAAGATTCCCGGTGCCGGCATTGGCCACACAGCCCCAAAGCATGATGGAACCTCCACCAAATTTTACTGTGGGCAGCAAGTGTTTTTATTGGAATGCTGTGTTTTTTTGCTGCCATGCATAATGCCTTTTTGTATGACCAAACAACTCAATCTTGGTTTCATCAGTCCACAGGACCTTCTTCCAAAAAGAAATTGGCTTCTCCAAATGTGCTTTTGCATACCTCAGCCGACTCTGTTTGTGGCGTGCTTGCAGAAACGGCTTCTTTCGCATCACTCTCCCATACAGCTTCTCCTTGTGCAAAGTGCGTTGTATAGTTGACCGATGCACAGTGACACCATCTACAGCAAGTTGATGCTGCAGCTCTCTGGAGGTGGTCTGAGGATTGTCCTTGACTGATCTCACCATTCTTCTTCTCTGCCTTTCTGATGTTTTTCTTGGCCTGCCACTTCTGGCCTTAACAAGAACTGTCCCTGTGTTCTTCCATTTCCTTACTATGTTCCTCACAGTGGAAACTGACAGGTTAAATCTCTGAGACAGCTTTTTGTATCCTTCCCCTGAACAACTATGTTGAATAATCTTTGTTTTCAGATCATTTGACAGTTGTTTTGAGGAGCCCATGATGCCACTCTTCAGAGGAGATTCAAACAGGAGAACAACTTGCAAGTGGCCACTTTAAGTAGCTTTTCTCATGAGAAAAGCTCAATGAGGTTACAAAACCAAAAAAAGTGCTTTAGTAAGTCAGTAAAAAGTAGGTAGGAGTATTTAAAACAAGAAAATTATAAGGGTGCCCATACTTATGCACCTGTCAAATTTTGTTTGATTGCAGATTGCACATTTTCTGTTAGTACAATAAACCTCATTTCAAGGCAGAAACATTACTGTGTCCAACAGTTATTACATATATCAAACTGAAATAGCTGTTGGAAAAACACCAATTTTTATAAAACATTAAGCTTAAGATTAATAGGGGTGCCCAAACTTGTACATATAACTGTATACTATACTATACTAATTTTATCTAAACTTGACCAGTCATACGTAGCTGCCTGCAGTCACGTGACCACACTGGACCTGCACTCTACCAGCAACCTCCAGTACCCCAAATGACTCAGGTACATCATCACCCACTGGTCAATCTGCGTGCAGCTGCTTTTCCTTTCCTCTAAATATCCCTTTTCCCCACAGATCTGGACTTCAGACCAACCTTCTGAAGCCGTTCCATCACCCTACATCAAATACCCTACAACCCTAAACAGGTAATTACCTCCTTCCCATATCAATCTGAGGTTTAAACTTTCAAGTGTTAGGCCTATCTAACTACCCCTCCCTTCCTCTCTCCTAGGCCTCCTCCATCTACCTCAGGCCATCACCTATAATACCCCCTGAAGCAAGCTTCAAGTTACCTTCCTACTATCACGGCACTCAGCGTCACTTTTTACCTGTTTTTAGAGGGCTAGTCACCCCCACTCATTTTATTGAACCCCGTATATGTCTGACACCCATACTTTTTAAACTACCTTTCTAACTGATGTTTAATTACGAATAAATACTTTGATTTTAATATCTGTCTACAGCCACTTCTTTAGTATCTCTACATCCACCTAGACCAGCGCAGATACCCCATCTCTGTTTTTTTAACTATTAACTTGGTCACACTATATAAATCCATGACGGTTGCATGGATTTATATAGTGTGACCAAGTTGTCAATCACTTTTCCAAGTGATGCTAAAATCGCTTGGAAAAGCACTTGATAACCTGCAGGCGAAAATGCATGTGAAGAACGCTTTAAAAACGCTTCTACAATCCGCATGCGTTTTTCCTGCCAGGGAGATGCAGAAAAAATCAGCAGCATTTCTGCATCGTGCCACCATCCTACTCACTCCATTTGTTGTGTCAGGTAGTCTCAATGAGCTGCCTCTTGCAACATTCCCAGCACTGCCGCATCCTCCTATTGCTGGAGAGTCTCCATCTGGCTGTAGGGAGTTGCGGCCAGACTCTGCAGGAATTTAACCCACTGTGTCCTGCAGAGTTTTGCTTCCCTGGCCTGTCCCCTGCCAGCAATGAATATATTAGGCAGCTCCTCCCTCCACACCTTGCCTAGGCTTAGGTTCAAGTTGTAGTCTGTCTCTAGTTTCCTGCCAAGGTGCATTATTGCTTGACTCTCCTGTTACTAACCTGGGTTGTTTACTCATTCTTTCTGACCTCTCTGGTCCTGACCCCGACTTTGTATTTTGATCCTGTGCTGCCTGCTGAGACCTTTGACCAAGTCTCTGTCACATCCCAGCATCGTGCGGACTTGCGTTGCTCTGTTAATGAAAGCAGTGCAGGAGAGATTGCGCGCAATGCTGTGCTGTGACGTGCAGCGAAACTCCACCCACACCTCAATCACTCAGGGAGACTGAGTTCCACCTCGGTGATGCTGGGTCAGCTTCCAATTCCGGAAGTTGATGTGACATCACTGGACATCAGAGGCAGCTGCAGCCGGGGTCACGTGATGGAGATGCGCGGACAGCGATAGCGCCACTCGCAGGCACATTTGAAAACTCAAGGTATTTGAAGAAAGCCTTATTTCCAAGGTTTAAATTGATTTACCCGCTACACATTGTAGTGGACAACCTCTTTAATGACTGGGCCTCATTTTTTAAATCTGACCAGTGTCAATTTATGAAGTAATAACTCTGGAATGCATCAACAGATCCCATTGTTTTTCAGGACATAGTGTACTTCATGATAGTGGTAATATTTGTTTGATATGACTTGCATTTATTTGTGAAAATATCAGAAATTTTGTGAAAATTTCATAATTTTCAAACTTTTTATTCTTATGCCCTTAAATCTGAGAGTTATGTCACACAAAATATTAAATCGATAACATTTTCCATATGTATACTTTACATCAGAAAAAAATTTGAGACATAATTTTTTTTGTTAGCAAGTTAGAAGGGTTAAAACAAAATTTACAAAACCATTTTTTTAGGGACCACATCACATTTCAAATTACTTTGGTGGGCCTATATGACAGAAAATACCCAAAACTGACACCATTCTAAAAACTGCACCCATCAGAGTCCTCAAAAGAACATTCAAAACGTTTAGTAACCCTTCAGGTGATTCACAGGAATTAATGCAATGTGGAACGAAAAAAATTAATATTTTACTTTTTTTTCACAAAAACTTTACTTTAGCCCTAATTTTTTTTTATTGTTGCAAGGGTAACAGGAGAAAATGGACCTCAAAATTTGTTGTTCAATTTCTTCTGAGTACACCAATACCCCATGGCAGGGCTCAAAAGGGAAGGAGCACCGTTTGACTTTTTGAATGCAAAAATGGCTGGAATCAAGTGCAGACGCCATGTCGCGTTTGGAGACCCCCTGATGTGCTTAAACAGTGGAAATCCCCTAAAAATTACCCCATTTTGTAAGTTAGACCCCTCAAGGAACATATCTAGATGTGTGGTGAGCACCTTGAACCCCCAAGTGCTTCACATAAGTTTACAACGTAGAGCCATGAAAATAAAAAAACACATTTTTCCCACAAAAATGTTCTTTTAGCCCCAAATGTTTTTATTTTCACAAGGCTAACAGGAGAAAATGGTCCCTAAAATTTGTTCTGCAATTTCTCCTGAGTACACCAATATCCCATATGTGGGCGAAAACCACTATTTAGGTGCATGGCAGGGCTCGGAAGGAAAGGAGCAATGTTTGACTTTTTGAACTAAAAAATGGCTGGAATCGAGAGTGGACGCCATGTCGCGTTTGGAGAGACACCTGATGTGCCTAAACAGTGGAAATCGCTCACAAGTGACACCATTTTAGAAACTAGACCCCTCAAGGAATGTATCTAGACGTGTGGTGAGCACCTTGATCCCCCAGGTGCTTCACAGAAGTTTATAACGTAGAGCTTTGAAAATAAAAAAATATCACATTTTTCCCCAATTTTGTTTATTTTCACAAGGATAACAGAGAAAATGCATTAAACAACTGGTTGTGCAATTTCTCCTAACTCATGTGTGGTCGAAAACTACTTTTGAGGCATAATGCAAAGCTCAGAAGGGACTTAACTCCATATTGGAGTTCAGATTTTGCTTGAATGGTTTGCAAGTGCCATGTCACATTGACAGAGCCCCTGAGGTGCCAGAACAGCAGAAACCCCCATAAGTGACATAATTTTACAAACTACACCTTTCATTGAATTCCTCTAGGGGTTCAGTGAGCATGTTGACACCACATGTGCCTCACAGAAATGTATACCATTGGGCAGTGAAGAAAGAATAATAAAATTTTTACCGCTAAAATGTTGTTTTAGCCCCAAATTTTTATAAGGAAAAAATGAACCTCTCAGTTTGTTATGCAATTTCTCTTGATTGCGGCAATACTCTACATGTAATATTGGAACTACTTTTGAGGCACAGTACAAAGCTGTGAAAGGAAGGAGCAGCATAGTATAGTGCAGATTTTACTGTTATGGTTTGTGGGTGCCATGACCCTCTGGGAGAGCCCTTGAGGTGCCAGAACAACAGAGCCCCCCATAAGTGACCCCATTTACAAAAATCACCTCTCAATAAATTCATCTAGAGGTGCAGGGATCATATTCACACCACAGGTGTGTCACAGAATTTTACACCATTAGGCAGTGAAAAAAAAATTATTACATTTTTACCACAAAAATTTAGTTTTAGCCCCAGATTTTACATTTTCACACGGGAAAATGGATAAAAATGGCACCAAATTTTGTCACACGATTTCTGCTGAACGTGGAAATACCCCATATGTGGCTGTACAGTACTGTGTAGCCACACAGCGAGACTCTGAATGTAAGGAGCTCTATTTTCTTAAAGGTGCACAGATTTTCCTAGAATAGTTTACAGACTCGCCCCTCAAGTGACCCCATTTTGGAAATTATACCCCTGCCGAACATGTGGACCCTAAATGTGGTTTAGGCACACTGTGGAGCTTAGAAGGGAGAGGGGCATTTGGATTTGGGAGCGCAGAATGTGCTGGGTTTCTTTTGGGGGGTGAGGAGCCATAGCTCTTTTCCGGAGCCTTTGTACTACCAGTAATGTGGAAGCCCCCTATATTTCCATTGACAGATGACAGACCTGAGTAGGGACTTTTTTTTTTTTGTGGATTGAGTTGAAGCCTTTATTAGGAACATTTTACATAACGTTTATTCTGTGCTCTACGCTGAGAACTTACAGTTGTGTTTTCATTGGCTGTAAGCCATAATCATCGACATTAACAGAAATAAACACTTGAAATAGATCACTCTGTTTGTAATGACTCTATAAAATATATGAGTTTCACTTTTTGTATTGAAGAACTGAAATAAATTAACTTTTTGATGATATTCTAATTTAGTGAGATGCATCTGTAGTAGGGAGCTTCCTGTTGCCACATAACCTGTGCTATATGTGTAGGAGGCTCGCTGACTTCTCATTTCAATTACTAAAACAGCTGTCTTGTCTGACATGGCTGATGCAATAATCGAGAAGGCGGCTGGCTTAGCTTTTGAAAGGAGCAGTCAGCGAGCCTCCTTTCATACACTGGTCATGTGTCACATGGCTGGAAATGGAGCTGCCAGTACTTGGTATTGGCGGTGAAATGAACATGCGCCATGCAGCTTTGCTAATAAAAGTGCATTGATAAGTTATATATATACTCTGTAAAATAATGAATGATGTATTTGGTAATTATGTTACACTGCATTTCTGTTACCATAACTAGTTTCCCAATGTAATTATTTATTAGGCACAGTTAACGCTGAATTTTTTTTTTTTAAAGCATTAACCGGGAAAAGATCCAAAAGAGATGTAGAAAGTTTCCAATTAAACTTCATCCACTTTTAGGCTGCACTCTATATTTTGGCTACAGACAACTGCATGAAGACAAAACTGCTCCAAAATCCAAAGTGTTACCTGAAATTCGAGATCCTTCAGATTTATTTAGTAGTAATATTAATTATTGGTTAGTAACAAAGGTGCAGCAAGCGAGACCCTAAACTTCTTAGACTATTTTTATCATTCACAATTATTAGTAATTACAGCTTTTGCTGCCCAGAAATAAGCAAACATTGGAAAATTATACTGGATTTTTCTTGGATTAGAATGTTTTATTTCTTAAAGGGAACCTTTCACTGGAACTTTATAATGTAACCCCTTAAGGACCTTGGGATTTTCCGTTTTTGCGTTTTTGTTTTTTGCTCCCCTTGTTCCGAGCCATAGCGTTTTTATTTTTCTTTCAATATGGCCATGTGAGGGCTTTTTTTTTTGTGGGACAAGTTGTACTTTTGAACGACATTACTGGTTTTACCATATCGTGTACGGGAAAACGGGAAATAAAATCCAAGTGCGGTGAAATTTCAAAAAAGTGCAATACCACAGTTGTTTTTGTTTTTTTTACCACGTTCACTGAATGCTAAAACTGACCTACCATTCTTATTTTCCAGGTCATTACAAGTTCTTAGACACCAAACATGTATAGGTATAAAAAAAATGACGCCATTTTCCGAGACCCGTTGCGTCTACATTTTTTGGAATCTGGGGCCGGGTGAGGGCTTATTTTTTGCGCGCCAAGCTGACATTTTTATTGATACCATTTTGGGGTAGATCCGATGTTTTGATCGCCCGTTATCGCTTTTTATTGCACTGTTGCGATGACCAAAAAAACATAATACTGGCGTTTAGAATTTTTTTCTCGTTACGCCATTTACCGATTGGATTAATTATTTTTTATATTGATTGGGCGATTCTGAATGCGGCGATACCAAATATGTGTAAACATGCTTCTATAATCTCCATCGGAGACCAGAAGCAGCAGCAGTCTGATTGCCTCTGCTACATAGAGGTGATGAGCAGATTGTCTCTGTGTAGCAGAAATGCTCACTTGCTATGAGCGCCGACCACTAGGTGGCGCTCATAGCAATCTTTACATGGCAACCACATGGGTCTGCTGCAGACCCCGGGTTGTCATGCCCATGCATCGGTGACCAGCGATCATGTGACGGGGTCACCAATGGGCGGGGCTAATGCCGCTCTTCCGAAATCTGGAACTCCAAATTACCATCAACCATTACTGGGGGTGGTGGTAGAGACGAGGGCCCAAGAGGTTTCACATATTTTTTAAGTAAGGACCTATGGAACACCTTGTGGACTTTAAGGGCCTGAGGAAGTTCAAGACGAAACGCTGCTGGGTTAATGATGGCGGTTATTTTATAGGGACTAATAAACCTAGGTCCCAGCTTCCAAGAAGGAACTTTCAATCTTACATTTCTGGTAGACAACCACACAAAGTCATTCACATTCAGGTACGTACCTGGCAAGAGTTTTCTGTCAGCCATATGTTTATACCTGTCTCCCATGATCTTCAAATTACTCAGCACACCCTGCCATACCGAGGAGAGCGACGAAGCAAACAGTTCCTCCTCAGGAACTCCTGAAGCTCCTCCCCCACTAAAGGTACCAAACTGTGGGTGATAACCGTATGCACTGAAGAACGGTGACCTGCCAGTGGATTCTTGACGATGATTATTAATGGCAAATTCTGTCAGCGGTAGGTAGGATGCCCAATCCTCCTGATTTTCGGAAACGAAACACCTGAGGTAGGTCTCTAAATTCTGATTGACACACTCAGTCTGTCCATTTCACTGAGGGTGGACAAACAGGGGGGAATTGCTTAGCTTTAGACGACTCCAGACAAATGTGCACACGGCCTCAAGCTCCAGAGAGGATGAACAACTGCTCTTGCTAAAGCCTCACAAGTAGTAATGAATCGCGCCGGCACCACCCTCTCAGACACACCAGGTATTTATACACTTAGGCCAGGGAGCTAATTGGCCAGAGGGAGGTAGCCGCTGGGTCCTAGAGACAGCCAGCCTCTAAGAAGATATCTGTAATGCCAAACATAGAGATCTCCTGCAACCAACTGTAGGGCGACTGTCTGTCACCTCTGACACACCCGTGACATAAAGACCTTAATTTAAAAACTGCATTTTGTGTTTACTTGTGTTATCTTTTTCTAAGATTTATATTTGTTTTATGATCTGAAACATGTAAGTATGACAAACATGCAAAAGAATAAGAAATCAGGAAGGGGGCAAACACTTTTTCACACCACTGTAGATATTTTCCTAATAAAGACAATACCTCACTTTTTCTTTCTTAATTATTCAGGTTTATTAAGCTTTAGGATTGACCGATAGCACTGTAATTATTCAATATTAAAATGAACCATCAAAAAATACAAATTGCCTAATAATTGTGCACACAGTGTATCTCTTCTGTGTCCCTCCATTCCAAAGTTGTGCCCCTGGTAATAAAGATGAAAATGTCCTTTTTAACGAACTCGGCATATACTAAAGAACTGCTTTCTTATTGGGGGCATGTATTGATTGGTCAGGATTAGCAGAGAATAATCAAATGCCCACAGGGAAGTTCTGCGCAATATGCCCAGTTAGTTGAAGGGAACATTTTCATCTTTACTACAACTCTTTGAAGACAATATTTTTGAGGAGCAGGTGAAGGGTACATCTGTCGACCTAGTGTGTTTTTTCTTGTTAGTGTCTTATGTCAAATGCATCAAATGAAATATTTTCTAATTGTAAATTGATGTGTTGTGTTTTTCATTTAGTTACCAGAGACCTTTTCACCCAGTATCTTCATGTACTGCTGCAGTTACCTGTGCTGAATTAATTAGCTGATGTTTTAAATACATCATTGTAATCCATTAATGGATGCAGCACAGGCACCTGCCATAATAAATTAAGTGGGAAGGTTGCAAACAACATTTTGCACTGGGAGGAAGGGGTCATTTTTCTGGGTCCTATTTCATTAATTTGATATCAATGAATCTTTATTTAATCATCTTGATAAAGTCTTTGTAGCTTCCCTTGTGTGTGGTAAGCAATTACAATTTTTTTTCAGTAGTCAAGCAACCAGCAATCCAGGTGTGAGGGTTAAGGCATTTATTTCTAATAATTGGGAATGGATCCATAAAGAGAATTACACAGCTTTCCTCTATTTTTCCCTTCCATTTAGGACATACTTCTGGTATTAACCTAAAATAATTATGAAAATTAATGGGAGCTGGCAGATATATTCGTGGGAGGTTAAACCACCACTCCACCCCTTTCCCCCATTCCCTCTGATATAGTTGGATATGCAGTAGTGCCTAAGAATGTGTGAAGCCCACTCTACATGTGATCACAGGTGCCGATGGGTTTTCATGATAGCTGGGGGTCTGCAGAAGACCCCGTGCCTGTCATTACGATATTCCTGTGAACGCCGGCTCTTGGACAGTGTTCATAGGAGATCGTGGTTTCTGCTATACGTAGCTTCCAGTCTCCTAAGGGATCTAATAAATAAAGCAAAAAAAAAGTTTTTAAAAATATGTAGAAAAAAAACACAAGTTCAAATCACCCCCTTTTCTCCATTGAAAATAAAACAATAAAAAAGTACACATTTTTGCATTTTTGGTATTGCTACGTTCACAAATGTCCGATCTATTAAAATATAAAAAACATTTTTTCATACAAATTTCGGAATTAATTAATTCATTAATTTTTCTCACCTCCCTGTGCTTATTAATAAGGAGTTGTAAAGTAATAGACAACCCCTTTGGGGCAAATATCTACATAAACAACATAATCACATAAAAAAAATCTGGAAAACGTGTCAGTGAAGGTATAATTATATTTTTACTTTCTAGCAACAATATTTAATATCACCAATATAATCCTATTTCAATCAGACTGGCAAGTCCTTTGCTAGTGTAATCATAAGTGGACATAGAAAATGTAACATCTACATATAACTGTCACACTGTCACAGAATACTGGAGGTAGGGGGCCTAAGCTGACCCTAAGCTGGGGCCCTGACTAATCCCTCATCCTGGAGGTACTGTTAAAGGTACAGAGGTCCAGGCCGCCAGCGTAACCCCTACCTCCTGAGGATCCCTGCACCACAGTAATCTAGTCCTGAGAAGGACCCCGATCACAACAATTGGGAACCAGCAATAATATGCCCACACACAGTATTTAGACGAACGAGACAGTACAAGGGAAAAACCAAAACCACCTTGCATACAACTTCAACACAACTACAACAGAGGGAACACCAACGGGAAAGGAGATAAATGATAAAGCGAGGAAAGGGAAATAACACTTCCAAATACACTTATCTCAGCAACTCCAAACACCACGATCCGCTCTGTAAGTCTGAATGAAAAGCTT
This sequence comes from Phyllobates terribilis, assembly GCF_046119375.1. Lineage (NCBI taxonomy): Eukaryota > Metazoa > Chordata > Amphibia > Anura > Dendrobatidae > Phyllobates > Phyllobates terribilis. The sequence continues at coordinate 536,088,559 of NW_027362764.1, forward strand.
TCACCGACACCTCACAAACAGACCTGCAGGAATATAAAGGAGTCTCACTAACGAAGCATTGATTGCAGCTGGGCGAGGCTGGACCTCAGCTAGCCCAGAGAGAGAGAGAATTAACTCCTTCACTGCCGAGAAAACACAAAGCACCAACAAGTCAGCTGCGAGAAGTCAGGCTGTGTACTCGTGACGATCTTCGTGGCAACACACCCGTGACAGTACCCCTCCTTCTACGAGGGGCCTCCGGACCCTCAGGGCCAGGTTTATCCGGGTGAGTCGTGTGGAAGGCCCGAACTAATCGGTCTGCGTTAATATCCGACGCAGGAACCCACATCCTCTCCTCAGGACCATACCCCTTCCAATGAACCAAGTACTGAAGGGACCGGCGATTAAAGCGTGAATCAATGACCCTCGATACCTGGAACTCCAAGTTACCATTGACAACCACAGGAGGGGGAGGTGAAGGTGACGGTACCACCGGCACCACATACCTCTTAAGCAATGATCTGTGAAACACGTTGTGAATTTTAAACGTAGGGGGGAGGTCAAGACGGAATGCCACCGGATTAATAACAGAACTGATTCTGTACGGCCCGATGAACCTGGGACCCAGTTTCCAGGAGGGAACCTTAAGTTTAATATTCCTGGTAGACAACCATACCTGATCGTTCACACTTAGGTCCGGACCAGACACTCTCCTCCTATCAGCCATACGTTTGTATCGGTTCCCCATAGTATTCAGATTCTTCAGCACCCCTCTCCATACTGAAGCGAGAGATGAGGAAAATCGTTCCTCCTCCGGAACCCCCGAAGAGCCCCCCCTACTGAAAGTACAAAACTGGGGGTGAAAACCATATGCCCCAAAAAACGGGGACTTACCAGTGGACTCGCTCCGCCTATTATTGAGAGCAAACTCTGCCAGAGGTAGGAAAGAAGCCCAGTCCTCCTGGTTCTCTGACACAAAACACCGAAGATATGTCTCCAAGCTCTGGTTCATACGTTCCGTCTGACCATTGGTCTGAGGATGAAAAGCCGACGAAAATGACAAATGCATCCCCCGCCGTGCACAAAACGCCTTCCAGAACTTGGACACAAACTGAGACCCCCGATCAGACACCACCTCGGAGGGTACCCCGTGAAGCCTCACAATCTCCCCAATGAACACCTGCGCAAGAGTTTTAGCATTAGGGAGAGCCGGAAGAGCGATAAAATGTGCCATCTTGCTGAACCTGTCCACTACAACGAGTATGACCGTTTTACCCGAAGACGGAGGGAGGTCCGTAATAAAGTCCATAGACAGATGAGTCCAAGGACGCTCCGGGATCTTCAAAGGTAAGAGAGCCCCAGACGGACGGGTATGTGAGGTCTTAGAGCGCGCACAAACCCCACAGGACGCGACAAAAGTTACCACCTCTTTATGTAAGTTAGGCCACCAAAACCGACGCGAGAGGAGATCCACAGTTGCTTTACTCCCCGGGTGTCCTGCAAAAACTGAGTTATGGTGTGCCTCGATCACCTTTTGTCGCAACTGATCTGGAACGAACAGTCTCCCCGGAGGTCCAACAGGGGCGTCCCCCTGAGCCTCCAATATCTCCTCCTCCAGCTCAGAGCATACTGCCGAAACCACCACCCCCTCCTGAAGAATAGGAATCGGGTCGTCCGTATTCCCGGCCCCAGGGAAACTACGAGATAAGGCATCCGCCTTTACATTTTTAGACCCAGGACGATATGTAACGACGAAATTAAACCTGGTAAAAAACAATGACCACCTAGCTTGTCTGGGATTCAGACGTTTAGCGGACTCCAGATATAGCAGGTTCTTGTGATCGGTGATGACGGTGACCGGATGAACTGCCCCCTCCAAAAAATGGCGCCACTCCTCAAAAGCTAACTTAATGGCCAGGAGTTCCCTATTGCCGACATCGTAATTCCTCTCAGCGGACGACAATTTTTTAGAGAAAAAGGCGCACGGATGCCACTTACCAGGGGACGAACCCTGTGACAATACTGCTCCCACCCCTACCTCGGAAGCGTCTACCTCTACAAAGAATGGCTGAGACGCATCAGGTTGAATGAGTATGGGTGCCGAGGCAAAACATTTTTTCAAGGAGGAGAATGCTTGACAAGCCTTGTCAGACCACCTAGAAAAATCCGTCCCCTTTTTAGTCATGTCTGTGAGAGGCTTAACCATGGACGAGAAATTACGAATGAACTTCCGGTAATAGTTAGCAAACCCCAGGAAACGTTGTAGTGCCTTAAGATTCTCCGGCCGATCCCACTCAAGAACTGCCCGCACTTTCCCAGGGTCCATACGAAAACCGGACGCTGAAACCAGGAAGCCTAAAAACTGGAGTTCCTGTACGGCGAACACACACTTTTCCCACTTGGCATACAGTTTATTATCCCGCAAGATCTGTAACACCTGTCTAACGTGCTCCTGATGAGACACCAGATCCGGCGAGTAAATTAAGATATCATCCAGATATATGACAACAAACTGTCCCACCAGGTGGCGAAAAATATCATTAACAAAGTGTTGAAACACCGCCGGGGCATTAGTCAGACCGAATGGCATGACAAGGTTCTCATAATGCCCCTCCGGAGTGTTAAAAGCCGTCTTCCACTCATCCCCCTCCTTCATCCTAATCAGATTGTACGCCCCCCTGAGATCCAACTTAGAGAACCATTTGGCGCCCACGATCTGATTAAAGAGATCGGGAATAAGTGGGAGCGGATACGGATCTCGGACCGTAATCCGATTAAGTTCACGGAAATCCAGGCAAGGGCGTAGGCCTCCATCTTTCTTCTTAACAAAGAAGAACCCCGCGGCCACCGGTGAAGATGAAGGTCTAATATGCCCCTTAGCCAGACTTTCAGAAATATAATCCTTCATGGCCTGCCTCTCAGGACCAGAAAGGTTATACAACCTAGCTTTAGGTAACTTGGCCTCAGGGAGCAGTTTTACAGAACAGTCATACTCGCGATGAGGAGGTAGTTCCTGACACCCATTCTCCGAGAATACATCCTCAAAGTCTGCCAGAAATGGAGGTAAGACCCAAGGAGTAACCGCACCGATGACCGTGTTCATGCAGTTTTTATTACAGAATTTACTCCATTGGCTTATCTCTCTGGTTTGCCAATTAATAACCGGGTTATGCTTAGCTAACCAAGGAAGGCCCAACACTATAGGAGTGGGAAGACCCTCCAACACGTAGCAAGACAACAGTTCTTTATGTATTGCCCCCACTTGAAGTTTTACGCCATGCACAGCTTGCAAAAAACTTCCCTGACCGAGAGGCCTGGCATCGATCGAGAATATGGGGATGGGTTTAGCCAACTCACTCAATCGCATACCTTGAACCCGGGCAAACCGAGCATCAACCAGATTAGCCCCGGCCCCACTATCCAGCAGAACAGATATCCTCTCAGTTCTCGTACCCACCACCACCTCCGCCGGTACGAGAAACTGAGACGAACCTAGGGACGAAATACCTACTCCCAGATTGCCGTCCACCACACAACCTGGGATCAACAGTTTTTTCGACGACTCTTTACTCTGCAAGGGGCGGGATGGACACCCCCCAATAAAATGTCCCTTTTTCCCGCAGAGGAAACACCTTCCTGTCTTATGGCGCACCACCGGTCCCCTTCCCCGAAATGATGTCCCTCCTAATTGCATAGGCTCCTCCGGACTGACCAGGGGAACCACCATATGAGGGGACCTTGTAAGAGGTGGAGACATTACTGGGGGTAGAGTTATCCCGCACCTCTCCCGAAGCCGTCTGTCAACGCGAATAGCAAGGGCCATAGCGGCTTCCAGTGACGCGGGAGAGTCATACTGTGCCAACACATCCTGTAATTTGTCGGATAAACCATGACAAAACTGGCTCCTAAGAGCCGGGTCATTCCACTGGGTGTCCGTGGCCCACCTACGGAACTCCGAACAGAATTCCTCCGCCGGACGATCTCCCTGCTGAATCCTACGTAACTTAGACTCAGCAAGGGAGATCCGATCTGGGTCATCATATACGAGTCCCAAAGCAGCGAAAAACCTATCCACTGACTGGAGAACCGGGGAGCTTGGGGGAAGAGAGAACGCCCAAGATTGTGGGTCCCCTTGTAGGAGCGAGATGACAATTCCCACCCTTTGTTCTTCACTGCCCGATGACCGAGGCCGCAGCCGAAAGTACAATTTGCATGCCTCCCGGAAAACAAAAAACTTGTCCCGCCCCCCAGTGAACCTGTCAGGGAGAGCTACTTTAGGTTCTGGTCCGGCTTGCTCCAGAGGATGCAAAACCTTGGACCTAACGTCCGCCAGCCCCATGGACAAACTCTGCAACTGCCGAGCTAGACCGGCTACTGGATCCATGGTAGCTGGAGAAAAACTAAGTTGGTCGGTGAAAATGTCACACTGTCACAGAATACTGGAGGTAGGGGGCCTAAGCTGACCCTAAGCTGGGGCCCTGACTAATCCCTCATCCTGGAGGTACTGTTAAAGGTACAGAGGTCCAGGCCGCCAGCGTAACCCCTACCTCCTGAGGATCCCTGCACCACAGTAATCTAGTCCTGAGAAGGACCCCGATCACAACAATTGGGAACCAGCAATAATATGCCCACACACAGTATTTAGACGAACGAGACAGTACAAGGGAAAAACCAAAACCACCTTGCATACAACTTCAACACAACTACAACAGAGGGAACACCAACGGGAAAGGAGATAAATGATAAAGCGAGGAAAGGGAAATAACACTTCCAAATACACTTATCTCAGCAACTCCAAACACCACGATCCGCTCTGTAAGTCTGAATGAAAAGCTTTCACCGACACCTCACAAACAGACCTGCAGGAATATAAAGGAGTCTCACTAACGAAGCATTGATTGCAGCTGGGCGAGGCTGGACCTCAGCTAGCCCAGAGAGAGAGAGAATTAACTCCTTCACTGCCGAGAAAACACAAAGCACCAACAAGTCAGCTGCGAGAAGTCAGGCTGTGTACTCGTGACGATCTTCGTGGCAACACACCCGTGACAATAACATATGCACGTTATTCAAATAAATATGAAATGGTAAGTAAAGAATATCAAAAAAGATTATTTTTGGCCTCAAAAACTTTCTTCAGGGAATAGAGAGGAAACAGCTTTCTTCCTCAAACTTAAATTCTTCCAACATTCTCTAAGACATTGGAACCAGTCACGTACTCTAGTAACATCATCCCTCCGGATACTGTCAGAGTTTCCAAAACTCTAAATCCATCTGTTCTTTGGATGATCATTGCATGTATTCATTCTCATGATCTTTGCTTATCTATCTATCTATCTATCTATCTATCTATCTATCTATATCTACCTATTTATCTATCTATCTAAAGTATCTATCTATCTATCTATCTATCTATCTATCTATATATATCTATATATCTATGTATCTATCTATATCTATCTCTATACAGTATTTACTGTATTTATCTATACCTATCTCTCATATCTATCTATCTATCTATCTATCTATCTATCTATCTATCTATCTATATCTATATACAGTATATTTATCTATCTATATCTATCTATATCTATCTATATACAGTATTTATCTATCTATCTATCTATCTATCTATCTGTCTATCTATATCTATTTATCTATCTATCTATGTATCTATCTATATACAGTATCTATACCTATCCATCTATATCTATCTATCTATATCTATCTATATACAGTATTTATCTATACCTATCTATCTCTCTATCTAGAGCTATCTATATACAGTATTTATCTATCTATAGATATATCTATCTATCTATTTATGTATCTATCTATCTATTTATCTATCTCTATCTATCTATTATCTATCTATCTATTATCTATCTATCTATCTATCTGCCATTTAAATTACTACAAGCTCAATTGCTAATTTCTAGAATGCTGTTTCTTTCCAAGTGAACATATTCCAAGATGATTGTGAAAAACATCTGCTTGCTAAAGATGTCCTGTTGAGGACAAGAGATATGTTTGTTATTGTTATGTTCAGTCTTGTTAATGTGTACAGAAATGGCTTTACCTTAGTTTTTCATAACTAATATTAGTGATTTTGCTTTATTTTATATTCAGTAAACTGTATCATTGTTACATTTTCATAGATCTTGCTGAGATCCTGAGTGCATGAGTGGTGGACACCATGCTTCCAATAGGATGTAGAGTAGGTTTGTGTTCATTGCACATAATTTTTTACAGTAAAATCAGCAGTAATGGTTGTTACTTTCCCTACACTCAGGCTGATCTTCGCAATGGATGGATGGTTAGTCTACAAGTTACTTCTCTGTAGGTTTTTTTTAATTGTTTAATGAATCACTTGACCAGAGTGGAAAGCAAGGCTTGGACAAGGCTTCTTCTACATGTTTATACCTTGCCAGACACATAGATATATAGGTAAGGCTTAGGCTACCGAGGGCTTATTCACATCTGTCAATCGATCCAGTCTTTTTTTTTTACCTTGTGTATAGTAGAAAAATGGCAGACGGAAACTCAAAGAGGTTATAAAGAATGAGAAAGACATGACTGCCATCTTTGAAAAATGACGCCACACCTCTCTGTAGGTTGTGTGTCCGTAGTGCAAAAATGGCAGAAGGGAACTGGTGACATTATCACCACTGACCTCCCAAAAGTCTACACAAAGAACATTCCCTAACGCTCAACTCCAAGTAGCACGTGAGATTGTCCAGAATTACAAGGATATAATTGCCTTCTTCCAAAAACAACTCATCCCTGTTTAGAGGCTGGGAGTGATTTTGCAGCTCTGCATCATTTACTTGAGTGGAGCTGAGCTGTAATACCAGACATGACCTGTAGACTGGAATTGCACTGTTTTGGAAGAAGAAAGCCACTTCTTTCTAACCTCATGTGCTACTTGGAAGCTGGATGTCAGTGAATGTTCTCCATGCAGACTTGGGAGATCAGTGGTGCTAATGTCCTGTATATCTTTACTACAGCTGCTTAAAGGGATTCTTAATGCATTCATTATCTTTCCATTATACCTGCTTCCAGTAACATAGAGCCACCCATCGGTGGTGGATACTGATGGAAGAAGGCCCCTGTGCAAGAACATATATGTGCTCCTCTTGGCGTCTGTGACAGGACCTAGCTGATGATTTGAAGTTGAACAGTGGGCCCGTTACTTCTTGGGTCCCTGTGCGGCTACACATGTTGCACCAATGATATGTCCGTCCCTGACACCAGTACACTTGTACACCTACATATCCCCAGTGTAAAAGCTTACATTTTTTATGTAGATTTTAGAGATAAATGTATAAATCTTGCCACCTTGTAAGTAGATTGTGTTACTTATATTGTCGATTTTATTATACTCATTAGAAGAAACACCATCTATTATGGTTGCATTCACAATGCAGACTTCAGAGCTGAAATCCCCCATTTTTCTATGAAGCCTCCCTACATGCACAGAGCATGCTCTAGTGGTTTATATTAGAGTGCTATCACATAGTGCAGTAATCTTTCATGGGTAAGGCTATCTATCCAGCTGCGAATCATAGTACAAGCGCAGCTCAGGCCCTGCTTCTATCAGTCTGTTTCTATCTAAGGTGGATGAAAATTCATGTCAAAACAAATTCCACTGATTGACAGTAAAATGTTACCAATCTGATGCAAATGACATCTGTTTTCTGATCCATCTTCTCATCTGTCATTTAAACTGATGGATCGCTGTATGAACAGATGTCAATTTTGACACCCATCTTTGATCTATTTCCCCTTAGATTATAATGTTAAAATCAAATGATGAAAAGACAGAATGTGAAATAGAAGAAAAGCTATCCATTATAGGAGTTAACGGACTGATAGAAAGAGTACTAGATAAAGGAAGAGCAGCTAAGGGCACAGCATTCAGAGATTAGAGAGAGGAGATGTGCCAACTACTACCCTCCACCAGCCCTTACTACTGTATTCACCTGCACTTGGTAACCTAGTTTTCTTTAACCCATTGTCGACTAGACTGTTTTTGCGTTCATATTTTTTCCTCTTCTTCTATAACTTTTTTCCATTTTTCGTTAACATAGCCATATGATTGTGAGGCAAAAAAAAAGTGGTGGGCACTGTCACGATGAAGACAAGAATGATATGGTATAGAAAAAAACACAAACATTTATTAAAAGACAGCAACGCGTTTCAAAATCGATCTGATTTCTTCCTCAGGTTATCATGCAGAGAAGTATGTAAAACAACTTTTTGATCAAGCCGTGATCCAAGGAAATTACATGTCCCACCTACTGGTGAGTATCAAAACCCGGACACACAATAGAACAACATATGAATCGTTTATATTCATAATACAAATAAAGAATTGAAGATCATTTATACAATCTCTAGATGAAATAGCAAATAATTGCAAAAAAAAATTCCCCAATTTTTCCCCTTCATAATTATTTAGAGATTGCATATATAGAGACTGACAGTGGCATTTAACAGGCTAACAGCCATGGGTGGAGCTCCACTCCAGGTACGGCTGTTAAGGGGCAGATGATGGATGAATATCACAGCCATCATCTGCTGGGAAAGATGCGGGCTCAGGAACTGAGGTAGCTGGCATATGACGTAACTGTACATCATCTGTTGGTAATGGGTTAAGGTTGATGTATGTAGAAGTGACACTAGTAGCTAACATTCCTGCATCAAGTGTGTCTATGTACTGAGGAACCTTCTATATGCATATTTTACTAGTTTATTTATAATTGGATCCAAACTTAAAATACTCAGAACAGTTTTCATGCATTGTGTATGCTTTAATTAACAGTAACACCCTAATGCGCAAACTTTGAGCCTTTACTTCCTTACCTGAATCTGTATCAAAGAAGTGATATGACATTCCTTTCTTTTCTGCAGAAAAAAACTCACACTCTAGGAAAAAGCAATCTGGTTTTCCTGTTGAAATCAATAGGAATCTTATTTTAAGGCCACGGCCCCACTAACAGTATTTGGTCAGTATTCGGTCAGTATTTTTTCTCAGGAGTGGGAGCCAAAACCAGGTGAGGAACAATCAGAGAAAAGGTATAATAGAAACAAGTCACCAATTCTGCATTTATCACGCACTCCTGTTTTTGGCTCCCACTCCTGAGAAAAAATATTGACCAAATACTGATAGTGGGGCTGTGGTCTAAGAGTATTTCTAGTTATTCTTGAGGGGGATTTTGGAGCAGAATCCATCAAAACTACTGTGTAGACGTACCAGAAGGACATTTGTGGTCAAGTTTTTTGCAGACGCAAAATAAAGGAGCCCATACACAGTGAGACGTATCTCCATCAACTAATTACTGAGAAATGACCTGGCTCTGACTATCAGAAGTAATAATAGCTCTTCATTGACAATGTCTTTTCTGGCCAGTAGTCTAACCAGTAAAATAATGCATGTAAAATAATTTTTAATCAGTTTATTATCCTTCCGTAGTAGAGAGGAAAGGATGGATTAGTAAAAGTTAGAGGTGTGGTAATGACACTCATTTTGATGGTGGAAACTCATATGACAGATGGAACTGAAGAATTTGTGTATTTGGCTTTTGGGTTGTGCTGCAAGTTATCATTTCACAACAGCTGGAGAGCCACAGGTCATAGAACATTTACCTGAATAAAATAAAAATATAGTAGTTGAAAAAAGATGTTCCTCTTGTATGAAGTCTGATAATATTCTACACAGCTGTGCCCATATGGGTGGCATCATGCCTCTCAAAGAGCCCAAATTGTACAGATATTTGTACTAGAATGTACTGTTATATTTCCTTCGATCATTCGTAGTTTTCAGTGTAGTGCTGGCATTTTATTTACAAGGCAGGAAACTTAAGGCTCTTTCACATGAGCTGATAAATGGCAAAGGAGTACTCATAAGAATGTTCATTCCTGATCATTGACCTGTGTGAACATGTCGGTGATCAGGAAAACGCTAATTTTTCTGCTGATTGGATCGCTTAACCCCTTAAGGATCGAGCGACTTTGTACGTTAATGACCAAGCCTCATTTTTTAAATCTGACCAGTGTAATTTTATGAGGTAATAAGTGTGGAACGCTTCAACGGATCCCAGTCATTCTGAAATGGTTTTCTTGTGACTTATTGTACTTCATGATAGTAGTAAAATTTGTTCGATATGAGTTGCAATTATTTGTGAAAATATCGGAAATTTGGAGAAAATGTATAAAATTTCACAATTTTCAAATTTTAAATTTGTATGCCCTAGAACCAGAGTTATATCACATAAAATAGTTAATAAATAACATTTACCACATGTCCACTTTACATCAACGTAATTTTTGAAACGTAATTTTTTTTGTTAGGAAGTTAGAAGGGTTAAAGGTTGATCAGCGATTTCTAATTTTCCCCCCCAAAATTACAAAACCACTTTAGGGACACACATCACATTTGAAGTGATTTTGGAGGGCCTATATGACAGAAAATACCTAAAAGTGACACCATTCTAAAAACTGCACCCCTCAAAACCACATTCAAGAAGTTTATTAACTCTTAAGGTGCTTCACAGGAACTAATGCAATGTTGAAAGAAAAAATTAACATTTTAATTTTTTTCAGTAAAATTTTAATTTAGCCTCAAATTTTTTATTTTCACAACAGTAACAGGAGAAAATGGACCTCAAAATTTGTTGTGCGATTGCTCCTGAGTACGCCGACACCCCATATGTGGGGGAAAAGTACTGTTTGGGCACATGGCAGGGCTCGGAAGGGAAGGAGCTCATTTTGACTTTTTGAATGCAAAAATGGCTGGAATTGAGAGCAGATACTATGTCACGTTTGGAGAGCACCTGATGTGCCTAAACAGTGTAAACCCCAAGTAACCCCATTTTGGAAACTAGACCACTCAAGGAATGAATCTAGATCTGTGTTGAGCACTTTGAACCCCCAGGTGCTTCACAGAAGTTTATAACGTAGGGCAGTGAAAATAAAAAATCACATTTATCCCACAAAAATGTTCCTTTAGCCCCAATTTTTTTATTTTCACAAGAGTAACAGGAGTATATGGACCTAAATTTTTGTTGTGCAATTTTTCCTGAGTACACTGATACCCCTTATTTGGGAGAAAACTATGATTTGGTCACATGGCAAGGCTCGGAAGGGAAGGAGCACTGCTTGACTTTTTGAACGCAAAAATGGCTGGAATCGAGAGCGGACGCCATGTCGCATTTGGAGAGCCCCTGATGTGCCTAAACAGTGGAAATTTCCCACAAGTGACCCCATCTAGATGTGTGGTGAGCATCTTGAATCCCCAAGTGCTTCACAGAAGTTTATAATGTAGAACCGTGAAAATAAAAAATCACATTATTCCCCACAAAAATGGTCTTTTAGCCCCAATTTTTTTATTTTTACAAGGGTAACAGGAAAAAATGCACCATGCAATTTGTTATGAAATTTCTCCTGAGTACACTGATACCCCATATGTGGTGGAAAACTACTGTTTGGGCACATGGTAGGGCTCAGAAGGGAAAAAACACAGTTTGACTTTTTGAACGCAAAAGTGGCTGGAATCGAGAGCGGACGTCATGTCGCGTTTGAAGACCCCCCTGATGTGCCTAAACAGTGTAAACCCCCACAAGTGACACCATTTTTTCCCCTCAGGGAACTTATCTAGATGTGTGTTGAGCACTTTGAACTCCCAGGTGCTTCACAGAAATTTATAATGTAGAGCCGTGAAAATAAAAAAAAAATCACATTTTTCCCACAAAAATGCTTTTAGCCCCAAATTTTTTATTTTCACAAGGGTAACAGGAGAAAATACATTGTGCAATTTTTGTGCCATTTCTCTTGAGTGAGCCAATACACCATATGTGGTGGAAAACTACTTTTGAGGCACAGTGCAAAGCTCAGAAGGGAAGAAGCGCCATAAGTGTCCTCATTTTACAATGAATGCATCCAGGGATGCAGTGAGACACCACATGTGCCACACAGAAATTTATACCATTTGGCGGTGAAGAGAGGATATTTACATTTTTACTGCTAAATTGTTGTTTTAGCACCAAATTTTTAATTTTGTATATTGGCTAATAGGAAAAAATGGAACTCTCAGTTTGTTGTGCAATTTCCTCTGATTGCGCCAATACCCTACATGTGTCACGTTCACAGGTGGTGCACGTGGTAGTGGACCCACTGTGCCACAGGGTCAGGCCTGCCTAGGAAAAGGTACAGCTAAGCGGCTACCAAGTGTTCACTGGAGCTCCTGATGGTGGAGACAGACTGGGCTGCAAGTAGCCGCCAGGTACCACTCCTAGACAGTTGCCGATACTGCAGCTGCTGATCCCAGGGGTCGGGTTCGCTGACACGGGGAGACGTGACCAGAGTCACTGACTAGCAGGATATGGAGATAGATGGACTGTAAGGACAACTTGGATCTTGAAGTTAGGTTCTTGTTCTCACACGCAGTTATAAGGAAATGGTTCTAGAGCCGGCCACTCTAGAACCAGGGACTATGAACTCAGGACTGGCCTCACAGGGACCAGGGATTCAGGTAAAGGTACCGCCGGCGAGGTTTCAGGATTAGTATAGTGCCAAAATGGTCACAGGAACACGGACAAACTATACTAGACTAATTGGAAAACAGGATACGGGAATAACATTAACAGACTAAGGACGGGAGACCTGGCAAAATACAGTTGCACACATCAACTCCATTAAGGCTAAAGTATAGGAGTTGCTCAGGCACCTCCTTATTGGGAAGGGTGCCTTTTATGCAAGATGCCTCCCATCTATTGGCTGGGATACATCTTGCAGGTGCTCACTTTAACTAAATGCCTCTCAGCTATTAGCTGGGGGCATTTTACCATGTGCATGCGCTGCCCCTTTAAGAGCTTGGGAGCGCGCAAACACGACTAGGTGTGCTGCCAGAGCACAGTGTGCCATGCACAGGAAAGAAGGAAGATCACGAGGACCCTGCTGCGGCCAGGGCGGTGAGTATGCTGGTGTCGATGCATGAAGGGAGAAGGGGAACCATGCTGGGGTCGCGGCCGCGGACGTTAAAACATAATTGGGAACTAATTTTGAGGCACAGTGCAAAGCTCAGAAGGGAAGGAGCGCCATATTATAGTGCACATTTTACTGTTATGGTTTATGGGTGCCCAGAACCACTGGGAAAGCCAGTGAGGTGCCAGAACAGCAAACTACACCTCTCAATGAATTCATCTAAGTGGACAGTGATCATATTAACACCATGGGTGTGTCACAGAATTTTATACCATTGGCAGTGAAGAAAAAATAATTACATTTTTACCACAAAAATGTTGTTTTGCCCCAGATTTTACATTTTCACACAGGGAAATGGGTAAAAATAGCACCAAAATTTGTCACACAATTTCTGCTGAATGTGGAAATACCCCATATGTGGCTGTACAGCACTGCTTAGCCACATGGCAAGACTAGGGAGGGACAGAATGTTATTTGCCCTCTGAAGCACAGATTTTCCTAGAATAATTTGCAGACTCCATATACAGAGCCCAAAAGTGCTAGAAGAGCAGAATAGCCTATTCAAGTGACCTCATTTTGTAAATTATACCCCTGCCAAAAAATGTGGATGCTAAATGTGGTTTAGGCACACTGAGGCTCAGAAGGGAGGGGGGGATTAGGATTTGAGAGAACAGAATTTGCTGGATTTCTTCTGGGGGATGAGGAGTCATAGTACTTTTCCAGAGCTTTTGTACTACCAGTAACATGGAAGCCCCCTATATTTCCATTGACAGATGATGGACCTGAGTGGGGACTTGCTTTTTTTGTGGATTGAGTTGAAGCTTTTGTTGGCAACATTTTACATAGTATTTTGGATCAGATTTATCCTGCGCTCTACAATGAGCACTTATATCAGGGTTTCTATCTAAATCTCAGAGTGACGTGATTCAGATGAAACCCCCGAGTGTTCCATTAACTACTGTATAAGGAGGTAGCAGAGTTACTCTGGACTCAGTCTAGCCTCTGTTCAGCGTTGTCCTTCTTTTCAGAAGTGCACAAAACTGTGGCCGACCATGCTTTTATGCATGCGTAAAAAGACGGATGCCGCCGGATTTTAGGCCAGACAGTGTCCACAGTGTCTCCTTCTGCCTTATTATAGGGAATCTTGCGTCGGAGGGTTCCATCTGAATCATGTACTTCAGAGACTTACATGGAAACCCCGGTGTAAGTGCAAACAGAATCCACATTTTACTTGCGGATTTTGGTCCATATTTGCCTGTGGGTTTTAACATACTTCAACACAAAGCACTGAATAGGTTAAATTAGCAATCAAAATCAGCAGAAGAAAGAACATGCTGCAGATTTGAAATCCATACCACACTTTGTTTTTTTTCCTCAATGTGTGAATGGGGTTATGGAAACACTGAGAATTGTATTAGGGCTCTTTCACACGTCAGTGTTTTGAGTACGTGTGATGACAGTTTCCACACGTACTGGAGACACTGACACACGCAAACCCATTCAAGTCTATGGGTCTGCGCACATGTCCGTGTGCTCCACACGCTGACATGTCCATTTTTTACACAGTCCGCAAAATGTCTCACGCTGAACACACACGGATGACATCCGTGTGTCATCAGTGTGACACGTACCAGCGCCTGGGAATTAGCGCTACAGTTAGCACTGTTCCCAAGCGCCGGGTGCCAAACACTGCCCTCATCATTGTCCCTTGCTCGCGCTGTGATCAGCACAAGCAAGGAACAATGTTGGGAGTAGTAGTCTGCTCCCGCAGTGTCCATGTGTAAAAATAAGAATAAAATAATAAAATACTTATACTCACCTGTCGGGATATGTCCACCACTGTAATCCTCTGACCGATGACGCCGAGGAGCCGGGGAGAACGAGTCGCTCCAGCGAGCGGGGCCCTGCGCTGAGCTCAGGAACGGTGTCCTGTCACTCAGTGAGCTTCCAGTTTTGCAGTGCAGAATCCACACCACCGAATCCTGGCAACTACTAGTGGGCACATGTGAGACAGTTCTACCACAGACAATGGCCTATATACAAGAGCTGCTGGTTTATTAATAGAGATGATAAAAGTAAAGCACACAATGATTACCTGCATAAACAGTAACTTCATATCCGGGAACAACATGTGAATGCACATACGGAAGACAGAAGAACACTTTATAGAAGCAGCAAAGGAAAAGGCAAAGAATGAAACAAAAACAGGCGTTTAAGGCAGTAAACAATAAAATGAAAATTGCCTATAAACAGAAAATGCTGCAGGCTGTACATTAAGTGATAGGCTGACTGTAAAGAACATAACTGCAAATAAAATCTATTCTTGCTCAATAAAATGTCACATCGCTTGGTAACACAACAGGGGTCTCCAGACCAGACCTCCTAAAGTGTCAGCACATACAGCCTGGAGTGTAAGTGTATAGATAATGGTGGCCAATAAGAGCCTAGAACTGCTGATGAGTCCGGAGACTACCAGACATTACTAATGTACCAGTACAGCTGGCATACTTGTGGGAGTCTTATACATAAAGGACGTGTTTTTTTATATTCACATGTGGCTTCAAACAACTTAATCAAAATGTGCAGTAAGAAAATCTCATATAGTAATTATATAGCAGTAATGTAAATGTAAATTATTCAGCTATTATCTGCTTGCTACCAGCAGGATGCGAATGCATTTTTCTGTTTGCTTTTTCATTACAATCCTAGAGTTTTATGTCAGGCGAATTGGAGGAGGCAAGACTTGTGTGGCTAAACTTTAGGGTCACCATGGCTAGCAATGGGGATAGCGAGCAGTGTGGAATACTCTGATGGGCATTATGGCTGATTTAGATTGTGTGCTCAATGGGGGCACGTATGATAATGTCTGTAAAGTGCTGTGGAATATGATGGTGTTATATCAGTAAGTAAAATAAATACTGATAGTACTATAGATAACTCTGATGGGTACTGTGATTGGTACTGGTTGTACTATGCCTAACACTGATGGGCACTGTGGCTGATACTGGTTGTACTGTGGCTGATACTGGTTGTACTGTGGGTGACTAATTGGTACTGTGGTTGATACTGGTTGTACATTGGCTGACATTTATGGGCACTGGGGTTGATACTGGATGTACTGTGGCTGACACTGATGGACACTGTGGTGATACTGGATGTACTGTGGCTGACATTGATGGGCACTGGGGATGATACTGGTTGTAATGTGGGTGACTTTGATGGGCACTGGGGTTTATTCTGGTTGTACTGTGGCTGACATTGATGGACACTGGGGTTGATACTGGTTGTACTATGGCTGACAACGATGGGCACTGTGGTTGATATTGGATGTACTGTGGCTGACATTGATGGGCACTGTGGTTGATATTGGTTGTACTGGAGCTGATACTGATGGGCACTGTGGTTGATATTGGTTGTACTGGAGCTGACACTGATGGGCACTGGGGTTGATATTGGGTGTACTGGAGCTGACACTGATGGGCACTGTGGTTGATATTGGTTGTACTGAAGCTGACTCTGATGGGCACTGTGGTTGATATTGGTTGTACTGGAGCTGACACTGATGGGCACTGGGGTTGATATTGGTTGTACTGGAGCTGACACTGATGGGCACTGGGGTTGATACTGGTTGTCCTGTGCCTGACTCTGTGGACACTTTTGCTGGCTCTGGTTGTCATTGTTATTAGTGTGTTATCATTGACATTGTGGAGACTGGCACTGCTATAGAGCATTGTAGGATTGGCTGGTAAAATTGGTGTATTCATTCGTTTTTGTGCCATAAAAATCTCTTCTATATGTATATTACAGATGTATGTATAGTTTTTTCTGGACCAGATGTATGCCAAGTGAGTGTTCTTCTAGCCTGTTTTATTTCCAATTGTGCAGAACATAGCATCATGTAAAGTTAGTCGCGACTCACAGATGTATGTAACTTTAAGTGATTCCTGTGACCTGGCTACACTTGTAATATGTTAGAAAGCGTGCACATGTAGATACGTTTGGTATGAAAATTGCTATGCTCCGCTCAGTAATAGAGCTACACAAATTATTAATGCATTGCTCCCATCTCCTGGAGCCTTTTTGGCTTTCTTACTTCTGGGAAGAAATATGGATGTCATTTACTCTCTGTATAAATATCATTTTACTCATTATGGGCTGTACACAATTTAGTGTAATTACTCTGCAGTTAGCACTAATGAAGCTGAGTACTTGATGGAGGCGGATTATTAGCTCATATAGGGGCAGAGATTAGGCAGCTGTATATTCCTATATACTCTAGCAGCGGCAGCAGAGTGTACAGCCTGGCATCTGTGGGCACTGACTCAGGGATTCCCTGCCACATCCATCATCCTCCCTGACATCTCTATACAGGACTGCTCAGCTGTAGGACAAGTGCAGCTCCCATCTCCTGCCTCCTCTGGTGTGAGCCTTATAGGCTGCCTGGGAAGTTGGATTTCTGCTTGACAGCATACAAAGAAGGCGGAACTACATGGCCTCAGGTCAATAGCACATCTCAGTTTTCCTGCAAAAATGCACCAGCACAGTGAGGTAGTCAGAGGGGTCCATGCAGGGAGCACTGGGGGCTTGGGAAGCTGAGGGGGCTTTACTTTGTAGTGCTACTCTCATCCTCCCCATTGATCTACAGTGCACAGTCCTCCCTGGCAGCAGGAGGAATTCTTATTCTGATGATGGCACACTCTCACTGATCTTACCATGAGAATATTCCCTAGCAAATGGCTGAGAATAAAGATCTGCAAGAAGAACACTGTCCTCCTCCTGCTCTTCTGGGCTTCTTGCTGGATTTTCGTGAGCACTTTTCTGTTTGTGCACAGGAGCATGTTCTCAGATCGCTGCAATGATGAGGAGAGCAAGAAGATCCTGGCAGGACTGGTATGTAGCACCCTGATGGCCATCACTGGTGGGCACCAGCTACCTCTGTGCCCACCTCATGCCTATTCATATCACTTACATGGCAGTGTCTCACACATATTCCTTCCCATAAGTAACTTACTTGGAGTTTCTGGGATTAGCCCAGGATCCCACCAAGGACCCCACCAAATCCCTGATCCTATCCTGTATGTCCTGTATGTATGAGAGTGATCTTATCACCCCATGGTCCTGTCTTACCAATATTCACTGTGCCTTATTTCATTGATTGGTTGTTTAATTCATTAATTGATTGATTGATGGCCCCTATAAGAAGTGACTGATCTTACTATAGTGGTATAGTTTGTAATGGTGAACTAAGAGATGGAGAGATAAATCTACAGTATCTATCTATCTATCTATCTATCTATCTATCTATCTATCTGTCTATCTATCTATCTGTCTATTTTTCTATCTATTATTTTTCTATCTATCTATTATCTATCTATCTATGTATTATATATCTATTATCTATCTATATACAGTATTTCTGTATCTATCTATCTATCTATCTGTCTGTCTATCTATCTATCTAGCTATCTACAGTATCTATCTATCTATCTCTATTTGTAAATGTTAGAATTACCAAATATTGGAAAGTGATTCTTGTTCTACATTGCCTATCACTAGGCAATGTGTATAATACATGTGAGTGTTAGTAAATATTTAGATCAGACATTATATTTCTTTGTTTTATTTCTATTTTTAGGTTATTTTGTATGAAAAGTGTTGGAAAGTTTTATCAGTGAAAGTAGAAAAATTGCACCTGCTGAACACTAGATGGCACTGTATAGCCCTTATGGCTCAGAGGAGATCCTTGTATAAATTGGGATAGAAATCTTGCTGTAAAATGAAAGGCACTAACCCCCCAAGCATTTTGGTGATATAACATTTTAGAAGCTGTTCTTGGGTTACAAACTTGATTTTATGTAGTTCTTGTTTTCTTGTGATTGTTTTGTTTGAGTGGATTTATAAGAAAAGCAGTGGTTCCGTTTGCCCTTTCAACTTCTATATGCTCCGGATTCCAAGGTATCAGTTCGGGCACAGTCACACGGCCGTGTTCATTTTTGCCCTTGCTAAAAAGGATTTATTAAGGATGGAGGGCTTCGGCATGCCATCTGTTTTCAGTAGAGATGAGAGGATACATGTGCAGGACTCTGGTCTATAAGCCACGTCAGTTTTCCATGGCCACAAGACGGCAGCTCTGCGAAACACCTCTTACCGGCTGGTGCAACATCATCATGGTGACGTGACGTATGCAAGATGTCATACCGGGCCTACTAAATCACAAGAGGCACTGGGGATGTCAGCAGGCGATAGCCGGCTCACAGGGCTCCCATCCAGTGGCCACGGAAAACTAACATGGCCGCTGCATCATGGTCACAGAAATCAGTTTGCTCAGACCGAGTCTGATCAGATCAGAATAGAACATGAACTCAGGTAATTGCAACATATATGAAGGCTGTCCGAAACGTATTTCATTTGTTGTTTTTCTACATTCCTCTTTAAGAATGCAGATGAACATATACAGTGCCTACAAGTAGTATTCAACCCCCTGAAGATTTAGCTGGTTTGATAAGATGCAAATAAGTTAGAGCCTTCAAACTGCAAACGAGAGTAGGTTTTATGAACAGAAGCATAAATCCTACAAACCAAAAAGTTATGTTGCTCAGTTGAATTTTATTAAATTTTAAACATAAAAGTGTGGGTCAATTATTATACAACCCCTATGTTTAATATTTTGTGGAATAACCCTTGTTTGCAATTACAGCTAATAATCGTCTTTTATAAGACCTGATCAGGCCGGCACAGGTCTGTGGAGTTATCTTGGCCCACTCCTCCATGCAGATCTTCTCCAAGTTATCTAGGTTCTTTGGGTGTCTCATGTGGACTTTATTCTTGAGCTCCTTCCACAAGTTTTCAATTGGGTTAAGGTCAGGAGACTGACTAGGCCACTCCAACACCTTGACTTTTTCCCTCTTGAACCAGGCCTTGGTTTTCTTGGCTGTGTGCTTTGGGTCGTTGTCTTGTTGGAAGATGAAATTACGACCCATCTTAAGATCCTTGATGGAGGAGCGGAGGTTCTTGGCCAAAATCTCCAGGTAGGCCGTGCTATCCATCTTCCCATGGATGCGGACCAGATGGCCAGGCCCCTTGGCTGAGAAACAACCCCACAGCATGATGCTGCCACCACCATGCTTGACTGTAGGGATGGTATTCTTGGGGTCGTATGCAGTGCCATCCAGTCTCCAAACGTCACGTGTGTGGTTGGCACCAAAGATCTCGATCTTGGTCTCATCAGACCATAGAACCTTGAACCAGTCTGTCTCAGAGTCCTCCAAGTGATCATGAGCAAACTGTAGACGAGCCTTGACATGACGCTTTGAAAGTAAAGGTACCATACAGGCTCGTCTGGAACGGAGACCATTGCGGTGGAGTACGTTACTTATGGTATTGACTGAAACCAATGTCCCCACTGCCATGAGATCTTCCCGGACCTCCTTCCTTGTTGTCCTTGGGTTCGCCTTGACTCTTCGGACAAGCCTGGCCTCGGCACAGGAGGACACTTTCAAAGGCTGTCCAGACCGTGGAAGGCTAACAGTAGTTCCATAAGCCTTCCACTTACGGATGATGCTCCCAACAGTGGAGACAGGTAGGCCCAACTCCTTGGAAAGGGTTTTGTACCCCTTGCCAGTCTTGTGACCCTCCACGATCTTGTCTCTGATGGCCTTGGAATGCTCCTTTGTCTTTCCCATGTTGACCATGTCTGAGTGCTGTTCACAAGTTTGGGGAGGGTCTTAAATAGTCAGAAAAGGCTGGCAAAAGAGATCTTTAATCCACACATGTGAAGCTCATTATTCTTGGTGCCTGAACTACTTCTTAATACTTTAGGGGGACCAAACAGAATTCTTGTGGTTTGAGGGGTTGAATAATAAATGACACTCTGAATTAATTTTTAACGTTTTTTAAAAAAAAAAAAAAAATTTGCTGCAGTGCATTTCCCACTTCCAGGCTGATCTACAGTACAAATGTCACAATGCCAAGTTAATTCCGCATGTGTCAACCAGCTAAATTTGCAGGGGGTTGAATACTACTTGTAGGCACTGTAGGAATAAACATATTCAATCATATTGGCACCTTAAGGGACTTTTACAGGCTCCTTGGTTTCCTGCACATTGCTAGCTGCAGAAAGAGCAAACTGAGAATCTGTCAGTGAGCTCCTTCTGATAGGAATTTGTATCTTTTTTATGTAACTCTTTCTGAACTTCTGTGTATTGATTTAGGCTACGTTCCCACAATCTGGAGACTGCTGCGACCCCGACGCAGCAGAAAAGCCGCCGGCGGCTTCCACTCAATATGTTAATGAACGGCATGATTTTTTTTTCCACATACGGACTTTCCTCATGCGGACCCGCTGGAGAAATTGACATGCTGTGGTCTGGAAAGACGCGACGCATGTCAGTTTCCGCGGGTGATCCACATCCACTATGCTGTAACATCTGGCTGCTGCGGTTTGCACGGAGCACAAGTGCGCTGCGTCCAATCCGCAGTGATTACTGATCATGTGCACATACCCTTATGATCACAGAACATAAATTTCTGCAGCCACTCTGTGACTGCTGATTTCCAAGCCTTGACAGTGAACAACCTCAGCGATGCTTGTGGTCAAGTACCAACTAACATCTGTTCCTGATTAAAAGAAGAGGTCGACAATCTAGCCGGCACGTGACCGCAACTATGGAAATCACATACGGTACATGGAGTCATATGTCGGGTGCTCAAGCTAACAAAAGAGGGCAATCTTGACAGTGTGTACATTGCTCACTGTCAGGATAGGACACTTTACAGTGACATAGAGTCATTGCAGAAGGTTACACTCAGCCAAAAAAAAAAAAAACTTTAACTTTGATATCTTAAATCAGCTGAGAGGAGCTCAGACAAAGACAGATAAAAGAGTTACAAATTATTGTTAGCTCACTGACAAATTCTCAGTTAACTCATTCTGATGCCATCTGTGTGCTGTTTGTAACATGGCATGGGGTGGTTACCGTGGGCGAGGTGCTCGTGTTCTACGCCCCGGCTGACATTGGCTGGCCAGGATCGGGTCTTGCAAAGTTCAATAAGGGAGACCACGACTTAAGGATAAACTGTCTATTACTGAACAATAACTTGGTGGGAATTATATGCAGCAGATAGCGGGTGCATAACTTCATGAATGTTTCTCTTAGTACATGGAACATCTTTATACACATTTTCTCCATCCTGTACAGAATGACTCAGTTCTGCTTTGCTTAGTCCTCAGTCTTCACCACAACACAGCACAATACTTCAGGAACTTCCCTTTCCCCAATAACGACACTACAGTCAGTAAGTGAGAGTCCTGTACTTAAACCCCCGTTTCCGTGTCCTTTTTCCCCTTAGGGGAGCTACTTTGCCACTATCACTCTTACTCAACTTCTCTGCATGTCAAAGCCTTGGAACTACCGCCCGGGGCACTCACGTTCCCTGTTCTGATCTGTCCCGTTACCTTCTTGGTATTGCATTGCAAGGTTTCCTGCCCCAGACGCTGTCTCCGGAGAATCACTCACACCTTCTGTCACTTTCTCTTGCCTCTTTCCTGGATCTTACTATCTGTTCTCCACTCACCCCAGGGACACCCATGTCATGCGGTCCTGCTTACTTTTCAGACCGCAGGTCTGCTTCTGCTGCAGGCTGGGCCCTATCTGACTTCCTGAAAGGAAACTGTCTCTGCCCCTTCACTTTAGCCCCTCCCACTCTGGGCTAGTCCTAACTATTTACCCTAACCGTCCCTATCGACTCCCTGCTGCTTGGCAGAACACCACCTATCACTAATAACACACACACTGATAAACACATTGCACATCAAAATACATTGCAACAATACATGTGTCTTCAAAGGGGAAACATGGACAACACCTCCATCTTCTTACCTGTTTGTGATTTTCACGTACCCACAGACTTAATGTCGTTTTGATCCGTGATGCAGATCGAAGACAGACCTGTCTCCGTGACTTTGTATGGCCACAAGGTCCACAAAAAAACAGTCACATATGAACAGCCCGTAGACTGTAACGTTACGTGTTCTATCTGTGAGAAAGACCGATAGAACGCGAGCAGGAAAGACGGACGTCTGAATGAGACCATAACATTTTAATTTGCTCTATTTAGAGGAAAAGAAAATACTAAAGCTACATCTCAAAGCTTTTTAGAAGCTGATTGTAGTTCATGAATATTATCTGGAATTAGGACCAGATGGCTACCCCCCCCCCTGCAGGATACCTGTACTTGTACAAGGTCAGGCTCTGTTACTGTATGTAGCTTTAGTAGATTTACTACATTTAAGCATAAAGTGGATGTGCAGTTGTGAGCTCACGTTATACAGAAATCACTACTTACTACGCCATGGGTATTGCTATTTATTATTTTTAATGCTGGCTGCAATGATGAGTGACTGCAGCTTACTAGATTGAATTGTTTTATGCACAATCAAAATTAAAATTTTTAGAAAACCTCAGAAACCAAATGCATAGCAAGGGCTCTGTTTTTTCACGTATAAGTTCTATCTGTGTTTTTCACGGGTAGGACTGGTACCTAGTATAGTCTTGGGGGCTGTTCAGATGTTTGACTTTCTTTTTGCAGAGGTTTGTGCAAAATCAAGGAGATATGTCTGATGTTGGTTCGAGATTTGGATTAAAAACTGTCAATGCAAGTCTGAGTCCATGAAAAATCGGCGAGCACTGGGATGCCATCCGCAGGCTGTCCATTTTTCATGGACTGTTTGAAGATAGAAAAACATATTTTTTTCTTGTCTGTTAAAAACTGCTGTTGCAAGCAAGGAATAAAAATGATAGGATTTCTAATGTTTAATGCTAAAATGGATGGTTTTGATATGTTTAGAAAGTTAAAGATCACCTGCAGAACAACATGGCGATGGTTTTGTAGCCCCAAACCTATTGATAGATTCCCTTTACAACACAGATTTGAAAGACATTTTATCATTGTGCATATGTTAGGCTCCCCTTGTGAGGTGGATTTTCCAAGCCCAAAATCGGGGTGGGCACAGGGCCAACGGACGTCGGTGCAGCAGGAAGGTGAGGCATGCGGGAGACAGGTAGCAGTGGTACTGGAGACTGCAGGTGGACAAGAGACTGGGAACAGGTAGCTGAGGTATTGGAAGCCATAGACAGGAGACATCCTGGAGACTGCAGACAGGTAGCAGAGGTACTGGCAGCCTCAGGCAGACAGGAGACATCCTGGAGACAGCAGACATCTACCAGAGGTACTGGCAGCCTCAGGCAGACAGGAGACATCCTGGAGACCGCAGACATGTATTAGAAGTACTGGAAGTTGCAGGCAGATAGGAGACATCATGGAGATCGCAGACATGTAGTAGAAGTACTGGAAGCTGCAGGCAGACAGGAGACATCATGGAGACCGCAGACAGGTAGCAGAGGTACTGGAAGCTGCAGGCAAACAAGAAAAATCATGGAGACCGCAGACAGGTAGCAGAGGTACTGGAAGCTGCAGGCAAGCAGGAAAAATCATGGGGACCGCAGACAGGTAGCAGAGGTACTGGAACCTGCAGACAAACAGGAAAAATCATGGAGACCGCAGACAGGTAGCAGAGGTACTGGAAGCTGCAGGCAAACAAGAAAAATCATGGAGACCGCAGACAGGTAGCAGAGGTACTGGAAGCTGCAGGCAAACAGAAAAAATCATGGAGTCCGCAGACAGGTAGTAGAAGTACTGGAAGCTGCAGGCAGATAGGAGACATCATAGAGACCGCAGACAGATAGCAGAGGTACTGGAAGCCTCAGGCAATCAGGAAACATTATGGAGACCGCAGACAGGTAACAGAAGTACTGGAAGCCGCAGGCAGACAAGAGACATTATGGTGACTGCAGACAGAAAGTAGAGGTACGGGAAGCTACAGGAGAAATGACTCAGGAACACAGATGTGTGTCTTGGTGAGCCTTATAAAGGCGCAGGCAGATGATCACATGGGACATTCAGCCCGACGTGGAGCACAACATAGTTAAATGGACTGGGGTGAAGGAATCAAAGCCCAGATCTGGGACAGGTGCATAACAGATTATGTTGTTGTTACAGTTCTGTTGCCCCTTGCAAATATTAGTACTTATTTAATCTTATACCTTCCATTGAAAACAATAGCTATATTTTCCCTTTTTCTTAACAGTATGTCATACTTTAGGTCATTATGGTTCAATGCTCCTTTTGCCATTATATGCTTCATTAGCAGCTTGTATTGTAATAAGTAGATCATATATAAGTTTATTTTTATTTTGATTGTTTGTTTAGCAAATTAAAGCTGCGGGTCCACTGATCCTATTACTAGCAGAAATTACTAGTTACATTGTGACAAGCATGTTAGCACTTGCAGACGGAGTAAAACTCGATGGCTGCAATAACTAAACTGTGTGTTTTCATGGAAAACCTATCTGCTATTCATTTGCTGCCAAAAGGGATCAAGAAAGGACAACATCTATGAATTAGAACAAGCCATTATGTTACTTTCCCAGGAATGAGCAGTCAGGGTCAGTTGAGGGGCTCACATATCTGCTAATGCAAACAACAAGGCTAGTTCATACCCCACCTAAAGCTATCAGTGAAGCAGCGTGCTTTCCCCTCCTCTGACTATTTTTAAGGGGAATCTGTCACAAGGTATTTGCCATCTAATCTGAGAGCTACATAATATAGAGACAGAGACCCTGAATCCGGCAATGCATCACTTACTGGGCTGCTTGCTGTAGTTTTGATAGAATCACTGTTTATCAGCAGGAAATGATTACTAGAGGACTAGTAAACCTGCTGCAATGTGTCCTCCATATTCATGAGCTCTGTATAACCTCGCCCCCACCACTGATTGGCAGCTTGCTGCCTACGCACAGTGTACACAGAAAGCTGCCAATCAGTGGTGTGGGGGGGGGGGTTATACAGAGCTCAGATTTCAAAAACCTTCTAGATCTGCAGCAGAAAGCACAGTGATTTTAACAAAACTACAGCAAGCAGCCCAGCTAGTGATACAACGACAGAATCAGTAATCAGGATCTCTGGTCTTACATTATGCTGCTCTCGGAGTAAAAAACACCTAGTGACAGATTTCCTTTAACACTTACTCAGTTGACCAGCAGGGTAGTCACCGGTCTACCTGATGTCTACATCACATAGATGACTAGCAGTTTTTGGTAGAAAAAGCATGTACAATATCACATACAGTACAGACCAAAAGTTTGGACACACCTTCTCATTTAAAGATTTTTCTGTATTTTGATGACTTTGAAAATTGTACATTCACACTGAAGGCATCAAAACTATGAATTAACACATGTGGAATTATATACTTAACAAAAAAAGTGTGAAACAACTGAAAATATGTCTTATATTCTAGGTTCTTCAAAGTAGCCACCTTTTGCTTTAATGACTGCTTTGCACACTCTTGGCATTCTCTTGATGAGCTTCAAGAGGTAGTCACCGGAAATGGTCTTCCAACAATCTTGAAGGAGTTCCTAGAGATGCTTAGCACTTGTTGGCCCTTTTGCCTTCACTCTGCAGTCCAGCTCACCCCAAACCATCTCGATTGGGTTCAGGTCTGGTGACTGTGGAGGCCAGGTCATCTGGCGTAGCACCCCATCACTCTCCTTCTTGGTCAAGTAGCCCTTACACAGCCTGGAGGTGTGTTTGGGGTCATTGTCCTGTTGAAAAATAAATGATGGTCCAACTAAACGCAAACCGGATGGAATAACATGCCGCTGCAAGATGCTGTGGTAGCCATGCTGGCTCAGTATGCCTTCAATTTTGAATAAATCCTCAACAGTGTCACCAGCAAAGCACCCCCACACCATCACACCTCCTCCTCCATGCTTCACGGTGGGAACCAGGCATGTAGAGTCCATCCGTTCACCTTTTCTGCGTCGCACAAAGAGACGGTGGTTGGAACCAAAGATCTCAAATTTGGACTCATCAGACCAAAGCACAGATTTCCGCTGGTCTAATGTCCATTCCTTGTGTTCTTTAGCCCAAACAAGTCTCTTCTACTTGTTGTCTGTCCTTAGCAGTGGTTTCCTAGCAGCTATTTTACCTTGAAGGCCTGCTGCACAAAGTCTCCTCTTAACAGTTGTTGTAGAGATGTGTCTGCTGCTAGAACTCTGTGTGGCATTGACCTGGTCACTAATCTGAGCTGCTGTTAACCTGTGATTTCTGAGGCTGGTGACTCAGATAAACTTATCCTCAGAAGCAGAGGTGATTCTTGGTCTTCCTTTCCTTGGGCGGCCCTCATGTGAGCCAGTTTCTTTGTAGCGCTTGATGGTTTTTGCAACTGCACTTGGGGACACTTTCAAAGTTTTCCCAATTTTTCGGACTGACCGACCTTCATTTCTTAAAGTAATGATGGCCACTCGTTTTTATTTACTTAGCTGCTTTTTTCTTGCCATAATACAAATTCTAACAGTCTATTCAGTAGGACTATAAGCTGTGTATCCACCAGACTTCTGCACAACACAACTGATGGTCCCAACCCCATTAGTAAGGCAAGAAATCACACTTATTATTTTCAGTTGTTTCACACTTTTTTGCTAAGTATATAATTCCACATGTGTTAATTCATAGTTTTGATGCCTTCAGTGTGAATGTACAATTTTCAAAGTCATGAAAATACAGAAAAATCTTTAA
Source organism: Phyllobates terribilis (assembly GCF_046119375.1). NCBI lineage: Eukaryota > Metazoa > Chordata > Amphibia > Anura > Dendrobatidae > Phyllobates > Phyllobates terribilis. The sequence continues at coordinate 536,116,156 of NW_027362764.1, forward strand.
ATCAGAAGGTGTGTCCAAACTTTTGGTCTGTACTGTACATACTTTACAGCACAGTGACTGGTAGAAGTTAGACTACAAGTTTTGGAGGAAATAGGGATTTATATTATGAGATGGCTACTGATGGCTAAGAAAGCATTAGAGTAGTCAAAAACATGCTAGCTAAATGAGAAGAAATAATTTGATCAATGTCCAGTGTTTGGCCTGAAGCAGTAATAATGTGAGCATAGCATATTTACATAATTTAACACACGCTGTCAGGTTAATATGTGAACATTTTTCTTGTGATCTGGACCAGGCTGATTACATTTCAGGAACTGCTGGCAGGTACGAATCCAAACTGAGGTCTGGAACTTCACTTAGACACTGATTTTCTGCTAACAAAGCAAAATTTCTTGCATTATGACACAAAGCTGTAGTTATTTTTTGTTCTGATGACTTTTTGCCCTATTCTTGTCACCTGACACCCCAGTTTATGCACAGATAATCTGTTTCTGTGCAGCACAGAATTATTCCAGGTGACCAGTGCTATTATGGCCTTTAGGATTTTTCATGCCATAATTGTGCTTATATATGCAACCATATCTCATGACTCCTATCATGTGTGGTCCTAATAATTAACATAGGACTTGTTAACAACACTTTATGAGTCTCATATGTTGGTGCAACAACTAAACCATCCAGCAAACTCTGGCATCTTTCGACACCCAATGTTAGATTTGGAGGATAGTTTGCCTGGATGGACGATTACTTTAAAGAGGTTACCCACATTCAAAAACACTTATGCCAAAAAGCTCAGCTATTTACCTGTAAAAAAAACTGTAGACTGCATAATATTAAGTGGATGGCAGAGGTAGCAAGCTGAAAAAGTAACTGGAGAAGACATGGAAGTTATACCTGGATCAAGATAAAAAGTCCTTCAGCCGTATTCCAGATAAAGATAGTAAACTTTATTTCAGCAGAATTAAAAGATAGATACCCTCAAGTACATCCAAATTTTATATGCCCTTTTCCTACACATTTCAGACTGAAGCGCAGTCCTTATCCAGGAATAAGGACTGAGTTGCAGTCTGAGACGCGTAGGAAAGAGACATACAATATTTTAATGTACTTGAGGGTATCTATCTTTTAATTCTGTTGGAATAAAGTTTACTATCTCATCTGGAATATGGCTAGAGGACTCTTTATCTTGATCTTCGTTGTACCACATTGAGCAGAAGTGTCTTCTGTGTCGAGAATTGTAGCAGCCTTACTCAGGGTGAGCTGGTTTCTATATCACATTTGCGATTATACTCAGACATGAGCATAAGATTCTTGACGCTGAGAGAGAGCTTAATTTAAGGGAGCCCAGCTGAAGCCTGAAGTGAGAAATAAAGCTGTAGATTGTGGGGCCCTGGACAGTTAGAAAATTAGGCTAATTGAGGCAAGGTGCAAACCAGTAATGGAAGCAGGGGAAAGAAGATTAGACTGACCAGTTTGAGACAGCATACTACTGCAGAAGTGGGCTATAGACAGACAGAAAGATGATGGAGAAATCAAGTTATATATATGAAATCTGCTTTGTAAGTTCTACGCCACCACTTGTAACCACAAAAGCCCATTTCTCTGTTGTTTGCAGAAGATGTGCCTTCTGTACTGAATGCCTGCTATATTTTTATATAGTTTCTGTAACATCCCTGGTGGCATGTTGGCATGGCTTACCATCTCCCACCATGCAAGACCACCAACTTACCTACCAGTCCAGGCTGTGCACTATGCTCCTCTACTTGCTGTGTGCATGTCTCTTGTCTGCTGGCTTAGGGCGGTGGCGCTGGAACTTCCTGATTCTTAAAGTTACAGTGTGCGCAGTCCTAATGCGTCCCCAGCCTATTGCTGTGAGTCACTGGATACTTAACCTCCTCCACCCAGTGGGAGGTGTCTGAGCAACACTTTCTTACAGTGTGTTCTGTGCAACTGTGAGTTGCCAGGTCCTGTCCTGAATCTAGCCTGTTTCCGCCACCCTGGGAGCTGAGCACCCAGGCCCGTTACCTGTATCTGTGACTTCTAGTCTATTTGCGCCACCCTGGGGGCTGACTGCCCAGGCTCGTTCCTGTATCTCGTTCCTGTGTCAGTTCCTGTCTGAACTGTGTCCTAGCCCGTTACCTGTTTGTTTCTATGTCCAATCCTTCCCTTTTCCTGCAGTGTCTGAACCAGTACTTAACTCCTACTTATTGTCTCTGTACTTCTGTTTGTGAGTTTTGTGTCCACTCGCTACTTCATAGCAAGTACCTTGTGTGTATCTGGTTCTGCTTATCCCATTTCCCTGCCTCCGTATCTACCTCCTCTGTTCTGGCTATCTTCCTGTGTTTCCCGATCCCTGTCTGTTCCATGTTGTAAACAGAGCCGTGTCCTGTCTGTCTGCTCCTGTGGCACTGCTCTACTCCGCTTTCCCCCCCGCACCTGCGGCTATGCTCTGCTCTGCTCCACTTCCACCCCGCACCTGCGGCTCTGCTCTGCCCTGCTCCGCTTCCCCTCCACACCTGCGGCTCTGCTCTGCCCTGCTCCGCTTGCCTTCCACATCTGCGGCTCTGCTCTGCCCTGCTACGCTTGCCCTCCACACCTGCGGCTGTGCTCTGCTCTGCTTGCCCTCCGCACCTGCAGCTCTGCTCTGCCCTGCTCCGCTTGCCCTCCGCACCTGCGGCTCTGCTCTGCCCTGCCCTGCTTGCCCTCTGCACCTGAGGCTCTGCTCTTCCCTTCTTCACTTGCCCTCCGCACCTGCGGCTCTGCTCTGCCCTTCTCTGCTTCCCCTCCACACCTGCTTCTCTGCTCTGCCCTGCTTCCCCACCGCACCTGCTGTTCTGCACTGCTCTGCTTCCCCTCTGCACCTGTGGCTCTGCTCTGCCCTCCTCCTCTTGCCCTCCACACCTGCGGCTCTGCTCTGCCCTGCTCCGCTTGCCCTCCACACCTGTGGCTCTGCTCTGCCCTGCTCCGCTTGCCCTCTGCACCTGCGGCTCTGCTCTGCTCTACCCTGCTCCCCTTGCCCTCCACACCTGCGGCTCTGCTCTGCTCTGCCCTGCTCTGCTTCCCCTCCACACCTGATGCTCTGCTCTGCCATGCTCTGCTTCCCCACCGCACGTGCTGCTCTGCTTTGCCCTGATTTGCTTGCCCTCCGCACCTTCAGCTCTGCTCTGCTCTGCCCTGCTCCGCTTGCCCTCCGCACCTGTGGCTCTGCTCTGCCTTGCTCCGCTTCCCCTCCGCACCTGCTGCTCTATTCTGCTCTGCCCTGCTCTGCTTGCCCTCCGCACCTGCGACTCTGCTCTGCCCTGCTCTGCTTCCCCTCCGTACCTGTGGCTCTGCTCTGCTCTGCCCTGCTCCGCTTGCCCTCCGCACCTGCGGCTCTGCTCTGCCCTGCTCCGCTTCCCCTCCGCACCTGCGGCTCTGTTCCTGTATCACAGTCTGTACTGGTCCCTATCCAGCCTGTTTTCCTACCTGCCTGTACCCGCCTGTCTGCATACCAGCCGTGCCTGCCAGTACCCGCCTGTCTACATACCAGCCAAACCTGCCCATTCCTGCATTCCCAGGTGTGGGTCAACAGCTGTGACCAGGGTCTGACCTGGAGTAGCACCTTGGCCACCTCCCTCGTCCCTCCTCGGACCATGGAGTCAATTAAGCCGCCGTTCGTCCGTGGTCGGATCTGGCGAGATCCCTAGTCACGCCCCTCCAGGCACTCCTCGGTTTGTGGCCCAGTGGGACCACTAACCAAGCTCACGCCAAACAGTCCGGGCGTGAGCGTAACAGTTTCCAATAGGTTCACAAGTAGAGAATGTTTTATTTTCATAAACAAATTGAGTTCTTCCTTGTGTACCACAACTATCTGTGGTTCCTATACCACACACCCCTCAGGGAAACCCTATATTTGGTGTTTAGGGCAGAAGCACAACATCTCAGCCAATGCTCTTTCTTGCTAGGGCCTTGCATGTATGGACTGCTTGCTCGCTAATACAGAAAGTAATTGACTTCTGAGCAGACAACGGCAGAAGAAAATGCAATAAGCGGCGAGGTGGTTTTACTATTATTGTACTTTTTACTTTAATACATACCATGAACTTTGCACCTATTTCTCCCCACTAAAATTATACTTGCAAATATAATCCAAAGCCATAATAAGGCTTTCACATAAAAAGAAAAAAACATTAAAATTCTTATATGTGCACAATAACAATGACATTTTTATTACAAAAGAATTAATTTTGGCTTGATATACAAGGAGACGTGAAAAAAATTATAGAACATAGGTTCTAAAGTTTAACATGTTGGATCACCTTGAAGCTACTTATTAGACTCTAGAAGGGAATATATTAGGAAATACATAATGTAAATTGATCATACCGTAATTGTTCTCTTTGACTGGGTTTTATATCATGCAAGGCTGCTGGAGAGCAAATGAATCTACAACGTACTGACAGACCAAATGTTAGGGCTCATGGCTGTAATATGGCTCTGTATTGTACAGAGCGTTTTACTGTACCTCTCTATGTCTTGAATTACATATCCTTTAATAATTGCATATGATTCCAACAGGAAAAAAAACTATGGCATGCTCTTGTTACATACATACCCTGCTACACTTTCATGGTGTCGGCTTTAACCAGTGAAGACCGCTGCCCTGTGCCACTGAGTAGCGTTGGCAGCAGAATAATTGGAACTGATATGACTCGTCAGCACATTCACTACTCAGCTCCTGATCCCAAAACTGGATGTCCTTTGGGCAGAGCATTTGTTGTCCAGAAAAGTTCCCTTATATTGCTTCTCCTGCTGGACGGCGTGATCGCGGCCCAGCCATATCTTAATGTTTTTATTTGTTCACTCAGGTCTTGCTGGCCAGCTAATGGCTGAGCCAGAAAGCAGCGTCAATTACTGAATGGTACTGACCAATAGGAGTGCATAGTGCCCTATTTAAATCTCGTTCGCAAGTCATAGTCTTGCTAGTTAAAAGGTTTGATATTACTGTTCTCTGATTCTGATTCCTGGCCTCACTGGCTTGTCTACACTACCTTCTGTCTGATCTTTGAATTATTTTTATTGCTTACATTAGACTGAATTAACCCTTCTCTTGCCTGTGAATTTGAACATTGATTTTACTCTCTTAGTTTTGACCATTGCTATCCACCTAACTTCGACCCTGTCATCTGATTTTGTCACTGTCTATGTCCTTCTGATTTTCGTTCGGCTTCCCCACTCTTTTTAGCTAACCGCTCCACCAGCCAGGAGCTACTTCGTAGATGTAACCCAGGGGCAGTGGCGCAACTAGAGTCTGATGGGCCACGATGCAAGATTTGGCCCTGCCCCTCCATCCTGGTATATGTATATTTATATACACTGCTCACAAAAATAAAGGGAACACTTAAACAGCTGAATATAACTCCAAGTAAATCAAACTTCTGGGAAATCAAACTGTCCACTTAGGAAGCAGCACTGATTGACAATCAATTTCACATGCTGTTGTGCTAATGGAATAGACAATAGATGGAAATTATTGGCAATTATCAAGTCACACTCAATAAAGGAGTGGTTCTGCAGGTGGGGACCACAGACCACATCTCAGTACCAATGCTTTCTGGCTGATGTTTTGGTCACTTTTGAATGTTGGTTGTGCTTTCACACTCGTGGTAGCATGAGACAGACTCTACAACCCACAGAAGTTGCTCAGGTAGTGCAGCTCATCCAGGATGGCACATCAATGCGAGCTGTGGCAAGAAGAGTCCATCCGTTCACCTTTTCTGCGTCGCACAAAGACACGGTGGTTGGAACCAAAGATCTCAAATTTGGACTCATCAGACCAAAGCACAGATTTCCACTGGTCTAATGTCCATTCCTTGTGTTCTTTAGCCCAAACAAGTCTCTTCTGCTTGTTGCCTGTCCTTAGCAGTGGTTTCCTAGCAGCTATTTTACCATGAAGGCCTACTGCACAAAGTCTCCTCTTAACAGTTGTTGTAGAGATGTGTCTGCTGCTAGAACTCTGTGTGGCATTGACCTGGTCTCTAATCTGAGCTGCTGTTAACCTGTGATTTCTGAGGCTGGTGACTCGGATAAACCTATCCTCAGAAGCAGAGGTGACTCTTGGTCTTCCTTTCCTGGGGCGGCCCTCACGTGAGCCAGTTTCTTTGTAGCGCTTGATGGTTTTTGCAACTGCACCTGGCGACACATTCAAAGTTTGCCCAATTTTTCGGACTGACTGACCTTCATTTCTTAAAGTAATGATGGCCATTCGTTTTTCTTTACTTAGCTGCTTTTTTCTTGCCATAATACAAATTCTAACAGTCTGTTCAGTAGGACTATCAGCTGTGTATCCACCTGACTTCTGCACAACACAACTGATGGTCCCAACCCCATTTATAAGGCAAGAAATCCCACTTATTAAACCTGACAGGGCACACCTCTGAAGTGAAAACCATTTCCGGTGACGACCTCTTGAAGCTCATCAAGAGAATGCCAAGAGTGTGCAAAGCAGTCATCAAAGCAAAAGATGGCTACTTTTAAGCACCTAGAATATAAGACATATTTTCAGTTGTTTCACACTTTTTTGTTAAGTATATAATTCCACATGTGTTAATTCATAGTTTTGATGCCTTCAGTGTGAATGTACAATTTTCATAGTCATGAAAATACAGAAAAATCTTTAAATGAGAAGGTGTGTCCAAACTTTTGATCTGTACTGTATGTCCATTTTCCTGGGCCCCAACTTGGTATATGTCCCCCAAAAATAAACCATTATACTTGTAGCGTCGGCGTCCCTGCCTCCTGCTAGACAGGGACGCTGTTCCCCTCACCTCTCCACTCCGTGCCCGGCGTCCTCCTCCCGCTCTGCTGGCAGCGCGCGCTGCTTCCCGGCCACTGTGCTTAGGGCGCGCGCGCGCTCCCCCTCTCTTAAAGGGACCGCTCGCGCCATCCTAAGGAGTCCCCGGCCAATGGCCGGAGGACCTCACCATATATAAGGCACCTCCTCCAAAATGGAGGTGCCCGAGCAATGTTGTTGCAAAGCCTTCACTCTGCTTCAGCCCTCAGGTCCCGTTGCCAGTCACCTGTCAGATTCCTGCTTGATACCTGCCTGATATCCGCTTACCTGCTTGCAAGCCTGCGGTCCGACGGTCTGCCTTCCGACACCTGTCAGTCTGTCTATGGACCAGCCTGCCCGCTCACCTGGGAGCGCTCACCTGCTACCTGCCTGCTAGCCTACCTGAAGGCTGTGTCGTCACTTGCCGTGACCACCTACCAGTCCAGAGACTCTTGCCCGCTCACCTGGGAGCGCTCACCTGCTACCTGCCTGCTAGCCTACCTGAAGGCTCTGCCGTCACTTGCCGTGACCACCTGCCAGTCCAGAGACTCTTGCCCGCTCACCTGGGAGCGCTCACCTGCTACCTGCCTGCTAGCCTACCTGGAGGCTCTGCCGTCACTTGCCGTGACCACCTGCCTGTCCAGAGACTCTTGCCCGCTCACCTGGGAGCGCTCACCTGCTACCTGCCTGCTAGTCTACCCAGAGACTGTCCCTGTCACTTGCCGTGACTACCAGCCCTTCTACCCAGAGACTGTCCCTGTCACTTGCCGTGAGTACCTGCCCGTCTTCCCTGGGAGCCACCCGCTTCCTCACAAGGACCGCCCCCTTGTAGAGTTGCTCAGAGGTTCCGCCTCCCAGACCCGTTACAATACTCATTTCCCCTGCGCCCCCTGTGCTGCGTCCTCTCCTGAAGCCGGCAGCTGACTTCAGCTCCTGCAGCAGTGCTGGGAGGAGGCACACTTCTGCCTCACATACTTTATGTGACTGACTACCAGTGCTGCTCACCTGCTTTATTGTCAGCAACAGCAGGCAGACACTGTCACACGCTGCATGCAGAGACCGAAGTCACAGGCAGAGGCTGGTGGGGGCTGAGCCCAGTGCTGCCAGCTGCTTTACCAATGAAAGCAGAGGTGTATCTAGGTTTTCTGGCACCCTGGGCAAGAATTCAGTTTGGGGCCCTCTTCCCCCAGCACTTATGTGATTTGCAAACTTAGTCTGAGAGGAGCAGGAAAAGAAGCTCGTTGTCACATGACCATAAGTATGAATGAAGTGGCGATGTGATGACGGCTGGAAATAGCAAGTAGAGCAGAATCCTGACATTGAGTATATTACACGCTGTTAAGATTGCCTACAGGGCTTCATTTTGTCCAGGTTTGAGATGAAAGTCTGCAGTCATTCTATGTGACTGCAGTCTTCTGAATTCTCACAGCCCATGCACTGCACACTTTTAGGATTCTCCCTTGCACAAGTATGTGATTTGTATACTTCTGGCCACATTCCGACTAGATGTGTCCGGCCTCGCTCAAATAATTTTCATTGAGTGAGGCCATGCATGTCTAGTCGGCACATGACCGCATGTATGCAAATCGCTTGCACAAGACAATCCTGACAGCATGCAGTATGCACTGTGAGAATTCAGAAGCCTGCAGTCACATAAAATGACTGCTGGCTCATCACAAATTTGGACCACCCTTTAATGCTCCTAACATAAATAAAAATATGAGCATTTGTCAGCATCATAAAAAACATTTACATCCAGGTACCTGATAGGGGATATTGTCTCTGGAGTGGTTCTCTTTATTTTCTTTTTCATCTTGTCCAGATGCCATGATGCAGTCTCTGCAGACTTCCATGGTCTCCGGTCTTCTGCAGCACATCCCCACACGATGCCCTTAAAGATAGCAGTGTCGTTATAATGCTTCTGAATAAAAAATATCTGCCCTATGCTGAGCCGCTGAATAAATGATTGTCCCTCACTATATTCTCTGCACAAAATATGATCCCCACACTATCCCTCTTATGCTACATGCTTTCAACACTGCCCTCGCCTTTCCATACTGGGTCTCCTCGTCACACTGTCCTCTCACACTGTGTCCCCCTACAGGGCCCAGTCTCTATACTGTGTTCTCTCGTTACACTCCCCCTCCTTGGCTTACTGTCCCTTCCTGGCAGTGCCCTTACACTGTCCCCCCATTCTACTCCCACACACACACTACTCAGTCATATTCTGTGCCTACTCACACTTTTCTCCCCACCATACTGTCTCCTCATACTATTCCCCTCAATAGTCTCCTCACACGTTTCCTCCTCCCACTTTCCGTACTGCCTCCTTACACATCCCTCCCGACTCGCCATACATGCTCCCCATCTCACCGTTTTGCTTCTCATATTGTGTCTTCAAATTTCTCCTGCTCCCCATATTTTGTCTGCACCGAAACCTCCCTTGCTCCCTTGTGTCCTCAAATCATCCCCACCCCGTTACACTAAATTTCCCCCACACAGTAAATCTCCCCCACCCCGGTACACTAAATCTCCCCCACACAGTAAATCTCCACCACCCCGTTACACTACATCTTCCCCACACAGTAAATGTCCCCCACCCCTTTACACTAAATCTCCCACACACAATAAATCTCACCCACCCCATTACACTAAATCTCCCCCACACAGTAAATACCCCTCCACACAGTAAATCTCTCTCAGCCCTGTTACACTAATTTCCCTCACAGAGTAAATACCTCCCTCCCACACAGTAAATATACCCCCTCCCACTCCCACGCAGTAAATCTACCCCCCAAACACAGTAAATACCCCCCTCCCACACTTTAAATACCCCCCTCCCACACAGTAAATATCCCCTTCGCACACACACAGTAAATATCCCCCTCCCACACAGTACATATTCCACCCGCACAATGTATTTACCCCTACCCAGCATAAATATCACACACACACAGTAAACCCCCCAACATCAAGTATCCCCCAGCCTTCCATTACATTTATTCTTCGGTGGATTCAGCTCCATTCTGGAGCACTTTCCACCTGTTCTTTGCACTGGGCTCCGGCGAGTGATGTCAGCAGCGTGATCACATGACCTTATCACGCTGCTGGCGTTGCTCTGACCCGGAGGTCAGATCTTCAATTGTACTCTCGCGTCTGTGAGACGCGGGTACTATTACCGGGAGCTGGCACGCTGCAGCTTCTGTGAGCCGCTCTCAACTTGACAGCTGGCTCAGATAACTGCAGACTATCAGTCCGGGGGGTGGGACAGAATGCAGCCGCCGGGGGAGACACATCGGGCCGCCGCATTAGGCGGCCCAACTGCACCCCCCCTGCCGGCTGTGTCCAGGGCACATGCCCCGACTGCCCCCCCTATATACATCTCTGAATGAAAGTACAGGAACAGCGCAGCTCCTCTCTTACTTACTGAGAGGAGCCGGCTGCTTCTCTGCAGGGCGAGCCCCGAACCCTGCCGGGCCCGGTCGCAGTGGCAACCTCTGCGACAACAATTGTTGCACCCCTGCCCAGGGCCCTTGCAGCAGATGCCAGATTCCTTTACAGTAGTGAAAGTGGGAAGCCTGAAGCATTCTTTGGGACCTCCTAAATGGAATGGTTAGTGCAAAAAACTATCTGTGAAAGCCTTCTTTAGATTTTCAAGACCATCACAGCTCCATTGGATTTCATATGTACTGAGGTATTTACCCCTAAAAGAATTGTCTGTACTACCATGCACAGAGACAGTATCTCTCCATATACAGTGGCTTGCAAAAGTATTTTGGCATTTTTCATGTTTTGCTACCTCACAACCTGAAATTGCACTGTTTTTTTGAGGGTATGCATCTGCCTACAACTGTGAACATTTGGTTTTCTTTTTATTGTGAAGGAAACAATAAATAGAACCAAATAACGGAAAACTTCAGTGTGCTTAATTATTCACCCCCCTAAAGTCAGTACTTTTTAGAGCCTTATTTTGTGGCAATTATAGCTACAAGTCACTTTGGGTAAGTCTCTATGAGCTTTCCACATCTTGACACTGGGATTTCTGCCCATTCCTCAAGGCTAAATTGCTCCAGCTCCTTCAAGTTACATGGTTTCCTCTGGTGAACAGCAATCTTCAAGTCTGAGCACAGATTGGCAGTTGGATTAAGGTTATTGACTTTGACTAGGCCACTCCAAAACATTTACACGTTTCCCCTTAAACAACTCGAGTGTTGCTTTAGCAGTATGCTTTGGGTCATTGTCTTGTTGGAAGGTGAACCTCCATCCCAGTCTCAAATTACTGACAGACAGAAACAGGTTTTGCTCAAGAATATCCCTGTATTTCGCACCATCCATCTTCCCCTCGACTTGGACTATTTTCCCTGTCCCTGCTGCTGGAAAACATACTGCCACCACAATGTTTCCCTGTGGGGATGGTGTTCTTGGGGTGATGAGCTGTGTTGGATTGATGCCAGACATAACATTTACCTTGGTGGCCAAAAAGTTCAATTTTGGTCTCATCTGACCACAGCACCTTCATTCAAATATTTGTAGAGTCTCCCACATGTCTTTTTGTAAACAAGCCTTACAATTTTTGTGTGTAAGTAAAGGCTTTTTTCTGCCCATTGTTCCATAAAGGTCACCTCTATGGAGTGTTTGGCTTATTGTGGTCATATGGTCATATGGACAGATACTCCAGTCTCTGCTTGGGAACTCTGCAGCTCTTTCAGGGTTACCTTCTATCTCTGTGCTGCCTCTTTGATTATTGCCCTCTTTGCCTGGGCTGAGATTTTTGGTCGGTGGCACTCTCTTGACAGGTTTGTTGTGGTACAATGTTGTTTTCATTTGATGATAATGAATTTGATGGTTCTCCAGGTGATAATCAGAGATTGGGATATTTTTTTATAACCCAACCCTGAATTGTACTTCTCAACAACTTTGTGCTTGATTTCTTTGGAGATCTCCTTGGTCTTCATGGTGTTGTTTGGTTAGTGGTGCCTCTTGCTTAAAGGTGTTGCAGCCTCTGTGGCCTTTCAGAAAAGGTAAAGTGTATATACTGACAAACCATGTGACTTAGATTGCATACAGGTGGACTTTCACTAAACATGTGACTTATGAAGGTAATTGCTTGCACCAGAAATGTTTAGGGGCTTCATAGCTAAAGGGGTGAATACATATGCACATGCCAATTTTTTGCTATTTGATACAATACATTTATGCCTATTTTTTTCTCACTTCAATAATTTAGACTATTTAGTGCTGATGCATCACACACAAATTGGATTACAAAAATATTTATAAAATAAAAAAATTAGTAAAAAGCCAAGGGGGTGAATACTTTTGCAAACCACTGTAGGTTCTTTGGACTACCGCACAGTCTTTGTGCAGTGTACATGAGATCTGACTATTAGAAATTGTCCACATGCAGTAACGTGGCATGGATCTGAGGTGTGAAACAAGGGTTTCCTTTCTTTGCAGTAATTTTCCACTTGATCAGGAGATCCCCCTCTTATTATTTATTTATTTTACTTATTTATACAGTGCCATTATTTCCACAGCGCTTTACATACATTATCATCACTGTCCCCATTGGGATCACAATCTACATTCCCTATCAGTATGTCTTTGGAGTGTGGGCATAAACCGGAGAACCCGGAGGAAACCCACGCAAACGCGAGGAGAACATACAAACTCCTTGTCGATGTTGTCCTTTGTGGGATTTGAACCCAGCACCCCAGCCTCCCTATGTACTAATATAACTTATAGAAAAGGTCTGTTTAAAGAGGAACACCTTTTTATTGTATCTTGTATAAAAGATTTCAGATGAATTTACGTTTTAAGTGAACACGTAGGAAAAGGCAACAAGAATTTTTGCATATTCGTACAGTTACATACAGTAAACTAATTATCTAAAATGTGCTCAAAATTAAAGGTCTCGCGTTTTTTCTCATCTTAAAACTTAAATTTGGGCTCACTTTCCTCAACTATTGAGTTGTACAAGAAAAGTCATAGCCTACGGCTATTGAGCTGATGCTTAAGTGATGGATACTGAGGTCAGAGAGGCGACATACTTCAGGTGTAAGCTTGTTGTTTTATGTTTTTGTCTAATTGTATTAAATTACTGGTCTGGGAAACAGAAATTGTACCTTTTCACTTATGTATTACAAAAATATAATGTATGAGCTTGGACATATTTCACACTATACTTATAAAGAGGCCTGATAATAGAAATCTCTCACAGTCGAGATATTGTGCCCCATGTTGTTCGAACAGATGTTACGTGGGTGCCGTACACACAATGAACATGACTTGCTGGTGAATTATTTCTTCTGCAATATACTCTTTACTTTTTTTAGCATGCAGATTAGAACTTTTGTGAGCTCATGTACATGATTGTTCAGTACTAGATAACACGTTACACCAGTAGACACAATGGGAACATTTACGAAGACCGGCTAATTTGTAGACAGTGTTAACTTAGAATAGAAAGCTTCAGAAAAACCCTTCTGTAATGTATGGAGATGTACTATATGATGAGTGGTGCATGTTCTGTACAGAAAGCAGATATTGGATAAGAATCTTTTTATAACTGGGAATAAATCATTAGTTTATAGTGGTTAATATCCGTAGACTAACATGGGATGATGCACAAGCAGTCACACATGTCTGACTCTTCACTGTCATATTTCCAGGCTTTTAGCTTACTCTGTGGTTGCCCCCGGCTCATTGTGTTAAAGGTACAGAAAACGATATTGTATACTCTTGATTAGTGAAGCGAATCATTCAGAAACAGAGTGCAGGTAAAGCGCTTTCCTGCTCGAGGCCTGCATAAATAGTACAAGTCAGTAGACGCCATGCCTATGACATATTGCTCACAGAATATCTGTAATTCCAGACTTTTTTAAATTTAGGTCCAAAAATAATTTTTATATTTGATATCCATTACAGTGGGTGCGAAACGATTCGCAGGACCTGGTCCATCAGCCACTTTGGTAATCTGTAGTCCCTTTATGTGAGCCCTGAGTAATGCCTCCTATCTGTTGGCATCAGCAGCTCATCTTTTGATCAGCCGGCCTGGCGCGACATCATCGTTGCGTCATGATGCACATGTGACTTTCTGCTTAATGACTTTAAACTTGACAAAGCTATTGAGGAACGTTAGTGGCCTACACCTCATCAATTGGAATGCAGATTACGGGTCGGACCTTTTGGCCAAAGTCAGAATCCGATCTCAAAAATCCTCCTTTTCCTGAATGGGCACAAATTTCCAGCGGCACACTGGAAAATCTTGGAGAAAGCCTGGAGGCTGTCACATAATTTTAGCCATGTAGTGAATATAGCATAGTTTATATATGTACCTTAGTATGCAGAAGGAGATCTTTAATATATTTACCTAGAAATATTGTCTATATTGTAAATGACTCCTAATGAATATTTCCCTCATTAAATTAACCTGAACTTAAAGGACCTCTTCATCAATTTTTGATTTTTAGTGAAACAATGTAACTAAAGCCATATATTATTGATCAATTCATAAGTGTTCTGGTTTAGATTCAGAATTTCTGCCACTAATTACCAGAGTATATCATATTTTTATTGCATTTTTTTATGATTAAATATTGTTAAAGCAATGACCTATTATTGACAACTGTAAAACTGAATCTCAAAGTTACAATTAGCTTTTAGTTTGATTGCTTAAGTGACTATTGCACTGCCAGGAATCATCCGCAGATATAGCGTCTGTATTAAGTTGGAAACTATGTCACTCATTTCATTTACTGAATTCTGTTTCTTTTGTGACCTGACAAATTCAATTTAGAATGAATTAGTCAAAACTAGTGTAAAACAGATTAAAGATTATTTCATATGTCCGACATCCACAGTCCGAGTGTGAACCAGTGTCCGGACTGGCCGCTGGCACCTGACCCGACCATACCAGCCTCATAGGCTTATCTGAGGTTGTTGAGATCAGGTGAGGAGACCCGTGGACGGTCTAAACCTTGTGACTGCATTTACAGTTGTACAAATATTTTATGGTTGTGGTTACTTTGAGAAGGCGAGAACTTCAAGAGATTACTCAAAGGAGACACAAAAGTGTAATGGTTACAGATACACACAAAATAGCACAGAAAAAATGAATAATAATATAACCTGCTAACTTCACAAACTGTCCCACCCAGTGAATGTGTTACTTCACATAGAGCCAACTGTTTCCTCAACTCAGGCTGTTCTACACCCTAA
The DNA here is from genome assembly GCF_046119375.1 of Phyllobates terribilis. NCBI lineage: Eukaryota > Metazoa > Chordata > Amphibia > Anura > Dendrobatidae > Phyllobates > Phyllobates terribilis. Next base: position 536,131,187 of record NW_027362764.1, read on the forward strand.
GTCCCTTACTGTCAAAGCGTCCACTTTTTTTTATTCTTCCCTAAGTTCATTTTCTCAGGGTATGTCAACAACTGAATGAACTATTTTGCTCAGCCATAGCACAATGCACAAATTAATTGCTCCTCTGACATCCAGACAACCCGTCCTATGCTGAGCTCATTCCTAGGGCTCTCAGAGATGGTACATTTAATATCCCTGACTGGACAAAGAAGAGATTTGCATCCTTGATTCCCACCAAGCTGACGTGATCTAGCACAGTCACAGTGGACTCTCCTGCACCAACTAACTTCACCCAGGCCAGTGATACTGTCAGTCCACACTGCTACAACAGCGTTCTGCACTGTTCATCTGCAAATATCTTTCCTCCACAGTTAACCTAATAAGCCCCCCAGTCTTATACGATGGCTTGCAAAATTATTCACCCCCTTGGCATTTTTTTGTTTTGCTACCTCACTACCTGGAATTTCACTGTTTTTTTGGTTTCCTTTTTATTGTGAAGCAAGCAACAAATACAGCAAAATAACTGAAAACTTCAGTGTACATAATTATTCACCCCCATAAAATCAGTACCTTCTACAGCTTCCTTTTGCTGCAATTACAGCTGCAAGTCGCTTTGGATAAGTCTCTATGAGCTTTCCACATCTTGCTACTGGGATTTTTGCTCCAGCACCTTCAAGTTAGGAGGTTTCCACTGGTGAACAGCAATCTTCAAGTCTGACCACAGATTCTCAATTGAATTAAGGTATGAGCTTTGACTAGGCCACTCCAAAATCTTTACATGTTTCTCCTTAAACCACTCGAGTGTTGCTTTAGCAGTATCGTTTGGGTCATTGTCTTGTTGGAAGGTAAACCTCCGTCCCAGTCTCAAATCACTGACAGACTGAAACAGGTTTTGTGCAAGAATATCCCTGCATTTCGCATCATCCATCTTCCCCTCGACTCGGACCATTTTCCCCGTCCCTGCTGCTGAAAAACATCCCAACAGCATGATACTGCCACCACCATGTTTCACTGTGGGGATGGTGTTTTTGGGGTGATGAGCTATGTTGGTTTGGCACTAGACATATAGCGTTTACCTTGGTAGCCAAAAAGTTAAATTTTGGTCTTATCTGACCACAGCACCTTTCTCCATACATTTGAGGAGCCACATTTTTTTTGGCAAACTCAAAATGAGCATTACAATTTTTGTGTGTAAGTAAAGGCTTTTTTTCTGTCCACTCTTCTACCGCTATAAAGTGTACGGCTTATTGTGGTAGTATGGACAGATACTCCAGTCTCTGCTTGGGAACTCTGCAGCTCTTTCAGGGTTACCTTCGGTCTTTGTGCTGCCTCTCTGATTAATGCCCTCTTTGCCTGGGCACAGAGTTTTGGTAGGCGGCACTCTCTTGGCTGGTTTGTTATTGTACCTGGTTGTCTCCATTTGATAATCATGGATTTGATGGTGCTCTAGGGGATCATCAGAGATTGGGATATTTTTTTATAACCCAACCATGACTTGTACTTCTCAACAACTTTGTCCCTGACTTGTTTGAAAATCTCCTTGGTCTTCATGGTGTTGTTTGGTTAGTGGTGCCTCTTGCTTAAGTGTGGTGCTGCCTATTTAGTGCTGATGCATCACACACAAATCTGATTGCTTGCAGTGGTGTTTTATTTGCTTGTCATCCACATCCTCAAAATGTTCTTTTCACCTAATCACATTTTTATGCAAATAGTCCTAGCGCGTATGTGTGTATGTTCTATTTATTGCTAACAAATAAAGTTGCACTCTGTAACGCTATAGAATGTAAACATGAAATGTATGAAATTTGAATTGCATTACTGCTATACAAAATAGGAAAAAAGAATGATACTTATTACATAATTTGGCCAATTCATGTATGCCCAGCAACACGACCTTCTTTGCTGGGAGCCTATCCTAATGTGATTTCTCTCCTAAGCTGAAGGCTACATTTATATGGGTAGGTAGCAGGTCCGGTGTCAGCACCCGGCGTACCCGGGCAAGTGCCGGGGCCCTGGACTATCAGAGGGGCCCACTCACTGTCGGGGCCCAGGCCGCTTCCCTGGCACCTGCTCAGGACCACCGGCGCTGCTTGATTGCCGGCACTTCCCCAGACATGGCCGCACGCAGTGTGCTGTGCGGCTGTGTCTGGTAGTAATGACACGGCAAGGGCGACACTGCGCCTTTAATTGTGCTTGTGTGTCGCCCCTGCCGTGTCATTACTAGCAGACACAGCCACACAGTGCACTGCGTGCGGCCATGTCTGAAATGCCGGCAATCAAGCAGGTGTCGGGGAAGTATCCCAGGCCCCAATGGCAATTGGGCCCCTCTGATGGTGCTGGGCCATGTCTGTAACACGCCGGCGGCCCTGCAAAGATGAGGGGGAGCAGTCTGGGCCCCGACAGCGAATGGGCCCCTCTGATGGTGCAGGGCCATGATGTCTGTGACATGCCGGCGGCACTGCACTGCCACATACCTGAGGAGCTGCTGGACAGGACACAGGACCGGGGACGTACATATTTGAACACATATTTGTACGTATGCCTGTATTATTATTATTATTTATTTATATAGCACCATTGATTTCATGGTGCTGTACATGAGAAGGGGTTACATACAAAATACAGATATCACTTACAGTAACAAATAAACAACGATAGACTGGTAAAGAAGGAAGAGAACCCTGCCCTTTCGGGACATTCTACAGGATGGTGGGGAAGGAGACAGTAGGTGGGGGGGTTGCAGCAGCTCCGTTGTTGGTGAGGTGCAGGTCCGGTGTTGGTAAGGCAGCAGATCCAGTGGTGTTGAGGAGGTAGCGGGGTCATGGCAGGCTGTAAGCTTTCTTGAAGAGATGGGTTTTCAGGTTCTGTCTGAAGGATCCAAGTGTGGTGGATAGTCGGACGTGTTGGGGCACAGAATTCCAGAGGATGGGGGATATTTGGGAGACGTCTTGGAGGCGATTGGATGAGGAACGGATAAGTGTGGAGGAGAGAAGGAGGTCTTGGGAGGACCAGAGATTTCATTAGGGAAAATATTGGGAGATTAGTTCAGAGATGTACGGAGGAGAAAGGTTATGGATGGCTTTGTAGGTCAGTGTTAGTAGTTTGAATTGGATTAGCCGGAGAAATGAGAGCCAGTGAAGGGATATACAGAGGGGGAAGTGGAGGAGTAACAAGGAGAGAGATGAATTAGTCGGGCGGCAGAGTTAAGAATGGACTGGAGAGGTTCGTAAGTGTTAGCAGGTAGGCCACAGAGGAGGATGTTGCAGTAGTCCAGGCGGGAGATGATGAGGGCATGCACGAGCATTTTAGTAGATTGAGGGTTGAGGAAAGGACGGATTCTGGAAATATTTTTGAGCTGGAGGCGACAGGAGGTGGAAAGAGCATGGATGTGTGGTTTGAAGGACAGGGCAGAGTCAAGGGTTACTCCGAGGCAGCGGATGTCCAGTACAGGGGAAAACGTGATGTTGTTTATTGTGAAAGATAGATCAGGTAGGGAAGATACATGAGATGGAGGAAAGATGATGAGTTCAGTTTTGTCCACATTGAGTTTGAGGAAACGAGAGGAGAAGAAGGAGGATATGACTGATAGACACTCTGGGACTCTGGACAGCAGAGAGGTGATGTCTGGGCCAGAGAGTTAGATCTGAGTATCGTCGGCGTATAGGTGATACTGGAAGCCATGTGAATTTATGAGTTGTCCCAGACCAAGGGTATAAATGGAGAAGAGTAGGGGTCCTAGGACAGAGCCTTGAGGTACTCCAACAGAGAGATGGCGGGATGAGGAGATAGTGTGGGAGTGGGAGATGCTAAATGTGCGGTTGGAAAGGTATGAGGAGATCCAGGATAGGGCAAGGTCTTTTACACCAAAGGAAGAGAGGATCTGTAGTAGGAGGCAGTGGTCAACTGTGTCAAAGGCAGAGGACAGGTCTAGAAGGCGGAGTATAGAGAATTGTCTGTTAACCTTGGCTGTAAGTAGGTCGTTAGTAATTTTGGTCAGAGCAGTTTCAGTGGAATGATGGGGACGGAAACCAGATTGTAGGTTGTCGAGGATTAAGTTAGATGAGAGATGGGAAGAAAGTTTAGCTTGAACATGTTGCTCAATGAGTTTGGAAACAAATGGGAGCCGCGATATGGGGCGATAGCTTGACATAGCGGTCTGGTCGAGGGATGGCTTTTTGAGGATAGGCGTGATCGTGGCATGTTTGAAAGCAGAAGAGAAGGTACCAGAGGTTAGTGATAGGTTGAAGAGGTGGGTTAGGGCCGGGATAAGTGGGGTAGTGAGGTTGGGGAGGAAGTGGGATGGGATGGTGTCGAGTGCACAAGTGGTGAGGTGTGATTTGGAGAGGGGGCGCATAAGCTCTCCTTCAGTGATGTTGGAGAGGGAGGTTATAGGGGAGCGGCATTGGTCTGGTGTACAAAGGGGTTGTGGTGGTTGAACAATAAAGACTTGCCTTGTTTGGTCGATCTTATTTTTGAAGTTTGTGGCAAAGTTCTCAGCAGAGATGAGGAGGGTCGGAGGGGGCAGTGGAGGGCAGAGGAGAGAGTTAAAAGTGTTGAATAACTGTTTAGGGTTGTAGGACAAGGAAGATACAAGGGTTGTGAAGTAGGCCTGTTTAGCAGAGGTGAGGGCTGACTTAAAAGTGAATGTTGCTAGTTTGAATGCAGTGAAGTCATCTTGTGAATGTGTTTTCTTCCAATGCCACTCCGCAACCCTGGACCCTTACCAAAGCTTTTTAGTGAGGTTATTGTGCCAGGGTTGTCTATTGATTCCTCACACTCTGCCATGCACGAGAGGGCCGACCGCATCAATAACTGATGCGAGAGTGGCATTGTAGAAGGCAGTGGCACTGTCTGTGTCATGGAGTGAAGATGTGGATGCAAGTGGTAGAGTAGAGTCAGAGAGTGTGTGAGTGTCTGGATGTGTGTGGTTTCTGCGGGGGGGTGCTAGTTGCTGGACATGGGTGACAGGAGAGGAGGACAGGGATGAGAAAGTGAGTAGATGGTGGTCAGATAGGGGGAGAGGGGAGGTTGTGAAGTTAAATAGGGAGCAGAGACTGGTGAAGATAAAGTCTAATGTATGTCCGTCTGTGTGGGTGGCTGATGAGAATCATTGAGTAAGTCCAAAAGATGAAGTAAGTGACCGGAGTTTGGAGGCTCCTGACTGGTGGGTGTCAATGGGGATGTTGAAGTCGCCCATGATGATGGTGCGAATGTCAGCAGAGAGAAAGTGAAGAAGCCAGGTGGAGAATTGGTCAATAAATGCAGTGACCGGCCCCAGAGGTGCCCAGTACCCGGAGTGTACGCACATACACTGTATGTGTACGTATCTGTGTATATGTTTGTGTATGTGCGTGTTTGCATATTGCATGTGTGCATATCTGTGTATCATGTGTATGTGTGTGCATGTCTGCATACTGCGTGTGTGTGTTCATGTCTGCATACTGTGTGTGTGTATGTCTGTGTACCGTGTGTGTATGTCTGCATACTGTGTGCATGTCTGCGTACTGTGTGCGTGCATGTCTGTGTACTGTGTGCATGTGTGCGTGCATGTCTGCGTACCGTGTGTGTGTGTATGTCTGTGTACTGTGTGTGTGCATGTCTGCATACCATGTGTGTGTGTGCATGTCTGCATACCGTGTGTGTGTGCATGTCTGCATACCGTGTGTGTGTGTGCATGTCTGCGTACCGTGTGTGTGTGCATGTCTGCGTACCGTGTGTGTGTGCATGCCTGCGTACTGTGTGTGTGCATGTCTGCATACCATGTGTGTATGTCTGTGTACCGTGTGTGCGTGCACATGTCTGCTTACCGTGTGTGCATTCATGTCTGCGTACTGTGTGTGTGTGCATGCGTGTTTGCATATGTGAAGAATTAGGGGGCAGCTTGGGCCCTGTGTACTATACCTATATTTCTCCACTGTATCTGAGCATCATGAATGGTGGTATGTGTTAAAGGGGCCCACTGAGACTCTTTCGCCCGGGGCCCAAGAAAACCTGGAGCCGGCCCTGGTAGGTAGGATCCTGCTGTAATGAAAACTGCCATGGGCTGATGCTGATGGGTGGAGTGCTCAGTCAAAGAACCTATGTATAAATATCAAAAGACTGACCATCACTTCCAAACAGAAAACTGGTGTGTACAGGTGCAAGCTAAGAGAGCCACCTCCATACATAATTAACAAATAAAGTTACACTCTGCAGTGCTATAGCATGTAATTATTGCTAACCTAGTATGTAAATTTACAGTTTGATACATAATTAACTATACGTGATTTATAGCTATACATGATAAATATCTATACTTAATATTCATGTTTCCTAATTTTTAACCTTTTATTTCCCATGTGTAGTGCTATGATTACAACACCAGAGCTGTGACCGGAGATCTATGTGAAGATCTATGTGTGACTGAAAAACTGATGTATAAGCACTGTCTTTATTACCAACGGGGTAAAAAAGTTCTACAAGCTGACTGGCAAGGCACACCAATAATCCTGAAATCCAAAAATGATGCCTTTTTCCAATTCCAAGCTCCTATCTTCTTGGATGAATCTGATGCTCAATCTCTTACAGACACAGAACTTTTGGTAATGGTAGCAGTGGAAATTAAAAATATTCTGGGTTTGGACTTGCCTAACAGCACCTTACTACCTCTATGGCCTGAAAGGCAACATAGTCCAAACTGGAAAGTAGAATTTGCAAGTATGTGGTCTTTATACCAACAAGAAGAATATCTACTCTTTAATTTGCTTCAGGACTTCAGTAGACATGTCCTGCGTGTGGTTGGGACCTGTGGACACTTCTATGCAGTAGAGTTTCTCAGTGCTGGACACTCCTGGAATCAAAATCTATTTTCCTTGGAAGAAGTTGTTGGTCAGTGCAAAACAGGTGAGGAAAAGATGAACGCTCTCCTTGATATTGCCATCAGTTTCTTAGATATGGTCCATCAGTTTGACAACGAGTTTTCTCATCGGCTCCACCTTTGTGATGTCAAACCGGAGAACTTTGCTATTAGAAGCGACCTCACTGTAAGTGTTTCCTTGCAATAACAGATCTTCCTCTCCCCTGCTGAAAAACCTGCGCCGCATACCCAGATTTAAAGAGAATAATTTAAAGAGAATAATTTAAAGAGAATGTAAGATGGCTTAAAGTGACTGTATGGGACTAAGATGCTGATAACTTATAATTAGGGGTCCCACAAACTAGGTCCTGGCTTGGCAGTTCACATTGGACAGAACTGGTATATCACAATTCTGTACACTATGCAGCAGACATTACTGTGTACTGCGGCTCAGATCAAATTCTCTTCAATGGTACCTGAATTGCAGTATCCAAGGACGGATACTCTACAGTGTTCTGATTGTGGTGTTCCAGCTTTGTACATTTTTGGCTGGGTTGGCACCAAGTATCAACTGAGCAGTGGCGGTCACGCGTGTTGGACCCTCACCAGCCTGATATTGCTAAACTATTAAGGATAGGCATCAATATCTTAGCAACCTCTTTAACACCTTGCACTGTCACAGAAACATATATGTGGAATGATTGCCACAACTAGATTATAACAGCTTGTGCGGTGATTTTGGTATCAGTATCTTGGCTTTAAAATGACACCAGTATGATATTAATAATTTTATTTAAATAGTGTCAACATATTCCGCAGCACTTTACAGTTATTGGCTCTAGATGGAGAATTTCAGGAGCAAGATGAAAAGTTTTACTTTATGGGTCTGTGTAGTGAAGAAATGGGAGAAGGGAATGACAAGTTAGAGCTGATGGGAAAAGTGCCACCTAATTGTCGCTAAATAATCTCCCCGGAAGCTAACCAGGCCAGACTTCATGGGAGACATTCACCAGAATTGTGCCTTGAAAATACTCAGGCTTGTCCATTTTGTGCTTTCACCACTTTTATAAAAAGTATGCGCAGCTTAGCTTGCTCAGTTTCTGCATGAACGGGCTGAGATTTAACAAATTTATTATGAAGCCTGTGCCTCTAAGAGATTACTCCAGTGAATTTTTCCTTAGAACTGTTGTTAAGATGTGACCCCAAGATTGAAAAAATTTACTAGAATCTGGATCAGAGAGATTTTTGGTCTGTTCTTTTCTGGCGAATACTTGAAGATATATCTATGTAGATGTAAGCGGTATGTCTGAACTCTGCACATCTTGAACTTTTATTTTTCGTTGGAGTTGTTTGGCCAATGTTCTGCTTGAGTTAGTCTTTTAGCTACAAACATAAATGTTTTTGCAAGTTTTACAGAACATCACGCTAATACGAAACATCCACAGTATTTATGTACCTATTCCTTTTATTCAATCCCATAAACTAGTCCAACTACACTGCTCAAAAAAATAAAGGGAACACTTAAACAACAGAATATAACTTCAAGTAAATCAAAGTTCTGTGAAATCGAACTGTTCACTTAGGAAGCAACACTGATTGACAATCAATTTCACATGCTGTCATGCAAATAGAATAGACAATAGATGGAAATTATTGGCAATTATCAAGACACCCTCAATAAAGGAGTGGTTCTACAGGTGGGGACCACAGACCACATCTCAGTACCAATGCTTTCTGGCTGATGTTTTGGTCACTTTTGAATGTTTTGAATGTTGGTTGTGCTTTCACACTCGTGATAGCATGAGACGGACTCTACAAACCACAGAGTTGCTCAGGTAGTGCAGTTCATCCAGGATGGCACATCAATGCGAGCTGTGGCAAGAAGGTTTGCTGTGTCTGTCATCGTAGTGTCCAGAGGCTGGAGGTGCTACCAGGAGACAGGCCAGTACACCAGGACACGTGGAGGGGGCCGTAGGAGGGCAACAACCCAGCAGCAGGACCGCTACCTCCACCTTTGTACAAGGAGGAACAGGAGGAGCACTGCCAGAGCCCTGCAAAATGACCTCCAGCAGGCCACAAATGTGCATGTGTCTGCACAAACGCTTAGAAACCGACTCCATGAGGGTGGTATGAGGGCCCGACGTCCACAGATGGGGGTTGTGCTCACAGCCCAACACCGTGCAGGACGCTTTGCATTTGCCCCAGAGCACCATGATTGGCAAAGTCGCCACTGGCGCCCTGTGCTCTTCACAGATGAAAGCAGGTTCACACTGAGCACATGTGACAGAGTCTGGAGATGCCGTGGAGAGCGATCTGCTGCTTGCAACATCCTTCAACATGACCGGTTTGGCAGTGGGTCAGTAATGGTGTGGGGTGGCATTTCTTTGGAGGGCCGCACAGCCCTCCATGTCCTCGCCAGAGGTAGCCTGACTGCCATTAGGTACCGAGGTGAGATCCTCAGACCCCTTGTGAGACCATATGCTGTTGCGATTGGCCCTGGGTTCCTCCTAATGCAGGACAATGCCAAATCTCATGTGGCTTATGTCAGCAGTTCTTGCAAGATGAAGGCATTGAAGCTATGGATTGGCCCCCCTGTCCCCAGACCTGAATCCAATTGAGCACATCTGGGACATCATGTCTCGCTCCATCCACCAACGTCACGTTGCACCACAGACTGTCCAGGAGTTGGAGGATGCTTTAGTCCAAGTCTGGGAGGAGATCCCACAGGAGACCTTCTGCAACCTCATCAGAAGCATGCCCAAGCGTTGTAGGGAGGTCATACAGGCACGTGGAGGCCACACACAATACTGAGCCTCATTTTGACTTGTTTTAAGGACATTACATCAAAGTTGGATCAGCCTGTAGTGTGTTTTTCCACTTTAATTTTGGGGGTGACTCCAAATCCAGGCCTCCATTGGTTAATAAATTTGATTTCCATTGATGATTTTTGTGTGATTTTGTTGTCAGCACATTCAACTTTGTACAGAACAAAGTATTCAATGAGAATATTTCATTCATTCAGATCTAGTATGTGTTATTTGAGTGTTCCCTTTATTTTTTTGAGCAGTGTATATGTGGACAATAGGGAAGACAATTGTGTTGCATTGAAGATTGGAAAAAGAAATAATTCTCTCTCTTAACTGCAGTATTTTAATAATGTGTACAGTGTTCAGATCTTATGGTATCAGCAATATTGAGTAATATATTTGCAGTTATAGCCAAGCAAATTAACAGGGGAAAACACTTACTTTCTGGCTTAGAAAAACCTATTACATAATTATATTGAATATTTCACATTGAATGATACATTGATATATTTCTTGTAGTTTGAAGAGTCTGAAAAGGAGACAAAAAAGTAACTATTGGGAAAAAGTATTTAAAACAACAAAGTCATTGCCCTTTGAAATGTGACTTAAAGGGTTTGTTTGCAGCTTCGTCGTAGGCCGGAAGTAAACAGTGTAATGAGTCGGAAGAGCACAGCTCCCACTTCACTAAGAGCTGAGCTTCATGTGTGGGAACGGCCATTTCAAAGTCTACGGAGCTGTGCTATTTTAGCACAAATTCCTGCTTAAATTCAGCTAGAGCTACTAATTGGTAATTGGTTGGCTGGGCCAAACTGGCAATTCTGGCAATTGCCAGATGGGCTGGTACCTACATTGGATCGCTCTGTCACTTGGTGTCTCCTGGTATCTTCTGCTGCGCAGGGATCAGTGGATCAGCGCAGCTGCACCGGCGATATGTCCACCCCTGCCATTACTGATCCCTGTGGCACCCCACTGTTAACTGTGACCCAATCTGAGTGTATTCCATTAATAACCACTTTCTGTTTCCTATCACTGAGCCAGTTGTTAACCCAGTTACACATATTTTCCGCTGGCCCCTTTGCTCTCATTTTATGTACCAACTTTTTCTGTGGCACCCTATCAAACTTACCAGCCTATAAATTCCAGGCTCAGATGTTGTCCCCTTCTTAAATATTGGTACCACATTTGCTATTAGGCTGTAATGCTGGTGGGTGAATGTAACGCTAGTGGATGTGGACCTACTGAGCCACGGGCGGGCTTACCCTGGAGGGGCGTGACTAGGTGTCTGCTCAGTCTTCATTAGAGCCTCTGTTGGTGAGGATAGGCTTGGCTGCCATTAGATACCAGGTACCATTCCAGGGTAGTCCCCGGGACTGCAGCAGCAGACCAGAGGGTCAAAGGCATGGGTACCCGGTACAGGAGGGTGAAGACAAGGACGAGGTCAGACGGTCTGAGGTCGGGACAGGCAGCACTGGTTCAGGATAGAGACAGTGACATGCTGCAGATTTCAAAAACTCAATGCATTTCAAATTTAGTGTTAAAAAAGGCACAAGGGCATGAGATTTACATACATGTTAGAAGCAAAAACATGCAGTAATTTACTATCCGTTTTTTAGAGAGGAAGTTGTGACTTCCTTTCTCTATTTTTGCACAATAAAGTATGACTTTTAATAGAAGATTCTGATGCTGGATCACTGTTTTTTGCTTCTGCCTACATCTTTTCGCATTACAAGTCTCCGTGCATGGATCTTATGGGTGAGCTTACATTTTTTTCCTTTTTGATTATATGCATGACATCTACTTTGCTGGAACTGTAAAATGCTGTAATATGTTTTTTTGCATGAAAATATGCAGCAGGACCTAGCCTAAATGAGTGCATCTCAACCTCAGATGCAGTAGCTGGTTGTAAGTGAGGTGAGGATAGGGAGGCGGTTATCTTAGAAGGGATCATATGCTGCACAGTCTTTCCTGGGGAGGGTGAGGAAAGTACAGATTGTTTGTTTTTAAAATGGCAACCGGGGGATTTTGAAACTGGAAAACTCCTTTAACGCTTGCAACCTCTGCTGCTTCACTGTAACTCAAACTGTCAAATCAGTCAGTAAGGATCTAGAGCACTTGTACATGGCAATATTTTGCATCAGTGTTTATTAAGAGACGCCAGGAATGAATCCAAAACACAGAAGAGGTGAAAGTGATTCAGTTACTATTTTTCTCTGTATTTGTTCCCCTCTGGTGTTTAGCTTACAAATACTGATGTAAATTACTGCTCAAAATACTCACTGTGTGAATGAGGCAAGGAAGCTGCTTGTAATACTGAAATATAAGTCCTTATTCCAAGGATGAGTGAACACTTGCAGGTGCTGTGCTGTAATGCTTGTCTTCTCTGCTCCATCATATTCCCCAGAGCAGGGGCAACCCCTGGGGCAAAAGTACTGCCAGCAGATTCTAGATATATGACTCACTAATATGTGATGGACCCCGACTCCCAAACAAAATGAATCAGACAGAATCACACAGAATAACTACACAAAGCATTGCAATTAGGTGTCAAACGTTCTCAACTTAATTTAAATTTACATGACACCGAAAATAACACAACCCCTGACTCACGAAGAGTCACCCTCCAGCACTCAGGAGAGGAAAACCCCCATGTGGAGGAAACCTCAAGGGAACCATGGCTGGAGGACTGCCCTTCCCTTGGGCTTAGAGAGTTAGTGTCGATATATAACATATGTAACAGCAGAAGTTTACAATTTGCACATTTTACCAGATTTACAGAGAACGACATAACAAATATAGACTATAAATGTGATAAACTGGATGTGGGATAGATCTGACTGTGATATCTGTAACCACATTGATTACTATAACGAATTTGGTTGATCTGATTGCCCAGGTGGATCTGTCATTTCTCCCTTCCAGATCATTGGATACTTGGTTAAAAGGATTGTTTGTTAGGGATAACCCCTAAAAGGATGAAAGCCCCTCCCCCTCCCTGCTTCCCCTCCCAATTTGTCACCCATTAAAGTCATACATCCGTCCATGAACTCCTAAAGGAGAGCAGCTCTTTGTAGAGGATAACAGAAGGAAATCCTGTTCCGAAGACCCCCCTCTGAAACCTTCCCATGCCCAGGGGGCGTCTTTAGCAGACAACCCCTTTCACTGCTAGAACCTCCAAATTACACCAAGGTCGGCACATTACGTGGGGTTGGCAAGCTCAAGGTCCTCAGGCGCATCAGTAATGACGCTGATCGTGGCATCTCGCCCTTCTTTTATGGAATCTTCTTTTATGGAATCTTCTTTGTGACCTCATAACAGTTGTCATAGTTACTACAGTGGCTATTACTGATGCAGGGCCCAAGTGTTAAGCCTTTCATCATTGGTAATTCGCTTTCATTATAAAGGCAATTTACTGCACTTGTTACCAAGCAGGCGCTTTATCATTATGGCTTCCCTTAGGCACCATAAGAAATACAGATTACAGATTAAACGTGCAAGTGTTTCAGGAGTGTTTTGCACTTTTAGATGCAGACATTGGGCTTATAACTAGCACTTTATAAGGAAAAAATTAAGAGGAAATAACTTGTAAAATAATATTATAGGGAATTGCATTTCAAGCATTTTCCTAATGTTCATTCTACATCGTTATATTGGTTGAAAAAAGACCTAGGACCATAAAGTTCAAACTATCTTGAAAGTTATCCATTTTCTATTACTAGATTATTTATAACTCACAATGTTATGTTTTGTTAAAAAAGTATCCAGACCTTTTTTAAATGCTTCTATAGTGTCTTCCATTACTACCTCTTGTGGTTGTCATTCCACAGTCTGACTGCTCTAACTGTAAAGAATCCTTTCTTATTTAGCTGCCAGAATTGACTTTCCTCCACGTGTAACAAATATTCCATTATCCTTTGTAAGGTCCTGGAAAGTGATAAGTCATGTGCCAGTAATATGCATTGACCACATATGTCTTGATACATATAATTGGGATGTTGTAATAATGTAATAATCTAGTTTCTGCCTTTTAACTGGCTCTAAATTCCAAAAATCTTTTTTAAAATGAGGAGCCCAAATTGGATCCCATATCCAAGATGTGGCCTTACAAGGGGTTTATAGAGGGGTAATAATACATTTGGATCACAGGATTTTATCTTTCTTTTTATACACCCTAAAATCTTGTTTGCTTTTGCAGCTGCTGCCTGACCTTGAGTACTGCTCTTCACCTTACTTGTAGCTAGAATACCAAAGTCCTTTTTCTGTTCTGTAATCTCTAATATATTTACATTTAATCTATATGCAGCAATACGATTACTCCTGTTTCGGAGCATTACGCTACGTTTATTAACATTAAACTGAATTTGCCATGTGTATGCCCTTACAGGAATCTTTCCAGATCCTTTTGTAATATTATAATGTCAGAGGTTAATAATCAATATATGCAGGTGCCTTGATCCATTGGAAAATGTAGGGATATCCAGCCATTTTTTGGATAAAATGTTTTAAAAAATGTATTAGTGTAATTGAATAAAAATAGAACATTTTGGAAAAGGTCTCACATTTTTTCTATAGTACTTGGAATGTTCTGTTTTTATTGAATTCTACTAATAAAATAGTTTTTAAATTTTTTTTTATCCAAAAAACGGCTGCATATCCCTATCTTATCCTATTGCTCCACCAAGTAGGAGTGTTTTTTCATCCGAGCTGAGGATTCGCTGGTTAGTTCAACGTGGGTGAGCTGGATGACCCTCTCTTATTTATTGCCTTGATCCATTACTCTTAGATTCAGAACAGCTACAGAGTTAAAATAATTTTACTTAAAGGGAATCTGTCTGCAGTTTTTTGCTATTTCATCTGAGAGCAGCATAATGTAGGAAAAGAGATCCTGAATCCTATGATGTATCACTTAGTTTACTGGGTGCAACCATTCTGACACAATCAGAGTTTTTAGATTTAGCAATGCAGCAGAGCTGAGAAAGCTGGCCCCACCCACACCATAGCTAACCCCGCCCACACCAGGCTCTCATGTACTTAGCTATAGACAGGTACTTATCACAGAAGGGGGCAGAGTCGGACCAGGGCTCACAAGAAGAGCTAGACACAGGTAATTAAAGCTTCAGTCTAAGTAAACAACAGCACACAGCCGGACATGTGACACATTGCTGAGTTCAGTGTTTTAACTCCTACCTCATGGTGTCCTCAGATACCAGAGCAAAAACCTGCTGACAGATACCCTTTAATGCTTACATCTCTCCCGTTTACTGCCGCCCACACTGCCCAAACAGATTATTAAGTGTCTCATGTGGAAGTGTGGGGCACAGGGAAGAAAATATAAAGAGGGGTTATGATCATTCATAAATTGCTTTCATAGGTTTGATCTCCAGGATTAGCAGGGATTTGGGGTGTAAAAATAACAAATAAAGAGTAAAACATAAAAGCAAACAGAAATAGGGCTGTGACCCAAAGTGGTAGGTGAGGCTGGCTAGCCCCATATTATACGAGGTCACAACTAGGTTTCGCCTGAGGAGGGCAGCACTAATTAGTCCTCAGAGGCACATAACCCTGAAATATGCAGTGATTATACACTACCCATTATAAAAGTGTCTAATGTGCTACTTACTGTCATGTTTTAGCTAAGATACAAGACATACGTATAAGGAGAAATGAAAAAGGTAATGAGGGATGACATATAAATATACTGATGAATTGTATATAACATAAAATATAATCAAAAAAGAAACGGAAGAATGGTTGCATATCTATTCTTAGACATATTGTAACCATTCTTTTAAAAAAGATTCTAATGGCCTCTAGAATGAGCAAGTCCAAACAGTGAGGAGAGAAGACCATGTGATGGCCCAAGGACAGAAGATGCAAGACTCCCTAATGTAAGGCCATGTTCACATGTGCAGTAATCATCAGTTAGAATGGGTCCAGCAGCAAGCCGTTAACAAAAAAGATATACAGACGCAACTGTTTTATCCGGCTAAAAAAAATGGCTTTAACTGGATCCGTTTTTTTAACAATGAAATCTATGGAACACTGATCAGTTAAAGTGTCCGGCCCCTGTGTACCGAAATCTCATTAGAAGAAAACGTCACATGGTGACTTCATCAAAGATATCAATGTAATCAGTATTACGGCTCCATCACAGCCATGTCTTTACTTGCTGACAGGTTCTCTTTAAGGTGCATTTACCCTGGCTGACCACAGCCAATAAAGGGGTTTTTCACCCCAAAGGAAACTTTCAACAAGCAGTACAGCTTATGGAATAACTGACAGTGTGCAATATATACAATGTTAGGATCCGGCTCTGCTTGTCGGTTGGAGTGGTTGTCACCTCACTGCAGGAATGTGATTTACGCTAAATTGTGGTCACGTTCTGACCAGATTGTCATCTGAGTGAAGATGATGAGAATCTATTTAGAGCGTAAGTGCAACTGTGGAAACCCTACTTGCAGATACATGACAAAGCGGAGGATAGTCGTTATAACGGCTGCAGTTGGCCGGTGTAAATGCACCTTTCTCCTGATAATTGTTGAAGCCATTATCTAGTAAAGATAACAGCCCATAGTCTGCAATGTGTACTGGTAATGAAGTGGTGCAGGTATGTGCACACGATAAGTATTTGCTGCAGACATTTCTGCACCAAAAACGTGTCTCTTGGCAGGAAAATCGCTTTGATATTGCTGCCATTTTCATGAGATTTTTTCCTGTTCTTTATAATGGGTGAAAAACGCTGCAAAAATGCTGAAAGAATAGATGCTGCAGACATGAAACTGCTTCAAATCTGCAAGGAAAAAATAAGCTGCTTTTACATGAGATTTCAGACATCTCATTCACTTTTCTAGTACTATCAAACAGCAATTTTGGGATCATGTACGTCCCTCCAGTTGAAAGAAATTAACATTTTCCTGGAGGGAAATTTATATTCAACATTATGTCAGTTCAGTTTTGTCTGTTGATGATAAAGTGCAGTTTACAGCAATTTTTATTTAAAAAATGTGACATAAACCCAAATCAGCCATAACCCACAAGTGCACAAAAATATTTCACATTCACCACTCACCGTTGGGGCCTGTACGCTCTTACTTATATTTTTCATATAAAAAACACTTATTTTTATATATACACATTAAAGTGAAGACTAGTGTTGATCGAGTATGTATCATTAACCCTTTCCGGTGAGCACACTCGGGTGCTTGCCGAGTATTTTGGCGTACTCGGCGTTTCATTCACTGTCACCTCGTCTGCAAGTGTCATGGCAATCTCAGCATGTGTCACATCTATCCAACAGCCGTGACACATGCCGCCGCGACGACAGTAAAAGAAATGCAGAGCACGCCAAAATACTTGGCGAGCACCAGAGCGTGCTTGCCAAAAGTGTTAATGAGACATACTCGCTCATCACTGTTAATGATACATACTCGATCAACACTAGTGAAGACCCTCCACAACATTTTTAATGAATGTTCAACTCACATATATCCTATGTATTTTGGCTCTCTTAGTTAAGAAGACCACAGTCTCGATTCATCAAAGCGTTTATGCCAGAATTATGACTTTAAAAGTTTTCAAAAGTCGCACAATTTTGGCACAACATGAGGCTGTTCTAAAATTTTGAAACTTTTGGTGTTGTCATGCCATTTTTGTCCAGCTCTAACAAAGTGAGCAGGGCTGTGGTCATCAATTTCATGACAAGTGGCAGCGTTCCTTATGCCACAAATCTTACTCCAGACTCCATCACTCCTGCTCATCAAGACTAAAGGAAAAAACACTGGTCTTGAAGAATCAGGACCCAAACCTTTTAGAAGATCATTTTTTGCCATGGTCTCACCTGTTATCCATAAAAGACAAGCAAATCTAAAGCAAGCACGTGGTTATCAAAGCAGGTAAGAACATAATGTTATTCAAATGTATTATATATTATCAGTGAAAAGTGTTCCTGGTATTGCACGCCTTTTAGGATTTATACAACTAAATATTGAAGTGCGCTATTTCACTCAGTGCTAAATGAAATGAAATATATGCTTGTTACTGTGGCTGAACCTATTTAATAGTCACAATGAACTATTCAGTAGATGTGCCAATGCTATATTTTTGTTGGCTTTCGAAGTCATGACTATGTAAGATTGAAAATCTATCACTTAATTTCTTCAGTCTTGATCCGCACCCTTCACTTGGATTTCTCCAGTGTTTTGCTGGATAAAAAAAAATGTGTTTTCATTGCTAATCTCAAGAATCATCCTCAAAGTATGTGCTCATTTTTAGGAAGAAGGATCATCAGTGAGCACAGGCGAAAATCTTCAACTCTTGTCAAGAAGAATATACATTTATACAGCTTCATGTGTTTAGACAAGATCTATTTGTTCAGCTTTAATATTTGCATTGAAGCTGCAGAGCTCCATTATTGTAGAATAGTATTAATGTATATGATAGCACTTGACAAACGATAATCCCATAATGAGCAATGCCATTATCACTGTTCTTCTCTCGCTTACATGCTGCCATATGAAGAAAGGTTGTGTATCACAGTTTAGGTATCATGACTTGTCTATACAAGTACATGGAAACATAAGACCACAGATGGTAACATTTTATGATTTTTCTGTATTCAGTGTATCAAACATAGTCCTATTTTTAATTAATATAATGTTTCGAGGTGTTAAAGTAGAGGCATATTTTGCATCAGTTACTTTTTTATTAGAACAGGCTGCTATGCAAATAACCTTAGCTAATAAAAATATTGGTATCTACATTGTAGCAAAGTCAGGTAGGCTGGGGTCAAAGTCAGGTAGGCTGAGGGAAGCTGACCAGAGTGGATTGTATTGGAGGTGGAAAAAGAGACCAGTCAGAATCCCTCTCTGAGAAGAGTCTACACAGGCCGTGTGCACCAAACTCCAAGTATCAGTGGTTGCTATGACAATAGCCATTGTGTTTGACCAAACTGGGACTAGCTCATCCGTTTAAGATAGCCAGGGTCTGTTCTGTTTAGTTAACACCTGGAAATGGCTAGGGACTTTGTGTATATGGTTTTGTTTTGATATTGTGCAACCAGACCAGTGGAAATAAATGTCACGTTGTTTAGACCCATGTATCCTGTGCCTGTACCATAGCTACCTAATGCCTACCTGAGAGTGTGAATCCTTCACTATGTATATTAGTTCTCGCGTAGTTATGAAGCTTTAATGGTAGGGAGCAAAAAATAAAAGACAAAGCTATTTTGCACACAGTCTTCCTTATGAATACTCTACGCTTTTATGTGTAAAGCTCCTTCGCAGCCTATGTGTCTGTCTATCCCCTCTTTAGCTGGATCTTGCACTTAAGCTGTTCTGTTACAAAAAAGGCACAATAACTCTAGGGTAGAACAATGACCCCAAGATTTTTCTCTCTGAATAGAATCCAAGAATTATAAAGGTTATTGTTACCTTCGGAGCATTTTATTTTTACTGAAATGCCTAAAAATAATCTTTTTTTTTTTACAAATTTTCAATGGTTTGGCTTGTGCAGCTTTTATTTATCACAATACTTAGCAAGCTACAGAATGCTGCTCACAGTAAAACTGTAAGATTATCTGTCTGAAAGCTCAACTCACTTTTCTCTATTGAATGATCTTGTAAGCTGATATATGATTAAATCAAGGTGCAAATTTTTATTTTTTCGTAAATCAGCTTAAAGGATGTTTCAGGAGAGGAGAGTGAGGAGCTAGAGACCGAACATATTAGACAGTTAATCTGACGTACTCACTGTGAATGACATTCTATGTACTGTGATACAGTATGTCAAAGCTGAAAAAACGAAAACATTTTAATGCAATTTAACTAAAATATTTTTGAACAAAATATAATGCAAAACAGTTCCCCAAAGATGTCCATGCTTTTTTTTTTAATTGTTCACATGATCAATACTATAGCTGTCACATCTCCACGTGGACCTGCTGTTGTGATGGCTTCTGCTGTTACCAGGCATTGTCCTATTCATTCTGTGGGAGGCACTGGTGATGGAGGAGACCAGAAACTCTGGGCAGTGTAGGCATTGTCCAGCTGCAGAGGCTAGAGTGACTGGGACCTGTAGTGCCATCCAGTCTGTCAGTATGGCTGTGTGTGGTGTCCAACTGGAGTGATTAGCTCCTTGCTGTGTCCAATGGCACAGCACCACACCCTACTAAAGCTTCCAGCTTATTGCTAGCAGTGGACAGATTTACTGTCTCTGGGGCACTTCTGCTGTTGAGCTTCTATTTAGCTTGTTTTACACTTATTCTCCTCTTGGTCCGTTTACTGGTAAACCTTCTGGTTTATGACTCTGTCCCTTGTCTTCACTCCTGGTACTGACCCACCAACTTGGCCATTCCTGTTAACCTGCTCCACTGGCCAGCAGCTACTCTTAGGACTCAACCCAGCTCCTCTGTGTAAGTCCACTTTCCTGTCCAAAGGTTGAATGGTGAAGGCCAGGGCTTCCATGGGACCTGATAGAGTAGCTATTGTAAAGCCTTTCCGTAGAACCCCTATTTTGAACTGCTAGCCGACCACGGACTAATTCTCAGTACAATAACTGTATATACTGCAGTTTATTGTTCCTCCACTTGCATTAGAGTCCATTTTTCCATTCTAGACTGTGGATGGCCTACATTTTTATTGATCTGAACATTTGGTAACAGAAAATTCGGATATTGACTTGACTGCTAAGATTTTATGTTTGGCTTAAAGACCAATACATTACAAGCTAGTTCACACAGATCTTTGTAAGTTTCAAGTATGGAAAAGAAGAGGATGTTTAGAAAAGGAAAGATTTCCTTTTGCCTTCTTCTAGAAACCAGTGCCTAAACAAAATACTGAAAGGATTACAAATCTGAAATGTGCTTGTGTCATCTAGTCCAGACATATTAAACAAATTCATGTTTTTCCTGAATTAACTTAAAAACATGGAAACTTGGCGGAACAATAGGGCAAGTTTCCTCCACAATAAAGCAGCAACAACCTACTTTTAGGCTTCTTGATTATGTGCTCAACTGCAAACTAAAAGATTTACTCTCTTGTGGGCACAATGAGACTTTGTATTTAATAACCACCATCTGTAGACAGAAATTCTCCTACAATTGAGACTGGATGACCCCCGTGCCCGCAACAAGTTTTGTCTTATTCATCTTTATTTCAGATGAATGCACATTATTCATGCAATATACTGTACTCGGGTGAAAAAATACACATTTTTTACAATGCAGCCTCCACACTAAATAGTTAACACTGTAACTTTTGGCACAGATGAATGTCTTTATTTCCTTAGTCAGATTCTTGCAAGGTGCCTTATGGCTCAACAAATCAGCCAAATTCAACCTTACACACAGGCAGCTGCATCTGGACCACTCTTCTTGTATGGCAAGGCAATACTGCTGCAAATATTAGAATAAGTAATTACAGGGCAGATCAATCCTAGTGGAAGCTTTCCTCATTCATAAACAGATTGAAAGAATAATGTTGTGTGGCACATTATCTAGATTGCTGCATGTAATTGGATGCTGCTCTCATCTGCTTTGGTCTAAAGTTCTAAAAGCGGATGACCCTTCTTCACTGGTTTATTCGAAAAATACAAATGATCCTGTGTAGAAAACTGCAAGGACATAAATCTACAGCAGTCCATTTCACAGGCCATTTGCCTTAAGATAAAAAATGACTTGTAAATAAAAGTCCTTGACTTGTGTCCTTCCATAAAGACAGGGTTGCCTTAACTTACCAAGACATTCATTGCCTTTTAACTAATAGCCATGGAGATGATAATTTAGTTATAATTCAATTATTTAAAGGGAACCTGTCACCAGGTTTGACTGATATGAGATACGGCCATCACCTTTCAGCCATGATATACAGCATTATATAATGTATATAAGGCCTTGATCCGACCTGGAAGACAAGAAAAAGAGCTTTTATTATACTCACCTGGGGTCCAGTCCTAGGGGTGTGGCTCATCTTGGTCCAGCGCTTCCCTTCTTCTTGAGATGCCGTCCTCCTTCTTGCTTCGTGTGGATGACGCGTCCTGTACGTCAATGGAACTTAGGGAGTTAAAGAGAACCTGTCACCTGATCAAAAGTCTCTAGTTTTTGCTGTTATTTTTTTCTCGCTGCTCGCTTAGCATTCCGTCATTTATTTATTTTTTTAATCTGCCATGCGGTTCCAGAGACATGAGCCTTTTGATTTCATGCAATTTTTTTATGATCTTTACCAAGGAGGCATGACTAGCAGGGTATCAATGCAACCAGCCTAAAGACATGCCTCCAGAAAATCTTGTGAGCCACATCCGCTGGGTAAAGACCACAACGATTAGCAC
This sequence comes from Phyllobates terribilis, assembly GCF_046119375.1. Taxonomy (NCBI): domain Eukaryota; kingdom Metazoa; phylum Chordata; class Amphibia; order Anura; family Dendrobatidae; genus Phyllobates; species Phyllobates terribilis. The sequence continues at coordinate 536,153,147 of NW_027362764.1, forward strand.
TGAATAAAAAAGTCCTCTTCTCTGACCCTATAATGATCTATTGTCATGTGTGACAAATTAAAGGGAACCTGTAACCTTGAAAATGCCGTCCAATCTGCAGGCATCATGTTATAAAACGGGGGGAGTTGAGCAAAATTGATATATAATTTTGTGAGAAAAGATTCAGTAGAACCTGTATTTTCATCATTTAATCCTCTGCTCTTTCTATGATCTTCAGTCCAGTGGGCGGTCCTAACAGTGATTGACAGCTATCAAGTGTCATTAAAAAAGGAAGTAGCAAAAAAAAATAAAGCAATTAGATAGCGAAGTGAGGGAAGGATAGGGAATTTTAGATTAAATTATAGTAGAAAAAAAGATTAGATTGTGACAAATAAATAGAAAGGAGTTTAGGATGAAAATAGAATTTCATTTTGGACTTCCCCTTTAAACAATGCGTACCCATCCTATATTATATAGCGTCCTCTTGTTATATATAGCGTTGAATGAAATAGGGGTGGGAGAGAGGAAATTATAATGAATAGAGAGTGGGGGTGGGAGCGAGGAAATTATAATGAATTGAGGGTGGGGGTGGAAGAGAGGACATCATATTATAATGAATTGAGGGTGGTAGGTAGGAGAGACGGCATTATATTATAATGAATTGAGGGTGGGGTGGGAGAGGACATTATATTGAATTGAGGATGGGGGTGGGAGAGAGGACATGACATTATGAAGTGGGGGAGGGGAGCATGTAAATATAATGAATTGGAGGGGCTTGTAATTACAATGAATTGGGGGAGCTAGTCCGTGCTGTACTGAGTATGCGTCAGTTGTCAACTCCGGTGGATGCTCAGTAGAATTCCTCTCACTGTGCAATACACACAGTGACAGTGCGCTCTCTCACTGACTCTGAACAGAAGTGACGTCACATCCTTGGGCAGAGGTGGTCTCTGCTCACTTGTTCTTTACTTACACTGTGCACTTTGTTGACGGCTTGTCACTTATTATTAGAGCCGGTGAGAGAGTGCCCTGTCACTGTGCCATGAAAAGAACAGTGCACAGTGACAGGAATCTACTATGCATATGTCGGAATGGAAAACTGACGCATGCTCAGAAGTACAGCAAGTAGTCAAGCCCCTGAAACGGAGGTCACTGATGCATGCACTGGGATTCTCAAACAAAGCATCATTAAAAAAGGAAATAGCAGAAAAAAATAAAGCAATTAGATAACGAAGTGAGGGAATCCTAGGGAATTTTTAATTAAAGTATAGTAGAAAAAAGATTAGATTATGACAAATAAATAGATAGGAGTTTAGGATGAAAATAGAATTTAGTTTTAGACTTCCCCTTTAAACAATGCGCACCCGTCCTATATTATATAGCATCCTCTTGTTATATATAGCGTTGTTTCTTATTACATACTATCCGCTATTATATATAGTGCTATGTTATTTATTAAACTGTACATAAGGGAAAAAAACAGTCTGTGTCATTTTGCATCTATAGATGTCAACCAGAGCCGCTGTGTGTTAATCGTCACCTATCACATGGTCTATCAAAGGTGATCATGTGACATGGGTGCTGTGGGGGCCCATGCTCTCTAACCTGCCCGGGGCCCTGGCTACTCTTAATTCGCCCCTGGTAACACTATTAAACATTTAAAGCGTAACTTAAATTTTGGTCGATTTTTTTCATATGTTTTAGGCTATTTCATACTGAGTAGATCAGTGGGGTCTGAGTCCTGAGACCACCACCAATTGCTCAAAAGACCTCTTAGAAGTGTGAAGCTTAAGAGACAGAAGCCTTTGACTTTCTACTGCATCTGTACTCCGCTATGTAAGTTTGCTCTTGTCTACTGAACTGCGCACTTTTAATACATCTTTTCAGTGATTGGTGGGGTCTCAGGACTGGGTACCCCACCAATTTGCTCAGAATTAAGGTTTTTAAAGCATAAAAAAATCTTTCAAAAGTTTAGTAACTCTGTAAGGTTTATTTATACTGGCCGATAATCAGGTAAAGATTATCTATCTAATAGGCTGCCAAGCACCCAATGTATGAGCAAAACATTAGGTTTTCCGTTGAAATAATTTTTTAGCTTGCTTAACCCTGCTGTACTGTTTTGGGTCTATTTGACCCGAAAAAAAGTTTATGAAGCTGCAGATTATTTATTATGAGGATCTGCAAATCACGGATCGGCAAGTTTGTTTATGGACAGGTGTTGTTATTATGAGTGTTGTTTTTTTATTATTTTAACTCTTTCTGTATGAAATAATAATTGTTACATATCTACTGTTTGGGTCAATATGACCCGATAGTGCTTTCTACAGACCTTCTGCCATATTTTCAGTCACATAGTATCATTGTGGATTATTTTTGGCACATACTATTGTTTATCGATTTCGCCAGTTCCTGCACTCGATACATTTGCAAGTTACTGCAGATGGATGAGCTGTGAGTACAGGTCTGTGCAGGTCTGTTTCGCTGTAGTATATAATCTCTTATTGTTGCTACACTGGTTAGTGTTTGTTGCGATTTTATTATTATTATTATTGTTGTTTATTTATATAGTCCTGTTTTATTCCACAACACTGCTCTAACCCCGTGAAAGTCGTAAGTGTCCATTATTTGGAAGATTAGATAAAAATGTGGGGAAGATGTCTATTGAGTGAAGCTGAATTGTAAAAGTTTGCCAATGCCTCAGATTCTGAAGAAGATATCCAACTGGAGAAAGTGTCTGAAGATGAGGACCACATAAGTAACGGGAAAGTGATTACGAGAATTCTGATTGTGAAGTTGAATCTGATGATACATGATACCGAGACAACTAGTCCGATGCAAGAAATTCAGTCTGAAAACAAAAATGTAATTTGGAGCTTGCAGTCTTCTGCCCAGGCAAGAAAATTGTCCTCTGCTAACATCAGATAATTCCCTAATAACTAGCTGCTATTAGAGAAGTTTGGGATAAATGGATAGAGATTCTTCCAAAATCATACAATACTGGTGAGAATGTCACTGTGGATGAACAACTTGTGGCATTCCAAGGTAGGTGCCCGTTCACACAATATATTCCGAGTAAGCCGGCAAAGTACGGCATCAAGATATGGACACTTTGTGACAGCAGCAGTTCATACACTCTAAACACTCAGGTATATACAGTACAGACCAAAAGTTTGGACACACATTCTCATTTATAGATTTCTCTGTATTTTCAGGACTATGAAAATAGTGCATTCACACTGGAGGCATCAAAACTATGAATTAACACATGTGGAATTATATACTTAACAAAAAAGTGTGAAACAACTGAAAATATGTCTTATATTCTAGGTTCTTCAAAGTAGCAACCTTTTGCTTTGATGACTGCATTGCACACTCTTGGCATTCTCTTGATGAGCTTCAAGAGGTAGTCACCGGAAATGGTCTTCCAACAATCTTGAAGGAGTTCCCAGAGATGCTTAGCACTTGTTGGCCCTTTTGCCTTCACTCTGCGGTCCAGCTCACCCCAAACCATCTCGATTGGGTTCATGTCTGGTGACTGTGGAGCCCAGGTCATCTTGTGTAGCACCCCATCACTCTCCTTCTTGGTCAAATAGCCCTTACACAGCCTGGAGGTGTGTTTGGGGTCATTGTCCTGTTGAAAAATAAATGATGGTCCAACTAAACGCAAACCGGATGGAATAGCATGCCGCTGCAAGATGCTGTGGTAGCCATGCTGGTTCAGTATGCCTTCAATTTTGAATAAATCCCCAACAGTGTCACCAGCAAAGTACCCCCACACCATCACACCTCCTCCTCCATGCTTCACGGTGGGAACCAGGCATGTAGAGTCCATCCGTTCACCTTTTCTGCGTCGCACAAAGACACGGTGGTTGGAACCAAAGATCTCAAATTTGGACTCATCAGACCAAAGCACAGATTTCCACTGGTCTAATGTCCATTCCTTGTGTTCTTTAGCCCAAACAAGTCTCTTCTGCTTGTTGCCTGTCCTTAGCAGTGGTTTCCTAGCAGCTATTTTACCATGAAGGCCTGCTGCACAAAGTCTCCTCTTAACAGTTGTTGTAGAGATGTGTCTGCTGCTAGGACTCTGTGTGGCATTGACCTGGCCTCTAATCTGAGCTGCTGTTAACCTGCGATTTCTGAGGCTGGTGACTCGGATAAACTTATCCTCAGAAGCAGAGGTGACTCTTGGTCTTCCTTTCCTGGGGCGGTCCTCATGTGAGCCAATTTCTTTGTAGTGCTTGATGGTTTTTGCAACTGCACTTGGGGACAGTTTCAAAGTTTTCCCAATTTTTTTGCACTCACTGACCTTCATTTCTTAAAGTAATGATGGCCACTCGTTTTTCTTTACTTAGCTGCTTTTTTCTTGCCATAATACAAATTCTAACAGTCTATTCAGTAGGACTATCAGCTGTGTATCCACCTGACTTCTGCACAACACAACTGATGGTCCCAACCCCATTTATAAGGCAAGAAATCCCACTTATTAAACCTGACAGGGCACACCTGTGAAGTGAAAACCATTTCCGGTGACTACCTCTTGAAGCTCATCAAGAGAATGCCAAGAGTGTGCAAAGCAGTCATCAAAGCAAAAGGTGGCTACTTTGAAGAACCTAGAATATAAGACATATTTTCAGTTGTTTCACATTTTTTTGTTAAGTATATAATTCCACATGTGTTAATTCATAGTTTTGATGCTTTCAATGTGAATGTACAATTTTCATAGTCATGAAAATACAGAAAAATCTTTAAATGAGAAGGTGTGTCCAAACTTTTGGTCTGTACTGTACAGGAAAAAAGCCTGGAGAAAAACCTGAAAAGAATCAGGATACGTGAGTAGTTTCAGTTTTGATGTATTGACTAAGAGGACAAAATGTGACATGTGACAACTTTTTTACAATCCAGCTGTTGCTAAAACGAAAACTTACAATGCTGGGAACTGTAAGAAAAAGCAAGCCTGAACTGTCGCAAGGTATCCTTGGTAAAAGAGGTGTACTTTACTGGAGATACGATAGTGGTTTCTTACATTCCCAAAAAAAACAAATAGGTCATTCCGATGAGCACGAAGCACAGTGACAGTGCAGTAAGTAGTGACAAAAAGCCACAGATGATATTAGATTATAATTCCACCAAAGGCGCAATTGATACAGTAGATCCACTAATAACTACACACACAAGCAGACGCAAAACCAATCGGTGGCCAATGGTTTTATTTTATAACACTCTTGCTGTATCTGCCTACAATGCAATTGTTTTATGGTGTGAAATAAACCCTGATTGACATACCAATATACTGCATAAACAAAAACTCTTTCTGGAAGAATTAGGAAAGTCACTTGTTATGACATCTATTTTCAGAAGAAAAGTAAAACCCCAAAGTGAAGGAGCTTCAGCCATAGTAAACCGTATCCAGCAGCATGCTCAACAACGCGAACCCATGACCTCCATCAGCACTGGAAAAAGCCTAAAGGGGAAAAGATGCAGCATTTGTGCATCTTTGTGTGATAAAACAAATATTACATGTTCTAGTTGTAGTAAATGTTTATGTAAAGCACATGTGAGTTATTTCTGTGCAGAACGTAAGAATGGCTGAATATAGCAATAATGGACCTGTGCAACCCTTTGCTTTATTTTCATTAGAAAACTGGAGTTTTTATTTTTCATTTGTTTTTGACCAACCATGTTCACATACAGTTAAATAATGCAACTGGTATTCAAATAATAATATGCTTAGAGTAGTTAAATGTCAAAAACAGACTTTATTAGGTCGGGTCATATTGACCCCAACAGTACAAGTGTATAATCAATACGAACAGAACAGCAGGGTTAAATATCATTATTCTGAGCAGCAGATCATCAGGTGTAAACATGTGCCGCCATGAAAATGCGCACAGAACGATCATATTAAAAATCGCTTAGTGCACATTAATGTGCGATCGGCCTAAACAGGCTATTAAACGACTGCTGTTAGGCTTCACATGACCAGCCGACGGTCATTTAAGTGCCAAGTTTAACTAGTGTAGATGCACCCATAGGTCCAGGTACCTTATAGGTGACATATTTTCCGATTGTACTTGCTCACATCCTTTTCCTCTTCATCTGCTCCTGATGTCGTCTGTGTAGACTTCCCTTTTCTCTGGTCTTCTGCAGCACATGCCGACAGACTGTTCTTAAATAAAATAAAAGTGTCATTATAATGCTGCCTGAATAAAAATAGGTGCCCCTGCTGTGCCCTAAATAAGCCCTATACTGTGTCCATGAATAAATAATAGCTCCACACTGTTTTCCCTGCACAAAAAATGACCCCCATACTATCCCTTTTATGGTACATGGCCTCCTCTCCCTTATATACTATAGCCACCATCACTACCCCATAAACAATGGCTGCCACACTGTTTTTTCTTATGAACAATAACTGTAAAATCACCCCCTTAACAACTATGGCCTATACACTATTCTTCCTACACACTGTACCTACTTTATGAACTCTAGCCTCCATACTGTCCACTTATTTAGTGCCCCTCCCAACAATGCCCCCTCTTCACACTGTGTCCCCTCTTCACACTGTACTCCCTCCATAGCATGCCTACACAATCTCCATCCTTTTGTATACTGCACCCCCACTTACCCTCCACACAGCCATCGCCCCATGTACCCACCACACACAGCCAGCACCTCATGTACCCACCACAAACAACCAGCACCCCATGTACCCCCTATATATAGCCTGCACCCCATGTACTCTCCATATCCAAAATGCACTTCCATATACAGCCTGCACTTCCCACATACAGCCTGCTCTTCATGTACCCCCATATGCAGCCTGCATTACCATATACAGCATGCACCCCTATATACAACAACTACACCCCCCACATACAGTCTGCACCCCATGTATCCCCCATATACAGTCTACACCCCCTCATATACAGCATTCACCCCTCTCATATACAATCTCCACTCCCTATACAGCCTGCAGCCCTATATACAACCTGCACCCCCATATACAGACTCCCCCCTAATATATAGCCTGCAATCCTGTATACAACCTAGACCCCCCATATTCAGCCTGCACCCCCATATATAACCTACAATGCCCCATATACGGCCTGCACCCCAATATACAGACTATATACTCATATACTGGCTGCACCCCCATATACAGACTGAACCCCCATATATAGACTGAACCCCTATATACAGACTGAACCCCTCATATACAGACTGAACCCCCCATAAACAGCCTGCACCCCATGTACAGACTGCACCCCTTTTACAAACTGTACCCCCATATACAGTCTACACCCCATATTCAGACTGCACGTCCATATACAGTCTGCACCAACATAAACAGTCTGCACCCACATATACAGAATGCACCCCCATATACAATCTGCACTCCATATACAGACTGCATCCCCTATATTCAGACTGCACCCCCATATACAGTCTGCACCCAAATATATAGGCTGCCCTCCATATCTAGTCTGCACCCACATATAGGCTGCCCTCCATATACAGTCTGCACCCACATATAGACTACACCCCCATGTACCCCTATATCCTGATTACCTGTCACCAGTAACCCATCTTCTTCAACTGTTGCTGCTTTCTGTGTTGCAAAGCATTGCTGTAAGTGAAATCTCTAGGATGGCAGCTCCTATATGGGTCACATGAGCATAAGATCATCACAGGTTCTTCACCCTTAGGGTATGTGCACACATTAAGTATTTGGATGCAGAAATTTCTGCACCATTTCTGCATCTCTTGGCAGGAAAAACGCAGCGGCAAAACGCGCATTTTTGATGCATTTTTTCACCTGTGTTTTTCTAGCATTTTTGGTAAGCAATGAAAGCTGTACAGATAGTTAAAGATGGATAATAGATAGAGATAATAGATATAGATAGATACAGACAGACAGACGTATAGACATGTAATTGCACAACCCCCCAACTTATTGTAAAATTGTACCCTGTGGAGCTTATTGGACAGCTTTTTATGATTAAATAAATAAATGAAAAAATGACGTGGCGTCCCCCTCATTTTTGATAATCTGCAAAGGTAAAGCAGACAGCTATAAGCTGATATTATGAGGCTGGGAAGGTCCCTGTTTATTGGGCCCTTACCAGCCTAAAAATACCAGTCCACAGCCGCCCCAGAAGTGGCGCATCATAATAGATGCACCAATTCTGGCGCTTCACCTTGGCTCTCCCCGATTGCCCTGGTGCGTTGGCAACAGGGGTAATGGGGATTGGGGTTGATGCCAGCTGTGATTTGTCCAAAATCACAGCTGACATCAAGCCCTGGTGTTAGTAATGGAGACGTGTCTATCAGACTCCCCCATTACTAACCCAGTAAGTAAAAAGAAAACACACACATAAAAATATTTAAATAAACACTCCCCCACACTTTCCCTGGTTCACCATTTTAATTAAAAAAAAATGTTCCCACGCAGGAACTTTATGGTTGTGCCACCCCCAACCTGCCACCTTAGACACCCGCCCTCGAGTGCCTAGTGTCAAATATGGCCCTAGTGTTAGGTAACAATCCTCATTGGTTTTTCCGTGTTGTGCACAGAAGCTCTAATCTCTGAATACCATTGTACTACAATAAACTTTAGTGCAGTTTAGATGGCAAGTGGGGTAAAGACTTTACAAAGATGTTTAGTCCCAATAATAGCCTGTTAAAACCTGTACAATGTGTAGATCACGCTGAACTTAATTTTATGTGATGAAACTACCATAAGACTAAGCAATTCCAGCTGGGAATCAGATGTTTGGTTTGGATTCAGTCCAAGTTTTAACTTGTTCTTTATAACCAGCTGTAAAAGCTTCATATGCAGAATAGGTCCTTTGCGAGTAAAAGTATGCCGTTTTTAAGCTCATCTACTTTATAGAATTGTTTTCTTAATGTATGAAAGAACACAAGGACATGTTATTCACCCTCCATCTATCGCAGCTAATAAATACAGAGGCCATAATTTAAAGCTGCTACTCTAATACATATGTTTCTTGTGTTCCTTCTGTCTTTGGATAAGTCAAGACCAAAGTGACCTTGGTACCCCATGATTAATATATCAATTTCTGCAACCATAACAGTATAAACTACAGGGAATTACTTAAGGCAGAAAATATGTTGGAAACCAAGTTGTTCCAAAACTCCTTTAATCATGAATACAATAGTCCTGATTTCTTGCATATTGGCATCTGACAAACGGAGCTGCCACTAGGAATTTCAGCGCCCCAAACTGGCAAAATTTTAAGGGTCCTTGAGACTCCCTCCGCCCAGGCTTCACCCCAGTTCCGCCTCCACCCCTTGAACCTTCCACAGTCCCTTCGCACATTCTTGGAGAAACTCCACTTCTGCACCATGTCCTCACCAATCACACATTAACAGTTCCCATTGAACACTATATAACATACATAGCTATCAGTCTTTGTTCTGGCCAAAAGATTTTTTAAGCTGCTGCCACGACAAGGTAGACTCTTTTGGCTGGGCCCTACTCTACGCTAACCTATTAAACATTTCTTAAAATATCCAATACTCTTTTCAGGTATATTTTTATCTACTTTAAGGGAATGTGTCACATACAGTACAGACCAAAAGTTTGGACACACCTTCTCATTTAAAGATTTTTTTGTATTTTCATGACGATGAAAATTGTACATTCACACTGAAGGCATCAAAACTATGAATTAACACATGTGGAATTATATACTTAACAAAAAAGTGTGAAACAACTGAAAATATGTCTTATATTCTAAGTTCTTCAAAGTAGCCACCTTTTGCTTTGATGACTGCTTTGCACACTCTTGGCATTCTCTTGATGAACTTCAAGAGGTAGTCACCGGAAATGGTTTTCACTTCACAGGTGTGCCCTGTCAGGTTTAGTAAGTGGGATGTCTTGCCTTATAAATGGGGTTGGGACCATCAGTTGTGTTGTGCAGTAGTCTGATGGATACACAACTGATAGTCCTACTGAATAGACTGTTAGAATTTGTATTATGGCAAGAAAAAAGCAGCTAAGTAAAGAAAAACGAGTGGCCATCATTACTTTAAGAAATGAAGGTCATTCAGTGCGAAAAATTGGGAAAACTTTGAAAGTGTCCCCAAGTGCCGTTGCAAAAACCATCAAGCGCTACAAAGAAACTGGCTCACATGAGGACCGCCCCAGGAAAGGAAGACCAAGAGTCACCTCTGCTTCTGAGGATAAGTTTATCCGAGTCACCAGCCTCAGAAATCGCAGGTTAACAGCTGCTCAGATTAGAGACCAGGTCAATGCCACACAGAGTTCTAGCAGCAGACACATCTCTTCAACAACTGTTAAGATGAGACTTTGTGCAGCAGGCCTTCATGGTTGTGATGAAAGCCGGCCGGTGGGTGCAGCTCTCTGGCGCCCCCTTACCTCTCAGGTCAGTCAAGGTACTGCACCTAGAGAAAGTAGTGCCAGGTAGCTGCAACCAGCGCAGGGAACACGGTAGTGTGTTATCCCTTCAACGTCACTAAACCGTAACGTCACTACACAGCACAACTCGCTAGCGCCCTCTTAGCCTCAGGTCAGTCAAGGAACTGCACCTAGGATAAGCGGTCGCCAGGGAGACTGTCCTGTAACCTACTGGGTATCGGGGCCCTCTGTAGTGAGGGCGGTATATATATCTTCCTTGGCCGCGCCAGGAATATATATATCTGAACCTCCGACCGTCACTACCAGCCTTCCCCAATCCCCAGTTGGTATGCTGCCACCAGTCCCTATTTTAGATATACGCCCAGTCCGTGAATGGGCCTATATCGGGTCAGGAACCAACCCTGGGTAGCGTTTTGGCTTGAGCCGAGCTCACACGGACGTGCGTTCGTTATGCAGAATAAAAGGCAGGCCCACAATTACTTGAGGTAATTGATTATAATAATACACTAGATACACGATATACAACTAAATATACACAGGTATAAGGTCAGGCTAAACTATACAACAATGGAATACAACACACAGAATCACCACAGCATATCAGTTACCGGTTTCTTGATTTTCTTGTGACGCAGGGAGAGGATTCTGCGGTCGCAGGCACGGTTCTTTGTTACAGGCTGAGGCCTACCACCGCATGGTCAAACTGCTCCTCCCCTTGGTGGCCTCAGCTGGTGCTCAGATGTTCAGCACCCCACTCTTGGGTCAAGACTGACTTATCTCTTGTCTGTCCTGCTATCTTACCTGCCCCGTCCCGCCCACTGCTGGTGAGGTCAGCTGGCTCAGTCTCCACCCTCAGGTCTAACTTCGATCAGAAGCCCAAATTCTATGGAACCCAATAACTTCTTCTGGGATGGTCTCATGATACCCCCAGGGGTTCCCATGGATTCGGGCCGCCGTAACCGACCTTTTGATATCAATTATGATACCATACGGTCCTCAGGAATGGCTCCGCGCTATATCTTGGCTTCCAGAGCACGTACAAACGTCTACCGCGGAGGCTTGTGTGCGCAATGGCTCCGGGACGCCGTGATATTTTTTTATTGGCCCATCCCATGCAACATGCGTGTACTTTTCATGTTTCTATATCTTATGCCTCCATGCTTGTGACAGACAAAGAAACTAGTCCTATGGGACAAATGGTCAGGTACAGATAGACGAAGCACCCCCCCCTGCTGGCTGTGTTTCCTCTCGAAGTCTTTGAAGCTCCTAGCATTCAAGTGTTAAGTAGGCTTCTTATCTTACAGGAGCCTGGATGGGGGGAAACTATCTAGTTGACGTTTTAACAGAAGGTCCCAAGGGTGGGGGCTGCTGAAGTGTGGCCATCCCTGGATATGATTTATCATTACCAAGATGGCGGCTACAGGTTCATCACACCTCCCCCTATACGAGGGCGCGAGGGGGTAGCACATTCCTGTGTTCCCCCGTGCGTCCTTCTGCACCCTCCCCTTGCCGGGATAACCCGTCAGCGTTACCGTGGTCACGGCCTCTTCTGTGGCGAATGGAGAAGTGGTACTGCTGGAGAGCGAGGCTCCAGCGTAGCAACCTGCCATTCGACCCAGAGACCATGTGTAACCAGCTGAGGGGGTTGTGGTCCGTCTCCACGGTGAAATGGCTCCCGTACAAGTAGGGCTGCAGACGCTGCAGGGCCCATACAATTGCCAGGCATTCTTTTTCCACCGTGGAGTAAGCCACCTCCCGGGGCAGTAGCTTCCTGCTCAGGTACAAGACAGGATGTTCCTGGCCTGTCGTGTTGACCTGACTTAGCACAGCACCGAGGCCAAAGTCACTGGCGTCGGTCTGTACCACAAACGGCCGGTCGAAGTCGGCAGCTTGCAGTACAGGGGAGCTACTTAGGGCGGCCTTGAGTGCCCCGAAAGCTGTCTCGCAGGCGACTGTCCAGTCGACTGCGACGGGCAGCTTCTTCTTGGTGAGGTCCGTCAGGGGCTTGGCCAGGGTGCTATAGTGTGGGACGAACCTCCTATAGTACCCGGCGGTCCCCAAGAAGGACATCACCTGCTTTTTGGTCCTAGGAGTGGGCCAGGATGCGATGGCATCCACTTTCCCCGGTTCTGGCTTCAGAACCCCCCCGCCTACCCGGTGACCCAGGTAGAGGACCTCACTCATGCCCAGCTGGCACTTTTCCGGCTTGATGGTCAAGCCTGCCCGGTGGATCCGACCGAGCACCTGCCGCAGGTGCTCTAGGTGATCCTCCCAAGTGGGACTGAAGACTGCAATATCGTCCAAGTACGCAGCCGCGTACCCTTCAAGTCCCTCAAGCAGCGTATTGACCATCCGCTGAAAAGTGGCAGGGGCATTCTTCATGCCGAATGGCATCACTGTGGACTCGTACAGTCCAAAAGGGGTGATAAAGGCAGAGCGTTCCCTTGCCGCGGGGGTCAGAGGAATCTGCCAGTACCCCCGGCTCAGATCCATGATGGTCAGGTACTTAGCCCCGGCCATCCGATCGAGCAGGTCATCGATGCGTGGTATGGGGAACGCATCGGTGGCCGTTACAGCGTTGAGCCCCCGGTAGTCCACGCAGAACCGTGTAGTTCGGTCCTTCTTTGGTACGAGGACTACAGGCGAGGCCCACGCGCTGCTGGATGCCTGGATCACCCCCAGCTTCAGCATCTCGTCTATCTCTTGGCGCATGTTTCCCTGCACCTCGAAAGAGACCCGATATGCTGAACGCCGGATCGGCGGGTGATCGCCAGTGTCCACGTCGTGGACAGCCATCTCAGTCCTTCCGGGCAGGCTGCTGAACAGCCCCCGGAAGGGGTGCAGGGTGGTCCCCAGCTGGGACCGTTGGTCCTCCGTGAGCTGGTGGCCAACCCCCACATCCTCGATGGACCCACCCGCCTTGGCTTGGGTGAGCAGATCCAGGAGGGTTTCTACCTCTCCTTCCTCGGGAAGGTTGCACACTGGGTGGGCAGTCGCTTCCCGCTCATGATGAGCCTTCATCATGTTCACGTGGAAGGCCTTCCTCCTTCCACGGGCGTGATCCAGGGTGACCAGATAGGTGACGGCATTGAGTTTCTGGTGCACGAAGTAGGGACCTTCCCAGGCTGCCTGAAGCTTGTTCTGTGGTACGGGGACCAGTACCCACACCTTTTGACCCACCTGGTAGGTCCTCTCACAAGCATTCTGGTCGTACCACCGCTTCTGGTCGGCCTGGGCCTGGGCCATATTGTCCTGCACCAGCTTTGCCAAGGCCATCATCCTGTCCCGGTGGCGCACGACATACTCGATGACCGACACCTCGGGGGTGGCCAAATACCCTTCCCATGCTTCCTTCACCAGAGCCAGGGGGCCCCGTACCCGTCGCCCGTACAGGAGCTCAAAGGGGGAGAACCCCGTTGAGGCCTGCGGAACCTCCCGGTAAGCAAATAGGAGGTGTGGGAGGTAACGCTCCCAGTCTCTCCCGTGGGAGTCGACCAACATCTTAAGCATCTGCTTTAAGGTGCCATTGAACCGCTCACACAGGCCATTAGTCTGTGGGTGATACGGGCTGGCCACCAGATGTTGCACCTGCATTTGCTTACAGAGGGACTCCATCAGCCGCGACATGAACTGGGTCCCTCGGTCGGTGAGCATTTCTTGGGGGAAACCCACTCTGGAGAAGATCTCCAGTAAGGCGGTAGCCACCTTGTCGGCCCGAATGGACGACAAAGCTACCGCTTCCGGGTACCGGGTGGCATAGTCCACTACCGTGAGTATGAAGCATTTCCTGGAGTGGCTGGGAGTGGACAGAGGTCCAATAAGATCCACAGCGACCCTCGAGAAAGGCTCTTCGATGATTGGCAGAGTTACCAGTGGGGCTTTGGGGCGCGGCCCCGCCTTCCCCACCCTCTGACAGGTGTCACACGAACGGCAGTAGGCACCCACCGCGGCTCCCATCCCAGGCCAGTAGAAATGCTGAGCTATCCTGGCCTTGGTTTTAGCGATCCCTAGGTGTCCGGCCATCGGAATCTCGTGTGCGATCCGCAACAATTCCGCCCTGAACGGATAGGGTACCACTAACTGTCGGTCCCTGGGCCACGCCTCCGGTGAACCCTGCTGGACCGTTACCCGGTACAGCCGTCCCTGGTCCCAGACCACACGCTCGCAGTCTGACTCCATGGGAGGCTGTGCCGCCTGTTCCTTGAGAGCTTTCAGGCTGTCGTCTGCTTCCAACGCAGCCTGAAATTCCTGACTTGATGTGGCCAGAATCGACGAAACTGCCACATCCTCCGTCAGCCCCTCCGGGCATGTCACCTGGCCGCTGTCTGACCCGGCAGACACTTGGTCAGAAGTGGGGAAGCCGTCGGACCTCTGCAAGGCTCCTTGGGCTCCGGCGCTCCCACTCCTGGTGACAGCGGCTATGACCGCTGTGACCGTGGGTAGTGCCTGCTTCCCCTCTGTTTCTGACCAAGCCGCCCGATCAGGCAGGCTTCCTAGGCCTTTGGACATCTCGGATGTGGGGAACTCCTGCCCTGGGGTCTTACCTGGCGGCTCCTCTCTTGGGACACCCCCACCTCCCATGGCCTGTTCCTCCCCCTGCAGTGGGCCTATACTCAGCAGCCTGGATACCCCTGGGAGCCCTACACTGCCGGTAGCTGCCCCCCTCTCCATCCCTGAGCTTCCCTCTACAGAATCCTGCCCGCCCCCTCCCTCACCGGAGGACAAGAGGTCACGGCACGCCGGCTGAGCACCTCTGCGGGCATCCCCACACTCCCCACCTGCTTTCACTAACCCTGTTTGTGTTGTGTCTGTGCAGGTGTTACCCTCAGGTTTCACTCCCTCCTCCTCAGCAGGACACACACTACATACAACATGGTTGGCATTAGCAGCAGACAAATCAATACACTCTTGGGGGGCCGAACTTGGGGGTTCAGAGGGTACATACTGCGATACTAGACGCCCCAAGTCGGTCCCTAATAAAACATTTGCGGGAATATTTGGCGTTACTCCCACCTCCCGCATCCCCCTTCCGGCACCCCAGTCCAAATACACCATGGCAACGGGAAGTGCCGGCTCCACGCCTCCAACCCCGGAGACGGAAAGAGTCTTTCCTGGTACCAAGTCCTGGGGGGACACCACCTCAGGCCGTACCAGTGTTCGTTCAGCGCCCGTGTCCCGCAGTCCCATGACCGCAGAACGGCCTATGGTGACGGGTTGGATGTTGTCCAGGGACCGACCACCACCCCCTCCCACACACAAAACATTGGGCGCTCTCTGGGACTGGGATGGGGTCTTTTGGCGCTGGGGACACTCAGCCCTAAAGTGTCCTGGTTTGTTGCATAGATGACAACGTCTTACGTCTGGTCCTTGCCTGGAGAGGGCAACAGGGGGATACACCCCTTGTGTTCTAGGGGCCGGGGAAACAGGGGCATGACTGGGCTTACCCCCTCTCCAGGTGCTGCTGGCAGACTTCTTCAGCTCAGGCGCCCTGTTATTGGCATACTCGTCTGCCAGGGCGGCTGTAGCAGAAGCCCCTGTTGGTTTTCGGTCACGGAGGAACTGTCGGAGGTCCTCTGGGCAGTTCCACAAGAACTGCTCCGTGACGAACAGTTCCTGGACCTCCTGGCGGGTAGTAAGCGCTAGACCCGAGGTCCAGTGCTCTGCGGCTCTCAACAGCGCCCGCATATGATCGGTCCAGGTGTCCTTGGGGCCACGCAGCAGGCTCCGGAACTTCTGGCGGTACGACTCGGGAGTGAGCTTGTACTGCCGGATCAGGGCCCGCTTGATGCAGTCGTAGTTCTGTACCTCCCCGGCAGGTAAGTCCCCCAAGGCATCCAGGGACTTACCCCTCAAACGGGGGGTCAGGTATCTGGCCCACTGATCCCGGGCCAGATGGTGCTGAAGACAGGTCCGTTCAAATGCCACCAGAAAGGAGTCCAGGTCCCCATCCTTCTCCAGTAGAGGGAAGTCCTCAGCTCGGACTTTGGACGACTTGGTCTCCTGATGGGTTGGTTGCTCTAGCGGAAGCCCCCGCTGGGCCAGGTCCAGTTGGTGCTGGCGCTCCGCAGCTCGCTCTGCACGCTCCGCAGCCTCCCGGCGCTCTGCAGCTTCACGCTCCGCAGCCTCCCGGCGCTCTGCAGCCCGCTCTGCACGCTCCGCAGCCTCCCGGCGCTCCGCAGCTTCGCGCTCCTCCTCCGCTGCCTTCTCTGATGCTGCCAGGAGGGTTTTGTAGACGGCATCGCCATGAGACTGGAGACTTGCCATAGCCGCTTGTAAAAGGGCTTGTGATCTGGACAGGCTGGGCTGGGTAGGTGGTGGGCAGCCCACTGCGGGACCGTATACTGGGGACTGGCTCCCTGAGGTGCCCGGGCTGGACTCCTCCTCGCCATGAGTAACAATGTCCTCCCCTCCTGCCACACGGACCGTAGCATTAGCCTCCTGCAGGGTCTTGCTCCTGGTGCCGTCTGCCATCTTGGTAACCGACACCGCTGCAACCCTGAGTTTGCACACACCTTGTTATACTTTTAGCCTGACCGTCTAATGTTGGGCTGACCTTAAGACTCCAGCAGTGGAAGTTACCACTGGCAGTCTTTAGTGCCTGGGAGTAGGGGTCCCACAACACTATTATTCTGCAATCCCACCGCTCTGCCACCAATGTGATGAAAGCCGGCCGGTGGGTGCAGCTCTCTGGCGCCCCCTTACCTCTCAGGTCAGTCAAGGTACTGCACCTAGAGAAAGTAGTGCCAGGTAGCTGCAACCAGCGCAGGGAACACGGTAGTGTGTTATCCCTTCAACGTCACTAAACCGTAACGTCACTACACAGCACAACTCGCTAGCGCCCTCTTAGCCTCAGGTCAGTCAAGGAACTGCACCTAGGATAAGCGGTCGCCAGGGAGACTGTCCTGTAACCTACTGGGTATCGGGGCCCTCTGTAGTGAGGGCGGTATATATATCTTCCTTGGCCGCGCCAGGAATATATATATCTGAACCTCCGACCGTCACTACCAGCCTTCCCCAATCCCCAGTTGGTATGCTGCCACCAGTCCCTATTTTAGATATACGCCCAGTCCGTGAATGGGCCTATATCGGGTCAGGAACCAACCCTGGGTAGCGTTTTGGCTTGAGCCGAGCTCACACGGACGTGCGTTCGTTATGCAGAATAAAAGGCAGGCCCACAATTACTTGAGGTAATTGATTATAATAATACACTAGATACACGATATACAACTAAATATACACAGGTATAAGGTCAGGCTAAACTATACAACAATGGAATACAACACACAGAATCACCACAGCATATCAGTTACCGGTTTCTTGATTTTCTTGTGACGCAGGGAGAGGATTCTGCGGTCGCAGGCACGGTTCTTTGTTACAGGCTGAGGCCTACCACCGCATGGTCAAACTGCTCCTCCCCTTGGTGGCCTCAGCTGGTGCTCAGATGTTCAGCACCCCACTCTTGGGTCAAGACTGACTTATCTCTTGTCTGTCCTGCTATCTTACCTGCCCCGTCCCGCCCACTGCTGGTGAGGTCAGCTGGCTCAGTCTCCACCCTCAGGTCTAACTTCGATCAGAAGCCCAAATTCTATGGAACCCAATAACTTCTTCTGGGATGGTCTCATGATACCCCCAGGGGTTCCCATGGATTCGGGCCGCCGTAACCGACCTTTTGATATCAATTATGATACCATACGGTCCTCAGGAATGGCTCCGCGCTATATCTTGGCTTCCAGAGCACGTACAAACGTCTACCGCGGAGGCTTGTGTGCGCAATGGCTCCGGGACGCCGTGATATTTTTTTATTGGCCCATCCCATGCAACATGCGTGTACTTTTCATGTTTCTATATCTTATGCCTCCATGCTTGTGACAGACAAAGAAACTAGTCCTATGGGACAAATGGTCAGGTACAGATAGACGAAGCACCCCCCCCTGCTGGCTGTGTTTCCTCTCGAAGTCTTTGAAGCTCCTAGCATTCAAGTGTTAAGTAGGCTTCTTATCTTACAGGAGCCTGGATGGGGGGAAACTATCTAGTTGACGTTTTAACAGAAGGTCCCAAGGGTGGGGGCTGCTGAAGTGTGGCCATCCCTGGATATGATTTATCATTACCAAGATGGCGGCTACAGGTTCATCACAATGGTAAAATAGCTGCTAGGAAACCACTGCTAAGGACAGGAAACAAGCAGAAGAGACTTGTTTGGGCTAAAGAACGCAAGGAATGGACATTAGACCAGTGGAAATCTGTGCTTTGGTCTGATGAGTCCAAATTTGAGATCTTTGGTTCTAACCACCGTGTCTTTGTGCGACGCAGAAAAGGTGAACGGATTGGCTCTACATGCCTGGTTCCCACTGTGAAGCATGGAGGAGGAGGTGTGATGGTGTGGGGGTGCTTTGCTGGTGACACTGTTGGGGATTTATTCAAAATTGAAGGCATACTGCACCAGCATGGCTACCACAGCATCTTGCAGCGGCATGCTATTCCATCCGGTTTGCGTTTAGTTGGACCATCATTTATTTTTCAACAGGACAATGACCCCAAACACACCTCCAGGCTGTGTAAAGGCTATTTGATCAAGAAGGAGAGTGATGGGGTGCTACACCTGATGACCTGGCCTCCACAGTCACCAGACCTGAACCCAATCGAGATGGTTTGGGGTGAGCTGGACCGCAGAGTGAAGGCAAAAGGGCCAACAAGTGCTAAGCATCTCTGGGAACTCCTTCAAGATTGTTGGAAGACCATTTCCGGTGACTACCTCTTGAAGCTCATCAAGAGAATGCCAAGAGTGTGCAAAGCAGTCATCAAAGCAAAAGGTGGCTACTTTGAAGAACTTAGAATATAAGACATATTTTCAGTTATTTCACACTTTTTTGTTAACTATATAATTCCACATGTGTTAATTCATAGTTTTGATGCCTTCAGTGTGAATGTACAATTTTCATAGTCATGAAAATACAGAAAAATCTTTAAATGAGAAGGTGTGTTCAAACTTTTGGTCTGTACTCTACATTTTTTAACATAACCAATAATACCAAATGACCAGACCACATATTACCACCACATAGTGACCAAATAATACCACATACAAGGAACATATACCACTACACCATGACCAGACCACATATTACTACCACATAGTGAACGAATAATACCACATACAAGGAACAAATACTGCCACACAATGACCAGACCACATATTACCACCACATAGTTACCAAATAATACCACATACCAGGAACAAATACTGCCACACCATGATCAGAACACATATTACCACCACATAGTTACCGAATAATACTACATACCAGGAACAAATACCGCCACACCATGACCAGACCACATAGTGATCGAATACTACAATATTGATCATTGATAAAACACAATACTAATATTACCATAAGTGCCATTATACACAGGAGCCCTGTACTTAGTATACAGAGTATAATGTAAGTGTACAGGTAATACAGTGATCATCAGTGATATTATACACAGGAGCTCTGTATATAGAGTATAGTGTACAGGTAATACAATGATCACCAGTGACATTATACACAGGAGCTCTGTATATAGAGTATAGTGTACAGGAAATACAGTGATCACCAGTGACATTATACACCAGAGCTCTGTGTATAGTGTCAGCATACAGGTAATACAGTGATCACCGGTGACATTATACACAGTAGCTCTATATATAGTATACAGTGTATAGTGTCAGTGTACAGATAACACAGTGACTCACTGGTGACGTCTCTAGTTGAAGTCCTTCATCTTCGCTTTTCTTCATCTAGTGCAAATCGCCATCATTTCTTCCAGCCAGGACTCGTCTCTCCATAAAATAACATAGTTATCTAGAGCACCGCATCCAGAGCACATTCCCCAACTTCTACACTACGCAGCTGAATATAGTCCACCCATCCTTAATATATAATATAATAATAATATATTAATATAGTTATTATGCAACCCACCATTCCAAATATAAATTGTAATCCACCACTGCACCCCCACTGACTATAAAATAGTCACTTTCCCCACTACTCAATAAATATATAAATTAGAACCTGTACTCATTTCCCCAATTCATTACCAGTCACACTCCTGCATCCTCAATGACCCCCACTCTGTACCTCCCGCTCCCCTGATTCATTATATTTACTCTTTATTTATTTATTTATTATATTTGCTCTTCCCCTCTGCCCTCAAGTCATCATTTGCATTCCTCACCCCCACCTTCAATTCATCATTTCCTGTCACCCATCCCCCACCCTGAATTCACAAGATACCCAATGAGCAGAAGCATAAGAGGGGGGGGCCCTGCCCCTCTTTACTTCTGTGGGGGGGGCCCTGCCCCTCTTTACTTCTGTTCACCGGGCCCCATACAGCAGTAAGGGCAGTAATGCCCTGATGGCAGCCCTTCTGACAAATTATTTTTACCTTCAAAAAATTGAACTTTTTTTTTACATCCAGGACAACCTTAAGTCAGACCGTGCCCCATGTGAAACTGTGTATTGCTGAACCAACTGCATACTACAAAAAAAACATTTTTTTAGCTACAGTTGTTAGTATTTAAGGTCAAATTGTTGTTTCAAATAACTTCTGAGAATAAAATATCACATGTACGTACATGAGGAGTGGCATAATTTATGGCCATTATGCAATTTTTAAATGGCGTTTTTCACCATTTTTTCCCTCTTTAGACTTTATCTATAATTGTCAGTGTTTCTTCTGCTAGCGAGTCAAGACTAGTTGTTATAATGTTTCCCATACACTTCATACCCAGAGAAGAGATGATCCTGCTCTCTTGTAGTACTGCACATGGTAACTGTGAATCCAGCACTGTTGCGATATAAGACATTTAACTACAGCTTTCAGCAGCACCTCCATGTGTCTCTATCTCTGTCTCCCTCATGCTGCTCCATCCCTCCTTAGTGATCCTATGGGATAATTGTAGACTGATCTCTTACTGAGAATATTATCAGTCTCACCTCTAAAGAGAGATTTTCAGAAGCCATGATCAATTTAAGAGAGAATGAAGTATATTTCTTTAACAGGTTATAGTAGAAAGTTTGTTATATTTGCTTGTACTGTCAATTATGCAGACTTTGTTGAAATAACAGTGACCATGTAAGCAAAAGTTATGGATCAACTTCTACAATATTCTTACTTAGTGTGTTTTATTGTAACAGCGTAGCGGGTAACAGCGAGGACTCTGCCCATATAACCGTTGGGTGAACTGTTTTATGACTTCATCTTCCTACTAACAAAACCAACATTTTCTATAGGGACACAATTCCTACAAGGAAACATATTTACAAGCCCTAATTATATCATGCACGTGGTTTATTACTAACTGTGCTGACAACTACTGTACACAATTTTCTCTACGTTTTAGTTATAAATTGGCAGTGAATACATTGCTCGACACAGAGCAGTAGGATGAATGAGTATCCCTGCAGCATATTGTTAACACTGGAAAATTAAAGGCCGACTATGCTAATGATAATTAAAACTAATCTATTTCTAAAAGGATTTTGTACAATATACTGGCTTTCTGGTTGTCTCTTTGCAGTGCTACCAGTATGTACTGCTTCAAAGGTGCTATTATTTTGCTGAAAAGAAGACTAGGCTATGTAAGCCCTGCTTCAATTAATGTAATTAACATATTGCTTATTACAATTTCCAGATCATTCTTAGCTCTGCTTCCAGCATTTGTCTCACATTGACTAATCAAGGCAACTCTGTACCCAACAGAAAGAAACCATTTCCAAAAGCTTAATAGAAACAATATTCCCGTCCATGAAATACATAGTTTATCTAGTCTCATTCTGGATTCTAATTCTCAGTTTCTAAATTGCGCCTGCAGTGTAAAAAAATAATTGCAAAATGGATGAACTTAGAAAATCAGTAGCAGTCTGTTCTCAGGATCACTGGGGCTCCCAGCAGTTGCACCCCCATAAATAATATTGTACCGTCTATGACCATAAGCCATCATCCAAGCAAAATTAAAAGCTGACTGTTGTTTCTACTGTGTTTTTAATGATCTGGGGCTTCTGATTATTTAAAGGTAACCTGTCAGCTCCCAAGGCCTCCCAAAATCACCCCCCTGGTCTTAATTCAACCCTTAATATATTTTCAAGCAAGCCCCTTTTGGTAGCTTTATTGCTTTGTTTCTCACCATAAAATAATTTTTATAACTTGGTCTGTGATATGCTGATTACTGATTGACTAGTCGTGGGTAGTTTTCTCCAGAGTAATTATTCCATGAAACATGTTATGACACCCCTGTGGGCATGAATGACATGATTTTCAAGACTCGTTGTCACCGCCAGCTCTTTGCAAATGTCTGCCTCCCTGACATGTGCAGTGAAGCTGAATGTAAGCAGCAAAGCTTCATCGGCGCACTGCACCTTCCAGGGAGACAGTGGTGACTTAGGACACCTCTAGCCATGAGATGATGGTGACGGGTGGCTGAGCCCGGCATCACCGCTACCTCTGTGGGCATGCACAGTGCACTGATGAAGTCTGGGTGCGTACACCCATCTATCCCAGCTTACTGTACATTGTCAGGGAGACAGAGATGACGCCATTATTGAAAATCATGTCACTCACGCCCATAATATGATTAGTGGGATCATTATTCTGAGGAAGACAACAACCGCATGACTAGTCACACACTAATTAGCATATCACAGACCAGATTAATTTTTTTATGGTGATAAACAAAGCAATAAATCACCAAAAGGGGCTTACTGATAGAAAATAGACATTGTTTGAATAAAGTCATGGGTGATTATGTGGGTCTGAGGAAGCTGATAGGCTACCTTTGAAGAACTACATTGTAATTGCTCCCATTTTTCACTGGCTAAGGGGGCATTTACACTGCATGACTATTGGGAACGAGCGCTCGTTGGCTTTCTTAAAAAATCCTCATTCTCAGCAGCACATCATCCTGTGTATACAGGACATGTGCTACCAAGAACAATAACGGGCTAAGCGCACAGGGCAATCTATTATCCTTCTGTCCAGTTAGATGGTCTAAATGGGCTATGAAAGATTGGCAGCCATTTAACCCCTCAGATTGTGCAATGTAAACGAGCTCTAACACATACGCTCAGCAGTTTATTACTGCTTCACGTAAGATACAAGAAATCTTATTTTTTAGATTTGATTGTCTAGTAGTTTACAATCATTTCTATTGAAGCTTTGATTTAAGATAGTCTTTTAGGTATCCAGTGGTCCTTTCACTATACTTGGTTATTCGATGTTCTTGCCTGGTGCCAAAGACCTAACCCTAAATTTAACTCAGACCCTGGGCCAAATCCCAAAATTTATTCGGATTTCAGACTCCAGACCAAATTCCAAAATGTATTCATACCACAGAATTTAAAATCAGACTGCACATTAGATAAAAAACAGATTGTCATCTCTAGGGTCGTTAGTATTTGAGGTTATTGGGCATTACTGCTTCCAGCTGTGCCCACAGTCTAGTGTCTTGACTATTCATTTTGGTAACCAAGAAATAAAGCAGCACTCTGTTGCGCTATAGTATGGAAACATGAAATATAGGAAATTTGAACTGCATTACTGCTGTAGAAAATAGGAATAATTTGAGAACACTTAGCGCATAAATTGGCCAATTCATGTATACCCAGCAGCCTCAGTAAGGGGACTCTCGTTGCTGGGAACCAATGTATCGTGAATCCTCTCTTAGACTGAAGCCTACATGTATATGGGAAGGTAGGATCCTGCTATAATTAAAACCGTCTGCGGCTTAGGGGTCAGAAAGCCTATGTATACAAATATCAAAAGACTGACCGTCACTTCCAAAACAGAAAACTGGTGTGTACTAGTGTTGAGCAAGCACTAAAATGCTCGGGTGCTCGAAGCTCGGGCCGAGCTCGCCGTGATACTCGGGTGCTCGACCCGAGCAACGAGCCCAATGTTAGTCTATGGGAGACTCGAGCATTTTTGCGGTGGCACCCCCGGCAGTCTTTTAAAAGCCTAACAAGTGCCCAAAACGATAGTGACAGTGCTCAAATGACATGGGGACAGCATGGGGATCGCCCCAGGAAGCATTTCTGACCCCCAGGTCACTGCTGTCAACAACGTGGTCAGAGGTATTAAGCCACTTTTACGGGCTCACAATAAAACGTTCCAAAACGAAAGTGAAACTTTTTTTCCTGTGAAATATGTTAAGGAACATCCTTTCCAGGGAAAAGACTTGTGTATAAGTTAAAATAAATGACCAAAAACAAAAATACTCCTCCACACCTTCGGCTATGTTCACAAGTAGCATTTTTTATGCATTTTTGCACTTTTGTATTGCTTTCAACTATGACAAATGCATTCACCGGGAAATGTCATTTTAACATTTTACAACCTTATCTGGCCATGTGCTGTGTGACACATGCATAAAGTGCTGAAAAGACATGGGAACAGCATGGGGAAGACCCCTGGAAGCATCTCTGACTCCCAGGTCACTGTCTAAAAGTGTGCCCATCATAAGTGATCCTTGCCGCATCAGAAGATGCAGACTTGCAACTATCCCCATGCAAGTTCTAGTCCCAGGGCAGTGTTCAATTGTACCTCCCCCATTCCTTGCAATACAAGCGCAAGTATGCAGCCTGCCACCCACCCACCTCCAGGCTGCAATACCATACTGCTTGCTTGCTTGAACTTGCCTTTTATGCATGTGGAGGCGGAATCTGGCCACCACGTCATGGCTGTGTTGGCGGCCTGGAATCCATACTCAGTCCCCAGCCGCCCGGCGGCCGGGTGTCCATACTCGGTCCCCAGCCGCCCCGCGGCGGGTGTCCACACATGGTCCCCAGCCACCTGGGGGCAGCCGGGTGTCCATAAACGGTCCCCAGCCGCCCCTATTTCTCCTTGGAACATCCCCCCACACACTTTTCTTAGCCCGGCCTGCTTTAGGCAGCATTGGACGAGCCCACCAGAGAACCAGACTCCTCCGGTGGGCCCTGACTTCTCCATCGGTGGAGTTGAGAGTGCCAAGGTGAGGATCATGATGATGATGATAGAAGTTAGCATCTGCTATGTTTTCTTTTAATGCAAGTGTAAGTGTGCAGCCTGCCACCCACCCACCCCCAGACTGCAATTCCATACTGCTAGCTTGAACTTGAAATGGGGCCTTTTAGTTTGGAGGAGGCCGAATCTGGCCATGGCCACTACCTCATGGCTGCTTCGGCAGCGAGGTATCCATACTCAGTCCCCAGCCACCCCTATTTGTCCTGGTGTGCCTTATACATAAGATTAAGCGCGTATACCAAAACATTACCTGTGCCCTCTCCAGTGCATTTAGTGGGAAGGAGAGCCTATTCCGCTGTAGTGTGTGCATGCCAAACCCCTGTTCATGGTACATGCGAAGATGCCTCCCACCTTGCACCTATCGTTGCAGACTTGCAACTATTCCCATTCAAGTCCTTGTCCCAGGGCAGTGTTCAATTGTACCTCTCCCATTCCTTGCAATGCAAGCGCAAGTATGCAGCCTGCCACCCACCCACCCCCAAGGCTGCAATACCATACTGCTTGCTTGCACTTTAAATTGGGCCTTTTAGGCATGTGGAGGCGGAATCTGGCCACCACGCCATGGCTGTGTCGGCGGCCTGGTATCCATACTCAGTCCCCAGCCGCCTGGTGGCCGGGTGTCCCCGCTTGCTCCCCAGCCTCCAGGGGGTGGCCGGGTGTCCATACTCGGTCCCCAGCCACCCCTATTTGTCCCGGTAACCTTTCCCACACTTTTCTTAGCCTGGCCTGCTTTAGGGCAGCATTGGCCGAGCCCACCGGACTATCAGACTCCTCCGGTGGGCCCTGGCTTCTCCATCAGGGGAATTGAGAGTGCCAAGGTGAGGAGCATGATGAGGATGATAGAAGTTAGCATCTGCTTTGTTTTGTTGTAATGCAAGCGCATGTATGTAGTAGCGGCTAGGCCTGAGGTGGTCAGCGTTTTGGCGCATATCCTACCTCCTCCGAGGATTGCTGGATGTTTTCCTGCTGCTATCCACAAGTTCTATGACTCCCAGGAGGAACAGGGACCATTCACATCAATATCAGGCCAGTCAACCAGATATGTCTTGTAGGATATGTTTCTGTAACAAAAGGAGCGGTTCGGCTACACAGTTATAGGGCATACAGTGAGTGCAATGCCTACCAAAAATTTCGAGGCACTCCAATGCCCCTTGGAAATGACATGGAGGTCAGAGGGCGTTAACTAAACCTTTTTTTCCATTTATAGCAACTGGGTCTCCTGTGCACTGTTGGCCTAAGCAGTGAATGGAAGGCTTTCCAAAAATTATGAGGAACTGCAATGCCCCTTACAAGAGCCATGTGTGGCACCCCAGGGGTCTGGTCACCACAGTAATAGAGATATTACGTCGGAGAGCAAGTGGGAGGTTTCCTGGTCAGGATCCCTTAAACATTCAACATCCTCCTGCCCCAGTCCTGGGAGGGGAGAATTCTGCCCTTATAAACTGGATCTGGGGCGGGGTTAAGTGAGTCAGAGAACAGAGAACAGTCAGAGTCAGAGTGAGAGCAAGGGAAAGTAACAGCAAGGAGCTCTGTAGGAGCTAGGAGCTAAAGACCAGGGGCTGTAAGCTGAGCAGAGCTCGCCCTGGCGGAAGACAATAGGAACCGGACACAGGAGTCCGAGGCTGTGAGGACTTATATATCCAGCAGCAGAAACCAGCCGGCAGGGGATTTCAGTCCTCTGGCCATAGAAGCCCGGAGGTTCAGTCACAAGCAAGGGACCAGCACCGCCGTCGTGGAGCGGAGGCTAACAGAAGGCCCCAAGTCACCAGCCATACAGGTGAGCACTACACGGTACACTCAGGGACATGGGCTACTTCTACCCGCTTACAGCAAGGTAGCCAGGAAGAATGCAGACAGACCGGGAGGCCTACAACTCCACCTGGCCAGGGGAACTCCTGCTTGCTCACAGACTGACCAGGCCTCTTATGCTAGCCAGTACTCCCGGGAGGGTCTACCTTATAATCATCAGTAAAGACCCTGAACTGCACTGCAAAGACTCTGAGTCGTTCCTGCTGCGCTCGTGCACCATCACCCCCATCATCCACACTCACTGCCCTGAGGCTATACTCCTCCCGTGGGGAGTTATCCCATTCTCTGCTGCGCACACAACACCAGCCTCAGCGGTCTGCCTCGCAGCGGTGGTACTCCCTGACCGCAATCCACGGGTGGCGCAGTCGGACAATTAACCTCAAGACCTAAGAAAGACAGCCACTGGTTTGACCAGCCTGAGCCACGGGACCGGATCACCGCCACGGAGACTACAGACCCCAGAGACCCGGCACCGGGTATCCCACACACGTGTACACACGGCCCAGGGGGCGCGTCACATGCAGTACAGCATATTACAAACATAAGTCCCATTATTGGGGAGTGGGTGTCCCATAGTATTTGCTTATGCCTTGCAAGCAAAAGCTGACAAAAATTAGGACGGAGCAACTTGCAATGCCCCTTACAAGAGCCATGCAGTACAGCATATTACAAACATAAGTCCCATTATTGGGGAGTGGGTGTCCCATAGTATTTGCTTATGCCTTGCAAGCAAAAGCTGCCAAAAATTAGGATGGAGCAACTTGCAATGCCCCTTACAAGAGCCATGCAGTACAGCATATTACAAACATAAGTCCCATTATTGGGGAGTGGGTCTCCCATAGTATTTGCTTATGCTTTCCAAGCAAAAGCTGCCAAAAATTAGGGCGCAGCAACTTGCAATGCCCCTTACAAGAGCCATGCAGTACAGCATATTACAAACATAAGTCCCATTATTGGGGAGTGGGTGTCCCATAGTATTTGCTTATGGCTTGCAAGCAAAAGCTGCCAAAAATAAGGACGGAGGAACTTGCAATGCTGGCACCCTGGTGGTATAGTGGTGGTGAAGGCTGAGGATAAGGAGAAGAAGATAAAACAGCCGAAACGAGGAAGCGTATACCCATGTGTGGGTGTGAAGCGGTGCATGTGAATACACCTCCCGAAATAACACAGTGGATTTGACTTTATGTTACTCTGCTGTCATTTGGTGGTGATGAGAAGTCTGGCCCAATCCAGCCCTTGTTCATTTTGATAAGGGTCAGCTTGTCAGCATTGTCAGTTGACAGGCGAGTGCGCTTATCAGTTATAATTCCCCCAGCGGCACTAAAAACACGCTCCGATAACACGCTAGCAGCAGGGCAGGCCAGGACCTCCAAGGCATACAGATCGAGTTCATTCCAAGGGTCCAGCTTGGATACCCAATAATTAAAAGGCACAGAGGAATCACGGAGGATGCTGGTACGGTCGGCAAGGTACTCCCTCACCATCTTTTGAAACTTTCCACTCCTTGCGAGAGTACCCCGCGCCTCAGGGCCTGTAATCTGGACGGGTGTCAGAAAACTGTCCCAGAACGTTGACAGTGTTCCCCTGCCTCTGCTGGATTGGAATTGCGTCTCTCTCGCCTGTACGCCTTGGTTGGGCAATGAACTGTGACCTCTGCTGCTAGCGTGTTCAGATGGGAATTTTTTTAAGAGTTCTGCAGCAAGGGCCTTCTGGTACTGCCCCATTTTTGTAGACCTCTCCACTTCAGGAATAAGAGAGTGAAAGTTCTCCTTGTAGCGGGGGTCTACAAGTGTCACCAACAAGTAATGACTGTCACCCAACATTTTGACAACACGAGGGTCACGGTTAAGGCAGCGTAACATAAAGTCAGCCATGCGTGCCAGACTGGTAACGGGCAAGATTTCCGTGTCCTCACCAAGATGACGACTGACCATGCTCTCCTCCTCCTCCTCTTCCTCCTCCCCCCTGTCCTTAGGCCACCCACGCTGAACCGACGGTATGACACTTGTACAGGTACTACCGTCTACAACGCATGATAGCAGCTCCTGTTCTTCCTCCTCCTCCTCCTCCTCCTCTCCCTCATTGTCCCCCAATGCACGTTGGGATGAGATGAGGCTGGGCTGTGTGTAATCGCCCGCTATGGCTTCTTGATCCATCTCATCATACTCTGGCTGCAATGCCTCCTCTTTAATTCTCTGCAGAGAGCGTTGCAAAAGACAGACAAGTGGGATGCTGACACTAATGATGGCCTCATCGCCACTCACCATCTTGGTGGCCTCCTCAAAGTTTGTCAGGATGGTACATATGTCAGACATCCAGGTCCACTCCTGAGGTCTTATGTGTGGAGTCTGACCTGAATATCGACGGCCTTGTTGCAGCTGGTACTCCACAACTGCTCTGTTCTGCTCACAAATACTTTGCAACATGTGGAGGGTAGAGTTCCAACGTGTGGGGACATCACACACCAGTCGGTGTGCCGGAAGCTGCAAACGCTGCTGCAACACAGCAAGGGCGGCGGAAGCTGTAGCCGACTTGCGAAAATGAGCTGACAGGCGGCGTACTTTCATGAGCAGATCTGGCAACTCGGGGTACAATTTAAGAAACCGCTGAACCACGAGGTTAAGCACTTGAGCCAGGCATGGTACGTGTGTGATCTCACCTCGCCTCAGAGCCGCCACCAGGTTACGGCCATTGTCACACACGACCATGCCGGGAAGTAGGTTCAGCGGTCTCAGCCACAGATCTGCCTGCTCTTTCACAGCTGTCCACAACTCACAAGCAGTGTGAGGTTTATCACCTAAGCTTATGAGTTTCAGCACAGCCTGTTGCCGCTTGGCGGAGGCAGTACTGCAATGCTTCCAGCTTGTAACTGATGTGATATCTGAGATGGAGGCTGAACATGAGAAGGAGGAGGAGGATGCGCAGGAGCTGTACACTGTGGGGGCAACTCTGACTGACATAGGGCCCGCAATCCTCGGTGTGGGGAGGATGTGTTCCGTCCCAAGGTCCGACTGGGTCCCGGCTTCCACTATGTTTACCCAGTGTGCCGTCAGAGAGATGTACCGTCCCTGGCCACAAGCACTTGTCCACGTGTCCGTTGTCAGGTGGACTCTCCCAGTAACTGCGTTGTTGAGGGCACGGCAGGTGCTTTGGGACACGTGCTTGTGTAGTGAGGGGATGGCACACCAGGCAAAATAGTGTCGGCTGGGGACCGAGTACCGAGGGACGACCACCGCCATAAGATTGCGGAAGGATTCCGTCTCCACCAGCCTAAAAGGCAGCATTTCCAATGCAAGCAGTCGTGAAATGTGCGAATTTAGGACTGTGGCCTGTGGGGCGTTAGCTGCGAATTTCCGCTTTCGTTCAAAGGTCTGGGATATGGACAATTGAATGCTGCGGTGGGACGTGGACGTGGACGTTGATGCTGTTTCTTGAGGAACTGCCATAACAAGTGAAGACTGAGAGGAGGGGGCATCTTTACATGCAGTATGGACAGGGGATTGCCTTGCACACATAACAGGGGGTTCTATTGCATGCACAACAGTGGAAGAAGCAGTGGTGACACCCGCTGACACTGGTCGTGGACCCTGGGTTTTGCCCCACAAAGTCGGGTGCTTTGCTGCCATGTGCCTGATCATGCTGGTGGTGGTCAGGCTGGTAGTTTTGTCACCCCTGCTGATGCTGGCATGGCAGGTGGAACATGTGGCCTTTTTGGGGTTATCAGCAGAGTCTTTAAAAAAATTCCAGACTCTGGAAGACCTGCCGCTTGTACTGGCAACGTCCCTCATGTTGGTGTTACGGGGAACGGTTGCCTGCCTTCTGTCTGCGGCCACCACACTGCTTCTTCCTGCCTGTTGGGGTACTCTGCCTCCCTCCCCATGTGTGCTGCTGGCCTCACTCTGCATGTCCTCCTTCCACGTTGGGTCAGTTACTAGATCATCCACCACTTCCTCCTCTTCCACTTGCGCACCACGATCCTCCTCCTCACTTCCTGGCAATTGTGTCTCGTCATCGTCCTCCTCTTGTGACAGATTGCCAACGTCGACTTCCTGTTGCCGTGGCTGTTCAAATATTTGGGCATCGCAACATGGGATCTCCTCTTCCACCACTTCAAGCGTATCAGGCGAGGGGCCCAAATATGGAAATGGACCAGTGAACAGCTCTTCAGAGTGTCCAAGTGTGGGATCACTTGCTGTCTGACGACACTCGGCATGGTGGGAGGAAGGAGCATCAGGATGAGGAGGAGTATGCGGTCGAGACTCACGGCTACTAAGAGTTGACCGTGTGGAAGACAGACCGGAGGTGGTGGTGCCCAGGTAACTGGAAGTATTATCTGCTATCCAATTAATAACCTGTTCACACTGATCAGTTCTCAATACTGGTGTTGTTCTGTGCTTCCCTATTAATTAGGTCAAGAAGTGGGAGCGAGAAGATGTGGCTGTTGGTTGTGGCACATTTTCAACTTGGCCACGGCCCCGTCCTCTGCACGAACCATCACCAGAACGTCCACTTCCACGTCCCTTGCCACGCGCCTTGCCCTTTGTAAATGAAGTAAAATAGCTTACACTTGCACTATCAATGGAAAAAGGGTAATAAAGAGTAGATTAGAACCGTGGAAGAGGAAAACCACAGTTATTGTTTACTGGGGTATACCACACTTTTTTAAATAGAGATATTTGTGGCTGAACAGTGAGCGACACACTCAAACTGCTTTTTTTTTAGATACCAAAGGCCCAAAACTGGATAGTACAGCGATTTGACCCGTGGAACTGCGAAACCACACTGGGATGTCGGGCCTACACAAGACTATTTTCAACAGATATATTTTTGTGTCACAACAGTCAGGAGACACTACTGTTTTTCTTTATGGAAAAAACTACCAAAAGCTGAATAATAGAGATTTTTTACCGTCGGATGGCAAAACCACAGTTATTGTTTACTGGGGTATACCACACTTTTTTAAATAGAGATATTTGCGGCTGAACAGTGAGCGACACACTCAAACTGCTTTTTTTTTAGATACCAAAGGCCTAAAACTGGATAGTACAGCGATTTGACCCGTGGAATTGCGAAACCACACTGGGATGTCGGGCCTACACAAGACTATTTTCAACAGATATATTTTTGTGTCACAACAGTCAGGAGACACTACTGTTTTTCTTTACGGAAAATATACCAAAACCTGAATAATAGAGATTTTTTACCGTGGGATGGCAAAACCACAGTTATTGTTTACTGGGGCATACCAGACTTTTTTAAATATATAGATTTGCGGCTGAACAGTGAGCGACACACTCAAACTGTTTTTTTTTTTAGATACAAATGGCCCAAAATGGATAATACAGAGGTTTGAACCGTGGAAGTGCAAAACAACACTTCTGTTTCTCTAGCCTACACCAGACTATTTTCAACAGTTATATTTGTGTCTGAAAAATCAGAGACACGCTTTTTTTTGGGGGGGGGACACACCAAAAGGTTAATAAGATGGGTATTTGTACAGTGTGAAGGAGGAAAAAAAAGGAGGATTTAGATGAAAAAAAAAGGATTTTTCCTGGCCCCCGACACCTGGTGCTAAGTCCAGCAATTTCAGCAACAGGAGCACACAGGACTGTAATGCAGCGTTTGCTGGTATAACCACTGTGTCTCCTATACAGCCTGCCTGCCTCGTATCTGGGATGGATATTAGTCCTGAAAAGGACTGTTTGTTTGTTCTGGCAGCCTTTACAGACCCTACACTAACTATTTCGCAGTTTATATCTCTCCCTAAATCAGCAGCGCTGTCCCTACACTGTCTAATCCGGAGCGACTGTGTCCAAGATGGCCGTGCCCGGTTTTAAATACTCGAGGTGACGCTGTGCGGCCAGCCAATCACTGTAATGCCCACAACCAACATGGCTGCAGCATTACAGTGACTGGCTGGCAATCCCTGGCTCTGTAAAGAGCACCAAACATGCAAGGCGGAGACCCGAGCTCCCGCCCGAGTAACCCGGAAATGCTCGTTGCTCGCCGAACATCCCGAGTAGCGTGATGCTCGGGCGAGTACCGAGCAGTGTCGAGCATGTTCGCTCAACACTAGTGTGTACAGGTACTTACTAAGAGTAGCCATCTCCATATATACCTAACAAATAAAGTGACCCTCTGTAGCACTATAGTATGCAAGCATGAAATATATGAAATTTGAACTGCGTTACTACTCTAGAAAATAGAAATAAATGAGAATTCATATCGCATAAATTGGCCAATTCATGTGTACCCGGCAGCCATGATAAGGCGACTCTCATTGCTGGAACCTATCTAGTGTGAATCCTGTCTTAGACTGAAGCCCACATGTCTATGGGAAGGTAGGATCCTGCTATAATTAAAACCACCTGAGGGTTAGGGGTGGAGTGCTCAGTCAGAAAGCTTCAGTCTCAGAGAGATTTCACACTAGTTAGGTTCCCAGTAATGAGAGTCGCCTTATCGCGGCTGCCGGGTACACATGAATTGGTCAAATTATGCGCTAAGTATTCTCAAATTATTCCTATTTTTCTAGAGCAGTAATGCAATCCAACTTTCATATATTTCATGTTTGCATATTATAACGCTACAGAGTGTTACTTTATTTGTTGGTTATATATGGAGATGGCTACTCTTAGTAAGCACTTGTACACACCAGTTTTCTGTTTTGGAAGTGACAGTTAGTCTTTTGATATTTGTATTCATTGTGGTATGTCCTGCATAATCAATACCGTGCCTCTCCTTTATTGTTATTCTGTTCTCACTGATGTGGAGGAGATGTATGTGCGTGGGACATTTCCCAGGGAAACACAGTGGTTTATTGTAATATTAGACAGAGATCTACAGTATTGAACAACCTATTTATAGGGTCTTCTCTCTGGAATGCCCACCAATCTGCAGAAAAAGGGGATCTGCTGATTGAACAAGGTTCCAGGTTCAAATCTCCACAGCTCATACATTGATGGCTTACCCTAACAATTAGCCTTTAGTGTAACATTCTGGAAACCCATTTTAATATCCACAGTGACCCATAGGTGTGAGGGGCTCAGGGTGGTAGTGGTGGTGAGGGGCTGTTGTGTTCCTAAACCCTGGCTCCCTGACAAAGACAAATGTTCCAATTCTCCTGTACTGTACGTGTGGTGCGTAACACTCACGTTTTGATCGCAGATCTCTGCTGTCTTCGGTTCTTCCACTACAGGAACCACCACACACACATTTTGGGACTTCCACTCCATTTTATAAAAAAGAACTTTACTTAAATGTCCAAATTCAGCATAGTGGAACACGCAGTATTGGGGACATACTTTTCCAGGTTCAAAGTCCATTGCAGAGCACGTATTGATGTTCACTGTCCATTTATCCTGAGCTATCCCTTCCATAGTTGACCTTTTTGGCCTATGAGACGCTCTGCAGTTCTAAGAGTCCCGTACCATCTTCTCTGTGCTATTCCTCGTCCAACTTCCCCTTCTGGGAAGATTTTGAGACACGCTTTTCTGTGGCTCCTGTGGACCGTATGCCAAAAACGTTAAGGAAATATCTGCTTCAGAGTTTCAGACTGATGTTTCTCTGCTGCTGGACAGACCGTACTCCTAGTGCCTCCTAGACCTCCAACTACTGCTCTGTCATATCTCTCTCTCTGACTCTAACTACAACTACTTGCAATCAGGAAGTGTCCCAGTTCTTCACTGTCCTGCTCTGCAGCTCCTGAATCCCTTAACTGTTTCCTGACTAATAACTAAATACTTCCTATTCTATATTGCCCACCTCTGCACTACCCCATTCCTAATCTAACACTCTATCTATACCTGTTCTAAACTGACCTTGTAACTAACACATCAGACAGTATGCAATATGAAACACTATTATATAAACATAAGGTGCAACATTATATTAACACAGGGGAAAGAGGTGCATGACCACTCAGGTCACCCTCTTACGTTCCTCCCTCCTAAAATATGGTCGTCCTGACCATAACAACACCTGTAAAACACCAATGCACGATTCAAAACACTTAACACACGTTTATATAAAATGCACAACAGGTTATTACACTCTTCATCCAGTGTCTCTTGCTGGTCAACCTTGACCTTGGTCCCACTCGGTTGGGACCCTGGAACACATAGTTCAAGTCTGTTCATTAAGATCGGCCATTTTGGCCCATTTATTAGTTGCCCATACACTCAGGGGCAGAGTTCTTCAACCAGGCACTCACATCGGGTCAGCCAAACAATCAAACGGGTCTGATTGACCCCAGTCCTTCCGCTGTAAGGAACGCAATACAAATGTTCAAGTTCCTTTAAACATGGGTCTGACTGACCCCGATCCCCTTGCTCCTGGGACCCATAAAAGTGTCTGTTTTAAAACACAACAGGACCGTTGGACAACAATTCCTGCTCTCGGTTTACCAAACACAGGAAGTCCTTTTGTTTCAGAAACAATGGCCCACTGGCCAACTTACATTAGCTCTGACAGTTTAGGAGCAGTAACCCGGCTTGTTCCTCGGGTCGTCCTGACAGTTTTCCCCCTCCCTCCTTTTTGCTGGGTACGGTCCTCTTAAGACAAGTATGGTGCCCACCAGCCCCTATTGCAACAGTTCAAGGTAAAACAAGGGCAGTTGGCAGGTAAAAAAAAAGGGCACAATCACTAGAGCAATTGTACACAGTCCGTTAAAGTGGGATATTTAACCCTATCAGGGTTTTAGTACCGTAATCCAGCAGGGAAATGCGCAACAGGAGCAATGAACTTGGAGGGGGGGGAAACAAACCTGAAAGATTCCTCTCTTTCAACTATGGCTGGACTCGCCAATACCGGATGCTTCCAGTGTTCCTTACAGGGCTACCTGCCCTTCAGAGATACAGAATAGTCTCATTATTCATTTTCTAGCGCAACTAGCACAACAGGAAATTTTAAACCTGCCGCTTCATTCAGGGTTCTCCCTGCGGCTGGGCATAATTGGCCACTCTCTGGCCTTGGATGTATATATTAGTGGTCCCAGAGGATGATACACTGGAGCCAGATTCTCCACTGCTTCTCCTGCTCCTTGCAGCGTAGGACAACAGGCTCGGGGATTCGGACCTCACACTTTCCTGAGATCCTGCTGTTACGCCTAGTGATTCTAGAATAGGGGTGCTGCTTTCAGACTCATCTCCTGGTCTTGGGCCGCCACCACCTGCACCGTGGCCATCACAGTTGGCCGCACAGGCCTTTGTATTTTTCTTTCTTGCTGATCCAACTCCTGGCATGTCTTGCACCGGTCCCACTCCATTCTCCCGAGGCCTCCACGGAAAGACATGATGCCGAGCTTCTGCACTTCCAGCATCAACTCCAGCAATGGTGCCACATGCCTTGGCATGAGGGATCCTTCCTCTAGGCTCCACCTGTCCCTGGGTGGAGCCGCTTCCAGCAGTTCCTCCCACTCCCTCTGGGATCTTCATTAATGGGTGGGGTTCCTTCTTCACCGCGCCCACCGCGGGTGGGCACCATTCACAGGGGGCTGCAACCTCGAGCCATCCCAGCGTCCATACCATGCCATTTTTCGTGACATTTTGTACTCAGGACGCCCACAATGGGCTGATCTATCGCCAGCCTCTGCACCATCATCTGCCATCTTAGCTCTCACTGAAATCTTCCCCGCATCTGACTTGTTCTCATGATGCATGATTTCATCCTGCCGACTATGCCAATTTTGTGAGGGGCTCAGGGTGGTAGTGGTGGTGAGGGGCTGTTGTGTTCCTACACCCTGGCTCCCTGACAAAGACAAATATCCTAATTCTCCTGTGCTATACGTGTGGTGCGTAACACTCACGTTTTGGTCGCAGATCTCTGCTGTCTTCGGTTCTTCCACTTCAGGAACCGCTGCACACACATTTGGGGACTTCCACTCTATTTTATAAAAAAGAACTTTACTTAAATGTCCAATTTCAACATAGTGGAACACGCAGTATTGGGTACATACTTTTCCAGGTTCAAAGTCCATTGCACAGCACGTATTGATGTTCACTGTCCGTTTACCTTGAGCTATCCCTTCCATAGTTGAACTTTTTGGCCTATGAGACACTCTGCAGTTCTAAGAGTCCCGTACCATCTTCTCTGTGCAATTCCCCATCCAGCTTCCCCTTCTGGGAAGATTTTGAGACATGCTTTTCTGTGGCTCCTGTGGACCGTAGGCCCCAAACGTTAAGGAAATATCTGCTTCAGAGTTTCAGACTGATGTTTCTCTGCTGCTGGACAGACCTTACTCCTGGTGCCTCCTAGATCTCCAACTACTGCTCTGTCATATCTCTCTCTCTGACTCTAACTACAACTACTCAGAATCAGGAAGTGTCCCAGTTCTACACTGTCCTGGTCCTCCCATACTGGAGCAGCTCCTGAATCCCTTAACTGTTTCCTGACTAATTACTAAATACTTCCTATGCTATAGTGCCCACCTCTGCACTACCCCATTCCTAATCTAACACTCTATCTATACCTGTTCTAAACTGACTCTGTACGAACATATCAGACGGTATGCAATATGAAACACTATTATTTAAACCTAAGGTACAACATTATATTAACACAGGGGAAAGAGGTGCATGACCACTCAGGTCACCCTCTTACATAGGAATGAATAAAATATACCATTTGGGTATAATAAATAAATGTTCTAGATGGTATACTGGTTCTTTGATTCTCAGTGTACATGTAATCTCCACCTAATCGCCAACTTTGGGAAAGCAGTTGAGGACATAAGTTAAGTTATTTTAGGGGTATTGCACCTGTATGCTTGGGTGTAAAGCACATCAAGAAAAACAAAATATCAGAAAACAAATGAAATTTCACAGTGTGTGACCTTTCAGCTGTAAGAAAGACCTTTGTACAATGAATTAGGCTATGTGCCCACGTTGCGGACCTGAAGCATATTTTTTACGCTTCTCCCTGGCGGGAAAATCGCATGCGGATATTACATGCGGTTTTCCCGCCAGGTAGAAGCGTTTGTGAGGCGTCTTTGCATGCATTTCCGCATGCGGGTTATCAAGCACTTCTCCAAGCATCACTTGGAAAAGTGCTTGACAACTTGTTCAGAATGGTAAAAAATAAAAAAATAAACTTTATACTCACCTTCTGATGCATTCTCTGCCCCGTCCGGAGTCTTGAGCGGCTCACGCTGTTGTGTGCAGGACCTGCGGTGACGTCATTGAGTCATGTGGTGGGTCACATGACTCAATGACGTGGCAGGTCCTTCAGACAACAGCGCGACGGAGGGAAAACATCAGAAGATAAGTATAAACTTTATTTTATTCTTTTTTTTACAGGTTCTTTGGTACCCAGGTCTGGATGAGAGTCTCCTCTCCTCCAGACTTGGGTACCATCCGCACATTGATTCCGCTGCGCTTCCGCAAAATTAATGAACATGCTGCGGATTTTTGACTGCAGCATATACGCTGCGGAAAAATCCGCAGCATGGGCATTGACATTGCGGAATGCCATTGGGGACCATGGGGTGCGGATCTACATGCGTTTTTCAAGCGTTTACGCTGCGGAAATTCCGCAGCATATACGCTTGAAAAATGCTACGTGGGCACACAGCCTGAAAAGCAAATCCTATGTTTGCTGCCCAACAGCATTCTGGAGTAGAAAACTTTGGACACTTCTGCTGAAAATAGAAAACAGGTGTGGAAAAAATACATACCGAGCCACTTTATGGACACACAAAAAAATCGCCAATATTAAAAAATAGCACAGAAAAATTGGAATCATTGTGTACACATAGAGCATAGATAAAACTAAATGTAGCTTGCATAATGAGGAAAATCTCACTAGAGATGCTGTCAGCATTCTGGAATTTCAGCTGCTCATCTTGGAAAGTGAAACTTGGCCCAGTTTGTGACCCCAAGCTGCACATAACATCAGTTTACATACAGATAACTATTGCAATGTTGCCACAACCAAAAACACTTAAAAATAACAACTCAAACTTCTAATAGCCAGGGCCAGATTGTAGAGGTCTCATTACTTGATATTTAGCTGGCCACAGGTAACAGGTTTCTGCTTGGCTCCTAGTTTTGTGACTTCACATATTTTATTTTCATTCTTTCAGTCTTTTCTGATTGTTTCTTGGCACACCAGAGCTTTGGTGTGTATAATACGCCTTTTTTTATATACTTTTTTTTTTTTTACTTTGCAGCAGATTTATAAGGACTATTGTAGCTAGCTTAAAAAAGCTGTTTTTATGCAGAATTTAAAATGCAAACATTTGCATACCCAAAGTTTCCGTCAGTCTGGCGTTGCTTCAAACATGTGCTCCACCACTCAGCAACAATTAATATTAGGGTTGAGAAATTTGTTTTTTGCTGCCCTGCCATCCAGTCTGGTCCTCAATGGCAGCCAGTCTTCACTTCTGAACCCGGCGTCCTAAGTAGAGATGAGCATTGTTCTACTCGAACTGTTCGCCAATCTCAAATTCGAGCTGTTTTGGGCGGTGTTCGAGCCGTTCGGCGAACTCGAACAATTTGAGAAAAATTCGGCTGTTCGAGGTTATGTTCGATAACTGTTCGTGCACCAAAATCATAACTGGATTTTTTCTCAGTAATGATGAAAATTAATGTTAATACGCAGTTTGAGTGTACAGCGGGGTGGGGGGAGGGGCAGGGGATGGATCTCTGCAGGAACAATGAAGATCTCCATTTTTTTTTCTCTTTCCCGCATTTACAGTGGGGAGGTGCAATCTGTCAGCCTATCAGCAGCGCACACACGGAGCGAAGTGCTTTTTTTCACACAAGCAAGGGCATGTGTCATTGGCAGTGTATGTCACATGTCCTTGCCCTATAAGACCAAGCCATTTTCCCCGTCGCCACCATTTTCTCACTGCTGCAGCTGCGTGTTAGACGGCACCGCTGTTGTTGTGTGCGCTATACCTTGTTAATTTCAAGCCAATTTTCGCACAAATCTACAGATAGCTTGGGAGTAGGGAATAGTTGTGATTGCAGTCCTTTTAAGGACTAGGTTACAGCATTTCCTACGACTTTTAGCAGGCAGGTCTGTGCTCTTAAATAGATAGGTTGTGGGAGTAAAGACTAATTGTAATTGGAGTCCTTTTCAGGACTAGGTTACATCAGTTCCTATCAGTTTTTGCCAGGCAGGTCTGTGCCAGTGCTGTGCAAGTTTTTTTCACAGCATTTGGCTGAATCTAGCAAAGCTAATCCTTTTTGGCCTATTGCAGAGTGTGTTAGTCAGTGGAGTAGCCTATCTGTGTTGCAAGATATACCACCTGTGTATAGAATACCAATTTTTTTACTGCACCTAGTGAAGTAAAATCTTTTGGGCATAGCATCATTCTATTAGTCCATCTATACTGACCTCCATCAGGTTGCAAACTGAATCTAATTTTTTTCTGCATCTAGCTCTGAAAAAATATTGGGCTTCTAGCTGTGTGTGGGTCTTGTTCTATTAATCCATCTATACTGACCTCCATCAGGTTGCAAACTGAATATAATTTTTTTCTGCATCTAGCTCTGAAAAAATATTGGGCTTCTAGCTGTGTGTGGGTCTTGTTCTATTAATCCATCTATACTGACCTCCATCAGGTTGCAAACTGAATATAATTTTTTTCTGCATCTAGCTCTGAAAAAATATTGGGCTTCTAGCTGTGTGTGGGTCTTGTTCTATTAATCCATCTATACTGACCTCCATCAGGTTGCAAACTGAATATAATTTTTTTCTGCATCTAGCTCTGAAAAAATATTTGGCCTTCTAGCAGTGTGTGGGACTTGTTCTATTAGTCCACCTATACTGACCTCCATCAGGTTGCAAACTGAATATATTTTTTTCTGCATCTACCTCTGAAAAAATATTGGGCTTCTAGCTGTGTGTGGGACTTGTTGTATTAGTCCATATATACTGACCTCCATCAGGTTGCAAACTGAATATATTTTTTTCTGCATCTACCTCTGAAAAAATATTGGGCTTCTAGCTGTGTGTGGGTCTTGTTCTATTAATCCATCTATACTGACCTCCATCAGGTTGCAAACTGAATATAATTTTTTTCTGCATCTAGCTCTGAAAAAATATTGGGCTTCTAGCTGTGTGTGGGTCTTGTTCTATTAATCCATCTATACTGACCTCCATCAGGTTGCAAACTGAATATAATTTTTTTCTGCATCTAGCTCTGAAAAAATATTGGGCTTCTAGCTGTGTGTGGGTCTTGTTCTATTAATCCATCTATACTGACCTCCATCAGGTTGCAAACTGAATATAATTTTTTTCTGCATCTAGCTCTGAAAAAATATTGGGCTTCTAGCTGTGTGTGGGACTTGTTGTATTAGTCCATCTATACTGACCTCCATCAGGTTGCAAACTGAATATATTTTTTTCTGCATCTAGCTCTGAAAAAATATTGGGCTTCTAGCTGTGTGTGGGTCTTGTTCTATTAATCCATCTATACTGACCTCCATCAGGTTGCAAACTGAATATAATTTTTTTCTGCATCTAGCTCTGAAAAAATATTGGGCTTCTAGCTGTGTGTGGGTCTTGTTCTATTAATCCATCTATACTGACCTCCATCAGGTTGCAAACTGAATATAATTTTTTTCTGCATCTAGCTCTGAAAAAATATTGGGCTTCTAGCTGTGTGTGGGTCTTGTTCTATTAATCCATCTATACTGACCTCCATCAGGTTGCAAACTGAATATAATTTTTTTCTGCATCTAGCTCTGAAAAAATATTTGGCCTTCTAGCAGTGTGTGGGACTTGTTCTATTAGTCCACCTATACTGACCTCCATCAGGTTGCAAACTGAATATATTTTTTTCTGCATCTAGCTCTGAAAAAATATTGGGCTTCTAGCTGTGTGTGGGTCTTGTTCTATTAATCCATCTATACTGACCTCCATCAGGTTGCAAACTGAATATAATTTTTTTCTGCATCTAGCTCTGAAAAAATATTTGGCCTTCTAGCAGTGTGTGGGACTTGTTCTATTAGTCCACCTATACTGACCTCCATCAGGTTGCAAACTGAATATATTTTTTTCTGCATCTACCTCTGAAAAAATATTGGGCTTCTAGCTGTGTGTGGGACTTGTTGTATTAGTCCATCTATACTGACCTCCATCAGGTTGCAAACTGAATATATTTTTTTCTGCATCTACCTCTGAAAAAATATTGGGCTTCTAGCTGTGTGTGAGACTTGTTGTATTAGTCCATCTATACTGACCTCCATCAGGTTGCAAATTGAATATAATTTTTTTCTGCATCTAACCCAGCCAATAGTTTTGGCCTAATACCACAGTTTGGCCACTCAGCTCTGCTCGGTTACCATCCATTGTTTTTTTGTGCAAACAACTCCAGAGTTGTGAATTAGTTAACCACCAAAATGAGTGGAAAAGGGCCTGCTGCTGGTGGAAAGGGGAATAGGCGTGTTGGGAAGGGGAAAAAAGGTTGTGTCCGTGGGGTAGGTGTTAAAGCAACAGTAACATCTGCAGAAGAAAGACCATCTTCCAGCCAAACTAAAATGTCTACTTCTTTTAGCGGACAATGTGATAAGATCCCTTTCTTACGGCCACGCCAATCGCTACAAATTCCAGATGAGGCACAAAAACAGCAGGTGCTTCAACGGATATCAAGTGCTCCTTTAAGTGGGCTCTCCTCCACATCAACTTCAACATCACAAATACTCCAGTCCTCAAAGGTGTCACCCAAATCGCACTTGCTTCCTCACAGCTCCCAAATCTCCAGCTGCCCGTCTGAGTATGAGG
Organism: Phyllobates terribilis; assembly: GCF_046119375.1. NCBI lineage: Eukaryota > Metazoa > Chordata > Amphibia > Anura > Dendrobatidae > Phyllobates > Phyllobates terribilis. Next base: position 536,196,105 of record NW_027362764.1, read on the forward strand.
TAGAACAGATGGTTGAGTCTGCAGAGCTGTTTACTCATACTATAGCCTGGGAATCAGAGGTCGACTCCAGCGCTTCTGTGAATCCAGACGAGGAAATGATCTGCACTGATGCCCAGAATCTTTATGAGTCGGATCCAGGACCAGACGCAGAAGGTTCTGACCATAATGTAGACCCTCATTCCCAAACTGTAACTCCTGTTGGTGGAGACAATGAGGAAGACGATGATAAGACTCAAATACCTGATTGGAGCGACAACTTTAGTTTTTTGTCAGGGCAGGAACAGGTTGGCTCTGAGGACGACGGGTGTGATAACACACAGGGTGATGATGATGAGGTTGGAGATCCCACTTACTGTCAACCCACAGTCAGCCAAGAGATGAGGTCAGCAGAGGAGGTGGAGGAAGATGCTAGTGACGACGAGGTCAGGTTGCGCCTTCCTGGACAGAGACGTAGTACTGGAAGCACGTCAACAACTGCATCCTCAAACACAACTCTGCCTCTCACCACAAGTCGTGGTGGCTCTTCAGGTCGCATGGGTGCTAAGCCTTGCATAGCCTGGGCATTTTTTCAGATCGATAAAGATGACCCAACTCGTGTTATCTGTAACATTTGTCAGCAAAAGCTAAGTAGAGGCCAAAAAATACATAGTTTGAGTACTTCATGCATGAACCGGCACATGGACATGAAGCATAAGTTGCAGTGGGAAGCTCAGTGTGCTACAATGCGGCCTAGCCGGCCGGGCCAACCACCGTCTGCCATATCTTGTGCATCCGCGGCCTCTTCATCCTCTGTGACTGGGGGGACAGCAGTCACACCTGTTTTGGGGCGCAGACCTGCCACCTCTTTACCCGCAACAGCCAGCGTGATTGGCAGGTCATCATTTTCTTTGGAGGTGGGAACACCAGCTGGTGTTGAGCGCTGTCCGACATCGATAGCACCACCTTTGGATCAAGGCAACCTAACATGTCCGCCTGCATCTTCCTCACAGACCGGCAGTTTGCCGGGGACACCCTTATCAACCCCGTCTAAGCACAATAGCCAGCCCTCGGTCCCTCAGATGTGGACAAGTAAAAGACCATTTCCTCCTAGCCATGAGAAAGCTAAGAGGTTGAATTTCACCATCTGCAAGCTCTTGGCTACAGAAATGCTGCCTTTCCGCCTGGTGGACACAGAGGATTTTCGAGACCTTATGTCCGTCGCAGTGCCCCAGTACCAGATGCCCAGTCGGCACTACTTCTCAAAGAAAGGTGTGCCTGCGCTCCACCAGCATGTCGCACACAACATCACCGCTTCTTTGAGAAACTCTGTGTGTGACAGGGTGCATTTCACCACAGACACTTGGACGAGTAGGCATGGACAGGGGCGTTACATGTCGCTGACTGGGCACTGGGTAACTATGGTGACAGCAGGACAAGGGGCTGCTGTCCAAGTCTTGCCGTCCCCACGAGTTGTGCGTCAATCCTCTTTATGTCAAAGTTCCTCCACTGCTTCTGCCTCCTCAACCTCCTCTCGGTCTTCCACCTGCACCCAAAGCCTGTCTGGTCATGCCACAAGCTTTCTAACTGCGCAGAAGGGATCCTGCACACCTCCTTACTATGCTGGCAGTAGGGCTCAACGTCATCAGGCGGTTTTTACATTGAAATGTCTGGGAAATGTGAGTCACACAGCTGAGGAGTTGTGGTCAGCTCTGGAGAACCAATTTCATGAATGGTTGTCTCCACTGGACCTGAAACCAGGGAAGGCCGTGTGCGACAATGCTGCAAACCTGGGTGCGGCCCTTCGCCGGGGCAATGTCACACACGTGCCTTGTATGGCTCACGTGTTGAACCTGGTTGTCCAGCAATTTTTAGCCCACTATCCCAGACTAGATGGCCTTCTGCAGAGGGCACGGTCGCTGTGTGCTCACTTCCACCGTTCGCATCCCGCAGCTCAGCGACTTACATCTCTACAGAAGTCGTTGGGCCTGCCACTTCACCAGCTAAAATGCGATGTGCCTACCCGGTGGAATTCAACTCTGCACATGTTGCAGCGACTGTGGCAGCACCGACAAGCCCTGGTGCAATACGTTCTGACGTATAGCCTGGGCCAACGAGATTCAGAGGTGGGGCAAATCACGCTGGAGGAGTGGTCTCAGATCAGGGACCTATGCACCCTTCTGCACAGTTTTGAAATGGCGACGAAGATGTTTAGTGCTGACGATGCCATTATCAGCATGACTATTCCGGTGATTTACATGCTGGAGCACATGTTAAACAGAATTCGGAGTCAGGTGGTGGCACAAGAGGAGGTGGAGGAAGTAGAGGAGGAGGAGTTGTATGCGGAAGGGCTAACATCTGCAAGGTCCAGACGGTCGGCAGCACCAAGGCGGCAGGCATGTGAGGGTGGGGGAGATGGTTTTACCAGGGCGCATGGTAGCAGCCAAACTAGTGAGGAAGGTGCAGGAGCCCAGGAAGAAGTGGAGGACGAACTGATGGAAGACTCATCAGATGAGGGAGACCTTGATCACATTTCTGTTGTGCGAGGTTGGGGGGAGAGGACAGAGGAAGGAAGCATGATTGTTACCTCGCCACCAACACAACAGGGACTTGGTGCTCCTGGATGCGCAACACACATGAGTGCCTTCTTGCTGCACTACCTGCAACATGACCCTCGAATTGTGAGAATTAGAAATAATCCTGACTACTGGGTTGCCACACTGTTAGATCCCCGGTACAAAAGTAAATTTGCAGAAATTATTCCTGCCATAGAAAGGGATGCACGCATGCAGGAGTATCAGCAGAGACTGTTGCAGAATCTTACATGTGCTTTTCCACAAAATACCAGTGGTGCACGTAGTGAATCTCACAGTTCCAACTTGCCAACCGTGGGACCGTCAAGTGTTCAGCACTCAAACCGTAACAGAACCACAGTATCTGCTGGTAACATCAATTTTGCGGAATCATTTCACCACTTTTTTAGCCCATCCTTTGCAAGGCCACAGGAGACAAGAAGTCTGACACATAGTCAACGCCTAGAGACGATGGTACAGGAGTATCTCCAAGTAAACATTGAAGCCACGACTGTGTCACTGGACCCTTGCTCTTTTTGGGCTTCCAATCTGGATAAATGGCCGGAGCTAGCCACTTACGCCTTGGAGATCTTGTCATGCCCCGCAGCCAGCGTTCTGTCTGAACGTGTGTTCAGCTCTGCTGGTGGTGTGCTGACAGATAAGCGCACGCGGCTCTCCACTGATAATGTAGACAGACTCACGTTCATAAAGATGAACAAATCATGGATCCGAAACGACTTTTCTACCCCTGTGTCATCCTGGGGAGAGTAAAAGCTTGATGATTGGTTAAAAGCTTTCAAATTACTAATCATGTTTATCTGTATCTTGACTGGAAAATAATTTGGGCTTTGTAGCAGTGTGCAGCACTGATCCTATTAGGCCATCTATAATAAGCTTCACCAGATTTAAAATTAAAAATAATTTTTAGCTGCATCTAGCCCGGAAAATAATTTTGGGGCTCCGAGATGCGCAAGACACATAAGTGCCTTCTTGCTGCACTACCTGCAGCATGACCCTCATATTGTCAGAATTCGAAGTAATCATGACTACTGGGTTTCCACACTCTTAGATCCCCCAAACTTTTCGATCAACCTTTTCATTTTAATAAAGACCAAAAAAATGGTCATTTTTGAAATTATAAGCATTAGCAGGTTGTTAGAAACTGAAATCAAACAGTTTTCAACTCAAAACTTTATTCTAGGTGATGTTACATTTTCACATAGGACCCCTTGTTCGAAAGGAGTTTCTGAACTCTCTCGTCCATTGAATTTGTCAGGTTTTGGATGGTTTCTGCTTCAATTGTTTTGCATAAGGACAGAATACCCTCCCAGAGCTGTTGCTTAGATGTGAACTGCCTCCCGCCATCATAGACACTCCTTTTAATGATGCTCCAAAGGTTCTGAATGGGGTAGAGGTCAGGGGAGCATGGGGGTCACACCATAAGTTTGTCCCCTTTTATGCCCATATCAGCCAGAGATGCAGATGTTTTATGTGCAGCATGAGATGGTGCATTATCATGCAGAAAAATGATCTTGCTGTGAAATACACGGTTCTTCTTCTTGAACCATGGCAGGAAGTGCTGTTTGAGAAAATCCACATACATTATGGAGTTCATCTTTAGCGCCTTCAGGGATCCTAAAGGGGCCGACAATCTCTCTCCCCATGTTTCCAGCCCAAAACATTACTCCACCTCCTCCTTGTTGGCGCTGTAGCCGTGTTTGCGTGGGGTGTCCATCAACCATCCATCCTCCACTCCATCCATCTGGACCATCGAGCGCTGCACGGCACTCATCCGTGAACAAAACTGTTTTGAAATCAGTCTTCATGTAATGTTTGGCCCACTGGAGCCGTTTCTGCTTGTGTGAAGTGGATAGAGGAGGTCCACAGGATGGCGTATGCACAGCTGCAAACCTCTGAAGGACCCTGCATCTTGTTGTTCGGGGGACGTTGGAGGCACAAGCAGCTTCAAAAACTTGTCTGCTGCTATGACAAGGCTTTTTGGCCGCTGCTCTTTCAACCTGACGTAATTGCCTGTAGGAAAGAGTCCTCAATTTGCCCTTATCAGCACGCACACGTGTGTACTGTGAATCAGCTACATACTTCTTGATTGCCAAGACACTTCATCCTGATCATCGCACAATGTTGATTGTAGTCATGCCTTGACCTAAACACTCCACAATTTGTTGCTTCTCAGCAGCCGACACATCCTTTTTCTTTCCCATTTTGGCAGAAAATGTAGGCTGCTTAATAATGTGAGAGAGCCTTCTTAAGTAGTCTTGCCTTTCATTGGACACACCTGCCAAACTAATTAGCACACGTGTCTGCAATTGCTTACAGTGATATAAAGAGCCCTGACACACATCACCATCAATGAGTTTAACTGACAAACAAATTCTTCCCTTATCACTCCTAAACACTTTTTGCATAATAATTTGGAACGCAGTGTACATGTGCTTTTCCACAAAACACCAGCGGTTCACGTAGTGAATCTTACAGTTCTAACTTGCCAACCGTGGTCTGTATGGAGTTGTTCAATAAAGGGCCCAAAATTAAGATAACATAGATGGGAGAGGTCTCTATGAATAGGAATTCCTAAGTATTTGATACCCTGTGAGGGACAGGCAAAGGGAAAGTTGGACTGGATGGAATCCTATATGGATTTGGGGAGGGAGACATCGAGGGCCTCAGACTTCGCTGCATTGATTTTAAAATTTGACCATGTAACAAAGTGATCTATTTCAGCCATAACAGCAGGGATGGATATATGTGATTGAGTGATATATACTAGGACATCATCAGCAAATAGAGAGCACTTGTACTCGGTGCCTCCCACCTCAATCCACCTAATATTGGGGTTATGGCGAATTGATGAGAGCAGGTGCTCCGTCTCTAGGATGTATAAGAGAGGGGACAGAGAACATCCCTGCCTTGTCCCATTGGTGATTGTGAAAGGTGATGAAAATGTTCTGACGCGCCCCCTGGGCCTTGGGACACCCGGAGCCGGACCCTTTTTGGTGGATGCTGGTGGTTGTAGTCTCCGTGGCGGCAACCCGGTTCCGTGGCTCAGGGCGGTCAAACCAGTGGCGGAACTATTTATGTGGTTTTGATGTTTAAATGTCCGACTACGCCACCCGTGGATTGCGGTCAGAGTGAACCGCTGCTCCAGGGCAGACCGCTGAGGCTGGTGTTTTGGGTGCAGCAGAGCGTAGCATAACTCCCCACGGGAGGAGTATAGCCTCAGGGCAGTGTATGCGGAGGATGGGGTTGATGGTGCAGGGCAGCAGCAGTAACGACACGGAGTCAGTGATGCAGTCCAGGGCCTTTACTCACAGTTCTTATTATCCAGACCACGTCTGCAGGTAACGGCTGCCCACGTCGTACTGTGCTCACCAGGTGAGGGGCTCAGACAACTCCCAGATAACTTTGGAGCACTTCACAGGTCCCCCTTTGTGTGTCCTTTGTCTGGCCTTTCTTACCAACACTTCTGTCCGGCTGCCTCGGGCCTCCTCTTGGTAAACTTGGCGCCAGTTTCCCTGACCCTATGTGGTGCCTTCCTAGCGGGTGTAGCGAGGGGCTGCGCCACATAAAATGTCAGAGCCTCCGGTTTCTAGCTGAGGGTCGTTTCCTGCCTCCACTAGTTCGGGGACCGGTCTCCCCCTTTGGCCTGACCCCTCCACGCAGGTGGATTCGGGCGTGCGGTGGCGACTCGCCCGTCCGCACCCCTGGGATCCCTTCATTCCTCATTCCTGGAGCCTTCTCCGCTCCTCTTCCTTCCTTCTCCCTCTTCCAGGCCTGGGCCTCTGTTACTAGGCCCGCCTCCGGAGCAGAGCTCATGCAGAGCCCCTGCTCCCTGCCACTTCTGCTCAGACTTCTCTGCACTGAACTAAGATGGTGCCCACCTTTTATACTCCCTTCTCAATGCACCCAGGAACTGCTTCCTCCCTGCTCCTGCACTACAGGGTTCCCCTTCCTCAGTGTTCCCTCCCCCCACTCCAGCCAGGGACAGGGACTGTCGTGCCCATCTCAGGGGCATATTGGTCGCCCTGCCCCACGGCAATGTGGTGTAATGCATGCAGGTGTCGGGTCCTGATCCACACTCCATCCTTACCTGAGAGTGAGATATCACACCTCTGGGTGAGGTGCAATACGTCTGTAGCAACCGAGCCCTCAGGGTGCTACAGTTCCATTTATCTTCAGCCTAGGTGACGTATTGCGATACAGGGCCGTGATTTTGGCTATAAAAGGGTCCCCTAGACCCCTACCCCAAGCTTTTTAAGAGAATCATATATGGCGTGCCAGGAGACTCTATGGAATGCTTTCTCAGCATCCAACGAGAGTATCTAATTACAAATTTTTAACTGCATCTAGCCCAGGAAATACTTTGTGCCTAGTAGCAGTGTCTGCTAGTCAGCGGATTATCCCGGCTGTTAAGCAAGCTACACCACCTGTAGTTTAGACACTTAATTTTTTCAAAGGAAATGATTCGGGACTATGGGATACTTAGTGAAGAGCATCAGGAGGCACCCCAAGGCATAGGGGCTGGGACTGGCATTAGGATGCCTTGGGGTGGACAGCCGAGCTCGATCCTTATAAAAGCTTTTTAACTGCAGCAGCTTTAGTGGACGCTACTGGAGCTGGAATTACGCGGCTGCTGGCATGAGACTTGCCCTCCAATAGATCCTTGTAAATGGATTTAAAGTGTATTCATTCAAATTAGAGAGACAATTTAAATTAAAAAGCTTAGAGCTGCCTCCACCACAGGGGGGCTCGCTCGACCCACCAGCGGACAGGCACCAGTATTGGGAGAGGGGGGCCGGCCGTCAGGGTTCACCGCCGCTCTGGCACAAACCCGGCGACACGGAGGTGGCACGGGCAGGAGCGGACTGGCCGTGTCGGCTTCTCACTTTTTGGATTTTAGAAGGGCATGACATGCCTATATCTGTGTCTCCCCCTCCTTTTACTCCTCCACCTCTTTTATTTTCACATGACTATATGTACTTGTCACTTTTCCATGTGTTAGTTATGTCTTCTGAGCAGTTTGTCAGCTTTTGGACACCTTTGAAGGTGTTTTCTATGTGTTTCTATGTGTTTTTGTTTGCCTGCCATTGTTTTTAACGGTGTTCGAAGGTGTTCGACGAACAGTTCGACGAACAGTTCGGCGAACACACGGGTGTTCGACTAACCGAACCGAACTCGAACACTACGGGGGTGGCTCAACACTAGTCCTAAGCCAATCATCCTGTGCATCTCTGGTGCTTACTAGATTCAACAACGTTATGAAATTACATGTCTAGAGACTACACTTCAAACAATGTCATGATGTGTGTGATGGCATCATCATAATGTCTTGGGGCCTAAAAAGCAATGGTATTGAATGCCGGCTGCCAGGAGAACCAGACTATACGCCAGATAAGGGCAAAGTAAATCGAACTGTTGATCTCCAGTTGGCATATACCATCACAAACTTATATGGAAAAAGTTATATAAGAGCATAGTGAAAAAATAATTATGCATGCTTAGTCCAAATAATCTAGCCATTGGTTGGTTGTTCCATAGATATTTCATTGTAGAAGGAATGGGGCTGTGATTTCTGTTTGGTATGAGCACAACAGAGAATAGCTCCATGAAAGTCATAAACTGCTTATCATCCAGATGTCATTTACTTGCAAATTATAAACTTGTGATATAATATTGAATAATTAGTCTGATGTAATTTTTGCTATATGGTTATCTATAGTGTTTAAACAGGAATACGGTGCTCAGCATAAATAAGTACACCCCCTTTGAATAGTAAGATTTTAATCAATATCTCACTAAACACAAGAATAATGAGATTCATAGAGCATTTTTTTAACCTATAACATGAAACGCAACGCAACTGGAGGGGAGGTGGGTGCTATTATATTGACGAGAGGGGGCGGGGATTTCTTCTGGGGCCTGGAAGAAATCATTAGCATAAATATATAAGATTTCACAACAACAAGACCATTAATATGAGGCATGCAGGTAGGAGTAGATTAACATTTCTATCACCTGTATGTCTATAGAAATAGGTTAGATACTTACCAGGGGGTGACAGATTCCCTTTAATAATCATGGAGGTCATACAAAATAATAGATGTAGTTGTTTTTGAAGTGGGGTGTATTCATTTTTGTATCAGCTAATTTGAATAATTCTGAAGATTTTGTTATGAAAGTTATATTATTAACCTTACTTTCATGTTATAGGTTAAAAAAATGCAGTTGTGGCGCAGTAATCCCACGACTGTGCCCTGCACTCCCTCCACGATCCTAGCTTCTATGGGAGAATGTGTTCGTGACTCGCCAGCACCTGCGCAGAAGATCACGGAATACACCAGTCAGTGATCTTCTGCGCAGGAGCTGGTGAGTCACAGAGATTTTCTCCCATAGAATGGAGGATCATGAAGGGAGTGCAGGGAGCAGGCGTGGGAAATCATAAGCATAAAGATATAATATAAGATTTCACAGCTAACACATAAAGTAGCACTCTGTAACGCTAAGTATGCAAACATGAAATATATGAAATTTGAATTGCAGCTGAAGAAAATAGGAATACCGTATTTTTCGGACTATAAGATGCACCGGACCATAAGACGCACCTAGGTTTTAAAGGAGCAAAATAGGGAAAAAAATGTAAGCAAAAAATGTGGTCATGATGCCCTATTATGGGGGAGGGGGTCTGCTGCTGACACTGGTATTGGGGTAATGTCCCCCAATTCTGTTAATATCCTCCATCCTGGTATGTATGGCCCCTCTTTCCTGGTATAAGTGGCCCCCATCCCATCCTGGTATGCATGGCACTCCTTTATCCCCCATCCTGGTATGCATGGCACCCCTTTATACCCCATCTTGGTATGCATGGCACCCCTTTATACCCCATCCTGGTATGCATGGCATCCCTTGAGCCCCCATCCTGGTATGCATGGCACCCCTTGAGCCCCCATCCTAGTATGCATAGCACCCCTTGAGCCCCCATCCTGATATGCATAGCACCCCTTGATACCCCATCCTGGCATGCATGGCACCCCTTGAGCCCCCATCCTGGTATGCATGGCACCCTCTGAGCCCCCATCTTGGTATGTATGGCACCCTCTGCGCTCCCATCCTGGTATGCATGGCACCCCTTGAGCCCCCATTCTGGTATGCATGGCACCCTCTAAGCCCCCATCCTGGTATGCATGGCACCCTCTGAGCCCCCATCCTTGTATGCATGGCACCCCTCTGAGCCCCCATCCTGGTATGCATGTCACCCTCTGAGCCCCCATCCTGGTATGTATGGCACCCTCTGAGCCCCCATCCTGGTATGTATGGCACCCTTTGAGCCCCCATCCTGGTATGTATGGCACCTTCTGAGCCCCCATCCTGGTATGCATGGCACCCTCTGAGCCCCCATCCTGGTATGTATGGCACCTTCTGAGTCCCCATCCTGGTATGTATGGCACCTTCTGAGCCCCCATCCTGGTATGTATGGCACCTTCTGAGCCCCCATCCTGGTATGCATGGCACCCTCTGAGCCCCCATCCTGGTATTATGGCACCCTCTGAGCCCCCATTCTGGTATGCATGGCACCCTCTGAGCCCCCATCCTGGTATGTATGGCACCTTCTGAGCCCCCATCCTGGTATGTATGGCACTTTCTGAGCCCCCATCCTGGTATGTATGGCATCTTCTGAGCCCCCATCCTGGTATGTATGGCACCTTCTGAGCCCCCATCCTGGTATGTATGGCACTTTCTGAGCCCCCATCCTGGTATGTATGGCACCTTCTGAGCCCCCATCCTGGTTTGTATAGCACCTTCTGAGCCCCCATCCTGGTATGCATGGCACCCCTCTGAGCCCCCATCCTTTTATGTATGGCACCCTCTGAGCCCCCATCCTGGTATGTATGGCACCCTCTGAACCCCCATCCTGGTATGTATGGCACCCTCTGAACCCCCATCCTGGTATGTATGGCACCCTCTGAGCCTCCATCATGCTGCCTGCAAAAAAAAAATGAACAATCATACCTCCTCTCTCCTCCAGTGCTGTCCCGCTCTGCTGCCGACACTCTCACTGTGTGAGCGGTGCACGGCAGGGTGCGCATGGCGTCCCAGCCATGCACCCTCACACAGTGTGAGACGCTGTGCTGGAATAGTCACTGCTCCCCACGCCGGGACTTTGTGCATGGGGAGCAGTGACCATTCAGTCTGTTCAATAGCCGGCACACTGTACCGCAGCGCGGTTCCTGCTGCCGCTCTGTGGTCAGTGTGCCTGCTATTAAAGACCATGGATATTCACTACAACCCATGGGAGTGGGTTGCAGCGAATATTCATGAGCTTTAATAGCGGGCACACTGACCGCAGAGCGCAGCAGGAGCCCTGCTGCGGCTACAGTGTGCCGGCTATTAAGAGAAATGAATATTCATTGCTCTCCATGCCCATGGGCATCTTATAAAAAAAGTGCATCTTATATTCCGAAAAATACGGGTAATTGAGAAATCTTAGCGCATAAATTGGCCAATTCATGTGTACCTGGTAAGGCATTTCTCTTTACCAGGAACCTACCAATGTGTATCTTCTCTTAGAGACTAAAGTCTGCATGTGTTTAGCAAGGTAAGAACCTGCTGTAATTAAAACTGCCTGTGACTTAGAGGCGTACTTAGCGTTACAGAGTGCTACTTTATTTGTTAGTTATATATGGAAATGGCTATGTAATGCACATGCCCGAGCTGAGCGGCGTGTGCGTGTGATTCCACTGGACCGTGCCGGAGAGTGAATGCCTGGAGGGGCGTAACTAGGTATTCACCCGATCCGACCAGGCTCGCACGACGGCATACGACGCCAGTGCACCAAGGAGGAACCGAGCAGAGGGACCAGGTGCTACTACAGGACAGACCCCGGACACGGCTGTTGACCCACACAGGGGAATACAGGAACAGACTGGTTAGGCTGGCACACAGACTGGTGGGAATAGGCAGGCACGACTGGTATGCAGGCAGGCGGGTATGCAGGCAGGGGGGTACAGGCAAGCACGGCTAGAGTGCAGACAGGGAGGCACTAGCAGGTAGGAACACAGGCGGGATAGGACCCAGTACACACTGGGACTCAGGAACAGAACCACAGATGTGGCGGACAAACACAGCAGAGTGAGGCCGCCCAGAGAGGTGAGCGAGAGCAGGGCAGGACGAGACCGCCTGGAGCGGTGAGCAAGAGTAGAGCAGGACGAGGCCGCCTGGAGCAGTGAGCAAGAATAGAGCAGGAAAATTCCGCCTGGAGCGGTGAGCAAGAGTAGAGCAGGACAAGGCCGTCTGGAGCGGTGAGCAAAGGGTCAGAGCAGAGCGAGACTGCCGGAGCAGTGAGCAAGGAGTCAGAACAGAGCGAGACTGCCGGAGCAGTGAGCAAAGGATTCAGAGCAGAGCGAGACTGCTGGAGCAGTGAGCAAAGAATTCAGAGCAGGCTAGAACCGCCGGAGCGGTGAGCAAAGGCAGAGCAGGCTAGAACCGCCGGAGCGGTGAGCAAAGGCAGAGCAGGCTAGAACCGCCGGAGCGGTGAGCAAAGGCAGAGCAGGCTAGAACCGCCGGAGTGGTGAGCAAAGGCAGAGCAGGCTAGAACCGCCGGAGCCGTGAGCAAAGTCAGAGCAGGATAGAACCGCCGGAGCCGTGAGCAAAGGCAGAGCAGGCTAGAACCGCCGGAGCGGTGAGCAAAGGCAGAGCAGGCTAGAACCGCCGGAGCGGTGAGCAAAGGCAGAGCAGGCTAGAACCGCCGGAGCGGTGAGCAAAGGCAGAGCAGGCTAGAACCGCCGGAGCGGTGAGCAAAGGCAGAGCAGGCTAGAACCGCCGGAGCGGTGAGCAAAGGCAGAGCAGGCTAGAACCGCCGGAGCGGTGAGCAAAGGCAGAGCAGGCTAGAACCGCCGGAGCGGTGAGCAAAGGCAGAGCAGGCTAGAACCGCCGGAGCGGTGAGCAAAGGCAGAGCAGGCTAGAACCGCCGGAGCGGTGAGCAAAGTCAGAGCAAGCTAGAACCGCCGGAGCGGTGAGCAAAGGCAGAGCAGGCTACAACCGCCGGAGCGGTGAGCAAAGGCAGAGCAGGCTACAACCGCCGGAGCGGTGAGCAAAGGCAGAGCAGGGGGGACAGGGCTCTGTTCACACGGAACAGACAGGAAGGGAAAGGCAGAACCAGATACTCACAGGGTACTTGCAGTGAAGTAGCGAGTGGACCACAAACTCACAAACGGGAGTACAGTGACAACGAGCAGGAATTAGGTACGAGTTCAGACTCTGCAGAAAAAGGAAAGGTACAGACATAGAGAAACACGGGAAACAGGCTAGAAGAGTATACAGACAAGAACAGACACAGTAGCAAGATACAGGAGCGGGTCTAGGTAGCAGCCCCTAGAAGGCGGGAGGAACAGGCTAGGAGCGTGTTCAGACAGGACAGACAACATACAGGAGCGGGTCTAGGTAATCGGCCCCAAGAAGGCAGGAGGAACAGGCTAGGAGCGTGTTCAGACAGGACAGACTAGATACAGGAGCGGGTCTAGGAATGCAGCCCCTAGAGGGCGGGAGGAACAGGCTAGGAGCGTGTTCAGACAGGCCTGGAAATACAGCCTCCAGGATAGGCAGACAAGAGAACACAGAAGGGACCTGGCACATTCAGAGTGCAAGAGCACACTAAATGAAACACAATGCTCAGGCATGGGTTAATTGGAGCAGCTGGTTTAAATACCAGGTGACAGACAGCAATAGGCTGAGGACGCACAAGGGGTGTGCCTGCAGCAGGTACAAAAAGCAGGAAGTGATCGGGCACCGCCCTTAAGCAAACAGACAGCATGGAGGGAAGTCAGAGAGACATTCTGGACTGGAGATCAAGTGTGCGCTCTTGCACAGTGGGAGATGGACCACTATGCAAGGACGCCGCCAGGTATGTTACAGGCTACTCTTAGTAAGCGCCTGTACACACCAGGTTTCTGTTTTGGATGTGATGGTCAGTCTTTTTCGTTTATATGTATAGGCCTTCTGATTGAGCACTCCACCTCTAAGCCACAGGCGGTTTTAATTAGAGCAGGTTCTTACCTTCCCATACACATGCAGACTTTAGTCTCTAAGAGAGGAAACACATTGGTAGGTTCCTGGCAACGGTAAACGCCTTACCGTGGCTAACAGGTACACATGAATTGGCCAATTTATGCACTAAGATTTCTCAATTATTTCTATTTTCTTGTAGTGCTGGGGTCCTGGGTTCAAATCCCACCAAGGACAACATCTGCAAGGAGTTTGTATGTTATCCCCGTGTTTGCGTGGGTTTCCTCTGGGTAATTCGGTTTCCTCCCATACTTCAAAGACATACTGGTAGGGAATTTAGATTGTGAGCCCCAATAGGGACAGTGACGATAATGTCTGTGAAGCATTGTGGAATTATTGGCACTATATAAGTGAGTAAAATAAATAAATAAATAAAATTTCTTGAGCAGTATTGCTATTCAAATTTCAGGTTTCATGTTAGCATACTATAGCGCTACAGAGTGCTACTTTATTTGTTAGTTAAATATGAAGATGGCTACTCTTAGCACCTGTACACACCAGTTTTCTGTTTTGGAGGTGACTGTCAGTCTTTTTTGTTTATATGCATAAGCCTTCTTACTGAGCACTCCGCATCTAAGCCACAGGAGGTTTTAATTACGGCAGGTTCTTACCTTCCCATACACATGCAGACTTTAGTCTCTAAGAGAAGATACACATTGGTAGGTTCCTGGTAGCGAGAAACACCTTACCGTGGCTACCTGGTGCACATGAATTGGCCAATTTACGTGCTAAGATTTCTCAATTATTTCTATTTTCTTGAGCAGTATTGCTATTAAAATTTCATATATTTCATGTTTGCATACTTAGCTTTACAGAGTACTACTTTATTTGTTAGTTATACATGGAGATGGCTACTCTTAGTAAGCACCTGTACACACCAGTTTTCTGTTTTGGATGTAACGGTCTGTCTTTTTCGTTTATAAGATTTCACAACAACAAGACCTCTAATATTAGGCATATATGTAGGACTAGATTAACATTTCTATCACCTGTATGCCCATATTAATAGGTTATATACGTCCCAGGGATGACATTCCTTTTAAGGATAGCACCAAGTCTTCTAGGCATGGAATGAACAAGTTGGCGACCAGGGGCTTACATAGAAATCATGGGGCCCCATAGCAGAAGCTCTAAATGCCCCCCCCCCCCCCACACACAAAAATAAATAAATAAATAAATAAATATTTGTCTGTGTCACAGAAGAGCAGATCTCACAATTTTCCATCCTTTACATAGTAATTTTCTCCGTGCTGAAGTTCTATATTCCTCTTTCATTGCCCCATAAAGTATGATGCCAATAAAAGTGCCCCCCAAACACAGTATGATACCCCTATGGTGCATTCCTCCACATTAGCCTCCTCATTAGCCTCCACATGCACAGTATAATGACCCTACTGTACCCCATCTCAACTCCCAAGGCAAAGTATGGTGACCCCAATACAGTATGATCCCCTAACATACTGTATGATCCCCACACAGCCCTCTATACAGTATAATGACTCGCACTAGCCCTACAAACAGTATAAATGGCCCCACACAGCCCTCCAACAGTATGATGGACCCCACACAAACCTTCACACCGTATAATTGCTTTCATACAGTATAATGGCCCCTCACATAGCCTTCCATATAGTATAATACACCACCCATAATCCTCCATATAGTATAATGCGCCCCCATAATCCTCCATATAGTATAATGCGACCCCCATAATCCTTCATATAGTATAATGAACTTCCCATGGTACTCCATAGAATATAATGCACTCCCCATAGTCCTCCATACAGTATATTACACACCCCATAGGGTTAAATGCAGCCCCCATGTAGTATAATGCACCCCACAGTCCTGCAGTATTATGGGCACCACGTACTCACTGATTTTAAAATACCGTATATTTTAAATAAGCCGACCCGAGTATTAGCCGAGGCCCCTAATTTTACCACAAAAAACTGGCAAAACGTATTGACTCGAGTATAAGCCTAGGGTGGGAAATGCAGCAGCTACTGGTAAATTTCCCCATCCTGGTATGCATGGCTCCCTCATCACCAATTCTGGGATGTTTGGCACCCCTGATCCCCCAATCCTGGTACGTATGGCCCCCTCATCCCCAAATCCTGGTATGCATGGCCTCCTCATCCCCCAATCCTGGTATGTATGGCACCCCTCATCCCCAATCCTGGTATGTATGGCACCCCTCATCCCCCAATCCTGGTATGCATGGCACTCCTCATCCCCCTATCCTGGTATGCATGGCACTCCTCATCCTCCAATCCTGGTATGCATGGCACCCCTCATCCCCAATCCTGGTATGCATGGCACCCCTCACCCCCCAATCCTCCTATGCATGGCACCCCTCATCCCCCAATTGAGGTATGCATGGCACCCCTCATCCCACAATCCTGGTATGCATGGTACCCCTCATCCCCCAATCCTGGTATGCATGGCACCCCTCATCCTCCAATCTTGGTATGCATGGCACCCCTCATCCCCCAATCCTGGTATGTATGGCCTCCTCATCCCCCAATCCTTGTATATGTGGACCCCTCATTCCCCAATCCTGGTATGCATGGCACTCAGACACTGATGTTAGCTGCCGGCCCGGCATATTCACTCCTCTCCACGGCGGGACTATGGGCATGGAGAAGAATGAATATGCATTCTCTTTAGTAGCGGGCACTGTCTGCAGGAGCCGCGGCTCAGCGCTCCTCCATGCCCGCTACTAAAGAGAATGAATATTCATTCTCCATGCCCATGGGAGTGGAGAAGAGGGAATATTCATTTCCCTTTAGCAGTGGTCACACGTGGTAGCTGCAGCAGCAACTACTGCGCGTGCCCCACTCCTCCGCCACCGCGACCTCCCCTCCACCCATAAATACAATACTCTCCTATCCTCCTCATTCCCCCCGCTGCTTCGGGGCCCCATAGCACTGGCGTGGCCTGCTGCCATTGGCAGTACGCCACTGTTGGCGACATATTGCAACATCTATCTTTTTCCATTCAAGAACTACCTCTTTTGGATGCTGGATAGAGAGTGGTGCTCAACATGTCTCTTGAGAGTTTCCCATAGGTGTTTGGGCTCTGATCAGGAGATGTACTTGGCCAATGAATAATGTTCACCTTGTTCTTCTTCAGAAATGCAACAGTGGCCTTAGTTGTGTGTTTTAGAGCATTATTATGTTGGAAAAGTGCACGTTGATCAAGGGCACAGCATGAAGGTAGCATCTTCTCTTTTAATATAGAGAAGTACATCTGTAAATTCATGATACCAACTCCCTGACACCAACAGCACTCATGCATCCTCACATATGGATTTGCCACCACCATGTTTCACTGTAGACACCATTTGCGTCAGTGAAAACATTCACTCCAGTTTGTCTTTCTACTTTTTTAGCTAACTTACATGTCAATTTTCTTCAACCCTCTTTATCAGAAGACGCTCCTGTTTGGGTGTAAAATCCCATGGTCGGCCTGAATGTCTCTGTGAGATGGTTACAGTTACATCTTTGTTACATTTTGGTATAACTTTTGTGTTAGAACTCTCCTGTTAGTTTTTTTTTAGTTTGCTGGTCACATGACCATTTTTGCCTATTTAATCCGGCTCCGCCCTCCTGGTCTTGCTGGACTTCATTGTATTTACTACTCTTGAGCTAGCTTGGTGCTCTGTTGCCGTTCTCTGTTAGTTTTGCTAGGTCTTCTGACATCTATGCTTTTTGTTGTGTGTTTGTCTTTGACTGCTACTATTTCTGCTAGGAGGTGTCCAACTTATCCCAGTCCCTAGTTCTTGTAGGGATCCCTCCCTCACATCTATATGTCTTCGTTCAGACTAGCCGAGGACTTTAGCGGGTCTGATCGCAGGATCAGGTTCCCCGTTACATCGTAGGGATCTAGTTTTGTTCTATTGTAGGGACAGTTCTCCTGTCTTTCCTTAGTCCCTGTAGCAGATCATAACAGTAAGTCCAGCCCTAAAAGAAAAAAAAAAATAAAAAATTTTTCTAAGGAAAGACCTCCAGTTTTCCATCATGGTCTCGGTTCAAGATTTGGCTCAACGCTTGCAGGGACTCTCTCTGGAGGTGGCCAAGCTCCAACAACACGTGAGTAGCTGTTCTGGAGCACATTTTGTGGAACCAAAGGTACGTCTTCCTGATTTATTTTTTGGCGAACAACAAGATTTTTTTTCTTTTAAAAATGCTTGTTTATTGTGTTTTCGTTTGAGACCCGGATCCTCTGGTGATGAATCACAGCGCATAGGGTTCATAATGTCACTTTTGCGCAAAGATCCTCAGGGATGGGCCTTCTCTCTCCAACCTAGTGATCCGTGCTTTAGATCAGTGGATAGTTTTTTTTCTGCTTTGGGTTTGTTGTATGATGATCCTGATCGTGTCTCATCTGCTGAGTCTGAATTGAGACGTTTGAGGCAGGGATCAGGTAATGTGGAAAAATATTGTTCTCACTTCCGTCGGTGGTCTGCCCAGGTGGGGTGGAACGATTCAGCTTTGAAAAGCTTGTTTCTTGCAGGGCTAGGTGAAAGGGTTAAGGATTTACTGATTGCTTATCCCACACCTGGAAACTTGCAGGAGGCTATGCAATTAGCTATACGGGTGGACAGGAGACTGCGTGCAAGGGTTAATGAGAGCAAATCCTCTGCTATGTCAGCTCCGAGTCTTGAAAGGGTCTGTGCTGACAATGGAGAGCCGATGGAGATTGGGGCGATGGCACCCCGCTCTCAGGAAAAAGATCGCAGGCTTTCTGAAGGCTTGTGCTTCTATTGCGGAAATTCTGGTCATTTTATTAAGAATTGTGTGCTTCGTATGAAGAAAGAAAAAAAAATGGTCAGTTATGCCCGTATTGCCTGTTTAAATTCTAAGGGAGTATTCCTATCTGCCACTACTGCTGCTCAGGATGAATTAATTGAATTTCGGGTATTTGTAGATTGTGGTTCTACTCTGAATGTGATTGATGGGGGATTCTTGGAAAAACTTAGATTAGAACCTAAAACTTTGTCATCCCCTATTGCTGTGGTTTCTGTTGATGGCTCTCCCTTGAAGAGTGTTACTCATAAGGTCTGTGAATTTCTCCTCACTATTAATGGTATTCACCAAGAAAATTTGGATTTGGTGGTATTGGATAATTTGCCTTCTCCAGTAATATTGGGGTTACCCTGGTTAAAATTGCACAATCCTGTACTGGATTGGTCTACCAATGAAATTAAGTCCTGGAGCCCTAAGTGTTATGACAAGTGTTGTAACGGACGTATTGCTGCTGTGGATAAAGGGGAATTGCCTGTACCTATTCAGGATTTTTGGAGAGTTTTTTCTGAGGAGGAGTCACAAATTTTGCCTCCCCATCGAGACTATGATTGTACCATTGAATTTGTCCCTGGAGCGACTCTTCCTAAAAGTCGTTTATTTAATCTTACTATTCCTGAGAGAAAGGCTTTGGAGGAATACATACAGACAAGCTTGGCCGCCGGTCACATTAGGCCTTCCAAGTCTCCTGTGGCTGTTGGATTTTTTTTGTAAAAAAAAAAAGATGGCGGTTTACGTCCTTGTCTGGACTTTCGTGAGATTAATAAAATTACTGTACGCAATCCTTACCCACTGCCATTGATTCCTGATTTATTTAACCAGTTAGTGGGGGCCAAGTGGTTCTCTAAAATTGATCTCCGGGGGGCATACAATTTGTTGCGCATGAAGGAGGGTGATGAATGGAAGACTGCTTTTAACACTCCTGTGGGTCATTTTGAGAATCTGGTTATGCCTTTTGGTCTTACCAATGCTCCAGCATTTTTTCAGAATCTTATTAATGACATCCTTAGACCTTTAATCGGCAAAAATGTGGTTGTGTATTTGGATGACATTCTGATTTATTCGCCTGATCTGGAGTCTCATTGGCGGAGCGTACGTGAGGTATTACAGTTATTAATGGACAATTCGCTTTTTGCTAAGCTGGAGAAATGTGAGTTCGCTGTACAGAGAATTAGTTTTTTGGGCTACATTATCTCCAGTGAAGGTTTTGAGATGGACCCGGTTAAAGTTCAAGCTGTGCAGGAATGGCCTAGGCCTATTGGTTTGAAATCGATACAGAGGTTTTTGGGTTTCGCCAATTATTACAGAAAATTCATAAAAAATTTTCTATTATTGTCAAACCGCTGACCGATCTCACCAGGAAAGGTGCTAATGCGGTTCAGTGGACTTCTGAGGCCATTGAAGCTTTTGTGTTTCTAAAGGAGAGGTTCACCTCTGCTCCCATCCTTATGCAGCTTGATGTGACTAAGCCGTTTTTGGTTGAGGTTGATGCTTCTTCGGTGGGGGTCGGTGCGGTGTTGTCTCAGGAAAACAAGGATGGAGTACATCCCTGTGCCTTTTTTTCAAAAAAATTTTCTGAGACTGAACTTAATTACGATATTGGTAATCGGGAATTGCTGGCGATTAAACTCGCATTTGAACACTGGCGTCACCTCTTGGAAGGTGTTGAATTTCCCATTCAGGTTTTCACTGATCATAAAAATCTGATCTATCTTGATGCTGCCAAGCGCTTGAATGCCCGTCAGGCTAGGTGGGCACTTTTTTTCTCGCGGTTTAATTTTTCCGTTACTTACATCCCGGGTACCAAGAATGTTAAAGCGGATGCTTTGTCTCGCAGCTTTTCTCCCATGGTCGGTGTTGAGGAGGAAGAGGAGAGCATTTTACAAGAAGGTGTTGTGATTGCTGCTTTGGACTCCGTTTTGGAGGATGAGATTCTTAAAGCTCAGGAGAATGCCCCATCTAACACTCCCCATGGGAGGTTGTTTGTGCCTAGGACCTTTAGGAGAGATTTGTTTGTTGAGTGTCATGAGTCTCGGTTGGCAGGTCATCCAGGAATTTCTGAGACCAAAGACTTGTGGGTCGCAGTTTTTGGTGGCCTGGATGGCAGAAGGAAGTCATTAAGTGGGTGCGCCAATGTACTGTGTGTGCTAGATCCAAGTCTTCGCATGCTCCTGCTGCGGGGTTGCTTTGCCCTCTGGAGGTTCCTAGTGCACCTTGGACACATCTGGCTATGGACTTTATTACTGACCTTCCCCCCTCTGAAGGTTTCACGGTCATCTGGGTGGTCGTGGACCGTTTTAGCAAGATGTGTCACTTGGTTCCCTTCATCAAACTGCCTTGCGCTAAGACACTCGCTAAGGCCTTTGTCAAGGAAATTGTCAGACTACATGGTGTTCCTACTGACATTGTTTCTGATAGGGGACCTCAGTTCGTGGCTCGTTTTTGGCGTGCCTTTTGTGACAGGTTGGGAGTTCATTTGTCGTTTTCATCTGGATATCATCCTGAGTCTAACGGCCAGACAGAAAGGAAGAACCAGGATGTTGAGCAGTTCTTGCGTTGTTTTGTGGCAGACAATCAAGAGGGGTGGTCTGAGTTTCTGCCACTTGCTGAATTTGCTCTTAACAACCATACATCCTCTTCTGCTGGGTGTTCGCCTTTTTTTTGCTGTTCTGGGAGACATCCGTCTTTTGGGTCATTCTCCAAATTGGTTTCGGCTGTGCCTGAGGAGGAGAGTTTTTCCGGTGATTTGGAGAGAGTTTGGACGGATGTGCGTGGTAATCTTCAGGAGGCTAACAAAAAATCTAAGAGGTACTTTGATAGGAAACGGCAAGAGGTTTTGTTTGCTGTTGGTGACATGGTTTGGTTGTCCTCTAAGAATCTGCGATTGAGGATTCCTTCTAAAAAATTGGGTCCCAAGTTCGTAGGGCCCTTTAAGGTGCTTCAGATAATTAACCAATCTGCTGTTAGGTTGGAGGTTCCTACGTCCTGGAAGATTAACCCGGTGTTTCATGTTTCTCTGTTGAAAAAAGCTGATGTGTCTGATGATGACGCCTCTGCCACTGTTCCTCCGGTGGTGGAGGACGGGGAATATGAAATTTCCCGCATCCTAAATTCTAGACGGTATAGAGGGAGTTTGCAGTATCTCGTCGCTTGGAAGGGTTTCGGACCTGAGGATAACTCATGGGTGAGGGCGGATGATGTTTCTGCTTCCAGACTTGTCAGAGCGTTTCACAGGAGGTTTCCTGGTAAGCCTGGGCCTAGGGGATCCGGAGGATCCTCTTAGAAGAGGGGGTACTGTTAGAACTCTCCTGTTAGGTTTTTTTAGTTTGCTGGTCACATGACCATTTTTGCCTATTTAATCCGGCTCCGCCCTCCTGGTCTTGCTGGACTTCATTGTATTTACTACTCTTGAGCTAGCTTGGTGCTCTGTTGCCGTTCTCTGTTAGTTTTGCTAGGTCTTCTGACCTCTATGCTTTTTGTTGTGTGTTTGTCTTTGACTGCTACTATTTCTGCTAGGAGGTGTCCAACTTATCCCAGTCCCTAGTTCTTGTAGGGATCCCTCCCTCACATCTATAGGTCTTCGTTCAGACTAGCCGAGGACTTTAGCGGGTCTGATCGCAGGATCAGGTTCCCCGTTACATCGTAGGGATCTAGTTTAGTTCTATTGTAGGGACAGTTCTCCTGTCTTTCCTTAGTCCCTGTAGCAGATCATAACATTTTGCTATTCTGACTGATAAGTAAAACTTTCCTGATCTTCTTGTAGACTTCACATTTCCTGTGTAAAGAATTTTTTTTTCCTCAGGTCTTGTGACATATCTTTTCCATTTGATGTATGAAATGAGAAGGGTTTTCTTTATTAAGTAATTCTCGTTTATTGTCTTCTGGACACCTGTTTAATGAATAATTAGAATTACCTTTGGTTGAATTCTTGTTAATTAGAATTTTGTAGTCTAAACATTAGCCTTACTCCTAAGATTTTCATTGGGGTGTACTCATTTTCCTAACATGATCTTGAATTAATTTGTTAGGAAAATGACATTTTTGGGTATGCAAAATAACATATCTTGTTTACACTCAATGGCTCACATAGTGGGTGTATTTTGTAGTGTGGCATCCCAAAGAAAATGTTGATTATGAAAGGAAACCTAAGGTTTTTTGACAACTCTGTTGGGGTGTACTCATTTATGCCGAGTACTGTATCTGTAGGGTGATTTAAATTCCTACAAAAAAAGCCAAAAACAAAATAATAAATAAAAGAGCTTCATTGTTCCCACAAAACAGGATTAGAGAAAACAGCCACTGAGCAGAACCTATATACAGTCATATGAAAAAGTTTGGGCACCCCTATTAATCTTAAGCTTAATGTTTTATAAAAATTGGTGTTTTTGCAACAGCTATTTCAGTTTGATATATGTAATAACTGTTGGACACAGTAATGTTTCTGCCTTGAAATGAGGTTTATTGTACTAACAGAAAATGTGCAATCTGCATTCAAACAAAATTTGACAGGTGCATAAGTATGGGCACCCCACCAGAAAAGTGACATTAATATTTAGTAGATCCTCCTTTTGCAAAAATAACAGCCTCTAGTCGCTTCCTGTAGCTTTTAATGAGTTCCTGGATGAAGGATGAAGGTATTTTTGACCATTCCTCTTTACAAAATAATTCCAGTTCAGTAAAGTTTGATGGTCGCCGAGCATGGACAGCCCTCTTCAAATGATCCCACAGATGTTCAATGATATTCAGGTCTGGGGACTGGGATGGCCATTCCAGAACATTGTAATTGTTCCTCTGCATGAATGCCTGAGTAGATTTGGAGCGGTGTTTTGGATCATTGTCTTGCTGAAAGATCCATCCCCTGCGTAACTTCAACTTTATCACTGATTCTTGAACATTATTGTCAAGAATCTGCTGATACTGAGTGGAATACATGCATCCCTCAACTTTAACAAGATTCCCGGTGGCGGCATTGGCCACACAGCCCCAAAGCATGATGGAACCTCCACCAAATTTTAATGTGGGTAGCAAGTGTTTTTCTTGGAATGCTGTGTTTTTTTGCCGCCATGCATAACTCCTTTTTGTATGACGAAACAACTCAATCTTGGTTTCATCAGTCCACAGGACCTTCTTCCAAAAAGAAATTGGCTTCTCCAAATGTGCTTTTGCATACCTCAACCGACTCTGTTTGTGGCTTGCTTGCAGAAACGGCTTCTTTCGCATCACTCTCCCATACAGCTTCTCCTTGTGCAAAGTGCATTGTATAGTTGACCGATGCACAGTGACACCATCTGCAGCAAGTTGATGCTGCAGCTCTCTGGAGGTGGTCTGAGGATTGTCCTTGACTGATCTCACCATTCTTCTTCTCTGCCTTTCTGATGTTTTTCTTGGCCTGCCACTTCTGGCCTTAACAAGAACTGTCCCTGTGTTCTTCCATTTCCTTACTATGTTCCTCACAGTGGAAACTGACAGGTTAAATCTCTGAGGCAGCTTTTTGTATCATTCCCCTGAACAACTATGTTGAATAATCTTTGTTTTCAGATCATTTGACAGTTGTTTTGAGGAGCCCATCATGCCACTCTTCAGAGGAGATTGAAACAGGAGAACAACTTGCAAGTGGCCACTTTAAGTAGCTTTTCTCATGATTGCATATACCTGGCTATGAAGTTCAAAGCTCAGTGAGGTTACAAAACCAAAAAAAGTGCTTTAGTAAGTCAGTAAAAAGTAGGTAGGAGTATTTAAAACAAGAAAATGATAAGGGTGCCCATACTTATGCACCTGTCAAATTTTGTGTGAGTGCAGATTGCACATTTTCTGTTAGTACAATAAACCTCATTTCAAGGCACAAACATTACTGTGTCCAACAGTTATTACATATATCAAACTGAAATAGCTGTTGCAAAAACACCAATTTTTATAAAACATTAAGCTTAAGATTAATAGGGGTGCCCAAACTTTTTCATATGACTGTATTTATGTACATGATATAGGTCCATCCATGGTGGACATTCTTGTGTCATCTGGAATTGAAGACTTCTTGTATATCAACCCATCAGACATGAAAGAGTTTCTATCGTCTGGAAATAGTTGGAATTTACTGTCTGCCATGTAAAGTCTAATGAATGGGGCACTTTTGTAATTATCATATGTTTGATGCTTTAAATAGTTATTTAATAACTTCATTGTCATCGCACAAGAAAATGCAGAAAAATACAGTTATGATTCACCTCAACTTGTAAACTCTTAAGTTCGGAATCAATGATTCCTTCATATAAATCAGAGACATTCCTGTAGAAACTTGTGCCTGACGTTTTGTGTAAGGAATGTGACATGTAAAGGTTGTCATGAAGAATACAGATGACTGGACCTTTCATTTATGTTGTTTGTTATTGGTTGCAGGTGGTGGCCATTGATATGGATATGGCATTTTTTGAACCAAAAATGCGGAACATACTGGAGCAAAAATGTACATCTGATAAGGACTGCAATTTCTTTGACTGTTTTTCAACTTGTGACTTAAAGACTTACATGTGTGGAGCACAAAGAGAGAATAGTAATCTACAAGTAAGTGGTTCACAAGCAAAGTACAGATTTTGTGTTATTTAATACTGCCCAATTTTCTAATATTGACTCAAAATAGATATACGGTAAGTGTAGGTTTCATTATGGTTGTATTTTGGTTAAAGGGAATTTCTCCTAATAAATAGGTAAAATTGTCAAATGTTTTTAAAAACAAGCAATATTGCAATATACCCCATAATTAAAATCCACTCCGTTTGCTTTAATTTTATAGTTATTGCTCATTGCCTAGGTGACCAACCTCTCCTTCAATCTATCAGAGGTGACTGGTTTCCTATTTCCTAGGCAAGGAGAATGCACTTGCAAGCTCTTTGTTTTACGGATTGCAAGCGCTGCTCTGAAGCTGTTCAGATCGCTGGATTCAGTCAGCTTCAGAACCCCTGCGTTCCTCTGATGCTGCAGAGGCAGCTGTGTCTCAAAGAGCTCACAGTTCATGCCAGCGCTGCAACTATGCAGCAGAACAGACTATCAGTCTACAAGAATGCTCCACCCCTCAGCAAGAAGAAGGCCTGGAAGTAAGGGAGCAGTACGCTCCTGAAGAAAGAGGGTGAGAGCTACCATTTAAAATGTTAAAGTCATCAAGGAAAAGAAAATAGTAATACTTGTTTTGTGATATTTACCAGGAAATAAACTATACTGTATTTTTTGGACTATAAGAAGCACCGGACCATAAGACGCACCGGTGTAAAATAGGAAAAAATATTTTTTATAAGATGGGGGTCCGTCTTATAGTCCGAATAGGTATCTTACCTGGGGGGCGGTGGAGCGGGGTTCACAGGAGGCAGGGTCCCTCAGGAAGCCGGCGGCAGCAGAATGGAGCAATGTTGCGGGCCCTGGGTGGGAGAAGGAGGTGCCCCAGCAGCAAGGGGTTGCGGTGGTGGTGGAGCAGCATAGCAGGAAGCAGGGTCCCTCCCTCAGGAACCCAGTGACAGCAGAAGCGGTGAGATGCTGTGGGGCCGGTGTCGGCGTTGAGGCAGAGCGGAGTGCATTGCTTTTCCGGCTGCCATCTTCCAGAAGCCGTGGTCTACAGGGAAAAAGGCCTCCCGAGCCGGCGCATGCACCACTTCCCTGAGGCCCATGCCATTTTCCTGAGCCGGAGGCGGCTCATGCGCGAATGAGATCTTGGCTGTTCCGAGATCCCAGTCTGTGCATGTGGCCCATGGCTTCAAGAAAATGGCTGCCGGGAAAACTCTGCCTGACCACCGATACCAGGCCTGCAGCATCGCACCACTTCTGCCGCCGCCGGGTTCCTGAGGGAGGGATCCTGCTTCCTGCGATCCCGCACCACCACCACTGCAACTCCCCAGTAAGTTACATTCGGACCATAAGACACACCCCCTATTTTCCTCCCAAATTTTGGAGAAAAAAGTGCGTCTTATGGTCCAAATAATACGGGAAGTTCTGGAAGCAAACATTTTTGCAAAGAGAAAAAAGAATTTAATTAAAGGAGTGGGGAATAGTGTACCTGTTCTTCTGTTGCAGATAGAGCAGTGAAGGAAGCTTTCTGTTGCAGCAAGCAGCTTCACATTACTAAAATGAGATAAACTCATGTATATATTGTTATTTTTCTTTCTTTACATGGCACGAGCATATTCTACAGCACAGTGCACAGATTGTGAAAGGTGACATTAAAGGGGTTGGCCGGTCTTAAACTACAAGTTTGCAGTCGCTCTATGTGACAGAAGACTTGTGACACACTGCGCGCTGTGATGATTCTCTGGTGTCGGGAACAGCAGTCATATGACTGTTACTATGCGATATGCTTACTCCCGGCCATATTTCAATTAGTTGAGCTCATCCTCACTCAATTCAGATGTATTGAGCAACGCCGGAAACAGTCTGGTCGAAATGTGGCTTGGAGTATGCATATCGCATACTTGTGATCACATGACCGCTGTTTACCGTGCCCACACTAAAGAATCTACAGTCCCAGTGTGCATGGTGTGAGGATTCGCAAGTCTGCAGTCACACAGAGTGACTGCAAACTTGTCATTTAAGATCAGACAACCCCTTTAACCATTGAGCTTCAATGCCCAAAGACTTTGGATGTAAATATTGGACAGAACAAGGTAATTAAATATGAGCAAGCCATTATAAATGTTGCTATTACTTTTTTTTTATTTCTGGATTGTTTTGTTAGTTCTGAAAAAAAAATGTAAAGTAGTTTGCAGAGGAATAAATGTAAGCTCCTAGGCCCAATGCAAATCTGGTACTGGGCTAGATACATACCTACCATGAGTCTACCATAATAGTGGTGTAAGGATGTGACACAGGGACCCTTTTGCCCCCTTATTTCTTGTTCTGCTGCCCCTCTTTTGGCTATGCCCCTAACAGTATATTGAGTAAGGCGTGAATTTGCCACCCTTGAACTTTTGTACACATGACAATGATTGGCACTACATGGTTTGAGCTGGAAAACTTTCTTCTTGAGACCTGAAGTTTTTTTTCCGCTTATGTACCCATGGTTAAAAGCTGTAATAAATCCATTCTGGAATCATCAAAGTAAACCATATCCATTATGTACAAGCTAATAAAGTCTAGATGACATGGAACCCATGATGTGAGAGCTCTCCATGTGTCATCACAAATGCACTTTTAGTTCTCAGAATGACAGTAGACATAAAATAGATCTGCCTTTGTTACTGAGAGCCCTAAGCAGCTAGAGTGATGCAAAGGCAATTCCCAGATATAACTGCTGAGTTCTCCTAATCTCGTAACACTTTCAGTTCTACAATAAGTCAAACCAGTGAAATGCAACACAAAAAATACAGCACAAATTCATACAAGAAACATAAATGTCACAAATGACAACAAAGAAATACTGTACATACAGAAAATCACAATAAGTATTATATCATATAGATGCCGCTCACATATACATTATATACTTGCATTCCGTATCGCTGCTTCACGCAGCTTCATATTACAGCATCTTGGCCACTTGTGGAGAAACAGAGCATCAGGTCGATACACTGCCCACTCATCACTTCTATACAATACATGCTGTTTATGGATTATTTTAAGATTTCCTCAGCACACAGTCTCTGCACTTTTGGCCTCCAAGCCCTGTTTAATATCATATTAAAATCAGTTTTTCTCCAAAGAGTTCTGAATTTTTTTGGAAATCAGCCCAGATGGATAGAATTGCTCAGCTATTAGCCACCATTAGCTGCCTGCAGTGATATTTCATATGTGGCACTTTATATGTAGCTGAAAATAAAATAATCCACTCTTTTATGTTTGGCTCAATAATATATCCGAAGTCAGTGGCAAAAGTATTACTTGTAAAATGTAATTTAAATGAGTTTTTGAGTATGCAATGTCCTGCAGTAAAAGTATTGTACAATGTATGCATGTTAATGTAACCATACACAGCAATAGTTATTTACTGGGACTTGTGATTTCAACTTTATGCTTTAAGGGGTGGTCCGAAACACAAATTAATTTGCATCGGTTGTCAATTCCGATGGATGCTCAGTAGATTCTTGTAACTGTGCATTTCATCATGTCACTTGTGGGATTGGCACTGCTCTCTGCAAGCTGGATTTTCGTCTTACAACTCGCACTCTGTTGCCGACTCATTGCTTCTGATCAGAGCCAGCGGGAGAGTGCACTGTCATTGTGCACATCACACAATAAACTACTGAGCAGCTGTTGGAATCGACAACCGACACATGCTCAGTAGAGCACTGACTAGCCCAGCAACCGGAAACGAAGGTCACTGATGAAGCTTTGTTGCAAGGATAGAGCAGAGGCTGCGGTGACTGCCCCCTGATGACACTTTGTTTGAGTATCCCAGCATACACTGGTATTCTCAAATGTAGCGTCATGAAAAAGGAAGTAGTAAAAATGAAAAATAAAGCACTTAGTGTAGTTAGGGAAGGATAGAGACTTTTTAATGAAAGTATATTAGAAAATAGATTAGATGATGGCATTAAATACATAGGCATTTAGAATGAAAATTAATTGGTGTTTTGTATCACCCCTTTAATATATTCACATGATGACAATACTCATGTAGGCCCCGATTCATCACAGTGTTTATACCTGAATTCAGAACTGATGGGGCATAAAAGTCCCTGTCCCTTGTTACAGATTTGCATTGGGGACTAGGAGCTTAAATTTACACTTCTGCAAACTACTATAATTATTTTCCAGAAGTAACACTATAATCCAGAAATTATAAAGTATGATCAACATTTATAATGGCTTTCTCACTTTAATGACCTTGTTCTGTCTTCTGACTGGAGTAACATTTCCGGCAAGGCACACTGAAGTGCATGACATTGATAACATGCGCCAAATTCATTAAGAGGCGTGGATCTCTTAATGAATTTAGAGCATCTTTTTTCTGCACGCTCCTCATTAAGACTGGTGTACAAAATGCAAGTCTTAATAAATAGGGGAAATAGATGTAATACACAATTCAAGTGTACATAAGGGTCACTGTTAAAACTCATTGAAGAATATTGTGAGGCTGGTTTGCCAAATGTTGTAATAGACACCTCTGCACCTGCAATTATTGAAATGGATGGCTAGAAAAACACACAACTTTTATTTAAAACGTACTTCAAATATAGTCTGAAAACAGTGTTAGAGCCTCAGAAATCAGCTGAAGAAGTGTTAAAGGGTTTGTACCCTTATAGATAACTCTGGTCCCCAGGAACAAAACAAAACACGCTTTACTCTCCATCTCCAGTAAGCAAGAGTATCTAAAAGGGGACAACCTCTTTATGTTGCATAAGACAAACATTACAAGAAAAACTGGCATATAAGCCTTCCACCATATTTATTTAGTGTTTTAGATACCTTCTCCTTTAAGAAAGGGGGATGGTTAGAATGAAAAAGAGCATGGCTTAGCAGTAAGACGTCATGGCCTAAATGTGTCACGGTGTACGGATATTAATCCTGGCTTTTATGTAAAGGATTATTGATTGACGCTTCCCTTTAGGGCGAGGTGTTGGTACTTAAACATGTCGTTTTAATTGAGCGAGTTTTAATTAATGAGGGCTAGCAGGGAAGGATGACAACATATAAAATCAACATGTTTGGGAATAAAAGAAAAGGTAATAGAACAAAGAATGTAAGAAGCAAGGTAGGCTCCATCAGGAAGATGAACTATCTGGCTGCAAAGTAATAAATGTAAACTGTCTTAAAGGGAAACTGTTATACTTACAAACAGACCAATCTTTACAGGAGGAACTGAACTGACTGATATAAAGATTTGTGGAAAAAGACTCTAACTTGTAATTTATTGATGTAAATCTCTGCTGCCTGTGAGCTTAAGGGGGTTGTCCACTACTAGGAGAACCCCTTGATATACCCCACATTTGACCCCGATAAAATAAAAAAGCCTATTTTCATGTCCCGTGTTGGCGCCGTTCCCGCGGTGTCGGCACTCGCTCTTCCTGGGGCTCTCATGCAGTGTTGTGACACGTGACCCCACTGCCCAATCAGCGCTGGTGTCACTGTCCCCGCCTCCTGTCGAATTGAGCATGAAGAGGAAGTCTGGGCTGCTGTCTGACTTCCTCTTCATGTTCAGTTCGTACGGAGACTGTGACGCCAGCGCTGATTGGACACCGGGGTCACGTGTCACAACACTGCACGAGAGCCCCGGGAGAGTGAGTGCAGACACCTCAGGTCCGGCACTGGCACGGGAGGTAAGTATAGGTTTTTTTATTTTATCGAAGCCAAGCATGGGGTATGAGAAGGAGTTGTCCTAGTAGTGGACAACTCCTTTAAGAATTCATTTGATGTGCAACTGGGTTTTATGGATGAGGGGGCTGGACATTCTGGAGAAGCAGGAGCTGAATGGGGAATAGAGCTGGAGTGACAATGACTTCTGATCTACATTAGCTCTTTAGTCTCATTTGTATAACAATTCAAACACTGATTTCTCAGCAATAGAAGAGTAGGCTGGCCATGGAAAGGGATTTTTGGACTTGTCTTTGAAAAAGCTATATGCGCCTATAAATAATTTCTTCTTTTGGGAGGTGTAGGGGGTGAAATCCTAATGACTCTTCTTCACACCCAGGCATAAGTTTCTAGACTCCTCTGGTGTGTCTCCTCACTCCTCTCAGGTGGCAATCTCTTTGCCCTTGCTGGTGTCGTCACAAATTAGTATAGGCCTCACCACTCCCCTCTGCTGCGGACTCTCAAGTGAACAGGTGTGCTGGTTTCTTCAACCTAGCAGAAATCTTAAAGGGGTTTTCCCACAAACAAAGTTAAAGGGGTATTCCCATCTTCAAGATCCTATCCCAATATGTAGTAAGTGTAATAATAAAAATATTAGCAAATACCTCCAATTAGAAATGCAGTATAGTATTTTTGATTCGCTATGCCACTTACCTCATGTGCAGGCAATACAGGACCTTATGTATCCATGGTTATCACCACTAGCAGCAAGCTAATTAACTGTCACTTTATCAGTGGACGTAACTATGGATACCTAAGGTCCTGCAATGCCTTCACATAAGGAAAGAGATATAGCGAATCAAAAATACTATACTACATTTCTAATTGGAGGTATTTGCTAATATTATTATTATTACACCTACTAGATATTGGGATAGGATCTTGGAGATGGGAATACCCCTTTAACTGCCACTCATGCTGGAGATTTATTGCTCTAATGTGGCCCTATCTAACCCTAGGAGGGTGCAACCTTAACAGCAAGAATTTAGTCACCCCACTGCTAGCTTATTATGGCGCTGACATCTTTGAGGCACAACATTGTCCTGTGTATGTCTATCCTGTGAGTGTGTCTCACTCCAACTGGTGAGGAAATCCTTTCTTTTAATGCTCTCAGACCCTACAGGAGGGTGAGCAGGTGCATTCCAGGCTTTCCCCCAGTTGAGCCCTGCCCTGACTGTCTTACTGGTAGAATAGTGCACACTTAACCTTTTAAATTCTACCTCTTGAAGCTCATCAAGAGAATGCCAAGAGTGTGCAAAGCAGTCATCAAAGCAAAAGGTGGCTACTTTGAAGAACCTAGAATATAAGACATATTTTCAGTTGTTTCATACTTTTTTGTTAAGTATATAATTCCACATGTGTTAATTCATAGTTTTGATGCCTTCAGTGTGAATGTACAATTTTCATAGTCATGAAAATACAGAAAAATCTTTAAATGAGAAGGTGTGTCCAAACTTTTGGTCTGTACTGTACACCGTTGGGCAGTTTAGCTAATGGGATCACTCTCTTCAGTATTAAATGATTTGCACAAAAAGAACATTCACAGCAATATGGTGGATTATCTATAAAAATGGCCACAAACCGGTCTATTATTTTCATGCAACGCAAAAGAAGATTATCACAACACAACAATAAAAAAATGTCTCTGTCGTCTGGCCACTGTCGTAACATAGTAGTTCTTAGCTGAAATCTTACATTTTAATGACATAGATATGTCACACTGGAGCTGCACTGCCACAATGCATAGAAGCACAGGTACTGTAACCACCACATAACATCTGCATATAACCTTCGTGAATACTGAGTACTGGATATGTTTGTATGCATTTAACTGGCTGTCCAGTCTTGGAACAAAAGTCTGCAGTCACTCTATGTGACTCCAGAATGCTGAATTGTGACAGTGTGCGGAGGGAATGCTTTCATGATTACGCATTGTTCCGGGTGCGAACAGGTGGTCACGTGACTGTATGTATGCGATTTGCATCCATGTGGTCTTGTGTTGACTAGATGCATTCGCCTACTCTCAACAGAAGTGAATTGAGAGCAGTCATACTAGTCTATTAGACACATGACCACAAGTATGAAAAACGCATATATGTTGTCAAATGACCCCACCACCCCCACATTCACATTTGTAATATTGACAATTTGCAATCACATAGAGAGACTGTCCCAAAATTGGACAGTCCCTTTAATCTTCTATCATGATTTGAAACTACAGTACTGCTTTCCTGTGACCAAATGAGCATCCATTCATCAGATGCATCTAAGTTATAATGTTTTATAAGCTCTTCGATTACACAAGACAACTAATACAAATATGGATTTATTCGAGTGCGACTATTGAGGTGTTTACGTGTTCTTATAGCTGTTCCTGTTGTTCTTGTATGATCATTTCTGTAAATACCAACCTTTAGAGAGCCTTTCCACATGACTTGTATAAAAAGCCAAACCAGACACTCCATTTCCAAACACATTTCAGGGTGTTTGCCTTTCATCAGTGCAAAGCAGGAGGTCTGATTTGTCTAGGTTTAAAGCCTCTGACTGAGGTTCTAAGGGGGAATGTTTCTCCCTATGGAGTGTGCAAAGCGGCGTATGGAGACTTATAGGTCATGAATTGCTCCTCTGGCCATTTAAACATGCAAATAGCTTTTTCAGAGAGGAAGAAGACTTGAACTTTAGCACCACTTATTTAGATTTCCTGAGGAGCATTTCATGGCCTACATATCTCCTTACAATGGCCTGGCACTTTCTACAAGGAGAAACGTTCCTCCTTTACATCTCTAAAATAGTCACATGACAGCAAGTCGCATAAATGTTTTGGTTGCACAACTTTTCAGAGAACTGCTGTCACGCAGAACATGTCACCATGTAGCCCAGGCAAATTGGGTAACTACAGAGTGACTATGAAGTATAACAGACAGGTTCTGGAGAGGGCTTGCTCCTTTTGGGGTGGCCATCCTGCTTTTGACAGGACAGTGATGAGTCTGACATGGAGAATAATTTCTTGATATTACTTTTGATAATTTGTTTTGGAATATGAGAGGTTTAAATAGCAATTAACATAAAGGTCGAGTTTTATGTAGTGATTGTCATTATGTAGTGATTGCCTGTATTACTATGATTTTTCTTTATCTCTTTATAACCAAATGCTTGTTATTTATTGCTGGTTGTGTGTGATGTCTCATTATAAATGCATGTCATATACTCATGTTTTAACAATGCAAGCACCATTCAGTAGCTTAGGAAACATATTACTTTCAGACCACCTGTATATGGCTTCTCAGCTGTTGACAGCTGTAGATGCTTTGGTCAACCAATGACAGCAGGGATGTCATAGCTTTATAGAATTTTGGCAACAGGGTCAGAACCACATCACTGGCAGCTGACACCAGGCTAAGAGCCATATGACTGGTACTTGGCACTGGGGTCAGGATCATATGACAGACCAGTTCTTGACTCTACGGTCTGCATTGTTCTCCAGTTGAAAAATATCATTGCAGCTTGGCACTTCTCAAACTAAAATTCTCAATTCAGTTTTTCCGTGTGTTTTTATAATTGTTTTTTCAAAACTAATATGGTATAACACCACCACTTATAACTGAACGTGTTTGTAAGAGCGTTCATAATTATTTTGCCATCCTCTTACAAAAATTTCAAGTGCTTATGCCACCTGAACTCCACTGTTATGTTTTAGCTGTCCAAAACTAAAATATTCTTTACTGTTTCATATGGGTTACTATTAACCATGTTGTGGTGGTTATCTAGGTTGGTTCTTGTTATTCCATGTCATTTGATACATTATGCGTGTACCTTCTGCAATGTGCTATTGTTAGTATTGCGTCATTTCAGTTTATTTATTTCAGATCTATCTGGTGTCTGATGTTTATTACTGACATTTATATGTGTTGTGATGGATGTGCGACAAAATGAGAAACATTGCATGAGTGATAGAATTGAGTGACTATCACGTGAGAGGTAGTCCTTGTTGGGTATTTCCTAGGAAGGATGCTGTTTGTAAGAGGAGAATGTCTAAGGTGTTAGACCGGCCTTGACTGACAGCCGGCCCCAATGCAAAGCAAGAGTCAGTCAGGGCTGGCGGCGCGGATACAGCCTCAGCTCTGTATACTCAGAGTGGTGGGTGACTGAACCCACGGCGCCCCCGCCCCCGTGACTGAAACTGGAATGCTGCAAGGGGAATAAAGTTAATGTTCTCCCAGCAGCGTTCAGCTAAGTGTGGGTGCTGGGCAGGTTAATAACGCTATTAACCTGCAGATTAACCCCATATCTACACGTTAATAGCATTTTTTCTGGTGACAGGATCCCACAATAACCAATTCCAGTTTCCTCCTGGGAAAGATCAAAAACATGCAGACAGGCAGGATGGATAGAGCTTAGCAGCAGCAGCGAGTTACCTGCACTACAGTTAGCTAGCAAGTGTGGGCATGCAAAACTGCAAAACAGCAGTCCAACTGCAATACAAACGTTATAAATAGAGAGGGTGAGGATTGTTACCAAAGAGGGGAGCAGAAAGGCTTATTTCTTTGAGGTAAGAGTGCATCAGCCGATAAGCAAAGTTCAGCAACCTATAGTGGTAAGAAGGTAGCCACACATCAGGTAACCTGTAGTCTGACACTTACCTGACTGTGAAGAAGAATGCTAGGTCAGAGATGGCAGACTACTGCATTAGTGTAAGGGCCTGACCTGGGGAAACTGTGAGAGTAGGCAACAGGTATGCACAAGATAACCAGACTAACTGCTGCAGTGCATCACTGCAAAGAAAGGTAAGTGAAAAGGGGCTTAAATCAGAACTTAGAAAGTGTGCTGTGCCTCCCTGAGAGTGATACAGACTGTACACGAGTAAATAAGGAGCTGCTGAGGAGATTGCCAACACGTTATGTAAAATATCGCAAGTGCCAATCCAGTTAATACCAGCTGTCTACTTCTGTTTATACAAAGACTTTGCCTCTTGTGAGATTGTGGAAACCACCAAGCACATTGCCTCTTGTAAGACTCTGTAGTAGTGGTGAGCGAATTTCCTAAAAAACAGGCAATCCGCGCATGTGGTGTGGCTTTCTACCGCCGCAAAACATGCAGCCGCGGGGAGTCAAACATGTTAGCAGAGCACGCCGAAGATACTCGGATAACACCTGAGCATGCTCAGATAGCACGTTATCCGAGCAAGTTGGCTCAACACTACTCTGTAGTCATCACACTTATTGCCTCTTCATGAGTAGAGCTGTTATTGATGAGACTCCGGTGCACGTCTGCATTCCTTTTGGCATCCCTGAGATGAAAATCACACTACCACCAAAAGCCACTGTCTTTTATTCTTAAAAATGCACACCACCACCAAACATTCCCCTTACAAGTCTAATGAATTAATAAAAATGATGGTGTCAGTTTATCATTTTGGAGCCTACTCAGATATTCTTTAAGATACCTGTTGAATTCATGATTCTTTTTGCGATTACAGAGAGCAGATTAATAGATGAGCTTTTTTAACATTGGAGTAATTTACGATAAGCACCAGGTTTTTCATTAGGGTGTACACCCTGATAACTGTTTTGTGGGCTAAAAACAACATTGTGTCAGAAGTGGCCGAAAATATTAATTAATGAGTAATTCTCAGTGGTACTCCTAAAGCTTAGTGTCACTTACACACGTCTCAGCACGTGATGTGGGGTCCCCAGCACGGGTTAATTTATCCAGGCACTCAGTATTGCACTCAACCTCTGTTATAGGCTATAAAGTGAGCATTAATCACACCCCGACAAAGTCTACACATTCCGGCTACACAAGACACTGCCACCACTCATCAAATACATGGGGTGATGAGTCCCCGAAATATGCTACTGTCTGACAATCAAAAAGGTCACACACTCCCTGAAAGGCTATGGAGTCTTAAGAGCATACAAAGACCAAACTTATTAAAGTTATAAGCTTTAATATAAAAAATACAGCGTTTTCAAATGTACATAAGGGTTCTGAGATCCAGCATTGCCACCACTGAGAAGGCAGTGGCCTTTGCAGTCACTATTTTCCTTAAGGTTGTACTCTAAAATAGGTAAAGCTCCCTCTTGAAATACATTTAGAAATTTCCAGATTAAAGGAAACCTGTCATCAGGATTTTGCTAAGTAAACTACAGGCATTGTCAGGTTTTAACTGTTACACTGATTAAAATGATACCTGAGGTGAACAAATCCATCTTGTGGTTCTTGTGTAATTCGTGTTTGCAGTTTTGAGTTAAAGATATGCCCGTGCTCCGGGGCAGGACTGCAGGCAGGGTCTTATCCTGGTGCTCTAGGCCAGATCACCAAGAAAAGACCTGCCCAGAGGCCTTCCCCGAAGCACAAGTATGTTCCTCATCATAGAGACAGACACTGAGAGAGAAACGATAAAAACTTGGCACTCGGAAGGATGGAAATTTTATACATTTTCATTGCAGTCCATAGATGGTAACAACAGACGTTTCGTTCTACACGACCTTCATCAGTGTACCGACTGCTGAAGATAAAGTAAGAGAGAGGAGGAGAAGGACTCAGTGTTCAATAAGAGAAGTAAATCAGATAGCAGGACAAGAGAACGCGGCAGGGCAGAGAACGCGGCATCCATCGCTGGTTCAAATGGGCAGTTCTGGAGAGAAAAAAGGTATGATGGTATCAGTGAACTCGGTATCCACACAGGAACAAACAGTGGATACCGTGTTCACTGATACCATCATACCTTTTTTCTCTCCAGGACTGTGAGTAATGTTCTTTTGGACACTGAGTTCTTCTTTCTCTTCCCCCTTTTCCACCTGTGCAGTCGGAGTACACTGATGAAGGTCCTGTTTATGACCGAAACGTTTGCTTTATTTCTCTACTTGTGTGACTGCAAATACAATTAAAAAATCTATGAAACATATTTATGAATGTAAAGTTTCTACATTATACATCATTTGTTTTGGACCCTACTTATGCACCTACTCCAGGAGTGCCGTGATCCATATGTACAGAGAGAGAGACAGACACAGAGAGAGACAGGCACAGAGAGATACAGACAGACACAGAGAGACAGAGAGAGACAGAGATACAGAAAGTGAGAGACAGACACAGAGAGAGACAGAGAGAGAGACAGAGAGAAAGACAGACATAGAGAGACAGACACAGAGAGAGACAGACAGAGAGAGACAGACACACACAGAGTCAGACATAGAGAGAGAGAGACAGAGACACACAGAGAGACAAAGACAGAAAGTGAGAGACAGACATAGAGTGAGAGACAGACACAGAGAGAGACAGGCACAGAGAGAGACAGACAGACACAGAAAGACAGACAGACTAAGAGAGAGAGACAGACACAGAGAGACAGACACAGAAAGAGATAGCGACAGATAGAGACAGAGAGAGGTCTCGCTGCCTGTCTCTCTGTGTCTGTCGCTCTGTTTCTGTTTGTTGCTTTCTCTGTATCTTTTTCTCTATGTCTGTGCCTGCCTCTCTGTCTGTCTGTCTCTCTGGGTCTGTCGCTCTCGTTCTGTGTCTGTCTCTCTGTGTCTGTCTCTCTGTGTCAGTCTCTCTGTGTCTGTCTCTCTGTGGCTGTCTCTATCTGTGTCTATCTTTCTCTCTCTCTTTGTGTCTGTCTCTCTCTCTCTGTGTCTATGATGAGGAACATACTTGTGCTTCGGGGAAGGCCTCTGGGCAGGTCTTTTCTTGCTGATCTGGCCTAGAGCACCAGGATAAGACCCTGCCTACAGTCCCACCCCAGAGCACGAGCATATCATTAATTCAAAACTGCAAACACTGATTACACAAGAACCAAAAAAAGGATTTCTTCACATCAGGTATCATATTAATCAGTGTAACAGCCCCAAAATGACAATGTCTGTAGTTTACTTAGCAAAATCCTGATGACAGGTTCCCTTTAAGTCTGATGAAAGTTTTTGATGAAAGACAGCACTCAAGAATACTCCTAGGAACTATCTTACAATAAAAAAATGTCAGCAAACAATTTTATACTGCCCGATGACACCTTGTTATTAGATTATAAACTAAAACCTTACATTTGTGAAAAATTTAGTTTATGGATATCCCATCCATCTCAAAGAAAGGAAGGACAAAAATAACAAAAGTTGTTATGTTACAAACGCTGCTATGGGTTGTTCTGAAGGAGAGGTTATAAAAATGAATGATTGTACGTGTTTGCCCCTTTTTTTTCAGAACATAATGTATTATATTTTTCTTCTTCTAGGTCATCTGTGACAAGATATTCCGGCGCTGGTTTACTCTTAGTATTATGGGGTCTGTGCATCCCTTTCCCTTTAAAGCTGAATTACATAAGGCTGTGCAGAAATGTGCTCAATCTACAAATATGGAATCACTCTTTTCGGACTTGTATTCATTACTACAATTGAGTCAAAAACAGTTACAGAGAGGAAATGTGTGAACTCTGCAGCGTGATATGACCAGAGAATGGCCATGTGATGTTGGAATTATTTTCTAGATTTAAAGGCACAAGACATTAAAATAAATCAGTGTTATTGGAAAACTGTGAATCTTACATAGTTATTACCGATTTATTGAAATCTACCAGCAAAATATTTTAAATGGAAACATCCTAGACATGTCAATTGATATAGACTGGGCAATGATGTGGACTATAGCCCCAGTTAGGTTTAGTTTTGTCAAGTAGGGCTACAGTGGGGAAAAAAAGTATTTAGTCAGCCACCAATTGTGCAAGTTCTCCCACTTAAAAAGATGAGAGAGACCTGTAATTGACATCATAGGTAGACCTCAACTATGAGAGACAAAATGAGAAAACAAATCCTGAAAATCATATTGTCTGATTTGGAAAGAATTTTTTTTTCAAATTTTGGTGGAAAATAAGTATTTGGTCAATTACAAAAGTTCATCTCAATATTTTGTTATATGTCCTTTTTTGGCAATGACAGAGGTCAAACGTTTTCTGTAAGTCTTCACAAGGTTGGCACACACTGTTGCTAGTATGTTGGCCCATTCCTCCATGCAGATCTTCTCTAGAGCAGTGATGTTTTGGGGCTGTCGCTGGGCAACATGGACTTTCAACTCCCTCCAAAGGTTTTCTATTGGGTTTAGATCTGGAGACTGGCTAGGCCACTCCAGGACCTTGAAATGCTACTTACGAAGCCACTCCTTCATTGCCCTGGCTGTGTGCTTGGGATCATTGTCATGCTGAAAGACCCAGCCACGTTTCATCTTCAATGCCCTTGCTGATGGAAGGAGGTTTGCACTCAAAATCTCACAATACATGGCCCCATTCATTATTTCATGTACACGGATCAGTCGTCCCGGTCCCTTGGCAGAGAAACAGCCCCAAAGCATAATGTTGCCACCCTCATGCTTCCCAGTAGGTATGGTGTTCTTTAGATACAACTCAGCATTATTTCTCCTCCAAACATGACGAGTTGCATTTCTACCAAACAGTTCTACTTTGGTTTCATATGACCATATGACATTCTCCCAATACTGGATCATCTAAATGCTCTCTGGCAAACTTCAGACGGGCCCAGACATGTAATGGCTTAAGCAGGGGGACACGTCTGGCACTGCAGGATCTGAGTCCCTGGCAGCATAGTGTGTTACTGATGGTAGCCTGTGTAATGTTGGTCCCAGCTCTCTGCAGGTCATTCACTAGGTCCCCCCCGTGTGGTTCAGGGATTTTTGCTCACCGTTCTTGAGATCATTTTGACCCCACGGGGTGAGATCTTGTGTTGAGCCCCAGATCGAGGGAGATTATCAGTGGTCTTGTATTCATTCCATTTTCTAATTATTGCTCCCACAGTTGATTTCTTCACACCAAGCTGCTTGTCTATTGCAGATTTAGTCTTCCCAGCCTGGTGCAGGGCTAGAATTTTGTTTCTGGTATCCTTCGACAGTTCTTTGGTCTTCACCATAGTGGAGTTTGGAGTGTGACTGTTTGAGGTTGCGGACAGGTGTCTTTTATACTGATAACAAGTTCAAACAGGTGCCAGTACTACAGGTAATGAGTGGAGGACAGAGGAGCCTCTTAAAGAAGAAATTACAGGTCTGTGAGAGCCAGAAATCTTGCTTGTTTGTAATTGACCAAATACTTATTTTCCACCAAAATTCGAAAAAAATTCTTTCCAAATCAGACAATGTGATTTTCAGGATTTGTTTTCTCATTTTGTCTCTCATAGTTGAGGTCTACCTATGATGTCAATTGCAGGCCTCTCTCATCTTTTTAAGTGGGAGAACTTGAACAATAGG
Organism: Phyllobates terribilis; assembly: GCF_046119375.1. Classification (NCBI taxonomy): domain Eukaryota; kingdom Metazoa; phylum Chordata; class Amphibia; order Anura; family Dendrobatidae; genus Phyllobates; species Phyllobates terribilis. The sequence continues at coordinate 536,237,053 of NW_027362764.1, forward strand.
TGGATGACTAAATATTTTTTCCCCACTGTAGATTATAGAGAGGGCACCTATCTATGAACCTATTTATTGACTCTAACAAGACATTTATAACCCAGAGAGCTACAATGAAGAGAGAATACTTGTAGGATGCCCAGCTTGTAGGAAAATGGGAGATCTCTAACTTGAAGTCTGGGAAATTCACTGGCTCATCTATCTTCAGAACTCCCATAGATATTAGTAATTAGCTCTATATACATTTACAACATATCTAGATTTCACTTTTATCACACATTTATTTTTCAGATTTAAGTTAGGTTTTTGATATTGTCTTCATTGTTACTATACACCATTGATATAAAAGTTTTTGCTTCAAAATGACTGCTAATATTACAGAAACTGTATACCATGTATTACACTGAATTGTTCCAGATCTACCAAAAACAAAATGCCAGACAAAGAAAACCTAATAAATAGCAAATTGTTGTTGTTTTTTTCTCTTCAATTATTATTGCATTTAACAACTACAGTGGATATAAAAAGTCTACACACCCTGTAAAAATGACAGGTTTTTGTCATGTAAGAAAATCATACCAAGAAGAATAATTTCAGAACTTTTTCCACCTTTAATGTTACTTGTAATCTGTACAATTCAATTGAAAAACAAATATTTTTGGGTGTAAAAAGAAAATTAAAGAACTAAAATAATGTGGATGTATAAATATACACACCATTAAACTAATACTTTGTTGAAAAACCCTTTGAATTTATGACAACCATCAGTCATTTTTGGCTAGGAATCTATAAGCATTCAACATCTAGAATTGGCAATCTTTGCCCACTTTTTCTTGCAGTAGATCCAAATCTGATTGTGAGGGCATCTCTTGTGTACAGCACTCTTCAGGTCAACCCACAGATTTTCAATTGGATTCAGGTGTGGGCTCTGTTTGGGCAATTTCAAGGTATGCTAAATACCTTACCTTAGTACACTGCTCAAAAAAATAAAGGGAACAATTAAACAACAGAATATAACTCCAAGTAAATCAAACTTCTGTGAAATCAAACTGTCCTCTTAGGAAGCAACACTGATTGACAATCAATTTCACATGCTGTTGTGCAAATGGAATAGACAATAGATGGAAATTATTGGCAATTATCAAGACACACTCAACAAAGGAGTGGTTCTGCAGGTGGGGACCACAGACTACATCTCAGTACCAATGCTTTCTGGCTGATGTTTTGGTCACTTTTGAATGTTGGTTGTGCTTTCACACTCGTGGTAGCATGAGATGGACTCTACAACCCACAGAAGTTGCTCAGGTAGTGCAGCTCATCCAGGATGGCACATCAATGCGAGCTGTGGCAAGAAGGTTTGCTGTGTCTGTCAGCGTAGTGTCCAGAGGCTGGAGGCGCTACCAGGAGACAGGCCAGTACACCAGGAGACATGGAGGGGGCCGTAGGAGGGCAATAAACCAGCAGCAGGACTGCTACCTCCGCCTTTGTGCAAGGAGGAACAGGAGGAGCACTGCCAGAGCCCTGCAAAATGACCTCCAGTTGGCCACAAATGTGCATGTGTCCGCACAAACGGTTAGAAACCGACTCCATAAGGGTGGTATGAGGGCCCGACATCCACAGATGGGGGTTGTGCTCACAGCCCAACACCGTCCAGGACGCTTGGCATTTGCCACAGAACACCAGGATTGGCAAAGTCGCCACCGGCACCCTGTGCTCTTTACAGATGAAAGCAGATTCACACTGAGCACATGAGACAGACATGACAGAGTCTGGAGACGGCGTGGAGAGCGATCTGCTGCCTGCAACATCCTTCAGCATGACCGTTTTGGCAGTGGGTCAGTAATGGTGTGGGGTGGCATTTCTTTGGAGGGCCGCACAGCCCTCCATGTGCTTGCCAGAGGTAGCCTGACTGCCATTAGGTACCGAGATGAGATCCTCAGACCTTTTGTGAGACCATATGCTGGTGCGGTTGGTCCTGGGTTCCTCCTAATGCAGGACAATGCCAGACCTCAGGTGGCTGGAGTGTGTCAGCAGTTCCTGAAAGATGAAGGCATTGAAGCTATGGACTGGCCCGCCCGTTCCCCAGACCTGAATCCAATTGAGCACATCTGGGACATCGTGTCTCGCTCCATCCACCAACGTCACATTGCACCACAGACTGTCCAGGACTTGGCGGATGCTTTAGTCAAGGTCTGGGAGGAGATCCCACAGGAGACCATCCGCAACCTCATCAGGAGCATGCCCAGGCATTGTAGAGAGGTCATACAGTCACGTGGAGGCCACACACAATACTGAGCCTCATTTTGAATTGTTTTAAGGACATTACATCAAAGTTGGATCAGCCTGTAGTGTGTTTTTCCACTTTAATTTTGGGGGTGACTCCAAATACTTCATTTTCTGGAATAATTTCAAGAGTGCCAACACTTTAGGCCATGACTGTATATGACCAGAGTAAAGCAGCACTCCTGAACCTGTGACACATACTGTGAATCACTAGAGGAATGTAAATGCAGTGTTCAAGGGAATCTTTCACCTTTTAAAATGTATTCTAAATTAGCTATACAGTGATATAGGGGACTTAGCCCCTTTAAAAATCATACTATAACAGTACCTGTTTCTGGTATAGTGTCTTAGAAAATAACTTTTAATTCATATGCAAATGAGGGGGTTTTAGAGCACGCTTGGCTTGGCCCCGCTTCTGATTGACAGTGCTCGCTTCCCAGAGCAAGCACTACAATAACAACCAAAAGTTCTGCATATTTTTTAAAAGTTTAATTACTTCTGTCTGGTTGTTGGATGCCATTTTCCTGGTGATGAATTGAAAGTGCAAGACCTTAATTTTAACCAAAATGCATTTGAATATACAGGTGCATCTCACTAAATTGGAATATCATCAAAAAGTTAATTTCAGTTCTTCAATACAAAAAGTGAACTCGTATATTATATGGAGGCATTACAAACAGTGATCTATTTCAAGTGATTATCTCTGTTAATGTTGATTATTGTGGCTTACAGCCAATGAAAACACAAAAGTCATTATCTCAGTAAATTAAAATAATTAACAAAAAACACCTGCAACGGCTTCCGAAGCATTTAAAAAGGTCCCTTAGTCTGTTTCAGTAGGCTCCCCAATCGTGGGGAAGACTGCTGACTTGATAGATGTCCAGAAGGCAGTCACTGACACACTTCACAAGGTCCCAGAGTTCCAATTTCCATTTGGAAATCAAGGTCCCAGAGCCTGGGGGAAGAGTGGAGAGGCCACAATCCAAGCCGCTTGAAGTCTAGTGTGAAGTTTCCACAATCAGTGATGGTTTGGGGAGCCATGTCTTCTGCTGGTGTAGGTATACTGTGTTTTATCAAGACCAAAGTCAGTGCAGCCGTCTACCAGGAAATTTTAGAGCACTTCATGCTTTCCTTTGCCGACAAGCTTTATGGAGATGGAGATTTCATTATCCAGCAGGACTTGGCACCTGTCTACTTCCAAAAGTACCAATACCTGGTTTAAAAACAACAGTATCACTGTGCTTGATTGGCCAGCAAACTCGCCTGACCTTAACCCCATAGAGAATCTATAGGGTATTGTCAAGAGGAAGATGAGAGACACCAGACCCAACAATGCCGATGAGCTGAAGGCTGCTATCAAAGCAAACTGGGCTTCCATAACACCTCATCAGTGCCACAGGCTGATCGCCTCCATGCCACGCTGCATTGATGCAGTAATAGATGCTAAAGGAGCCCGACCAAGTATTGAGTGCATTTACTGAGCTCACATTTCAGCAGGCCAAGATTTCGGATTTTAAAAACATTTTTCAAGCTGTTGTTATAAAGTATTCTAATTTACTGAGATAATGACTTTTGTGTTTTCATTGGCTGTAAGCCATAATCATCAACATTAACAGAAATAAACACTTGAAATAGATCACTCTGTTTGCAATGACTCTATATAATAGATGAGTTTCACTTTTTGTATTGAAGAACTGAAATAAATTAACTTTTTGATGATATTCTAATTTAGTGAGATGCACCTGTAGGTATGGTCATTTAATTAACCCCTTTACCCCCGAGGCTGGTTTGCACGTTAATGACCAAGCCAATTTTTACAATTCTGACCACTGTCATTTTATGAGGTAATTACTCTGTAACGCTTCAACGGATCCCACTGATTCTGAGATTGTTTTTTTGTGACATACTGTACTTCATGATTGTGGTAAAATTTCTTCGATATCACTTGCGTTTATTTGTGAAGAAGATGGAAATTTGGCAAACATTTTGAAAATTTCGCAATTTTCAAACTTTGAATTTCCATGCCCTTAAATCAGAGAGATATGTCACGCAAATGAGTTCATAACTAACATTTCCCACATGTCTACTTTACATCAGCACAATTTTGGAACCAAAACTTTTTTTTGTTAGGGAGCTATAAGGGTTAAAAGTTGACCAGCGATTTCTCATTTTTCCAACAAAATTTACAAAACCATTTTTTTAGGGACCACATCACATTTGAAGTGACTTTGAGGGGCTTTTATGACAGAAAATACCCAAAAGTGACACCATTCTAAAAACTGCACCCCTCAAGATGTTCAAAACCACATTCAAGAAGTTTATTAACCCTTCAGGTGCTTCACAGGAATTTTTGGAATGTGGAAGAAAAAAATTAACATTTATTTCTTTTTACAAAAATGTTACTTTAGACCCCAATTTTTTTATTTTCGCAAGGGTATCATTAAAAAATGAACCCCAAAATTTGTTGTGCAATACCTCCTGAGCACGTTAATACACCATATGTGGGGGAAAACCACTGTTTGGGCGCACGCCAGGGTTCGGAAGGGAAGAAGCGCCATTTGACTTTTTGAATGTAAAATTTGCTTGAATAATTAGCGGACGCCATGTTGCGTTTGGGAAGCCCCTGATGCGCTTAAACAGTGGAAACCCCCCACAAGTGACCCCATTTTGGAAACTAGACCCCCCAGGGAACTTATCTAGATGTGTGGTGACCATTCTGAACCCCCAGGTGCTTCACAGAAGTTTATAACATTGAGCCGTAAAAATAAAATTTTCACATTTTTTCAACAAAAATGTTTTTCAGCCCCCAGTTTTGCATTTTTATAAGGGTAACAGGAGAAATTTCACCATGCAAGTTGTTGTGCAATTTCTCCTGAGTAAGCAGATACCCCATATGTGGGGGAAAAACACTGTTTGGGCACACGGCAGGGTTCGGATGGGAAGGAGCGCCATTTGACTTTTTGAATGTAAAATTTGTTTGAATAATTAGCGGACACCATGTTGCGTTTGGGGAGCCCCTGATGTGCCTAAATAGTGGAAACCCCCCACAAGTGACACCATTTTGGAAACTAGACCCCCCAGGGAACTTATCTAGATGTGTGGTGACCACCCTGAACCCTCAGGTGCTTCACATAAGTTTATAACATTGAACCGTAAAAATAAAATTTTCACATTTTTCCAACAAAAATGTTTTTCGGCCCACAATTTTGCATTTTCATAAGGGTAACAGGAGAAATTGCACCATGCAATTTGTTGTGGATTTTCTCCTGAGTAAGCCAATACCCTATATGTGGGGGAAAACCACTGTTTGGGTGCACGGCTGGTTTCGGATGGGAAGGAGCGCCATTTGACTTTTTGAATGTAAAATTTGCTTGAATAATTAGTGGATGCCATGTTGCGTTTGGTGAGTCCCTGATGTGCCTAAATAGTGGAAACACTCCCCAAGTGACCCCATTTTGGAAACTACACCCCTTTCAAGGATTTTATCAAGGGGTATAGTGAACATTTTGAACCCAGAGGTACGACACACAATTTGATAACATTAGGTCATCATATTGAATAAGCTGTCATTAGTCTTGAGTGCAAGTGCTCACTACTTGAGTTTGCATCGGGCACTCGGGTATGCACCAAGTATCGTGGGTGCTCAAGTTACATGCTCGAGTGTTTCATGGTTATTACCCCAAAAAAACACATACGGGTATCACTCGTGCATGGCAGGCAATCCCCGAAAGGTTTTTTTGCCTGCATAGCAGCTGCAAAACATTTGGGGCGGAGACTCGAGCATGTCACTCGAGCACCCGCTATACACAGTGCATACCCGAGCACCCGATGTAAACTCAAGTAGTGAGCACTTGCACTCAACATTAGTCGCCATATAGTCGTCATTTTTTATCTTTACTTCTGAAAAAATCCCAACCCCAAAACAAGCCTAATCCCAACCCTAATACAACCCCAATCCTAACCCAACCCTAGCCCAACCCTTTCCCAACCCTAACCTTTGCCTAACCCTAACCTTTGCCCAACCCTACCCCTAGCCTAACTCTAGCCCAACCCTAACCACACAAAAAAAAATGTTTTTTTGCAAAGACTAGTTTTTGCATCGCCATATTTTGAGAGCTATAATTTTTTATATTTCGGCTGACAGATTCATGTGATGGCTTGTTTTTTGCGGGACAAGTTGATGTTTTTATTGGTACCATTTTCGGGCACATGACATTTTTTGATTACTTTCTATTCCGATTTTTGGAAGGCAGAATAAACGAAAACCAACAGGAATTATTTTTTGCAATTTTTTTTATGCCGTTCTGCGTGAGGTAAAATGATAAGGCAGCTTTATTCTTTGGGTCAGTCCGTTTACAGTGGTACCACATTTATATATTTTTTTTAATGTTTTGCTGCTTTTACACAATCAAAGCTATTTTATAGAAAAAATAATTGTTTTTGCATCGCTTTGTTCTGAGAGCTATAACTTTTTTATTTTTCAGTCGTTGGAGCTGTATGGCAGCTTATTTTTTGCAGTACAAGATGACGTTTTCAGCGGTACCATTGTTATTTGCATTTGTCTTTTTGATCGCGTTTTATTCTATTTTTTGTTTGGCAAAATGATAAAGCATCGCTTTATGTTTCGTTTTTTATTTTATTTTTTTACCGTGTTCACTAAAGGGGCAGTTTTATAGGCAGTTTTATAGGCAGTTTTATAGGCCAGGTCGTTCCGGATGTGGCGATACCAAATATGTGTACATTTATTTATTTATTTTTTTCATAAGATTATTTATTTATGGGTACAATATATTTTTATTTATTTTTTTATTATTATTATTATTTTTTTTATATATATTTTTACAATTTTTCTTAAATTTTTTTTTCACTTTTTTTTTCACTTTCTGACATTTTTATTACTTTTACACATTGTCCCACTATGGAACTTTCACTTTTTGCAGCCTGATTGGGTGTATAGCACAGGAATGCAGCACCATCCCTGTGCTATGCAGCCTGTCAGCGCTGCACAGGGAGAAGTTACTTTGGTCATGCACTGCGCATGACCAAACTAACTTCCTGCCTCCTGGTGACCCGGATGTTGTCATGATGACATCGGGTCACCATGACAACATTCGGGACCGGATTTTGGCGCCGCGGTACGCTGGCAGAAAAGGTAAGCATCGCGATTAACTCTTCTTGCCACCGGAATCCTGCAATCGATTTCGATCGCAGCATTTCGGGGGTTAATGTGCAGGGAGCGGTGCGGGACTGCTCCCTGCACATAGCATCGGGTGTCAAATGTGACAGTCAGCTGACACCCAGCGGCAATCTCGCCCACACCGCTTGTGTGTGGGCGAAATCGCCAGGGAATACCAATACATATCTGGCCCATAAGGCCCAGGGCACAGATACGTATTTTCTGGCCAGAAAGGGGTTAAAGAAAACTGACTGCCAAAAGTTTTGCATATACTATTTATTGATCACAACATAGAGAATAATTCATTGTTTACAATTCCATAACTTAGTATTTTGTAGTATAACCTCTTGCTTTAATTACTGCACTACACCGACCGGACATTGAAGCCACTAGGAAATTCAAGACATCTTGAGGGATCTTGCTCCATTCCATTTGCAAATCTGCAAACAATTCATCTTTATTGCTATGGGTACTGGCCCCAACTCATCCCAAAGGTGCTCTATAGGGTTTAAATCAGGTGATTGTCTTGGCACTTGCAACAGGCGAACATTTTTCTTTGCGAACCAATTTTTGACTAAATTGGATTTATGCTTAGGATCATTGTCATGCTTGAATTTCCATCTCTTGCCTACTATGGTTTTACTATGTGGCAGCATTACATTCTCCAGTATATCCTTGTACATGGTAGCATTCATATTTCCATCAATTCTATGCAGAGGGGCAATGGCAGATGCAGAAAATCAGCCTCAAATCATGACATTGCCACCACCATGTTTCACTGTAGGTGTTTGGTACTTTACATCATTACATCTTCCAATTGGGCGGTATATATAGTGCTTGCCATCACTACAACACAGATTGAACCTGAATTCATCCAACCACAACACCTTAGACCAATCTGTCTCATTCCATTGGCTGTGTTCTTTGGCAAACTCAAGTCGGACCTTCCTTGAAGAGATGAAAGGCTTCTTGACTGGAACTCGTGAATTCAACCCTACTGCTCTTAGCCATCACAGTTTGCCGACTCACTTTGACCCCATATTCTTCGTTCATTTTGTGCAAAATCTGTACGGCACTTTTTAGGTTAACATCAGATACTGACTTTTTCTTAATAATGTGATCAACTCTGGAGGAAGTTTTCCGGGGTCGTCCACTTCTAGGTTTGTCAGCTGTTCCATAACCTTCTTTTTCTTTCTTCTCTTTCTTTAATATACATGACACTTGACTGTGAGAACAGTTGAATCCCATAGCTACCTCTTTTTGGCTTTTCACTGACTTCACTCTCAGCATAATACGCTTACTGACATCTGGTGATAAATTTGGCTTTGTCTTTGCCATGTTTTAACCTAAAAAAGATAACAAAAATAAATAAATAAAATTGTAGGCAAAATTTGACTACCCATGACAAAATATGCAAAACATTTGACCCAGCGAATGTTGAAAATGAATTCATAGGGATAAAACAATGTCAAACACAATTTTCTTCCTTATAGCTAAGAACCGTTTGCTTTCGGTTTACTAAAATCACTAGGAAAATGGCATCACAACAACCAGACAGAAGTAATCACACTTTTAAAAAAAATTCTTGCTGACATTTGTGCACATGTACACTGACAATGCCTGTGGCCAGTTGTGTACACAATATCAAAGTGCATTCTACTCCTCATCTTCCTGCTGAAGTCACTTACTACACTAATACACCCGAAGCATAGCGAGCAGCTTCAAAGAAAAGGAAAGGGCAACAAATAAATACATGCAGCTCCTGAGTTTACGCCAACACTAACTAGGTGATTATCCAGTTAACAGAAAGGAGACAGGGAGAATAATGCTCTCATCCACTGAAGGCACCCGCAGCGAGACACAGGCAGTGTCAATGACAATTTAATTTTTTAATAGACGATGCTCGCTCTGGTAAGTGAGCAATGTGAATCACAAGCAGGCGAAGCCCCCAAAATGCTCATGAGGCGGCATAACGGTGCACCAAATTCTTGGCCATGCCAAAGGTGCATATGAATTAAAAGTTATTTTCTAAGGCACTGTACCAGTAACAGGTACAGTTCTAGTAAGTTTTATTAAGGGGATAAGTATTCTATGTAACATACCTGGCGGCGTCCTTGCATAGTGATCCATCTCCCACTGTGCAAGAGCGCGCACTTGATCTCCAGTCCAGAATGTCTCTCTGGCTTCCCTCCATGCTGTCTGCTTGTGTCTGTTTCTGCTGCTTAAGGGCGGCGCCCGATCACTTCCTGCTTTTTGTACCTGCTGTGGGTCACATCCCTTGTGCGTCCTCAGCCTATTGCTGTCTGTCACCTGGTATATAGCTCAGCTGCTCCAATCAATCCCTGCCTGAGCATAGTGTTTCATTCAGTGTGTGCTCACACTCTGAAGGTGCCAGGTCCCGTTCTGTGTTCTCTTGTCTGCCTATCCTGGAGGCTGTATTTCCAGGCCTGTCTGAACACGCTCCGAGCCTGTTCCTCCCGCCTTCTAGGGGCCGATTACCTAGACCCGCTCCTGTATCTTGTCTGTCCTGTCTGAACACGCTCCTAGCCTGTTCCTCCCGCCTTCTAGGGGCCGATTACCTAGACCCACTCCTGTATCTTGTCTGTCCTGTCTGAACACGCTCCTTGCCTGTTCGTCCCGCCTCTCTGGGGGCCGTATTCCCAGACCCGCTCCTGTATCCCGCTGCAGTGTCGGTCTCCTCCGTACACTCAGTTCCAGTCTGAACTCTCTCCTATCCTTTACCTGTTTTGCCTCTATGTCCGTTCCTTTCCTTTTTCTGCAGAGTCTGAACTCGTACCTAACTCCTGCTTGTTGTCTCTGTACTCCCGTTTGTGAGTTTGTGGTCCACTCGTTACTTCACTGCAAGTACCCTGTGGGTATCTGGCTCTGCCTTTCTCTTCCTGTCTGTTCCGTGTGAACAGAGCCCAGTCCCCCCTTCTCTGCCTTGCTCACCGCTCCGGCGGTTCTAGCCTGCTCTGACTCCTTTGCTCACCGCTCCGGCAGTTCTAGCCTGCTCTGACTCCTTTGCTTACCGCTCCGGCGGTTCTAGCCTGCTCTGACTCCTCTGCTCACCGCTCCGGCGGTTCTAGCCTGCTCTGACTCCTTTGCTCACCGCTCCGGCGGTTCTAGCCTGCTCTGACTCCTTTGCTCACCGCTCCGGCGGTTCTAGCCTGCTCTGACTCCTCTGCTCACCGCTCCGGCGGTTCTAGCCTGCTCTGACTCCTTTGCTCACCGCCCAGGCGGCCTCGTCCTGCTTTACTCTTGTTCACTGCTCCGGCAGTCTCGCTCAGCTCTGACCCTTTGCTCACTGCTCCTGGCGGCCTTGTCCTGCTCTGCTCTTGCTCACCGCTCCAGGCGGTCTTGTCCTGCCCTGTTCTTGCTCATCTCTCTGGGCGGCCTCACTCTGCTGTGTTTGTCCGCCACATCTGTGGTTCTGTTCCTGAGTCCCAGTGTGTACTGGGTCCTATCCCGCCAGTGTCCCTACCTGCTAGTGCCTTCCTTTCTGTACTCTAGCTGTGCTCGCCTGTACCCCTCTGCCTGTATTGTTCCTGAGTCCCAGTGTGTACTGGGTCCTATCCCGCCTGTGTTCCTACCTGCTAGTGCCTCCCTTTCTGCACTCTAGCTGTGCTTGCCTGTACCCCCCTGCCTGCATACCCGCCTGCCTGCATACCAGTCGTGCCTGCCTATACCCACCAGTCTGTGCGCCAGCCTAACCAGTCTGTTCCTGTATTCCCCTGTGTGGGTCAACAGCCGTGTCCCGGGTCTGTCCTGGAGTAGCACCTGGTCCCTCTGCTCGGTTCCTCCTTGGTGCACTGGCGTCGTATGCCGTCGTGCGAGCCTGGTCGGATCGGGTGAATACCTAGTTACGCCCCTCCAGGCATTCACTCTCCGGCACGGTCCAGTGGAATCACACGCACACGCCGCTCAGCCCGGGCATGTGCATTACATTCTATACTACTGTATATCTCATTTGACATGCATTTTGGGGGTGACAGACTCCCTTTAATATCTTTTCACCAGAAGTGATGCATTGAGCTAATATTCCCAAATGGTTATGAATTGGAACAGTGAAGAAAATCTCTCCAGTTAAGCTTAGCATGTAATTGTAGTGTTAATGTTGGTAATATTGTAGTGTGGTCGTATATTGTTGCTGGTCTCCAGTCATGTGACCATTGTAATGATCAGCAAAATGACCATAGTAACTTTGTAAGAAGGAAAAATATTTTGTTCTCCGCCCCTTCCCATCACTCTGCCCTGTCTCTTTTTTCTTCAAAATGATGACTTCATTTTTTTATTAATTTCATATTATTTTTTATATTAGGATTAGGGTTAGCCTTAAGTTTCCCTTAAAATGCAGTTTTGGTCCAAACGTGCAGTTTTTATTACTTTCCACAGGTTGCACAGCACAAAAGCAAAATCATAAACATAAATCCCTAGCCTTGTCCAGGTGCTAACTAAACAGAACAGACCCTGGCTACTCATACACGGCTGAGCTAGCCCCAGCTCGGTCAAACAAAATAGCTATTGCCCTTAGCAATGTGTGATAGTTAGACACTCACCAACTGTCACACATTCCACTCTGCTTCTTAGAGAAACACTGCAGGTGCTTCTAGTCAAACACTGCAGAGCTGGGATTTAACCCTGTCCTTTCCAGCTATGCTACAGGTAGAATTGGTTTGTTTCTACATACCCCTGTTAAAATAATGAAAGCTAAATAATAAATTATTGTACCTCAAAATTGTGCTCACTTCTTCTGGTCCTGCAAAAACATGAAAAATATGATGGCCCTAGGAATGAAACTGAAAAAAAAAAACGAAACAAAGAAATTGCTCAGTTTTTATTGAAAAAACTAGGCAGGTGCTTTAAAAGGTTAAAAAAGTTAGCCTGCAGCTGCTAATGATAAAAATGATGGACCAAGAGTCATACCTATGTATTAGTGATTTTTTTCCAATACTTTGACCCCGTCTTCAACATTTACTGATGGTGACACAGACACATCGCGTGTATATATTTCATCCTTTGCATCTAGAGAAAATGTTCTACTCTATCATGAACAATAATGCTTTGTAATGGCTATATTGTATAATGCTGCTGCTCCTGATACAGAATGATGAACAACATGTCTGTACTCTTTGCTGAGCAGGCATAAAATACAGGCACTAGAAGAAATTAAACAGCCCCCAAAAGTTAAATTGTCAGTCAATTACATTTAGCTTCTTTAACATATCAGTGTCATCGATTTCTTCAGTTGAGTGAATGGATTGCACTTACGATGTAATTAAGAGTGCCTTATGATGGTTCACAATGTGCTTTGGCATTAAAAATTAAGTAATCCACAAAGCATTTAAGTATGCCCCATTGATTCAGTCATTTACCAATCTGGAGTTGATAGGAAATTGCATAATGAATTTATCAAAAATATATTATTACCGGTTCCTGGGAAATAAATATTTAACTTAATTAAACATTATTGTAAATAAACATAATTAGACATTTGTGTATGCGCTTACAATTTCCTTTTCATCTTCCTTTATAATGATGAGTTGTGTTTATTTTGTTATATAAATGAAGCACAATTATGTTGTGAATATCATTATCTATAATCCGCTAATATATGTTATCTGATGCCAGAACAAACTAGCTAAGGGGAAAACTGAATATTCATTTTAACCAAGAAGTCTGGCAAAAACTTTAGACTATTGCAGATTACCTTGATTGCCAAAGATTTCAGATAATGGACTCATAGTAGTTGCTGATGGGACAACAACAACCCCTGTTATATTTTCTACAGACATGGACAGTGTTATGCACCTGTCTTTGCTGGTCTCCGTTCCCTTCCCCTATGGCCGCCTCCCTTTGCTATGCTCTACGTCAGATTTTACAAGTTGCTCAGTATGCCTTAGTAACATTATCTCCCTAGGCCTTTTAAAGCCCAGTTGGACACTGCCCTGGACAAAAAAGACTGTACTGTTTTCAAGTGGCTATGTGTTTGGATTTTGCCAACATACAGCTTCTTCAGTTGCTATTATCTCCTCAAACTTCTATGATTTCTGCTACTCGCACCTAGCTTCTCAAACTGGTACCGTATGTGATGAAGGAACTAGATTGGTTTTGAAATGCATTAGCTACTTTCATGATAATAAACCATTTTTGTATTTGTATGCACTGCATATGTCCCAGAGGCTTAGATAGAGGTTCAGCTCATGGCGTGGGGAGGCGTGAAACATTGCAGTGGGCCCCTAGCCAGGTAACCCTGATTACAACTACCGTGGTGCACCCTAATTGTGGGTATAGGGGAACCTCAGCAGATGACCGTCCTATTACTGAAAACAAATCTCTATACGAAGACCAACACTGATATTACCACCACATGGTGACCATATAGTGGTAAATATCAGTTCTGCAAAACATGAAAGAGATTACAGTACAGTTACAGATAGTGACTTACAACTGATGTTCTATCTAATGGAGTCATTTACTTTTCCTGTCTTTTCCATCTTGCCCAGACAACCATAGCATTTTCTAGCCAGGATTTGTCTGCAGAGATTACAGCGAAGACACATTTGACTTCTCACATTTCCTGCAGCGTTCCCATCTATTCCCAACCTACACAATCTCCTCATCTTGCTGATACCCCAATAATGAGCCACTGCTGCCATATGTTTTCCTATTACTGTGCCTGCGGTTTGACACAAAAACAGTGCTCCTCTTAGTGCCCCACATAATGCCCACCATTGTGCCATTTACAAATTAAAATGTCTCGTTTGTGCCTTCTAGGTGGTAAAATTGCCTCCTAGAGGATTATAAAATATTAATGCCCTGTGCAAATGCCCTAGAAAAGTGTCCACATTTTGCTCCTAGATAGTGATAGTGCCCCTTGTGTACCTTTGACAGTCACAATACCCTGAGTGCCCCATTAATGCTGCTTAAGTGCCTATTTTACATGTAACAATGTCCCCTGAGTTACCCCAATGTAGAGCTCTCCTATACACAGTATGATGGGCCCATAGCTTCCTTATACAAAGTATGATGGGCTAAAGCACGTGCTGGACTCAGAATATACTATATGTCAATGCATAGGTTGAGATAACTTCGACAGCATATACATATTTTATCTTTATAGTTGACGTATACCTGCCTAGACCCTTAGAATGTCTGACCATTCGGAAAGAATACATATACCAAGAGAGGAAAAAGCCCGAAAAGGTGGTCATGAAACAAAATCAGAACTCAATTCATTAATTAAAAGAACCTTTATTAACAGTCAATGGTTAATAGTGGCACTGTGAACCAGAAGTGCACACACACATAATCAAATCATATAATAAAGACTCATACATAATGTATTGTACATCTATGAAGTATGAACCATAACAACCGGGCCCAAAGTCATATAAGGTAATGTTTAGTCAAAATTACTACTAAATTCTTGTAGTTATTTATATATCTAATGATCTGTTTATTTCATCTTAGTACCCATTGTGCATCCCTGTTAATAATGGACAATAGATCACCAAAGTATGATGGGCCCTTAGCTCCCCTATACACAGTACAATGGGCCCACAGCTCCCTGTACAAAGTATGATGGGCCCACAGCTGCCCTATACACAGTATAATGCTCACACAGCTCCCCTATGCACAGTATGGTGAGCCCACAGCTCCCCTATACACAGTATGATGGGCCCATAGCTTCCCTATACACAATATGATGGGCTGACAGCTCCCCTATGCACAGTATGAAAAGCTTACAGCTCCTCTATACACTGTATAATGAACCCCACAGTAGTTCTCACCTTGTATAATGGCTCTTGCAGTGTATAATGACCCCAACACTGTACAATAGATCCCGTATAAAGCAGGTGACTGGATGCAACACGCAGATAGGCACGAGGCGAGAACAGCCAATGAACTATTTATTTCCTCCGATATGGCGGGAACTTGCAGTAGTTATAGAAACAGTTACAGTATGAAACAGAATAGCCACAAGTAAATTATACAACACAGAACATATAATGATTCTTAGAGTTCACTTTAAACGTTAGGGAAGTCCCTTAGGAATTATACTTATGTCCCTCTATCGGGTGATACACCTGTTCCCGTGGGAGCTACTGTGTTGGCTCCTCCTAAAGCAATGGCCCTAGAAGGGGTCGCCGGTTCTTCCTGCTAGGCCGCAAGTCCTCCAGACAAAGCCTACCAAAACACATTGGGCCTCCTTCACTTCAATTGACCCCTGCCCTATATGCTGTCCTAGCCCAGGCCAACCCCTGAACTGTACGTCATTTCTGGAAGCAACAGCCTGGCTCACTTGTTTTGTCTGTTCACCACCGCAGGCATCCTCTCTCAGGCAAAGTCTCCTCACAGATCTTCGATGCTTGACTGCTGGCGGGTGTCTCTCAGATCCGAAGGGATGAGGTCTTGGCTGCGGTTCCCGGCTGGCGTCGTCTGGGATATGGGTCTTGACCGGCGCCAGTCTGTGATTTAGGCCTTGACTGGCGTAGTCAGAACTCCGGGTTTTGACTGGCATAGTTTGGGTCCTCGGGCCTTGACCGGCGTAGTCTGTATTCCGGTTCTGGTACTGCTCAGGTCCTGTCTCTGACTGTGCCGCGGTCCACTGGCATACACTCTTTACTGCGGGATGTCACTGGCGGATAATCGGACGTGTTAGAGAACAGAATTCCAGAGTATCGGGGATGCTCAGGAGAAGTCTTGGAGGAGATTTGGTGAGGAACGTAAAACTGTGGAGGAGAGAAGAAGGTCTTGAGAAGACCTGAGATTGCAAGTTGGAAGTTAACAGATTATGGACGGCTTTGTAGGTCATTGTTAATAGTTTGAACTGGATACGTTGGGGAATTGGGAGCCAATGAAGGGATTTGCAGAGGGGAGAACCGGAGAATGGATGTCGTGCAGCAGAGTTAAGGATGGACTGGAGAGGTGTGAGAGTGCTAGCAGGGAGGCCAGAGAAGAGGATATTGCAGTAGTCGAGGCGGGAAATGATGAGGGCAGATACTAAGATTTTAGTAGAATAATGGTTGGGGAAAGGAGTAAGTATGGATTCTGGAAATATTTTTGTGTTGGAAGCGGCAGAAGGTGGGAAGTTTGGATGTGCGGTTTCAAGAACGGGGCAGAGTCGAGGGTTACTCCGAGGTAGTGGACTTGCAGTACAGGGGAAAGCGTGATATCATTTATTGTGATAGATAGATCAGGTAGAGGAGTTAGGAGAAATGGAGGAAAGATGATGAGTTCAATTTTGTCTACATTGAGCTTTAGGAAGTGTGATGAAAAGGAGGATATGGATGATAGACACTCTGGGATTCTGAACAGCAGAGAGGTAATGTCTGGGCCAGAGAGATAGATCTGAGTATCATAAGCATATAGATGGTAATGGAAAACATGGGACTTTGAGTTGACCCAGGCCAAAGGTATAGATTGATTGAGAAGAGTAAGGGTCCCAGAAAAGGACCTTGAGGAACATCAACAAAGAGAGGGCAGGATGAAGAGGTAGGGTAGGAGTGGGAGACGCTTAATGTATGATTGGAGAGGTATGAGAAGATCCAGGAGAGGACGAGGTCTTTGACGCCAAGGAAAGAGAGGATTTTTAGTAGGAGGGAGAGGTTGACTGTGTCGAAGGCAGAGTACAGGTCTAGAAGGAGGAGTATAGAGAATTGTCTGTTAGCTTTGGCAGTAATTTTGGTCAGGGCACTTTCGGTAGAGTGGTGAGGACAGAAGCCTGATTATAGGCTGCCAAAAAGTGAGTTAGATGAGAGATAAGAGGAAAGTTCAGCATGGACTCAGTTCAAGGAGTTTGGAAGTGAACGGGAGCAGCGATATGGGGTGATAGCTGGACGAAGAGGTCGAGTCAAGAGATAGGTGTGATCGTGGCATGTTTGAAAGCAGGGAAGGTACCAGAGGTTTGCAATAGGTTTAACAGATATGTTATGGCCGGGATAAGCGTGGTGGTTAGGCTAAGGAGGAGGTGGAATGGGATGAGGTCCAGTGCACAAATGATGAGGTGCGATTTGGAGAGGAGATGAGTGAGCTCTCCTTCAGTGATGGTAGGGATGAAGGTTATGGGGGAGGAGCAGTGGTCTTTTATACATATGGGGTTGAGGTCCATGAGCAATAAAGACTTGCTTTGTTTGGTCAACCTTATTTTTGAAATGTTCAGCGAAACACCAGCATACAAAACACTTGTCTTGATAGATTACTCATTTAAGTCACACTCTTCACTAAGTTTCATCCGTTCTAAACATTTCTGGCATAAAAACACTAAAAGTTACAAAATATTTGCGCAGATTTCACATTCTAAGTCAGTGTTTTGGCAAAAATTGTTTGAATTCACCCTTTGACCTTGAGCCTCAATGAAAGACTTAAAAGCTAGAAGTTGCATATATTAGTAAGTAATAAGTAATGACATTCACTAGCATGTACTATGTTCACACTAATTTACTATATGCATGTTATAGGACATTAGATTGCTTTCTGCTTCTTCTCTCAGTACACTCAGCTGCAGGTTTTATTCATACATTACACAGACTAAAATTTAGAATGCTTCTCACTTCACAAAAATGTGAGTAACGTAAAGAACATTTGCGGAAAATACAAAAAGAACTTTAACTGTCAGAAAATGTCAAAGTTCTTATTGACTTTAAAATATGGATTTATAAATCTTATTCATTTTTTATGTGGAAGACACTTCAGCCCTCGTGAAGTTTTCAGGGCTAGCCTTAACAGTCATTTATCAAGTTTCCTGTATACAGGTTTACAGCTTGAGGTCTAGGAGAGAGCAGATTTTTTTGATATATAGCAAAAAGCGTTGAATCGTATTCCAAGTATTTAGAAATTATTTTTATTTTTTATGTGACAGGTGAACTATAGATGTAATATGCAGTGTAGTTGAATGTGAAAATAGCAAGGTTTTTTATAAGCCTATTTAAAGAGTCCTGTATTTTAAACATTTTATATTATGAAATATGTATGACTGTGTATATATTTTCACAGACATATACAACAGAAACAGTGGGTCTGCATTAATATGTGGCTAAAACAAACTTCAGACAAGTCAATTAGAAATTAAGAAACTGTAGCTTCTCCAAAAATTAGTTTGGCTTATACAGATGTGTCCACTCTTAATTTTCCGCATATTACATTTAGCACACAGATTTCTGACAAGTTTTTTTTTTTCAAACCTAGTGCCATATTTTTTGGATTATAAGATGCACTTTTTCCCCCCAAATTTGGTAGGAAAATGGGGGTGCGTCTTATAATCCGTAGATAGCTTACTGGGGAAAAGGAGGCTGTGGTGGAGAGGGGACCCAGGAGGTAGGGAGTGGGGAGATGTTGCAGGCCATGAGCTGGGAGTAGGGGTATCCAGGCGGTGCGAGGCTGCAGGCCTGGCCTTTCATAAGTGAGCGGAGTCTTCTTCCCATTGATTTACCTGCGGTGGGCTTTGGGAAAATTGCCACCAAAGGTGGCGCATGAGCAGACGTCATTCCGACATCACGTCTCAGATCTCAATCTGTGCATGCGCCATCTCCGGTGGCTATTTTCCCAAAGCCCATCGTTGAGAAATCAATGGGAAGGGGACTCCGCCCACCGTCGACTTCTTATGAAAGGCCAGGCCTGCAGCTTCGCACCGCCGGGACACCTCTTCCTTCCAGCCCAAGATTCGCAGCATTGCCCCACTCCTGCTGGTCTACTGCAGCAGTGACCCTACCTCCTGCTACCCCGTTCCACCGTAGCCGCCCATAGTAGGCTACCAGAAAATCGAACTATAAGACGCACCACCATTTATTTAAAAGATTTTTTCCTTTTTCCTCCCCAAAATTTGGGGTGCATCTTATGGTCCTGTGCGTCTTACAGTCAGCAAAATACTGTAATTTTTACGTCATCTTTGTATATTGGCAGCTATGAAAAAAGGTAAGGACAGACTAATCTCTTTCTAAAACCCCCCAAAATATTTAGATTTGAGAGTCCTCAGTGGTTGATACCTTTTAATGGCTTACTGAAAAGATGGTAACAAGTTGCAAGCTTTCAAGACTACGCAGGTCTCTTCATCAGGCTAGTATAGTGCAAAATCTGAAGAGTCACGTATTAATAAGACACAGAAATAATGCGATAGATGAGACAGATGACGGAAAGCAGAGTTATTATTATGCGAGAGATAAACAGTTTTGGCTATAAATATTTTAACAGTTAATAGATAAGGAGTGTGAAGGTTTTATTGTCCTGTGATTAGGTCCAGTGTTATGATGACCCCACAAGTCTTATGGGCACATTCCTTAGTTGATGTAAAATGGCATAAATCTGTGCGACACATTCATTCCTGCTCTGAAGATGTGAAAGGTCACCATCAGTTTATATTCTGAGATTCTTCTTTCTCTTTGCGATTTGAAGTTACCTTTTAATACCAGTAATTTCATGTCTTTTATGCTGTGATCAGGGGAACAAAAATGCTTGGCTACAGGTAGATCTATTCTTTTTTCTTTTATTGTGTGGCGATGATGATTCATCCTTGTTCTAAGTTTTTGCCCTGTCTCCCCTACATAAAGACCCTCAGCTGGACATTTGGTACATATAATTAACTACACTACATTAGATGTGATACAGCTAAACGTACCTGGGATCTTATAGTCCTGATGTGAATTGGGGATCTTTATCTTGTCTGTGGTCGTTATAAACGGACAGGTTTTACATTTTTTCTGGTTACAAAAAAAAGGTACCTGTAGCTGGAGGAGATGTACCAAGGGGTACAATTTAATCCAAACAATGTAAACATTATAAACATTAAATAGCATGAATAACAGAAGAATCACATTAACCCGCTGATAAGTGTGGTCCAGAGGCATATCACCATCTTCCTGATTAATTCCCTGGCCACACCGCACCAGCCCAGATAGTATCTTCCACCAAAGGCCATTACCACTTGACCCCGCCTCTATCCCAGACCTATCACCCCGCCATAGACCGGGACCGTGGCACATTACGAGGCCCGGTCCCGCCACCACCGCATCACTTGTTCAATGCCGTCCCTTAAGCCTAACATCCACAAATCCGTTTCAATGGCATTGAGGTGGACCCCATCCGGCCTCATATGTTCCGCAGACGGCGTTTCCAACTCCCTATGCCTTACAACGATGCCACCGTTCCTGGACACAAAACTCGCCACCACTTTATTCCCTTTTATCCGCATCTTGTTAACTCGATCTACACTGTGTGCAGAATTATTAGGCAATTTGTATTTTAGAGGATTATTTTTATTATTGATCAACAACTATGTTCTCAATCAACCCAAAAGACTCATAAATATCCAAGCTTAATATTTTTGGAAGTTGGAGTGGTTTTTTTTTAGATTTGGCTATCTTAGGAGGATATCTGTTTGTGCAGGTAACTATTACTGTGCAGAATGATTAGGCAACTTAATAGAAACCAAATATAATCCCATCTCACTTGTTTATTTTCACCAGATAAACCAATATCAGTGCACAAAATTTAGAAATAAACATTTCTGACATGAAAAAACAAAAACTCAAAAAATTTGTGATCAATATAGCCACCTTTCTTTATGATGACACTCAACAGCCTTCCATCCATAGATTCTGTCAATTGCTTGATCTGTTTTTGATCAACATTGCGTGCAGCAGCCATCACAGCTTCCCAGACAGTGTTCCGAGAGGTGTACTGTTTTCCCTCCCTGTAGATCTCACATTTTATGATGGACCACAGGTTCTCTATGGGGTTCAGATCAGGTGAACAAGGGGGCCATGTCATTATTTTTTCTTCTCTTAGACCTTTACTGGCAAGCCACACCGTGGAGTAGTTGGATGCATGTGATGGAGCATTGTCCTGCATGAAAATCATGTTTTTCTTGAACAATAACGACTTCTTCCTGTACCACTGCTTGAAGAAGTTGTCTTCCAGAAACTGGCAGTAAGTCTGGGAGTTGAGCTTCACTCCATCCTCAACCCGAAAAGGTCCCACAAGTTAATCTTTGATGATACCAGCCCATACCAGTACCCCACCTCCACCTTGCTGGCGTCTGAGTCGGAGTGGAGCTCTCTGCCCTTTACTGATCCAGCCTCTGGCCCATCTATCTGGCCCATCAAGAGTCACTCTCATTTTATCAGTCCATAAAAACTTTGAAAAATCAGTCTTAAGATATTTCTTGGCCCATTCTAGACGTTTTATCTTATGTTTCTTCTTCAAAGGTGGTAGTTTTTCAGCCTTCCTTACCTTGGCCATGTCCCTGAGTATCGCACACATTGTGCTTTTTGATACTCCAGTAACGTTGCAGCTCTGAAATATGGCAAAACTGGTGGCGAATGGCATCTTAGCAGCTTCAAGCTTGATTTTCCTCAATTCAAGGGCAGTTATTTTGCGCCTTTTTGGCCAACACACTTCTTGCGACCCTGTTGGCTATTTGCCATGAAACGCTTGATTGCTCGGTGATCACGCTTCAAAAGTTTGGAAATTTCAAGACTGCTGCATCCCTCTGCAAGATATCTCACAATTTTGGACTTTTCAGAGCTAGTCAAATCTCTCTTCTGACCCATTTTGCCAAAGGAAAGGAAGTTGCCTAATAATTAAGCACACCTTATATAGGGTGTTGATGTCATTAGTCAACACCCCTCTTCATTACAGAGATGCACATCACCAGATTTACTTAATTGGTAGTTGGCTCTCAAGTCTATGCAGCTTGGAGTAGGACAACATGTATAAAAAGTATCATGTGATCAAAATACTCATTTGCCTAATAATTCTGCACACAGTGTATGGTCCTTGCGTACCTCCATGTGGACCGAGCCACTATAGCCGATCATACTATGATGATTCTGGGATATTCTGACCACAACCTTAAAATGTCAAATTTAATGTCCCGGATTAACTCCCGAGATGAACGTACGCCAACGTCGTTTCTTCCGACATGCAACACGAGGATATCTGGTGGACGGTCGATTATGTTATAGTACGACACCTTAGGCAGGAGCCTCCCCCATGTCATGCCACGAATACTGATCCACTTGACCAACGCCTTGGATCTATTCTGCCCGAGCAGTCAACCACCTGGATGAGCATCCACCAGTAATAGGCTCCAGAACACATAGGAGTGCCTCAGGATCCACACTAAACATGTACCTACAGCAACGAGATAATCAAGAGAAAATTAGCACACCAATCATTACCATATGAAACACCAAATTACGACCATGACCCTTCCTTACATCATCAAATGAGGACACATGTACAGCCTAAACCGCGATGACCCCCATCGCCCAATTCGGCGAATCAACTCGTCACCCAAACCCCAACAAGAAGCCTCCGTTGCCGCCCCGATCCTAAATGAGTGTGACACATATTCACCCGGCTTCTCTCCCAACTGCCGCAAGCATTCTCTAAATACTGCTGTAAATTGATATTTTGATAAGAAAGTACCATCATTGTGTTTCAGGAATGCCCCTGGATCACCATCCCTCTGATCCAACAACCGTCTTACTCCCACAACCGGACAGACCTTGTGTCCCCGGGACTGCATATACCACAACTAAATTACCACGCCCCACTTGATCTGTTTTTGACCGTTGTAAAAAATATTTGACCATGTCCACTAGCAAACCAACCTCACTTATCAATAGCCCTCCTTCCACTACCTTGAACGAGCTAACCAGCTCGCTGATTCGAAATGCTCCAAAAAAGGCTAGGACAAAGGCAACGGTGAATAACTGTACTTCATATTCCGAAGTACAAATTGCCTGTAGGCAGCCTAACAATTTACCCAACAGGTTAAACGACACCAATCGTCTCTTATCCCGGCTGCACGCACCTCTACGATAGCCACGAAGCGCCTGTATCACTAGGAAGTCCTTTGTCACATCCTTTGCCCCTTGCAACTTAAACCAGAAGGCTAACGCCGCCAATCTCTATCCCATTGCCGATATTGACCTTCCAGATGCAAAGTCCTTACTTACCAACGTCAGTATGTGAAACAACCTGTCCTCGTCACTTGACCCAACTTCTGCCTCAATATCACCTTCCTCCCATTCTGTCCAAAATTTATTGAATCTGTTCCACCTGGTTACAGCTACTGACTATCTAATTAACTTGTGGATCACACAGTTACGAGGCTCCACAACCATTTGGGACATTCTGCACCCCTCTCGTCCGCCCCCGGAACAAGCGTCCGAAACCTGTCAAACTGGAAACGAGACAAAGCGTCAGCCACCTCATTTGAGACCCCTGGCAAATGTTTTGCAACTACGAACACGTTCAACTCCAAACACCGCAAGACCAAATGTTGCAAGTGTGACACTACTGGGGGTGATTTTGCCAAGAATTTTGCCAAGAGCGTATTTATCGCATAAACCACTGCCAGATTGTCGCAATGAAAGCACACATTTTTTCCTGCCAGCTCCAACCCCCACAATTTCATTGCCACCACGATTGGGAACAGCTCCAGCAGTGCTAAATTCCTTACCAAACCTGCTCCATGCCATTCTTCTGGCCACCGCCCTGCACACCAATGTCCTTGAAAGATTACTCCAAAACAAACTCCGCCCGCCGCGTTCGTGTACAGCTTCAGACCACTATTCGACACCCCTTTTTCCAACCAGACCATGTGCCCATTGTATTTCTCCAAAAAGGGATTCCACACTCCCAGATCGGCTTTGATTTCCTGTGTTATATGAACGAAATGGGGCGGGGACGTCCTTCCCGCCATTGCAGCCGTCAAGCGCCTAGAGAAGACTTGGCTCATTGGTATAATCCGGCATGCAAAATTCAACTTGCCCAACAGTGACTGCACCACCTTCAAGCACATTTTTTTTAGCCTGTTTCAATCACCTCACTGACCAGCACAGGTCAGCCAACTTCTCACCTGGAAGTCTGCATTCCATTGCCACTGAATCAATCTCTATGCCAAGAAGATGCATGACCGTCGTTGGGCCTTTCATCTTTTCCGCCGCCAATGGTACCCCAAATGTTGCCGCCACCTCCTTCAATGCAAACAATAACTTTGAACAAACTGCTAACCCCCAAAAAACACAAACGAAGTCATCCAAGTAATGAATCAATGATGGGATACCTGAGATGTCTCTTACTACGCACTCCACAAATGAGCTAAAGACCTCAAAATACGCGCATGATATTGAGCACCCCATGGACAAGCACCGATCAACATAGAACTCGCCATCCCACATGCAACCCAACAAATGGAAGATGTCCAGGTGCACAGGAAGTAAACAAAATGCTGCCTAGATGTCCGATTTTGCCATCAAGGCCCCCCTTCCCGCCTTTCTCACCAACAGCACTGCTCTGTCAAACGACACGTAGGACACTGACGATAGGTCTGGGGGAATCCCATCATTAACCGAATCCCCTCCCAGGTATGACAAGTGAGGGATTAGCCTGAACTTGTTTGGTTCCCGTTTTGGAACCACTCCCAACAGAGAAACCCTCAAGTTGGGCAACGGGGTCTTTAAATGGACCCGCCATCCTACCCAATTCCACCTCTTTTTTCAACTTATTTAAAACTACCTGCGGATACTGTTTTGCCGATTTTAAATTTCCTGATCGAAATAGCTGTGCTTCAGGATCGAAAGGGATCCTGAAGCCTTCCAGAAAGCATAAATGAATTAGGTCTTTCCCTATCAGGGTTTCTATTGAAAAGCGGCTCCATCACAGCGACCTTCACCGGTGTTCTCCCTTTTTCCAAAAGTCTCTCCTGTCTTTCCTTTAATTCTCTTAAAACACTTTGACAGCCCGTGATTCCCATCGCATCCTGAGCATTCGTGCCTGAACTTACAATTGGCGCCGAACTGACACTGGCCCTCATTGAATTGCCAGCAAAACCCTTTCTTGTTAGTCGCTGAAGACCCCCCCTCCTGATCCGAAGCCTCCGCCCCCGCTCCAAAAGGGCTGAGAATCTGGTGTTGTCATTAATCGCATCCACAAGAATATGTCCTTGTGGTCCCACCTCATTCCCGGTCTCATTGCCTTCTGCTGCCTAAATTGCTCGTTATACTGTAGCCAGGCCAGGCAGCCATACACCCTGTGAGCTTCCCCTATAGCATCTATATACCCAAAGACAGCGGAGCAATGTTCCGACTCTTTTTCCCCAATTACACTAGACAGAATGGCAAATGCCTGCAACCAGTTTGCAAAACTTCTAGGAATTAATCTATATCTGCGCATTTCTTCCTCACCTTTTTCCTTCTTTCAGTCACCCGATGTCTAAATTAAACTTCTCCAAAGGGAATAACGAAAATATCTCCACATACTCCCCCTTCCAAATTTTTTCCCTTACCTCATTCTTTAAATGCGCCCCCAACAGGCCCTCAAAGCAAGCGTAGATGTCATTGAAAATATTAAGGAAATATTAAGAATTTCTCTCTCCCAGACCCCTCTTCATGCCCCCTCCCCTATAGTATTTGTCAAAGGAGAAGAGCTGACACTACACGCAGCTGTCTCCATGCAAATTAGGCCACAAAGCAGAAGTAGCTTCTAAGCAAATGCTAGCACAAAAGGTGCTACTGACCCAATTAACATGCAAGTGTAGTTTCCAGTGACACAGACGTGCGACAATTTACATCTAGCTGAGGAAGATTAATCCCGAGCTTCAAAAGAATTCAACAGAAATCTGCAGCCGGGCCAGCGCCGACATGAAATATGGAATATCTGGAGTTCCATACGTCCGATAATAGTGGGACCCATATTTTTAGTGGCAGGGTCTGCCAAGAAACAATATGGATAATTTTCTGTAGCTGTACGCCCCTCCGGGGAGCGGTAACGCAATAGTACAGAATGACAGACCACAGCTGTATCATGTGTGGTCTCTAGAGAAAGGTAAATTCATAATGAAAAATATGGTATCACTTTCGAGCTTCTGTGATCAGCCAGTGAGAAATTATTGCAGAAACCAATTATGCTAATAAAAATATGAAGGCTGGAGCCCAGCCCACATGATGTCATAACAGTGGTGTGTGGGCAGGTCTTTCCCTTCGGCATAAAAGACACAGCCGAAGGGGGGATCAGTGTTCATTGTTGTGGGGTATAGAGACTATAAACAAAGGATCACGTTCAATAACGGTCAAATTGGGGCGCCCCCCCTCCATCTATACGGAGTCATCTCTGTGAACTTTATAGTAAGTTTCTTCTTTAATCCTGTTTTATTTGTATAACTGTATATTTTGTACTGCATTGCCCCTTTTGTAAAATCTTTGTATATTTTTCCTAAACTCTGCCAACCTTTTGGATTAAATACAAAATGTAATAGTTCTGTTTCTTTTGTTCTGTAATCGCTCCCTCCCCCGAAGCCATATACGCTACCAGAAAGGAGGCGTCTGACCAGGCCTGTATTATATTTCAAACTGGGTCGGTGGTGGCAGTGAATAATATTAATTTCGCTATCGTGAAGCTGTCAGAAACCGTACGGGGGCGTATACACATATTCCATGGTTTGGAATCCGGAGATGTTTACGCCATACGCTCACTGGTCGCTTGCCGATAGCTACATAGTGAGTAATCGGGATTGTGTGCGCGCGAATCCTTGCTCAATCCTGACAAATTGGTGGCAGCGGTGGGATATTACAGAACATCAGTGGCTGGATTGAGTGGCTGGATTGAGCAATGAGTGGCTGGATTGAGCAATCATTCCTGTCACTGAAAACTTGCAACTTGCACGGTTCTTGTGAGAATTGTATGCAAAGTTTTAAGGAACCAGACTCAGTGTTTTAATATTTTCTATCTGGGACATTACTGTACATGTAGCAGTTGCATTCCCCTCCCTTCTCTTGTTTTTCTGTCCTATCTTTTATTTGGCAATGATGGCTACATGTGGAGAGCTCTGGTATCACCAGCAGTCAAAAGGACATTCTTACTGCCCTTTGTGAGCTGGGACAGACTGACCCCACGAGCAAAACCAGGCACCAAATGATTGCTGAACTGTTGCAAGGTGCCACAGAGCCAGTCCGACAGCAGAGCCCTGATGATGGGGCGGCCAACAAAGGCCCGGATGGCGCTGCTGCAGGGGTCTCACCTGTGATTGCCAGCCATACCCACAGCAAAAGTAGTGTGGACCCCCACCTGCAGATGGCCTTGGAGCAGCTCACCGCAGATGATCGTGACAGATGACTGCAGCTGATCGTGAAATTCCAGGAGCGAGCTGAGCAACGGGCCCAAGCTGACCTAGAGGCTACTGAGCAATGGGCCCAAGCTGACCGAGAGGCTGCTGAGCAACTGGTCCAAGCTGATCGACAGTCTGCTGAGCACCAGGCCCAAGCTGACCGAGAAGAGCGACAGGCCCAAGCTGAGAGAGCTGAGCGCCAGGCCCAAGAGGAGCGTCTGTACCGGTCACGGGTGTGTCAGAGGTGACAGACAGTCGCCCTGCAGTTGGTTGCAGGAGATCTCTACATTTGGCATTACAGACATCTTCTTAGAGGCTGGCTGTCTGTAGGACCCAGCAGCTACCATCCTCTGGCTAATTAGCTCCCTAGCCTGAGTGTATAAATGCCTGGTGTGTCTGAGAGGGAGGTGCCGGCGATATTCATTACTACTTGTGAGGCTTTAGCAAGAGCAGTACTTCGTCCTCTCTGGAGCTTGAGGCCGTGTGCGCATTTGGCTGGAGTCGACTACAGCTAAGCAATTCCCCCCCTGTTTGTCTACACTTGTTGTCTATAGAGTGTAGTGGAGATTGACTAGTGCTCATCTCCTCCCTTCCCTAGCCTTAGCTATACGCCAGGGAAAGTCAGGGCGAGGCACGCGTGCAGCGATTGGTAAAGAGCCAATATAGGAACGGTAGTTAAGACAGGGTGACACTAGACCAGACTAGGAGGTCTCCACTCCCCCCTTTCCCTCTTCTCTCTGTGTTGCACTAAGTCTTTCCCACACCCTGCGCGACATTATCGCTGGCCGAGCATGTTTTTAAAAGTGATAAAAAAACAACTGACATTTTGTTTTGTTTCTTTCTCTGTGTTTTTGGGCGTGGACCTTTTTTTTCCTTTCTCCCTTGGTTTGGGTTCAGTTGCAGAGCGGCTGCACAGGCTATCTCTGGAGGTGAATGACCTCCGCGGTGAGATGCAGCAGCAGCATCAGCAGCTACAGGTCGCCAATGTGGGGGTCTCTGCAGGTAGGCCTGTCCAGTCTGAACCCAAAGTTGCCCTCCCGGACAGGTTTTCTGGAGGTTGGGACAAGTTTTTTATATTCAAGAGGCCTACAAACTGTATTTTAAACTTCGTCCCTATTCCTCCGGAAATGAGGAGCAACGGGTTGGTATTGTGATCTCTCTATTGCAGGGAGATCCTCAGTCATGGGCGTTTTCGTTACCGCAGGACTCGGTTTGTCTCCAGTCTGTGAAGGTTTTTTTTGTGGCTCTGGCCCTCATTTATGATGACCCTGACCAAGTCGCCTTGGCTGAGTCTAGGCTACGTCGCCTTCAGCAGGGGAATCGGTAAGTGGAAACGTACAGTTCAGAATTCCGTAGATATGCAACGGATTCCAAATGGAATGACTCAGCCCTTATGTAGTATCAGCGTCTCTGCACCTGACAGGCAGAGACGCCGTCCCTCTTACTGCCACGCTCCCGGCCCGGCGTCTTCCGGCTCTCCTGATGCTGCTGCTGCCGGCATGCGCAGCTTCCCAGGCACTGTGCTTAGGGTGCGCGCGCGCTCCCTCCCTCTTGAAAGGGAGTGACAGACCGAGCGTGTCAATCAGAATTTGGAGACCTACATCAGGTGTTTCTTTTCCAAAAATCAGGAGGATTGGCCATCCTACTTACCACTGGCAGAATTTGCCATTCATAATCATCATTTAGAATTCACTGGCAGGTCACCGTTCTTCAGTGCATAAAGTTATCACCCACAGTTTGGTACCTTTAGTGGGGGAGGAGCTTCAGGAGTTCCTGAGGAGGAACGTTTTGCTTCGTTGCTCTCCTTGGTATGGCAGGGTTTGCTGAGTAATTTAAAGATCATGGGAGACAGGTATAAACGTATGGCTGACAGAAAACGCTTGCCAGGTCTGGACCTGAATGTGAGTGACTTTGTGTGGTTTTCTACCAGGATTATAAGAGTGAAAGTTCCTTCTTGGCAGCTGGGACCTAGGTTTATTGGTCCCTATAAAATAACCGCTGTCATTAACCCAGCAGCATTTCGTCTTGAACTTCCTCAGGCCCTTAAAATTCACAACGTGTTCCATAGGTCCTTACTTAAAAAATATGTGGAACCTCTTGAGCCCTTGCCTTTACCACCACCCCCAGTAATGGTTGATGGTAATCTGTAGTTCCAGATTTCGTCGTTCTCTACAATACTTGGTGCACTGGAAAGGCTATGGTCCAGATGAGAGGATGTGGGTTTCAGCATCAGAGGTGAACGCTCCCAGATTGGTTCGCTCATTTCACACCTCTTTTCCTGAGAAACCCGGTCCTGAGTGTCCGGAGGCCACTCGTAGAGGGGGAGTACTGTCACAGTTGTGTCAGAGGTAACAGACAGTTGCCCTGCATTTGGTTGCAGGAGATCTCTACGTTTGGCAGTACAGACATCTTCTTAGAGGCTGGCTGTCTCTAGGACCCAGCGGCTACCTCCCTCTGGCTAATTAGCTTCCTGACCTGTCTATAGAGTTTCGTGGAGATAGACTAGTGCTCATCTCCACCTTTCCCTAGCCTTAGCCATACGCCAGGGAAAGTCAGGGCAAGGCACGCATGCGGCGATTGGTGAAGAGCCAATATAGGAATGGTAGTTGAGGCAGGGTGACACTAGACCAGACTAGGAGGTCTCCACTCCCCCCTTTCCCTAGTGTCTGGGCTCCCTTTCCCTCTTCCCTCAGTGTTGGATTAAGTCTTTCCCACACCCTACAAGACAGTACCAGCTGGAGCTTGCCCTGATCCAGAAGGAGCCATCCTCCACAGAGACCCGTGAGTCCAACAGTGCCAACTGCTTTAAACCCTGTCCTGAGCATTTTCCTGTAAAGGAGAAAGACAGAGACTTGGACATATTACTGCAAGGGTTTGAAAAAGCCTGCAGACAGTACCAACTGCCCACGGACCAGTAGGCCAGGTATTTAACCCCAAGGGCTCAGAGGAAAAGCTCTGGAGGTGTTTGCTTCTCTCCATCGAGACAAAGATGGAGACTATGAGGCCGTCAAGCAGGTCCTGATCAAAAAGTGCCAGCTGATTCCGGAGGTTTACCGGAAGTAGTTCAGGGCCCTACAACGTGGACCACATGATAGCTACAGTGATGTGGTGGATGGGCTCAGGACCAAATTTGAGCAGTGGGTCCAAGGACTGTCAGTGACCACCTTCGAGGACCTGAAGGATCTGATGGTGAAGGACCAGTTTCTTCGTCTTTGCCCAGTGGAAGTGTGACAGTTTGGGCTTGACCGGGAGTCAAAGGAGGCCACCAAAGCAGCCCAGATCGCGGAAGCCTATCAGGCCAACCACACTCCAGATGTGCAGAAGTCGGCCGCTGCCAGCTGCCACCCCCCAGTGCCCCTGCCAGCTTGAGCGGGTCCTGCCCCATCTTCCAGCATCCGGCCTGCACTTGACTCCCGTAAGTGTTGTATTTGTGACCAAACGGGTCACATCAGCCTTGTCTGCCCAGAGCGGCAGAAGTTGAACACAACACCTGCCTACTGTGCCATTCTTTTTGTGGGTGGGGCGGTTGGCCGGGCCCGTGATAACTTACAACTGGCTACTGCGGGCAACACCATTACTGTTGCAGAACACACCCTCATCCACCCTGAGTTCGTGTTACCAGAAGAACTCATTCCTGGGAAGACCCTGACTGTCACCGGGTTTGAGGGTGTTCGAAGTCCCATACCGATGGCCCATGTTTTCCTGGACTGAGGTGCGGGGAGGAGGTTAAGGGAAGTAGGGGTGTTGGAGAATCTCCCCAGTAATGTGCTATGTTAGAACCTTGCTGTTAGGTTTTTTTTTCCTTTGCTGGTCACATGACCTTGTTGGCCTATTTAATCCTGCTCCGCCCTTCTGGCTTTGCTGGACTTCATTGTATATCTACTTTCTAGCTAGCCTGTGCTCTGTATCTAACTCTGTTAGTTTGCTTGGTCTACGGACCTCTATGTTCTATCTATTTTGTTTGTTCGTCTGTCTGCTACTATTTCTGTTAGGAGGTGTCCCATATTCCTCCCAGTCCTTAGTACTTGTAGGGATTCCCTCCTCACATCTATAGGTCTCCGTACAGACTAGATTAGGACTTTAGCAGGTCTGATTGCAGGATCAGGTTCCCTGTTACATCGTAGGGATTCAGCTGAGTCTTATAGTAGGGACAGATCTCCTCTCTTTCCTTAGCTTTGGTAGCAGAACATAACATGCTATTGGGAACTGATCTGAGATGGTTAGTTGTCCGATACATTCCTGACAACCCTCCCAGATCTGATATGTCATGTAATGCCACTGTCAATAATGTCAATGTCATGTATAATAAAAATGTGTGTTGTGGTCAAGGGGAACTCAGCCACCTCACTCCGCGGGGTGATGCGGCTGACGATCACCTAAAGAGAGCCAGTATAAGTACTATGGGCCATGGGGGCAGGCACGGACACCAGGAAGCAGGTCGTCCCGTGCAGGTGGCCAGTGTCACACCAGATGGTGACATGGTCAGTTGTAGCTGCCCCGTAACTAGCATGGCTCCAGAGGTAATGGGAAAGTATGGGGAGAAGCACGGGGATCAGAAGGAAAGTAGTCCCGTGCCGCCGACCAGTGTCACGACGAACCATGACATGGCCGGTCGTAGCTGCCCCTTACCTAGCATGGCCCCCAGGTAGCCATGAAGGATGGAAGGGTAGGCCACACAACCAGGCAAGGTAAAAGAAATTTGTGTCCCCCTGTCTGTCAGGAGTATGGGAAGAAGGTACCCATAGCATGTCAGATGTGTGGGAGAAATGTACCCCGAACCGGTCAGGGTTATCGGAAAGCTGGATCCCCAGTCGGTCAGGGTGGTGGGCAAGTTGGGTCCACGGCTTGTCGGATCAGCAGGGAGGGTGGGCCGCGAGATAGGCTTAAGGGGCGATTAGTAAATCGGCCCCTACATTACCTCAAAGAGGGGGAGATGTCATAGAAAATATTAAGGAAATATTAAGAATTTCTCTTTCCCAGACCCCTCTTCATCCCCCCTCCCCTATAGTATTTGTCAAAGGAAAAGAGCTGACACTCCACTCTGCTGTCTCCATGCAAACTAGCCCACACAGCAGAAGTAGCTTGTAAGCAAATGCTAGCACAAAAGGTGCTACTGACCCAATTAACATGCGAGTGTAGTTTCCAGTGACACAGACCTGCGACAATTTACATCTAGCTGAGGAAGATTAATTCCGAGCTTCAAAAGAATTCAACAGAAATCTGCCAGTGCCAGCACGAAATATGGAATATCTGGAGTTCCATACGTCCGATAATAGTGGGACCCATATTTTTAGTGGCAGGGTCTGCCAAGGAACAATATGGATAATTTTCCGTAGCTGTAAGCCCCTTCGGGGAGCGGTAGCGCAAAAGTGCAGAATAGCAGACCAAAGCTATATCATGTGTGGTATCTGGAGAAAGGTAAATTCATAATGAAAAATATGGTATCAATTTCGGGCTTCTGCGATCAACTAGCGAGAAATTATCGCAGAAACCAGATATGCTAATTAAAATATGAAGGCTGGAGCCCAACCCACGTGATGTCATCACAGGGGTGTGTGGGAAGGTCTCTCCCTTCGGCATAAAAGACACAGCCGAAGGGGGAATCAGTGTTCATTGCCGGGAGGTATAGAGACTATAAGCAAAGGATCACGTTCGATAACGGTCAAATTGGGGCACCCCCCCTCCAGCTATGCTGATCGTCTCTGCGAACTTTATAGTAAGTTTCTTCTTTAATCCTGTTTTATTTGTGTAACTGTATATTCTGTACTGCATTGTCCCCTTTTGTAAAATCTATGTATATTTTTCCTAAACACTGTCTCCCTTTTGGATTAAATATAAAATTTAATAGTTCTGTTTCTTTTGTTCTGTAATCATTCCTTCCCCCAAAGCCATATACGCTACCAGAAAGCAGGCGTCCGACCAGGCCTGTATTATATTTCAAACTGGGTCGGTGGTGGCAGCGAATAATATTAATTGGGCTATCATGAAGCTGGCAGTAACTGTACGGGGGGCATGTACACATACTCCATGCGTTGGAATCCGGAGGTGTATACACCATATGCTCACTGGTCACTTGCCGATAGCTACGTAGTGAGTAATCGGGATTGTGTGTGCGCGAATTCCTGCTCAATCCTGACAACGTGACTGAAGCGGATATTGTGTGATCTCCCCGGTGTCGTCACCGACAATCCCTGACAGTAGAACTCATTTTTTGCCATGTCATCTAACCATACCCCATCATTTTCCTTATCTTCTGAATTCCTGTCCACCATTGTTGTGCAGCTACTCTTTTGTTGCTCTGCCCCACCCTTCCGTGGGACCCAAACACACTGGCCCCAGCCAGGCCCTCAAGAGGGAGTTTGTTCCCCCTGTACTTGATTACGCGGCCGCCAATCCATGTAGTACCCCCAGTAATTGACCCAATAGATTATGTGCCCCCCCCCATTATTACTCTGACTGTCCCGTGAAATATCCCCCCGGTTAGCCGGCCTTATATCATTCCCGCGGTGCCTCCGTCAGACCCCTCACATGCCAGATTTACAATCGTCGTCTCCTTACCAAGGTGCATCTGAGTAAACCTTGGATAAGCCGCTGCATCGATGTTTTGAACTTTTTCTTCCTGTGAGTTCTCGTCATCTTCGTCACTGTCTTGTGGACTTTCCTCGTTGTTCTCCCACCCAGGGGGAACCACAGGGGGCACCGCCTTCTGCCGCCTGCAGCCACCACGCCCGGACACGGCACCAGACTCACGCTTCCTTCCTCCCGCTGCTCGCCGTCTCAAGGCCCCATTGTGCGGTGGAGATACTCCGGCCACCCACGGGCCCGCAGGCTCCCGGTGTTCTGTGCCACTGTATGGTGTATGTGCCGGCCCTGGCCCCCCCTGCCACCTGCCGGTGGGCTGATCCCTCAGTCTGTGGCCCTTATCTGAGCCAAGGTTGTGACCCCCAGCTTCCCGGCCATCCAGGGGGGCCACCGCCGTCCTGCCCTCGCTCCACGCCGAGCGCGGTCCTGAAGCAGGCCATGGGCCTCCTAGCCAGCTGCGGGTAGACTCCACATTATCTTCACTCCGCTGGGCTCGGCCCCCCGGCCGGTTCGTCTCCAGGGGCCGCCGCTACGCTGGTCCAGGGCCTTGTAGGCCGCGAACCGGAAGTAGGCCGTGGTCCGGGAACGCCCGCTTCCGGTTTGCGGCTCCGGCAAGGATTCCTTCCAGATGCCGGCGGGAAGGCCGCAGAGCCGCCGGTCCCTTCCGGATCCAGAGTGAAGGGGGCATCTTGACCTTCTTCTTCCCGCACTTCGGGCCTCCGGGGTATAACGCTCCAGTGGCCGTGAACACTGGGCACGCACAGCAGAGGCGGCCGATGAAGGGGTTGCAGGGCTTACTGCCACCACAGACGGGGACTGACATGCCGCCCGGATTCTTTCTTCTATAACCTGGGTTCCATGGACTGTCGTCGCTGCCCTCACCAATTCCATCCGTTGTGTGACCTGTGTGACCTGCTGCAGCTGTGTCCTGGACACGAGAGGGTAAGCAAGCCCCTCCTCCCCCTTAAATAGCCCCTTCCTCACCCTGCCCCTAAGTCCACCCCTCACCAGTCATGTCTCCTGCATTTACACCAGACAAGATTCCCCATACCTATTATTTTACCTTTAACCCCGTCACTCCCACCCTCTAAGCTGTCATGAGGCCCGTCCACTTTGTGGGTTCAGTGGCCTTTCTGTTCCATTGCCTCAGGTGTAGACATCCAGTCTGCCTTTATAAACAATTGTGAAAGAATTGGTTGTTGTAAAAAACTCACTGACTTCAAACATGGTCATGTAATCGGATACTACTATTTCCAAGTCAGTTGGTGAAATTTCTTCACTCCTAAATATTCCACAATCAACTATGAGTAGTTTTACTGAAAAGTGGAAGCTTTTAGGAACCACAAAAACTCAGACATGAAGTGGAGACCACGTAAAGTTACCCTTATAAATGTACATTATTTACAAAGTCTACTTTCTGTCCATTACCCAGTATTCATAAACAACCAAGGCATTGGGGCCCTGCCACATTTGTGAGCACTGTGAGCACTAGATCTATGCTACTCTTTCTAGCTGTGCTCTTTGAAGTTACAAGTTAGATGAGAACCTCCTTCTAAAGAAAACAATAATGATCTGTAGACTATTGTGCCTGTTATTTCATTTTTCAATTATCATTTTTGGGTTAGAATTTAAATCACCATAATTTTAATGTCTAGAAAAAAAGTAAAAAATAAATTCTGTAATTCAGAAAGAAATCAGATACCCTAATACAAATAAGCACGTGGAATGGCATCTACAGTGGGTACGGAAAGTATTCAGACCCCTTTAAATTTTTCACTCTTTGTTTCATTGCAGCCATTTGGTAAATTCTAAAAAGTTCATTTTTTCCCATTAAAGTACACTCTGCACCTCATCTTGGCTGAAAAAAAAAACAGAAATGTAGAAATTTTTGCAAATTTATTAAAAAAGAAAAACTGAAATATCACATGGTCATAAGTATTCAGACCCTTTGCTCAGGCACTCATATTTAAGTCACATGCTGTCCATTTCCTTGTGATCCTCCTTGATATGGTTCTATTCCGTCATTGGAGTCCAGCTGTGTTTAATTAAACTGATAGGACTTGATTTGGAAAGGCACACATCTGTCTATATAAGACCTCACAGCTCACAGTGCATGTCAGACCAAATGAGAATCATAAGCTCAAAGGAACTGCCCAAGGAGCTCAGAGACAGAATTGTGGCAAGGCACAGATCTGGCCAAGGTTATAAAATAATTTCTGCATTACTCAAGGTTCCTAAGAGCACAATGGCCTTCATAATCCTTAAATGGAAAAAGTTCGGGACCACCAGAAGTCTTCCTAAACCTTGTCATCCAGCCAAACTGAGCAATCGTGGGAGAAGAGCCTTGGTGAGAGAGGTAAAGAAAAACCCCAAGATCACTGTGGCTGAGCTCCAGAGATGCAGCAGGGAGATGGGAGAAAGTTCCAGAAAGTCAACTATCACTGCAGCCCTCCACCAGTCGGGCCTTTGTGGCAGAGTGGCCCAACGGAAGCCTCTCCTCAGTGCTAGGCATATGAAAGCCCGCATAGAGTTTGCTCAAAAACACATGAAGGACTCCCAGACTATGAGAAATAAGATTCTCTGGTCTGATGAGATGAAGATAGAACTTTTTGGTGATAATTCTAAGTGGTATGTGTGGAGAAAACCAGGCACTGCTCATCACCTGCCCAATACAATCCCAACAGTGAAACATGGTGGTGGCAGCATCATGCTATGGGGGTGTTTTTCAGCTGCAGGGGCAGAATGACTTGTTGCAATTGAAGGAAACATGAATGGTGCCAAGTACAGAGATATCCTAGATGAAAACCTCTTCCAGAGTGCTCTGGACCTCAGACTTGGCCGAAGGTTCACGTTCCAACAACACAATGACCCTAAGCACACAGTTAAAATAACAAAGGAGTGGCTTCAGAATAACTCTGTGACCATTCTTGACTGACCCAGCCAGAGCCCTGACCTAAACCCAATTGAGCATCTCTGGAGAGACCTGAAAATGGCTGTCCACCAACGTTCACCATCCGATCTGATGGAACTGGAGAAGATTTAGAATCATAGAATCCTAGAATTATAGAATGGTAGAGTTGGAGGGGACCTCCTGGGTCATCTGGTCCAACTCCCTGCTCAAAGCAGGATTCACTAAATCATCTCAGACAGATATCTGTCCAGCCTCTGTTTGAAGACATCCATTGAAGGGGAACTAACCACCTCTCGTGGCAGCCTGTTCCACTCATTGATCACCCTAACTGTCAAAAAAGTTTTTTCTAATATCTAATCTGTGTCTACTCCCATTCAGTTTCATCCCATGGCTTCTAGTCTTTACTTGTGCAAATGAGAATAAAGATGATCCTTCTACAATGTGACAGCCCTTGAGATATTAGTAGACAGCTATTAAATCTCTGTCTTCTTTTTTGCAAGCTAAACATTCCCAAATCCTGTAACCGTTCCTCATAGGACATGGTTTGCAGACCGGTCACCATTCTGGTCGCTCTTCTCTGAACTTGCTCCAGTTTGTTGATGTCTTTTTTAAAATGTGGTGCCCAAAACTGGACGCAGTATTCCAGATGAGGTATGACCAAAGAGGAGTAAAGTCCGATAATGACTTCACGTGATCTAGACTGTATGCTTCTGTTACTACATCCCAGAATTGTATTTGCCTCTTTTGCTGCTGCATCACACTGTTGACTCATGTTCAGTCTATGATCTATTAGTATACCTAAGTCTTTTTCACATGTACTGTTGCTTAGCTCTAGTCCTCCCATTTTGTACATGCTTTTTTCATTTTTATTGCCCAGATGTAGTACTTTTCATTTTTCCCTATTAAAAACCATTCTGTTAGTTACTGCCCACTGCTCCAGTTTATTTAGGTCTTTTTGAATCCTCTCTCTCTCTTCTCTAGTATTAGCTATCCCTCCTAGCTTTGTGTCATCAGCAAATTTAATCAGCTTACCCTCAATTCCTTCATCTAAATCATTGATAAAGATGTTGAACAATACAGGTCCTGTTGAGGAGAGCTATAGGCTCAAATACTTAATTAACCTCAAGACATAGGAGATTGAGAGAAAAGACCCACAAAGTGTATTATTTCACCTTACATAAGGTTGTTTAGATCAAAAGATGACTGCCATTTCCTGTTTCATCACGCCATGCTCTGTTCTGGGAGGAAGCTGCATTCTATAGAAGGGACTAACCCACCTTGATGACCTCATGGACCAAGCCCCCGTATGACCTCATGGCCTATGCCCCCTGATGACCTCATGGACTACGCCCCCTGATGACCTCATGGACTACGCCCCCTGATGACCTCATGGACTACGCCCCTGATGACCTCATGGACCACGCCCACATGGACTAACCAATCAATACATCTGGTTATTCACATTCTGGGCTAACCGAGCCCACATACAGTGTTTATATAAGTCTATGTTCGGGTTGAATAAAGACACTTGGAGCTGTGCCATAGCTGATCAAGGAGAGCTTACATCAGACTGTGTGTGTGTCTGATGTTATTCTTTCTTGCATGCACTTGATCATATCCATTAGGCCAGGAGCAGGCAACTAGTGAACATACCAAAGTGTTCACCGTAACATTTTTGGCGCCCAACGTAGGGCCAGCAGAGGAAGAGGCCTTACACCCTGAGGACCGGCAGCGAGTGGAACGGCAGGATGCACTGAATAACCGAGCCAGGAGACTTGATCACCTCCATAACCAAACACGGTAAGTCTGCTGATTTTTATCATCTGTAGTCTTTTCCTGTGTTCCTCGGGGTATCCTGTGCAGATTGCCTGACTGTGTCTGGTTTTTGAGGTATCTGTAAGACGGCAGAAGGGTCTCTCCGCTGCTGGCCATTTAATTGCGGAAGAACCGTCACATGCTCAGTTGCCTGCTGCCTGTTATGTGTCGTGTTGAGGGGAGATTGAGTGGTATTTAAAGGGAGCACGTGGGTTTTTGAGCGGTGTTTGGAGAAGTAAAGGATATTGTCTGTGGTACAGTTTACGTTTGTCGCCTGTGATACGATTTTCAGTTCTGGTGGAGAAAGTAGGTGTACATAGCCTGGAGTGAGTGACTCAGCATGGCCTAGAGTGAGTGACTCGGCCTAGTACCGGCACAGAGCCTGGAGTGAGTGACTCGGCCGGGGGCCTAGTAAATTGAGTTTCGGCACGTAGCCTAGAGTGAGTGACTCGGTACGCGGCCTGGTAATTGGATTACTAAATTGAGATTAGGCACGTAACCTAGAGTGAGTGACTCGGTACGGGGCCTGGTAATTGGATTAATAAGAGGTGTTTTATTTTTTTTAAACGGAAATCAGACAGGGACCACGTGGCAGGAGGGAGACAGATAGAAAGTGTGTGCTGCAGACTCAGTTTTCCTTTAGAATCTCAGATTTGAGTCATCCTCCCCCATCTTATTGTTTGTTTTGTGTTTATCTTGGTCTATATAGAGAAAGATGGAGAAATTAATGCAGTTTTGTCATATTGACACTAAGCCAAATTCAGATGGCAAGTTGGACCCGTGTGCATTAGTTGCAACTCGTGAAAGGAAAAGTCATGTTAAACAATGTAAAAAGCTTATTAAGATGTGTGGAATGCCAGAAGGGGGGAGGTTACAGCCCCTGGAGTGGAAGACTGTCTTAAAACAAAGAAAAGGTACTTTAGAAGATAATGGATTGTTGTCTACTGCCAGGGCATGGGAAAGAGTCTCTGAAAGTTTGGATAGAGAAAATTGGGTAGAAGAGGAAAGGAAAAAGGACAGAGTTTTGAGATATGTGTATTACAAAAATGTATCCTGTAAGTGGCCACCGCCGTATAATGGTGGTGATGGTGGCACATTGCCATGTGCTGTTTCTGGTGGTGGCCATTTTGTGGATGCCACATGTGCTGTTTCTGGCGGCAGCCATTTTGTGGATGGCACATGTGCTCCTTCTGGCGGCAGCCATTTTGTGGATGGCAAATGTGCTGTTTGTGGCGGCAGCCATTTTGTGGATGGCAAATGTGCTGTTTCTGGCGGCAGCCATTTTGAGGATGGCAAATGTGCAGTTTCTGGCGGCAGCCATTTTGTGGATGGCAAATGTGCTGTTTCCGTTGCCTCAGATCATACGAACTGAGCCATATCATCATGTAACTGACATAGATCTGGCTAAATCGAATGAGGCACAATCCAGGAATATACACACGACTTTCGGTGGTGAACATATTAGGCAAATGCTACACACCACAAGACCAGATCCTTTTTACCCAATAATGACCACTAATGGCCAGTACTATACTCCTTCGGGAAGTGAACAGGCTTTACCCATGTTCCCTGTCACAACGGTGTCCAGTGGGCCACCGACCCTTTCACCTAACACTCCCATCGTGAGGCCAGCTATTCTCCCACCTGGATCATCCCCAGCAACGACCCTTTCCACTGTTACTTCCACTGGCAACTCAGCCGCACGTCCACACGAGTTACTTCAAGCAGCGACTTCTCCTCCCAACATTTCCGCTACAACAGCACTCTCAGGCAGTCTACCTAACTCTATACCCAGTACCTCACAGCCCCTCTCGCAGCCGAGCGCACACCTGTATGGAACGGTGGCCACTGAATCAAGGAGGGGCTCAATCTGGGGGGGGGGCACCAACATCACAGGAAGTACAAAGGGGAGGGAATGTTGGCAACCCATTTTTGAAAAGGAACTTCCTGAGGGACCCTTGTTAGTGGTGGGTAAGGGTGACATAATGACAATGGAAATGGACGCTATTGTTAATGATGCCAACCCTCGGTTAGAGCACAACGGAGGTGTGGCTAGAGCTATAGTGGAAGCAGGAGGGGCGACTATTCAAACTGACAGTCGAATCATTGTTGAGTTGCGTGGTCAGATAGCTGTTGGGGACATAGCGGTGACTAAATCTGGCAACCTTCCTTGTAGAATGATCATACACGCTGTAATCCCTACTTTTGACCCCATTCATCCAGATGTCAGTGCTTGACAATTACGCGTGGCAATAACTCATATCTTAGAGTATGCGAATATTAGTGAGCAGATTGAGACCTTAACAATTCCTGCCATTGGTGTTGGCATCTTCGGGTTCCCTGTTCATGCATGTGCAAGGGAGATTGTTGGAATTATAATGAACAAGTGTAGCCCCCCAAGCATTTGCTGCCTCTCTGAAATCAGGTTAATTAGTAATGAGGACAGGACTGTTAAAGCTTTTAAGACTGCCTGCATCACCTGGACTCCACCCCATGATATAGGAGCTGCCCAAATAGAGCCCCTCATTCCAGGACTGTTACCTCCTCCTGCTCCTCATACACAAGTAATTACACCTGTACTTCCAGTGCCATCTCTACTCCCGCCTCAGGTGCCATCACCAACCATGCCAACGCCCACGTCTGAGGAGCCCACCCTTTATGTCAAGTTTACACCTCAGCAAGCTGCTCCTCAGCTGAACCAGCTCCCAGATCCAGAAAAACAGCCGATGCCTTTCAATAGATGCATGCTTCAAATCCAAAGGAATTACTCCGCCACATAGCAAGATCTCATTTCCCTGGCAAATCTTAAAGCAGGCGATGCATATTGGCCTGTTATGGACACTGCATTTAATGAGGCCTCACTTGTCAGTGACACTACATGGGACTCTGGTGTTCAGTTCTGCCAACAACTTAAGACATGGGCCTTGAATAAATTGGCTGATCAATCAACATCTTTCAAGGACTTGACGCAAGAACCAGGGCAATCGGTGGAGAGATATCATGCTCGTCTAACTCAAATGTTTATTGACCTTGGCTTCAGTAACCAAATAAAAGTTCAATGGACACTGCTCGTTTCCTCTTTTGTTGAGGGCCTTCGGGAAGCTCTGAGGAAGCAATTTCAAGCAATTAGACCTGAATATGCTACATTGGATCCTAAGGATGTCTTAACGATAGCTAAGGGATTCGAAAAAACACTCCCTTAGAAATCTATGACAACCTCAAACAGAAAGACCAATATTCTATGGACTGATGTGCAACACCAAACCCAGAAACCTCCATTATCTCGTACCAATGATGTCTGTTTCAATTGTGGTAATCCGGGTCACCAAAGACGGGATTGTAGGACCCCTCTTCAAGGACGCAGATTCAGAAACCGCAGTGAGGATAATCGCAGATTCAACTATCCTCGACGCAATGACCAATACTACGAACGACCACCACAAGCTCGGATACATCCAGATACCAATCACACCGCTGCTCTGATGGATCTAAATATCCAATAGGACAAGGGCAAGCCCGTGTCCACTACTTTGGCTTCTATATCTTGTCCAATAGCCAAAGTAACTATCAACATCCAAGGCAAACCCTTACCGTTCCTTGTGGACACCGGTGCAACCAGAAGTGTTATCAGATTACAGGACCTGCCTTTTCCCGACCTGATATCCTCTGAAGCCGTGACATGCGTGAGAGTAGATGGCAAGCCTACTTCTAACAAGCTCACCCGCAAAATACAGGTTGGACCATATGAAGATGAGTTTATGCGTCTTGTGGTGTCCCCCACTTGTCCTACTAACCTTCTGGGAGCAGACCTTCTTCAAAAGTTAAGAGCAACCATCGCCTATTCATCAGATGGTCTCACCATCACCATCACTGACCCGCTCGATCCGAGTGAAGAGTGTCAACTTCAAGCCGCACCTCTGCTCATGATGATGGACAAAGCTGCTAACACCACCTCAAGCGTTCCGCCAGAAGTGATGTCACAGGTCCCATCTACTCTATGGTCTACTGGCCCTGAAGATATTGGACGTCTTGCTTTACCTCCGGTATGGGTCACTC
This sequence comes from Phyllobates terribilis, assembly GCF_046119375.1. NCBI lineage: Eukaryota > Metazoa > Chordata > Amphibia > Anura > Dendrobatidae > Phyllobates > Phyllobates terribilis. The sequence goes on from NW_027362764.1 coordinate 536,279,980, forward strand.
TTAGACCTGGAGCTCAACTCCCTAGGGTGCCCCAATACCCACTCAAATCAGCCCAGGAAGAGTCTTTAGGCACTAAAATCAAGGCTCTCCTGGAAAATGGGGCACTAGTCAAATGTAACTCTCGCTGAAACACGCCCTTGTTTCCAGTAAAGAAAAGGACATTAAAGGGAGAAGCCCAAAAGTACCGTATGGTTCAAGATCTCCGAGCTGTTAACGCTGCAACTGTACTAGAAAGTGCCATTGTGCCCAATCCACATACATTGTTGTCAGAAATACCATCAGATGCAAAACGTTTCACTGTCATCGATCTGGTCAATGCTTTCTTCAGCATACCACTACATCCAGAAGATTGGTATCTGTTTGCCTTCACTTACAGAGGATCGCAATACACCTGGACGGTCTTACCACAAGGAGCACAGAACTCACCAAGTCATTTCTCTCAGGCCCTTGCCTCTTGTTTACAGCCATGGAGAGAGACTAACCATCAAGTTGTCCTTCTTCAGTATGTGGATGACCTCCTACTATGTTGTCCGGATCAGGCGACAGCTGAAGAGTCGAGTCTCAGTCTTCTCCTTCATCTTGCACAACAAAACTGCAAAGTGTCCGTCAACAAAATCCAGTGGTGTCAGCCCAAAGTTGTATTTTTAGGCCACTGTCTCTCTCCAAACCTGAAACATCTAACGGTTGAAAGGAAAATTGCTATTGAGACCGTTCCTCTACCAAAAGGACCTAAGCAATTACAAGTTTTCTTAGGACTTATCACATATTGTCGCCAATGGATTCCAGATGCCTCCAAGCTGATGCAACCCTTGTACGATGACCTCAAGAAGTCAGCTTTTCCACTACGTCCCAAATCCATGGAAGCCTTCTACACTCTTAAACAGGCCATACAGTCTGCACCAGCTCTTGGAATCCCAAATTATCAACTACCTTTTTACTTGTTTGTCAGTGAAGTAGCAGGACATGCTTCCGGAGTCCTAGCACAGAAACATGGGGGAAGAACAAGACCCATCGGCTATTATTCTGCCCGCCTGGACTCGGTGTCTCAAGCTTCCCCGACTTGCTTCAGAGCCGTTCATGCTGCACTTGTGCTTCTGGACAAACCTTCTGACATCATTTTAGGACATCCGGTTCTCTTAATGGCTCCACACGACATAAAAGCTATTTTTGACCAAACTCAACCTAAACATCTGTCGCTGCAGCGTCATATGAGACTCCAGTGTTCTTAATTCCGGATAATGTCACTCTTATCCGTTGCACCATCCTCAACCCATCCACGCTACTTCCTCTTTCCAGGGGGGATGTGAATGATGATACTGATGCTCTAAATGAAGATGTCTTTACACACTCAGAGGATCATGATTGTCTCGAACAGATGCAGGAAGAAGCTGCCTCCAAGAGAAATGTGTCTGAAGACCCACTCCCGCATGCTGACCTGACTTTCTTCACCGATGGTTCCAGATTTGCAGATGAAACAGGAAGATTCATGTCTGCACAAGAAGTGGAACTTAAGGCTTTGACACTGGCCTGTCAGGAAGTGGCTGAGAAGGTGGTCAACATCTACACGGATTCAAGATATACTTTTGGAGTGGCTCATGACTTTGGCGTTATCTGGGCAGCCAGAGGATACCTCGCATCCAGTGGAACTTGTTAGAACCTTGCTCTTAGGTTTTTTCCTTTGCTGGTCACATGACCTTGTTGGCCTATTTAATCCTGCTCCGCCCTTCTGGCTTTGCTGGACTTCATTGTATAACTACTTTCTAGCTAGCCTGTGCTCTGTATCTAACTCTGTTAGTTTGCTTGGTCTACGGACCTCTATGTTCTATATATTTTGTTTGTTCGTCTGTCTGCTACTATTTCTGTTAGGAGGTGTCCCATTTTCCTCCCAGTCCTTAGTACTTGTAGGGATTCCTTCCCCACATCTATAGGTCTCCGTACAGACTAGCTTAGGACTTTAGCAGGTCTGATCGCTGGATCAGGTTCCCTGTTACATCGTAGGGATTCAGCTGAGTTCTATCGTAGGGACAGATCTCCTCTCTTTCCTTAGCTCTGGTAGCAGAACATAACAGTAAGTCCAGCCTGCAAATTTTCTAAGGAAAGATTTTTCTGTTCCATCATGGTGTCGGTTCAGGATTTGGCTCATCGCCTGCAGGGACTCTCTCTGGAGGTGGCCGAGCTCCGTCAGCACGTGAGTAACTGTCCTGGAGCACATTTCTTGGAGCCTAAGGTATGTTTGCCAGATTTATTTTTTGGTGAACACCGAGAATTTTTTTCATTTAAAAATGCTTGCTTATTGTATTTTCGTTTGAGACCCAAGTCCTCTGGGGATGAATCCCAGCGCATAGGGTTCATTATGTCACTTTTGCGCAAAGAGCCTCAGGAGTGGGCCTTTTCTTTGCAACCTAGTGATACATGCTTCAGATCAGTGGATAGTTTTTTTTCTGCTTTGGGACTATTATATGATGATCCTGACCGTGTCGCATCAGCTGAGACTGAGTTGAGACGTTTGAAACAGGGATCAGGTAATGTGGAAAAATATTGTACTCATTTCCGTCGATGGTCTACTCAAACAGGGTGGAACGATTCTGCTCTGAAAAGTCTATTTCTTGCTGGGCTCAATGAAAGGGTTAAAGACCTGCTAATTGCTTATCCTACACCTGAAGATTTGCAACAGGCTATGCAATTAGCTATACGGGTGGATAGGAGACTGCGTGCAAGGGTTAATGAGAGCAAATCCTCTGCTATGTCAGTTTCTGGTTATGAGAATGTGTGTACTAACAGTGGTGAACCGATGGAGATTGGATCGGTGGCACCTCGCTCTCAAGAAAAAGACCGTCGATTTTCTGAAGGCTTGTGTTTCTATTGCGGAAAATCTGGTCATTTGATTAAAGGCTGTGAGCTTCGTATGAAGAAAGAAAAAAAAAAATGGTCAGTTATGCCCGTATTGCCTGTTTAAATTCCAAGGGTGTATTTTTAGCTGCTTCCACGATTGCTCAGGAAAAATTAATGGAATTTCGGGTGTTTGTTGATTGTGGGTCTACTCTGAATGTAATTGATGGGGGATTCTTGGAAAGACTCAATTTAAAACCCGAACCTTTATCATCCCCCATTGCTGTGGTTTCTGTGGATGGTTCCCCTTTGAAGAATATTACTCTCAAGGTCTGTGAATTTCCTCTCACTATTAATGGTGTTCACCATGAGAAATTGGATTTGGTAGTTTTGAATAACTTGCCTTCTCCAGTAATATTGGGATTGCCCTGGTTAAAATTTCACAATCCTGTACTGGATTGGTCTACCAGTGAAATTAAATCCTGGAGCCATAAATGTTATGACAAGTGTTGTAACAGGCGTATTGCAGCTTTGGATAGGGGAGAATTGCCTGTTCCTATTCAGGATTTTTGGAGAGTTTTTTCTGAGAAGGAATCGCAGGTTTTGCCTCCCCATAGAGACTATGATTGTTCTATTGAATTTGTCCCTGGAGCGACTCTTCCTAAAAGTCGTTTATTTAACCTTACTATTCCTGAGAGGAAGGCTTTGGAGGAATACATACAGACAAGTTTGGCCGCCGGTCACATTAGGTCCTCTAAGTCTCCTGTGGCGGTTGGATTTTTTTTTGTAAAAAAAAAGGACGGCGGTTTACGTCCTTGTCTGGATTTTCGTGAGATTAACAAAATTACTGTACGCAATCCTTACCCACTGCCATTGATTCCTGATCTGTTTAACCAGTTAATGGGGGCCAAGTGGTTCTCTAAAATTGACCTTAAGGGGGCATACAATCTGTTGCGCATGAAGGAGGGTGATGAATGGAAGACTGCTTTTAACACTCCTGTGGGTCATTTTGAGAACCTGGTTATGCCTTTTGGTCTTACTAATGCTCCTGCATTTTTTCAGAATCTTATTAATGACATCCTTAGACCTTTGATCGGCAAAAATGTGGTTGTGTATTTGGATGACATTTTGATTTATTCGCCGGATCTGGAGTCTCATTGGCGGAGCGTACGTGAGGTATTACAGTTATTAATGGACAATTCGCTTTTTGCTAAGCTGGAGAAATGTGAGTTCGCTGTACAGAGAATTAGTTTTTTGGGCTACATTATCTCCAGCGAAGGTTTTGAGATGGACCCGGTTAAAGTTCAAGCTGTACAGGAATGGCCTAGGCCTATTGGTTTGAAATCGATACAGAGGTTTTTGGGTTTCGCCAATTATTACAGAAAATTCATAAAAATTTTTTCTAGTATTGTCAAACCTCTGACCGATCTCACCAGGAAAGGTGCTGATGCGGTTCAGTGGTCTTCTGAGGCCATTGAAGCTTTTGTGTATCTCAAGGAGAGGTTCACCTCTGCTCCCATCCTTATGCAGCCTGATGTGACTAAGCCGTTTTTGGTTGAGGTTGATGCTTCCTCTGTGGGGGTTGGCGCAGTATTGTCTCAGGATAACGGGGATGGATTGGCGCCACTTCTTGGAAGGTGCGGAATTTCCCGTTCAGGTTCTTACGGATCATAAAAAATCTGATATATCTTGATGCTGCCAAGCGCCTGAATGCCCGTCAGGCTAGGTGGGCACTGTTTTTCTCGCGGTTTAATTTCTCCGTTACTTACATCCCTGGTACTAAGAATGTTAAGGCGGATGCCTTGTCTCGCAGTTTTTCTCCCATAGTCGGTGCTGAGAAAGAGGAGAACATTTTACAAGAAGGTGTTGTGATAGCTGCTTTGGACTCCGTTTTGGAAGATGAGATTCTTAAAGCACAGGAGAATGCCCCATCTAACACTCCTCATGGGAGGTTGTTTGTGCCTGGGACCTTTAGGAGAGATTTGTTTGTTGAGTGTCACGAATCTCGGTTGGCAGGTCATCCCGGAATCTCTGAGACCAAGAGACTGGTGGGTCGCAGTTTTTGGTGGCCTGGATGGCAGAAGGAAGTCATTAAGTGGGTGCGTCAATGTACTATATGTGCTAGATCTAAGTCCTCACATACTCCTGCTGCGGGGTTGCTTTGTCCTTTGGAGGTTCCCAGTGCTCCTTGGACACATTTGGCTATGGACTTTATAACTGACCTTCCCCCCTCTGAGGGTTTTACTGTCATCTGGGTGGTCGTGGACCGTTTTAGCAAGATGTGTCACTTGGTTCCCTTCGTCAAACTGCCCTGCGCTAAAACTCTCGCTAAGGCCTTTGTCAAGGAAATTGTCAGACTTCATGGCGTTCCTACTGACATTGTTTCTGATAGGAGTCCTCAGTTCGTGGCTCGTTTTTGGCGTGCCTTTTGTGACAGGTTGGGAGTTCATTTGTCGTTCTCGTCCGGATATCATCCTGAATCTAATGGCCAGACAGAAAGGAAAAACCAGGATGTTGAGCAGTTCTTGCGTTGTTTTGTGGCAGACAATCAAGAGGGGTGGTCTGAGTTTCTGCCACTTGCTGAATTTGCTCTGAACAATCATACATCTTCTTCTGCTGGTTGTTCGCCTTTTTTTTGTTGTTCTGGGAGACATCCGTCGTTTGGGTCGTTCTCCAAGTTGGGATCTGCCGTGCCTGAGGAGGAGAATTTTTCCGGTGATTTGGAGAGAGTTTGGACGGATGTGCGTGGTAATCTTCAGGAGGCCAACAGAAAATCTAAAGACTACTTTGATAGGAAACGACAGGAGGTTTTGTTCGCTGTTGGTGACATGGTCTGGTTGTCCTCTAGGAATCTGCGGTTGAGGATTCCTTCTAAGAAATTGGGTCCCAAGTTTGTAGGGCCCTTTAAGGTGCTTCAGGTTGTCAACCAATCTGCTGTTAGGTTGGAGGTTCCTACCTCCTGGAGAATTAATCCGGTATTTCATGTCTCTCTGTTAAAAAAAGCTGTTGTGTCGGATGGTGACGCCTCTGCCTCTGTTCCTCCGGTGGTGGAGGACGGGGAATATGAAATTTCTCGCATCCTTAACTCTAGACGGTATAGAGGTAGTTTGCAGTATCTTGTGGCCTGGAAAGGTTTCGGACCCAAGGATAACTCTTGGGTGAGGTCAGATGATGTTTCCGCGTCCAGACTTATCAGAGCGTTTCACAGGAGATTTCCTGATAAGCCTGGTCCTAGGGGATCCGGAGGATCCTCTTAGAAGGGGGGGTACTGTTAGAACCTTGCTCTTAGGTTTTTTCCTTTGCTGGTCACATGACGTTGTTGGCCTATTTAATCCTGCTCCGCCCTTCTGGCTTTGCTGGACTTCATTGTATAACTACTTTCTAGCTAGCCTGTGCTCTGTATCTAACTCTGTTAGTTTGCTTGGTCTACGGACCTCTATGTTCTATATATTTTTTTTGTTTGTCTGTCTGCTACTATTTCTGTTAGGAGGTGTCCCATTTTCCTCCCAGTCCTTAGTACTTGTAGGGATTCCTTCCTCACATCTATAGGTCTCCGTACAGACTAGCTTAGGACTTTAGCAGGTCTGATCGCTGGATCAGGTTCCCTGTTACATCGTAGGGATTCAGCTGAGTTCTATCGTAGGGACAGATCTCCTCTCTTTCCTTAGCTCTGATAGCAGAACATAACAGAACTCCTGTAAAGCATGCTGCTGCCATACAAGAACTTGTGGGTGCTCTAGATCTACCTTCGGAGGTTGCGGTGATCAAGATCAAAGCTCACGGGAGATTGGATTCTCTAGAAGCAAGAGGGAACTTCTTTGCTGACAAAACAGCAAAAACTTATTCTGTGGATTCATTTAGGAAAGAGAAAGCAGTGGTGTACGTGTCTCAAGACACTAAAGGAGGGCCTCAAAGCCCTCTTATGAAATTTATCCATTTACATCAAGACAAGACACCTGATGATGAAAAGAAGTCATGGCAAGAAGCAGGAGCTAAAAAGGATGAAGATGGAGTCTGGAGGAAGAACAAAACCTCGTAATCTGTACCCCTCGGTGACAGAATGGGCACACGGTATCACACATAGAGGCAAGAATCAGATGAATGACTTGATTTGGAAGACCTATATGGCACCTGGAATTTCTACTGTCACCCAAAAATATTGCAAGTCCTGCTTTGTGTGTGCAACATGCAATCCTGCACCGTCTCAGAAAGTTACTCAGAAACATTTGGCTAAACTATTCTATCCCTTTCAAAGAATTCAAATAGATCATATTCAAATGCCAAAAGTACGAGTATGTACTGGTAGTGACTGACATGTTCTCGGGATGGCCTGAAGCTTATCCAGTAACCAACATGACTGCCAGAGTGACTGTTAAGAGACTGATGACTGAGGTAGTGTGCAGATATGGAATCCCAGAGGTGATTGAGAGTGACCAAGGACCCGCATTAATTGCAGCACTGACTAAGGAACTATGGACATTAGTAGGGGCCGATTTAGGTTTACATACTCCATAACACCCCCAGAGCAGTGGTAAAGTAGAAAGGCTAAATGGCACCTTGAAAAACAAAATACTGAAAGCCAGTCAGGAGGTCAAACTTCCTTGGACAGACATTTTGCCCATTGCCTTATATTCAGTCAGAAACACTCCAAGGGGTCCCACTAAACTTACACCATATGAGATTCTTTTTGGGGGGCCTCCAAGGTTGGGTCAATATTTTCCACAACAGCTAGCCTTAGGAAGTGATACTCTTGTAAATTATGTCATTGCCCTTACTAAAGAATTGTCAGTAACACATGCACGAGTTTTATCATCCATTCCAGATCCAGATTTCAGTGAAGGTACTCACACTTTCCAACCTGGTGACTACGTGCTGGTAAAGAAGTTCACCAGAAAGACATCCCTGGAGTTGAGATTTGAGGGTCCCTACCAAGTGCTACTGACCACTCCTACTTCAGTCAAACTTGAAGGAAGACGGACGTGGATACATGCCTCCCACTGCAAGAAGTTTATGCCTCCATCAGAACCTTCTACATAATGTTGCATATCTTCTACTTTGTGCGTTGTGCCATTCTATACTCATTTGTAGGAGCACAACAGGTCGCAAACACCCAAGCAAGAGGGGTGATCACGTTCTGGTATAACACCACAGCACACGTTGCTTCTTGCAAATTCGATTATTGTGATGTATAGTACAGTGTAATGCTCAATGGGTTTCCTCACCCTCCGCAATGAGTTAACCGGCACAGCGGAGATCAGGGCAACAATATATAAGTGTTACGGGAGATGGATGGGGACAAACTTGTAGTTCATGGAGGGCGGTCAGGTGGAACACTGGTGAAGATTGGGGGTATAGACCAAACACTGCCTTAAATAAACAAGATCCACAGGGTAACTCCCTACTCACTAGGATGACACTTTCCCGTACAAAAGTTCTTAAGCCTTGTGATACCATCGGTCAATGTAATCCTTTAGTCCTCAACCTGGAGAACCCTCAACCTGGCGATAAGAGCACTTATCTGCTGGGTACATATGTATATGGTGTGTGTGTCAGTTGTGCCCAGCTGGGTATGTTCAAATTAGCGGACATAAAAGAAATGTCAACGAAAGATAATAATATACACTCAAACTCCATAATGTTCCGTATCCAAAAATTTAACAAAATGATAGCCGTTGCAAATCCCACATTTGAAGATATTCTTGCCGTTGAAACGGGGTACACTGAGACCAACTTATGGTTGAAGTGGATGAAATATACAGCCAATCAATATAATAAATCCAATTGCTTTGTCTGTGCAGGAGGGAGAGCCCACTTGGGATCTGTCTCTCTAGACTTACCCTCAGATGTGGAAAAATGTTTTTTGAGTCTGTTCACTAACAAATCCCTTGACGGAATGAATTGCGAAAACTGGAAAAAGAAGTACTCCATAGTCACATAAACACCTAACCCGGGTCAAGGCATTACCATATACCCGGGAAAATACACCTGTGTTACCAACACCGAAGGGAGCACATTTTTGGGTAATTTCACAAAGGGATATTGCAGTAGATATAGTAATGCAACCAGAGGAGACCTGATCAACCAAACCCAGTCTATTTCTGATGTTTTCTGGATATGTGGAGACATGAAGATCAGAACTCATTTAGAAGGAGAATGAATAGGAGAATGTACACTAGCCAAAGCCATAATGCCCTTCTACATAGCAGCAGACGGTAGGGAAGCCCTAACTTCAGAAGATCTCCACAGAACAAAAAGGGAAACCATTTTGGAACCAAAAGGCAGTTTCGACTCCCACATTTATATCAATGCTACAGGTGTTCCAAGGGGGGTACCGGATGAATTTAAAGCCAGAGATCAAGTCAAAGCAGGTTTCGAATCATTTATCTTACCCCTAGTGACCATAAATAAAAATGTAGACTGGATCAATTACATCTATTATAATCAACAAAGATTTGTCAATTACACTAGAGAAGCTCTTCAAGGTTTAGCAGACCAACTAGGCCCTACATCGATAATGGCGTTTCAGAATAGAATGGCCCTTGACATGATATTAGCAGAAAAAGGAGGTGTTTGCAAAATGGTGAAATATGCATGTTGTACCTATATTCCAGATAATACCGGTCCCACCGGGAAGGTTACAGTAGCCATAAAAAAGATGAATTCTCTACAAAAAGAAGTAAAAAGGAATTCAGGTGTAGAAGATCCTTGGGACCAATACTTTTCGTGGATGAATGGATGGCAGAGGTGGCTAGCTCAGCTAGGCATGGTTATCCTTGTTGTCTTAATTATTGCAGCTATTATCGTTTGTTGTGTTCTTCCTTGTGTAAGGAAGATGATCGAGAAAGGAGTAGAAACATCAGTGCCCACCTTCCTAGCTCAAGAGGTTAGTTATTCTGCAGATATAGAACAGCTAGGCCCCCTTCAGTCTTTTACAGTCCCCAACTAGGCAGTCAGAGTAGGTGTCCATGTAGCCTCTGATGTCATAATGACACTTAACATTGATGGGTGAGGGAACCACAGTAGGGACAGAAGGTTAATAAAGTATTTAGGGGGGACTGTTGAGGAGAGCTATAGGCTCAAATTCTTAATTAACCTCAAGACATAGGAGATTGAGAGAAAAGACCCACAAAGTGTATTATTTCACCTTACATAAGGTTGTTTAGATCAAAAGATGGCTGCCATTTCCTGTTTCACAACGCCATGCTCTGTTCTGGGAGGAAGCTGCATTCTATAGAAGGACTAGCCCACCTTGATGACCTCATGGACCAACCCACCTTGATGACCTCATGGACTACACCCCCTGATGACCTCATGGACTACGCCCCCTGATGACCTCATGGACTATGCCCCCTGATGACCTCATGGATCATGCCCCCTGATGACCTCATGGACTACGCCCCCTGATGACCTCATGGACTACACCCCCTGATGACCTCATGGACCACGCCCACATGGACTAACCAATCAATACATCTGGTTATTCACATTCTGGGCTAACCGAGCCCACATACAGTGTTTATATAAGTCTATGTTCGAGTTGAATAAAGGCACTTAGAGCTGTGCCATAGCTGATCAAGGAGAGCTTACATCCGACTGTGTGTGTGTCTGATGTTATTCTTTCTTGCATGCACTTGATCATATCCATTAGGCCTGGAGCAGGCAACTAGTGAACATACCAAAGTGTTCACCCTAACAGTCCCAGGACAGAGCCCTGTGGTACCCCACTTGAGACATTCATCCAACTGGATGTGAAGCCATTTACGACCACTCTTTGAGTCCGATCACTAAGCCGGTTATGAATCCACCTAACAGTTTCCTTGTCCATTCCATACTTGGTAATTTTTTTTAATAAGGATGGTGTGAGATACTTTGTCAAATGCTTTGCTGAAGTCAAGATATACTATATCTACAGCATTTCCCTGATCCACCCAGTCAGTGATTCTGTCATAGAAGGAAATTAAGTTAGTCTGACATGACTTGTTAGTTACAAACCCAAGCTGACTCTGGTTAATCACTTCATTCTTATCCAGGTACTTACATACATGTTGTTTAATAATTTGTTCAAAGATCTTTCCTGGTATAGAAGTCAGACTCACCGGTCTATAGTTCCCTGGGTCCACCTTCTTCCCCTTTTTGAAGATAGGAACAACATTTGCTCTTCTCCAGTCTTCTGGGACTTCTCCTGTTCTCCAAGAATTTTCAAAGATTATGGAGAGTGGTTCTAAAATTTCTTCTACGATCTCCTTCAGTACTCTGGGGTGTAATTCATCTGGACCTGGAGACTTGAACTCATTTATGTTAGCTAAATATTCCCTCACAATCTCTCTGTTTACAGATAACTTTGATTCTTCTATTCCTTTAATAGGACAGTGAAGATCAGTTGATGTTACATTTTCTTTCTGAGAGAAAACAGATGCAAAATAGGAATTAAAAAGTTCAGCCTTCTCAACATCCTTTCTTACCATTTCACCATTTTCATCCTGTAAAAATCCTATAGCATCTTTGACTTTTCTTTTACTTTTGACATACCCCCAAAATCCTTTTTTATTGCTTTGGACATCTTTTGCAAGCCTTAATTCATTGTCAGCTTTAGCCAGCCTGATAAGTGCCCTGCAGGATCTGCAGACTGCATTATAATCTTCTTTAGATATGCCTCCCTCTTTCCATTTGATAAACATTTCTTTCTTTCATTTTAGCATGTGTTAGCATGTGTTTAGGTTCTGTGTTCATTCATCCTGGTTTCCTTAAATGCTTCCCATTCTTCCTACTTTTCGGGATTGTTAACGATTGTGCTTTGAGAATCTCATTTTTAAAAATTTCCCATCCTTCCTGGACATTTTTGTCCTTAAGGACATCCAGCCATTGGATAGAGATGAGCGGTGTTCGACTCGAACTGTTCGCCAATCTCAAATTCGAGCTGTTTTGGGCGGTGTTCGAGCCGTTCGGCGAACCCGAACGATTTGAAAAAAATTCGGCTGTTCGAGGTTATGTTCGATAACTGTTTGTGCACCAAAATCGTAACTGGATTTTTTCTCAGTAATGCTGAAAATTAATGTTAATACGCAGTTTGAGTGTACAGCGGGGCGGGGGGAGGGGCAGGGGATGGATCTCTGCAGAAATAATGAAGATCTCCATTTTTTTTTCTCTTTCCCGCATTTACAGTGGGGAGGTGCAATCTGTCAGCCTATCAGCAGCGCACACACAGAGCGAAGTGCTTTTTTTCACACAAGCAAGGGCATGTGTCATTGGCAGTGTATGTCACATGTCCTTGCCCTATAAGACCCAGACATTTTCCCCGTCGCCACCATTTTCTTACTGCTGCAGCTACGTGTTAGACGGCACCGCTGTTGCTGTGTGCGCTATACTTTGTTCATTTGAAGCCAATTTTCGCACAAATCTACAGATAGCTTGGGAGTAGGGAATAGTTGTGATTGCAGTCCTTTTAAGGACTAGGTTACATAATTTCCTACGACTTTTATCAGGCAGGTCTGTGCTCTTAAATAGATAGGTTGGGAGAAAAGACTAATTGTAATTGCAGTCCTTTTCAGGGCTAGGTTACATCAGTTCCTATCACTTTTATCAGGCAGGTCTGTTTTAGTGCTGTGCAAGTTTTTTTCACAGCATTTGGCTAAATCTAGCAAAGCAAATCCTTTTTGTCCTCTTGCAGTGTGTGTTAGTCAGTGGAGAAGCCTATCTGTGTTGCAAGCTACACCACCTGTGTATAGAATACAATTTCTTTTACTGCACCTAGTGAAGTAAAACCTTTTGGGCATAGCATCATTCTATTAGTCCATCTATACTAACCTCCAGCAGGTTGCAAATTCAAAATAATTTTTATCTGCATCTAGCTCTGAAAAATATTTGGGCTTCGGCTTGTAGCAGTGTGTGGGACTTGTTCTATTAGTCCATCTATACTAACCTCCAGCAGGTTGCAAATTCAAAATAATTTTTATCTGCATCTAGCTCTGAAAAAATATTTGGGCTTCGGCTTGTAGCAGTGTGTGGGACTTGTTCTATTAGTCCATCTATACTAACCTCCAGCAGGTTGCAAATTCAATATAATTTTTTTCTGCATCTAGCTCTGAAAAAATATTTCGGCTTGTAGCAGTGTGTGGGACTTGTTCTATTAGTCCATCTATACTAACCTCCAGCAGGTTGCAAATTCAAAATAATTTTTATCTGCATCTAGCTCTGAAAAAATATTTGGGATTCGGCTTGTAGCAGTGTGTGGGACTTGTTCTATTAGTCCATCTATACTAACCTCCAGCAGGTTGCAAATTCAATATAATTTTTTTCTGCATCTAGCTCTGAAAAAATATTTTGGCTTGTAGCAGTGTGTGGGACTTGTTCTATTAGTCCATCTATACTAACCTCCAGCAGGTTGCAAATTCAAAATAATTTTTATCTGCATCTAGCTCTGAAAAAATATTTGTGCTTCGGCTTGTAGCAGTGTGTGGGACTTGTTCTATTAGTCCATCTATACTAACCTCCAGCAGGGTGCAAATTCAAAATAATTTTTATCTGCATCTAGCTCTGAAAAAATATATGGGCTTCGGCTTGTAGCAGTGTCTGGGACTTGTTCTATTAGTCCATCTATACTAACCTCCAGCAGGTTGCAAATTCAAAGTAATTTTTATCTGCATCTAGGTCTGAAAAAATATTTGGGCTTCGGCTTGTAGCAGTGTGTGGGACTTGTTCTATTAGTCCATCTATACTAACCTGCAGCAGGTTGCAAATTCAAAATAATTTTTATCTGCATCTAGCTCTGAAAAAATATTTGGGCTTCGGCTTGTAGCAGTGTGTGGGACTTGTTCTATTAGTCCATCTATACTAACCTCCAGCAGGTTCCAAATTCAAAATAATTTTTATCTGCATCTAGCTCTGAAAAAATATTTGGGCTTCGGCTTGTTGCAGTGTGTGGGACTTGTTCTATTAGTCCATCTATACTAACCTCCAGCAGGTTGCAAATTCAATATAATTTTTTTCTGCATCTAGCTCTGAAAAAATATTTCGGCTTGTAGCAGTGTGTGGGACTTGTTCTATTAGTCCATCTATACTAACCTCCAGCAGGTTGCAAATTCAAAATAATTTTTATCTGCATCTAGCTCTGAAAAAATATTTGGGCTTCGGCTTGTAGCAGTGTGTCGGACTTGTTCTATTAGTCCATCTATACTAACCTCCAGCAGGTTGCAAATTCAATATAATTTTTTTCTGCATCTAGCTCTGAAAAAATATTTCGGCTTGTAGCAGTGTGTGGGACTTGTTCTATTAGTCAATCTATACTAACCTCCAGTAGGTTGCAAATTCAAAATAATTTTTATCTGCATCTAGCTCTGAAAAAATATTTGGGCTACGGATTGTAGCAGTGTGTGGGACTTGTTCTATTAGTCCATCTATACTAACCTCCAGCAGGTTGCAAATTCAAAATAATTTTTATCTGCATCTAGCTCTGAAAAAATATTTGGGCTTCGGCTTGTAGCAGTGTGTGGGACTTGTTCTATTAGTCCATCTATACTAACCTCCAGCAGGTTGCAAATTCAAAGTAATTTTAATCTGCATCTAGGTCTGAAAAAATATTTGTGCTTCGGCTTGTAGCAGTGTGTGGGACTTGTTCTATTAGTCCATCTATACTAACCTCCAGTAGGTTGCAAATTCAATATAATTTTTATCTGCATCTGGCTCTGAAAAAATATTTGGGCTACGGATTGTAGCAGTGTGTGGGACTTGTTCTATTAGTCCATCTATACTAACCTCCAGCAGGTTGCAAATTCAAAATAATTTTTATCTGCATCTAGCTCTGAAAAAATATTTGTGCTTCGGCTTGTAGCAGTGTGTGGGACTTGTTCTATTAGTCCATCTATACTAACCTCCAGCAGGTTGCAAATTCAAAATAATGTTTATCTGCATCTAGCTCTGAAAAAATATATGGGCTTCGGCTTGTAGCAGTGTCTGGGACTTGTTCTATTAGTCCATCTATACTAACCTCCAGCAGGTTGCAAATTCAAAGTAATTTTTATCTGCATCTAGGTCTGAAAAAATATTTGGGCTTCGGCTTGTAGCAGTGTGTGGGACTTGTTCTATTAGTCCATCTATACTAACCTCCAGCAGGTTGCAAATTCAAAATAATTTTTATCTGCATCTAGCTCTGAAAAAATATTTGGGCTTCGGCTTGTAGCAGTGTGTGGGACTTGTTCTATTAGTCCATCTATACTAACCTCCAGCAGGTTGCATATTCAATATCATTTTTTTCTGCATCTAGCTCTGAAAAAATATTTCGGCTTGTAGCAGTGTGTGGGACTTGTTCTATTAGTCCATCTATACTAACCTCCAGCAGGTTGCAAATTCAAAATAATTTTTATCTGCATCTAGCTCTGAAAAAATATTTGTGCTTCGGCTTGTAGCAGTGTGTGGGACTTGTTCTATTAGTCCATCTATACTAACCTCCAGCAGGTTGTAAATTCAAAATAATTTTTATCTGCATCTAGCTCTGAAAAAATATATGGGCTTCGGCTTGTAGCAGTGTCTGGGACTTGTTCTATTAGTCCATCTATACTAACCTCCAGCAGGTTGCAAATTCAAAGTAATTTTTATCTGCATCTACGTCTGAAAAAATATTTGGGCTTCGGCTTGTAGCAGTGTGTGGGACTTGTTCTATTAGTCTATCTATACTGACCTCCAGCAGGTTGCAAATTCAAAATAATTTTTATCTGCATCTAGCTCTGAAAAATATTTGGGCTTCGGCTTGTAGCAGTGTGTGGGACTTGTTCTATTAGTCCATCTATACTAACCTCCAGCAGGTTGCATATTCAATATAATTTTTTTCTGCATCTAGCTCTGAATAAATATTTGGGCTTCGGCTTGTAGCAGTGTGTGGGACTTGTTCTATTAGTCCATCTATACTAACCTCCAGCAGGTTGCAAATTCAATATAATTTTTTTCTGCATCTAGCTCTGAAAAAATATTTCGGCTTGTAGCAGTGTGTGGGACTTGTTCTATTAGTCCATCTATACTAACCTCCAGCAGGTTGCAAATTCAAAATAATTTTTATCTGCATCTAGCTCTGAAAAAATATTTGGGCTTCGGCTTGTAGCTGTGTGTGGGACTTGTTCTATTAGTCCATCTATACTAACCTCCAGCAGGTTGCAAATTCAATATAATTTTTTTCTGCATCTAGCTCTGAAAAAATATTTCGGCTTGTAGCAGTGTGTGGGACTTGTTCTATTAGTCCATCTATACTAACCTCCAGCAGGTTGCAAATTCAAAATAATTTTTATCTGCATCTAGCTCTGAAAAAATATTTGGGCTTCGGCTTGTAGCTGTGTGTGGGACTTGTTCTATTAGTCCATCTATACTAACCTCCAGCAGGTTGCAAATTCAATATAATTTTTATCTGCATCTAGTTCTGAAAAAATATTTCGGCTTGTAGCAGTGTGTGGGACTTGTTCTATTAGTCCATCTATACTAACCTCCAGCAGGTTGCAAATTCAAAATAATTTTTATCTGCATTTAGCTCTGAAAAAATATTTGGGCTTCGGCTTGTAGCAGTGTCTGGGACTTGTTCTATTAGTCCATCTATACTAACCTCCAGCAGGTTGCAAATTCAAAATAATTTTTATCTGCATCTAGCTCTGAAAAAATATTTGGGCTTCGGCTTGTTGCAGTGTGTGGGACTTGTTCTATTAGTCCATCTATACTAACCTCCAGCAGGTTGCAAATTCAATATAATTTTTATCTGCATCTAGCTCTGAAAAAATATTTCAGCTTGTAGCAGTGTGTGGGACTTTTTCTATTAGTTCATCTATACTAACCTCCAGCAGGTAGCAAATTCAATATAATTTTTATCTGCATCTAACCCAGCTAATACTTTTTGGCTACTACCACAGTTTGGCCACTCAGCTCTGTCGGTTCCCATCCATTGTTTTTTGTGCAAACAACTCCAGAGTTGTGAATTAGTTAACCACCAAAATGAGTGAAAAAAGTCCTGCTGCTGGTGGAAAGGGTAATAGGCGTGTTGGGAAAGGGAAAAAAGGTTGTGTCCGTGGGGTAGGTGTTAAAGCAACAGTAACATCTGCAGAAGAAAGACCATCTTCCAGCCAAACTAAGATGTCTACTTCTTTTAGCGGACAATGTGATAAGATCCCTTTCTTATGGCCACGCCAATCGCTACAAATTCCAGATGAGGCACAAAAACAGCAGGTGCTTCAACGGATATCAAGTGCTCCTTTAAGTGGGCTCTCCTTCACCTCAACTTCAACATCACAAATACTCCAGTCCTCAGAGGTGTCACCCCAATCGCACTTGCTTCCTCACAGCTCCCAAGTCTCCAGCTGCCCGTCTGAGTATGGGGTAGAACAGATGGTTGAGTCTGCAGAGCTGTTTACTCATACTATAGCCTGGGAATCAGAGGTCGGCTCCAGAGCTTCTGTGAATCCAGACGAGGAAATGATCTGCACTGATGCCCAGAATCTTTATGATTCGGATCCAGGACCAGACGCAGAAGGTTCTGACCATAATGTAGACCCTCATTCCCAAACTGTAACTCCTGTTGGTGGAGACAATGAGGAAGATGATGATGAGACTCAAATACCTGATTGGAGCGACAACTTTCGTTTTTTGTCAGGTCAGGAAGAGGTTGGCTCTGAGGACGACGGGTGTGATAACACACAGGGTGATGATGACGAGGTTGGAGATCCCACTTACTGTCAACCCACAGTCAGCCAAGAGATGAGATCAGCAGAGGAGGTGGAGGAGGATGTTAGTGACGACGAGGTCAGGTTGCGCCTTCCTGGACAGAGACGTAGTACTGGAAGCACGTCAACAACTGCATACTAAAACACAACTCTGCCTCTGACCACAAGTCGTGGTGGCTCTTCAGGTCGCATGGGTGCTAAGCCTTGCACAGCCTGGGCATTTTTTCAGATCGATAAAGATGACCCAACTCGTGTTATCTGTAACATTTGTCAGCAAAAGCTAAGTAGAGGCCAAAAAATACATAGTTTGAGTACTTCATGCATGAACCGGCACATGGATATGATGCATAAGTTGCAGTGGGAAGCTCACTGTGCTACAATGCGGCCTAGCCGGCCGGGCCAACCACCGTCTGCCACATCTTGTACATCCGCGGCCTCTTCATCCTCTGTGACTGGGGGGACAGCAGTCACACCTGTTTTGGGACGCAGACCTGCCACCTCTTTACCCGCGACAGCCAGCGTGATTGACAGGTCATCATTTTCTTTGGAGGTGGAAACACCAGCTGGTGTTCAGCGCTGTCCGACATCGATAGCACCACCTTTAGATCAAAGCAACCTAACATGTCCGCCTGCATCTTCCTCACAGACCGGCAGTTTGCCGGGGACACCCTTCTCAACCCCGTCTAAGCACAACAGCCAGCCCTCGGTCCCTCAGATGTGGACAAGTAAAAGACCATTTCCTCCTAGCCATGAGAAAGCTAAGAGGTTGAATTTCACCATCTGACCATCTGCAAGCTCTTGGCTACAGAAATGCTGCCTTTCCACCTGGTGGACACAGAGGATTTTCGAGACCTTATGTCCGTCGCAGTGCCCCAGTACCAGATGCCCAGTCGGCACTACTTCTTAAAGAAAGGTGTGCCTGCGCTCCACCAGCATGTCGCACACAACATCACCGCTTCTTTGAGAAACTCTGTGTGTGACAGGGTGCATTTCACCACAGACACTTGGACGAGTAGGCATGGACAGGGGCGTTACATGTCGCTGACTGGGCACTGGGTAACTATGGTGACAGCAGGACAAGGGGCTGCTGTCCAAGTCTTGCCGTCCCCACGAGTTGTGCGTCAATCCTTTTTATCTCAAAGTTCCTCCACTGCTTCTGCCTCCTCAATCTCCTCTCGGTCCTCCACCTGCACCCAAAGCCTGTCTGGTCATGACACAAGCTTTCTAACTGCGCAGAAGGGATCCTGCACACCTCCTTACTATGCTGGCAGCAGGGCTCAATGTCATCAGGCGGTTTTTACTTTGAAATGTCTGGGAAATGTGAGTCACACAGCTGAGGAGTTGTGGTCAGCTCTGGAGAACCAGTTTCATGAATGGTTGTCTCCACTGGACCTGAAACCAGGGAAGGCCATGTGCGACAATGCTGCAAACCTGGGTGCGGCTCTTCGCCGGGGCAATGTCACACACGTGCCTTGTATGGCTCACGTGTTGAACCTGGTTGTCCAGCAATTTTTAGCCCACTATCCCGGACTAGATGGCCTTCTGCAGAGGGCACGGTAACTGTGTGCTCACTTCCGCCGTTCGCATCCCGCAGCTCAGCGACTTACATCTCTACAGAAGTCGTTGGGCCTGCCACTTCACCGGCTAAAATGCGATGTGCCCACCCGGTGGAATTCAACTCTGCACATGTTGCAGCGACTATGGCAGCACCGACAAGCCCTGGTGCAATACGTTCTGACGTATAGCCTGGGCCAACGAGATCCAGAGGTCGGGCAAATCACGCTGGAGGAGTGGTCTCAGATCAGGAACCTATGCACCCTTCTGCACAGTTTTGAAATTGCGACGAAGATGTTTAGTGCTGACGATGCCATTATCAGCATGACTATTCCGGTGATTTACATGCTGGAGCACATGTTAAACAGAATTCGGAGTCAGGTGGTGGCACAAGAGGAGGTGGAGGAAGTAGAGGAGGAGGAGTTATATGCGGAAGGGCTAACATCTGCAAGGTCCAGACGGTCGGCAGCACCAAGGCGGCGGGCATGTGAGGGTGGGGGAGATGATTTTACCAAGGCGCATGGTAGCAGCCAAACTAGTGAGGAAGGTGCACTCATCGGTGAGCAAAACAGTTTTGAAGTCAGTCTTCATGTATTGTTTGGCCCACTGGAGCCATTTCTGTTTGTGTGCAGTGGATAGAGGAGGTCGACAGGATGGCTTCTGCACAGCTGCAAACCTCTGAAGGACTCTGCATCTTGTTGTTCGGGGGACGTTGGAGGCACCAGCAGCTTTAAAAACTTGTCTGCTGCTATGACAAGGCTTTTTTGCCGCTGCTCTTTTAACCTGATGTAATTGCCTGTAGGAAAGAGTCCTCAATTTTCCCTTATCAGCACGCACACGTGTGTACTGTGAATCAGCTACATACTTCTTGATTGTGCGATGATCACGATGAAGTGTCTTGGCAATGTTGATTGTAGTCATGCCTTGACCTAAACACTCCACAATTTGTTGCTTCTCAGCAGCCGACACATCCTTTTTCTTTCCCATTTTGGCAGAAAATGTAGGCTGCTTAATAATGTGGGACAGCCTTCTTAAGTAGTCTTGCCTTTCATTGCACACACCTGCCAAACTAATTAGCACAGGTGTCTGCAATTGCTTACAGTGATATAAAGAGCCCTGACACACATCACCATCAATGAGTTTAACTGACAAACAAAAAAATTCTTACCTTATCACTCCTAAACACTTTTTGCATAATAATTTGGAACACAGTGTACATGTGCTTTTCCACAAAACACCAGTGGTTCACGTAGTGAATCTTACAGTTCTAACTTGCCAACCGTGGTCTGTATGGAGTTGTTCAATAAAGGGCCCAAAATTAAGATAACATAGACGGGAAAGGTCTCTATGAATACGAATTCCTAAGTATTTGATACCCTGTGAGGGCCAGGCAAAGGGAAAGTTGGACTGGATGGAATCCTGTATGGATTTGGGGAGGGAGACATCGAGGGCCTCAGACTTCGCTGCATTGATTTTAAAATTTGACCATGTAACAAAGTGATCTATTTCAGCCATAACAGCAGGGATGGATATATGTGATTGAGTGATATATACTAGGACATCATCAGCAAATGCAGAGCACTTGTACTCGGTGCCTCCCACCTCAATCCACCTAATATTGGGGTTATGGCGAATTGATGAGAGCAGGTGCTCCGTCACTAAGATGTATAAGAGAGGGGACAGAGGACATCCCTGCCTTGTCCCATTGGTGATTATGAAAGGTGATGAAAATGTTCCATTTATCTTTAGCCTAGGTGATGTATTGCGATACAGGGCCGTGATTTTGGCTATAAAAGGGTCCCCTAGACCCCTACCCCAAGCTTTTTAAGAGAATAATATATGGCGTGCCAGGAGACTCTATGGAATGCTTTCTCAGCATCCAACGAGAGTATCTAATTACAAATTTTCAACTGCATCTAGCCCAGGAAATACTTTGTGCCTAGT
Organism: Phyllobates terribilis; assembly: GCF_046119375.1. Lineage (NCBI taxonomy): Eukaryota > Metazoa > Chordata > Amphibia > Anura > Dendrobatidae > Phyllobates > Phyllobates terribilis. The sequence goes on from NW_027362764.1 coordinate 536,300,997, forward strand.
AGCAGTGTCTGCTAGTCAGCGGATTATCCCAGCTGTTAAGCAAGCTACACCACCTGTAGTTTGGACACTTAATTTTTTCAAAGGAAATGCTTCGGGCCCCCGGGACAGTCAATGAAGAGCATCGGGGAGGCACCCCATGGCATAGTGGCTGGGACTGGCGGTAGGACGCCTTGCGGTGGACCGCCGAGCTCGATACTTATAAAAGCTTTTTAACTGCAGCTGCTTTAGTGGACGCTACTGGAGCTGGAATTACGCGGCTGCTGGCATGAGACTAGCCCTCCAATAGATCCTTGTAAAAGGATTTAAAGTGTACTCATTCAAATTAGAGAGACAATTTAAATTAAAAGATTAGACCTGCCTCCACCGCAAGTGGGCTCGCTCGACCCACCAGCGAACAGGCACCAGTATTGGGAGAGGGGGGCTGGCCGTCAGGGTCCACCGCGGCTCTGGCAAAAACCCGGCGACACGGAGGTCGCACGAGCTGGAACGGACTGGCCGTGTCGGCTTCACACTTTTTTCGTTTTAGAAGGGCATGACATGCCTATATCTGTGTCTCCCCCTCCGTTTACTCCTCCACCTCTTTTCTTTTCGCATGACTATATGTACTTGTCACTTTTCCATGTGTTAGTTGTGTCTTCTGAGCAGTTTGTCAGCTTTTGGACACCTATGAAGGTGTTTTCTATGTGTTTCTATGTGTTTTTGTTTGCCTGCCATTGGTTTTAACGGTGTTCGAAGGTGTTCGACGAACAGTTCGACGAACAATTCAGCGAACATACGGGTGTTCGACGAACCGAACTGAACTCGAACACTACGGGGGTGGCTCAACACTACCATTGGATCCCTCCTATTCTCTTTCTGAGTTGCTTAAAATCTGCCTTTCTGAAATCTAACCTTGAAGTTTGAGTCTTTACATGTCTTCCTCCACTAGTTATCCAAAATTCTATAATAGCATGATCGCTGCCTCCTAGGGTTCCAGCCACTTTTACCTCCTCAACCATTACCTCCATGTTTATAAGGATTAGATCCAAAGTAGCAGATCCCCTTGTTTTCTCCTCTACCTTTTGGAAGATAAAGTTGTCAGCAAGAGAGGATAAGAATTTGCTTGACCTGTTAGCTTTACTTGAGATAGATTCCCAACAAATGTCTGGATAGTTGAAATCTCCCATGACCACTACGTCATATTTTTTGGAGAACTTGGTCATTTGATACATAAAGAGTTCATCCATATCTTCAGCTTGCCCAGGTGGCCTGTAGTAAATGCCTACAATGGTGCCCTTTCCGTTGTTCTCTTCTTGTATTCTTACCCAAACAGTTTCCACAGAACTCCCAGTCTCTGCTTCAATCTCTGTGCAGATATACGCTTTTCTAACATACAATGCGACACCTCCTCCTCGTTTATCAAGTCTGTTTCTTGCAAATAAGTTGTATCCTTTTAGCCTTGTATTGCAATCATGTGTATCGTCCCACCAAATTTCAGTGATTCCAATGACATTATATTCCTTTTCCTGCGTTAGTAGTTCCAATTCTCCTTGTTTGTTGCCCATGCTTTGTGCATTTGTATAAAAACATTTTAGTTTGTGATTGGTTTCTCTTCCTCCCATATTTTTATTATTTCAATTTTTTTGTCTTTGTTCTTCCTTTCCACTTCCAGTAGCAGAGATCTCAATAGTATTTGTCAGCTGTATATCTTTTTCTGGCCTTTTGCTTCCCTTCCCACATTGTTCTAGTTTAAAGCTCTCCTGATGAGTGTAGCAAGGCGACTTCCAAATACATGTTTTCCAGTCTTCGTAAGGTGCACCCCATCTCTAGCAAGTAGTTCATCATATAGGTAATTCATTCCGTGAATTTGCAAGGAAGAATGGCAGAGGATCCCCAAATCCAGGTGTGAAAAACGTGTTGCATCAATCCCAAGAAGACTCATGGCTGTACTAGCTGAAAAGGGTTCTTCTACTCAATACTGAGCAAAGGGTCTGAATACTTATGACCATGTGATATTTCAGTTTTTCATCTTTAATAAATTTGAAAAAATGTCTACATTTCTGTTTTATTTCAGTCAAGATGGGGTGCAGAGTGTACTTTAATGAGAAAAAAAATAACTTTTTTAGAATTTACCAAATGGCTCCAATGAAACAAAGAGTGAAAAATTTTAAGGGGTCTGAATACTTTCTGTACCCACTGTAGAATCCACTTTAGCGCACACTGTATGTAATTCTACTTATTCCCTCGGTCTGATTGGCCAAGGAGTGTTTTTTTTTCAATATCTTTCCAGATCTTTCCAGGGTCTTTTAACCATGTATTACAAAGATTGTTTGCAATATACAGTACAGACCAAAAGTTTGGACACACCTTCTAATTTTTTCTGTATTTTCATTACTATGAAAATTGTACATTCACACTGAAGGCATCAAAACTATGAATTAACACATGTGGAATGATATACTTAACAAAAAAGTGTGAAACAACTGAAAATATGTCTTATATTCTAGGTTCTTCAAAGTAGCCTCCTTTTGCTTTGATGACTGCTTTGCACACTCATGGCATTCTCTTGATGAGCTTCAAGAAGTAGTCACCGGAAATGGTCTTCCAACAATCTTGAAGGAATTCCCAGAGATGCTTAGCACTTGTTGGCCCTTTTGCCTTCACTCTGCGGTCCAGCTTACCCCAAACCATCTCGATTGGGTTCATGTCTGGTGACTGTGGAGGCCAGGTCATCTGGCGTAGCACCCTATCACTCTCCTTCTTGGTCAAATAGCCCTTACACAGCCTGGAGGTGTGTTTGGGGTCATTGTCCTGTTGAAAAATAAATGATGGTCCAACTAAACGCAAACCGGATGGAATAGCATGCCGCTGCAAGATGCTGTGGTAGCCAACAGTTGTTGAAGAGATGTGTCTGCTGCTAGAACTCTGTGTGGCATTGATCTGGTCTCTGATCTGAGCTGCTGTTAACCTGCGATTTCTGAGGCTGGTGACTCGGATAAACTTATCCTCAGAAGCAGAGGTGACTCTTGGTCTTCCTTTCCTGGGGTGGTCCTTATGTGAGCCAGTTTCTTTGTAGCACTTGATGGTTTTTGCAACTGCACTTGGGGACACTCAAAGTTTTCCCAATTTTTCGCACTGACTGACCTTCATTTCTTAAAGTAATGATGGCCACTCGTTTTTCTTTACTTAGCTGCTTTTTTCTTGCCATAATACAGATTCTAACAGTCTATTCAGTAGAACTATCAGCTGTCCACCAGACTTCTGCACAACACAATAGATGGTCCCAACCCCATTTATAAGGCAAGAAATCCCACTTATTAAACCTGACAGGGCACACCTGTGAAGTGAAAACCATTTCTGGTGACTACCTCTTGAAGCTCATCAAGAGAATGCCAAGAGTGTGCAAAGCAGTCATCAAAGCAAAAGATGGCTACTTTGAAGAACCTAGAATATAAGACATATTTTCAGTTGTTTCACACTTTTTTGTTAAGTATATAATTCCACATGTCTTAATTCATAGCTGTGATGCCTTCAGTGTGAATGTACAATTTTCATAGTCATGAAAATACAGAAAAATCTTTAAATGAGAAGGTGTGTCCAAACTTTTGGTCTGTACTGTATTTCTTGGAGATCTTTTATCTAAACAATGGTTTTCTTCATAGTTAACTAAAGATCCACATGTACAGTACAGGTGGATAAGTATTTAAAGTGTAAAGTCTTAAATATACCTAGAATCAGTCATTTTCCTATTTTATGCTGGAGGTCATTTGCCTAAAGAGCCATCAAAATTTTAAAAAAAATTCTATTTACTCACCTTATCACTCACCTCACCAGCCCCTCTGCTCCTCATTGTCACCTGTCTGGTCTTCAATTCATCTTCTGATCACCGCTGGTCGCGCAGTGACCTTTAACACAGTATTCTCTCACACACTAGTGCAGAATCCTCCCGGTCCTCATCAGAGCCAGGAATAGTGGATTTCAGCACAACGATGCTGATCAGAAGGACTGAAGGGGTGATGGTCAGGATCAAATTTCCCAGGAAAATTCACAAGAACAGATGAAATTGAATTCTGCCTCATCCGCTGATCTCTAGTTTTATGGCATTAAAGAGACTTATTGATCAGAGAAAAGCATTACAATTTTCAGGGCATGCCATGCTGAGAATTGTAGTTTATAACTGCTTAATAGCCATATATTGTGAATCACTTGTTCAGAGGTTCTTCATGAAATGTCACTGGTTTTATATAGTTGTATCTGTTAAAATTAATCATAATAATATATCTTTTTTTAATCTGCTTTGTTTCTGAAGATCCAAGGTGCATGTCGATTGTATAAAAACACACCCTTTCAATCAATCATTAAAGCATATAAACTTGTGCAATGCGGTCAAATCAGGATAAACAACAGAACATTTTTGTTTAACCCCAAAAAGTTCAAAATAGGATGACATACCAATAGAAAAAATAAACGAGTCTGCAAACCTGTCTCCCTGGCTTCAACTCTAACCACGTCTCCTTCAGAGAGCTAAAAATGTAAATCCTACTAATACAAACAGAATAGTCATTACCAGAGCTTTACACACAGAGTAAAAACATTACAAGTAAGTCACACATAGCTAAAGAAGTTCAAAAAAAACAAATGAAAGTTGCAAATGCATAGATTTGGTAGTATATGCCTGGAGGAGATGTAGTGAAGTTTTGATCCCTCGAGGGATGTTTGTAGTTCTAAACATCACTGAAAAGATTATTAACTTCTTGACTTAAAAAAGTGTGTATCTGCTGCAGAAAGTATGATATATTTACAATAATTACAATGTGGACTGGGAGAAGCCGGGGCTCTGACAATGCAAATGATCAGTCTCTTACCATTCACCAAAGTGATGATACGCTTGAGTTCATTCAACAATTCACTTTTATTTTCTGTCATTCTACTACCCTATAGGTTTATATAATTGTTCTAATGGGATACATTAGCAGTAGAGATGAGCGTTGTTCTACTCGAACTGTTCGCCAATCTCAAATTCGAGCTGTTTTGGGCGGTGTTCGAGCCGTTCGGCGAACACGAACAATTTGAGAAAAATTCGGCTGTTCGAGGTTATGTTCGATAACTGTTCGTGCACCAAAATCATAACTGGATTTTTTCTCAGTAATGATGAAAATTAATGTTAATACGCAGTTTGAGTGTACAACGGGGTGGGGGGAGGGGCAGGGGATGGATCTCTGCAGGAACAATGAAGATCTCCATTTTTTTTTCTCTTTCCCGCATTTACAGTGGGGAGGTGCAATCTGTCAGCCTATCAGCAGCGCACACACGGAGCGAAGTGCTTTTTTTCACACAAGCAAGGGCATGTGTCATTGGCAGTGTATGTCACATGTCCTTGCCCTATAAGACCAAGCCATTTTCCCCGTCGCCACCATTTTCTTACTGCTGCAGCTGCGTGTTAGACGGCACCGCTGTTGCTGTGTGCGCTATACCTTGTTAATTTCAAGCCAATTTTCGCACAAATCTACAGATAGCTTGGGAGTAGGGAATAGTTGTGATTGCAGTCCTTTTAAGGACTAGGTTACAGCATTTCCTACGACTTTTATCAGGCAGGTCTGTGCTCTTAAATAGATAGGTTGTGGGAGTAAAGACTAATTGTAATTGGAGTCCTTTTCAGGACTAGGTTACATCAGTTCCTATCAGTTTTTGCCAGGCAGGTCTGTGCCAGTGCTGTGCAAGTTTTTTTCACAGCATTTGGCTGAATCTAGCAAAGCTAATCCTTTTTGGCCTATTGCAGAGTGTGTTAGTCAGTGGAGTAGCCTATCTGTGTTGCAAGATATACCACCTGTGTATAGAATACCAATTTTTTTTACTGCACCTAGTGAAGTAAAATCTTTTGGGCATAGCATCATTCTATTAGTCCATCTATACTGACCTCCATCAGGTTGCAAACTGAATCTAATTTTTTTCTGCATCTAGCTCTGAAAAAATATTGGGCTTCTAGCTGTGTGTGGGTCTTGTTCTATTAATCCATCTATACTGACCTCCATCAGGTTGCAAACTGAATATAATTTTTTTCTGCATCTAGCTCTGAAAAAATATTGGGCTTCTAGCTGTGTGTGGGTCTTGTTCTATTAATCCATCTATACTGACCTCCATCAGGTTGCAAACTGAATAAAAAATTTTTCTGCATCTAGCTCTGAAAAAATATTTGGCCTTCTAGCAGTGTGTGGGACTTGTTCTATTAGTCCACCTATACTGACCTCCATCAGGTTGCAAACTGAATATATTTTTTTCTGCATCTACCTCTGAAAAAATATTGGGCTTCTAGCTGTGTGTGGGACTTGTTGTATTAGTCCATCTATACTGACCTCCATCAGGTTGCAAACTGAATATATTTTTTTCTGCATCTACCTCTGAAAAAATATTGGGCTTCTAGCTGTGTGTGGGTCTTGTTCTATTAATCCATCTATACTGACCTCCATCAGGTTGCAAACTGAATATAATTTTTTTCTGCATCTAGCTCTGAAAAAATATTGGGCTTCTAGCTGTGTGTGGGTCTTGTTCTATTAATCCATCTATACTGACCTCCATCAGGTTGCAAACTGAATATAATTTTTTTCTGCATCTAGCTCTGAAAAAATATTGGGCTTCTAGCTGTGTGTGGGTCTTGTTCTATTAATCCATCTATACTGACCTCCATCAGGTTGCAAACTGAATATAATTTTTTTCTGCATCTAGCTCTGAAAAAATATTGGGCTTCTAGCTGTGTGTGGGTCTTGTTCTATTAATCCATCTATACTGACCTCCATCAGGTTGCAAACTGAATATAATTTTTTTCTGCATCTATCTCTGAAAAAATATTGGGCTTCTAGCTGTGTGTGGGACTTGTTGTATTAGTCCATCTATACTGACCTCCATCAGGTTGCAAACTGAATATATTTTTTTCTGCATCTACCTCTGAAAAAATATTGGGCTTCTAGCTGTGTGTGGGTCTTGTTCTATTAATCCATCTATACTGACCTCCATCAGGTTGCAAACTGAATATAATTTTTTTCTGCATCTAGCTCTGAAAAAATATTTGGCCTTCTAGCAGTGTGTGGGACTTGTTCTATTAGTCCACCTATACTGACCTCCATCAGGTTGCAAACTGAATATATTTTTTTCTGCATCTACCTCTGAAAAAATATTGGGCTTCTAGCTGTGTGTGGGACTTGTTGTATTAGTCCATCTATACTGACCTCCATCAGGTTGCAAACTGAATATATTTTTTTCTGCATCTACCTCTGAAAAAATATTGGGCTTCTAGCTGTGTGTGGGACTTGTTGTATTAGTCCATCTATACTGACCTCCATCAGGTTGCAAATTGAATATAATTTTTTTCTGCATCTAACCCAGCCAATAGTTTTGGCCTAATACCACAGTTTGGCCACTCAGCTCTGCTCGGTTACCATCCATTGTTTTTTTGTGCAAACAACTCCAGAGTTGTGAATTAGTTAACCACCAAAATGAGTGGAAAAAGGCCTGCTGCTGGTGGAAAGGGGAATAGGCGTGTTGGGAAGGGGAAAAAAGGTTGTGTCCGTGGGGTAGGTGTTAAAGCAACAGTAACATCTGCAGAAGAAAGACCATCTTCCAGCCAAACTAAAATGTCTACTTCTTTTAGCGGACAATGTGATAAGATCCCTTTCTTACGGCCACGCCAATCGCTACAAATTCCAGATGAGGCACAAAAACAGCAGGTGCTTCAACGGATATCAAGTGCTCCTTTAAGTGGGCTCTCCTCCACATCAACTTCAACATCACAAATACTCCAGTCCTCAAAGGTGTCACCCAAATCGCAATTGCTTCCTCACAGCTCCCAAATCTCCAGCTGCCCGTCTGAGTATGAGGTAGAACAGATGGTTGAGTCTGCAGAGCTGTTTACTCATACTATAGCCTGGGAATCAGAGGTCGACTCCAGCGCTTCTGTGAATCCAGACGAGGAAATGATCTGCACTGATGCCCAGAATCTTTATGAGTCGGATCCAGGACCAGACGCAGAAGGTTCTGACCATAATGTAGACCCTCATTCCCAAACTGTAACTCCTGTTGGTGGATACAATGAGGAAGACGATGATAAGACTCAAATACCTGATTGGAGCGACAACTTTAGTTTTTTGTCAGGGCAGGAACAGGTTGGCTCTGAGGACGACGGGTATGATAACACACAGGGTGATGATGATGAGGTTGGAGATCCCACTTACTGTCAACCCACAGTCAGCCAAGAGATGAGGTCAGCAGAGGAGGTGGAGGAAGATGCTAGTGACGACGAGGTCAGGTTGCGCCTTCCTGGACAGAGACGTAGTACTGGAAGCACGTCAACAACTGCATCCTCAAACACAACTCTGCCTCTCACCACAAGTCGTGGTGGCTCTTCAGGTCGCATGGGTGCTAAGCCTTGCATAGCCTGGGCATTTTTTCAGATCGATAAAGATGACCCAACTCGTGTTATCTGTAACATTTGTCAGCAAAAGCAAAGTAGAGGCCAAAAAATACATAGTTTGAGTACTTCATGCATGAACCGGCACATGGACATGAAGCATAAGTTGCAGTGGGAAGCTCAGTGTGCTACAATGCGGCCTAGCCGGCCGGGCCAACCACCGTCTGCCATATCTTGTGCATCCGCGGCCTCTTCATCCTCTGTGACTGGGGGGACAGCAGTCACACCTGTTTTGGGGCGCAGACCTGCCACCTCTTTACCCGCAACAGCCAGCGTGATTGGCAGGTCATCATTTTCTTTGGAGGTGGGAACACCAGCTGGTGTTGAGCGCTGTCCGACATCGATAGCACCACCTTTGGATCAAGGCAACCTAACATGTCCGCCTGCATCTTCCTCACAGACCGGCAGTTTGCCGGGGACACCCTTATCAACCCCGTCTAAGCACAATAGCCAGCCCTCGGTCCCTCAGATGTGGACAAGTAAAAGACCATTTCCTCCTAGCCATGAGAAAGCTAAGAGGTTGAATTTCACCATCTGCAAGCTCTTGGCTACAGAAATGCTGCCTTTCCGCCTGGTGGACACAGAGGATTTTCGAGACCTTATGTCCGTCGCAGTGCCCCAGTACCAGATGCCCAGTCGGAACTACTTCTCAAAGAAAGGTGTGCCTGCGCTCCACCAGCATGTCGCACACAACATCACCGCTTCTTTGAGAAACTCTGTGTGTGACAGGGTGCATTTCACCACAGACACTTGGACGAGTAGGCATGGACAGGGGCGTTACATGTCGCTGACTGGGCACTGGGTAACTATGGTGACAGCAGGACAAGGGGCTGCTGTCCAAGTCTTGCCGTCCCCACGAGTTGTGCGTCAATCCTCTTTATGTCAAAGTTCCTCCACTGCTTCTGCCTCCTCAACCTCCTCTCGGTCTTCCACCTGCACCCAAAGCCTGTCTGGTCATGCCACAAGCTTTCTAACTGCGCAGAAGGGATCCTGCACACCTCCTTACTATGCTGGCAGTAGGGCTCAACGTCATCAGGCGGTTTTTACATTGAAATGTCTGGGAAATGTGAGTCACACAGCTGAGGAGTTGTGGTCAGCTCTGGAGAACCAATTTCATGAATGGTTGTCTCCACTGGACCTGAAACCAGGGAAGGCCGTGTGCGACAATGCTGCAAACCTGGGTGCGGCCCTTCGCCGGGGCAATGTCACACACGTGCCTTGTATGGCTCACGTGTTGAACCTGGTTGTCCAGCAATTTTTAGCCCACTATCCCAGACTAGATGGCCTTCTGCAGAGGGCACGGTCGCTGTGTGCTCACTTCCACCGTTCGCATCCCGCAGCTCAGCGACTTACATCTCTACAGAAGTCGTTGGGCCTGCCACTTCACCGGCTAAAATGCGATGTGCCTACCCGGTGGAATTCAACTCTGCACATGTTGCAGCGACTGTGGCAGCACCGACAAGCCCTGGTGCAATACGTTCTGACGTATAGCCTGGGCCAACGAGATTCAGAGGTGGGGCAAATCACGCTGGAGGAGTGGTCTCAGATCAGGGACCTATGCACCCTTCTGCACAGTTTTGAAATGGCGACGAAGATGTTTAGTGCTGACGATGCCATTATCAGCATGACTATTCCGGTGATTTACATGCTGGAGCACATGTTAAACAGAATTCGGAGTCAGGTGGTGGCACAAGAGGAGGTGGAGGAAGTAGAGGAGGAGGAGTTGTATGCGGAAGGGCTAACATCTGCAAGGTCCAGACGGTCGGCAGCACCAAGGCGGCAGGCATGTGAGGGTGGGGGAGATGGTTTTACCAGGGCGCATGGTAGCAGCCAAACTAGTGAGGAAGGTGCAGGAGCCCAGGAAGAAGTGGAGGACGAACTGATGGAAGACTCATCAGATGAGGGAGACCTTGATCACATTTCTGTTGTGCGAGGTTGGGGGGAGAGGACAGAGGAAGGAAGCATGATTGTTACCTCGCCACCAACACAACAGGGACTTGGTGCTCCTGGATGCGCAACACACATGAGTGCCTTCTTGCTGCACTACCTGCAACATGACCCTCGAATTGTGAGAATTAGAAATAATCCTGACTACTGGGTTGCCACACTGTTAGATCCCCGGTACAAAAGTAAATTTGCAGAAATTATTCCTGCCATAGAAAGGGATGCACGCATGCAGGAGTATCAGCAGAGACTGTTGCAGAATCTTACATGTGCTTTTCCTCAAAATACCAGTGGTGCACGTAGTGAATCTCACAGTTCCAACTTGCCAACCGTGGGACCGTCAAGTGTTCAGCACTCAAACCGTAACAGAACCACAGTATCTGCTGGTAACATCAATTTTGCGGAATCATTTCACCACTTTTTTAGCCCATCCTTTGCAAGGCCACAGGAGACAAGAAGTCTGACACATAGTCAACGCCTAGAGACGATGGTACAGGAGTATCTCCAAGTAAACATTGAAGCCACGACTGTGTCACTGGACCCTTGCTCTTTTTGGGCTTCCAATCTGGATAAATGGCCGGAGCTAGCCACTTACGCCTTGGAGATCTTGTCATGCCCCGCAGCCAGCGTTCTGTCTGAACGTGTGTTCAGCGCTGCTGGTGGTGTGCTGACAGATAAGCGCACGCGGCTCTCCACTGATAATGTAGACAGACTCACGTTCATAAAGATGAACAAATCATGGATCCGAAACGACTTTTCTACCCCTGTGTCATCCTGGGGAGAGTAAAAGCTTGATGATTGGTTAAAATCACCCTACCAACCGTTTTAAGCTTTCAAATTACTAATCATGTTTATCTGTATCTTGACTGGAAAATAATTTGGGCTTTGTAGCAGTGTGCAGCACTGATCCTATTAGGCCATCTATACTAAAGCTTCACCAGATTTAAAATTTAAAATAATTTTTAGCTGCATCTAGCCCGGAAAATAATTTTGGGGCTCCGAGATGCGCAAGACACATAAGTGCCTTCTTGCTCCACTACCTGCAGCATGACCCTCATATTGTCAGAATTCGAAGTAATCATGACTACTGGGTTGCCACACTCTTAGATCCCCCAAACTTTTCGATCAACCTTTTCATTTTAATAAAGACCAAAAAAATGGTCATTTTTGAAATTATAAGCATTAGCAGGTTGTTAGAAACTGAAATCAAACAGTTTTCAACTCAAAACTTTATTCTAGGTGATGTTACATTTTCACATAGGACCCCTTGTTCGAAAGGAGCTTCTGAACTCTCTCGTCCATTGAATTTGTCAGGTTTTGGATGGTTTCTGCTTCAATTGTTTTTCATGAGGACAGAATACCCTCCCAGAGCTGTTGCTTAGATGTGAACTGCCTCCCGCCATCATAGACACTCCTTTTAATGATGCTCCAAAGGTTCTGAATGGGGTAGAGGTCAGAGGAGCATGGGGGTCACACCATAAGTTTGTCCCCTTTTATGCCCATATCAGCCAGAGATGCAGATGTTTTATGTGCAGCATGAGATGGTGCATTATCATGCAGAAAAATGATCTTGCTGTGAAATACACGGTTCTTCTTCTTGAACCATGGCAGGAAGTGCTGTTTGAGAAAATCCACATACATTATGGAGTTCATCTTTAGCGCCTTCAGGGATCCTAAAGGGGCCGACAATCTCTCTCCCCATGATTCCAGCCCAAAACATTACTCCACCTCCTCCTTGTTGGCGCTGTAGCCGTGTTTGCGTGGGGTGTCCATCAACCAGCCATCCTCCACTCCATCCATCTGGACCATCGAGCGCTGCACGGCACTCATCCGTGAACAAAACTGTGTTGAAATCAGTCTTCATGTAATGTTTGGCCCACTGGAGCCGTTTCTGCTTGTGTGAAGTGGATAGAGGAGGTCGACAGGATGGTGTATGCACAGCTGCAAACCTCTGAAGGACCCTGCATCTTGTTGTTCGGGGGACGTTGGAGGCACCAGCAGCTTCAAAAACTTGTCTGCTGCTATGACAAGGCTTTTCGGCCGCTGCTCTTTCAACCTGACGTAATTGCCTGTAGGAAAGAGTCCTCAATTTGCCCTTATCAGCACGCACACGTGTGTACTGTGAATCAGCTACATACTTCTTGATTGCCAAGACACTTCATCCTGATCATCGCACAATGTTGATTGTAGTCATGCCTTGACCTAAACACTCCACAATTTGTTGCTTCTCAGCAGCCGACACATCCTTTTTCTTTCCCATTTTGGCAGAAAATGTAGGCTGCTTAATAATGTGAGAGAGCCTTCTTAAGTAGTCTTGCCTTTCATTGGACACACCTGCCAAACTAATTAGCACAGGTGTCTGCAATTGCTTACAGTGATATAAAGAGCCCTGACACACATCACCGTCAATGAGTTTAACTGACAAACAAACAAATTCTTCCCTTATCACTCCTAAACACTTTTTGCATAATAATTTGGAACGCAGTGTACATGTGCTTTTCCACAAAACACCAGCGGTTCACGTAGTGAATCTTACAGTTCTAACTTGCCAACCGTGGTCTGTATGGAGTTGTTCAATAAAGGGCCCAAAATTAAGATAACATAGATGGGAGAGGTCTCTATGAATAGGAATTCCTAAGTATTTGATACCCTGTGAGGGACAGGCAAAGGGAAAGTTGGACTGGATGGAATCCTATATGGATTTGGGGAGGGAGACATCGAGGGCCTCAGACTTCGCTGCATTGATTTTAAAATTTGACCATGTAACAAAGTGATCTATTTCAGCCATAACAGCAGGGATGGATATATGTAATTGAGTGATATATACTAGGACATCATCAGCAAATGCAGAGCACTTGTACTCGGTGCCTCCCACCTCAATCCACCTAATATTGGGGTTATGGCGAATTGATGAGAGCAGGTGCTCCGTCACTAGGATGTATAAGAGAGGGGACAGAGAACATCCCTGCCTTGTCCCATTGGTGATTGTGAAAGGTGATGAAAATGTTCTGACGCGCCCCCTGGGCCTTGGGACACCCGGAGCCGGACCCTTTTTGGTGGATGCTGGTGTTTGTAGTCTCCGTGGCGGCAACCCGGTTCCGTGGCTCAGGGCGGTCAAACCAGTGGCGGAACTATTTATGTGGTTTTGATGTTTAAATGTCCGACTACGCCACCCGTGGATTGCGGTCAGAGTGAACCGCCGCTCCAGGGCAGACCGCTGAGGCTGGTGTTGTGGGTGCAGCAGAGCGTAGCATAACTCCCCATGGGAGGAGTACAGCCTCAGGGCAGTGTAAGCGGAGGATGGGGGTGATGGTGCAGGGCAGCAGCAGTAACGACACGGAGTCAGTGATGCAGTCCAGGGCCTTTACTCACAGTTCTTATTATCCAGACCACGTCTGCAGGTAACGGCTGCCCACGTCGTACTGTGCTCACCAGGTGAGGGGCTCAGACAACTCCCAGATAACTTTGGAGCACTTCACAGGACCCCCTTTGTGTGTCCTTTGTCTGGCCTTTCTTACCAACACTTCTGTCCGGCTGCCTCGGGCCTCCTCTTGGTAAACTTGGCGCCAGTTTCCCTGACCCTATGTGGTGCCTTCCTAGCGGGTGTAGCGAGGGGCTGCGCCACATAAAATGTCAGAGCCTCCGGTTTCTAGCTGAGGGTCGTTTCCTGCCTCCACTAGTTCGGGGACCGGTCTCCCCCTTTGGCCTGACCCCTCCACGCAGGTGGATTCGGGCGTGCGGTGGCGACTCGCCCGTCCGCACCCCTGGGATCCCTTCATTCCTCGTTCCTGGAGCCTTCTCCGCTCCTCTTCCTTCCTTCTCCCTCTTCCAGGCCTGGGCCTCTGTTACTAGGCCCGCCTCCGGAGCAGAGCTCATGCAGAGCCCCTGCTCCCTGCCACTTCTGCTCAGACTTCTCTGCACTGAACTAAGATGGTGCCCACCTTTTATACTCCCTTCTCAATGCACCCAGGAACTGCTTCCACCCTGCTCCTGCACTACAGGGTTCCCCTTCCTCAGTGTTCCCTCCCCCCACTCCAGCCAGGGACAGGGACTGTCGTGCCCATCTCAGGGGCATATTGGTCGCCCTGCCCCACGGCAATGTGGTGTAATGCATGCAGGTGTCGGGTCCTGATCCACACTCCATCCTTACCTGAGAGTGAGATATCACACCTCTGGGTGAGGTGCAATACGTCTGTAGCAACCGAGCCCTCAGGGTGCTACAGTTCCATTTATCTTCAGCCTAGGTGATGTATTGCGATACAGGGCCGTGATTTTGGCTATAAAAGGGTCCCCTAGACCCCTACCCCAAGCTTTTTAAGAGAATCATATATGGCGTGCCAGGAGACTCTATGGAATTTCATTCTCAGCATCCAACGAGAGTATCTAATTACAAATTTTTAACTGCATCTAGCCCAGGAAATACTTTGTGCCTAGTAGCAGTGTCTGCTAGTCAGCGGATTATCCCGGCTGTTAAGCAAGCTACACCACCTGTAGTTTAGACACTTAATTTTTTCAAAGGAAATGATTCGGGACCATGGGATACTTAGTGAAGAGCATCAGGAGGCACCCCAAGGCATAGGGGCTGGGACTGGCATTAGGATGCCTTGCGGTGGACAGCCGAGCTCGATCCTTATAAAAGCTTTTTAACTGCAGCAGCTTTAGTGGACGCTACTGGAGCTGGAATTACGCGGCTGCTGGCATGAGACTTGCCCTCCAATAGATCCTTGTAAATGGATTTAAAGTGTATTCATTCAAATTAGAGAGACAATTTAAATTAAAAAGCTTAGAGCTGCCTCCACCACAGGGGGGCTCGCTCGACCCACCAGCGGACAGGCACCAGTATTGGGAGAGGGGGGCTGGCCGTCATGGTTCACCGCGGCTCTGGCACAAACCCGGCGACACGGAGGTGGCACGGGCAGGAGCGGACTGGCCGTGTCGGCTTCTCACTTTTTGGATTTTAGAAGGGCATGACATGCCTATATCTGTGTCTCCCCCTCCTTTTACTCCTCCACCTCTTTTATTTTCGCATGACTATATGTACTTGTCACTTTTCCATGTGTTAGTTATGTCTTCTGAGCAGTTTGTCAGCTTTTGGACACCTTTGAAGGTGTTTTCTATGTGTTTCTATGTGTTTTTGTTTGCCTGCCATTGTTTTTAACGGTGTTCGAAGGTGTTCGACGAACAGTTCGACGAACAGTTCGGCGAACACACGGGTGTTCGACGAACCGAACCGAACTCGAACACTACGGGGGTGGCTCAACACTAATTAGCAGCTATGCTGTTGCAATACATTTACTCAGTTAAGCCAGTCAGGACAATAGTTAAATGGCCTTGAAAATTACTTTTCTGAGCCTGATATGTATTCAGAATTGTCACATCCCTTCTATGTAGGTCCTCCAAAATGGAAAATTCTGCAGAGGGTGAGAATGAGGATCCTATCGTAAGTCTCTGTTGGATCGCAATGTTGTTCCCTCAAATTATTATTATTTTTCTTCAATACTAAGAAATTTGTAAGAACTATCACATTTAAGAGGTATGTTATCCAGGATGTAAGCAAAGAACTCACAATACAAACCTGATTACATTTTGATAATTTTCCCATCTAGCGTATACCCTGTGTTTTTTTTTCTGCTGCGTTCAATAGTTACCGTAGATGTAGGAAATGTTTTTCACCAAGGTTAAAGTCCTTACATTAATCATATACACCCATATCTAGAGTAAACACTTCTGACTGAATAGAATATACCAAAAAAAAGGTCTACGGTATGGCCTGGTAATAACGAATTGGTGCGATTCTAAGTTCAATCCAGATAACAATAGCAAACTGCAGTAGCGTAGCTACCAGGGGGGGACAAAGGGTGCGGCCGCCCCGACCCCGTGCTCTGAGGGGCCCATTTGGAGGTATGCTACTTTTAACTGTATCAGCATGTGCTTATACAGTTAAACTCTGTGGCAGTAAATTACAAACAATGATGTATTTGTGTAACCCTGATTGTTGTCTTCTCTTGGTTGTGAAACAATGATGTTTGTTACTATGCTAATTGCATATTATGCTAAAGCCAGCTGAATGTTGATTAAAGAGCTCCTTGCAATTTACAACTATGTAAATTGATTATCTCAAACAATGAGGCCTGAGTTAGCCCTGCACCTTTACCTCTGACCTGTGACTGATGGCATTTTCAGTAATTTAATTCTATCGCCACCTCTTCTTAATAACGGTACATGATCTATAGTATCCACACTCAATCAAGTGTTTGGGTACAGGTAGATTTAATTTTTTCTTTTGAATAGTATACCTGTGGTAGTTTAGCCGGGTTTTGAAATCCTATGTGGTTTCTCCCACGTACCATAGGTTGCATGGGCATTGTAATAAATATATTACATATTCACTGGAGCATGTTAAAAAGTGATTAATATGGAAGATTTCTCTAGCTATAGGATGCTCAAAACGATCCCCTTTAAAGATATTACTACAGTTTATGCAGCTGAGGCATGGATAGCACCCAACTCTCTGTCTTCCAGTCAGGGATGTTTGTACAGAAGTTCTTATTGGACCAAAATCTGAATGGACTAATTTGTCCTTAACCCCTTTAAAGCCCATGACGTACTATTCCGTACCTGCGCCCTGGGTTTTAAGAGCCAGGTACGTAATAGTACGTCATGGTGATCGCGCCCGCACACAAGTTGTGCGGGCACGATCGCCGCCGGGTATCAGCTGATTGTCACAGCTGACACCCGGTGCTATGTGCTGGAAGCGGTCCCGCACCGCTCCTGGCACATTACCCCCGGCAATTCTGCGATCAAAGTCGATCGCAGCATTGCGGTGGCAAGGGGAGGTGATCGCAATACTCACCTCCTCTTCTGGCCTCCAGCACTGTCTGCCGCGGCTTCCCGGATATTGCCATGATGACCTGATGTCGTCATGACAACATCCGGGTCACCAGACAGCAGGAAGATAGTTTGGTCAAGCGCAGTGCATGACCAAACGATCTTCTCCCTGTGCAGCGCTGACAGCCTGCATAGCACAGGTATGGTGCTCCATTCCTGTGCTATGCAGGCGATCAGAATTAAAAAAGTGAAAGTCGCATAGTGGGACAAAGTATAAAAGTAAAAAAAAGTATCAGAAAGTGAAAAAAAAAAAAAAATTGTAAAAATCTAAAAAAATAAAAAATAATCCATCAAAAAAAAATATATAATGTACCCATCAATAAATATTATTATGAAAAAAAAACAAAACAAAACAATAAAAGTACACATATTTGGTATCGCCGCGTCCGGAATGACCTGACCTATAAAACTGTCCCACTAGTTAGCCCCTTCAGTGAACATGATAAAAAAAAAAAAGAAAAAGCAAAAAACAATGCTTTATTACCATACCGCCAAGCAAAAAATGGAATAACAGGCGATCAAAAAGACAAATATAAATAAAAATGGCACCACTGAAAACATCATGTTGTCCCGTAAAAAATAAGCCGCCATACAGCTCCATCAGCTGAAAAATAAAAAGTTCCAGCTCTCAGAATAAAGCGATGCAAAAAAATATTTTTTTCTATAAAATAGCTTTTATTGTGTAAAAGCGCCAAAACACAGAAAAATTATATCAATGTGGTACCGCTGTAAACGTACTGACCCGAAGAATAAAGCTACCTTATCAATTTTGCCACACGCGGAACAGCATAAAATTTAAAAAAAAAAACCAATTCCTGAATTGTTGTTTTTCGTTTATTCTGACTCCCAAAAATCCGAATAGAAAGCGATCAAAAAATGTCACATGCCTAAAAATGGCACCAATAAAAACGTCAACTCATTCCGCAAAAAACAAGCCATCACATGACTCTGTCGGCCAAAATATGGAAAAATTATAGCTCTCAAAATATGGCGATGCAAAAACTAGATTTTACAAAAAATGTGTCTTTTAGTGTCTGACAGCTGTCAATCATAAAAACCCAATATGATTCTGGTATCGCTGTAATCGCACCGACCCGAAGAATAAAGACGTCTAATCACTTATACCGCACGAGGAACGGCGTAAAAAATAAACTCTCGGGTTAGGGTTGGGCTATGGTTAGGGTTAGGGTTGGGTTAGGATTGGGATTTTTTTCAAAAGTAAAAAAGATGACGATATGGCGACTAGTGTTGAGCGCAAGTGCTCGCTACTTGAGTTTGCATCGGGTACTTGGGTATGCACTGAGTATCGCGGGTGTTCGAGTCTCCGCCCAATATGCTTCACGGCCAAAAAATCCTCGCGGGGATTGCCTGCCATGCACGAGCGATCCCCGCATGTTTTTTTTTTTGGGTGTCTAATAACCATGAAACATGTGGGTGGGGACTCGAGCATGTCACTCTGTCACTCGAGCACCCACGATACATGGTGCATACCTGAGTACCCGATGCAAACTCAAGTAGCGAGCACTTGCGCTCAAGACTAATGACAACTTATTCAATATGATGACCTAATGTTATCAAATTCTGTGTCGTACCTCTGGGTTCAAAATGTTCACTATCCACCATGATAAAATCTTTGATGGGTGTAGTTTCCAAAATGGGGTCACTTGTGGGAGGTTTCCAATATTTAGGCACATCAGGGGCTCTCCAAAAGCGACATGGCATCCACGCTCGATTCCAGCCAATTTTGCGTTCAAAAAGTCACACAGTGCTCCTTCATTCCTGAACCCTGCCGTGCACTCATACACTGTATTTTCCCCACATATGGGGTATTGGCGTACTCAGGAGACATTGCACAAAAGTTTTTGGGGTCCATTTCTCCTCTTACCCTTGTGAAAATAAAAAATATGGGGCTAAAACATCATTTTTGTGGAAAAAGTTTGATTTTTTTTTATTTTCACGGCTCCATGTTATAAACTTCTGTAAAGGACTTGGGGGTTCAGGGTGCTTGCCACACCTCTAGATAAGTTCCCTAAGGGGTCTAGTTTCCAAAATGATGTCACTTGTGGGGGGTTTCCACTGTTTAGGCACATCATGGGCTCTCCAAACGCAACATGGCGTCCGCTAATTATATAAGCAAATTTTACAATTAAAAAGTCAAATGGCGCTCCTTCCCTTCCGAACCCTGCCGTGTGCCCAAACAGTGGTTTCCCCACACATATGAGGTATCTTCTTATTCAGGAGAAATTGCACAACAAATTGCATGGTGAAATTTCTCCTGTTACCCTTATGAAAATGCAAAATTGGGGGCTGAAAAACATTTTTGTGGGAAAAATGTGAAAATTTTATTTTTACGGCTCAATGTTATAAACTTCTGTGAAGCACCAGGGGGTTAAAGGTGCTCAACACACATCTAGATAAGTTCCCTGAGGGGTCTATTTTCTAAAATGGTGTCACTTGTGGGTGATTTCCACTGTTTAGGCACATCAGGGGCTCTCCAAACGCAACATGGCGTCCGCTAATTTTTCAAGCAAATTTTACAATCAAAAAGTCAAATGGCGCTCCTTCCCTTCCAAACCCTGCCATGCGCCCAAACAGTGTTTTTTCCCCCACATATGGGGTATCTGCGTGCTCAGGGGAAATTGCACAACAAATTTTGCGGTCCATTTTTTCCTGTTACCCCTGCGAAAATAAAAAAATTGGGTTTAAAATAACATTTTTTTGAAAAAAGTTAATTGTTAATTTTTTTCTTCCACATTACAAAAATTCCTGTGAAGCACCTGAAGGGTTAATAAAGTTCTTGAATGTGGTTTTCAGCACCTTGAGGGGTGCAGTTTTTAGAATGGTGTCACTTTTGGGTATTTTATGTCATAAAGACCCCTCAAAGTGACTTCAAATGTGATATGGTCCCTAAAAAAATGGTTTTGTAAATTTTGTTGGAAAAATGAGAAATCGCTGGTCAACTTTTAACCCTAAGGCTGTGTGCCTATGATGCGTTTTTCAAGCGTTTATGCTGCGGAATTTCCGCAGCGGAAATGCTTGGTAAACCTTCCCCCATGGTCTCCAATGCAATTCCGCACTTTCAATGCCCATGCTGCGGATTTTTCCTCAGCGTTTATGCTGCGCTCAAAAATCCGCAGCATGTCCATTAATTTTGCCGAAGTGCTGCGTTTTCGCCGACATTGACTTGCATTAGAACGCGCCAATTCCGCAAGACTGCATCTGTACTTGCATAATTGGCGCCTTCTAATGTGCGGATGGTACCCGGGTGTGGAGGACAGGAGACTCTCCTCCACACCCAGGTTCCATTAAAAGCTGTAAAAAAAATAATAAAATAAAAAATAAAGATTATATTCACCTTCCGACGGCCCCCAGACTCCTTCTCTGTGCTTGCGGGCAGATCGCGGGCAGATCTGTAGGACCTGCGCTGACGTCACAGTCATGTGACGGCAGGTCTTTCAGTACAGAGCACCGCAGCCAGCACAGGAGCGCAGCAAGACTCGGGGGCCATCAGAAGGTAAGTGTAGCTTTATTTTTTTTATTTTTAACTATTCTCTCGGGTCACACTATTTAAATCCATGCCGTTTGCATGGATTTATATAGTGTGACCTAGTTGTCAAGCACTTTCCAAGTGATGCTAAAATCACTTGGAAAGCACTTGACACCCGCATGCGGAAATGCCAGTGAAGAACGCTTCATTTCTGCATGTCCCTGGCATGAAATACGCATGTACAATAAGCATGCGTTTTTTTCTGCCAGGGAGATGCAGAAACACTCAGGAAAAAATCGTGAGCATTTCTGCATCGTGGGCACATAGCCTTATAGCTCCCTAATAAAAAAAAATTTGGTTCCAAAATTGTGCTGATGTAAAGTAGACATGTGGGAAATGTTATTTATTAACTCTTTTGTGTGGCATATCTCTCTGATTAAAGGGCATAAAATCAGAATCAGGGGGATCCGTTGAAGCATTCCAGAGTAATTACCTTATAAAGTGACAGTGGTCAGAATTGTAAAAATTGGCCTGGTCATTAGCGTGCAAACCACCTTGGGTTGTAAAGGAGTTAATGTTCTTAACTCGTTTATATGAGATAAGTGTAGGCGTTCTGTATTCCTCTATCTCAGGAAGACATTTGCCCAACATGGGCCAGTGATATTTAATAATGTTCACTATTTTGCTACTTTAATCACAGAAGGTTGTAATCATAGGGATTATTTTCTTTGCATTATCTTTCTTGGTTGTAGTCTTGAGTAGATTATCTCGTTTTATTTCTGTCACTTTAAACTGCCATTTTTTTAAAGCTGTTTAGGGTAACATCTCTGTTTAAATTTATTTGTCATATCCGTCAGGGCAGTTTTTGATTCTATATCATCACTCACAATACGTTTTACTCTGAGCAATTGGCTACACAAATGCTGGTCTGTTCTTCTTGACCAGCCATAGAAAAACACATACATTCACAACTCAACATAAACATAATAGGGTATTTCTCTTGGCTTAACAAATCTAGACGTCTGGCTAGTTAAAATTAGAAGCTGTGTTGTCACATTGCTCCCCTATCTTATTTAGCCAGACATGATAGGATGCCATTCATCGTTCTCCACTTATTGGGGACAGTCCATCACAATGTCTTTAAGCACAGACACAAATGTAATAGGTCTCACCTTCATGAGAACAAAACTTTGCATCATCCAGTTTCTTCAGAGCATATTCCATGTCTTCCTTGCAAAGAAACTCTACACGTAATTGACGAGAACAGACTCGTATCCATTGCGTCCACAAATGCGGTACTCAGCATCCTGTGGTTCCTGAATTAAATCTGATGAGTGTTGGTGGCCTGATATTCAATCCTTAAAGCTGGCACAGCTTCTGTAGTTGTCGTTTCTTGTTGCTGGTGTATAGCCTCTCCTGTCCTCCTCAAAGGCCGGATGGTGGGGTTGGACATGGTATCATCCGAAACTTGCTGTGTATGCCTCACCTATGGACTGCTGGGTCTGTCTATATGCCTCTCTGGTTGTGGAGCCCTTTGCAACTCCCCCAGATCTGCTGGGCTGAGAAATATCCCACTGTTGCCACCAAAATGCGAAGACTCAGGGTCTTCTGTGGGCGTAATACTACTCACACAACACAGGGTAAGAGTAAAACAGTGAGGCAATACTTTATTGAACAACAAAACAGGCAACAAACAGATAGAACAGTCCCAGCAAATACCCAAGATGGTACAACAATACAGTCTCACCCTTCCGCTGGCCCACCTGGGATTTAACAGCTGTGATTTTGGGACTTCCAGGGCCAAATACCTCAACCAGTGGACCCCACAGAGAATAGGTAGTGGCAAATTTATGAAGCTGACAGTCCATTGAGGTACAAGGCCAGGAGACCTGAGGGTCCCACCCTGGCCTCTCCGAGAGTTTCCATGGGGCCAGATGACTGGCTGGTCCCAATCTGGCATCTCCGATTGTTTCCATGGGTTTCAGGCAACCGGAGGGTCCTACTTGGCAACCCCAAACAACATATCCATGGGGCCAAGTGACTACATTGTCCCAACCTGGTCTCTCCAATTGGGCTCTCTGCTGGTCAATGGAGCAGATCCGTATCTTTCCAGTCAGGGCCATATATCCTTAGGCTGGAATCATGTAGAATCCAAATCTGTGTCTCTTTGGTAAAGCCATGCTACCAAGCTGGTGGTCTGAGAGAGTCTGATCTTTGTTTCTCCTTGTAAAGTCTCTTTCAATTCTCTTTGCAGCAGGATAGAAAAAACTTTTTTTTTATATTTACATATGTGGCTAAGGTCATCAGTCACAGGTCAGTGGTAAAAGTGCAGGGCTCACTCAGGTCTCATTGTTTGAGATAATCAATTTGCATAGTTGGTATAGCTGGGGGTTCTTTAAATCAACATTCAGTTGGCTTTAGCATAATATGCAATTAGCATAGTAACAAACATCACTGTTTCACAAACAAGAGAAGACAACAATCAGGGTTACACAAATGCTGTTCTGTCCTTCTTGACCAGCCATAGAAAGACACATACATCCACAACTCAACACAAACACAATACGGTATTTCTCTTGGCTTTACAAATCTAGATGACTGGCTAATTAAGATTAGAAGCTGTGTCGTCACAATGATGTTATAATATTTCGCAATATTCCGCTTTTCTTGGCGGGTTGGTCATCATGAACCCCCTCATATGGGATTTGCATACTTGGTGTCACATGCCTTCAAGCTTATCATCTGCTTCTCTTAATAGAAGCAATTTTTAAAATTTTAGGCTATGTGCCCACGATCCGGACGTAGCAGCATATTTTTGCTGCATCCAAAACGCTGCATTCTATTGATGCAGGTAAATCCGCATGTGTTCACTGAACCATGCGGATTTACTGCATTCAATACATTCTAAACTAGCGACTCCACAATAGAATTTGACATGCTGTGGTCCTGAAAGACGAGCCGCATGTCAGTTTCTGCTGGTGATCCGTAGCCCCAGATGCACGCATAGTGTACATAGGATTTCTAGAAATCCCATCCACTGTGCTGTAATATCCGGATGCTGCGGGTTTGACACGGCATAAATATGCCGTGTCAAACCTGCAGCATTTATTGATCATGGGCACGTACCCAAACTCACCCGCAGCATGTCAATTTCTGTAGCAGAGACGCTAGTCTCCACTGCAGATTTTGACCGATTGAAATGTCATTATATGCGATGGATCCGCATATAATGACAACACAAGTGAAACATTAGGAGTAATGGAATTAGGCTTAATGAGATTAGGTGTCGCTGACACATAACCCTAGCTTTAGTAATGAAGAGGAGTCAGCTAGACACCCTCATTACTAAGTAAAGAGTTAAATAAACACACACACTGAGAATAAAACAATTTATTTGAAATAAAACAGACACATTCTTTAATCATTTAAATTAACCATTATACTCACCCCAGGTCCGACGGTAATCCAACGGTTAAAGTGATGTCCCACTTTTCTTTTTTCAAATATCTTTAGCTCCAAAAATAATTCATTGCTATACAAAAATGCATAAAAAAAGGCATAAAAACCGCACCAAAATCACGTCAAAACGTGCATTTTTGCAGCAGCATTTTTGCTGCCAGGAGATGCAGAAACCTTGCAGAAATTTCTGCAATCAAATACTGAACGTGCGCACATAGCCTTAATCTCTCTAAATTCCAAACAAGGACGCAAACCTCCATCTTTTTTCTTAACAAAGAAAAATCCTACGGCGACTGGTGAGATGGAAGGCCTTATGTGACCCTTGGAGAGACTCTTTTGAATGCACTCTTTAAAGGCATCTCTTTCAAGAATAGAGAGGTTAAACAGATGAGATTTAGGCAATTTGCACCCCTGGGATAAATTTGATAGCACAATCATATGACCTATGCAGGGGAAGAACTTCACATTTAGTCTCAGAAAGAACATCCTCAAAATCCTGAATAAAATCTGGAAGAAGAGATCTCATAGATGCCAGGAATTTAGATAAACAACTGGAAAAACAAAAAAATACCCCGTGACTCAACCTTGCAAATCTCCCAACTGATGGTAGGATTGTGTTTCACCAACCAGGGCATACCCAACACAACTTTAGCTAGTAAGGAAAGAAACAACATGAATGAAATAGATTCTGTGTGTTACACTCTGTAACGGGTCTGGGAGGCGGAACCTCTGAGCTACTATACAAGGGGGCAGTCCTTGTAAGGGAGCGGGTGGCGACCAGGGAAGACGGGCAGGAGGTCACAGCAGGTGACCGGGACAGTCTCTGAGTGAACGGGCTGGAGGTCACGGCAAGTGACCGGGGCAGTCTCTGGATGAACGGGCTGATGGTCACGGCAAGTGACCGGGGCAGTCTCTGAATGAACGGGCAGATGGTCACGGCGAGTGACCGGGGCAGTCTCTGGATGAACGGGCAGATGGTCACGGCAAGTGACCGGGGCAGTCTCTAGGTAAAGGGTTGGTACGACCTGTGGCGGCTGATGATAGACGTGAGCTCCCAGGTGAGCAGGCGAGAGTCTCTGGATGAACGGGTGGTCACAGCATGTGACGGCGGAGCCTCCAGGAAGACCAACAGACAGGCGGCAGATGAGCGCTCCCAGGTGAGCGGGCAGAAGTCTCTGGACAGGCGGGTGGTCACAGCACGTGACGGCAGAGCCTCCAGGTAGGCTAGCAGACAGGCAGCAGATGAGCGCTCCCAGGTGAGCGAGCAGGAGTCACTGGACAGGCAGGTGGTCACAGCACGTGACGGCGGAGCCTCCAGGTAGACTAGCAGGCAGGTAGCAGGTGTGTGCTCCCAGGTGAGCGGGCAAGCTGGTCCATAGACAGACTGACAGGAGTTGGAAGGCAGACCGTCGGACCTCGGGCAAGCAGGCAGGTGGCTGATGTGCGCTCCCAGGTGAGCGGGCAGACTGGTCCTTAGACAGACTGACAGGAGTAGTAAGGCAGACCGTCGGACCTCAGACTAGCAGGCAGGTAGCAGATAATCAGGCAGGAATCTGGCAGGTAACTGGCAGGTAACTGGCAACGGGACCTGAGGGCTGAAGCAGAGTAGTAAACAGTGCAACAACATTGCTCGGGCACCTCCATTTTGGAGGAGGTGCCTTATATATGGTGAAGTCCTCCGGCCATTGGCCGGGGACTCCTTAGGACGGCGCGCGCGGCCCCTTTAAGAGGGAGGGAGAGCGCATGCGCGCGCCCTAAGCACAGTGGCCGGGAAGGAGCGCGCGCTGCCAGCAGAGCGGGAGGAGGATGCCGGGCACGGAGCAGGGAGGTGAGGGGAACAGCGTCCCTGCCTAGCAGAGGGCAGGGACGCCGGCGATACAGTACCCCCCCCTTTAGGCCCCCCCTTTTTTAGGCCAGACAGAAATTTAGCTAGGATAAGAGGGGCATGGATGTTCTCCCGGGGCTCCCACGTTCTCTCCTCAGGACCAAACCCCCTCCAATCTATTAGAAAAAAGGTCTTTCCTCTTACCCTTTTGGTGGCAAGAATGTTCTCTACCTCAAACTCGTCCTCAGCAGAAACCAGAGCAGGAGGCGTACCTGTAGACTTGGAAAAAGAGTTAAGTACCACAGGTTTGAGGAGAGATACATGGAAGGAGTTAGGGATCCGTAAGTTGGCCGGGAGTTTTAATTTATAGGCCACCGGGTTGATCTGACTGATGACCTCCAGAGGACCGATGAACCGAGGCCCTATCTTGTAAGAAGGTATCTTGAGTCGGACATATTTAGACGAGAGCCAGACTTTATCTCCAGGACGAAATTGTGGAGGATCCAGGCGTTTTTTGTCAGCGTGTCTTTTCATCCGTTCGGACGACTGAAGGAGTGCGGATCGGGTACTCTCCCAAATGGAGGAAAATTTGCTAACGAGAGATTCCGCAGCCGGGTTGTCCACAGAGGTGGAGACAGGAAAAGGAATCCGAGGATGCTGACCGAAGACTACAAAAAACGGGGATTTGGAGGAGGATTCGCTCTCGTGATTGTTATAAGAGAACTCGGCCCATGGTAGGAGATCCACCCAGTCAGAATGATGGGCATTAACGAAGTGCCGGAGGTAACTGGTCAGGTTCTGATTGATCCGCTCCACTTGACCATTGGACTGTGGGTGGTAAGCGGAAGAGAAGTCCAGGGTGACGTCTAGCAGTTTACAAGTGGCTCTCCAGAAACGTGAGGTGAACTGTACCCCACGATCCGACACGATGTGGAGGGGCAGGCCATGGAGACGGAAGATGTGGCGGATAAAGTCTTTAGCCAGCTCGGGTGCAGACGGGAGGCCAGGCAGGGGAATAAAGTGAGCCATCTTGGAAAAGCGGTCAGCGACCACCCAAATGACCGTACAATCGGCAGAGACGGGGAGATCAGTTATGAAGTCCATAGCAATATGCTGCCAGGGGGCAGCAGGCACAGGAAGCGGAAGAAGGCGACCGGCTGGCAGGTGTCTCGGAACTTTGTTGCGGGCGCAGGACACACAGGCAGAAACAAAGTCTATTACGTCCTTGTGCAGGGTAGGCCACCAGTAGTGCCGGGCAATAAGCTGGAGGGTCTTTTTCTGACCGGCGTGGCCAGCTAGTTTAGACGAGTGACCCCAGTGTAGGATCTTCTCCCGATCAGGTACTGATACGAATGTCTTACCGGGAGGGAGACGATTTAGGCTCACAGGAGCCACCTGCATTACTCTGGCGGGATCGATGATATGTTTAGGTTCATCCTCGAGATCGGACACCAGAAAGGATCGGGACAAGGCATCTGCTTTGACGTTTTTGTCAGCCGGGCGAAAATGAAGAACAAAATCAAAGCGAGCAAAAAACAAGGACCACCGGGCTTGGCGCGGGTTAAGTCTCTGGGCATGCTGGAGGTAAGCCAAGTTCTTGTGGTCAGTGTAAATTATTACTGGGTGAAGAGCCCCCTCGAGTAGGTAACGCCACTCCTCCAATGCCAGTTTGATGGCCAATAACTCTCGGTCTCCTATGGAATAGTTGCGCTCAGAAGAGGAGAAGAGTTTGGAGAAGAAGCCACAAGTTACCATTCTCCCGGAAGATGATTTTTGAGTAAGTACCGCTCCGGCTCCAGAGGAGGAGGCGTCAACTTCCAGGAAGAACTGCTTGTTGCCGTCCGGGCGATGCAGCACCGGGGCGGAAGAGAAGGCCTGTTTTAGGGAAAGAAAGGCCTCCTCTGCTTCGGGCGGCCACTCTTTGGGATTAGTACCCTTACGGGTGAGCGCGGGAATTGGGGCAGTCCGGGAAGAGAAGTGTGGTATGAAGAGGCGGTAGTAGTTGGCGAAGCCCAGGAATCGCTGAATGGCCTTCAACCCCTCCGGTCGAGGCCATTTCTCGATGGCAGACAGTTTCTCTGGATCCATTCGTAGGCCGGTCTGAGAAATAATGTAGCCCAAAAACGGAAGCGAGGTCTGCTCAAAGAGGCACTTCTCGTATTTAGCGAAGAAGTGATTCTGCCTGAGCCTGAGCAGGACCTGACGAACGTCCCTCCGGTGAGTCTGGAGATCCGGAGAGAAGACCAAGATGTCGTCCAGGTACACCACTACGCAGGAGTAGAGAAGGTCCCGGAAGATGTCATTGACCAACTCTTGAAAGACGGCAGGAGCGTTACAGAGACCAAAGGGCATTACCAGATATTCATAGTGGCCGTCCCGGGTGTTGAATGCCGTCTTCCATTCATCCCCCTGACGGATACGAACCAGGTTGTACGCCCCACGGAGGTCCAGTTTGGTGAAGATTCTAGCCCCCCTCAGATGATCAAATAACTCCGGAATGAGCGGAAGGGGGTACTTATTCTTCACCGTGATCTGGTTAAGGCCTCTATAGTCTATACAGGGACGGAGAGAGCCGTCCTTCTTTTTGACGAAAAAGAAGCCTGCTCCCGCCGGGGAGGTAGATTTCCGGATGAATCCCCTGGCCAGATTCTCCTCAATATATTCGGACATCGACCGGGTCTCAGCAGCGGATAAAGGATAAATACGCCCACGGGGAGGAGTAGTACCAGGTAACAGGTCGATAGGGCAGTCGTATGGTCTATGAGGAGGTAGTGTCTCTGCTTTCTTTTTATTAAAGACATCAGCATAAGACCAATAAGGAATCGGAAGTCCAGGTAGATTAGCTGGGGTAGGAGAAGGATGGACGGGATGGACGGGAACCAGACAGGTCTTATGGCAGTCCTGTCCCCAGCGAAGGACTTCTCCGGTCTGCCAGTCAAGCACGGGTGCATATCTCTGGAGCCAAGGTAGGCCTAGCAAGAGGGCGTGAGAGAGTCCAGGCAGAACATGAAAGGAGATACACTCAGAATGCAGCATTCCCACCTGCAGAGTAATGGATTCGGTGATGAGTTGGATGGGGCGTGGTAAGAGGCCCCCATCCACGGCAGCAACAGACAAGGGTACAGCCAGAGGTTTGGTGGGGATGCGGTATTTCTCTACCAGGGACTGTGAAATAAGATTCCCGGCTGCTCCAGAGTCAAGTTGGGCTAGTTCGAAATAACGGTTCTCCCTGCAGACGATTGAGACTGACAGCAGCAGAGATGGAGAGGATTTATTCTTGTCTAGGTTGACCTCTCTGAGCGAACCTAGACACAGGCGTTTCCCGACCTCTCCGGGCAGGCACGGATCCGGTGCTCCTTACTGCCACAGTAGAAGCAGCTCCCCTCGGCACGGCGTAAGTCCTGACGGGTTTTGACCATCTTGGTCTGGTCGACCTGCATAGACTCAGGAGAGTGTACCTGGGTAGAGACGGAGGGAGTGACGGGTTTCTGAAAAGTAGGAGCTAGACATGGTAACCTCCTCTCACGGGTGACCTCTTTGGCACGCTCCTGGAACCGTAGGTCAATCCGGGTGGCAAGAGTTATTAGGTCATCGAGAGTGGTAGGAATGTCCCGACCGGCAAGTTCATCTTTAATACGGCCGGACAGACCCTCCCAGAAGACGGATACCAGAGCGTCGTTATCCCAGGCCAGCTCCGAGGCAAGGGTACGGAACCGTATGGCATATTGGCCCACGGTGAGACTTCCCTGACGGAGGCGTAGCAGTGATGATGCGGATGAGGTCTTCCGTCCGGGTTCGTCGAAGACTTTCCAGAAAGCCGTGAGAAAAGCAGGCAAGTTGGACACCAGGGGGTCTCCTCTCTCCCATAGAGGATTTAGCCAGGCCAGGGCCTCCCCGGTGAGATGGGACATGATGAATGCAATTTTGGCCCGGTCGGAGTTAAACTGGTGGGACAATAGTTCAAAGTGCAGGGTGCACTGATTTATGAAGCCCTGAGCTTGGGCGGAGTCGCCTCCGAAGCGAGGAGGTGCAGAAAGCCGGGGTCCGGGGTAGGATACCATGGTATTAGTGGGCAGCGGAGCTGCCGGATTGCGAGACATGGCACTGGCGGAGGTTGCTGGTGGAGCAGTCAGAGTGTCCAGGCGAGTATTGACATTCCGCAGGTGACCCAGGATGGACTCCTGTTGGGACCTTTGACGGGACAGTTCATGACACAGGTCCGACAGCGAGGGAGCTTGGGTGCCACCGGGTTCCATGGCCCGAGCAAACTGTAACGGGTCTGGGAGGCGGAACCTCTGAGCTACTATACAAGGGGGCAGTCCTTGTAAGGGAGCGGGTGGCGACCAGGGAAGACGGGCAGGAGGTCACAGCAGGTGACCGGGACAGTCTCTGAGTGAACGGGCTGGAGGTCACGGCAAGTGACCGGGGCAGTCTCTGGATGAACGGGCTGATGGTCACGGCAAGTGACCGGGGCAGTCTCTGAATGAACGGGCAGATGGTCACGGCGAGTGACCGGGGCAGTCTCTGGATGAACGGGCAGATGGTCACGGCAAGTGACCGGGGCAGTCTCTAGGTAAAGGGTTGGTACGACCTGTGGCGGCTGATGATAGACGTGAGCTCCCAGGTGAGCAGGCGAGAGTCTCTGGATGAACGGGTGGTCACAGCATGTGACGGCGGAGCCTCCAGGAAGACCAACAGACAGGCGGCAGATGAGCGCTCCCAGGTGAGCGGGCAGAAGTCTCTGGACAGGCGGGTGGTCACAGCACGTGACGGCAGAGCCTCCAGGTAGGCTAGCAGACAGGCAGCAGATGAGCGCTCCCAGGTGAGCGAGCAGGAGTCACTGGACAGGCAGGTGGTCACAGCACGTGACGGCGGAGCCTCCAGGTAGACTAGCAGGCAGGTAGCAGGTGTGTGCTCCCAGGTGAGCGGGCAAGCTGGTCCATAGACAGACTGACAGGAGTTGGAAGGCAGATCGTCGGACGTCGGGCAAGCAGGCAGGTGGCTGATGTGCGCTCCCAGGTGAGCGGGCAGACTGGTCCTTAGACAGACTGACAGGAGTAGTAAGGCAGACCGTCGGACCTCAGACTAGCAGGCAGGTAGCAGATAATCAGGCAGGAATCTGGCAGGTAACTGGCAGGTAACTGGCAACGGGACCTGAGGGCTGAAGCAGAGTAGTAAACAGTGCAACAACATTGCTCGGGCACCTCCATTTTGGAGGAGGTGCCTTATATATGGTGAAGTCCTCCGGCCATTGGCCGGGGACTCCTTAGGACGGCGCGCGCGGCCCCTTTAAGAGGGAGGGAGAGCGCATGCGCGCACCCTAAGCACAGTGGCCGGGAAGGAGCGCGCGCTGCCAGCAGAGCGGGAGGAGGATGCCGGGCACGGAGCAGGGAGGTGAGGGGAACAGCGTCCCTGCCTAGCAGAGAGCAGGGACGCCGGCGCTACACACTCCCTCTCTCATGCACACACTTTCAGCCTTAGAAGTAACATGACTTTGGGTAAGGGGAGAATTATCAATTGCGGACACTTGAATAGGATGACCGAGAGGTGAAACTGTGTACCCATTCTTGATAGCAAAATCACTGGTAATGAGATCTAAGACGGAACCTGAGTCAAGAAATGCAGCGGTAACTATAACTCCAGATTTGGTAACCAAAGACACTTGTAAAAAAACAACCAGTAGTATGCATGAAAGATAACTTCAAACATTTAGAATCATATTAATGATTTTTTTTTCATTTTCTTTACCTTTAAGAAATTCATTATTGTATCTGAAATACTGAATCATTACATGACCCTGTTTCACCGAAGTACAGATAGAAACGAGCTGGTGTTCCAAGTTTAATTCCCTCCTTGGACTCTCTGCAGGCCCCAATTTCCATCGGTTCTCCTGCCTCAATGGGATGAGAGGGAGAAGTCACTGAAATACCCTCAACATTTGTGTTCTTATTAGTGATGAACGAGCATTCAGTGCTCGAGATGCTCGGCGCTCGCCGAGTATTTCTGGGGTTGCTCGGCGGGAGCTCGGGTCTCCTCCCTGCATGTTTGGCGCTCTTTACAGAGCCAATGAACATGCAGGGATTGTCTACCACTCAGTGTAATGCCACAGCCATGTTGGTTGCGGCATTACAGCGTCATCAGGTCTATATCAGACCTGGCGTCGCCATGCTCATCACAGTCACTCCGGAATCAGACAGTGTAGCGAGAGATGCTGCTGAGCTAGGAAGAGATTTGCTTGTTTCTAGTTAGTGTAGGTATTCCAAACTATATTAGAGACACATATCCATCTCATCAAACAGTCCTTCTGAGGACTAATCCATCTGCAGAGATATCAGGCAGGCAGTGTATATAGAGAGGCAGGCAGTGTATATAGCAGACTGCAGTGCATATAGCACAAGAGGCTCCATTCCAGTTTTGTCTGCTGCTGCTGCTGTTAGATACTTCTAGGAATAGGCCCAGGTCTCAGGGGCCAGGAATAATTTTTCAAAATAGTTACCTACAGGCCAGGTATGTAAAACTGTGTTTTCTCTGTCACACGTATCACATATACGTTTTCAGAAAATATTGCCATTTCTGGCCTCCATTAAAAATTTGTTTCAGTGTGTCAGTGAAGCTACTGACACCAGTTTGCTGTTCAAAATAGTTACCTATAGGCCAGCTATTTAAAACTGTGTTTTCTCCGTCACATGGATCACATATACGTTTTCAGAAAATTCTACCATTTCTTGCCTCCATTAAAAATTTGTTTCAGTGTGTCAGTGAAACTATTGACACCAGTTTGCTGTTCAAAATAGTTACCTACAGGCCAGGTATTTAAAGCTGTGGTTTGTCCGTCACACGAATCACATGTATACGTTTTCAGAAAATACTGCCATTTCTGGCCTCCATTAAAAATTTGTTTCAGTATGTCAGTGAAGCTATTGACACCAGTTTGCTGTTCAAAATAGTTACCTACAGGCCTGGTATTTAAAACTTTGGTTTGTCCATCACACGGATCACATATACGTTTTCAGAAAATACTGCCATTTCTGGCCTCCATTAAAAATTTTTGGCAGCCCTTGCAGTCACTGCATATGCAATAATAGTATAGGAGACCCACTTGTTAATAATGGGAACAACAAAGCATAGCCGGCTGATGGCTCTCTAACAATAGCGAAGGCCGACTGATGGCCCTTTAAGAATAGTAAGGGCCGCCTGATGGCCCTATAAAAATAGGCTTTGTGACTTTCAGATTCCCTCCATCATAAATGAAACAGGATGTGTCTGATGATGTGTCACACATCACATGGCCAGAGAAAGTTGTAAAATGTTAAAATGACATTTCCCGGTGAATGCATTTGTCTTAAAAAATAACGTAAAAAAAAACAAAAACAATAGGATCTTTCTTTAGTATAAAAAACCGAGTCACCAATGTAACCTCAATGTAATCACATTGTTCAGCTCCTGCACCTCCTCCTCCATCTCCGAAATGACCACATCAGTCAGAAGCTGAAACCACTGCAGCACTGCCTTGGCCAAGCGGCAACAGATTGTGCTGGAGATAACATGCTTAATGCTTATAAAGAAGTACGTCTGAGAAAATTAAACATTGACAAATCCCCCGGCCCAGATGGCATTCATCCATGGATACTGAGGGACTTGAGCTCAGTAATTGACAGACCGCTGTATCTCATTTTCTTATCTAGTGGCCTTATGTGAACATGCAATTACATTTTGCATGCACATCAATTTACGTTTCAGTTCAGACTCCCAGGTTTTTTCTCTCTTGTAACAGGGTTGCGCCATAGCACTGGAGGAAGGCTGATGTGGTACTGATATTAAGAAAGGTGGATCCAGTTAACTACCGTCCGGCAGGGGCGGACACAGACTGTAGTGGGCCCCTGTGCAAGAAATTTTGGGGGGCCCCCCCTGCCCTTCATAAGGCAACAAAGTTATGTAAACATAACCCCCCATGTGCATCTCTCACCCCCCCATGTGCAGCTCTCATCCCACCCATGTGCAGCTCTCACCCCCCGTGCATCTCTCATCCCCCCCATGTGCATCTCTCATCCCCCCCATGTGCATCTCTCATCCCCCCCCATGTGCATCTCTCATCCCCCCCATGTGCATCTCTCACCCCCCCATGTGCATCTCTCACCCCCCCATGTGCATCTCTCACCCCCCCATGTGCATCTCTCACCCCCCCATGTGCATCTCTCACCCCCCCATGTGCATCTCTCACCCCCCCATGTGCATCTCTCACCCCCCCATGTGCATCTCTCATCCCCCCCGTGCATTTCTGATTCCCCCCACTCCTAGTTAATTAATTGTATTTAAAAAAAATAAAACTTGTTATACTTACCCCCATGCAATCCCTGCAGAATCCTGGCGCTCGTCCACGTCGCTGCCACCAGGTTCTCCTGACGTTCGGCCATGTGACGGCGCCACATACATAGCCATCAGCTTTTGTTTTGGCCAAAAGATTTTTAAAGCCGCCACCACGATAAGGTAGACTCTTCTGGGCGGGCCCTACTCTAACCTATTAAAATTTTCTTAAAATATCCAATACTCTTTTTAGATATATTTTTATTTAGTTTTCTTTAAGGGAATGTGTCATATACATTTTTTTTTTAAATGACCAATAATACCACATACAGGGAATACCGCCACACCATGACCAGACCACATATTACCACAACATAGTGACCGAATAATACCACACAGAAGGGAGAAAAACTGCCACACCATGACCAGACCACATATTACCACTACATTACTAATATTACCACCACATTACTAATATTACCATAAGTGTCATTATACACGGGAGCTCTATACATGGTATGTATAACGTAAGTGTCCAGGTAATCTAGTGATCACCAGTGAAATTATACACAGGAGCTCTGTATATAGTGTCAGTGTACAGGTAATACAGTGACATTATACACAGGAGCTCTGTATATAGTGTACAGGTAATACAGTGATCATCAGTGACATTATACACAGGAGCTCTGTATATAGTGTCAGTGTACAGGTAATACAGGGATCACCAGTGACATTATACACAGGAGCTCTGTATATAGTGTCAGTGTACAGGTAATACAGTGATCACCAGTGAAATTATACACAGGAGCTCTGTATATAGTGTCAGTGTACAGGTAATACAGTGATCACCAGTGACATTATACACAGGAGCTCTGTATATAGTGTCAGTGTACAGGTAATACAGTGATCACCAGTGACATTATACACAGTGTACATGTAATAGACTGACTCACCGGTGACGTCTCTAGGTGAAGTCCTTCATCTTCGCTTTTCTCCTTCATCCAGCACAGACCGCCATCACGTCTTCCAGCCAGGACTCGTCTCTGCATAAAATAACACAGTTATCTAGAGCACATTCCCCAACTTCTACATTACGCAGCTGAATACAGACGTGCATCCACCATCAATATATGGTTAGTTATTAGGCAACCTACCATTCCAAATATAAATTGTAATCCACCACTGTGCCCCCATTAACTGTAAATAGGCACTTAATATATAATT
The DNA here is from genome assembly GCF_046119375.1 of Phyllobates terribilis. Taxonomy (NCBI): domain Eukaryota; kingdom Metazoa; phylum Chordata; class Amphibia; order Anura; family Dendrobatidae; genus Phyllobates; species Phyllobates terribilis. The sequence goes on from NW_027362764.1 coordinate 536,336,568, forward strand.
TAATTAGAACCTCTACTCTTTCCGCCAATTTGTTACCAGTCACACTCCTGCATCCGCAACGCCCCCTACTCTATACTTCCTGCTCCCCGCATTCAATATTTACATGCACCCCCTGCCCCAATTCATTATATCATGTCCGTGCTCTCCCCACCCCATCATCATTTATCATTTACTCTCCCCCACCCCACATTCGTTATGTGCAGCTCATTATCCCCCTACTCCCAATTCCCCCATGTGCAGCTCTCAAACCCCCCCATGTGCAGCTCTCATCCCCCTCCATGTGCCCCTCTCTCACCCCCTCCCCCCCACATGTGCCCCTCTCTCATCCCCCTCCCCCACATGTGCCCCTCTCTCATCCCCCTCCCCCACATGTGCCCCTCTCTCATCCCCCTCCACCACATGTGCACCTCTCTCATCTCCCCCCACATGTGCATCTCCCATCTCCCCCCCCCACACATGTGCATCTCCCATCTCCCCCCCACACATGTGCATCTCCCATCTCCCCCACACATGTGCATCTCCCATCTCCCCCCCCACACACGTGCATCTCCCATCTCCCCCCCCCACACACATGTGCATCTCCCATCCCCCCCCCACATGTGCATCTCCCATCCCCCCCCACATGTGCATCTCCCATCCCCCCCCCACACACATGTGCATCTCCCATCCCCCCCACACACACATGTGCATCTCCCATCTCCCCCCCTACACACATGTGCATCTCCCATCTCCCCCCCCACACACATGTGCATCTCCCATCTCCCCCCCACATACATGTGCATCTCCCATCTCCCCCCCCACACACATGTGCATCTCCCATCTCCCCCCCCACACACGTGCATCTCCCCCCCTCCACACACGTGCATCTCCCATCTCCCCCCCCCACACACACATGTGCATCTCCCATCTCCTCCCCCACACACATGTGCATCTCCCATCTCCCCCCCCACACACACACATGTGCATCTCCCATCTCCCCCCCCACACACATGTGCATCTCCCATCTCCCCCCCCACACACACACATGTGCATCTCCCATCTCCCCCCCCACACACAGATACACACACACACACACACACACACACACACACACACATGTGCTTCTCCCATCTCTCCACTCCTAGTTAATTGTATTTTAAAAAAATAAAACTTGTTATACTTACCCCCATGCGATCCCTGCAGAATCCTGGCGCTCGTCCAAATCGCTGACAGCAGGTTCTCCTGACTTCCGGCCATGTGACGGCACCGTCACATGACCGGAAGTCAGGGGAATCATGAAGGCGCTGCTGCAACAGCGCAGCTCAGCGCTGAAATGTCCCGGACCCGGCGCATAGCATGGGGCCGGGGGCCCCATGAGGAGAGAGACGCACAAGAGGGGGGCCCCCGAGGGGGCCCCTACCGGCCGGGCCCCATACTGGAGTCAGGGCAGTCATGCCCTGATGGCGGCCCTGCTGGAGGCTGGAGGGGCCCCCTCTCCCTCGGGGCCCCCGTTCAATGAACCGGCTGCACGGGCGGTAGTTCCGCCCCTGCCGTCCGGTAAGTCTGAACATCAGTAGTGTTTAAAGTTATTGAAGGCATCATAAGAGATGACCTGCAGAGTTATATTGCAGAGAATAATATAATAATTGATAACCAGCACGTTTTCATGAAAGATAGGTTGTGTCTAACCAACATGTTTGGTTTCTATGAGGAGGTAAGTGCAAATCTGGATGTTGGTAATGCAGCTGATGCAATCTATCTGGACTCTGCAAAGGCATTTGATACTGTACCACATAACAGCCTTATGCTGAAGCTACGGAAACAAGGACTTTGGAAAACTATATGCAGCTGGGTAAGGAATTGGCTAAATGACGGGAAACAAAGAGTCATCATAAATGGTACGTTCTCAAAATAGGATATAGTCAGCAATGGGGTGCCGAAGGGATTGGTGCTAGGACCAATTCTTTTTAACCTTTTTATTAATGACCTTGTGAATGGGATTGAGAGTAAAGTGTCTGTCTTTGCTGACGAAAACAAACTATGTAGGTTATTAAAATATGATCTTGACATTATAATATTGCAAAATGATCTGGATAAGATAAGATGTCTGAATGGGCAAACGCTTGGCAAATGAGGTTTAATGTTGATAAATGAAGAGTAATGCACCTAGAACGGAGTAATCCTGTTGCCGAATATACATTAAATGGAAGTACAGTACAGACCAAAAGTTTGGACACATCTTCTCATTGAAAGATTTTTCTGTATTTTCATGACTATGAAAATTGTACATTCACACTGAAGGCATCAAAACTATGAATTAACACATGTGGAATTATATACTTAACAAAAAGGTGTGAAACAGCTGAAAATATGTCTTATATTCTAGGTTCTTCAAAGTAGCCACCTTTTGCTTTGATGACTGCTTTGCACACTCTTGGCATTCTCTTGATGAGCTTCAAGAGATAGTCACCGGAAATGGTCTTCCAACAATCTTGAAGGAGTTCCCAGAGATGCTTAGCACTTGTTGGCCCTTTTGCCTTCACTCTGCGGTCCAGCTCACCCCAAACCATCTCGATTGGGTACAGGTCTGGTGACTGTGGAGGCCAGGTCATCTGGCGTAGCACCCCATCACTCTCCTTCCTGGTCAAATAGCCCTTACACAGCCTGGTGGTGTGTTTAGGGTCATTGTCCTGTTGAAAAATAAATGATGGTCCAACTAAACGCAAACCGGATGGAATAGCATGCCGCTGAAAGATGCTGTGGTAGCCATGCTGGTTCAGTATGCCTTCAATTTTGAATAAATCCCCAACAGTGTCACCAGCAAAGCACCCCCACACCATCACTCCTCCTCCTCCATGCTTCACGGTGGGAACCAGGCATGTATGAGTCCATCCGTTCACCTTTTCTGCGTCGCACAAAGACACGGTGGTTGGAACCAAAGATCTCAAATTTGGACTCATCAGACCAAAGCACAGATTTCCACTGGTCTAATGTCCATTCCTTGTGCTCTTTAGCCAAAAAAATCTCTTCTGCTTGTTGCCTGTCCTTAACAGTGGTTTCCTAGCAGCTATTTTACCATGAAGGCCTGCTGCACAAAGTCTCCTCTTAACAGTTGTTGAAGAGATGTGTCTGCTGCTAGAACTCTGTGCGGCATTGACCTGGTCTCTAATCTAAGCTGCTGTTAACCTGCGATTTCTGAGGCTGGTGACTCAGATAAACTTATCCTCAGAAGCACAGGTGACTCTTGGTCTTCCTTTCCTGGGGCGGTCCTCATGTGAGCCAGTTTCTTTGTAGCGTGTGATGGCTTTTGCAACTGCTCTTGGGGACACTTTCAAAGTTTTCCCAATTTTTCACACTGACTGACCTTCACTTCTTAAAGTAATGATGGCCACTCATTTTTCTTTACTTAGCTGCTTTTTTCTTGCCATAATACAAATTCTAACAGTCTATTCAGTAGGACTATCAGCTTTGTATCCACCAGACTTCTGCACAACACAACTGATGGTCCCAACCCCATTTATAAGGCAAGAAATCCCACTTATTAAACCTGACAGGGCACACCTGTGAAGTGAAAACCATGTCCGGTGACTACCTCTTGAAGCTCATCAAGAGAATGCCAAGAGCGTGCAAAGCAATCATCAAAGCAAAAGGTAGCTACTTTGAAGAAATTGGAATATAAGACATATTTTCAGTTGTTTCACACTTTTTTGTTAAGTATATAATTCCACATGTGTTAATTCATAGTTTTGATGCCTTCAGTGTGAATGTACAATTTTCATAGTCATGAAAATACAGAAAAATCTTTAAATGAGAAAGTGTGTCCAAACTTTTGGTCTGTACTGTATACTGAGGACTACAGAACAGTAGAAGGGCTTGAGTATTTTAATTACAAGTAAGCTGAGTAGCAGTACTCAATGTCAAGCAGCAGCAGCAAAAGCAAACCAGATTTTAGGATGTATAAAAGAGAGAGATAAAATCCCGTGATCCCAAAGTACTGTTACCCCTTTATAAATCACTGGTGAGGCAACATCTAGAATATGGGATCCAGTTTTGGGCTCCACATATTAAATAGGATATTCAGAACTTAGAGTCAGTTCAAAGATGGGCAACTAGATTATTAAAAGGGATGGAGGGCCTCTCATATGATGAGAGGTTTAAAAAGTTGGGCTTGTTTAGCTTAGAAAAAAGACGCCTTAGAGGAGATCTCATTTACATGTACAAATATATGTGTAGTCAGTACAAAAGCCTAACACATGACTTATTCCTTCCAAAGACCATACTAAGGACCAGGGGGCACTCATTATGGGTGGAAGAAAGACGATTCCAACATTTAAATAGGAAAGGGTTCTTTACAGTTAGAGCAGTCAGACTGTGGAATGTCCTACCACAAGAGGTAGTAATGGCAGACACTATAACAGCTTTTAAAAAAGGGCTGGATGATTTCCTCGATGCACATAACATTGTGGGTTATAGTTAAATTAGTGACAAAATGTAGAATTGGTGGAGGAAGGTTGAACTTGATGGACCTAGGTCTTTTTTTCAACCTATGTAATTATGTATCTATGTAATTTAAAACATGGCATGCCAAAAAGAGACAAAAACAGCAGTGGAAAAAAACAATAAAAATGTATGGAAAATAACGCACTCAAAAATGTAATAAAAAAACACAAATAAACTAATTTACCTAAGATATGTTCCTTTTAGGAATTTTTAATCCTATTGTGTTCAATAAAGATTACTACTTTTTATGTTCTATATGTAATTTTTGGTCCTAGCACATTTTTTGTTTTTGGTTTCTCTAATTTACCTAAGAGGTTAAGAAGTGCTGCATAAAATTTAGAATATCAAAAACTCATCAAATACTCATCACTAGAAAGTAGCCTAAAGTTGTGTTCGCACGATGAGTTTTTGGTGATTTTTTGACGTATTTTTGCGTATTTTCACTGCATCAGAAATGCAGCATCTTACAGTTCCAACAAATTGGATGGGATTTATAGAAATCTCATACCCACTGTGCTTTTTTTAACTCGGCATAACTAACCTGCGGTGTGTGTGTCAAATCTGCAATATGTACGCTGAGTTTTTATTTTCACCATAGGCTTTCTCTTCCGAGTATGCTGAGTTTTAGGTTCAAATTTTCCATATAGGCCTACATTAAATACGTTAAATCCGCAGGTAAAAAACACGCGTAAAAAAACCCAAAGCAGCTTTATTTAAAGCATGACATACCAAAAAGAGACCAAAGCTGCAAAGTCAAAAATGCATGTAAAAAAGCTGACTCAAAAACACAATGAAAAAAGGGCATATAACCTAATTTACATATTAGGTGTAGAAATGCTGCAGAAAATCTGCAACATCAAAACCTCACCAAATACTGATCGTGGAAACGTAGACTAAAGAGGGTTTTTCAGATTCTTTGATCTGTGGGGGTCTGACTCCTAGCACTCCAGTCATACTATTTTGTTTGTGCACATTTATTCAACCAGTAGTTAAAGAAAAGACAGGAGTTGATTCTCCCACGATCATTGTTATGCTCAAATTCATTAAAATATATTGTTTTTTTCTATGAATTAGATAAAAAATTAAGCATTAAAAACAACTAAGCAAAAAAATAAAAGTTCTGATTGCTTACATGTACAATCTAGGGTTTAATGATTCATATTTCCAGTAATATTTAAAATTAAGTGCACTTTCATGCACAGGTTTGCACTAAGCTAGTATAAATACCATTAAAGTCAATTAAATTTGGACTTTGCAGACACAACATGTCAGGGTAGGTTTATACCACATTGTCAGGAAAATGTACTATCAGCAAGTGAAGCAAATTAAAATAAGGATTTTCTGTCTGAAGGGAGGGATTGGGGAGAAGGGAGAAAGAAGATAAAAATGCAGAAATGTCTAGAGCGATAATAAAACTGTCAGATGTCTGCATTATAGCCCCTGGAGTAATGGAATTATGCCTTCATATTGTTGTTTTCTTTTTGCATGTCCTGCTGACTGAAGAATACAGTGAAGGCAAATGTAAATGCAATCCTAACAAACAATCCCAAGATATATGCATAATAATACTTTTTACATAAGGCACCATAAGTATGAAGGCTGCATGAGGACACACTCAGTACCTGGAATTTCATATTTTACAACTTTAGGAATTTAGTGCCTCCATAAGCTGATTTATTACAGAGATATAGTCTTCTAGAACCAATCCGTTCAGAGGTGAAAAGTTCTTTAATATGGAATCCAACAAAGCAAATTACAGTTTACTTTCTGTAGGTCTTATAGAATCAGACACAAAAATTACTCCTGTAAACTTATAGGCGAAATATAAAGTAAAAAAAAAGTATTACAGATAGATTAAGATTACATTTCCAGTAGACATGCTTAGATTTAGGGCTCATGTATACGGCAGTAGTACAGTAGTAAACTCCTAGTACATAAAAATAGGTCCACTTCACACGTCCTTGACCCACGGACCTTTTTTGGATCATAGTACCCTGGTGGATCTCTTAAGTGGGCTAACTACCTAATTTATGCCTGTGAAGCAGTTAGCTAAGGTTAAGAGACCACCAGAAAGTCCAGGTATTGTGATCTAAGCATAGTCAGTGTTGTGTTTCACAGACGTGTGAGATCGGCTTAAAAAAATTCTGGCATGCATGGCACCCCTTGATACCCCTTCCTGGTATGCATGGCACCCCTTGAGCCCCCATCCTGGTATGCATGCCACCCCTCGAGCCCCCATCCTTGTATGCATGGCAACCCTTGAGCCCCCATCCTGGTATGCATGGCAACCCTTGAGCCCCATTCTGGTATGCATGGCACCCCTTGAGCCACCATCCTGGTATGCAAGGCACCCTCTGAGCCCCCATCCTGGTATGCATGGCACCCTCTGAGCGCCCATCCTGGTATGCATGGTACCCTCTGAGCCCCCATCCGGGTATGCATGGCACCCCTTGAGCCACCATCCTGGTATGCATGGCACCCTCTGAGCCCCCATCCTGGTATGCATGGCACCCTCTGAGCCCCCATCTTGGTATGCATGGCACCCTCTGAGCCCCCATCACGCTGCCTACAAAAAAAAATAAACACTCATACTCACCTCCTCTCTCCTCCAGCGCTGTCCCGCTCTGCTGCCGACACTCTCACGGTGTGAGCCGCGCATGGCAGGGCGCGCATGGCGTCCCTGCCATGCGCCCTCACACAGTGTGAGACGCTGTGCTGGAATAGTCACTGCTCCCCATGCGGGACTCTGTGCGTGGGGAGCAGTGACCATTCAGTCTGTTCAATAGCTGGCACACTGTACCACAGTGCGGCTTCTGCTGCCGCTCTATGGTCAGTGTGCCTGCTATTAAAGACCATGGATATTCACTACAACCCATGGGATTGGGTTGTACGGAATATTCATGAGCTTTAATAGAGGGCACACAGGCCGCAGAGCGGCAGCAGGAGCCGCGTTGTGGCTCCAGTGTGCCGGCTATTAAGAAAAATGAATATTCATTGCTCTCCATGCCCATGGACATGCGGAGCAGGGAATATTCATTTTCTTTAGTAAAAATGTGGAAAACAATACTAGATTGCTGGGTTTTGCTCATTCAGCATCACAAACAAAAGTAAAAAGTCAATAAAACATCATAAGTACCCAAAATGGCAACAGTGAAAAACACATCTTGTCCCACAAAAATAATGCCTCATACAGCTCTGTTTATGGAAAGGTAGAAACAGTTATGGGTATTGGAATATGGTAAATTCCCCCCCCAAAAATGTACTGTTTGTTTTTGTTTGTTTTTTTAAATGTTTTAAAAGCTGTGAAAGAAGAAAAAGCATGTATAAATTGGGTAATGTCATTATGGTATTGACCTGCAGAATAAAGTTAGCATGTCAATTAAACTAAAAGATTAACAGTGCTTAAAAATAATAGAAAAAGAAAAGAATTACTGTTTCCTATGCCCATCCCATCTTCAAATTATGGCTCCTGGAATGCAACGAAGAAGAATAAAATAAATTATTATATATATATATATGTTATATATATGCCCAAAATGGGCGAGCAGTTAAGAGTTTAAGGGGTTGTCTGCTTTAAAGGGTCCGTAAGAATAAATGTTCCTGAGAATTCTAAGATGTAAATGTAAATATGCCAACAATCTGCCAACAAACAAAGAAACCAACATTTATTTTTCAGCTGATTGTTGATTTTATTCTCACATAAACATCATTGATTGTTGGCAGCACGTCCCTTTGTGTACGCAGCAATGTGCTGCTCTGATGATGCAAACTGTATGGGGAGGGATGAATGATTGTATTATCTCTCATCCCCATAACTTTTTACATATTCATGATAATAGCTGCATATAAAACAACTGCCGATCAACTTGTTACATCTTTTATCAGGTCGGTTCAGACAATCTACAATTTATCTAAATGTTAATAGATGTGTAGTAATTTTTGTTTAAGTGTTTACTCAGTATATATATATATCGAATATACCCAGCATGTTGAATGAGATTTCTAATCCCTGAAAGTTATTTATAGCTATTTATTATTTTGTTTTAAACTGCTCTGTCTATAGTCACATAGACAGTTGTTTCTTCTTGTATATTTTGGAATTGATAGTTGGACAGTAGCTCTGCCAGTTATGTCATTACGTGACATACTGTAAAAATATTATTAGTGGAAAATTGTAATTTAAGAGCTGTTCAGTAAATAAAGTATGGGAAATGAGTGCTGCATTGACTAGCAGATAGTGGAGCCTTTATTCTACTTATTTATTTATTTCGCACCCGTTGCTAAGTTGCTGACAATGGCTCTAGTACCAAGACTGCAGCTAGAGCATACTAATGAGCTGGACTGTATCTTTGCTCATTAAAGGCTAGACAAAACTCATTAAACATTCTGTAAGGTTCTTTTTTGCCAAACTTTCACTCCTTTGGTTGCTGACTCTGCCTGCCAATTGTAGTTTTAAATGTTATTGCTTATTTACTGCACTGGAGATTTTCTTGAGAAAAAAATAAATTCCAATCTTGCTTTATAATTATAACTTCTGACTGCAGTGAATGAAAAACAAGAATGAATATTATATGAACAGTAATGGCATAAAATAGTTTCAAATCCAATGACTGATTCTTATGTTTTCTTATGCTCTGATTTCAATTTATTGAAAATTAATTCTTGTGCCTTTTTCTTTTCTCTTCAAAGCTTCTTTTGATACATTTTCTCTTACAGAAGGCCTGCAGATCTTCTCTGTGAAACATCCAGCAGAAGTCCCCCATCATATTCACGTTCCATCTACCTTGGTATCGTCATTCCATCTCCTTGATATCCTGATGAAATCTTTCGCCTTGCTCTTCACCAACAGCACCAAAATTTTCAAGAAAGTAATCTAAATGGGAATGTAAAAAATGTAACTTCAAATTCATCAGACAACCCAAGGCTTTGAAACATTTCAGCATGTTCTCCATGATGGACTTCAATTTTGGATCTTAGTTGTTACCTAGAAATTTCTTCATGACTTTTTTAAAAGAATCTCCAGCCCCTTTCTCAAGAGCTTTCATTTTTGTTTCAAACTTGTCGTCCTTCATGAGTTTCCGAATATTTGGACCCACAAAAATGATTCTTCAGTTTTGCATCGGATAGTCCCTGAAACTTGGTACACAGGTACTTAAAAATCTCTTGTTCTTTCGGTAGAGCTTTCACAAACTGCTTCATCAGTCCAAGCTTAATGTGGAGTGGTGGCAGAATAACTTTAGTGGGATCAACTAAACTTTCTGCAACTATGTTCTTCAGTCCAGGTTGAAAAGATGTTCTCGTTGGCCACCTTTTTTGGCTCCAGTGATGAGTCCTATCCCGGCTGTCTTATTCACACTTCGCGTAACCTCCTTGCTGCCCAAGGAGCAAAGAGAGAACTTTCAGTTCACCACATACTGACCATCCTTGATCCTCGTAGTTAAGGTTCTTGAGAATAAAGTCTAAATTCTCATAGCTTTCCTTTAAGTCCACAGAACGCCCCATACGCAATGAAGCATACTTTCTGCCATTGTGTAGTAGCACCGCTTTCAGACTTTTTTTTGGATGAATCAATAAAAAGTCTCCACATGCTCCATTGTACTCACATTGTACTCACATTGTAGTCAGTGTTAAATTTTTCCATTAGCCCAGGAACATCACTGTAGTACACTAGACCACCGTCTTGAGAAAAGTATGGAAGAAATTCCTTTTCTCTGCTTCTGTACCATGGAAAACAGTTACCAGGAGCTAGCAGGTTCTTTTCATTTAGTCTACAGCCTAAAAGTTCTGCAGAATGTTTAGGAAGGTCTAAGTACCTGACTAAATCATTTAGTTCAAGCTGTGAAAAAAGCTGTCGTTCGTTGGGACTAATGTGAAAAATCTTCACCAGAATCCTGCTCTTCATCTTCTGAATCAGGTGTACCTTCAGGGACAGATATTCCTGCACCATGAGGCACAGGGCAAATCGCTGATGGGAAGTCCGGATATATCATTTTATTTTTTTTTTAAGGTTGAATCCCTCCATGTTGCACATACAAAAGTAGCAGTCATCAATATGATCTTGCGGTTCCCTCCAGATGACAAGCACGCTAAAACTAAAGCTCCCTTTCTTCCCTTTAGACCACTGTCGTAGTTCTTCTACACAAACAGAACACACTACATGTGGAGCCCACAACTTGTCCTGATCACCTAGTTTTAGACTATGTGCACACGTTCAGGATTTGATTGCAGAAATTTCTGCAGTGTTTATGCATCTCTTGGCAGGAAAAACACTGCAGAAAAAAATGCGCGTTTTGCTGCAATTTTGATGCGTTTTCATGCATTTTTTTATGCGCTTTGGTACATCAATGAATGCTTTTTGGAGCTAAATAAAGATATTTGAAAAAAGAAACGTGTGACATCGCTTTAACACTTGGATTACCGCCAGACCTGGGGTGAGTATATTGGTTAATTTAAATGATTAAAGAATGTATGTGTTGTATTTCAAATAAAGTGTTTTACTCTGTGTGTGTTTATTTAACTCTTTACTTTACTTTAATTAGGTTTAGTAATGAAAGGGTCTGCTTGACACCTTGTCATCAATTAACAAAAGGGCTAGGTGTGAGCTAAACCAATCTCATTAGCATTCCCATTCATGTAATTTCTGGAGCAGCTAAGAGCTGCTATTTTTAGCCTAGGAAGGTGCCATTAGGCAAACATGTTCCCTGGCTATTAATAACAGCTCACAGATGTTTGTTTAGCCGCTACATCCCCACTATCAGTAACCAGCAGCACTTTAGATGCAGCATATTTCAGCTGCGTCCAAAACGCTGTGTTCTAATGCCGCACTTTTGTTGTCAATACATACAGATCCACCCCATGTAATGACGCTTCAATCGGTCAAAATCTGCAACTGGCGTCTCCACTAAAAAGATTGACATGCTGCAGGTGAGTTTGGGTACGTGGGCACAGTCAGGAGCCGCTGCAGTTTTGAAGCTGTATGTTTATGCAGCGTCAAACCCGCAGCGGCCAGATGATACAGCATAGTGGATGGTATTTCTAGAAATCCCATGTCCACTATGCGTGCATCTGAGGCTGCGGATCACCCGTGGATACTGACATGCGGCGCATCTTTCAGGACATCAGCATGTCAATTCCTCTTGTGGAGTCGCTAGTCTCTGCAACAGAAATTTGACCACTAGAATGTATTAAATGCGGATGGTTCAGTGAAGACATGAGGATTTACCTGCATTCAATAGAACACAGCATTTTGGATGCAGCAAAAACATGCTGCGCCCAAAGCGTTGCTAGGTCTGGATTGTGGGCACATAAAGTTAAAAAAAATGGTGTGGGCTCCCACGTCATTTTCATAACCAGCAGAGGGAAAGTCGACTGCTGGGAGCTGATATTAGTAGCCGGGGTAGGGGCCATTAGCCAAAAATGTTCCCTGGCTATTAATAACAGCCCACAGCTGTTTGCTTAGCCTTTACTGGCTAGATTACATGGGGACCCCAGAAAAAAATTGGCGTAGTGTTCCCCTATAAAATCTAACCAGCAAAGGCAAAACAGACAGCTGCGGGCTGATATCAATAGCCAGGGAAGGGGCCATGGATCCTGGTCCCCTCCGCGGCTAATAATATCATCTCTAAGCAGTCCCAGACATGGCGCATCCATAAGATGCGCCAAATCTGGTGCTTAGCCTTGCTCTTCCCACTGCCGTGTAACGGTTGCAAGTGGGGTAATAAGGTTGGGGTTCATGTCAGCCTTGTATTAGCAGCTGACATGAAGCCCAGGTTAGTAATGGAGAGGCTTCTATAAGACACCCCCATTACTAACCACGTAGTAAGGTTTACGATGCTTTTTCAATAAAGACACGTCGTAAATAAAATTTACACATGGTTTTAATAATTTATTTATTATTCTCCTAATTCCCGAATTCCTCGTCTCCTGTAAAAAAATAAATAAATAAAAAACAACCATATCCCTCACCTGTCGTAATCCGAGTGTCCCATGGCGATCCGGGTGGCTTCTACAGCAGCCACATCAATCATTGATGTGACTGCTGTAGAAGACAGCACTATACATTGACAGAAGTGTAACCACTCCTGTCAGAGTACATCGCCGTGCTGCAGGCTGAGTTCACCTGAGTTCATCAGCTAAAGATCAGTTGATCATTTACTGCAGCAGTGCTGCATGGGAACATTCCCATGGGAACATTCCCACACAGCACCAGTGCTGTAAAGTGAGGTCCCGGAGCTCATAAGCAGGTCTTCAGCTGATGAACTCAGGTGAACTCAGCCCCGGCAGCAGCGATGTACACTGCCGGGAGCGAGTGCGCTCCCGTCAGTATACTGCCGGCCACCGGGTGATCGGGTCGCCGGGGGACATCGGGAGGATGGCGGACAGGTGAGAATCAAAGGTGTTTTTATTTTAATGTAGATTTTTACTTTTTTGTTTACACTGCGCACAGACGCCGGCTGAGAAGACTACTTCTCCCCTCAGCTGCGCCGCTCTCGCTGTTATCAGCAGGAGCGGCGGTCGGGTGATGGGAAAAGCAGTTTTCTTCCCCGGCCCTGGGACCATTCTTTTATGCGTTTTTGTGCTGCAGAAACGCTACAAAGAATGAACATGATGCGGCTTTAAATGCAATGACAATCCTGCATCATGTGCACAGTACATCAGGATTGTCATTGCATTAGCTGGCAGACAGATTGCCTAGCGTTTTTGGTGCATTTCCGAGCGGAGAAAACGCATAAAAAACGCACAGTGTGCACATAGCCTTACAGTTTCTTTTCTTATACTGCTGAGGTAAAATGAAAGATATGCTATGATTGGATGCTATGGACACCACCACACTCTTTGGAATCTAGGTTAAGAAAATCTTCTCTCCCCACAGCAGCCAATTTATAATCATTGTTTTTCCTATGTGGCCTCCTGCAGTTACTGACAGATACCATCTCTTTAACCATTTCCAGCAAATAGACATAATTATGCATCCAGATTGTAGGTGATTTTCTGCAATCAGTCATACAGTTATGGCTCAGGGATGGCACAGACACTGGAGGTGTGCCCATGCTATCTGCAGAAGATGGTATCTGTAATACACAGCTGAGCTGCATGTGCTTGTAAGTATGACATAACAAATGGTATAAATTGGGTATCAATTGTCAATTTTACTGAACAGTGAACTCTGTAAAAATATAAAAAATAATTTTAGATGCATTTATCTTTTTATATCACTAGGAAAAAAATGAATAAAAAGTAATTAAAACAAGATATGTATCAAAAAATACAGTGGCTTGCGAAAGTATTTTACCCTCCTTGGCTTTTTACCTTTTTTGTTACATTACAACCTGTGTTTAAATATTTTTGCAATCCGATTTGTGTGTGATGCATCAGCACTAAAATGTCTAAGTTGGTGAAGTGACGTGAGAAAAATATAGGCATAAATTAAATTTCTGGGATCAAATAACTAAAAATTGGCATATGTATTCACCCCTTTTGTGATGAAGCCCCTGAAAATTTCTGGTGCAAGCAATTACCTTCATAAATCACATGCTTAGTGAAAGGAAGTCCACCTGTGTGCAATCTAAGTGTCACATTGTCTGTCAGTATATGCACTCCTTTTCTGAAAGGCCACAGAGGTTGCAACACCATTAAGCAAGAAGCGCCACTAACCAAACAACACCCATGAAGACCAAGCAGATCTCAAAACAAGTCAGGGACAAAGTTATTGAGAAGTACAAGTCAGGGCTGGATTATAAAAAAATATCCCAATCTCTGATGATCCCCGGAGCACCATCAAATCCATTATCATCAAACGGAAAGTACTATGTCCCACAACAAACCTGCAGAGGGCTGCCCACCAAAACGCTCAGCTTGGGCAAGGAGAGCATTAATCAGCGAGGCAGCACAGAGACCAAAGGTAACTCTGAAGGAGCATCAAAGTTTCCAAGCAGAGACTGGAGTATCTGTCCATATGACCATAACAAGCCCTACACTCCATAGAGGTAACGTTTATGGAAGAATGGGCAGAAAAAAAGCATTTACTTACACACAAAAATTGTAAGGCTTGATTTGAGTTTGTCAAAAGACACTTGGGAGACTCCCCAAATGTATGGAGGAAGGTGCTGTGGTCAGATGAGACCAAAATTGAACTTTTTGGCCACCAAGGTAAATGCTATGTCTGGCGCCAAACCAACACAGCTCATCACCTCAAGAACACTGTAATGCACACGCCCGGGCTGAGCGGCGTGTGCGTGTGAATCCACTGGACCGTGCCGGAGAGTGAATGCCTGGAGGGGCGTAACTAGGTATTCACCCGATCCGACCAGGGTCGCACGACGGCATACGACGCCAGTGCACCAAGGAGGAACCGAGCAGAGGGACCAGGTGCTACTCCAGGACAGACCCCGGACACCGCTGTTGACCCACACAGGGGAATACAGGAACAGACTGGTTAGGCTGGCACACAGACTGGTGGGAATAGGCAGGCACGACTGGTATGCAGGCAGGTGGGTATGCAGGCAGGGGGGTACAGGCAAGCACGGCTAGAGTGCAGACAGGAAGGCACTAGCAGGTAGGAACACAGGCGGGATAGGACCCAGTACACACTGGGACTCAGGAACAGAACCACAGATGTGGCGGACAAACACAGCAAAGTGAGGCCGCCCAGAGAGGTGAGCGAGAGCAGGGCAGGGCGAGACCGCCTGGAGCGGTGAGCAAGAGCAGAGCAGGACGAGGCCGCCTGGAGCGGTGAGCAAGAGCAGAGCAGGACGAGGCCGCCTGGAGCGGTGAGCAAGAGCAGAGCAGGGCGAGACCGCCTGGAGCGGTGAGCAAGAGCAGAGCAGGACGAGACCGCCTGGAGCGGTGAGCAAGAGCAGAGCAGGACGAGACCGCCTGGAGCGGTGAGCAAGAGCAGAGTAGGACGAGACCGCCTGGAGCGGTGAGCAAGAGCAGAGTAGGACGAGACCGCCTGGAGCGGTGAGCAAGAGCAGAGTAGGACGAGACCGCCTGGAGCGGTGAGCAAGAGCAGAGCAGGACGAGACCGCCTGGAGCGGTGAGCAAGAGCAGAGCAGGACGAGACCGCCTGGAGCGGTGAGCAAGAGCAGAGCAGGACAAGACCGCCTGGAGCGGTGAGCAAGAGCAGAGAAGGACGAGACCGCCTGGAGCGGTGAGCAAGAGCAGAGCAGGACGAGACTGTCTGGAGCGGTGAGCAAGAGCAGAGCAGGACGAGACCGCCTGGAGCGGTGAGCAAGAGCAGAGCAGGACGAGACCGCCTGGAGCGGTGAGCAAGAGCAGAGCAGGACGAGACCGCCAGGAGCGGTGAGCAAGAGCAGAGCAGGACGAGACCGCCTGGAGCGGTGAGCAAGAGCAGAGCAGGATGAGACAGGGCTCTGTTCACACAGAACAGACAGGAAGGGAAAGGCAGAGCCAGATACCCACAGGGTACTTGCAGTGAAGTAGCGAGTGGACCACAAACTCACAAACGGAAGTACAGAGACAACAAGCAGGAGTTAGGTACGAGTTCAGACTCTGCAGAAAAAGGAAAGGAACGGACATAGAGGCAAAACAGGTAAAGGATAGGAGAGAGTTCAGACTGGAACTGAGTGTACGGAAGAGACCGACACTGCAGCGGGATACAGGAGCGGGTCTGGGAATACGGCCCCCAGAGAGGCGGGACGAACAGGCAAGGAGCGTGTTCAGACAGGACAGACAAGATACAGGAGCGGGTCTAGGTAATCGGCCCCTAGAAGGCGGGAGGAACAGGCTAGGAGCGTGTTCAGACAGGACAGACAAGATACAGGAGCGGGTCTAGGTAATCGGCCCCTAGAAGGCGGGAGGAACAGGCTAGGAGCGTGTTCAGACAGGACAGACAAGATACAGGAGCGGGTCTAGGTAATCGGCCCCTAGAAGGCGGGAGGAACAGGCTAGGAGCGTGTTCAGACAGGACAGACAAGATACAGGAGCGGGTCTAGGTAATCGGCCCCTAGAAGGCGGGAGGAACAGGCTAGGAGCGTGTTCAGACAGGACAGACAAGATACAGGAGCGGGTCTAGGTAATCGGCCCCTAGAAGGTGGGAGGAACAGGCTAGGAGCGTGTTCAGACAGGCCTGGAAATACAGCCTCCAGGATAGGCAGACAAGAGAAACACAGAACGGGACCTGGCACCTTCAGAGTGCAAGCACACACTGAATGAAACACAATGCTCAGGCAGGGATTGATTGGAGCAGCTGGGTTATATACCAGGTGACAGACAGCAATAGGCTGAGGACGCACAAGGGGTGTGACCCACAGCAGGTACAAAAAGCAGGAAGTGATCGGGCGCTGCCCTTAAGCAGCAGAAACAGACACAAACAGACAGCATGGAGGGAAGCCAGAGAGACATTCTGGACTGGAGATCAAGTGCGCGCTCTTGCACAGTGGGAGATGGACCACCATGCAAGGGCGCCGCCAGGTATGTTACAAACACCATCCCACCAGTGAAATATGGTGGCAGCATCATGCTCTGGGGATGTTTTTTCGGCAGCAAGAACAGGGAAAATGGTCCGAGTCGAGGGGATGGTGTGAAATACAGGGATATTTTTGAGAAAATCCTGTTTCAGTCAGTGATTTGAGACTGGGATGGAGGTTCACCTTCAACAAGACAAAGACCAAAAGCATAGTGCTAAAGCAACACTCGAGTGGTTTAAGGAGAAACGTGTAAATGTTTTCGAGTGGTTTAGTCAATACCCAGACCTTAATCTAATTGGTAATCTGTTGTCAGACTTGAAGATTGCTGTTCTTCAGAAGAACTTGAAGGAGCTGGAGCAGTTTTGCCTTGAGGAATGGGCAAAAATCCCAGTGACATGATGTGGAAAGCTCATAGAGTGTAGCGTCGGCGTCCCTGCCCTCTGCTAGGCAGGGACGCTGTTCCCCTCACCTCTCTGCTCCGAGCCCGGCGTCCTCCTCCCGCTCTGCTGGCAGCGCGCGCTCCTTCCCGGCCACTGTGCTTAGGGCGCGCGCGCGCTCCCTCCCTCTTAAAGGGGCCACGCGCCGTCCTAAGGAGTCCCCGGCCGATGGCCGGAGGACTTCACCATATATAAGGCACCTCCTCCAAAATGGAGGTGCCCGAGCAATGTTGTTGCACTGTTCACTACTCTGCTTCAGCCCTCAGGTCCCGTTGCCAGTTACCTGCCTGATTCCTGCCAGAGTCCTGCCAGTTTGCTGTCTGTTTCCTGCCTGATATTCCTGCTACCTGCTTGCTAGCCTGAGGTCCGACGGTCTGCCTTCCTACTCCTGTCAGTCTGTCTATGGACCAGCTTGGCCGCTCACCTGGGAGCGCACATCTGCTACCTGCCTGCTAGCCTTCCTGGAGGCTCTGCCATCACGTGCTGTGACCACCTGCTATTCCAGAGACTCCTGCCCGCTCACCTGGGAGCGCACATCTGCTACCTGCCTGCTAGCCTTCCTGGAGGCTCCGCCGTCACGTGCTGTGACCACCTGCTATTCCAGAGACTCCTGCCCGCTCACCTGGGAGCGCTCCTCCGCTACCTGCCTGCTTGCCTACCTGGAGGCTCCGCCGTCACGTGCTGTGACCACCTGCTATTCCAGAGACTCTTGCCCGCTCACCTGGGAGCGCTCATCTGCTACCTGTCTGTTGGACTTCCTGGAGGCTCCGCCGTCACATGCTGTGACCACCCGATTATCCAGAGACTCTCGCCTGCTCACCTGGGAGCTCACGTCTATCATCTGCCGCCACAGGTCGTACCAATCCTTTACCCAGAGACTGCCCCGGTCACTTGCCGTGACCTCCTGCCCGTTCATCCAGAGACTGCCCCGGTCACTTGCTGTGACCTCCTGCCCGTTCATCCAGAGACTGCCCTGGTCACTTGCCGTGACCTCCTGCCCGTTCATCCAGAGACTGCCCCGGTCACTTGCCGTGACCTCCTGCCCGTTCACCCAGAGACTGCCCCGGTCACTTGCCGTGACCTCCTGTCCGTTCATTCAGAGACTGTCCCAGTCACCTGCTGTGACTGCCTGCCTGTCTACCCTGGTCGCCACCCGCTCCCTTACAAGGACCGCCCCCTTGTATAGTAGCTCAGAGGTTCCGCCTCCC
This sequence comes from Phyllobates terribilis, assembly GCF_046119375.1. NCBI lineage: Eukaryota > Metazoa > Chordata > Amphibia > Anura > Dendrobatidae > Phyllobates > Phyllobates terribilis. The sequence goes on from NW_027362764.1 coordinate 536,355,120, forward strand.
AGACCCGTTACAGTTTGCTCGGGCCATGGAACCCGGTGGCACCCAAGCTCCCTCGCTCTCGGACCTCTGTCATGAACTGTCCCGTCAGAGGTCCCAACAGGAGTCCATCCTGGGTCACCTGCGGAATGTCAATTCTCGCCTGGACACTCTGACTGCTCCACCAGCAACCACCGCCAGTGCCATGACTCGCAACCCGGCAGCTCCGCTGCCCACCAATACCATGGTATCCTACCCCGGACCCCGGCTTTCTGCACCTCCTCGCTTCGGAGGCGACACCGCCCAGGCTCGGGGCTTCATAAATCAGTGCACCCTGCACTTTGAACTCCTGTCCCACCAGTTTAACTCCGACCGGGCCAAAATTGCATTCATCATGTCCCATCTCACCGGGGAGGCCCTGGCCTGGCTAAATCCTCTATGGGAGAGAGGATACCCCCTGGTGTCCGACTTGCCTGCCTTTCTCATGGCTTTCCGGAAACTCTTCGACGAACCCGGACGGAAGACCTCATCCGCATCATCTCTGCTACGCCTCCGTCAGGGAAGTCTCACCGTGGGCCAATATGCCATACGGTTCCGTACCCTTGCCTCGGAGCTGGCCTGGGATAATGACGCTCTGGTATCCGTCTTCTGGGAGGGTCTGTCCGGCCGTATTAAAGATGAACTTGCCGGTCGGGACATTCCTACCACTCTCGATGACCTAATAACTCTTGCCACCCGGATTGACCTACGGTTCCAGGAGCGTGCCAAAGAGGTCACCCGTGAGAGGAGGTTTCCACGTCTAGCTCCTACTTTTCAGAAATCCGTCTCTCCCCAGGTACACTCTCCTGAGCCTATGCAGGTTGACCAGACCAAGATGGTCAAAACCCGTCAGGACTTACGCCGTGCCGAAGGGAGCTGCTTCTACTGTGGCAGTAAGGAGCACCGGATCCCTACCTGCCCGGAGAGGTCGGGAAACGCCTGTGTCTAGGTTCGCTCAGAGAGGTCAACCTAGACAAGAATAAATCCTCTCCATCTCTGCTACTGTCAGTCTCTATTATCTGCGGGGAGAATCGTTATTTCGAACTAGCCCAACTTGACTCTGGAGCGGCCGGGAATCTTATCTCACAGTCCCTGGTAGAAAAATACCGCATTCCCACCAAACCTCTGGCTGTACCATTATCTGTCGCTGCTGTGGATGGGGGCCTCTTACCACGTCCCATCCAACTCATCACCGAATCCATAACTCTGCAGGTGGGAATGCTGCATGCTGCATTCTGAGAGCATCTCTTTTCATGTTCTGCCTGGACTCACTCACGCCCTCTTACTAGGTCTACCTTGGCTCCAGAGACATGCACCCGTGCTTGACTGGCAGACCGGAGAAGTCCTTCGCTGGGGACAGGACTGTCATAAGACTTGTTTGGTTCCTGTTCATCCCGTCCGTCCTTCTCCTACCCCAACTAATCTACCTGGACTTCCGATTCCCTATTGGTCATTTGCTGATGTCTTTAATAAAAAGGAGGCAGAGACATTACCCCCTCATAGACCATACGACTGTCCTATCGACCTGTTACCCGGTACTACTCCTCCCCGTGGGCGTATTTACCCATTGTCCGCTGCTGAGACCCGGTCGATGTCCGAATATATTGAGGAGAATTTGGCCAGGGGATTCATCCGGAAATCTACCTCCCCGGCGGGAGCAGGCTTCTTCTTCGTAAAAAAGAAGGACGGCTCTCTCCGTCCCTGTATTGACTATAGAGGCCTTAACCAGATCACGGTGAAGAATAAGTACCCCCTTCCGCTCATTCCAGAATTATTTGATCGCCTGAGGGGGGCTAGAGTCTTCACCAAACTGGACCTCCGTGGGGTGTACAACCTGGTCCGTATCTGTCAAGGGGATGAATGGAAGACTGCATTTAACACCCGGGACGGCCACTATGAATATCTGGTAATGCCCTTTGGTCTCTGTAACGCTCCTGCCGTCTTTCAAGAGTTGGTCAATGACATCTTCCGGGACCTTATCTACTCCTGCGTTGTGGTGTACCTGGACGACATCTTGGTCTTCTCTCCGGATCTCCAGACTCACCGGAGGGACGTTCGTCAGGTCCTGCTCAGGCTCAGGCAGAACCACCTCTTCGCTAAATATGAGAAGTGCCTCTTTGAGCAGACCTCGCTTCCGTTTTTGGGCTACATTATTTCTCAGACCGGCCTACGAATGGATCCAGAGAAACTGTCTGCCATCGAGAAATGGCCCCGACCGGAGAGGTTGAAGGCCATTCAGCGGTTCCTGGGCTTCGCCAACTACTACCGCCTCTTCATACCGCACTTCTCTTCCCGGACCGCCCCAATTTCCGCGCTCACCCGTAAGGGTACTAATCCCAAAGAGTGGCCGCCCGAAGCAGAGGAGGCCTTTCTTTCCTTAAAACAGGCCTTCTCTTCCGCCCCGGTGCTGCATCGTCCGGACGGCAACAAGCAGTTCTTTCTGGAGGTTGACGCCTCCTCCTCTGGAGCCGGAGCTGTACTTACTCAAAAATCTTCTTCTGGGAGGATGGTAACTTGCGGCTTCTTCTCCAAACTCTTCTCCTCTTCTGAGCGCAATTATTCCATAGGAGACCGAGAGTTATTGGCCATCAAGCTGGCATTGGAGGAGTGGCGTTACCTACTCGAGGGGGCTCTTCATCCGGTAATAATTTACACTGACCACAAGAACTTGGCTTATCTCCAGCATGCCCAGAGACTTAATCCGCGCCAAGCCCGGTGGTCCTTGTTTTTTGCTCGCTTTGATTTTGTTCTACATTTTCACCCGGCTGACAAGAACATCAAAGCAGACGCCTTGTCCCGATCCTTTCTGGTATCTGATCTCGAGGAAGAACCTAAACATATCATCGATCCCGCCAGAGTAATGCAGGTGGCTCCCGTGAGTCTAAATCGTCTCCCTCCTGGTAAGACGTTCGTATCGGTACCTGATCGGGAGAAGATCCTACACTGGGGTCATTCGTCTAACCTAGCTGGCCACGCCGGTCAGAAAAAGACCCTCCAGCTTATTTCCCGGCACTACTGGTGGCCTAACCTGCGCAAGGATGTAATAGACTTTGTTTCTGCCTGTGTGTCCTGTGCCCGCAACAAAGTTCCGAGACACCTGCCAGCCGGTCGCCTTCTTCCTCTGCCAGTACCTGCTGCCCCCTGGCAGCATATAGCGATGGACTTCATAACTGATCTTCCCGTCTCTTCCGGTTGTACGGTCATTTGGGTGGTCGCTGACCGCTTTTCCAAGATGGCTCACTTCATTCCCCTGCCAGGCCTCCCGTCTGCACCCGAGCTGGCTAAAGACTTTATCCGCCACATCTTCCGTCTTCATGGCCTGCCCCGTCACATCGTGTCGGATCGTGGGGTACAGTTCACTTCTCGTTTCTGGAGAGCCACTTGTAAATTGCTAGACGTCACCCTGGACTTCTCCTCCGCTTACCACCCACAGTCTAATGGTCAAGTGGAGCGGATCAATCAGATCCTGACCAGTTACCTCCGGCACTTCGTTAATGCCCACCATTCTGACTGGGTGGATCTCCTGCCATGGGCCGAATTCTCGTACAACAATCACGAGAGCGAATCTTCCTCCAAATCCCCGTTTTTTGTAGTCTTCGGTCAGCATCCTCGGATCCCGTTTCCCGTCTCCACCTCGGTGGACAATCCGGCTGCGGAATCTCTTGTTAACAAATTTTCCTCCACATGGGAGAGTACCCGGTCCGCACTCCTTCTGTCATCCGAGCGTATGAAAAGACATGCTGACAAAAAACGTCTGGATCCTCCTCAATTCCGTCCAGGGGATAAGGTCTGGCTCTCGTCCAAGTATGTCCGGCTCAAGATTCCTTCCTATAAGTTAGGGCCTCGGTTCATCGGTCCTCTGGAAGTCATCAGTCAGATCAACCCGGTGGCCTATAAATTGAAACTCCCGGCCAACTTGCGGATCCCTAACTCCTTCCATGTATCTCTCCTCAAACCTGTGGTACTTAACTCTTTTTCCAAGTCTACAGGCACGCCTCCTGCTCCGGTTTCCGCTGAAAATGAATTTGAGGTAGAGAACATTCTGGCTACCAAAAGGGTAAGAGGGAAGACCTTTTTTCTAGTAGATTGGAAGGGGTTTGGTCCTGAAGAGAGAACGTGGGAGCCCCGGGAGAACATCCATGCCCCTCTCATCCTTGCTAAATTTCTGTCTGGCCTAAAAAAGGGGGGGCCTAAAGGGGGGGGTACTGTAGCGTCGGCGTCCCTGCCCTCTGCTAGGCAGGGACGCTGTTCCCCTCACCTCTCTGCTCCGAGCCCGGCGTCCTCCTCCCGCTCTGCTGGCAGCGCGCGCTCCTTCCCGGCCACTGTGCTTAGGGCGCGCGCGCGCTCCCTCCCTCTTAAAGGGGCCGCGCGCGCCGTCCTAAGGAGTCCCCGGCCAATGGCCGGAGGACTTCACCATATATAAGGCACCTCCTCCAAAATGGAGGTGCCCGAGCAATGTTGTTGCACTGTTCACTACTCTGCTTCAGCCCTCAGGTCCCGTTGCCAGTTACCTGCCTGATTCCTGCCAGAGTCCTGCCAGTTTGCTGTCTGTTTCCTGCCTGATATTCCTGCTACCTGCTTGCTAGCCTGAGGTCCGACGGTCTGCCTTCCTACTCCTGTCAGTCTGTCTATGGACCAGCTTGGCCGCTCACCTGGGAGCGCACATCTGCTACCTGCCTGCTAGCCTTCCTGGAGGCTCTGCCGTCACGTGCTGTGACCACCTGCTATTCCAGAGACTCCTGCCTGCTCACCTGGGAGCGCACATCTGCTACCTGCCTGCTAGCCTTCCTGGAGGCTCCGCCGTCACGTGCTGTGACCACCTGCTATTCCAGAGACTCCTGCCCGCTCACCTGGGAGCGCTCCTCCACTACCTGCCTGCTTGCCTACCTGGAGGCTCCGCCGTCACGTGCTGTGACCACCTGCTATTCCAGAGACTCTTGCCCGCTCACCTGGGAGCGCTCATCTGCTACCTGTCTGTTGGACTTCCTGGAGGCTCCGCCGTCACATGCTGTGACCACCCGATTATCCAGAGACTCTCGCCTGCTCACCTGGGAGCTCACGTCTATCATCTGCCGCCACAGGTCGTACCAATCCTTTACCCAGAGACTGCCCCGGTCACTTGCCGTGACCTCCTGCCCGTTCATCCAGAGACTGCCCCGGTCACTTGCCGTGACCTCCTGCCCGTTCATCCAGAGACTGCCCCGGTCACTTGCCGTGACCTCCTGCCCGTTCATCCAGAGACTGCCCCGGTCACTTGCCGTGACCTCCTGCCCATTCACCCAGAGACTGCCCCGGTCACTTGCCGTGACCTCCTGTCCGTTCATTCAGAGACTGTCCCAGTCACCTGCTGTGACTGCCTGCCCGTCTACCCTGGTCGCCACCCGCTCCCTTACAAGGACCGCCCCCTTGTATAGAAGCTCAGAGGTTCCGCCTCCCAGACCCGTTACATAGAGACTTATGCTAATTGACATGCAGGCGTAATTGCAGCAAAATGAGGCTCTACAAGTACTGATTTTAGGGGGGTGAATAGTTATGCACACTGAAGTTTTCAGTTATTTTGTCTTATTTGTTGTTTGCTTCACAATAAAAAGAAAACCAAATGTTCACAGTTGTAGGCATGTTCTTTACATGAATTGATGCAACACCTCCCCCCCCCCCAAAAAAAACGGTGAAATTCCAGGTTATGAGGTAGCAAAACACGAAAACTGCCAGGGGGTGAATACTTTCGCAAGTCACTGTAGAACCACTAACAAGCACAGCTTGTGCTGCAAAAAACAAGTCGCCATAAAGTTCAATATATGGAAAAATAAAAAATTTGCCAGATTTTTGGCATAGATTCTCCACATCCTGAATTACCTTTCAGGTCTTTTGATCAGACACATGCCTGGAAGGAACTTCACCATGGTAATGTATAATGTGTGCATACCTCTTTGTGTCTTAAAAGTACACTTTATTATATATTAAATTAGTTGTCCAGGTTTGGGACAAAAGTCTGCAAGCACGAGACTGCAGTCTGCTGAATTGTGACAGTGTGCGGTAATGAAGCAACAGTAGAGGAAAATGAAACGCAAACTAAATTGCTTGTGATCATGTTTAAAGATGATTAAAGTCTAAAAAAATTGTACTGTGTTTTTCTGAGATAGTTGCAGTAGTCCTTATGTAATCAACATTGCCTGTGTTGTTTGCATTCGACCATTAAACACAATTACACATGCTGAAAAGCTACACAAGTGCAAATTTCAAAAGGAGGCAAAGAAAAGAAGAGCGGTATAGTACAATTCAATTTTTCCTAGAGTAAGTGTAGCATAGTTAGAGACTCTTTCCCTTGAGCTACATAACCAACATTAAGTTGATAGATAAAAAAAAACTAATGTTCTTAAAATAAGTAAAAATAAGGTTGTGCTCAAGATCCGTGGTGGACATTACTGGAAAGAAAACCTGTATGTTGCAATAAATAACTTTGTATTCGGAACTGTAGCTTGATTCGTATAGAAAACCAAAGTCTAAGAAGGGCAATAAGAACCTTTCTTCAGGATCTGTAAAGGGATTGAAGGCATTTGCCCAAGCACATGTTTTTTTTAGACAGGCATGGTTTTAGACACTTTGTTTTGCTAAAATGGACAGGCTATTTTTATGCATTTATACTCTAGACACACTCTGGATAGCTGCAATGAACTCCACACAGCACATATATTCCAGCAGTCTTCACTTTGAATTAGTTTGATATAAGTGACATCATTATGTGAAAAAGGGGTCCTACTACTTAATGCCTCAATGCAGTAAAGTCTCAAATTCACAACAAAAGACGATAAGCATTTATTTTTCCTGTGGTTCTCTGGAAATGACTATCACCCAGGCTACTCCCTGTATGACTTCAGCTAAACAGAAGAATTGCATGTGATTTCTTGATTTCCCTTTTCAAATCTTATTATAGTGAGGATGAAAGATGGATCTGACCTTTAGTCACCTGTAATACATAGCATATGTGAATAATCGCTTAATTAAAAGACTCTGGCTTAAATGTAGACACGGGGATTACAAGTCGGTCTACTGGAACAAAAAATAGGAAAATGAAAAACAGGAACTAGGCTGTATTCATAATTCAATATCAATGTGTTCTCACTTTACAAGTGGAAGCAATTCCTATAAAAAGTAGAACAGCAGTGGGAGAATGAAATACCCATGAAGGACTGGCTTTTATAGTAGCATGCACAGTATTCTGGAAATAAGGCAAACTGAGGGGGTTTTCATATTCATCTATATGCAAATATATATTCACACAAATAAACATTAACGCATAGGCATTCACTGAACACAGGTGAAGTCAGTGTCATTATAAAAAAAAATCAAATACCAAAGCTATATTGTACCCTAAAATAATTCTGCCATACAATACATACATTATACACATGTGTGTGTAACATAGATCTACTACTACTACTACTACTAATAATAATAATAACAACACACCACTTAAATCATATTTTCACACAGAACTGAAGTAATAAACATGTAAAGTGTCAAAATAATATGGCCATACAGAAGCTAAATAATACATGTTACAAATGTAGGCATACACACATGCAATCTCACAGCATACTGTGTATACATTTACACCCATCATTTCCATACACATACTTACATGCACAAATTCATACAGTGATAATATACATGCATGCATAGATACAGAAACACACCGTGGAGCAGATTCACGACTTGAATAAACAAATCCATAGGCACATTTACCACATACATGCAAATTGACAAGTGTTAGATAAAGAAAAACCTGCCACATATGATAAGGCAGAACTGTTCCATTCTGGCCCACGGCCAAAGGGCAGAAACAGTGGCCCACGGACCGCACCGTGCCCGCCCACTCACTGTCACCGCTGTCTGAGACTGTCTCCATTTGCACTGAGCCGCTGACTGAATTGGTAGAGGAGAGGCCTCGGGCCCTTTCCTCCGCCAAACAGCGTGTGAAGCAGCTGATGCGATGACGCCATTTCATCACGTCAGCGCACCGGAGACAAAAGCAGAGGCACAGCACCTTGGAAAAGGGAGCGAGGTGAATATATATATATATTTTTTAAATGTGTGTGGGATGTTTGGCTGGGCATAGGGAGGCTATGGGGGTCTGTTGCAGGACATAGGGAGGCTATGGTGGTCTGTTGCAGGACATGGGGAGGCTATGGGGGTCTGTTGCAGGATATAGGGAGGCTATGGGGGTCTGTTGCAGGACATAGGCAGGCTATGGGGGTCTGTTGCTGGACATAGGGAGGCTATGGGGGTCTGTTGCTGGACATGGGGAGGCTATGGGGGTCTGTTGCAGGACATGGGGAGTCTTTGGGGCTCTCATGGTGGACGTGGGGAGGCTGTGTGGGGCTCTCATTCTGGACGTGGGGAGGCTGTTTGGGGCTCTCATGCTGGAAGTGGGGAGGCTGTGTGGGGCTCTCATGCTGGACGTGGGGAGACTGTGTGGGGCTCTCATACTGGACGTGGGGAGGCTGTGTGGGGCTCATACAGTATATAGAAGGGGCTGTATTTGGGTTCAAATGGTATATAGGGGCATGTCAGCATACTTAATTTTGCTCAATATTAAGTCATACAATACAATTAATATAATAATTATAATTAATACTGTATATTGATATTAATATGGAGCAGAATTAATTTCAGCCTATTGGTTCGGCCCTCAACAACTGTCACATTCTCTCATGTGGCCCCTCAGGAAAATTAATTGCCCACCCCTGTGATAAAGTGTAATAATTCTCATGAGAACACACTGAAACAAAGACTTTGAGGTGTGTGATTAAGCTGGATGGATACAGGGAGTTTCTTTACTTATTATGCAGCTATATATTCAGGTATTTGCTAATATGTAAGAAACACCTACATTTATGCAAGGCATAATATGCAAAATCCCATCAACATTTTAGTGGTCAGTACATCAACACGTAAAGACTAGTGTTGAGTGAACATGCTCGACACTGCTCGGTACTCGCCCGAGCATCACGCTACTCGGGATGTTCGGCGAACACCGAGCATTTCCGGGTTACTCGGGCGGGAGCTCGGGTCTCCGCCCTGCATGTTTGGCGCTCTTTACAGAGCCAATGAACATGCAGGGATTGCCAGCCAGTCACTGTAATGCTGCAGCCATGTTGGTTGTGGGCATTACAGTGATTGGCTGGCCGCACAGCGTCACCTCGAGTATTTAAAACCGGGCGCCGCCATCTTGTACACAGTCGCTCTGGATTAGACAGTGTAGGGACAGCTCTGCTGATTTAGGGAGAGATATAAACTGCGAAATAGTTAGTGTAGGGTCTGTAAAGGCTGCCAGAACAAACAAACAGTCCTTTTCAGGACTAATATCCATCCCAGATACCAGGCAGGCAGGCTGTATAGGAGACACAGTGGTTATACCAGCAAACGCTGCATTACAGTCCTGTGTGCTCCTGTTGCTGAAATTGCTGGACTTAGCACCAGGTGTCGGGGGCCAGGAAAAATCCTTTTTTTTTCATCTAAATCCTCCTCTTTTTTTTCCTCCTTCACACTGTACAAATACCCGTCTTATTAAACTTTTGGTGTGTCCCCCCCCCCCCCCCAAAAAAAAGCGTGTCTCTGATTTTTCAGACACAAATATAACTGTTGAAAATAGTCTGGTGTAGGCTAGAGAAACAGAAGTGTTGTTTTGCACTTCCACGGTTCAAACCTCTGTATTATCCATTTTGGGCCATTTGTACCTAAAAAAAAAACAGTTTGAGTGTGTCGCTCACTGTTCAGCCCCAAATATCTCTATTTAAAAAAGTGTGGTATACCCCAGTAAGCAATAACTGTGGTTTTGCCATCCCACGGTAAAAAATCTGTATTATTCAGGTTTTGGTATATTTTTCGTAAAGAAAAACAGTTGTGTCTGCTGACTGTTGTGACACAAAAATATATCTGTTGAAAATATTCTTCTGTAGGCCCGACATCCCAGTGTGGTTTTGCAGTTCCACGGATCAAATCGCTGTACTATCCAGTTTTGGGCCTTTGGTATCTAAAAAAAAAGCAGTTTGAGTGTGTCGCTCACTGTTCAGCCGCAAATATCTCTATTTAAAAAAGTGTGGTATACCCCAGTAAACAATAACTGTGGTTTTGCCATCCCACGGTAAAAAATCTCTATTATTCAGCTTTTGATAGCTTTTTCCGTAAAGAAAAACAGTAGTGTCTCCTGACTGTTGTGACACAAAAATATATCTGCTGAAAATAGTCTTGTGTAGGCCCGACATCCAGTGTGGTTTCGCAGTTCCACGGGTCAAATCGCTGTACTATCCAGTTTTGGGCCTTTGGTATCTAAAAAAAAAGCAGTTTGAGTGTGTCGCTCACTGTTCAGCCGCAAATAACTCTATTTAAAAAAGTGTGGTATACCCCAGTAAACAATAACTATGGTTTTGCCATCCCACGGTAAAAAATCTCTATTATTCAGCTTTTGGTAGTTTTTTCCGTAAAGAAAAATAGTAGTGTCTCCTGACTGTTGTGACACAAAAATATATCTGTTGAAAATAGTCTTGTGTAGGCCCGACATCCCAGTGTGGTTTCGCAGTTCCACGGGTCAAATCGCTGTACTATCCAGTTTTGGGCCTTTGGTATGTAAAAAAAAAAGCAGTTTGAGTGTGTCGCTCACTGTTCAGCCGCAAATATCTCTATTTAAAAAAGTGTGGTATACCCAAGTAAACTATAACTGTGGTTTTGCCATCCCACGGTAAAAAATCTCTATTATTCAGCTTTTGGTAGTTTTTTCCGTAAAGAAAAACAGTAGTGTCTCCTGACTGTTGTGACACAAAAATATATCTGTTGAAAATAGTCTTGTGTAGGCCCGACATCCCAGTGTGGTTTCGCAGTTCCACGGGTCAAATCGCTGTACTATCCAGTTTTGGGCCTTTGGTATCTAAAAAAAAAGCAGTTTGAGTGTGTCGCTCACTGTTCAGCCGCAAATAACTCTATTTAAAAAAGTGTGGTATACCCCAGTAAACAATAACTATGGTTTTGCCATCCCACGGTAAAAAATCTCTATTATTCAGCTTTTGGTAGTTTTTTCCGTAAAGAAAAATAGTAGTGTCTCCTGACTGTTGTGACACAAAAATATATCTGTTGAAAATAGTCTTGTGTAGGCCCGACATCCCAGTGTGGTTTCGCAGTTCCACGGGTCAAATCGCTGTACTATCCAGTTTTGGGCCTTTGGTATCTAAAAAAAAAGCAGTTTGAGTGTGTCGCTCACTGTTCAGCCGCAAATATCTCTATTTAAAAAAGTGTTGTATACTCCAGTAAACAATAACTGTGGTTTTGCCATCCCACGGTAAAAAATCTCTATTATTCAGCTTTTGGTAGTTTTTTCCGTAAAGAAAAACCGTAGTGTCTCCTGACTGTTGTGACACAAAAATATATCTGTTGAAAATAGTCTTGTGTAGGCCCGATATCCCAGTGTGGTTTCGCAGTTCCACGGGTCAAATCGCTGTACTATCCAGTTTTGGGCCTTAGGTATCTAAAAAAAGCAGTTTGAGTGTGTCGCTCACTGTTCAGCCGCAAATATCGCTATTTAAAAAAGTGTGGTATACCCCAGTAAACCATAACTGTGGTTTTGCCATCCCACGGTAAAAAATCTCTATTATTCAGCTTTTGGTAGCTTTTTCCGTAAAGAAAAACAGTAGTGTCTCCTGACTGTTGTGACACAAAAATATATCTGTTGAAAATAGTCTTGTGTAGGCCCGACATCCCAGTGTGGTTTCGCAGTTCCACGGGTCAAATCGCTGTACTATCCAGTTTTGGGCCTTTGGTATGTAAAAAAAAAAGCAGTTTGAGTGTGTCGCTCACTGTTCAGCCGCAAATATCTCTATTTAAAAAAGTGTGGTATACCCAAGTAAACTATAACTGTGGTTTTGCCATCCCACGGTAAAAAATCTCTATTATTCAGCTTTTGGTAGTTTTTTCCGTAAAGAAAAACAGTAGTGTCTCCTGACTGTTGTGACACAAAAATATATCTGTTGAAAATAGTCTTGTGTAGGCCCGACATCCTAGTGTGGTTTCGCAGTTCCACGAGTCAAATCGCTGTACTATCCAGTTTTGGGCCTTTGGTATCTAAAAAAAAAGCAGTTTGAGTGTGTCGCTCACTGTTCAGCCGCAAATATCTCTATTTAAAAAAGTGTGGTATACCCCAGTAAACAATAACTGTGGTTTTGCCATCCCACGGTAAAAAATCTCTATTATTCAGCTTTTGGTAGTTTTTTCCGTAAAGAAAAACAGTAGTGTCTCCTGACTGTTGTGACACAAAAATATATCTGTTGAAAATAGTCTTGTGTAGGCCCGACATCCCAGTGTGGTTTCGCAGTTCCACGGGTCAAATCGCTGTACTATCCAGTTTTGGGCCTTTGGTATCTAAAAAAAAAGCAGTTTGAGTGTGTCGCTCACTGTTCAGCCGCAAATAACTCTATTTAAAAAATTGTGGTATACCCCAGTAAACAATAACTATGGTTTTGCCATCCCACAGTAAAAAATCTCTATTATTCAGCTTTTGGTAGTTTTTTCCGTAAAGAAAAATAGTAGTGTCTCCTGACTGTTGTGACACAAAAATATATCTGTTGAAAATAGTCTTGTGTAGGCCCGACATCCCAGTGTGGTTTCGCAGTTCCACGGGTCAAATCGCTGTACTATCCAGTTTTGGGCCTTTGGTATCTAAAAAAAAAGCAGTTTGAGTGTGTCAGCTCACTTTTCAGCCGCAAATATCTCTATTTAAAAAAGTGTTGTATACTCCAGTAAACAATAACTGTGGTTTTGCCATCGCACGGTAAAAAACCTCTATTATTCAGCTTTTGGTAGTTTTTTCCGTAAAGAAAAACAGTAGTGTCTCCTGACTGTTGTGACACAAAAATATATCTGTTGAAAATAGTCTTGTGTAGGCCCGATATCCCAGTGTGGTTTCGCAGTTCCACGGGTCAAATCGCTGTACTATCCAGTTTTGGGCCTTAGGTATCTAAAAAAAGCAGTTTGAGTGTGTCGCTCACTGTTCAGCCGCAAATAACTCTATTTAAAAAAGTGTGGTATACCCCAGTAAACAGTAACTGTGGTTTTGCCATCCCACGGTAAAAAACCTCTATTATTTAGCTTTTGGTAGTTTTTTCTGTAAAGAAAAACAGTAGTGTCTCCTGACTGTTGTGACACAAAAATATATCTGTTGAAAATAGTCTTGCGTAGGCCCGACATCCCAGTGTGGTTTCGCAGTTCCATGTGTCAAATCGCTGTACTATCCAGTTTTGGGCCTTTGGTATCTAAAAAAAAGCAGTTTGAGTGTGTCGCTCACTGTTCAGCCGCAAATATCTCTATTCAAAAAAGTGTGGTATACCCCAGTAAACAATAACTGTGGTTTTGCCATCCCACGGTAAAAAATCTCTGTTATTCAGCTTTTGGTAGTTTTTTCCGTAAAGAAAAACAGTAGTGTCTCCTGACTGTTGTGACACAAAAATATATCTGCTGAAAATAGTCTTGTGTAGGCCCGACATCCAGTGTGGTTTCGCAGTTCCACGGGTCAAATCGCTGTACTATCCAGTTTTGGGCCTTTGGTATCTAAAAAAAAAGCAGTTTGAGTGTGTCACTCACTGTTCAGCCGCAAATATCTCTATTTAAAAAAGTGTGGTATACCCCAGTAAACAATAACTGTGGTTTTGCCATCCCACGGTAAAAAATCTCTATTATTCAGCTTTTGGTAGTTTTTTCCGTAAAGAAAAACAGTAGTGTCTCCTGACTGTTGTGACACAAAAATATATCTGTTGAAAATAGTCTTGTGTAGGCCCGACATCCCAGTGTGGTTTCGCAGTTCCACGGGTCAAATCGCTGTACTATCCAGTTTTGGGCCTTTGGTATCTAAAAAAAAAGCAGTTTGAGTGTGTCGCTCACTGTTCAGCCGCAAATAACTCTATTTAAAAAAGTGTGGTATACCCCAGTAAACAATAACTATGGTTTTGCCATCCCACGGTAAAAAATCTCTATTATTCAGCTTTTGGTAGTTTTTTCCGTAAAGAAAAATAGTAGTGTCTCCTGACTGTTGTGACACAAAAATATATCTGTTGAAAATAGTCTTGTGTAGGCCCGACATCCCAGTGTGGTTTCGCAGTTCCACGGGTCAAATCGCTGTACTATCCAGTTTTGGGCCTTTGGTATCTAAAAAAAAAGCAGTTTGAGTGTGTCGCTCACTGTTCAGCCGCCAATATCTCTATTTAAAAAAGTGTTGTATACTCCAGTAAACAATAACTGTGGTTTTGCCATCCCACGGTAAAAAATCTCTATTATTCAGCTTTTGGTAGTTTTTTCCGTAAAGAAAAACCGTAGTGTCTCCTGACTGTTGTGACACAAAAATATATCTGTTGAAAATAGTCTTGTGTAGGCCCGATATCCCAGTGTGGTTTCGCAGTTCCACGGGTCAAATCGCTGTACTATCCAGTTTTGGGCCTTAGGTATCTAAAAAAAGCAGTTTGAGTGTGTCGCTCACTGTTCAGCCGCAAATATCGCTATTTAAAAAAGTGTGGTATACCCCAGTAAACCATAACTGTGGTTTTGCCATCCCACGGTAAAAAATCTCTATTATTCAGCTTTTGGTAGCTTTTTCCGTAAAGAAAAACAGTAGTGTCTCCTGACTGTTGTGACACAAAAATATATCTGTTGAAAATAGTCTTGTGTAGGCCCGACATCCCAGTGTGGTTTCGCAGTTCCACGGGTCAAATCGCTGTACTATCCAGTTTTGGGCCTTTGGTATGTAAAAAAAAAAGCAGTTTGAGTGTGTCGCTCACTGTTCAGCCGCAAATATCTCTATTTAAAAAAGTGTGGTATACCCAAGTAAACTATAACTGTGGTTTTGCCATCCCACGGTAAAAAATCTCTATTATTCAGCTTTTGGTAGTTTTTTCCGTAAAGAAAAACAGTAGTGTCTCCTGACTGTTGTGACACAAAAATATATCTGTTGAAAATAGTCTTGTGTAGGCCCGACATCCCAGTGTGGTTTCGCAGTTCCACGGGTCAAATCGCTGTACTATCCAGTTTTGGGCCTTTGGTATCTGAAAAAAAAGCAGTTTGAGTGTGTCGCTCACTGTTCAGCCGCAAATAACTCTATTTAAAAAAGTGTGGTATACCCCAGTAAACAATAACTATGGTTTTGCCATCCCACGGTAAAAAATCTCTATTATTCAGCTTTTGGTAGTTTTTTCCGTAAAGAAAAATAGTAGTGTCTCCTGACTGTTGTGACACAAAAATATATCTGTTGAAAATAGTCTTGTGTAGGCCCGACATCCCAGTGTGGTTTCGCAGTTCCACGGGTCAAATCGCTGTACTATCCAGTTTTGGGCCTTTGGTATCTAAAAAAAAAGCAGTTTGAGTGTGTCGCTCACTGTTCAGCCGCCAATATCTCTATTTAAAAAAGTGTTGTATACTCCAGTAAACAATAACTGTGGTTTTGCCATCCCACGGTAAAAAATCTCTATTATTCAGCTTTTGGTAGTTTTTTCCGTAAAGAAAAACCGTAGTGTCTCCTGACTGTTGTGACACAAAAATATATCTGTTGAAAATAGTCTTGTGTAGGCCCGATATCCCAGTGTGGTTTCGCAGTTCCACGGGTCAAATCGCTGTACTATCCAGTTTTGGGCCTTAGGTATCTAAAAAAAGCAGTTTGAGTGTGTCGCTCACTGTTCAGCCGCAAATATCGCTATTTAAAAAAGTGTGGTATACCCCAGTAAACCATAACCGTGGTTTTGCCATCCCACGGTAAAAAATCTCTATTATTCAGCTTTTGGTAGCTTTTTCCGTAAAGAAAAACAGTAGTGTCTCCTGACTGTTGTGACACAAAAATATATCTGTTGAAAATAGTCTTGTGTAGGCCCGACATCCCAGTGTGGTTTCGCAGTTCCACGGGTCAAATCGCTGTACTATCCAGTTTTGGGCCTTTGGTATGTAAAAAAAAAAGCAGTTTGAGTGTGTCGCTCACTGTTCAGCCGCAAATATCTCTATTTAAAAAAGTGTGGTATACCCAAGTAAACTATAACTGTGGTTTTGCCATCCCACGGTAAAAAATCTCTATTATTCAGCTTTTGGTAGTTTTTTCCGTAAAGAAAAACAGTAGTGTCTCCTGACTGTTGTGACACAAAAATATATCTGTTGAAAATAGTCTTGTGTAGGCCCGACATCCCAGTGTGGTTTCGCAGTTCCACGGGTCAAATCGCTGTACTATCCAGTTTTGGGCCTTTGGTATCTAAAAAAAAAGCAGTTTGAGTGTGTCGCTCACTGTTCAGCCACAAATAACTCTATTTAAAAAAGTGTGGTATACCCCAGTAAACAATAACTATGGTTTTGCCATCCCACGGTAAAAAATCTCTATTATTCAGCTTTTGGTAGTTTTTTCCGTAAAGAAAAATAGTAGTGTCTCCTGACTGTTGTGACACAAAAATATATCTGTTGAAAATAGTCTTGTGTAGGCCCGACATCCCAGTGTGGTTTCGCAGTTCCACGGGTCAAATCGCTGTACTATCCAGTTTTGGGCCTTTGGTATCTAAAAAAAAAGCAGTTTGAGTGTGTCGCTCACTGTTCAGCCGCCAATATCTCTATTTAAAAAAGTGTTGTATACTCCAGTAAACAATAACTGTGGTTTTGCCATCCCACGGTAAAAAATCTCTATTATTCAGCTTTTGGTAGTTTTTTCCGTAAAGAAAAACCGTAGTGTCTCCTGACTGTTGTGACACAAAAATATATCTGTTGAAAATAGTCTTGTGTAGGCCCGATATCCCAGTGTGGTTTCGCAGTTCCACGGGTCAAATCGCTGTACTATCCAGTTGTGGGCCTTAGGTATCTAAAAAAAGCAGTTTGAGTGTGTCGCTCACTGTTCAGCCGCAAATATCGCTATTTAAAAAAGTGTGGTATACCCCAGTAAACCATAACTGTGGTTTTGCCATCCCACGGTAAAAAATCTCTATTATTCAGCTTTTGGTAGCTTTTTCCGTAAAGAAAAACAGTAGTGTCTCCTGACTGTTGTGACACAAAAATATATCTGTTGAAAATAGTCTTGTGTAGGCCCGACATCCCAGTGTGGTTTCGCAGTTCCACGGGTCAAATCGCTGTACTATCCAGTTTTGGGCCTTTGGTATGTAAAAAAAAAAGCAGTTTGAGTGTGTCGCTCACTGTTCAGCCGCAAATATCTCTATTTAAAAAAGTGTGGTATACCCAAGTAAACTATAACTGTGGTTTTGCCATCCCACGGTAAAAAATCTCTATTATTCAGCTTTTGGTAGTTTTTTCCGTAAAGAAAAACAGTAGTGTCTCCTGACTGTTGTGACACAAAAATATATCTGTTGAAAATAGTCTTGTGTAGGCCCGACATCCCAGTGTGGTTTCGCAGTTCCACGGGTCAAATCGCTGTACTATCCAGTTTTGGGCTTTTGGTATCTAAAAAAAAAGCAGTTTGAGTGTGTCGCTCACTGTTCAGCCGCAAATAACTCTATTTAAAAAAGTGTGGTATACCCCAGTAAACAATAACTATGGTTTTGCCATCCCACGGTAAAAAATCTGTATTATTCAGCTTTTGGTAGTTTTTTCTGTAAAGAAAAATAGTAGTGTCTCCTGACTGTTGTGACACAAAAATATATCTGTTGAAAATAGTCTTGTGTAGGCCCGACATCCCAGTGTGGTTTCGCAGTTCCACGGGTCAAATCGCTGTACTATCCAGTTTTGGGCCTTTGGTATCTAAAAAAAAAGCAGTTTGAGTGTGTCGCTCACTGTTCAGCCGCAAATATCTCTATTTAAAAAAGTGTTGTATACTCCAGTAAACAATAACTGTGGTTTTGCCATCCCACGGTAAAAAATCTCTATTATTCAGCTTTTGGTAGTTTTTTCCGTAAAGAAAAACCGTAGTGTCTCCTGACTGTTGTGACACAAAAATATATCTGTTGAAAATAGTCTTGTGTAGGCCCGATATCCCAGTGTGGTTTCGCAGTTCCACGGGTCAAATCGCTGTACTATCCAGTTTTGGGCCTTAGGTATCTGAAAAAAGCAGTTTGAGTGTGTCGCTCACTGTTCAGCCGCAAATATCGCTATTTAAAAAAGTGTGGTATACCCCAGTAAACCATAACTGTGGTTTTGCCATCCCACGGTAAAAAATCTCTATTATTCAGCTTTTGGTAGCTTTTTCCGTAAAGAAAAACAGTAGTGTCTCCTGACTGTTGTGACACAAAAATATATCTGTTGAAAATAGTCTTGTGTAGGCCCGACATCCCAGTGTGGTTTCGCAGTTCCACGGGTCAAATCGCTGTACTATCCAGTTTTGGGCCTTTGGTATGTAAAAAAAAAAAGCAGTTTGAGTGTGTCGCTCACTGTTCAGCCGCAAATATCTCTATTTAAAAAAGTGTGGTATACCCAAGTAAACTATAACTGTGGTTTTGCCATCCCACGGTAAAAAATCTCTATTATTCAGCTTTTGGTAGTTTTTTCCGTAAAGAAAAACAGTAGTGTCTCCTGACTGTTGTGACACAAAAATATATCTGTTGAAAATAGTCTTGTGTAGGCCCGACATCCCAGTGTGGTTTCGCAGTTCCACGGGTCAAATCGCTGTACTATCCAGTTTTGGGCCTTTGGTATCTAAAAAAAAAGCAGTTTGAGTGTGTCGCTCACTGTTCAGCCGCAAATATCTCTATTTAAAAAAGTGTGGTATACCCCAGTAAACAATAACTGTGGTTTTGCCATCCCACGGTAAAAAATCTCTATTATTCAGCTTTTGGTAGTTTTTTCCGTAAAGAAAAACAGTAGTGTCTCCTGACTGTTGTGACACAAAAATATATCTGTTGAAAATAGTCTTGTGTAGGCCCGACATCCCAGTGTGGTTTCGCAGTTCCACGGGTCAAATCGCTGTACTATCCAGTTTTGGGCCTTTGGTATCTAAAAAAAAAGCAGTTTGAGTGTGTCGCTCACTGTTCAGCCGCAAATAACTCTATTTAAAAAATTGTGGTATACCCCAGTAAACAATAACTATGGTTTTGCCATCCCACGGTAAAAAATCTCTATTATTCAGCTTTTGGTATTTTTTCCGTAAAGAAAAATAGTAGTGTCTCCTGACTGTTGTGACACAAAAATATATCTGTTGAAAATAGTCTTGTGTAGGCCCGACATCCCAGTGTGGTTTCGCAGTTCCACGGGTCAAATCGCTGTACTATCCAGTTTTGGGCCTTTGGTATCTAAAAAAAAAGCAGTTTGAGTGTGTCAGCTCACTTTTCAGCCGCAAATATCTCTATTTAAAAAAGTGTTGTATACTCCAGTAAACAATAACTGTGGTTTTGCCATCCCACGGTAAAAAACCTCTATTATTCAGCTTTTGGTAGTTTTTTCCGTAAAGAAAAACCGTAGTGTCTCCTGACTGTTGTGACACAAAAATATATCTGTTGAAAATAGTCTTGTGTAGGCCCGATATCCCAGTGTGGTTTCGCAGTTCCACGGGTCAAATCGCTGTACTATCCAGTTTTGGGCCTTAGGTATCTAAAAAAAGCAGTTTGAGTGTGTCGCTCACTTTTCAGCCGCAAATAACTCTATTTAAAAAAGTGTGGTATACCCCAGTAAACAATAACTGTGGTTTTGCCATCCCACGGTAAAAAACCTCTATTATTTAGCTTTTGGTAGTTTTTTCTGTAAAGAAAAACAGTAGTGTCTCCTGACTGTTGTGACACAAAAATATATCTGTTGAAAATAGTCTTGCGTAGGCCCGACATCCCAGTGTGGTTTCACAGTTCCATGTGTCAAATCGCTGTACTATGCAGTTTTGGGCCATTGGTATCTAAAAAAAAGCAGTTTGAGTGTGTCGCTCACTGTTCAGCCGCAAATATCTCTATTCAAAAAAGTGTGGTATACCCCAGTAAACAATAACTGTGGTTTTGCCATCCCACGGTAAAAAATCTCTGTTATTCAGCTTTTGGTAGTTTTTTCCGTAAAGAAAAACAGTAGTGTCTCCTGACTGTTGTGACACAAAAATATATCTGTTGAAAATAGTCTTGTGTAGGCCCGACATCCCATTGTGGTTTCACAGTTCCACGGGTCAAATAGCTGTACTATCCAGTTTTGGGCCTTTGTTATGTAAAAAAAAAGCAGTTTGAGTGTGTCGCTCACTGTTCAGCCGCAAATATCTCTATTTAAAAAAGTGTGGTATACCCCAGTAAACAATAACTGTGGTTTTGCCATCCCACGGTATAAAATCTCTATTATTCAGCTTTTGGTAGTTTTTTCCGTAAAGAAAAACCGTAGTGTCTCCTGACTGTTGTGACACAAAAATATATCTGTTGAAAATAGTCTTGTGTAGGCCCAACATCCCAGTGTGGTTTCACAGTTCCACGGGTCAAATCGCTGTACTATCCAGTTTTGGGTCTTAGGTATCTAAAAAAAGCAGTTTGAGTGTGTCGCTCACTGTTCAGCCGCAAATATCGCTATTTAAAAAAGTGTGGTATACCCCAGTAAACAATAACTGTGGTTTTGCCATCCCAAGGTAAAAAATCTCTGTTATTCAGCTTTTGGTAGTTTTTTCCGTAAAGAAAAACAGTAGTGTCTCCTGACTGTTGTGACACAAAAATATATCTGTTGAAAATAATCTTGCGTAGGCCCGACATCCCAGTGTGGTTTCGCAGTTCCGCGGGTCAAATCGCTGTACTATCCAGTTTTGGGCCTTTGGTATCTAAAAAAAAAGCAGTTTGAGTGTGTCGCTCACTGTTCAGCCGCAAATATCTCTATTTAAAAAAGTGTGGTATACCCCAGTAAACAATAACTGTGGTTTTGCCATCCCACGGTAAAAAATCTCTATTATTCAGCTTTTGGTAGTTTTTTCCGTAAAGAAAAACAGTAGTGTCTCCTGACTGTTGTGACACAAAAATATATCTGTTGAAAATAGTCTTGTGTAGGCCCGACATCCCAGTGTGGTTTCGCAGTTCCACGGGTCAAATCGCTGTACTATCCAGTTTTGGGCCTTTGGTATCTAAAAAAAAGCAGTTTGAGTGTGTCGCTCACTGTTCAGCCGCAAATATCTCTATTTAAAAAAGTGTGGTATACCCCAGTAAACAATAACTGTGGTTTTGCCATCCCACGGTAAAAAATCTCTATTATTCAGCTTTTGGTAGTTTTTTCCGTAAAGAAAAACAGTAGTGTCTCCTGACTGTTGTGACACAAAAATATATCTGTTGAAAATAGTCTTGTGTAGGCCCGACATCCCAGTGTGGTTTCGCAATTCCACGGGTCAAATCACTGTACTATCCAGCTTTGGGCCATTGGTATCTAAAAAAAAAGCAGTTTGAGTGTGTCGCTCACTGTTCAGCCGCAAATATCTCTATTTAAAAAAGTGTGGTATACCCCAGTAAACAATAACTGTGGTTTAGCCATCCCACGGTAAAAAAACTCTGTTATTCAGCTTTTGGTAGTTTTTTCCGTAAAGAAAAACAGTAGTGTCTCCTGACTGCTGTGACACAAAAATATATCTGTTGAAAATAGTCTTGTGTCGGCCCGACATCCCAGTGTGGTTTCGCAGTTCCACAGGTCAAATCGCTGTACTATCCAGTTTTGGGCCTTTGGTATAAAAAAAAAAAGCAGTTTGAGTGTGTCGCTCACTGTTCAGCCGCAAATATCTCTATTTAAAAAAGTGTGGCATACCCCAGTAAACAATAACTGTGGTTTTGCCAACCCAAGGTAAAAAATCTCTATTATTCAGCTTTTGGTAGTTTTTTCCGCAAAGAAAAACAGTAGTGTCTCCTGACTGTTGTGACACAAAAATATATCTGTTGAAAATAGTCTTGTGTAGGCCCGATATCCCAGTGTGGTTTCGCAGTTCCACTGGTCAAATCGCTGTACTATCCAGTTTTGGGCCTTAGGTATCTAAAAAAAGCAGTTTGAGTGTGTCGCTCACTTTTCAGCCGCAAATAACTCTATTTAAAAAAGTGTGGTATACCCCAGTAAACAATAACTGTGGTTTTGCCATCCCACGGTAAAAAACCTCTATTATTTAGCTTTTGGTAGTTTTTTCTGTAAAGAAAAACAGTAGTGTCTCCTGACTGTTGTGACACAAAAATATATCTGTTGAAAATAGTCTTGCGTAGGCCCGACATCCCAGTGTGGTTTCACAGTTCCATGTGTCAAATCGCTGTACTATCCAGTTTTGGGCCATTGGTATCTAAAAAAAAGCAGTTTGAGTGTGTCGCTCACTGTTCAGCCGCAAATATCTCTATTCAAAAAAGTGTGGTATACCCCAGTAAACAATAACTGTGGTTTTGCCATCCCACGGTAAAAAATCTCTGTTATTCAGCTTTTGGTAGTTTTTTCCGTAAAGAAAAACAGTAGTGTCTCCTGACTGTTGTGACACAAAAATATATCTGTTGAAAATAGTCTTGTGTAGGCCCGACATCCCATTGTGGTTTCACAGTTCCACGGGTCAAATCGCTGTACTATCCAGTTTTGGGCCTTTGTTATGTAAAAAAAAAGCAGTTTGAGTGTGTCGCTCACTGTTCAGCCGCAAATATCTCTATTTAAAAAAGTGTGGTATACCCCAGTAAACAATAACTGTGGTTTTGCCATCCCACGGTATAAAATCTCTATTATTCAGCTTTTGGTAGTTTTTTCCGTAAAGAAAAACCGTAGTGTCTCCTGACTGTTGTGACACAAAAATATATCTGTTGAAAATAGTCTTGTGTAGGCCCAACATCCCAGTGTGGTTTCACAGTTCCACGGGTCAAATCGCTGTACTATCCAGTTTTGGGTCTTAGGTATCTAAAAAAAGCAGTTTGAGTGTGTCGCTCACTGTTCAGCCGCAAATATCGCTATTTAAAAAAGTGTGGTATACCCCAGTAAACAATAACTGTGGTTTTGCCATCCCAAGGTAAAAAATCTCTGTTATTCAGCTTTTGGTAGTTTTTTCCGTAAAGAAAAACAGTAGTGTCTCCTGACTGTTGTGACACAAAAATATATCTGTTGAAAATAATCTTGCGTAGGCCCGA
This sequence comes from Phyllobates terribilis, assembly GCF_046119375.1. Classification (NCBI taxonomy): domain Eukaryota; kingdom Metazoa; phylum Chordata; class Amphibia; order Anura; family Dendrobatidae; genus Phyllobates; species Phyllobates terribilis. The sequence goes on from NW_027362764.1 coordinate 536,378,153, forward strand.
CATCCCAGTGTGGTTTCGCAGTTCCGCGGGTCAAATCGCTGTACTATCCAGTTTTGGGCCTTTGGTATCTAAAAAAAAAGCAGTTTGAGTGTGTCGCTCACTGTTCAGCCGCAAATATCTCTATTTAAAAAAGTGTGGTATACCCCAGTAAACAATAACTGTGGTTTTGCCATCCCACGGTAAAAAATCTCTATTATTCAGCTTTTGGTAGTTTTTTCCGTAAAGAAAAACAGTAGTGTCTCCTGACTGTTGTGACACAAAAATATATCTGTTGAAAATAGTCTTGTGTAGGCCCGACATCCCAGTGTGGTTTCGCAGTTCCACGGGTCAAATCGCTGTACTATCCAGTTTTGGGCCTTTGGTATCTAAAAAAAAGCAGTTTGAGTGTGTCGCTCACTGTTCAGCCGCAAATATCTCTATTTAAAAAAGTGTGGTATACCCCAGTAAACAATAACTGTGGTTTTGCCATCCCACGGTAAAAAATCTCTATTATTCAGCTTTTGGTAGTTTTTTCCGTAAAGAAAAACAGTAGTGTCTCCTGACTGTTGTGACACAAAAATATATCTGTTGAAAATAGTCTTGTGTAGGCCCGACATCCCAGTGTGGTTTCGCAATTCCACGGGTCAAATCACTGTACTATCCAGCTTTGGGCCATTGGTATCTAAAAAAAAAGCAGTTTGAGTGTGTCGCTCACTGTTCAGCCGCAAATATCTCTATTTAAAAAAGTGTGGTATACCCCAGTAAACAATAACTGTGGTTTAGCCATCCCACGGTAAAAAAACTCTGTTATTCAGCTTTTGGTAGTTTTTTCCGTAAAGAAAAACAGTAGTGTCTCCTGACTGCTGTGACACAAAAATATATCTGTTGAAAATAGTCTTGTGTCGGCCCGACATCCCAGTGTGGTTTCGCAGTTCCACAGGTCAAATCGCTGTACTATCCAGTTTTGGGCCTTTGGTATAAAAAAAAAAAGCAGTTTGAGTGTGTCGCTCACTGTTCAGCCGCAAATATCTCTATTTAAAAAAGTGTGGCATACCCCAGTAAACAATAACTGTGGTTTTGCCAACCCAAGGTAAAAAATCTCTATTATTCAGCTTTTGGTAGTTTTTTCCGCAAAGAAAAACAGTAGTGTCTCCTGACTGTTGTGACACAAAAATATATCTGTTGAAAATAGTCTTGTGTAGGCCCGATATCCCAGTGTGGTTTCGCAGTTCCACGGGTCAAATCGCTGTACTATCCAGTTTTGGGCCTTAGGTATCTAAAAAAAGCAGTTTGAGTGTGTCGCTCACTTTTCAGCCGCAAATAACTCTATTTAAAAAAGTGTGGTATACCCCAGTAAACAATAACTGTGGTTTTGCCATCCCACGGTAAAAAACCTCTATTATTTAGCTTTTGGTAGTTTTTTCTGTAAAGAAAAACAGTAGTGTCTCCTGACTGTTGTGACACAAAAATATATCTGTTGAAAATAGTCTTGCGTAGGCCCGACATCCCAGTGTGGTTTCACAGTTCCATGTGTCAAATCGCTGTACTATCCAGTTTTGGGCCATTGGTATCTAAAAAAAAGCAGTTTGAGTGTGTCGCTCACTGTTCAGCCGCAAATATCTCTATTCAAAAAAGTGTGGTATACCCCAGTAAACAATAACTGTGGTTTTGCCATCCCACGGTAAAAAATCTCTGTTATTCAGCTTTTGGTAGTTTTTTCCGTAAAGAAAAACAGTAGTGTCTCCTGACTGTTGTGACACAAAAATATATCTGTTGAAAATAGTCTTGTGTAGGCCCGACATCCCATTGTGGTTTCACAGTTCCACGGGTCAAATCGCTGTACTATCCAGTTTTGGGCCTTTGTTATGTAAAAAAAAAGCAGTTTGAGTGTGTCGCTCACTGTTCAGCCGCAAATATCTCTATTTAAAAAAGTGTGGTATACCCCAGTAAACAATAACTGTGGTTTTGCCATCCCACGGTATAAAATCTCTATTATTCAGCTTTTGGTAGTTTTTTCCGTAAAGAAAAACCGTAGTGTCTCCTGACTGTTGTGACACAAAAATATATCTGTTGAAAATAGTCTTGTGTAGGCCCAACATCCCAGTGTGGTTTCACAGTTCCACGGGTCAAATCGCTGTACTATCCAGTTTTGGGTCTTAGGTATCTAAAAAAAGCAGTTTGAGTGTGTCGCTCACTGTTCAGCCGCAAATATCGCTATTTAAAAAAGTGTGGTATACCCCAGTAAACAATAACTGTGGTTTTGCCATCCCAAGGTAAAAAATCTCTGTTATTCAGCTTTTGGTAGTTTTTTCCGTAAAGAAAAACAGTAGTGTCTCCTGACTGTTGTGACACAAAAATATATCTGTTGAAAATAATCTTGCGTAGGCCCGACATCCCAGTGTGGTTTCGCAGTTCCGCGGGTCAAATCGCTGTACTATCCAGTTTTGGGCCTTTGGTATCTAAAAAAAAAGCAGTTTGAGTGTGTCGCTCACTGTTCAGCCGCAAATATCTCTATTTAAAAAAGTGTGGTATACCCCAGTAAACAATAACTGTGGTTTTGCCATCCCACGGTAAAAAATCTCTATTATTCAGCTTTTGGTAGTTTTTTCCGTAAAGAAAAACAGTAGTGTCTCCTGACTGTTGTGACACAAAAATATATCTGTTGAAAATAGTCTTGTGTAGGCCCGACATCCCAGTGTGGTTTCGCAGTTCCACGGGTCAAATCGCTGTACTATCCAGTTTTGGGCCTTTGGTATCTAAAAAAAAGCAGTTTGAGTGTGTCGCTCACTGTTCAGCCGCAAATATCTCTATTTAAAAAAGTGTGGTATACCCCAGTAAACAATAACTGTGGTTTTGCCATCCCACGGTAAAAAATCTCTATTATTCAGCTTTTGGTAGTTTTTTCCGTAAAGAAAAACAGTAGTGTCTCCTGACTGTTGTGACACAAAAATATATCTGTTGAAAATAGTCTTGTGTAGGCCCGACATCCCAGTGTGGTTTCGCAATTCCACGGGTCAAATCACTGTACTATCCAGCTTTGGGCCATTGGTATCTAAAAAAAAAGCAGTTTGAGTGTGTCGCTCACTGTTCAGCCGCAAATATCTCTATTTAAAAAAGTGTGGTATACCCCAGTAAACAATAACTGTGGTTTAGCCATCCCACGGTAAAAAAACTCTGTTATTCAGCTTTTGGTAGTTTTTTCCGTAAAGAAAAACAGTAGTGTCTCCTGACTGCTGTGACACAAAAATATATCTGTTGAAAATAGTCTTGTGTCGGCCCGACATCCCAGTGTGGTTTCGCAGTTCCACAGGTCAAATCGCTGTACTATCCAGTTTTGGGCCTTTGGTATAAAAAAAAAAAGCAGTTTGAGTGTGTCGCTCACTGTTCAGCCGCAAATATCTCTATTTAAAAAAGTGTGGCATACCCCAGTAAACAATAACTGTGGTTTTGCCAACCCAAGGTAAAAAATCTCTATTATTCAGCTTTTGGTAGTTTTTTCCGCAAAGAAAAACAGTAGTGTCTCCTGACTGTTGTGACACAAAAATATATCTGTTGAAAATAGTCTTGTGTAGGCCCGACATCCCAGTGTGGTTTCGCCGTTCCACGGGTCAAATCGCTGTACTATCCAGTTTTGGGCCTTTGGTATCTAAAAAAAAAGCAGTTTGAGTGTGTCGCTCACTGTTCAGCTGCAAATATCTCTATTTAAAAAGTGTGGTATACCCCAGTAAACAATAACTGTGGTTTTGCCATCCCACGGTAAAAAAAACTCTATTATTCAGCTTTTGGTAGTTTTTTCTGTTAAGAAAAACAGTAGTGTCTCCTGACTGTTGTGACACAAAAATATATCTGTTGAACATAATCTTGCGTGGGCCCGACATCCCAGTGTGGTTTCGCAGTTCCGCGGGTCAAATCGCTGTACTATCCAGTTTTGGGCCTTTGGTATCTAAAAAACAAGCAGTTTGAGTGTGTGGCTCACTGTTCAGCCGCAAATATCTCTATTTAAAAAAGTGTGGTATACCCCAGTAAACAATAACTGTGGTTTTGCCATCCCACGGTAAAAAATCTCTATTATTCAGCTTTTGGTAGTTTTTTCCGTAAAGAAAAACAGTAGTGTCTCCTGACTGTTGTGACACAAAAATATATCTGTTGAAAATAGTCTTGTGTAGGCCCGACATCCCAGTGTGGTTTCGTAGTTCCACGGGTCAAATGGCTGTACTATCCAGTTTTGGGCCTTTGGTATCTAAAAAAAAGCAGTTTGAGTGTGTCGCTCACTGTTCAGCCACAAATATCTCTATTTAAAAAAGTGTGGTATACCCCAGTAAACAATAACTGTGGTTTTGCCATCCCACGGTAAAAAATCTCTATTATTCAGGTTTTGGTAGTTTTTTTCGTAAAGAAAAACAGTAGTGTCTCCTGACTGTTGTGACTCAAAAATATATCTGTTGAAAATAGTCTTGTGTAGGCCCGACATCCCAGTGTGGTTTCGCAGTTCCACGGGTCAAATCGCTGTACTATCCAGTTTTGGGCCTTTGGTATGTAAAAAAAAAGCAGTTTGAGTGTGTCGCTCACTGTTCAGCCGCAAATATCTCTATTTAAAAAAGTGTGGTATACCCCAGTAAACAATAACTGTGGTTTTGCCATCCCACGGTATAAAATCTCTATTATTCAGCTTTTGGTAGTTTTTTCCGTAAAGAAAAACAGTAGTGTCTCCTGACTGTTGTGACACAAAAATATATCTGTTGAAAATAGTCTTGTGTAGGCCCGACATCCCAGTGTGGTTTCGCAGTTCCACGGGTCAAATCGCTGTACTATCCAGTTTTTGGCCTTTGGTATGTAAAAAAAAAGCAGTTTGATTGTGTCGCTCACTGTTCAGCCGCAAATATCTCTATTTAAAAAAGTGTGGTATACCTCAGTAAACAATAACTGTGGTTTTGCCATCCCACGGTAAAAAATCTCTATTATTCAGCTTTTGGTAGTTTTTTCCGTAAAGAAAAACAGTAGTGTCTCCTGACTGTTGTGAGACAAAAATATATCTGTTGAAAATAGTCTTGTGTAGGCCCGACATCCCAGTGTGGTTTCGCCGTTCCACGGGTCAAATCGCTGTACTATCCAGTTTTGGGTCTTTGGTATCTAAAAAAAAGCAGTTTGAGTGTGTCGCTCACTGTTCAGCCGCAAATATCTCTATTTAAAAAAGTGTGGTATACCCCAGTAAACAATAACTGTGGTTTAGCCATCCCACGGTAAAAAATCTCTGTTATTCAGCTTTTGGTAGTTTTTTCCGTAAAGAAAAACAGTAGTGTCTCCTGACTGCTGTGACACAAAAATATATCTGTTGAAAATAGTCTTGTGTCGGCCCGATATCCCAGTGTGGTTTCGTAGTTCCACAGGTCAAAGGGCTGTACTATCCAGTTTTGGGCCTTTGGTATCTAAAAAAAAAGCAGTTTGAGTGTGTGGCTCACTGTTCAGCCGCAAATATCTCTATTTAAAAAAGTGTGGTATACCCCAGTAAACAATAACTGTGGTTTTGCCATCCCACGGTAAAAAATCTCTATTATTCAGCTTTTGGTAGTTTTTTCCGTAAAGAAAAACAGTAGTGTCTCCTGACTGTTGTGAGACAAAAATATATCTGTTGAAAATAGTCTTGTGTAGGCCCGACATCCCAGTGTGGTTTCGCCGTTCCACGGGTCAAATCGCTGTACTATCCAGTTTTGGGCCTTTGGTATCTAAAAAAAAAGCAGTTTGAGTGTGTCGCTCACTGTTCAGCCGCAAATATCTCTATTTAAAAAGTGTGGTATAGCCCAGTAAACAATAACTGTGGTTTTGCCATCCCACGGTAAAAAATCTCTATTATTCAGCTTTTGCTAGTTTTTTCCGTAAAGAAAATCGTAGTTTCTCCTGACTGTTGTGACACAAAAATATATCTGTTGAAAATAGTCTTGTGTAGGCCCGACATCCCCGTGTGGTTTCGCAGTTCCACGGGTCAAATCGCTGTACTATCCAGTTTTGGGCCTTTGGTATGTAAAAAAAAAGCAGTTTGAGTGTGTCGCTCACTGTTCAGCTGCAAATATCTCTATTTAAAAGAGTGTGGTATACCCCAGTAAACAATAACTGTGGTTTTGCCATCCCACGGTAAAAAATCTCTATTATTCAGCTTTTGGTAGTTTTTTCCGTAAAGAAAAACAGTAGTGTCTCCTGACTGTTGTGACACAAAAATATATCTGTTGAAAATAGTCTTGTGTAGGCGCGACATCCCAGTGTGGTTTCGCAGTTCCACGGGTCAAATCGCTGTACTATCCAGTTTTGGGCCTTTGGTATCCAAAAAAAAGCAGTTTGAGTGTGTCGCTCACTGTTCAGCCGCAAATATCTCTATTTAAAAAAGTGTGGTATACCCCAGTAAACAATAACTGTGGTTTTGCCATCCCATGGTAAAAAATCTCTATTATTCAGCTTTTGGTAGCTTTTTCCGTAAAGAAAAACAGTAGTGTCTCCTGACTGTTGTGACACAAAAATATATCTGTTGATAATAGTCTTGTGTAGGCCCGACATCCCAGTGTGATTTCGCAGTTCCACGGGTCAAATCGCTGTACTATCCAGTTTTGGGCCTTTGGTATCTAAAAAAAAAGCAGTTTGAGTGTGTCGCTCACTGTTCAGCCGCAAATATCTCTATTTAAAAAAGTGTGGTATACCCCAGTAAACAATAACTGTGGTTTTGCCATCCCACGGTAAAAAATCTCTGTTATTCAGCTTTTGGTAGTTTTTTCCGTAAAGAAAAACAGTAGTGTCTCCTGACTGCTGTGACACAAAAATATATCTGTTGAAAATAGTCTTGTGTAGGCCCGACATCCCAGAGTGGTTTCGCAGGTCCACAGGTCAAATCGCTGTACTACACAGTTTTGGGCCTTTGGTATCTAAAAAAAAAGCAGTTTGAGTGTGTCGCTCACTGTTCAGCCGCAAATATCTCTATTTAAAAAAGTGTGGTATACCCCAGTAAACAATAACTGTGGTTTTGCCATCCCAAGGTAAAAAATCTCTGTTATTCAGCTTTTGGTAGTTTTTTCCGTAAAGAAAAACTGTAGTGATTCTTGACTGTTGTGACACAAAAATATATCTGTTGAAAATAGTCTTGTGTAGGCCCGACAACCCAGTGTGGTTTCGTAGTTCCACGGGTCAAATCGCTGTACTATCCAGTTTTGGGCCTTTGGTATCTAAAAAAAAAGCAGTTTGAGTGTGTCGCTCACTGATCAGCCGCAAATATCTCTATTTAAAAAAGTGTGGTATACCCCAGTAAACAATAACTGTGGTTTTGCCATCCCACGCTAAAAAACCTCTATTATTTAGCTTTTGGTAGTTTTTTCTGTAAAGAAAAACAGCAGTGTCTCCTGACTGTTGTGACACAAAAATATATCTGTTGAAAATAGTCTTGCGTAGGCCCGACATCCCAGTGTGGTTTCGCAGTTCCACGTGTCAAATCGCTGTACTATCCAGTTTTGGGCCTTTGGTATCTAAAAAAGAAGCAGTTTGAGTGTGTCGCTCACTGTTCAGCCGCAAATATCTCTATTTGAAAAAGTGTGGTATACCCCAGTAAACAATAACTGTGGTTTTGCCATCCCACGGTAAAAAATCTCTATTATTCAGCTTTTGGTAGTTTTTTCCGTAAAGAAAAACAGTAGTGTCTCCTGACTGTTGTGACACAAAAATATATCTGTTGAAAATAGTCTTGTGTAGACCCGACATCCCAGTGTGCTTTCGCAGTTTCACGGGTCAAATCGCTGTACTATCCAGTTTTGGGCCTTTGGTATCTAAAAAAAAGCAGTTTGAGTGTGTCGCTCACTGTTCAGCCGCAAATATCTCTATTTAAAAAAGTGTGGTATACCCCAGTAAACAATAACTGTGGTTTTGCCATCCCACGGTATAAAATCTCTATTATTCAGCTTTTGGTAGTTTTTTCCGTAAAGAAAAACCGTAGTGTCTCCTGACTGTTGTGACACAAAAATATATCTGTTGAAAATAGTCTTGTATAGGCCCAACATCCCAGTGTGGTTTCACAGTTCCACGGGTCAAATCGCTGTACTATCCAGTTTTGGGCCTTAGGTATCTAAAAAAAGCAGTTTGAGTGTGTCGCTCACTGTTCAGCCGCAAATATCGCTATTTAAAAAAGTGTGGTATACCCCAGTAAACAATAACTGTGGTTTTGCCATCCCACAGTAAAAAATCTCTATTATTCAGCTTTTGGTAGCTTTTTCCGTAAAGAACAACAGTAGTGTCTCCTGACTGTTGTGACACAAAAATATATCTGTTGAAAATAGTCTTGTGTAGGTCCGACATCCCCGTGTGGTTTCGCAGTTCCACGGGTCAAATCGCTGTACTATCCAGTTTTGGGCCTTTGGTATGTAAAAAAAAAGCAGTTTGAGTGTGTCGCTCACTGTTCAGCTGCAAATATCTCTATTTAAAAGAGTGTGGTATACCCCAGTAAACAATAACTGTGGTTTTGCCATCCCACGGTAAAAAATCTCTATTATTCAGCTTTTGGTAGTTTTTTCCGTAAAGAAAAACAGTAGTGTCTCCTGACTGTTGTGACACAAAAATATATCTGTTGAAAATAGTCTTGTGTAGGCGCGACATCCCAGTGTGGTTTCGCAGTTCCACGGGTCAAATCGCTGTACTATCCAGTTTTGGGCCTTTGGTATCCAAAAAAAAGCAGTTTGAGTGTGTCGCTCACTGTTCAGCCGCAAATATCTCTATTTAAAAAAGTGTGGTATACCCCAGTAAACAATAACTGTGGTTTTGCCATCCCATGGTAAAAAATCTCTATTATTCAGCTTTTGGTAGCTTTTTCCGTAAAGAAAAACAGTAGTGTCTCCTGACTGTTGTGACACAAAAATATATCTGTTGATAATAGTCTTGTGTAGGCCCGACATCCCAGTGTGATTTCGCAGTTCCACGGGTCAAATCGCTGTACTATCCAGTTTTGGGCCTTTGGTATCTAAAAAAAAAGCAGTTTGAGTGTGTCGCTCACTGTTCAGCCGCAAATATCTCTATTTAAAAAAGTGTGGTATACCCCAGTAAACAATAACTGTGGTTTTGCCATCCCACGGTAAAAAATCTCTGTTATTCAGCTTTTGGTAGTTTTTTCCGTAAAGAAAAACAGTAGTGTCTCCTGACTGCTGTGACACAAAAATATATCTGTTGAAAATAGTCTTGTGTAGGCCCGACATCCCAGAGTGGTTTCGCAGGTCCACAGGTCAAATCGCTGTACTACACAGTTTTGGGCCTTTGGTATCTAAAAAAAAAGCAGTTTGAGTGTGTCGCTCACTGTTCAGCCGCAAATATCTCTATTTAAAAAAGTGTGGTATACCCCAGTAAACAATAACTGTGGTTTTGCCATCCCAAGGTAAAAAATCTCTGTTATTCAGCTTTTGGTAGTTTTTTCCGTAAAGAAAAACTGTAGTGATTCTTGACTGTTGTGACACAAAAATATATCTGTTGAAAATAGTCTTGTGTAGGCCCGACAACCCAGTGTGGTTTCGTAGTTCCACGGGTCAAATCGCTGTACTATCCAGTTTTGGGCCTTTGGTATCTAAAAAAAAAGCAGTTTGAGTGTGTCGCTCACTGTTCAGCCGCAAATATCTCTATTTAAAAAAGTGTGGTATACCCCAGTAAACAATAACTGTGGTTTTGCCATCCCACGCTAAAAAACCTCTATTATTTAGCTTTTGGTAGTTTTTTCTGTAAAGAAAAACAGCAGTGTCTCCTGACTGTTGTGACACAAAAATATATCTGTTGAAAATAGTCTTGCGTAGGCCCGACATCCCAGTGTGGTTTCGCAGTTCCACGTGTCAAATCGCTGTACTATCCAGTTTTGGGCCTTTGGTATCTAAAAAAGAAGCAGTTTGAGTGTGTCGCTCACTGTTCAGCCGCAAATATCTCTATTTAAAAAAGTGTGGTATACCCCAGTAAACAATAACTGTGGTTTTGCCATCCCACGGTAAAAAATCTCTATTATTCAGCTTTTGGTAGTTTTTTCCGTAAAGAAAAACAGTAGTGTCTCCTGACTGTTGTGACACAAAAATATATCTGTTGAAAATAGTCTTGTGTAGACCCGACATCCCAGTGTGCTTTCGCAGTTTCACGGGTCAAATCGCTGTACTATCCAGTTTTGGGCCTTTGGTATCTAAAAAAAAGCAGTTTGAGTGTGTCGCTCACTGTTCAGCCGCAAATATCTCTATTTAAAAAAGTGTGGTATACCACAGTAAACAATAACTGTGGTTTTGCCATCCCACGGTATAAAATCTCTATTATTCAGCTTTTGGTAGTTTTTTCCGTAAAGAAAAACCGTAGTGTCTCCTGACTGTTGTGACCCAAAAATATATCTGTTGAAAATAGTCTTGTATAGGCCCAACATCCCAGTGTGGTTTCACAGTTCCACGGGTCAAATCGCTGTACTATCCAGTTTTGGGCCTTAGGTATCTAAAAAAAGCAGTTTGAGTGTGTCGCTCACTGTTCAGCCGCAAATATCGCTATTTAAAAAAGTGTGGTATACCCCAGTAAACAATGACTGTGGTTTTGCCATCCCACAGTAAAAAAATCTCTATTATTCAGCTTTTGGTAGCTTTTTCCGTAAAGAACAACAGTAGTGTCTCCTGACTGTTGTGACACAAAAATATATCTGTTGAAAATAGTCTTGTGTAGGCCCGACATCCCAGTGTGGTTTCGCAGTTCCACGGGTCAAATCTCTGTACTATCCAGTTTTGGGCCTTTGGTATCTAAAAAAAAAGCAGTTTGAGTGTGTCGATCACTGTTCAGCCGCAAATATCTCTATTTAAAAAAGTGTGGTATACCCCAGTAAACAATAACTGTGGTTTTGCCATCCCACGGTAAAAAATCTCTGTTATTCAGCTTTTGGTAGTTTTTTCCGTAAAGAAAAACAGTAGTGTCTCCTGACTGCTGTGACACAAAAATATATCTGTTGAAAATAGTCTTGTGTAGGTCCGACATCCCAGTGTGGTTTCGCAGTTCCACAGGTCAAATCGCTGTACTATCCAGTTTTGGGCCTTTGGTATCTAAAAAAAAGCATATTGAGTGTGTCGCTCACTGTTCAGCCGCAAATATCTCTATTTAAAAAAGCGTGGTATACCTCAGTAAACAATAACTGTGGTTTTGCCATCCCAAGGTAAAAAATCTCTGTTATTCAGCTTTTGGTAGTTTTTTCCGTAAAGAAAAACAGTAGTGTCTCCTGACTGTTGTGACACAAAAATATATCTGTTGAAAATAGTCTTGTGTAGGCCCGACATCCCAGTGTGGTTTCGCAGTTCCACGGGTCAAATCGCTGTACTATCCAGTTTTGGGCCTTTGGTATGTAAAAAAAAAGCAGTTTGAGTGCGTCGCTCACTGTTCAGCCGCAAATATCTCTATTTAAAGAAGTGTGGTATACCCCAGTAAACAATAACTGTGGTTTTGCCATCCCACGGTAAAAAAACTCTGTTATTCAGCTTTTGGTAGTTTTTCTGTTTAGAAAAACAGTAGTGTCTCCTGACTGTTGTGACACAAAAATATATCTGTTGAAAATAGTCTTGCGTAGGCCCGACATCCCAGTGTGGTTTTGCAGTTCCGCGGGTCAAATCGCTGTACTATCCAGTTTTGGGCCTTTGGTATCTAAAAAAAAAGCAGTTTGAGTGTGTCGCTCACTGTTCAGCCGCAAATATCTCTATTTAAAAAAGTGTGGTATACCCCAGTAAACAATAACTGTGGTTTAGCCATCCCACAGTAAAAAATCTCTGTTATTCAGCTTTTGGTAGTTTTTTCCGTAAAGAAAAACAGTAGTGTCTCCTGACTGCTGTGACACAAAAATATATCTGTTGAAAATAGTCTTGTGTCGGCCCGACATCCCAGTGTGGTTTCGCAGTTCCACAGGTCAAATCGCTGTACTATCCAGTTTTGGGCCTTTGGTATCTAAAAAAAAAGCAGTTTGAGTGTGTCGCTCACTGTTCAGCCGCAAATATCTCTATTTAAAAAAGTGTGGTATACCCCAGTAAACAATAACTGTGGTTTTGCCAACCCAAGGTAAAAAATCTCTATTATTCAGCTTTTGGTAGTTTTTTTCGTAAAGAAAAACAGTAGTGTCTCCTGACTGTTGTGACACAAAAATATATCTGTTGAAAATAGTCTTGTGTAGGCCCGACATCCCAGTGTGGTTTCGCCGTTCCACGGGTCAAATCGCTGTACTATCCAGTTTTGGGACTTTGGTATCTAAAAAAAAAGCAGTTTGAGTGTGTCGCTCACTGTTCAGCCGCAAATATCTCTATTTAAAAAAGTGTGGTATACCCCAGTAAACAATAACTGTGGTTTTGCCATCCCACGGTATAAAATCTCTATTATTCAGCTTTTGGTAGTTTTTTCCGTAAAGAAAAACCGTAGTGTCTCCTGACTGTTGTGACACAAAAATATATCTGTTGAAAATAGTCTTGTATAGGCCCAACATCCCAGTGTGGTTTCACAGTTCCACGGGTCAAATCGCTGTACTATCCAGTTTTGGGCCTTAGGTATCTAAAAAAAGCAGTTTGAGTGTGTCGCTCACTGTTCAGCCGCAAATATCGCTATTTAAAAAAGTGTGGTATACCCCAGTAAACAATAACTGTGGTTTTGCCATCCCACAGTAAAAAATCTCTATTATTCAGCTTTTGGTAGCTTTTTCCGTAAAGAACAACAGTAGTGTCTCCTGACTGTTGTGACACAAAAATATATCTGTTGAAAATAGTCTTGTGTAGGCCCGACATCCCAGTGTGGTTTCGCAGTTCCACGGGTCAAACCTCTGTACTATCCAGTTTTGGGCCTTTGGTATCTAAAAAAAAAGCAGTTTGAGTGTGTCGATCACTGTTCAGCCGCAAATATCTCTATTTAAAAAAGTGTGGTATACCCCAGTAAACAATAACTGTGGTTTTGCCATCCCACGGTAAAAAATCTCTGTTATTCAGCTTTTGGTAGTTTTTTCCGTAAAGAAAAACAGTAGTGTCTCCTGACTGCTGTGACACAAAAATATATCTGTTGAAAATAGTCTTGTGTAGGTCCGACATCCCAGTGTGGTTTCGCAGTTCCACAGGTCAAATCGCTGTACTATCCAGTTTTGGGCCTTTGGTATCTAAAAAAAAGCATTTTGAGTGTGTCGCTCACTGTTCAGCCGCAAAATATCTCTATTTAAAAAAGTGTGGTATACCTCAGTAAACAATAACTGTGGTTTTGCCATCCCAAGGTAAAAAATCTCTGTTATTCAGCTTTTGGTAGTTTTTTCCGTAAAGAAAAACAGTAGTGTCTCCTGACTGTTGTGACACAAAAATATATCTGTTGAAAATAGTCTTGTGTAGGCCCGACATCCCAGTGTGGTTTCGCAGTTCCACGGGTCAAATCGCTGTACTATCCAGTTTTGGGCCTTTGGCATGTAAAAAAAAAGCAGTTTGAGTGCGTCGCTCACTGTTCAGCCGCAAATATCTCTATTTAAAAAAGTGTGGTATACCCCAGTAAACAATAACTGTGGTTTTGCCATCCCACGGTAAAAAAACTCTGTTATTCAGCTTTTGGTAGTTTTTCTGTTTAGAAAAACAGTAGTGTCTCCTGACTGTTGTGACACAAAAATATATCTGTTGAAAATAGTCTTGCGTAGGCCCGACATCCCAGTGTGGTTTTGCAGTTCCGCGGGTCAAATCGCTGTACTATCCAGTTTTGGGCCTTTGGTATCTAAAAAAAAAGCAGTTTGAGTGTGTCGCTCACTGTTCAGCCGCAAATATCTCTATTTAAAAAAGTGTGGTATACCCCAGTAAACAATAACTGTGGTTTAGCCATCCCACAGTAAAAAATCTCTGTTATTCAGCTTTTGGTAGTTTTTTCCGTAAAGAAAAACAGTAGTGTCTCCTGACTGCTGTGACACAAAAATATATCTGTTGAAAATAGTCTTGTGTCGGCCCGACATCCCAGTGTGGTTTCGCAGTTCCACAGGTCAAATCGCTGTACTATCCAGTTTTGGGCCTTTGGTATCTAAAAAAAAAGCAGTTTGAGTGTGTCGCTCACTGTTCAGCCGCAAATATCTCTATTTAAAAAAGTGTGGTATACCCCAGTAAACAATAACTGTGGTTTTGCCAACCCACGGTAAAAAATCTCTATTATTCAGCTTTTGGTAGTTTTTTTCGTAAAGAAAAACAGTAGTGTCTCCTGACTGTTGTGACACAAAAATATATCTGTTGAAAATAGTCTTGTGTAGGCCCGACATCCCAGTGTGGTTTCGCCGTTCCACGGGTCAAATCGCTGTACTATCCAGTTTTGGGACTTTGGTATCTAAAAAAAAAGCAGTTTGAGTGTGTCGCTCACTGTTCAGCCGCAAATATCTCTATTTAAAAAAGTGTGGTATACCCCAGTAAACAATAACTGTGGTTTTGCCATCCCACGGTATAAAATCTCTATTATTCAGCTTTTGGTAGTTTTTTCCGTAAAGAAAAACCGTAGTGTCTCCTGACTGTTGTGACACAAAAATATATCTGTTGAAAACAGTCTTGTATAGGCCCAACATCCCAGTGTGGTTTCACAGTTCCACGGGTCAAATCACTGTACTATCCAGTTTTGGGCCTTAGGTATCTAAAAAAAGCAGTTTGAGTGTGTCACTCACTGTTCAGCCACAAATATCGCTATTTAAAAAAGTGTGGTATACCCCAGTAAACAATAACTGTGGTTTTGCCATCCCACAGTAAAAAATCTCTATTATTCAGCTTTTGGTAGCTTTTTCCGTAAAGAACAACAGTAGTGTCTCCTGACTGTTGTGACACAAAAATATATCTGTTGAAAATAGTCTTGTGTAGGCCCGACATCCCAGTGTGGTTTCGCAGTTCCACGGGTCAAATCTCTGTACTATCCAGTTTTGGGCCTTTGGTATCTAAAAAAAAAGCAGTTTGAGTGTGTCGATCACTGTTCAGCCGCAAATATCTCTATTTAAAAAAGTGTGGTATACCCCAGTAAACAATAACTGTGGTTTTGCCATCCCACGGTAAAAAATCTCTGTTATTCAGCTTTTGGTAGTTTTTTCCGTAAAGAAAAACAGTAGTGTCTCCTGACTGCTGTGACACAAAAATATATCTGTTGAAAATAGTCTTGTGTAGGTCCGACATCCCAGTGTGGTTTCGCAGTTCCACAGGTCAAATCGCTGTACTATCCAGTTTTGGGCCTTTGGTATCTAAAAAAAAGCATTTTGAGTGTGTCGCTCACTGTTCAGCCGCAAATATCTCTATTTAAAAAAGTGTTGTATACCTCAGTAAACAATAACTGTGGTTTTGCCATCCCAAGGTAAAAAATCTCTGTTATTCAGCTTTTGGTAGTTTTTTCCGTAAAGAAAAACAGTAGTGTCTCCTGACTGTTGTGACACAAAAATATATCTGTTGAAAATAGTCTTGTGTAGGCCCGACATCCCAGTGTGGTTTCGCAGTTCCACGGGTCAAATCGCTGTACTATCCAGTTTTGGGCCTTTGGTATGTAAAAAAAAAGCAGTTTGAGTGCGTCGCTCACTGTTCAGCCGCAAATATCTCTATTTAAAAAAGTGTGGTATACCCCAGTAAACAATAACTGTGGTTTTGCCATCCCACGGTAAAGAAACTCTGTTATTCAGCTTTTGGTAGTTTTTCTGTTTAGAAAAACAGTAGTGTCTCCTGACTGTTGTGACACAAAAATATATCTGTTGAAAATAGTCTTGCGTAGGCCCGACATCCCAGTGTGGTTTTGCAGTTCCGCGGGTCAAATCGCTGTACTATCCAGTTTTGGGCCTTTGGTATCTAAAAAAAAAGCAGTTTGAGTGTGTCGCTCACTGTTCAGCCGCAAATATCTCTATTTAAAAAAGTGTGGTATACCCCAGTAAACAATAACTGTGGTTTAGCCATCCCACAGTAAAAAATCTCTGTTATTCAGCTTTTGGTAGTTTTTTCCGTAAAGAAAAACAGTAGTGTCTCCTGACTGCTGTGACACAAAAATATATCTGTTGAAAATAGTCTTGTGTCGGCCCGACATCCCAGTGCGGTTTCGCAGTTCCACAGGTCAAATCGCTGTACTATCCAGTTTTGGGCCTTTGGTATCTAAAAAAAAAGCAGTTTGAGTGTGTCGCTCACTGTTCAGCCGCAAATATCTCTATTTAAAAAAGTGTGGTATACCCCAGTAAACAATAACTGTGGTTTTGCCAACCCAAGGTAAAAAATCTCTATTATTCAGCTTTTGGTAGTTTTTTTCGTAAAGAAAAACAGTAGTGTCTCCTGACTGTTGTGACACAAAAATATATCTGTTGAAAATAGTCTTGTGTAGGCCCGACATCCCAGTGTGGTTTTGCCGTTCCACGGGTCAAATCGCTGTACTATCCAGTTTTGGGACTTTGGTATCTAAAAAAAAAGCAGTTTGAGTGTGTCGCTCACTGTTCAGCCGCAAATATCTCTATTTAAAAAGTGTGGTATACCCCAGTAAACAATAACTGTGGTTTTGCCATCCCACAGTAAAAAATCTCTATTATTCAGCTTTTGCTAGTTTTTTCCGTAAAGAAAATCGTAGTGTCTCCTGACTGTTGTGACACAAAAATATATCTGTTGAAAATAGTCTTGTGTAGGCCCGACATCTCCGTGTGGTTTCACAGTTCCACGGGTCAAATCGCTGTACTATCCAGTTTTGGGCCTTTGGTATCTAAAAAAAAAGCAGTTTGAGTGTGTCGCTCACTGTTCAGCCGCAAATATCTCTATTTAAAAAAGAGTGGTATACCCCAGTAAACAATAACTGTGGTTTTGCCATCCCACGGTAAAAAATCTCTATTATTCAGCTTTTGGTAGTTTTTTCCGTAAAGAAAAACAGTAGTGTCTCCTGACTGTTGTGACACAAAAATATATCTGTTGAAAATAGTCTTGTGTAGGCCCGACATCCCAGTGTGGTTTCGCAGTTCCACGGGTCAATTCGCTGTACTATCCAGTTTTGGGCCTTTGGTATCTAAAAAAAGCAGTTTGAGTGTGTCGCTCACTGTTCAGCCGCAAATATCTCTATTTAAAAAAGTGGGGTATACCCCAGTAAACAATAACTGTGGTTTTGCCATCCCACGGTAAAAAATCTCTATTATTCAGGTTTTGGTTGTTTTTTTCGTAAAGAAAAACAGTAGTGTCTCCTGACTGTTGTGACTCAAAAATATATCTGTTGAAAATAGTCTTGTGTAGGCCCGACATCCCAGTGTGATTTCGCAGTTCCACGTGTCAAATCGCTGTACTATCCAGTTTTGGGCCTTTGGTATGTAAAAAAAAAGCAGTTTGAGTGTGTCGCTCACTGTTCAGCCGCAAATATCTCTATTTAAAAAAGTGTGGTATACCCCAGTAAACAATAACTGTGGTTTTGCCATCCCACGGTATAAAATCTCTATTATTCAGCTTTTGGTAGTTTTTTCCGTAAAGAAAAACAGTAGTGTCTCCTGACTGTTGTGACACAAAAATATATCTGTTGAAAATAGTCTTGTGTAGGCCCGACATCCCAGTGTGGTTTCGCAATCCCACGGGTCAAATCGCTGTACTATCCAGCTTTGGGCCTTTGGTATCTAAAAAAAAAGCAGTTTGAGTGTGTCGCTCACTGTTCAGCCGCAAATATCTCTATTTAAAAAAGTGTGGTATACCCCAGTAAACAATAACTGTGGTTTAGCCATCCCACGGTAAAAAATCTCTGTTATTCAGCTTTTGGTAGTTTTTTGTGTAAAGAAAAACAGTAGTGTCTCCTGACTGCTGTGACACAAAAATATATCTGTTGAAAATAGTCTTGTGTCGGCCCGACATCCCAGTGTGGTTTCGCAGTTCCACAGGTCAAATCGCTGTACTATCCAGTTTTGGGCCTTTGGTATCTAAAAAAAAAGCAGTTTGAGTGTGTCGCTCACTGTTCAGCCGTAAATATCTCTATTTAAAAAGTGTGGTATACCCCAGTAAACAATAACTGTGGTTTTGCCATCCCACGGTAAAAAATCTCTATTATTCAGCTTTTGGTAGATTTTTCCGTAAAGAAAAACAGTAGTGTCTCCTGACTGTTGTGACACAAAAATATATCTGTTGAAAATAGTCTTGTGTAGGCCCGACATCCCAGTGTGGTTTCGCAGTTCCACGGGTCAAATCGCTGTACTATCCAGTTTTGGGCCTTTGGTATCCAAAAAAAAGCAGTTTGAGTGTGTCGCTCACTGTTCAGCCGCAAATATCTCTATTTAAAAAAGTGTGGTATACCCCAGTAAACAATAACTGTGGTTTTGCCATCCCATGGTAAAAAATCTCTATTATTCAGCTTTTGGTAGCTTTTTCCGTAAAGAAAAACAGTAGTGTCTCCTGACTGTTGTGACACAAAAATATATCTGTTGATAATAGTCTTGTGTAGGCCCGATATCCCAGTGTGGTTTCGCAGTTCCACGGGTCAAATCGCTGTACTATCCAGTTTTGGGCCTTTGGTATCTAAAAAAAAAGCAGTTTGAGTGTGTCGCTCACTGTTCAGCCGCAAATATCTCTATTTAAAAAAGTGTGGTATACCCCAGTAAACAATAACTGTGGTTTTGCCATCCCACAGTAAAAAATCTCTATTATTCAGCTTTTGGTAGTTTTTTCCATAAAGAAAACAGTAGTGTCTCCTGACTGTTGTGATACAAAAATATATCTGTTGAAAATAGTCTTGTGTAGGCCCGACATCCCAGTGTGGTTTCGCAGTTCCACAGGTCAAATCGCTGTACTATCCAGTTTTGGGCCTTTGGTATAAAAAAAAAGCAGTTTGAGTGTGTCGCTCACTGTTCAGCCGCAAATATCTCTATTTAAAAAAGTGTGGTATACCCCAGTAAACAATAACTGTGGTTTTGCCATCACATGGTAAAAAATCTCTATTATTCAGCTTTTGGTAGTTTTTTCCGTAAAGAAACACAGTAGTGTCTCGTGACTGTTGTGACACAAAAATATGTCTGTTGAAAATAGTCTTGTGTAGGCCCGACATCCCACTGTGGTTTCGCAGTTCCACGGGTCAAATCGCTGTACTATCCAGTTTTGGGTCTTTGGTATCTAAAAAAAAGCAGTTTGAGTGTGTCGCTCACTGTTCAGCCACAAATATCTCTATTTAAAAAAGTGTGGTATACCCCAGTAAACAATAACTGTGGTTTTGCCATCCCACGGTAAAAAATCTCTATTATTCAGCTTTTGGTAGTTTTTTTCCGTAAAGAAAAACAGTAGTGTCTCCTGACTGTTGTGACACAAAAATATATCTGTTGAAAATAGTCTTGTGTAGGCCCGACATCCCAGTGTGGTTTCGCAGTTCCACGGGTCAAATCGCTGTACTATCCAGTTTTGGGCCTTTGGTATCCAAAAAAAAGCAGTTTGAGTGTGTCGCTCACTGTTCAGCCGCAAATATCTCTATTTAAAAAAGTGTGGTATACCCCAGTAAACAATAACTGTGGTTTTGCCATCCCACGCTAAAAAACCTCTATTATTTAGCTTTTGGTAGTTTTTTCTGTAAAGAAAAACAGCAGTGTCTCCTGACTGTTGTGACACAAAAATATATCTGTTGAAAATAGTCTTGCGTAGGCCCGACATCCCAGTGTGGTTTCGCAGTTCCACGTGTCAAATCGCTGTACTATCCAGTTTTGGGCCTTTGGTATCTAAAAAAAAAGCAGTTTGAGTGTGTCGCTCACTGTTCAGCCGCAAATATCTCTATTTAAAAAAGTGTGGTATACCCCAGTAAACAATAACTGTGGTTTTGCCATCCCACGGTAAAAAATCTCTATTATTCAGCTTTTGGTAGTTTTTTCCGTAAAGAAAAACAGTAGTGTCTCCTGACTGTTGTGACACAAAAATATATCTGTTGAAAATAGTCTTGTGTAGACCCGACATCCCAGTGTGCTTTCGCAGTTTCACGGGTCAAATCGCTGTACTATCCAGTTTTGGGCCTTTGGTATCTAAAAAAAAGCAGTTTGAGTGTGTCGCTCACTGTTCAGCCGCAAATATCTCTATTCAAAAAAGTGTGGTATACCCCAGTAAACAATAACTGTGGTTTTGCCATCCCACGGTAAAAAATCTCTATTATTCAGCTTTTGGTAGTTTTTTCCGTAAAGAAAAACAGTAGTGTCTCCTGACTGTTGTGACACAAAAATATATCTGTTGAAAATAGTTTTGTGTAGGCCCGACATCCCAGTGTGGTTTCACAGTTCCACGGGTCAAATCGCTGTACTATCCAGTTTTGGGCCTTTGTTATGTAAAAAAAAAGCAGTTTGAGTGTGTCGCTCACTGTTCAGCCGCAAATATCTCTATTTAAAAAAGTGTGGTATACCCCAGTAAACAATAACTGTGGTTTTGCCATCCCACGGTATAAAATCTCTATTATTCAGCTTTTGGTAGTTTTTTCCGTAAAGAAAAACCGTAGTGTCTCCTGACTGTTGTGACACAAAAATATATCTGTTGAAAATAGTCTTGTATAGGCCCAACATCCCAGTGTGGTTTCACAGTTCCACGGGTCAAATCGCTGTACTATCCAGTTTTGGGCCTTAGGTATCTAAAAAAAGCAGTTTGAGTGTGTCGCTCACTGTTCAGCCGCAAATATCGCTATTTAAAAAAGTGTGGTATACCCCAGTAAACAATAACTGTGGTTTTGCCATCCCACAGTAAAAAATCTCTATTATTCAGCTTTTGGTAGCTTTTTCCGTAAAGAACAACAGTAGTGTCTCCTGACTGTTGTGACACAAAAATATATCTGTTGAAAATAGTCTTGTGTAGGCCCGACATCCCAGTGTGGTTTCGCAGTTCCACGGGTCAAATCTCTGTACTATCCAGTTTTGGGCCTTTGGTATCTAAAAAAAAAGCAGTTTGAGTGTGTCGATCACTGTTCAGCCGCAAATATCTCTATTTAAAAAAGTGTGGTATACCCCAGTAAACAATAACTGTGGTTTTGCCATCCCACGGTAAAAAATCTCTGTTATTCAGCTTTTGGTAGTTTTTTCCGTAAAGAAAAACAGTAGTGTCTCCTGACTGCTGTGACACAAAAATATATCTGTTGAAAATAGTCTTGTGTAGGTCCGACATCCCAGTGTGGTTTCGCAGTTCCACAGGTCAAATCGCTGTACTATCCAGTTTTGGGCCTTTGGTATCTAAAAAAAAGCATATTGAGTGTGTCGCTCACTGTTCAGCCGCAAATATCTCTATTTAAAAAAGCGTGGAATACCTCAGTAAACAATAACTGTGGTTTTGCCATCCCAAGGTAAAAAATCTCTGTTATTCAGCTTTTGGTAGTTTTTTCCGTAAAGAAAAACAGTAGTGTCTCCTGACTGTTGTGACACAAAAATATATCTGTTGAAAATAGTCTTGTGTAGGCCCGACATCCCAGTGTGGTTTCGCAGTTCCACGGGTCAAATCGCTGTACTATCCAGTTTTGGGCCTTTGGTATGTAAAAAAAAAGCAGTTTGAGTGCGTCGCTCACTGTTCAGCCGCAAATATCTCTATTTAAAAAAGTGTGGTATACACCAGTAAACAATAACTGTGGTTTTGCCATCCCACGGTAAAAAAACTCTGTTATTCAGCTTTTGGTAGTTTTTCTGTTTAGAAAAACAGTAGTGTCTCCTGACTGTTGTGACACAAAAATATATCTGTTGAAAATAGTCTTGCGTAGGCCCGACATCCCAGTGTGGTTTTGCAGTTCCGCGGGTCAAATCGCTGTACTATCCAGTTTTGGGCCTTTGGTATCTAAAAAAAAAGCAGTTTGAGTGTGTCGCTCACTGTTCAGCCGCAAATATCTCTATTTAAAAAAGTGTGGTATACCCCAGTAAACAATAACTGTGGTTTAGCCATCCCACAGTAAAAAATCTCTGTTATTCAGCTTTTGGTAGTTTTTTCCGTAAAGAAAAACAGTAGTGTCTCCTGACTGCTGTGACACAAAAATATATCTGTTGAAAATAGTCTTGTGTCGGCCCGACATCCCAGTGTGGTTTCGCAGTTCCACAGGTCAAATCGCTGTACTATCCAGTTTTGGGCCTTTGGTATCTAAAAAAAAAGCAGTTTGAGTGTGTCGCTCACTGTTCAGCCGCAAATATCTCTATTTAAAAAAGTGTGGTATACCCCAGTAAACAATAACTGTGGTTTTGCCAACCCAAGGTAAAAAATCTCTATTATTCAGCTTTTGGTAGTTTTTTTCGTAAAGAAAAACAGTAGTGTCTCCTGACTGTTGTGACACAAAAATATATCTGTTGAAAATAGTCTTGTGTAGGCCCGACATCCCAGTGTGGTTTCGCCGTTCCACGGGTCAAATCGCTGTACTATCCAGTTTTGGGACTTTGGTATCTAAAAAAAAAGCAGTTTGAGTGTGTCGCTCACTGTTCAGCCGCAAATATCTCTATTTAAAAAAGTGTGGTATACCCCAGTAAACAATAACTGTGGTTTTGCCATCCCACGGTATAAAATCTCTATTATTCAGCTTTTGGTAGTTTTTTCCGTAAAGAAAAACCGTAGTGTCTCCTGACTGTTGTGACACAAAAATATATCTGTTGAAAATAGTCTTGTATAGGCCCAACATCCCAGTGTGGTTTCACAGTTCCACGGGTCAAATCGCTGTACTATCCAGTTTTGGGCCTTAGGTATCTAAAAAAAGCAGTTTGAGTGTGTCGCTCACTGTTCAGCCGCAAATATCGCTATTTAAAAAAGTGTGGTATACCCCAGTAAACAATAACTGTGGTTTTGCCATCCCACAGTAAAAAATCTCTATTATTCAGCTTTTGGTAGCTTTTTCCGTAAAGAACAACAGTAGTGTCTCCTGACTGTTGTGACACAAAAATATATCTGTTGAAAATAGTCTTGTGTAGGCCCGACATCCCAGTGTGGTTTCGCAGTTCCACGGGTCAAACCTCTGTACTATCCAGTTTTGGGCCTTTGGTATCTAAAAAAAAAGCAGTTTGAGTGTGTCGATCACTGTTCAGCCGCAAATATCTCTATTTAAAAAAGTGTGGTATACCCCAGTAAACAATAACTGTGGTTTTGCCATCCCACGGTAAAAAATCTCTGTTATTCAGCTTTTGGTAGTTTTTTCCGTAAAGAAAAACAGTAGTGTCTCCTGACTGCTGTGACACAAAAATATATCTGTTGAAAATAGTCTTGTGTAGGTCCGACATCCCAGTGTGGTTTCGCAGTTCCACAGGTCAAATCGCTGTACTATCCAGTTTTGGGCCTTTGGTATCTAAAAAAAAGCATTTTGAGTGTGTCGCTCACTGTTCAGCCGCAAATATCTCTATTTAAAAAAGTGTGGTATACCTCAGTAAACAATAACTGTGGTTTTGCCATCCCAAGGTAAAAAATCTCTGTTATTCAGCTTTTGGTAGTTTTTTCCGTAAAGAAAAACAGTAGTGTCTCCTGACTGTTGTGACACAAAAATATATCTGTTGAAAATAGTCTTGTGTAGGCCCGACATCCCAGTGTGGTTTCGCAGTTCCACGGGTCAAATCGCTGTACTATCCAGTTTTGGGCCTTTGGCATGTAAAAAAAAAGCAGTTTGAGTGCGTCGCTCACTGTTCAGCCGCAAATATCTCTATTTAAAAAAGTGTGGTATACCCCAGTAAACAATAACTGTGGTTTTGCCATCCCACGGTAAAAAAACTCTGTTATTCAGCTTTTGGTAGTTTTTCTGTTTAGAAAAACAGTAGTGTCTCCTGACTGTTGTGACACAAAAATATATCTGTTGAAAATAGTCTTGCGTAGGCCCGACATCCCAGTGTGGTTTTGCAGTTCCGCGGGTCAAATCGCTGTACTATCCAGTTTTGGGCCTTTGGTATCTAAAAAAAAAGCAGTTTGAGTGTGTCGCTCACTGTTCAGCCGCAAATATCTCTATTTAAAAAAGTGTGGTATACCCCAGTAAACAATAACTGTGGTTTAGCCATCCCACAGTAAAAAATCTCTGTTATTCAGCTTTTGGTAGTGTTTTCCGTAAAGAAAAACAGTAGTGTCTCCTGACTGCTGTGACACAAAAATATATCTGTTGAAAATAGTCTTGTGTCGGCCCGACATCCCAGTGTGGTTTCGCAGTTCCACAGGTCAAATCGCTGTACTATCCAGTTTTGGGCCTTTGGTATCTAAAAAAAAAGCAGTTTGAGTGTGTCGCTCACTGTTCAGCCGCAAATATCTCTATTTAAAAAAGTGTGGTATACCCCAGTAAACAATAACTGTGGTTTTGCCAACCCACGGTAAAAAATCTCTATTATTCAGCTTTTGGTAGTTTTTTTCGTAAAGAAAAACAGTAGTGTCTCCTGACTGTTGTGACACAAAAATATATCTGTTGAAAATAGTCTTGTGTAGGCCCGACATCCCAGTGTGGTTTCGCCGTTCCACGGGTCAAATCGCTGTACTATCCAGTTTTGGGCCTTTGGTATCTAAAAAAAAAGCAGTTTGAGTGTGTCGCTCACTGTTCAGCCGCAAATATCTCTATTTAAAAAAGTGTGGTATACCCCAGTAAACAATAACTGTGGTTTTGCCATCCCACGGTATAAAATCTCTATTATTCAGCTTTTGGTAGCTTTTTCCGTAAAGAACAACAGTAGTGTCTCCTGACTGTTGTGACACAAAAATATATCTGTTGAAAATAGTCTTGTGTAGGCCCGACATCCCAGTGTGGTTTCGCAGTTCCACGGGTCAAATCTCTGTACTATCCAGTTTTGGGCCTTTGGTATCTAAAAAAAAAGCAGTTTGAGTGTGTCGATCACTGTTCAGCCGCAAATATCTCTATTTAAAAAAGTGTGGTATACCCCAGTAAACAATAACTGTGGTTTTGCCATCCCACGGTAAAAAATCTCTGTTATTCAGCTTTTGGTAGTTTTTTCCGTAAAGAAAAACAGTAGTGTCTCCTGACTGCTGTGACACAAAAATATATCTGTTGAAAATAGTCTTGTGTAGGTCCGACATCCCAGTGTGGTTTCGCAGTTCCACAGGTCAAATCGCTGTACTATCCAGTTTTGGGCCTTTGGTATCTAAAAAAAAGCATTTTGAGTGTGTCGCTCACTGTTCAGCCGCAAATATCTCTATTTAAAAAAGTGTTGTATACCTCAGTAAACAATAACTGTGGTTTTGCCATCCCAAGGTAAAAAATCTCTGTTATTCAGCTTTTGGTAGTTTTTTCCGTAAAGAAAAACAGTAGTGTCTCCTGACTGTTGTGACACAAAAATATATCTGTTGAAAATAGTCTTGTGTAGGCCCGACATCCCAGTGTGGTTTCGCAGTTCCACGGGTCAAATCGCTGTACTATCCAGTTTTGGGCCTTTGGTATGTAAAAAAAAAGCAGTTTGAGTGCGTCGCTCACTGTTCAGCCGCAAATATCTCTATTTAAAAAAGTGTGGTATACCCCAGTAAACAATAACTGTGGTTTTGCCATCCCACGGTAAAAAAACTCTGTTATTCAGCTTTTGGTAGTTTTTCTGTTTAGAAAAACAGTAGTGTCTCCTGACTGTTGTGACACAAAAATATATCTGTTGAAAATAGTCTTGCGTAGGCCCGACATCCCCGTGTGGTTTTGCAGTTCCGCGGGTCAAATCGCTGTACTATCCAGTTTTGGGCCTTTGGTATCTAAAAAAAAAGCAGTTTGAGTGTGTCGCTCACTGTTCAGCCGCAAATATCTCTATTTAAAAAAGTGTGGTATACCCCAGTAAACAATAACTGTGGTTTAGCCATCCCACAGTAAAAAATCTCTGTTATTCAGCTTTTGGTAGTTTTTTCCGTAAAGAAAAACAGTAGTGTCTCCTGACTGCTGTGACACAAAAATATATCTGTTGAAAATAGTCTTGTGTCGGCCCGACATCCCAGTGCGGTTTCGCAGTTCCACGTGTCAAATCGCTGTACTATCCAGTTTTGGGCCTTTGGTATCTAAAAAAAAAGCAGTTTGAGTGTGTCGCTCACTGTTCAGCCGCAAATATCTCTATTTAAAAAAGCGTGGTATACCCCAGTAAACAATAACTGTGGTTTTGCCAACCCAAGGTAAAAAATCTCTATTATTCAGCTTTTGGTAGTTTTTTTCGTAAAGAAAAACAGTAGTGTCTCCTGACTGTTGTGACACAAAAATATATCTGTTGAAAATAGTCTTGTGTAGGCCCGACATCCCAGTGTGGTTTCGCCGTTCCACGGGTCAAATCGCTGTACTATCCAGTTTTGGGACTTTGGTATCTAAAAAAAAAGCAGTTTGAGTGTGTCGCTCACTGTTCAGCCGCAAATATCTCTATTTAAAAAGTGTGGTATACCCCAGTAAACAATAACTGTGGTTTTGCCATCCCACGGTAAAAAATCTCTATTATTCAGCTTTTGCTAGTTTTTTCCGTAAAGAAAATCGTAGTGTCTCCTGACTGTTGTGACACAAAAATATATCTGTTGAAAATAGTCTTGTGTAGGCCCGACATCTCCGTGTGGTTTCACAGTTCCACGGGTCAAATCGCTGTACTATCCAGTTTTGGGCCTTTGGAATCTAAAAAAAAAGCAGTTTGAGTGTGTCGCTCACTGTTCAGCCGCAAATATCTCTATTTAAAAAAGTGTGGTATACCCCAGTAAACAATAACTGTGGTTTTGCCATCCCACGGTAAAAAATCTCTATTATTCAGCTTTTGGTAGTTTTTTCCGTAAAGAAAAACAGTAGTGTCTCCTGACTGTTGTGACACAAAAATATATCTGTTGAAAATAGTCTTGTGTAGGCCCGACATCCCAGTGTGGTTTCGCAGTTCCACGGGTCAATTCGCTGTACTATCCAGTTTTGGGCCTTTGGTATCTAAAAAAAGCAGTTTGAGTGTGTCGCTCACTGTTCAGCCGCAAATATCTCTATTTAAAAAAGTGGGGTATACCCCAGTAAACAATAACTGTGGTTTTGCCATCCCACGGTAAAAAATCTCTATTATTCAGGTTTTGGTTGTTTTTTTCGTAAAGAAAAACAGTAGTGTCTCCTGACTGTTGTGACTCAAAAATATATCTGTTGAAAATAGTCTTGTGTAGGCCCGACATCCCAGTGTGATTTCGCAGTTCCACGGGTCAAATCGCTGTACTATCCAGTTTTGGGCCTTTGGTATGTAAAAAAAAAGCAGTTTGAGTGTGTCGCTCACTGTTCAGCCGCAAATATCTCTATTTAAAAAAGTGTGGTATACCCCAGTAAACAATAACTGTGGTTTTGCCATCCCACGGTATAAAATCTCTATTATTCAGCTTTTGGTAGTTTTTTCCGTAAAGAAAAACAGTAGTGTCTCCTGACTGTTGTGACACAAAAATATATCTGTTGAAAATAGTCTTGTGTAGGCCCGACATCCAAGTGTGGTTTCGCAATCCCACGGGTCAAATCGCTGTACTATCCAGCTTTGGGCCTTTGGTATCTAAAAAAAAAGCAGTTTGAGTGTGTCGCTCACTGTTCAGCCGCAAATATCTCTATTTAAAAAAGTGTGGTATACCCCAGTAAACAATAACTGTGGTTTAGCCATCCCACGGTAAAAAATCTCTGTTATTCAGCTTTTGGTAGTTTTTTGCGTAAAGAAAAACAGTAGTGTCTCCTGACTGCTGTGACACAAAAATATATCTGTTGAAAATAGTCTTGTGTCGGCCCGACATCCCAGTGTGGTTTCGCAGTTCCACAGGTCAAATCGCTGTACTATCCAGTTTTGGGCCTTTGGTATCTAAAAAAAAAGCAGTTTGAGTGTGTCGCTCACTGTTCAGCCGTAAATATCTCTATTTAAAAAGTGTGGTATACCCCAGTAAACAATAACTGTGGTTTTGCCATCCCACGGTAAAAAATCTCTATTATTCAGCTTTTGGTAGTTTTTTCCGTAAAGAAAAACAGTAGTGTCTCCTGACTGTTGTGACACAAAAATATATCTGTTGAAAATAGTCTTGTGTAGGCCCGACATCCCAGTGTGGTTTCGCAGTTCCACGGGTCAAATCGCTGTACTATCCAGTTTTGGGCCTTTGGTATCCAAAAAAAAGCAGTTTGAGTGTGTCGCTCACTGTTCAGCCGCAAATATCTCTATTTAAAAAAGTGTGGTATACCCCAGTAAACAATAACTGTGGTTTTGCCATCCCATGGTAAAAAATCTCTATTATTCAGCTTTTGGTAGCTTTTTCCGTAAAGAAAAACAGTAGTGTCTCCTGACTGTTGTGGCACAAAAATATATCTGTTGATAATAGTCTTGTGTAGGCCCGATATCCCAGTGTGGTTTCGCAGTTCCACGGGTCAAATCGCTGTACTATCCAGTTTTGGGCCTTTGGTATCTAAAAAAAAAGCAGTTTGAGTGTGTCGCTCACTGTTCAGCCGCAAATATCTCTATTTAAAAAAGTGTGGTATACCCCAGTAAACAATAACTGTGGTTTTGCCATCCCACAGTAAAAAATCTCTATTATTCAGCTTTTGGTAGTTTTTTCCATAAAGAAAACAGTAGTGTCTCCTGACTGTTGTGATACAAAAATATATCTGTTGAAAATAGTCTTGTGTAGGCCCGACATCCCAGTGTGGTTTCGCAGTTCCACGGGTCAAATCGCTGTACTATCCAGTTTTGGGCCTTTGGTATAAAAAAAAAGCAGTTTGAGTGTGTCGCTCACTGTTCAGCCGCAAATATCTCTATTTAAAAAAGTGTGGTATACCCCAGTAAACAATAACTGTGGTTTTGCCATCACATGGTAAAAAATCTCTATTATTCAGCTTTTGGTAGTTTTTTCCGTAAAGAAACACAGTAGTGTCTCGTGACTGTTGTGACACAAAAATATGTCTGTTGAAAATAGTCTTGTGTAGGCCCGACATCCCACTGTGGTTTCGCAGTTCCACGGGTCAAATCGCTGTAGTATCCAGTTTTGGGTCTTTGGTATCTAAAAAAAAGCAGTTTGAGTGTGTCGCTCACTGTTCAGCCACAAATATCTCTATTTAAAAAAGTGTGGTATACCCCAGTAAACAATAACTGTGGTTTTGCCATCCCACGGTAAAAAATCTCTATTATTCAGCTTTTGGTAGTTTTTTTCCGTAAAGAAAAACAGTAGTGTCTCCTGACTGTTGTGACACAAAAATATATCTGTTGAAAATAGTCTTGTGTAGGCCCGACATCCCAGTGTGGTTTCGCAGTTCCACGGGTCAAATCGCTGTACTATCCAGTTTTGGGCCTTTGGTATCCAAAAAAAAGCAGTTTGAGTGTGTCGCTCACTGTTCAGCCGCAAATATCTCTATTTAAAAAAGTGTGGTATACCCCAGTAAACAATAACTGTGGTTTTGCCATCCCATGGTAAAAAATCTCTATTATTCAGCTTTTGGTAGCTTTTTCCGTAAAGAAAAACAGTAGTGTCTCCTGACTGTTGTGACACAAAAATATATCTGTTGATAATAGTCTTGTGTAGGCCCGATATCCCAGTGTGGTTTCGCAGTTCCACGGGTCAAATCGCTGTACTATCCAGTTTTGGGCCTTTGGTATCTAAAAAAAAAGCAGTTTGAGTGTGTCGCTCACTGTTCAGCCGCAAATATCTCTATTTAAAAAAGCGTGGTATACCCCAGTAAACAATAACTGTGGTTTTGCCATCCCACGGTGAAAAATCTCTATTATTCAGCTTTTGGTAGTTTTTTCCGTAAAGAAACACAGTAGTGTCTCGTGACTGTTGTGACACAAAAATATGTCTGTTGAAAATAGTCTTGTGTAGGCCCGACATCCCAGTGTGGTTTCGCAGTTCCACGGGTCAAATCGCTGTACTATCCAGTTTTGGGTCTTTGGTATCTAAAAAAAAGCAGTTTGAGTGTGTCGCTCACTGTTCAGCCACAAATATCTCTATTTAAAAAAGTGTGGTATACCCCAGTAAACAATAACTGTGGTTTTGCCATCCCACAGTAAAAAATCTCTATTATTCAGCTTTTGGTAGTTTTTTCCGTAAAGAAAACAGTAGTGTCTCCTGACTGTTGTGATACAAAAATATATCTGTTGAAAATAGTCTTGTGTAGGCCCGACATCCCAGTGTGGTTTCGCAGTTCCACGGGTCAAATCGCTGTACTATCCAGTTTTGGGCCTTTGGTATAAAAAAAAAAGCAGTTTGAGTGTGTCGCTCACTGTTCAGCCGCAAATATCTCTATTTAAAAAAGTGTGGTATACCCCAGTAAACAATAACTGTGGTTTTGCCATCACATGGTAAAAAATCTCTATTATTCAGCTTTTGGTAGTTTTTTCCGTAAAGAAACACAGTAGTGTCTCGTGACTGTTGTGACACAAAAATATGTCTGTTGAAAATAGTCTTGTGTAGGCCCGACATCCCAGTGTGGTTTCGCAGTTCCACGGGTCAAATCGCTGTACTATCCAGTTTTGGGTCTTTGGTATCTAAAAAAAAGCAGTTTGAGTGTGTCGCTCACTGTTCAGCCACAAATATCTCTATTTAAAAAAGTGTGGTATACCCCAGTAAACAATAACTGTGGTTTTGCCATCCCATGGTAAAAAATCTCTATTATTCAGCTTTTGGTAGTTTTTTTCCGTAAAGAAAAACAGTAGTGTCTCCTGACTGTTGTGACACAAAAATATATCTGTTGAAAATAGTCTTGTGTAGGCCCGACATCCCAGTGTGGTTTCGCAGTTCCACGGGTCAAATCGCTGTACTATCCAGTTTTGGGCCTTTGGTATGTAAAAAAAAAGGAGTTTGAGTGTGTCGCTCACTGTTCAGCCGCAAATATCTCTATTTAAAAAGTGTGGTATACCCCAGTAAACAATAACTGTGGTTTTGCCATCCCACGGTAAAAAATCTCTATTATTCAGCTTTTGCTAGTTTTTTCCGTAAAGAAAATCGTAGTGTCTCCTGACTGTTGTGACACAAAAATATATCTGTTGAAAATAGTCTTGTGTAGGCCCGACATCTCCGTGTGGTTTCACAGTTCCACGGGTCAAATCGCTGTACTATCCAGTTTTGGGCCTTTGGTATCTAAAAAAAAAGCAGTTTGAGTGTGTCGCTCACTGTTCAGCCGCAAATATCTCTATTTAAAAAAGTGTGGTATACCCCAGTAAACAATAACTGTGGTTTTGCCATCCCACGGTAAAAAATCTCTATTATTCAGCTTTTGGTAGTTTTTTCCGTAAAGAAAAACAGTAGTGTCTCCTGACTGTTGTGACACAAAAATATATCTGTTGAAAATAGTCTTGTGTAGGCCCGACATCCTAGTGTGGTTTCGCAGTTCCACGGGTCAATTCGCTGTACTATCCAGTTTTGGGCCTTTGGTATCTAAAAAAAGCAGTTTGAGTGTGTCGCTCACTGTTCAGCCGCAAATATCTCTATTTAAAAAAGTGGGGTATACCCCAGTAAACAATAACTGTGGTTTTGCCATCCCACGGTAAAAAATCTCTATTATTCAGGTTTTGGTTGTTTTTTTCGTAAAGAAAAACAGTAGTGTCTCCTGACTGTTGTGACTCAAAAATATATCTGTTGAAAATAGTCTTGTGTAGGCCCGACATCCCAGTGTGGTTTCGCCGTTCCACGGGTCAAATCGCTGTACTATCCAGTTTTGGGACTTTGGTATCTAAAAAAAAAGCAGTTTGAGTGTGTCGCTCACTGTTCAGCCGCAAATATCTCTATTTAAAAAAGTGTGGTATACCCCAGTAAACAATAACTGTGGTTTTGCCATCCCACGGTATAAAATCTCTATTATTCAGCTTTTGGTAGTTTTTTCCGTAAAGAAAAACCGTAGTGTCTCCTGACTGTTGTGACACAAAAATATATCTGTTGAAAATAGTCTTGTATAGGCCCAACATCCCAGTGTGGTTTCACAGTTCCACGGGTCAAATCGCTGTACTATCCAGTTTTGGGCCTTAGGTATCTAAAAAAAGCAGTTTGAGTGTGTCGCTCACTGTTCAGCCGCAAATATCGCTATTTAAAAAAGTGTGGTATACCCCAGTAAACAATAACTGTGGTTTTGCCATCCCACAGTAAAAAATCTCTATTATTCAGCTTTTGGTAGCTTTTTCCGTAAAGAACAACAGTAGTGTCTCCTGACTGTTGTGACACAAAAATATATCTGTTGAAAATAGTCTTGTGTAGGCCCGACATCCCAGTGTGGTTTCGCAGTTCCACGGGTCAAACCTCTGTACTATCCAGTTTTGGGCCTTTGGTATCTAAAAAAAAAGCAGTTTGAGTGTGTCGATCACTGTTCAGCCGCAAATATCTCTATTTAAAAAAGTGTGGTATACCCCAGTAAACAATAACTGTGATTTTGCCATCCCACGGTAAAAAATCTCTGTTATTCAGCTTTTGGTAGTTTTTTCCGTAAAGAAAAACAGTAGTGTCTCCTGACTGCTGTGACACAAAAATATATCTGTTGAAAATAGTCTTGTGTAGGTCCGACATCCCAGTGTGGTTTCGCAGTTCCACAGGTCAAATCGCTGTACTATCCAGTTTTGGGCCTTTGGTATCTAAAAAAAAGCATTTTGAGTGTGTCGCTCACTGTTCAGCCGCAAATATCTCTATTTAAAAAAGTGTGGTATACCTCAGTAAACAATAACTGTGGTTTTGCCATCCCAAGGTAAAAAATCTCTGTTATTCAGCTTTTGGTAGTTTTTTCCGTAAAGAAAAACAGTAGTGTCTCCTGACTGTTGTGACACAAAAATATATCTGTTGAAAATAGTCTTGTGTAGGCCCGAAATCCCAGTGTGGTTTCGCAGTTCCACGGGTCAAATCGCTGTACTATCCAGTTTTGGGCCTTTGGCATGTAAAAAAAAAAGCAGTTTGAGTGCGTCGCTCACTGTTCAGCCGCAAATATCTCTATTTAAAAAAGTGTGGTATACCCCAGTAAACAATAACTGTGGTTTTGCCATCCCACGGTATAAAATCTCTATTATTCAGCTTTTGGTAGTTTTTTCTGTAAAGAAAAACCGTAGTGTCTCCTGACTGTTGTGACACAAAAATATATCTGTTGAAAATAGTCTTGTATAGGCCCAACATCCCAGTGTGGTTTCACAGTTCCACGGGTCAAATCACTGTACTATCCAGTTTTGGGCCTTTGGTATCTAAAAAAAAAGCAGTTTGAGTGTGTCGCTCACTGTTCAGCCGTAAATATCTCTATTTAAAAAGTGTGGTATACCCCAGTAAACAATAACTGTGGTTTTGCCATCCCACGGTAAAAAATCTCTATTATTCAGCTTTTGGTAGTTTTTTCCGTAAAGAAAAACAGTAGTGTCTCCTGACTGTTGTGACACAAAAATATATCTGTTGAAAATAGTCTTGTGTAGGCCCGACATCCCAGTGTGGTTTCGCAGTTCCACGGGTCAAATCGCTGTACTATCCAGTTTTGGGCCTTTGGTATCCAAAAAAAGCAGTTTGAGTGTGTCGCTCACTGTTCAGCCGCAAATATCTCTATTTAAAAAAGTGTGGTATACCCCAGTAAACAATAACTGTGGTTTTGCCATCCCATGGTAAAAAATCTCTATTATTCAGCTTTTGGTAGCTTTTTCCGTAAAGAAAAACAGTAGTGTCTCCTGACTGTTGTGGCACAAAAATATATCTGTTGATAATAGTCTTGTGTAGGCCCGATATCCCAGTGTGGTTTCGCAGTTCCACGGGTCAAATCGCTGTACTATCCAGTTTTGGGCCTTTGGTATCTAAAAAAAAAGCAGTTTGAGTGTGTCGCTCACTGTTCAGCCGCAAATATCTCTATTTAAAAAAGTGTGGTATACCCCAGTAAACAATAACTGTGGTTTTGCCATCCCACAGAAAAAAATCTCTATTATTCAGCTTTTGGTAGTTTTTTCCATAAAGAAAACAGTAGTGTCTCCTGACTGTTGTGATACAAAAATATATCTGTTGAAAATAGTCTTGTGTAGGCCCGACATCCCACTGTGGTTTCGCAGTTCCACGGGTCAAATCGCTGTACTATCCAGTTTTGGGTCTTTGGTATCTAAAAAAAAGCAGTTTGAGTGTGTCGCTCACTGTTCAGCCACAAATATCTCTATTTAAAAAAGTGTGGTATACCCCAGTAAACAATAACTGTGGTTTTGCCATCCCACGGTAAAAAATCTCTATTATTCAGCTTTTGGTAGTTTTTTTCCGTAAAGAAAAACAGTAGTGTCTCCTGACTGTTGTGACACAAAAATATATCTGTTGAAAATAGTCTTGTGTAGGCCCGACATCCCAGTGTGGTTTCGCAGTTCCACGGGTCAAATCGCTGTACTATCCAGTTTTGGGCCTTTGGTATCCAAAAAAAAGCAGTTTGAGTGTGTCGCTCACTGTTCAGCCGCAAATATCTCTATTTAAAAAAGTGTGGTATACCCCAGTAAACAATAACTGTGGTTTTGCCATCCCATGGTAAAAAATCTCTATTATTCAGCTTTTGGTAGCTTTTTCCGTAAAGAAAAACAGTAGTGTCTCCTGACTGTTGTGACACAAAAATATATCTGTTGATAATAGTCTTGTGTAGGCCCGATATCCCAGTGTGGTTTCGCAGTTCCACGGGTCAAATCGCTGTACTATCCAGTTTTGGGCCTTTGGTATCTAAAAAAAAAGCAGTTTGAGTGTGTCGCTCACTGTTCAGCCGCAAATATCTCTATTTAAAAAAGCGTGGTATACCCCAGTAAACAATAACTGTGGTTTTGCCATCCCATGGTAAAAAATCTCTATTATTCAGCTTTTGGTAGCTTTTTCCGTAAAGAAAAACAGTAGTGTCTCCTGACTGTTGTGGCACAAAAATATATCTGTTGATAATAGTCTTGTGTAGGCCCGATATCCCAGTGTGGTTTCGCAGTTCCACGGGTCAAATCGCTGTACTATCCAGTTTTGGGCCTTTGGTATCTAAAAAAAAAGCAGTTTGAGTGTGTCGCTCACTGTTCAGCCGCAAATATCTCTATTTAAAAAAGTGTGGTATACCCCAGTAAACAATAACTGTGGTTTTGCCATCCCACAGTAAAAAATCTCTATTATTCAGCTTTTGGTAGTTTTTTCCATAAAGAAAACAGTAGTGTCTCCTGACTGTTGTGATACAAAAATATATCTGTTGAAAATAGTCTTGTGTAGGCCCGACATCCCAGTGTGGTTTCGCAGTTCCACGGGTCAAATCGCTGTACTATCCAGTTTTGGGCCTTTGGTATAAAAAAAAAGCAGTTTGAGTGTGTCGCTCACTGTTCAGCCGCAAATATCTCTATTTAAAAAAGTGTGGTATACCCCAGTAAACAATAACTGTGGTTTTGCCATCACATGGTAAAAAATCTCTATTATTCAGCTTTTGGTAGTTTTTTCCGTAAAGAAACACAGTAGTGTCTCGTGACTGTTGTGACACAAAAATATGTCTGTTGAAAATAGTCTTGTGTAGGCCCGACATCCCACTGTGGTTTCGCAGTTCCACGGGTCAAATCGCTGTACTATCCAGTTTTGGGTCTTTGGTATCTAAAAAAAAGCAGTTTGAGTGTGTCGCTCACTGTTCAGCCACAAATATCTCTATTTAAAAAAGTGTGGTATACCCCAGTAAACAATAACTGTGGTTTTGCCATCCCACGGTAAAAAATCTCTATTATTCAGCTTTTGGTAGTTTTTTTCCGTAAAGAAAAACAGTAGTGTCTCCTGACTGTTGTGACACAAAAATATATCTGTTGATAATAGTCTTGTGTAGGCCCGATATCCCAGTGTGGTTTCGCAGTTCCACGGGTCAAATCGCTGTACTATCCAGTTTTGGGCCTTTGGTATCTAAAAAAAAAGCAGTTTGAGTGTGTCGCTCACTGTTCAGCCGCAAATATCTCTATTTAAAAAAGCGTGGTATACCCCAGTAAACAATAACTGTGGTTTTGCCATCCCACGGTGAAAAATCTCTATTATTCAGCTTTTGGTAGTTTTTTCCGTAAAGAAACACAGTAGTGTCTCGTGACTGTTGTGACACAAAAATATGTCTGTTGAAAATAGTCTTGTGTAGGCCCGACATCCCAGTGTGGTTTCGCAGTTCCACGGGTCAAATCGCTGTACTATCCAGTTTTGGGTCTTTGGTATCTAAAAAAAAGCAGTTTGAGTGTGTCGCTCACTGTTCAGCCACAAATATCTCTATTTAAAAAAGTGTGGTATACCCCAGTAAACAATAACTGTGGTTTTGCCATCCCACAGTAAAAAATCTCTATTATTCAGCTTTTGGTAGTTTTTTCCGTAAAGAAAACAGTAGTGTCTCCTGACTGTTGTGATACAAAAATATATCTGTTGAAAATAGTCTTGTGTAGGCCCGACATCCCAGTGTGGTTTCGCAGTTCCACGGGTCAAATCGCTGTACTATCCAGTTTTGGGCCTTTGGTATAAAAAAAAAAGCAGTTTGAGTGTGTCGCTCACTGTTCAGCCGCAAATATCTCTATTTAAAAAAGTGTGGTATACCCCAGTAAACAATAACTGTGGTTTTGCCATCACATGGTAAAAAATCTCTATTATTCAGCTTTTGGTAGTTTTTTCCGTAAAGAAACACAGTAGTGTCTCGTGACTGTTGTGACACAAAAATATGTCTGTTGAAAATAGTCTTGTGTAGGCCCGACATCCCAGTGTGGTTTCGCAGTTCCACGGGTCAAATCGCTGTACTATCCAGTTTTGGGTCTTTGGTATCTAAAAAAAAGCAGTTTGAGTGTGTCGCTCACTGTTCAGCCACAAATATCTCTATTTAAAAAAGTGTGGTATACCCCAGTAAACAATAACTGTGGTTTTGCCATCCCACAGTAAAAAATCTCTATTATTCAGCTTTTGGTAGTTTTTTTCCGTAAAGAAAAACAGTAGTGTCTCCTGACTGTTGTGACACAAAAATATATCTGTTGAAAATAGTCTTGTGTAGGCCCGACATCCCAGTGTGGTTTCGCAGTTCCACGGGTCAAATCGCTGTACTATCCAGTTTTGGGCCTTTGGTATGTAAAAAAAAAGGAGTTTGAGTGTGTCGCTCACTGTTCAGCCGCAAATATCTCTATTTAAAAAGTGTGGTATACCCCAGTAAACAATAACTGTGGTTTTGCCATCCCACGGTAAAAAATCTCTATTATTCAGCTTTTGCTAGTTTTTTCCGTAAAGAAAATCGTAGTGTCTCCTGACTGTTGTGACACAAAAATATATCTGTTGAAAATAGTCTTGTGTAGGCCCGACATCTCCGTGTGGTTTCACAGTTCCACGGGTCAAATCGCTGTACTATCCAGTTTTGGGCCTTTGGTATCTAAAAAAAAAGCAGTTTGAGTGTGTCGCTCACTGTTCAGCCGCAAATATCTCTATTTAAAAAAGTGTGGTATACCCCAGTAAACAATAACTGTGGTTTTGCCATCCCACGGTAAAAAATCTCTATTATTCAGCTTTTGGTAGTTTTTTCCGTAAAGAAAAACAGTAGTGTCTCCTGACTGTTGTGACACAAAAATATATCTGTTGAAAATAGTATTGTGTAGGCCCGACATCCTAGTGTGGTTTCGCAGTTC
This sequence comes from Phyllobates terribilis, assembly GCF_046119375.1. Lineage (NCBI taxonomy): Eukaryota > Metazoa > Chordata > Amphibia > Anura > Dendrobatidae > Phyllobates > Phyllobates terribilis. The sequence continues at coordinate 536,415,519 of NW_027362764.1, forward strand.
CACGGGTCAATTCGCTGTACTATCCAGTTTTGGGCCTTTGGTATCTAAAAAAAGCAGTTTGAGTGTGTCGCTCACTGTTCAGCCGCAAATATCGCTATTTAAAAAAGTGTGGTATACCCCAGTAAACAATAACTGTGGTTTTGCCATCCCACAGTAAAAAATCTCTATTATTCAGCTTTTGGTAGCTTTTTCCGTAAAGAACAACAGTAGTGTCTCCTGACTGTTGTGACACAAAAATATATCTGTTGAAAATAGTCTTGTGTAGGCCCGACATCCCAGTGTGGTTTCGCAGTTCCACGGGTCAAACCTCTGTACTATCCAGTTTTGGGCCTTTGGTATCTAAAAAAAAAGCAGTTTGAGTGTGTCGATCACTGTTCAGCCGCAAATATCTCTATTTAAAAAAGTGTGGTATACCCCAGTAAACAATAACTGTGATTTTGCCATCCCACGGTAAAAAATCTCTGTTATTCAGCTTTTGGTAGTTTTTTCCGTAAAGAAAAACAGTAGTGTCTCCTGACTGCTGTGACACAAAAATATATCTGTTGAAAATAGTCTTGTGTAGGTCCGACATCCCAGTGTGGTTTCGCAGTTCCACAGGTCAAATCGCTGTACTATCCAGTTTTGGGCCTTTGGTATCTAAAAAAAAGCATTTTGAGTGTGTCGCTCACTGTTCAGCCGCAAATATCTCTATTTAAAAAAGTGTGGTATACCTCAGTAAACAATAACTGTGGTTTTGCCATCCCAAGGTAAAAAATCTCTGTTATTCAGCTTTTGGTAGTTTTTTCCGTAAAGAAAAACAGTAGTGTCTCCTGACTGTTGTGACACAAAAATATATCTGTTGAAAATAGTCTTGTGTAGGCCCGACATCCCAGTGTGGTTTCGCAGTTCCACGGGTCAAATCGCTGTACTATCCAGTTTTGGGCCTTTGGCATGTAAAAAAAAAGCAGTTTGAGTGCGTCGCTCACTGTTCAGCCGCAAATATCTCTATTTAAAAAAGTGTGGTATACCCCAGTAAACAATAACTGTGGTTTTGCCATCCCACGGTAAAAAAACTCTGTTATTCAGCTTTTGGTAGTTTTTCTGTTTAGAAAAACAGTAGTGTCTCCTGACTGTTGTGACACAAAAATATATCTGTTGAAAATAGTCTTGCGTAGGCCCGACATCCCAGTGTGGTTTTGCAGTTCCGCGGGTCAAATCGCTGTACTATCCAGTTTTGGGCCTTTGGTATCTAAAAAAAAAGCAGTTTGAGTGTGTCGCTCACTGTTCAGCCGCAAATATCTCTATTTAAAAAAGTGTGGTATACCCCAGTAAACAATAACTGTGGTTTAGCCATCCCACAGTAAAAAATCTCTGTTATTCAGCTTTTGGTCGTTTTTTCCGTAAAGAAAAACAGTAGTGTCTCCTGACTGCTGTGACACAAAAATATATCTGTTGAAAATAGTCTTGTGTCGGCCCGACATCCCAGTGTGGTTTCGCAGTTCCACAGGTCAAATCGCTGTACTATCCAGTTTTGGGCCTTTGGTATCTAAAAAAAAAGCAGTTTGAGTGTGTCGCTCACTGTTCAGCCGCAAATATCTCTATTTAAAAAAGTGTGGTATACCCCAGTAAACAATAACTGTGGTTTTGCCAACCCACGGTAAAAAATCTCTATTATTCAGCTTTTGGTAGTTTTTTTCGTAAAGAAAAACAGTAGTGTCTCCTGACTGTTGTGACACAAAAATATATCTGTTGAAAATAGTCTTGTGTAGGCCCGACATCCCAGTGTGGTTTCGCCGTTCCACGGGTCAAATCGCTGTACTATCCAGTTTTGGGACTTTGGTATCTAAAAAAAAAGCAGTTTGAGTGTGTCGCTCACTGTTCAGCCGCAAATATCTCTATTTAAAAAAGTGTGGTATACCCCAGTAAACAATAACTGTGGTTTTGCCATCCCACGGTATAAAATCTCTATTATTCAGCTTTTGGTAGTTTTTTCCGTAAAGAAAAACCGTAGTGTCTCCTGACTGTTGTGACAGAAAAATATATCTGTTGAAAATAGTCTTGTATAGGCCCAACATCCCAGTGTGGTTTCACAGTTCCACGGGTCAAATCACTGTACTATCCAGTTTTGGGCCTTAGGTATCTAAAAAAAGCAGTTTGAGTGTGTCACTCACTGTTCAGCCACAAATATCGCTATTTAAAAAAGTGTGGTATACCCCAGTAAACAATAACTGTGGTTTTGCCATCCCACGGTAAAAAAACTCTGTTATTCAGCTTTTGGTAGTTTTTCTGTTTAGAAAAACAGTAGTGTCTCCTGACTGTTGTGACACAAAAATATATCTGTTGAAAATAGTCTTGCGTAGGCCCGACATCCCAGTGTGGTTTTGCAGTTCCGCGGGTCAAATCGCTGTACTATCCAGTTTTGGGCCTTTGGTATCTAAAAAAAAAGCAGTTTGAGTGTGTCGCTCACTGTTCAGCCGCAAATATCTCTATTTAAAAAAGTGTGGTATACCCCAGTAAACAATAACTGTGGTTTAGCCATCCCACAGTAAAAAATCTCTGTTATTCAGCTTTTGGTAGTTTTTTCCGTAAAGAAAAACAGTAGTGTCTCCTGACTGCTGTGACACAAAAATATATCTGTTGAAAATAGTCTTGTGTCGGCCCGACATCCCAGTGTGGTTTCGCAGTTCCACAGGTCAAATCGCTGTACTATCCAGTTTTGGGCCTTTGGTATCTAAAAAAAAAGCAGTTTGAGTGTGTCGCTCACTGTTCAGCCGCAAATATCTCTATTTAAAAAAGTGTGGTATACCCCAGTAAACAATAACTGTGGTTTTGCCAACCCAAGGTAAAAAATCTCTATTATTCAGCTTTTGGTAGTTTTTTTCGTAAAGAAAAACAGTAGTGTCTCCTGACTGTTGTGACACAAAAATATATCTGTTGAAAATAGTCTTGTGTAGGCCCGACATCCCAGTATGGTTTCGCCGTTCCACGGGTCAAATCGCTGTACTATCCAGTTTTGGGACTTTGGTATCTAAAAAAAAAGCAGTTTGAGTGTGTCGCTCACTGTTCAGCCGCAAATATCTCTATTTAAAAAGTGTGGTATACCCCAGTAAACAATAACTGTGGTTTTGCCATCCCACGGTAAAAAATCTCTATTATTCAGCTTTTGCTAGTTTTTTCCGTAAAGAAAATCGTAGCGTCTCCTGACTGTTGTGACACAAAAATATATCTGTTGAAAATAGTCTTGTGTAGGCCCGACATCTCCGTGTGGTTTCACAGTTCCACGGGTCAAATCGCTGTACTATCCAGTTTTGGGCCTTTGGTATCTAAAAAAAAAGCAGTTTGAGTGTGTCGCTCACTGTTCAGCCGCAAATATCTCTATTTAAAAAAGTGTGGTATACCCCAGTAAACAATAACTGTGGTTTTGCCATCCCACGGTAAAAAATCTCTATTATTCAGCTTTTGGTAGTTTTTTCCGTAAAGAAAAACAGTAGTGTCTCCTGACTGTTGTGACACAAAAATATATCTGTTGAAAATAGTCTTGTGTAGGCCCGACATCCCAGTGTGGTTTCGCAGTTCCACGGGTCAATTCGCTGTACTATCCAGTTTTGGGCCTTTGGTATCTAAAAAAAGCAGTTTGAGTGTGTCGCTCACTGTTCAGCCGCAAATATCTCTATTTAAAAAAGTGGGGTATACCCCAGTAAACAATAACTGTGGTTTTGCCATCCTACGGTAAAAAATCTCTATTATTCAGGTTTTGGTTGTTTTTTTCGTAAAGAAAAACAGTAGTGTCTCCTGACTGTTGTGACTCAAAAATATATCTGTTGAAAATAGTCTTGTGTAGGCCCGACATCCCAGTGTGATTTCGCAGTTCCACGGGTCAAATCGCTGTACTATCCAGTTTTGGGCCTTTGGTATGTAAAAAAAAAGCAGTTTGAGTGTGTCGCTCACTGTTCAGCCGCAAATATCTCTATTTAAAAAAGTGTGGTATACCCCAGTAAACAATAACTGTGGTTTTGCCATCCCACGGTATAAAATCTCTATTATTCAGCTTTTGGTAGTTTTTTCCGTAAAGAAAAACAGTAGTGTCTCCTGACTGTTGTGACACAAAAATATATCTGTTGAAAATAGTCTTGTGTAGGCCCGACATCCCAGTGTGGTTTCGCAATCCCACGGGTCAAATCGCTGTACTATCCAGCTTTGGGCCTTTGGTATCTAAAAAAAAAGCAGTTTGAGTGTGTCGCTCACTGTTCAGCCGCAAATATCTCTATTTAAAAAAGTGTGGTATACCCCAGTAAACAATAACTGTGGTTTAGCCATCCCACGGTAAAAAATCTCTGTTATTCAGCTTTTGGTAGTTTTTTGCGTAAAGAAAAACAGTAGTGTCTCCTGACTGCTGTGACACAAAAATATATCTGTTGAAAATAGTCTTGTGTCGGCCCGACATCCCAGTGTGGTTTCGCAGTTCCACAGGTCAAATCGCTGTACTATCCAGTTTTGGGCCTTTGGTATCTAAAAAAAAAGCAGTTTGAGTGTGTCGCTCACTGTTCAGCCGTAAATATCTCTATTTAAAAAGTGTGGTATACCCCAGTAAACAATAACTGTGGTTTTGCCATCCCACGGTAAAAAATCTCTATTATTCAGCTTTTGGTAGTTTTTTCCGTAAAGAAAAACAGTAGTGTCTCCTGACTGTTGTGACACAAAAATATATCTGTTGAAAATAGTCTTGTGTAGGCCCGACATCCCAGTGTGGTTTCGCAGTTCCACGGGTCAAATCGCTGTACTATCCAGTTTTGGGCCTTTGGTATCCAAAAAAAAGCAGTTTGAGTGTGTCGCTCACTGTTCAGCCGCAAATATCTCTATTTAAAAAAGTGTGGTATACCCCAGTAAACAATAACTGTGGTTTTGCCATCCCATGGTAAAAAATCTCTATTATTCAGCTTTTGGTAGCTTTTTCCGTAAAGAAAAACAGTAGTGTCTCCTGACTGTTGTGACACAAAAATATATCTGTTGAAAATAGTCTTGTGTAGGCCCGACATCCCAGTGTGGTTTCGCAGTTCCACGGGTCAATTCGCTGTACTATCCAGTTTTGGGCCTTTGGTATCTAAAAAAAGCAGTTTGAGTGTGTCGCTCACTGTTCAGCCGCAAATATCTCTATTTAAAAAAGTGGGGTATACCCCAGTAAACAATAACTGTGGTTTTGCCATCCTACGGTAAAAAATCTCTATTATTCAGGTTTTGGTTGTTTTTTTCGTAAAGAAAAACAGTAGTGTCTCCTGACTGTTGTGACTCAAAAATATATCTGTTGAAAATAGTCTTGTGTAGGCCCGACATCCCAGTGTGATTTCGCAGTTCCACGGGTCAAATCGCTGTACTATCCAGTTTTGGGCCTTTGGTATGTAAAAAAAAAGCAGTTTGAGTGTGTCGCTCACTGTTCAGCCGCAAATATCTCTATTTAAAAAAGTGTGGTATACCCCAGTAAACAATAACTGTGGTTTTGCCATCCCACGGTATAAAATCTCTATTATTCAGCTTTTGGTAGTTTTTTCCGTAAAGAAAAACAGTAGTGTCTCCTGACTGTTGTGACACAAAAATATATCTGTTGAAAATAGTCTTGTGTAGGCCCGACATCCCAGTGTGGTTTCGCAATCCCACGGGTCAAATCGCTGTACTATCCAGCTTTGGGCCTTTGGTATCTAAAAAAAAAGCAGTTTGAGTGTGTCGCTCACTGTTCAGCCGCAAATATCTCTATTTAAAAAAGTGTGGTATACCCCAGTAAACAATAACTGTGGTTTAGCCATCCCACGGTAAAAAATCTCTGTTATTCAGCTTTTGGTAGTTTTTTGCGTAAAGAAAAACAGTAGTGTCTCCTGACTGCTGTGACACAAAAATATATCTGTTGAAAATAGTCTTGTGTCGGCCCGACATCCCAGTGTGGTTTCGCAGTTCCACAGGTCAAATCGCTGTACTATCCAGTTTTGGGCCTTTGGTATCTAAAAAAAAAGCAGTTTGAGTGTGTCGCTCACTGTTCAGCCGTAAATATCTCTATTTAAAAAGTGTGGTATACCCCAGTAAACAATAACTGTGGTTTTGCCATCCCACGGTAAAAAATCTCTATTATTCAGCTTTTGGTAGTTTTTTCCGTAAAGAAAAACAGTAGTGTCTCCTGACTGTTGTGACACAAAAATATATCTGTTGAAAATAGTCTTGTGTAGGCCCGACATCCCAGTGTGGTTTCGCAGTTCCACGGGTCAAATCGCTGTACTATCCAGTTTTGGGCCTTTGGTATCCAAAAAAAAGCAGTTTGAGTGTGTCGCTCACTGTTCAGCCGCAAATATCTCTATTTAAAAAAGTGTGGTATACCCCAGTAAACAATAACTGTGGTTTTGCCATCCCATGGTAAAAAATCTCTATTATTCAGCTTTTGGTAGCTTTTTCCGTAAAGAAAAACAGTAGTGTCTCCTGACTGTTGTGACACAAAAATATATCTGTTGATAATAGTCTTGTGTAGGCCCGATATCCCAGTGTGGTTTCGCAGTTCCACGGGTCAAATCGCTGTACTATCCAGTTTTGGGCCTTTGGTATCTAAAAAAAAAGCAGTTTGAGTGTGTCGCTCACTGTTCAGCCGCAAATATCTCTATTTAAAAAAGTGTGGTATACCCCAGCAAACAATAACTGTGGTTTTGCCTTCACACAGTAAAAAATCTCTATTATTCAGCTTTTGGTAGTTTTTTCCATAAAGAAAACAGTAGTGTCTCCTGACTGTTGTGATACAAAAATATATCTGTTGAAAATAGTCTTGTGTAGGCCCGACATCCCAGTGTGGTTTCGCAGTTCCACGGGTCAAATCGCTGTACTATCCAGTTTTGGGCCTTTGGTATAAAAAAAAAGCAGTTTGAGTGTGTCGCTCACTGTTCAGCCGCAAATATCTCTATTTAAAAAAGTGTGGTATACCCCAGTAAACAATAACTGTGGTTTTGCCATCACATGGTAAAAAATCTCTATTATTCAGCTTTTGGTAGTTTTTTCCGTAAAGAAACACAGTAGTGTCTCGTGACTGTTGTGACACAAAAATATGTCTGTTGAAAATAGTCTTGTGTAGGCCCGACATCCCAGTGTGGTTTCGCAGTTCCACGGGTCAAATCGCTGTACTATCCAGTTTTGGGTCTTTGGTATCTAAAAAAAAGCAGTTTGAGTGTGTCGCTCACTGTTCAGCCACAAATATCTCTATTTAAAAAAGTGTGGTATACCCCAGTAAACAATAACTGTGGTTTTGCCATCCCACGGTAAAAAATCTCCATTATTCAGCTTTTGGTAGTTTTTTTCCGTAAAGAAAAACAGTAGTGTCTCCTGACTGTTGTGACACAAAAATTTATCTGTTGAAAATAGTCTTGTGTAGGCCCGACATCCCAGTGTGGTTTCGCAGTTCCACGGGTCAAATCGCTGTACTATCCAGTTTTGGGCCTTTGGTATCCAAAAAAAAGCAGTTTGAGTGTGTCGCTCACTGTTCAGCCGCAAATATCTCTATTTAAAAAAGTGTGGTATACCCCAGTAAACAATAACTGTGGTTTTGCCATCCCATGGTAAAAAATCTCTATTATTCAGCTTTGGTAGCTTTTTCCGTAAAGAAAAACAGTAGTGTCTCCTGACTGTTGTGAAACAAAAATATATCTGTTGATAATAGTCTTGTGTAGGCCCGATATCCCAGTGTGGTTTCGCAGTTCCACGGGTCAAATCGCTGTACTATCCAGTTTTGGGCCTTTGGTATCTAAAAAAAAAGCAGTTTGAGTGTGTCGCTCACTGTTCAGCCGCAAATATCTCTATTTAAAAAAGTGTGGTATACCCCAGTAAACAATAACTGTGGTTTTGCCATCCCACAGTAAAAAATCTCTATTATTCAGCTTTTGGTAGTTTTTTCCGTAAAGAAAACAGTAGTGTCTCCTGACTGTTGTGATACAAAAATATATCTGTTGAAAATAGTCTTGTGTAGGCCCGACATCCCAGTGTGGTTTCGCAGTTCCACGGGTCAAATCGCTGTACTATCCAGTTTTGGGCCTTTGGTATAAAAAAAAAAGCAGTTTGAGTGTGTCGCTCACTGTTCAGCCGCAAATATCTCTATTTAAAAAAGTGTGGTATACCCCAGTAAACAATAACTGTGGTTTTGCCATCACATGGTAAAAAATCTCTATTATTCAGCTTTTGGTAGTTTTTTCCGTAAAGAAACACAGTAGTGTCTCGTGACTGTTGTGACACAAAAATATGTCTGTTGAAAATAGTCTTGTGTAGGCCCGACATCCCAGTGTGGTTTCGCAGTTCCACAGGTCAAATCGCTGTACTATCCAGTTTTGGGTCTTTGGTATCTAAAAAAAAGCAGTTTGAGTGTGTCGCTCACTGTTCAGCCACAAATATCTCTATTTAAAAAAGTGTGGTATACCCCAGTAAACAATAACTGTGGTTTTGCCATCCCACAGTAAAAAATCTCTATTATTCAGCTTTTGGTAGTTTTTTTCCGTAAAGAAAAACAGTAGTGTCTCCTGACTGTTGTGACACAAAAATATATCTGTTGAAAATAGTCTTGTGTAGGCCCGACATCCCAGTGTGGTTTCGCAGTTCCACGGGTCAAATCGCTGTACTATCCAGTTTTGGGCCTTTGGTATGTAAAAAAAAAGCAGTTTGAGTGTGTCGCTCACTGTTCAGCCGCAAATATCTCTATTTAAAAAGTGTGGTATACCCCAGTAAACAATAACTGTGGTTTTGCCATCCCACGGTAAAAAATCTCTATTATTCAGCTTTTGCTAGTTTTTTCCGTAAAGAAAATCGTAGTGTCTCCTGACTGTTGTGACACAAAAATATATCTGTTGAAAATAGTCTTGTGTAGGCCCGACATCTCCGTGTGGTTTCACAGTTCCACGGGTCAAATCGCTGTACTATCCAGTTTTGGGCCTTTGGTATCTAAAAAAAAAGCAGTTTGAGTGTGTCGCTCACTGTTCAGCCGCAAATATCTCTATTTAAAAAAGTGTGGTATACCCCAGTAAACAATAACTGTGGTTTTGCCATCCCACGGTAAAAAATCTCTATTATTCAGCTTTTGGTAGTTTTTTCCGTAAAGAAAAACAGTAGTGTCTCCTGACTGTTGTGACACAAAAATATATCTGTTGAAAATAGTCTTGTGTAGGCCCGACATCCTAGTGTGGTTTCGCAGTTCCACGGGTCAATTCGCTGTACTATCCAGTTTTGGGCCTTTGGTATCTAAAAAAAGCAGTTTGAGTGTGTCGCTCACTGTTCAGCCGCAAATATCTCTATTTAAAAAAGTGGGGTATACCCCAGTAAACAATAACTGTGGTTTTGCCATCCCACGGTAAAAAATCTCTATTATTCAGGTTTTGGTTGTTTTTTTCGTAAAGAAAAACAGTAGTGTCTCCTGACTGTTGTGACTCAAAAATATATCTGTTGAAAATAGTCTTGTGTAGGCCCGACATCCCAGTGTGATTTCGCAGTTCCACGGGTCAAATCGCTGTACTATCCAGTTTTGGGCCTTTGGTATGTAAAAAAAAAGCAGTTTGAGTGTGTCGCTCACTGTTCAGCCGCAAATATCTCTATTTAAAAAAGTGTGGTATACCCCAGTAAACAATAACTGTGGTTTTGCCATCCCACGGTATAAAATCTCTATTATTCAGCTTTTGGTAGTTTTTTCCGTAAAGAAAAACAGTAGTGTCTCCTGACTGTTGGGACACAAAAATATATCTGTTGAAAATAGTCTTGTGTAGGCCCGACATCCCAGTGTGGTTTCGCAATCCCACGGGTCAAATCGCTGTACTATCCAGCTTTGGGCCTTTGGTATCTAAAAAAAAAGCAGTTTGAGTGTGTCGCTCACTGTTCAGGGGCAAATATCTCTATTTAAAAAAGTGTGGTATACCCCAGTAAACAATAACTGTGGTTTAGCCATCCCACAGTAAAAAATCTCTGTTAATCAGCTTTTGGTAGTTTTTTGCGTAAAGAAAAACAGTAGTGTCTCCTGACTGCTGTGACACAAAAATATATCTGTTGAAAATAGTCTTGTGTCGGCCCGACATCCCAGTGTGGTTTCGCAGTTCCACAGGTCAAATCGCTGTACTATCCAGTTTTGGGCCTTTGGTATCTAAAAAAAAAGCAGTTTCAGTGTGTCGCTCACTGTTCAGCTGCAAATATCTCTATTTAAAAAAGTGTGGTATACCCCAGTAAGCAATAACTGTGGTTTTGCCAACCCAAGGTAAAAAATCTCTATTATTCAGCTTTTGGTAGTTTTTTACGTAAAGAAAAACAGTAGTGTCTCCTGACTGTTGTGACACAAAAATATATCTGTTGAAAATAGTCTTGTGTAGGCCCGACATCCCAGTGTGGTTTCGCCGTTCCACGGGTCAAATCGCTGTACTATCCAGTTTTGGGCCTTTGGTATCTAAAAAAAAAGCAGTTTGAGTGTGTCGCTCACTGTTCAGCCGTAAATATCTCTATTTAAAAAGTGTGGTATACCCCAGTAAACAATAACTGTGGTTTTGCCATCCCACGGTAAAAAATCTCTATTATTCAGCTTTTGGTAGTTTTTTCCGTAAAGAAAAACAGTAGTGTCTCCTGACTGTTGTGACACAAAAATATATCTGTTGAAAATAGTCTTGTGTAGGCCCGACATCCCAGTGTGGTTTCGCAGTTCCACGGGTCAAATCGCTGTACTATCCAGTTTTGGGCCTTTGGTATCCAAAAAAAAGCAGTTTGAGTGTGTCGCTCACTGTTCAGCCGCAAATATCTCTATTTAAAAAAGTGTGGTATACCCCAGTAAACAATAACTGTGGTTTTGCCATCCCATGGTAAAAAATCTCTATTATTCAGCTTTTGGTAGCTTTTTCCGTAAAGAAAAACAGTAGTGTCTCCTGACTGTTGTGACACAAAAATATATCTGTTGATAATAGTCTTGTGTAGGCCCGATATCCCAGTGTGGTTTCGCAGTTCCACGGGTCAAATCGCTGTACTATCCAGTTTTGGGCCTTTGGTATCTAAAAAAAAAGCAGTTTGAGTGTGTCGCTCACTGTTCAGCCGCAAATATCTCTATTTAAAAAAGTGTGGTATACCCCAGTAAACAATAACTGTGGTTTTGCCATCCCACAGTAAAAAATCTCTATTATTCAGCTTTTGGTAGTTTTTTCCGTAAAGAAAACAGTAGTGTCTCCTGACTGTTGTGATACAAAAATATATCTGTTGAAAATAGTCTTGTGTAGGCCCGACATCCCAGTGTGGTTTCGCAGTTCCACGGGTCAAATCGCTGTACTATCCAGTTTTGGGCCTTTGGTATAAAAAAAAAAGCAGTTTGAGTGTGTCGCTCACTGTTCAGCCGCAAATATCTCTATTTAAAAAAGTGTGGTATACCCCAGTAAACAATAACTGTGGTTTTGCCATCACATGGTAAAAAATCTCTATTATTCAGCTTTTGGTAGTTTTTTCCGTAAAGAAACACAGTAGTGTCTCGTGACTGTTGTGACAGAAAAATATGTCTGTTGAAAATAGTCTTGTGTAGGCCCGACATCCCAGTGTGGTTTCGCAGTTCCACGGGTCAAATCGCTGTACTATCCAGTTTTGGGTCTTTGGTATCTAAAAAAAAGCAGTTTGAGTGTGTCGCTCACTGTTCAGCCACAAATATCTCTATTTAAAAAAGTGTGGTATACCCCAGTAAACAATAACTGTGGTTTTGCCATCCCACGGTAAAAAATCTCTATTATTCAGCTTTTGGTAGTTTTTTTCCGCAAAGAAAAACAGTAGTGTCTCCTGACTGTTGTGACACAAAAATATATCTGTTGAGAATAGTCTTGTGTAGGCCCGACATCCCAGTGTGGTTTCGCAGTTCCACGGGTCAAATCGCTGTACTATCCAGTTTTGGGCCTTTGGTATGTAAAAAAAAAGCAGTTTGAGTGTGTCGCTCACTGTTCAGCCGCAAATATCTCTATTTAAAAAAGTGTGGTATACCCCAGTAAGCAATAACTGTGGTTTTGCCATCCCATGGTAAAAAATCTCTATTATTCAGCTTTTGGTAGTTTTTTCCGTAAAGAAAAACAGTAGTGGCTCCTGACTGTTGTGACACAAAAATATATCTGTTGAAAATAGTCTTGTGTAGGCCCGACATCCCAGTGTGGTTTCGCAGTTCCACGGGTCAAATCGCTGTACTATCCAGTTTTGGGCCTTTGGTATCTAAAAAAAAAGCAGTTTGAGTGTGTCGCTCACTGTTCAGCCGCAAATATCTCTATTTAAAAAAGTGTGGTATACCCCAGTAAACAATAACTGTGGTTTTCCTCTTCCACGGTTCTAATCTACTCTTTATTACTAGTGTTGAGCGAACATGCTCGACACTGCTCGGTACTAGCCCGAGCATCACGCTACTCGGGATGTTCGGCGAGCACCGACCATTTCCGGGTTACTCGGGTGGGAGATCGGTTCTCCGCCCTGCATGTTTGGCGCTCTTTACAGAGCCAATGAACATGCAGGGATTGCCAGCCAGTCACTGTAATGCGGCAGCCATGTTGGTTGTGGGCATTACAGTGATTGGCTGGCCGCACAGCGTCACCTCGAGTATTTAAAACGGGGCGCCGCCATCTTGGACACAGTCGCTCCGGATTAGACAGTGTAGGGACAGCGCTGCTGATTTAGGGAGAGATATAAACTGCGAAATAGTTAGTGTAGGGTCTGTAAAGGCTGCCAGAACAAACAAACAGTCCTTTTCAGGACTAATATCCATCCCAGATACCAGGCAGGCAGGCTGTATAGGGGACACAGTGGTTATACCAGCAAACGCTGCATTACAGTTCTGTGTGCTCCTGTTGCTGAAATTGCTGGACTTAGCACCAGGTGTCGGGGGCCAGGAAAAATCCTTTTTTTTCATCTAAATCCTCCTTTTTTTTACCTCCTTCACACTGTACAAATACCCGTCTTATTAACCTTTTGGTGTGTCCCCCCCCCCCCCAAAAAAAGCGTGTCTCTGATTTTTCAGACACAAATATAACTGTTGAAAATAGTCTGGTGTAGGCTAGAGAAACAGAAGTGTTGTTTTGCACTTCCACGGTTCAAACCTCTGTACTATCCAGTTTTGGGCCTTTGGTATCTAAAAAAAAAGCAGTTTGAGTGTGTCGCTCACTGTTCAGCCGCAAATATCTCTATTTAAAAAAGTGTGGTATACCCCAGTAAACAATAACTGTGGTTTTGCCATCCCACGGTAAAAAATCTCTATTATTCAGCTTTTGGTAGTTTTTTCCGTAAAGAAAAACAGTAGTGTCTCCTGACTGTTGTGACACAAAAATATATCTGTTGAAAATAGTCTTGTGTAGGCCCGACATCCCAGTGTGGTTTCGCAGTTCCACGGGTCAAATCGCTGTACTATCCAGTTTTGGGCCTTTGGTATCCAAAAAAAAGCAGTTTGAGTGTGTCGCTCACTGTTCAGCCGCAAATATCTCTATTTAAAAAAGTGTGGTATACCCCAGTAAACAATAACTGTGGTTTTGCCATCCCATGGTAAAAAATCTCTATTATTCAGCTTTTGGTAGCTTTTTCCGTAAAGAAAAACAGTAGTGTCTCCTGACTGTTGTGACACAAAAATATATCTGTTGAAAATAGTCTTGTGTAGGCCCGACATCCCAGTGTGGTTTCGCAGTTCCACGGGTCAATTCGCTGTACTATCCAGTTTTGGGCCTTTGGTATCTAAAAAAAGCAGTTTGAGTGTGTCGCTCACTGTTCAGCCGCAAATATCTCTATTTAAAAAAGTGGGGTATACCCCAGTAAACAATAACTGTGGTTTTGCCATCCTACGGTAAAAAATCTCTATTATTCAGGTTTTGGTTGTTTTTTTCGTAAAGAAAAACAGTAGTGTCTCCTGACTGTTGTGACTCAAAAATATATCTGTTGAAAATAGTCTTGTGTAGGCCCGACATCCCAGTGTGATTTCGCAGTTCCACGGGTCAAATCGCTGTACTATCCAGTTTTGGGCCTTTGGTATGTAAAAAAAAAGCAGTTTGAGTGTGTCGCTCACTGTTCAGCCGCAAATATCTCTATTTAAAAAAGTGTGGTATACCCCAGTAAACAATAACTGTGGTTTTGCCATCCCACGGTATAAAATCTCTATTATTCAGCTTTTGGTAGTTTTTTCCGTAAAGAAAAACAGTAGTGTCTCCTGACTGTTGTGACACAAAAATATATCTGTTGAAAATAGTCTTGTGTAGGCCCGACATCCCAGTGTGGTTTCGCAATCCCACGGGTCAAATCGCTGTACTATCCAGCTTTGGGCCTTTGGTATCTAAAAAAAAAGCAGTTTGAGTGTGTCGCTCACTGTTCAGCCGCAAATATCTCTATTTAAAAAAGTGTGGTATACCCCAGTAAACAATAACTGTGGTTTAGCCATCCCACGGTAAAAAATCTCTGTTATTCAGCTTTTGGTAGTTTTTTGCGTAAAGAAAAACAGTAGTGTCTCCTGACTGCTGTGACACAAAAATATATCTGTTGAAAATAGTCTTGTGTCGGCCCGACATCCCAGTGTGGTTTCGCAGTTCCACAGGTCAAATCGCTGTACTATCCAGTTTTGGGCCTTTGGTATCTAAAAAAAAAGCAGTTTGAGTGTGTCGCTCACTGTTCAGCCGTAAATATCTCTATTTAAAAAGTGTGGTATACCCCAGTAAACAATAACTGTGGTTTTGCCATCCCACGGTAAAAAATCTCTATTATTCAGCTTTTGGTAGTTTTTTCCGTAAAGAAAAACAGTAGTGTCTCCTGACTGTTGTGACACAAAAATATATCTGTTGAAAATAGTCTTGTGTAGGCCCGACATCCCAGTGTGGTTTCGCAGTTCCACGGGTCAAATCGCTGTACTATCCAGTTTTGGGCCTTTGGTATCCAAAAAAAAGCAGTTTGAGTGTGTCGCTCACTGTTCAGCCGCAAATATCTCTATTTAAAAAAGTGTGGTATACCCCAGTAAACAATAACTGTGGTTTTGCCATCCCATGGTAAAAAATCTCTATTATTCAGCTTTTGGTAGCTTTTTCCGTAAAGAAAAACAGTAGTGTCTCCTGACTGTTGTGACACAAAAATATATCTGTTGATAATAGTCTTGTGTAGGCCCGATATCCCAGTGTGGTTTCGCAGTTCCACGGGTCAAATCGCTGTACTATCCAGTTTTGGGCCTTTGGTATCTAAAAAAAAAGCAGTTTGAGTGTGTCGCTCACTGTTCAGCCGCAAATATCTCTATTTAAAAAAGTGTGGTATACCCCAGCAAACAATAACTGTGGTTTTGCCTTTCCACAGTAAAAAATCTCTATTATTCAGCTTTTGGTAGTTTTTTCCATAAAGAAAACAGTAGTGTCTCCTGACTGTTGTGATACAAAAATATATCTGTTGAAAATAGTCTTGTGTAGGCCCGACATCCCAGTGTGGTTTCGCAGTTCCACGGGTCAAATCGCTGTACTATCCAGTTTTGGGCCTTTGGTATAAAAAAAAAGCAGTTTGAGTGTGTCGCTCACTGTTCAGCCGCAAATATCTCTATTTAAAAAAGTGTGGTATACCCCAGTAAACAATAACTGTGGTTTTGCCATCACATGGTAAAAAATCTCTATTATTCAGCTTTTGGTAGTTTTTTCCGTAAAGAAACACAGTAGTGTCTCGTGACTGTTGTGACACAAAAATATGTCTGTTGAAAATAGTCTTGTGTAGGCCCGACATCCCAGTGTGGTTTCGCAGTTCCACGGGTCAAATCGCTGTACTATCCAGTTTTGGGTCTTTGGTATCTAAAAAAAAGCAGTTTGAGTGTGTCGCTCACTGTTCAGCCACAAATATCTCTATTTAAAAAAGTGTGGTATACCCCAGTAAACAATAACTGTGGTTTTGCCATCCCACGGTAAAAAATCTCCATTATTCAGCTTTTGGTAGTTTTTTTCCGTAAAGAAAAACAGTAGTGTCTCCTGACTGTTGTGACACAAAAATTTATCTGTTGAAAATAGTCTTGTGTAGGCCCGACATCCCAGTGTGGTTTCGCAGTTCCACGGGTCAAATCGCTGTACTATCCAGTTTTGGGCCTTTGGTATCCAAAAAAAAGCAGTTTGAGTGTGTCGCTCACTGTTCAGCCGCAAATATCTCTATTTAAAAAAGTGTGGTATACCCCAGTAAACAATAACTGTGGTTTTGCCATCCCATGGTAAAAAATCTCTATTATTCAGCTTTTGGTAGCTTTTTCCGTAAAGAAAAACAGTAGTGTCTCCTGACTGTTGTGAAACAAAAATATATCTGTTGATAATAGTCTTGTGTAGGCCCGATATCCCAGTGTGGTTTCGCAGTTCCACGGGTCAAATCGCTGTACTATCCAGTTTTGGGCCTTTGGTATCTAAAAAAAAAGCAGTTTGAGTGTGTCGCTCACTGTTCAGCCGCAAATATCTCTATTTAAAAAAGTGTGGTATACCCCAGTAAACAATAACTGTGGTTTTGCCATCCCACAGTAAAAAATCTCTATTATTCAGCTTTTGGTAGTTTTTTCCGTAAAGAAAACAGTAGTGTCTCCTGACTGTTGTGATACAAAAATATATCTGTTGAAAATAGTCTTGTGTAGGCCCGACATCCCAGTGTGGTTTCGCAGTTCCACGGGTCAAATCGCTGTACTATCCAGTTTTGGGCCTTTGGTATAAAAAAAAAAGCAGTTTGAGTGTGTCGCTCACTGTTCAGCCGCAAATATCTCTATTTAAAAAAGTGTGGTATACCCCAGTAAACAATAACTGTGGTTTTGCCATCACATGGTAAAAAATCTCTATTATTCAGCTTTTGGTAGTTTTTTCCGTAAAGAAACACAGTAGTGTCTCGTGACTGTTGTGACACAAAAATATGTCTGTTGAAAATAGTCTTGTGTAGGCCCGACATCCCAGTGTGGTTTCGCAGTTCCA
The DNA here is from genome assembly GCF_046119375.1 of Phyllobates terribilis. NCBI lineage: Eukaryota > Metazoa > Chordata > Amphibia > Anura > Dendrobatidae > Phyllobates > Phyllobates terribilis. Next base: position 536,432,423 of record NW_027362764.1, read on the forward strand.
CAGGTCAAATCGCTGTACTATCCAGTTTTGGGTCTTTGGTATCTAAAAAAAAGCAGTTTGAGTGTGTCGCTCACTGTTCAGCCACAAATATCTCTATTTAAAAAAGTGTGGTATACCCCAGTAAACAATAACTGTGGTTTTGCCATCCCACAGTAAAAAATCTCTATTATTCAGCTTTTGGTAGTTTTTTTCCGTAAAGAAAAACAGTAGTGTCTCCTGACTGTTGTGACACAAAAATATATCTGTTGAAAATAGTCTTGTGTAGGCCCGACATCCCAGTGTGGTTTCGCAGTTCCACGGGTCAAATCGCTGTACTATCCAGTTTTGGGCCTTTGGTATGTAAAAAAAAAGCAGTTTGAGTGTGTCGCTCACTGTTCAGCCGCAAATATCTCTATTTAAAAAGTGTGGTATACCCCAGTAAACAATAACTGTGGTTTTGCCATCCCACGGTAAAAAATCTCTATTATTCAGCTTTTGCTAGTTTTTTCCGTAAAGAAAATCGTAGTGTCTCCTGACTGTTGTGACACAAAAATATATCTGTTGAAAATAGTCTTGTGTAGGCCCGACATCTCCGTGTGGTTTCACAGTTCCACGGGTCAAATCGCTGTACTATCCAGTTTTGGGCCTTTGGTATCTAAAAAAAAAGCAGTTTGAGTGTGTCGCTCACTGTTCAGCCGCAAATATCTCTATTTAAAAAAGTGTGGTATACCCCAGTAAACAATAACTGTGGTTTTGCCATCCCACGGTAAAAAATCTCTATTATTCAGCTTTTGGTAGTTTTTTCCGTAAAGAAAAACAGTAGTGTCTCCTGACTGTTGTGACACAAAAATATATCTGTTGAAAATAGTCTTGTGTAGGCCCGACATCCTAGTGTGGTTTCGCAGTTCCACGGGTCAATTCGCTGTACTATCCAGTTTTGGGCCTTTGGTATCTAAAAAAAGCAGTTTGAGTGTGTCGCTCACTGTTCAGCCGCAAATATCTCTATTTAAAAAAGTGGGGTATACCCCAGTAAACAATAACTGTGGTTTTGCCATCCCACGGTAAAAAATCTCTATTATTCAGGTTTTGGTTGTTTTTTTCGTAAAGAAAAACAGTAGTGTCTCCTGACTGTTGTGACTCAAAAATATATCTGTTGAAAATAGTCTTGTGTAGGCCCGACATCCCAGTGTGATTTCGCAGTTCCACGGGTCAAATCGCTGTACTATCCAGTTTTGGGCCTTTGGTATGTAAAAAAAAAGCAGTTTGAGTGTGTCGCTCACTGTTCAGCCGCAAATATCTCTATTTAAAAAAGTGTGGTATACCCCAGTAAACAATAACTGTGGTTTTGCCATCCCACGGTATAAAATCTCTATTATTCAGCTTTTGGTAGTTTTTTCCGTAAAGAAAAACAGTAGTGTCTCCTGACTGTTGGGACACAAAAATATATCTGTTGAAAATAGTCTTGTGTAGGCCCGACATCCCAGTGTGGTTTCGCAATCCCACGGGTCAAATCGCTGTACTATCCAGCTTTGGGCCTTTGGTATCTAAAAAAAAAGCAGTTTGAGTGTGTCGCTCACTGTTCAGGGGCAAATATCTCTATTTAAAAAAGTGTGGTATACCCCAGTAAACAATAACTGTGGTTTAGCCATCCCACAGTAAAAAATCTCTGTTAATCAGCTTTTGGTAGTTTTTTGCGTAAAGAAAAACAGTAGTGTCTCCTGACTGCTGTGACACAAAAATATATCTGTTGAAAATAGTCTTGTGTCGGCCCGACATCCCAGTGTGGTTTCGCAGTTCCACAGGTCAAATCGCTGTACTATCCAGTTTTGGGCCTTTGGTATCTAAAAAAAAAGCAGTTTCAGTGTGTCGCTCACTGTTCAGCTGCAAATATCTCTATTTAAAAAAGTGTGGTATACCCCAGTAAGCAATAACTGTGGTTTTGCCAACCCAAGGTAAAAAATCTCTATTATTCAGCTTTTGGTAGTTTTTTACGTAAAGAAAAACAGTAGTGTCTCCTGACTGTTGTGACACAAAAATATATCTGTTGAAAATAGTCTTGTGTAGGCCCGACATCCCAGTGTGGTTTCGCCGTTCCACGGGTCAAATCGCTGTACTATCCAGTTTTGGGCCTTTGGTATCTAAAAAAAAAGCAGTTTGAGTGTGTCGCTCACTGTTCAGCCGTAAATATCTCTATTTAAAAAGTGTGGTATACCCCAGTAAACAATAACTGTGGTTTTGCCATCCCACGGTAAAAAATCTCTATTATTCAGCTTTTGGTAGTTTTTTCCGTAAAGAAAAACAGTAGTGTCTCCTGACTGTTGTGACACAAAAATATATCTGTTGAAAATAGTCTTGTGTAGGCCCGACATCCCAGTGTGGTTTCGCAGTTCCACGGGTCAAATCGCTGTACTATCCAGTTTTGGGCCTTTGGTATCCAAAAAAAAGCAGTTTGAGTGTGTCGCTCACTGTTCAGCCGCAAATATCTCTATTTAAAAAAGTGTGGTATACCCCAGTAAACAATAACTGTGGTTTTGCCATCCCATGGTAAAAAATCTCTATTATTCAGCTTTTGGTAGCTTTTTCCGTAAAGAAAAACAGTAGTGTCTCCTGACTGTTGTGACACAAAAATATATCTGTTGATAATAGTCTTGTGTAGGCCCGATATCCCAGTGTGGTTTCGCAGTTCCACGGGTCAAATCGCTGTACTATCCAGTTTTGGGCCTTTGGTATCTAAAAAAAAAGCAGTTTGAGTGTGTCGCTCACTGTTCAGCCGCAAATATCTCTATTTAAAAAAGTGTGGTATACCCCAGTAAACAATAACTGTGGTTTTGCCATCCCACAGTAAAAAATCTCTATTATTCAGCTTTTGGTAGTTTTTTCCGTAAAGAAAACAGTAGTGTCTCCTGACTGTTGTGATACAAAAATATATCTGTTGAAAATAGTCTTGTGTAGGCCCGACATCCCAGTGTGGTTTCGCAGTTCCACGGGTCAAATCGCTGTACTATCCAGTTTTGGGCCTTTGGTATAAAAAAAAAAGCAGTTTGAGTGTGTCGCTCACTGTTCAGCCGCAAATATCTCTATTTAAAAAAGTGTGGTATACCCCAGTAAACAATAACTGTGGTTTTGCCATCACATGGTAAAAAATCTCTATTATTCAGCTTTTGGTAGTTTTTTCCGTAAAGAAACACAGTAGTGTCTCGTGACTGTTGTGACACAAAAATATGTCTGTTGAAAATAGTCTTGTGTAGGCCCGACATCCCAGTGTGGTTTCGCAGTTCCACGGGTCAAATCGCTGTACTATCCAGTTTTGGGTCTTTGGTATCTAAAAAAAAGCAGTTTGAGTGTGTCGCTCACTGTTCAGCCACAAATATCTCTATTTAAAAAAGTGTGGTATACCCCAGTAAACAATAACTGTGGTTTTGCCATCCCACGGTAAAAAATCTCTATTATTCAGCTTTTGGTAGTTTTTTTCCGCAAAGAAAAACAGTAGTGTCTCCTGACTGTTGTGACACAAAAATATATCTGTTGAGAATAGTCTTGTGTAGGCCCGACATCCCAGTGTGGTTTCGCAGTTCCACGGGTCAAATCGCTGTACTATCCAGTTTTGGGCCTTTGGTATGTAAAAAAAAAGCAGTTTGAGTGTGTCGCTCACTGTTCAGCCGCAAATATCTCTATTTAAAAAAGTGTGGTATACCCCAGTAAGCAATAACTGTGGTTTTGCCATCCCATGGTAAAAAATCTCTATTATTCAGCTTTTGGTAGTTTTTTCCGTAAAGAAAAACAGTAGTGGCTCCTGACTGTTGTGACACAAAAATATATCTGTTGAAAATAGTCTTGTGTAGGCCCGACATCCCAGTGTGGTTTCGCAGTTCCACGGGTCAAATCGCTGTACTATCCAGTTTTGGGCCTTTGGTATCTAAAAAAAAAGCAGTTTGAGTGTGTCGCTCACTGTTCAGCCGCAAATATCTCTATTTAAAAAAGTGTGGTATACCCCAGTAAACAATAACTGTGGTTTTCCTCTTCCACGGTTCTAATCTACTCTTTATTACTAGTGTTGAGCGAACATGCTCGACACTGCTCGGTACTAGCCCGAGCATCACGCTACTCGGGATGTTCGGCGAGCACCGACCATTTCCGGGTTACTCGGGTGGGAGATCGGTTCTCCGCCCTGCATGTTTGGCGCTCTTTACAGAGCCAATGAACATGCAGGGATTGCCAGCCAGTCACTGTAATGCGGCAGCCATGTTGGTTGTGGGCATTACAGTGATTGGCTGGCCGCACAGCGTCACCTCGAGTATTTAAAACGGGGCGCCGCCATCTTGGACACAGTCGCTCCGGATTAGACAGTGTAGGGACAGCGCTGCTGATTTAGGGAGAGATATAAACTGCGAAATAGTTAGTGTAGGGTCTGTAAAGGCTGCCAGAACAAACAAACAGTCCTTTTCAGGACTAATATCCATCCCAGATACCAGGCAGGCAGGCTGTATAGGGGACACAGTGGTTATACCAGCAAACGCTGCATTACAGTTCTGTGTGCTCCTGTTGCTGAAATTGCTGGACTTAGCACCAGGTGTCGGGGGCCAGGAAAAATCCTTTTTTTTCATCTAAATCCTCCTTTTTTTTACCTCCTTCACACTGTACAAATACCCGTCTTATTAACCTTTTGGTGTGTCCCCCCCCCCCCCAAAAAAAGCGTGTCTCTGATTTTTCAGACACAAATATAACTGTTGAAAATAGTCTGGTGTAGGCTAGAGAAACAGAAGTGTTGTTTTGCACTTCCACGGTTCAAACCTCTGTACTATCCAGTTTTGGGCCTTTGGTATCTAAAAAAAAAGCAGTTTGAGTGTGTCGCTCACTGTTCAGCCGCAAATATCTCTATTTAAAAAAGTGTGGTATACCCCAGTAAACAATAACTGTGGTTTTGCCATCCCACGGTAAAAAATCTCTATTATTCAGCTTTTGGTAGTTTTTTCCGTAAAGAAAAACAGTAGTGTCTCCTGACTGTTGTGACACAAAAATATATCTGTTGAAAATAGTCTTGTGTAGGCCCGACATCCCAGTGTGGTTTCGCAGTTCCACGGGTCAAATCGCTGTACTATCCAGTTTTGGGCCTTTGGTATCTAAAAAAGAAGCAGTTTTAGTGTGTCGCTCACTGTTCAGCCGCAAATATCTCTATTTAAAAAAGTGTGGCATACCCCAGTAAACAATAACTGTGGTTTTGCCATCCCACGGTAAAAAATCTCTATTATTCAGCTTTCGGTAGTTTTTTCCGTATAGAAAAACAGTAGTGTCTTCTGACTGCTGTGACACAAAAATATATCTGTTGAAAATAGTATTGTGTAGGCCCAACATCCCAGTGTGGTTTCGCAGTTCCACAAGTTAAATCGCTGTACTATCCAGTTTTGGGCCTTTGGTATCTAAAAAAAAAGCAGTTTGAGTGTGTCGCTCACTGTTCAGCCGCAAATAACTCTATTTAAAAAAGTGTGGTATACCCCAGTAAACAATAACTGTGGTTTTGCCATCCCACGGTAAAAAATCTCTATTATTCAGCTTTTGGTAGTTTTTTCCGTAAAGAAAAACAGTAGTGTCTCCTGACTGTTGTAACACAAAAATATATCTGTTGAAAATAGTCTTGTGTAGGCCCGACATCCCAGTGTGGTTTCGCAGTTCCACGGGTCAAATCGCTGTACTATCCAGTTTTGGGCCTTTGGTATCTAAAAAAAGCAGTTTGAGTGTGTCGCTCACTGTTCAGCCGCAAATATCTCTATTTAAAAAAGTGTGGTATACCCCAGTAAACAATAACTGTTGTTTTGCCATGCCAAGGTAAAAAATCTCTATTATTCAGCTTTTGGTAGTTTTTTCCGTAAAGAAAAACAGTAGTGTCTCCTGACTGCTGTGACACAAAAATATATCTGTTGAAAATAGTCTTGTGTAGGCCCGACATCCCAGTGTGGTTTCGCAGTTCCACGGGTCAAATCGCTGTACTATCCAGTTTTGGGCCTTTGGTATCTAAAAAAAAAGCAGTTTGAGTGTGTCGCTCACTGTTCAGCCGCAAATATCTCTATTTAAAAAAGTGTGGTATACCCCAGTAAACAATAACTGTGGTTTTGCCATCCCACGGTAAAAAATCTTTGTTATTCAGCTTTTGGTAGTTTTTTCCATAAAGAAAAACAGTAGTGTCTCCTGACTGCTGTGACACAAAAATATATCTGTTGAAAATAGTCTTGTGTAGGCCCGACATCCCAGTGTGGTTTCGCTGTTCCACAGGTCAAATCGCTGAACTATCCAGTTTTGGGCCTTTGGTATGTAAAAAAAAAGCAGTTTGAGTGTGTCGCTCACTGTTCAGCCGCAAATATCTCTATTTAAAAAAGTATGGTATACCCCAGTAAACAATAACTGTTGTTTTGCCATCCCAAGGTAAAAAATCTCTATTATTCAGCTTTTGGTAGTTTTTTCCGTAAAGAAAAACAGTAGTGTCTCCAGACTGTTGTGACACAAAAATATATCTGTTGAAAATAGTCTTGTGTAGGCCCGACATCCCAGTGTGGTTTTGCAGTTCCACTGGTCAAATCGCTGTACTATCCAGTTTTGGGCCTTTGGTATCTAAAAGAAAAGCAGTTTGAGTGTGTCGCTCACTGTTCAGCCGCAAATATCTCTATTTAAAAAAGTGTGGTATACCCCAGTAAACAATAACTGTTGTTTTGCCATGCCAAGGTAAAAAATCTCTATTATTCAGCTTTTGGTAGTTTTTTCCGTAAAGAAAAACAGTAGTGTCTTCTGACTGCTGTGACACAAAAATATATCTGTTGAAAATAGTCTTGTATAGGCCCGACATCCCAGTGTGGTTTCGCAGTTCCACGGGTCAAATCGCTGTACTATCCAGTTTTGGGCCTTTGGTATGTAAAAAAAAAGCAGTTTGAGTGTGTCGCTCACTGTTCAGCTGCAAATATCTCTATTTAAAAAAGTGTGGTATACCCCAGTAAACAATAACTGTGGTTTTGCCATCCCACGGTAAAAAATCTTTGTTATTCAGCTTTTGGTAGTTTTTTCCATAAAGAAAAACAGTAGTGTCTCCTGACTGCTGTGACACAAAAATATATCTGTTGAAAATAGTCTTGTGTAGGCCCGACATCCCAGTGTGGTTTCGCTGTTCCACAGGTCAAATCGCTGAACTATCCAGTTTTGGGCCTTTGGTATCTAAAAAAAAAGCAGTTTGAGTGTGTCGCTCACTCTTCAGCCGCAAAGATCTCTATTTAAAAAAGTGTGGTATACCCCAGTAAACAATAACTGTTGTTTTGCCATCCCAAGGTAAAAAATCTCTATTATTCAGCTTTTGGTAGTTTTTCCCGTAAAGAAAAACAGTAGTGTCTCCAGACTGTTGTGACACAAAAATATATCTGTTGAAAATAGTCTTGTGTAGGCCCGACATCCCAGTGTGGTTTTGCAGTTCCACTGGTCAAATCGCTGTACTATCCAGTTTTGGGCCTTTGGTATCTAAAAAAAAAGCAGTTTGAGTGTGTCGCTCACTGTTCAGCCGCAAATATCTCTATTTAAAAAAGTGTGGTATACCCCAGTAAACAATAACTGTGGTTTTGCCATCCCACGGTAAAAAATCTCTATTATTCAGCTTTTGGTAGTTTTTTCCGTAAAGAAAAACAGTAGTGTCTTCTGACTGCTGTGACACAAAAATATATCTGTTGAAAATAGTCTTGTGTAGGCCCGACATCCCAGTGTGGTTTTGCAGTTCCACTGGTCAAATCGCTGTACTATCCAGTTTTGGGCCTTTGGTATCTAAAAAAAAAGCAGTTTGAGTGTGTCGCTCACTGTTCAGCCGCAAATATCTCTATTTAAAAAAGTGTGGTATACCCCAGTAAACAATAACTGTGGTTTTGCCATCCCACGGTAAAAAATCTCTGTTATTCAGCTTTTGGTAGTTTTTTCCGTAAAGAAAAACAGTAGTGTCTTCTGACTGCTGTGACACAAAAATATATCTGTTGAAAATAGTATTGTATAGGCCCAACATCCCAGTGTGGTTTCGCAGTTCCACAGGTTAAATCGCTGTACTATCCAGTTTTGGGCCTTTGGTATCTAAAAAAAAAGCAGTTTGAGTGTGTCGCTCACTATTCAGCCGCAAATATCTCTATTTTAAAAAGTGTGGTATACCCCAGTAAACAATAACTGTGGTTTTGCCATCCCACGGTAAAAAATCTCTATTATTCAGCTTTTGGTATTTTTTTCCGTAATGAAAAACAGTAGTGTCTCCTGACTGTTGTGACACAAAAATATATCTGTTGAAAATAGTCTTGTGTAGGCCTGACATCCCAGTGTGGTTTCGCAGTTCCACAGGTCAAATCGCTGTACTATCCAGTTTTGGGCCTTTGGTATCTAAAAAAAAAGCAGTTTTAGTGTGTCGCTCACTGTTCAGCCGCAAATATCTCTATTTAAAAAAGTGTGGTATACCCCAGTAAACAATAACTGTTGTTTTGCCATCCCAAGTTAAAAAATCTCTATTATTCAGCTTTTGGTAGTTTTTTATGTAAAGAAAAACATTCGTGTCTCCTGACTGTTGTGACACAAAAATATATCTGCTGAAAATAGTCTTGTGTAGGCCCGACATCCCAGTGTGGTTTCGCAGTTCCACGGGTCAAATCGCTGTACTATCCAGTTTTGGGCCTTTGGTATCTATGAAAAAAGCAGTTTGAGTGTGTCGCTCACTGTTCAGCCACAAATATCTCTATTTAAAAAAGTGTGGTATACCCTAGTAAACAATAACTGTGGTTTTGCCATCCCACGGTAAAAAATCTCTATTATTCAGCTTTTGGTATTTTTTTCCATAGAGAAAAACAGTAGTGTCTCCTGACTGTTGTGACACAAAAAATATATCTGTTGAAAATAGTCTTGTGTAGGCCCGACATCCCAGTGTGGTTTCGCAGTTCCACGGGTCAAATCGCTGTACTATCCAGTTTTGGGCCTTTGGTATCTAAAAAAAAAGGAGTTTGAGTGTGTCGCTCACTGTTCAGCCGCAAATATCTCTATTTAAAAAAGTGTGGTATACCCCACTAAACAATAACTGTGGTTTTGCCATCCAACGGTAAAAAATCTCTATTATTCAGCTTTTGGTAGTTTTTTCCGTAAAGAAAAACAGTAGTGTCTCCTGACTGTTGTGACACAAAAATATATCTGTTGAAAACAGTCTTGTGTAGGCCCGACATCCCAGTGTGGTTTCGCAGTTCCACGGGTCAAATCGCTGTACTATCCAGTTTTGGGCCTTTGGTATCTAAAAAAAAAGCAGTTTGAGTGTGACGCTCACTGTTCAGCCGCAAATATCTCTATTTAAAAAAGTGTGGTATACCCCAGTAAACAATAACTGTGGTTTTGTCATCCTACGGTAAAAAATCTCTATTATTCAGCTTTTGGTAGTTTTTTCCGTAAAGAAAAACAGTAGTGTCTCCTGACTGTTGTGACACAAAAATATATCTGTTGAAAATAGTCTTGTGTAGGCCCGACATCCCAGTGTGGTTTCGCAGTTCCACGGGTCAAATCGCTGTACTATCCAGTTTTGGGCCTTTGGTATCTATGAAAAAAGCAGTTTGAGTGTGTCGCTCACTGTTCAGCCACAAATATCTCTATTTAAAAAAGTGTGGTATACCCTAGTAAACAATAACTGTGGTTTTGCCATCCCACGGTAAAAAATCTCTATTATTCAGCTTTTGGTATTTTTTTCCGTAGAGAAAAACAGTAGTGTCTCCTGACTGTTGTGACACAAAAAATATATCTGTTGAAAATAGTCTTGTGTAGGCCCGACATCCCAGTGTGGTTTCGCAGTTCCACGGGTCAAATCGCTGTACTATCCAGTTTTGGGCCTTTGGTATCTAAAAAAAAAGGAGTTTGAGTGTGTCGCTCACTGTTCAGCCGCAAATATCTCTATTTAAAAAAGTGTGGTATACCCCAGTAAACAATAACTGTGGTTTTGCCATCCAACGGTAAAAAATCTCTATTATTCAGCTTTTGGTAGTTTTTTCCGTAAAGAAAAACAGTAGTGTCTCCTGACTGTTGTGACACAAAAATATATCTGTTGAAAACAGTCTTGTGTAGGCCCGACATCCCAGTGTGGTTTCGCAGTTCCACGGGTCAAATCGCTGTACTATCCAGTTTTGGGCCTTTGGTATCTAAAAAAAAAGCAGTTTGAGTGTGTCGCTCACTGTTCAGCCGCAAATATCTCTATTTAAAAAAGTGTGGTATACCCAGTAAACAATAACTGAGGTTTTGCCATCCCACGGTAAAAAATCTCTATTACTCAGCTTTTGGTAGTTTGTCTCCTGACTGTTGTGACACAAAAATATATCTGTTGAAAATAGTCTTGTGCAGGCCTGACATCCCAGTGTGGTTTCGCAGTTCCACGGGTCAAATCGCTGTACTATCCAGTTTTGGGCCTTTGGTATCTAAAAAAAAAGCAGTTTGAGTGTGTCGCTCACTGTTCAGCCACAAATATCTCTATTTAAAAAAGTGTGGTATACCTCAGTAAACAATAACTGTGGTTTTGCCATCCCATGGTAAAAAATCTCTAATATTCAGCTTTTGGTATTTTTTTCCGTAAAGAAAAACAGTAGTGTCTCCTGACTGTTGTGACACAAAAATATATCTGTTGAAAATAGTCTTGTGTAGGCCCGACATCCCAGTGTGGTTTCGCAGTTCCACGGGTCAAATCGCTGTACTATCCAATTTTGGGCCTTTGGTATCTAAAAAAAAAGCAGTTTGAGTGTGTCGCTCACTATTCAGCCGCAAATATCTCTATTTAAAAAAGTGTGGTATACCCCAGTAAACAATAACTGTGGTTTTGCCATCCCACGGTAAAAAATCTCTATTATTCAGCTTTTGGTAGTTTTTTCCGTAAAGAAAAATAGTAGTGTCTCCTGACTGTTGTGACACAAAAATATATCTGTTGAAAATAGTCTTGTGTAGGCCCGACATCCCAGTGTGGTTTCGCAGTTCCATGGGTCAAATCGCTGTACTATCCAGTTTTGGGCCTTTGGTATCTAAAAAAAAAGCAGTTTGAGTGTGTCGCTCACTGTTCTGCCGCAAATATCTCTATTTAAAAAAGTGTGGTATACCCCAGTAAACAATAACTGTGGTTTTGCCATCCCACGGTAAAAAATCTGTATTATTCAGCTTTTGGTAGTTTTTTCAATAAAGAAAACAGTAGTGTTTCCTGACTGTTGTGACACAAAAATATATCTGTTGAAAATAGTCTTGTGTAGGCCTGACATCCCAGTGTGATTTCGCAGTTCCACGGGTCAATTTGCTGTACTATCCAGTTTTGGGCCTTTGGTATTTAAAAAAAAAGCAGTTTGAGTGTGTCGCTCACTGTTCAGCCGCAAATATCTCTATTTAAAAAGTGTGGTATACCCCAGTAAACAATAACTGAGGTTTTGCCATCCCACGGTAAAAAATCTCTATTACTCAGCTTTTGGTAGTTTTTTCCGTAAAGAAAAACAGTAGTGTCTCCTGACTGTTGTGACACAAAAATATATCTGATGAAAATAGTCTTGTGTAGGCCCGACATCCCAGTGTGGTTTCGCAGTTCCACGGGTCAAATCGCTGTACTATCCAGTTTTGGGTCTTTGGTATCTAAAAAAAAAGCAGTTTGAGTGTGTCGCTCACTGTTCAGCCGCAAATATCTCTATTTAAAAAAGTGTAGTATACCCCAGTAAACAATAACTGTGGTTTTGCCATCCCACGGTAAAAAATCTCTATTATTCAGCTTTTGGTAGTTTTTTCCGTAAAGAAAAACAGTAGTGTCTCCTGACTGTTGTGACACAAAAATATATCTTTTGAAAATAGTCTTGTGTAGGCCCGACATCCCAGTGTGGTTTCGCAGTTCCACGGTTCAAATCGCTGTACTATCCAGTTTTGGGCCTTTGGTATCTAAAAAAAAAGCAGTTTGAGTGTGTCGCTCACTGTTCTGCCGCAAATATCTCTATTTAAAAAAGTGTGGTATACCCCAGTAAACAATAACTGTGGTTTTGCCATCCCACAGTAAAAAATCTCTATTATTCAGCTTTTGGTATTTTTTTCCATAAAGAAAAACAGTAGTGTCTCCTGACTGTTGTGACACAAAAATATATCTGTTGAAAATAGTCATGTGTAGGCCCGACATCCCAGTGTGGTTTCGCAGTTCCACGGGTCAATTCACTGTACTATCCAGTTTTGGGCCTTTGGTATCTAAAAAAAAAGCAGTTTGAGTGTGTCGCTCACTGTTCAGCCGCAAATATCTCTATTTAAAAAAGTGTGGTATACCCCAGTAAACAATAACTGTGGTTTTCCTCTTCCACGGTTCTAATCTACTCTTTATTTCTAGTGTTGAGCGAACATGCTCGACACTGCTCGGTACTAGCCCGAGCATCACGCTACTCAGGATGTTCGGCGAGCACCGATTATTTCCGGGTTACTCGGACGGGAGTTCGGGTCTCCGCCCTGCATGTTTGGCGCTCTTTACAGAGCCAATGAACATGCAGGGATTGCAAGCCAGTCACTGTAATGCTGCAGCCATGTTGGTTGTGGGCATTACAGTGATTGGCTGGCCGCACAGCGTCACCTCGAGTATTTAAAACGGGGCGCCGCCATCTTGGACACAGTCGCTCCGGATTAGACAGTGTAGGGACAGCGCTGCTGATTTAGGGAGAGATATAAACTGCGAAATAGTTAGTGTAGGGTCTGTAAAGGCTGCCAGAACAAACAAACAGTCCTTTTCAGTACTAATATCCATCCCAGATACCAGGCAGGCAGGCTGTATAGGAGACACAGTGGTTATACCAGCAAACGCTGCATTAAAGTCCTGTGTGCTCCTGTTGCTGAAATTGCTGGACTTAGCACCAGGTGTCGGGGGCCAGGAAAAATCCCTTTTTTTTCATCTAAATCCTCCTTTTTTTTTCCTCCTTCACACTGTACAAATACCTGTCTTATTAACCTTTTGGTGTGTCCCCCCCCCTCAAAAAAAAAAAGCGTGTCTCTGATTTTTCAGACACAAATATAACTGTTGAAAATAGTCTGGTGTAGGCTAGAGAAACAGAAGTGTTGTTTTGCACTTCCACGGTTCAAACCTCTGTATTATCATTTTGGGCCATTTGTATCTAGAAAAAAAAACAGTTTGAGTGTGTCGCTCACTGTTCAGCCGCAAATATCTCTATTTAAAAAAGTGTGGTATACCCCAGTAAACAATAACTGTGGTTTTGCCATCCCACGGTAAAAAATCTCTATTATTCAGCTTTTGGTAGTTTTTTCCGTAAAGAAAAACAGTAGTGTCTCCTGACTGTTGTGACACAAAAATATATCTTTTGAAAATATTCTTGTGTAGGCCCGACATCCCAGTGTGGTTTCGCAGTTCCACGGGTCAAATCGCTGTACTATCCAGTTTTGGGCCTTTGGTATCTAAAAAAAAAGCAGTTTGAGTGTGTCGCTCACTGTTCAGCCGCAAATATCTCTATTTAAAAAAGTGTGGTATACCCCAGTAAACAATTACTGTGGTTTTGCCATCCACGGTAAAAAATCTCTATTATTCAGCTTTTGGTAGTTTTTTCCGTAAAGAAAAACAGTAGTGTCTCCTGACTGTTGTGACACAAAAATATATCTTTTGAAAATAGTCTTGTGTAGGCCCGACATCCCAGTGTGGTTTCGCAGTTCCACGGATCAAATCGCTGTACTATCCAGTTTTGGGCCTTTGGTATCTAAAAAAAAAGCAGTTTGAGTGTGTCGCTCACTGTTCAGCCGCAAATATCTCTATTTAAAAAAGTGTGGTATACCCCAGTAAACAATAACTGTGGTTTTGCCATCCCACGGTAAAAAATCTCTATTATTCAGCTTTTGGTAGTTTTATCCATAAAGAAAAACAGTAGTGTCTCCTGACTGTTGTGACACAAAAATATATCTGTTGAAAATAGTCTTGTGTAGGCCCGACATCCCAGTGTGGTTTCGCAGTTCCACGGGTCAATTCGCTGTACTATCCAGTTTTGGGCCTTTGGTATCTAAAAAAAAAGCAGTTTGAGTGTGTCGCTCACTGTTCAGCCGCAAATATCTCTATTTAAAAAGTGTGGTATACCCCAGTAAACAATAACTGAGGTTTTGCCATACCACGGTAAAAAATCTCTATTACTCAGCTTTTGGTAGTTTTTTCCGTAAAGAAAAACAGTAGTGTCTCCTGACTGTTGTGACACAAAAATATATCTGTTGAAAATAGTCTTGTGTAGGCCCGACATCCCCGTGTGGTTTCGCAGTACCACGGGTCAATTCGTTGTACTATCCAGTTTTGGGCCTTTGGTATCTAAAAAAAAGCAGTTTGAGTGTGTCGCTCACTGTTCAGCCACAAATATCTCTATTTAAAAAAGTGTGGTATACCCCAGTAAACAATAACTGTGGTTTTGCCATCCCACGGTAAAAAATCTCTATTTTTCAGCTTTTGGTAGTTTTTTTCCGCAAAGAAAAACAGTAGTGTCTCCTGACTGTTGTGACACAAAAATATATCTGTTGAGAATAGTCTTGTGTAGGCCCGACATCCCAGTGTGGTTTCGCAGTTCCACGGGTCAAATCGCTGTACTATCCAGTTTTGGGCCTTTGGTATGTAAAAAAAAAGCAGTTTGAGTGTGTCGCTCACTGTTCAGCCGCAAATATCTCTATTTAAAAAAGTGTGGTATACCCCAGTAAGCAATAACTGTGGTTTTGCCATCCCATGGTAAAAAATCTCTATTATTCAGCTTTTGGTAGTTTTTTCCGTAAAGAAAAACAGTAGTGGCTCCTGACTGTTGTGACACAAAAATATATCTGTTGAAAATAGTCTTGTGTAGGCCCGACATCCCAGTGTGGTTTCGCAGTTCCACGGGTCAAATCGCTGTACTATCCAGTTTTGGGCCTTTGGTATCTAAAAAAAAAGCAGTTTGAGTGTGTCGCTCACTGTTCAGCCGCAAATATCTCTATTTAAAAAAGTGTGGTATACCCCAGTAAACAATAACTGTGGTTTTCCTCTTCCACGGTTCTAATCTACTCTTTATTACTAGTGTTGAGCGAACATGCTCGACACTGCTCGGTACTAGCCCGAGCATCACGCTACTCGGGATGTTCGGCGAGCACCGACCATTTCCGGGTTACTCGGGTGGGAGATCGGTTCTCCGCCCTGCATGTTTGGCGCTCTTTACAGAGCCAATGAACATGCAGGGATTGCCAGCCAGTCACTGTAATGCGGCAGCCATGTTGGTTGTGGGCATTACAGTGATTGGCTGGCCGCACAGCGTCACCTCGAGTATTTAAAACGGGGCGCCGCCATCTTGGACACAGTCGCTCCGGATTAGACAGTGTAGGGACAGCGCTGCTGATTTAGGGAGAGATATAAACTGCGAAATAGTTAGTGTAGGGTCTGTAAAGGCTGCCAGAACAAACAAACAGTCCTTTTCAGGACTAATATCCATCCCAGATACCAGGCAGGCAGGCTGTATAGGGGACACAGTGGTTATACCAGCAAACGCTGCATTACAGTTCTGTGTGCTCCTGTTGCTGAAATTGCTGGACTTAGCACCAGGTGTCGGGGGCCAGGAAAAATCCTTTTTTTTCATCTAAATCCTCCTTTTTTTTACCTCCTTCACACTGTACAAATACCCGTCTTATTAACCTTTTGGTGTGTCCCCCCCCCCCCCCAAAAAAAGCGTGTCTCTGATTTTTCAGACACAAATATAACTGTTGAAAATAGTCTGGTGTAGGCTAGAGAAACAGAAGTGTTGTTTTGCACTTCCACGGTTCAAACCTCTGTACTATCCAGTTTTGGGCCTTTGGTATCTAAAAAAAAAGCAGTTTGAGTGTGTCGCTCACTGTTCAGCCGCAAATATCTCTATTTAAAAAAGTGTGGTATACCCCAGTAAACAATAACTGTGGTTTTGCCATCCCACGGTAAAAAATCTCTATTATTCAGCTTTTGGTAGTTTTTTCCGTAAAGAAAAACAGTAGTGTCTCCTGACTGTTGTGACACAAAAATATATCTGTTGAAAATAGTCTTGTGTAGGCCCGACATCCCAGTGTGGTTTCGCAGTTCCACGGGTCAAATCGCTGTACTATCCAGTTTTGGGCCTTTGGTATCTAAAAAAGAAGCAGTTTGAGTGTGTCGCTCACTGTTCAGCCGCAAATATCTCTATTTAAAAAAGTGTGGCATACCCCAGTAAACAATAACTGTGGTTTTGCCATCCCACGGTAAAAAATCTCTATTATTCAGCTTTCGGTAGTTTTTTCCGTATAGAAAAACAGTAGTGTCTTCTGACTGCTGTGACACAAAAATATATCTGTTGAAAATAGTATTGTGTAGGCCCAACATCCCAGTGTGGTTTCGCAGTTCCACAAGTTAAATCGCTGTACTATCCAGTTTTGGGCCTTTGGTATCTAAAAAAAAAGCAGTTTGAGTGTGTCGCTCACTGTTCAGCCGCAAATAACTCTATTCAAAAAAGTGTGGTATACCCCAGTAAACAATAACTGTGGTTTTGCCATCCCACGGTAAAAAATCTCTATTATTCAGCTTTTGGTAGTTTTTTCCGTAAAGAAAAACAGTAGTGTCTCCTGACTGTTGTAACACAAAAATATATCTGTTGAAAATAGTCTTGTGTAGGCCCGACATCCCAGTGTGGTTTCGCAGTTCCACGGGTCAAATCGCTGTACTATCCAGTTTTGGGCCTTTGGTATCTAAAAAAAGCAGTTTGAGTGTGTCGCTCACTGTTCAGCCGCAAATATCTCTATTTAAAAAAGTGTGGTATACCCCAGTAAACAATAACTGTTGTTTTGCCATGCCAAGGTAAAAAATCTCTATTATTCAGCTTTTGGTAGTTTTTTCCGTAAAGAAAAACAGTAGTGTCTCCTGACTGCTGTGACACAAAAATATATCTGTTGAAAATAGTCTTGTGTAGGCCCGACATCCCAGTGTGGTTTCGCAGTTCCACGGGTCAAATCGCTGTACTATCCAGTTTTGGGCCTTTGGTATCTAAAAAAAAAGCAGTTTGAGTGTGTCGCTCACTGTTCAGCCGCAAATATCTCTATTTAAAAAAGTGTGGTATACCCCAGTAAACAATAACTGTGGTTTTGCCATCCCACGGTAAAAAATCTTTGTTATTCAGCTTTTGGTAGTTTTTTCCATAAAGAAAAACAGTAGTGTCTCCTGACTGCTGTGACACAAAAATATATCTGTTGAAAATAGTCTTGTGTAGGCCCGACATCCCAGTGTGGTTTCGCTGTTCCACAGGTCAAATCGCTGAACTATCCAGTTTTGGGCCTTTGGTATGTAAAAAAAAAGCAGTTTGAGTGTGTCGCTCACTGTTCAGCCGCAAATATCTCTATTTAAAAAAGTATGGTATACCCCAGTAAACAATAACTGTTGTTTTGCCATCCCAAGGTAAAAAATCTCTATTATTCAGCTTTTGGTAGTTTTTTCCGTAAAGAAAAACAGTAGTGTCTCCAGACTGTTGTGACACAAAAATATATCTGTTGAAAATAGTCTTGTGTAGGCCCGACATCCCAGTGTGGTTTTGCAGTTCCACTGGTCAAATCGCTGTACTATCCAGTTTTGGGCCTTTGGTATCTAAAAGAAAAGCAGTTTGAGTGTGTCGCTCACTGTTCAGCCGCAAATATCTCTATTTAAAAAAGTGTGGTATACCCCAGTAAACAATAACTGTTGTTTTGCCATGCCAAGGTAAAAAATCTCTATTATTCAGCTTTTGGTAGTTTTTTCCGTAAAGAAAAACAGTAGTGTCTTCTGACTGCTGTGACACAAAAATATATCTGTTGAAAATAGTCTTGTATAGGCCCGACATCCCAGTGTGGTTTCGCAGTTCCACGGGTCAAATCGCTGTACTATCCAGTTTTGGGCCTTTGGTATGTAAAAAAAAAGCAGTTTGAGTGTGTCGCTCACTGTTCAGCTGCAAATATCTCTATTTAAAAAAGTGTGGTATACCCCAGTAAACAATAACTGTGGTTTTGCCATCCCACGGTAAAAAATCTTTGTTATTCAGCTTTTGGTAGTTTTTTCCATAAAGAAAAACAGTAGTGTCTCCTGACTGCTGTGACACAAAAATATATCTGTTGAAAATAGTCTTGTGTAGGCCCGACATCCCAGTGTGGTTTCGCTGTTCCACAGGTCAAATCGCTGAACTATCCAGTTTTGGGCCTTTGGTATCTAAAAAAAAAGCAGTTTGAGTGTGTCGCTCACTCTTCAGCCGCAAAGATCTCTATTTAAAAAAGTGTGGTATACCCCAGTAAACAATAACTGTTGTTTTGCCATCCCAAGGTAAAAAATCTCTATTATTCAGCTTTTGGTAGTTTTTCCCGTAAAGAAAAACAGTAGTGTCTCCAGACTGTTGTGACACAAAAATATATCTGTTGAAAATAGTCTTGTGTAGGCCCGACATCCCAGTGTGGTTTTGCAGTTCCACTGGTCAAATCGCTGTACTATCCAGTTTTGGGCCTTTGGTATCTAAAAAAAAAGCAGTTTGAGTGTGTCGCTCACTGTTCAGCCGCAAATATCTCTATTTAAAAAAGTGTGGTATACCCCAGTAAACAATAACTGTGGTTTTGCCATCCCACGGTAAAAAATCTCTATTATTCAGCTTTTGGTAGTTTTTTCCGTAAAGAAAAACAGTAGTGTCTTCTGACTGCTGTGACACAAAAATATATCTGTTGAAAATAGTCTTGTGTAGGCCCGACATCCCAGTGTGGTTTTGCAGTTCCACTGGTCAAATCGCTGTACTATCCAGTTTTGGGCCTTTGGTATCTAAAAAAAAAGCAGTTTGAGTGTGTCGCTCACTGTTCAGCCGCAAATATCTCTATTTAAAAAAGTGTGGTATACCCCAGTAAACAATAACTGTGGTTTTGCCATCCCACGGTAAAAAATCTCTGTTATTCAGCTTTTGGTAGTTTTTTCCGTAAAGAAAAACAGTAGTGTCTTCTGACTGCTGTGACACAAAAATATATCTGTTGAAAATAGTATTGTATAGGCCCAACATCCCAGTGTGGTTTCGCAGTTCCACAGGTTAAATCGCTGTACTATCCAGTTTTGGGCCTTTGGTATCTAAAAAAAAAGCAGTTTGAGTGTGTCGCTCACTATTCAGCCGCAAATATCTCTATTTTAAAAAGTGTGGTATACCCCAGTAAACAATAACTGTGGTTTTGCCATCCCACGGTAAAAAATCTCTATTATTCAGCTTTTGGTATTTTTTTCCGTAATGAAAAACAGTAGTGTCTCCTGACTGTTGTGACACAAAAATATATCTGTTGAAAATAGTCTTGTGTAGGCCTGACATCCCAGTGTGGTTTCGCAGTTCCACAGGTCAAATCGCTGTACTATCCAGTTTTGGGCCTTTGGTATCTAAAAAAAAAGCAGTTTTAGTGTGTCGCTCACTGTTCAGCCGCAAATATCTCTATTTAAAAAAGTGTGGTATACCCCAGTAAACAATAACTGTTGTTTTGCCATCCCAAGTTAAAAAATCTCTATTATTCAGCTTTTGGTAGTTTTTTATGTAAAGAAAAACATTCGTGTCTCCTGACTGTTGTGACACAAAAATATATCTGTTGAAAATAGTCTTGTGTAGGCCCGACATCCCAGTGTGGTTTCGCAGTTCCACGGGTCAAATCGCTGTACTATCCAGTTTTGGGCCTTTGGTATCTATGAAAAAAGCAGTTTGAGTGTGTCGCTCACTGTTCAGCCACAAATATCTCTATTTAAAAAAGTGTGGTATACCCTAGTAAACAATAACTGTGGTTTTGCCATCCCACGGTAAAAAATCTCTATTATTCAGCTTTTGGTATTTTTTTCCATAGAGAAAAACAGTAGTGTCTCCTGACTGTTGTGACACAAAAAATATATCTGTTGAAAATAGTCTTGTGTAGGCCCGACATCCCAGTGTGGTTTCGCAGTTCCACGGGTCAAATCGCTGTACTATCCAGTTTTGGGCCTTTGGTATCTAAAAAAAAAGGAGTTTGAGTGTGTCGCTCACTGTTCAGCCGCAAATATCTCTATTTAAAAAAGTGTGGTATACCCCACTAAACAATAACTGTGGTTTTGCCATCCAACGGTAAAAAATCTCTATTATTCAGCTTTTGGTAGTTTTTTCCGTAAAGAAAAACAGTAGTGTCTCCTGACTGTTGTGACACAAAAATATATCTGTTGAAAACAGTCTTGTGTAGGCCCGACATCCCAGTGTGGTTTCGCAGTTCCACGGGTCAAATCGCTGTACTATCCAGTTTTGGGCCTTTGGTATCTAAAAAAAACTAAAAAAAAAGCAGTTTGAGTGTGACGCTCACTGTTCAGCCGCAAATATCTCTATTTAAAAAAGTGTGGTATACCCCAGTAAACAATAACTGTGGTTTTGTCATCCTACGGTAAAAAATCTCTATTATTCAGCTTTTGGTAGTTTTTTCCGTAAAGAAAAACAGTAGTGTCTCCTGACTGTTGTGACACAAAAATATATCTGTTGAAAATAGTCTTGTGTAGGCCCGACATCCCAGTGTGGTTTCGCAGTTCCACGGGTCAAATCGCTGTACTATCCAGTTTTGGGCCTTTGGTATCTATGAAAAAAGCAGTTTGAGTGTGTCGCTCACTGTTCAGCCACAAATATCTCTATTTAAAAAAGTGTGGTATACCCTAGTAAACAATAACTGTGGTTTTGCCATCCCACGGTAAAAAATCTCTATTATTCAGCTTTTGGTATTTTTTTCCGTAGAGAAAAACAGTAGTGTCTCCTGACTGTTGTGACACAAAAAATATATCTGTTGAAAATAGTCTTGTGTAGGCCCGACATCCCAGTGTGGTTTCGCAGTTCCACGGGTCAAATCGCTGTACTATCCAGTTTTGGGCCTTTGGTATCTAAAAAAAAAGGAGTTTGAGTGTGTCGCTCACTGTTCAGCCGCAAATATCTCTATTTAAAAAAGTGTGGTATACCCCAGTAAACAATAACTGTGGTTTTGCCATCCAACGGTAAAAAATCTCTATTATTCAGCTTTTGGTAGTTTTTTCCGTAAAGAAAAACAGTAGTGTCTCCTGACTGTTGTGACACAAAAATATATCTGTTGAAAACAGTCTTGTGTAGGCCCGACATCCCAGTGTGGTTTCGCAGTTCCACGGGTCAAATCGCTGTACTATCCAGTTTTGGGCCTTTGGTATCTAAAAAAAAAGCAGTTTGAGTGTGTCGCTCACTGTTCAGCCGCAAATATCTCTATTTAAAAAAGTGTGGTATACCCAGTAAACAATAACTGAGGTTTTGCCATCCCACGGTAAAAAATCTCTATTACTCAGCTTTTGGTAGTTTGTCTCCTGACTGTTGTGACACAAAAATATATCTGTTGAAAATAGTCTTGTGCAGGCCTGACATCCCAGTGTGGTTTCGCAGTTCCACGGGTCAAATCGCTGTACTATCCAGTTTTGGGCCTTTGGTATCTAAAAAAAAAGCAGTTTGAGTGTGTCGCTCACTGTTCAGCCACAAATATCTCTATTTAAAAAAGTGTGGTATACCTCAGTAAACAATAACTGTGGTTTTGCCATCCCATGGTAAAAAATCTCTATTATTCAGCTTTTGGTATTTTTTTCCGTAAAGAAAAACAGTAGTGTCTCCTGACTGTTGTGACACAAAAATATATCTGTTGAAAATAGTCTTGTGTAGGCCCGACATCCCAGTGTGGTTTCGCAGTTCCACGGGTCAAATCGCTGTACTATCCAATTTTGGGCCTTTGGTATCTAAAAAAAAAGCAGTTTGAGTGTGTCGCTCACTATTCAGCCGCAAATATCTCTATTTAAAAAAGTGTGGTATACCCCAGTAAACAATAACTGTGGTTTTGCCATCCCACGGTAAAAAATCTCTATTATTCAGCTTTTGGTAGTTTTTTCCGTAAAGAAAAACAGTAGTGTCTCCTGACTGTTGTGACACAAAAATATATCTGTTGAAAATAGTCTTGTGTAGGCCCGACATCCCAGTGTGGTTTCGCAGTTCCATGGGTCAAATCGCTGTACTATCCAGTTTTGGGCCTTTGGTATCTAAAAAAAAAGCAGTTTGAGTGTGTCGCTCACTGTTCTGCCGCAAATATCTCTATTTAAAAAAGTGTGGTATACCCCAGTAAACAATAACTGTGGTTTTGCCATCCCACGGTAAAAAATCTGTATTATTCAGCTTTTGGTAGTTTTTTCAATAAAGAAAACAGTAGTGTTTCCTGACTGTTGTGACACAAAAATATATCTGTTGAAAATAGTCTTGTGTAGGCCTGACATCCCAGTGTGATTTCGCAGTTCCACGGGTCAATTTGCTGTACTATCCAGTTTTGGGCCTTTGGTATTTAAAAAAAAAGCAGTTTGAGTGTGTCGCTCACTGTTCAGCCGCAAATATCTCTATTTAAAAAGTGTGGTATACCCCAGTAAACAATAACTGAGGTTTTGCCATCCCACGGTAAAAAATCTCTATTACTCAGCTTTTGGTAGTTTTTTCCGTAAAGAAAAACAGTAGTGTCTCCTGACTGTTGTGACACAAAAATATATCTGATGAAAATAGTCTTGTGTAGGCCCGACATCCCAGTGTGGTTTCGCAGTTCCACGGGTCAAATCGCTGTACTATCCAGTTTTGGGTCTTTGGTATCTAAAAAAAAAGCAGTTTGAGTGTGTCGCTCACTGTTCAGCCGCAAATATCTCTATTTAAAAAAGTGTAGTATACCCCAGTAAACAATAACTGTGGTTTTGCCATCCCACGGTAAAAAATCTCTATTATTCAGCTTTTGGTAGTTTTTTCCGTAAAGAAAAACAGTAGTGTCTCCTGACTGTTGTGACACAAAAATATATCTTTTGAAAATAGTCTTGTGTAGGCCCGACATCCCAGTGTGGTTTCGCAGTTCCACGGTTCAAATCGCTGTACTATCCAGTTTTGGGCCTTTGGTATCTAAAAAAAAAGCAGTTTGAGTGTGTCGCTCACTGTTCTGCCGCAAATATCTCTATTTAAAAAAGTGTGGTATACCCCAGTAAACAATAACTGTGGTTTTGCCATCCCACAGTAAAAAATCTCTATTATTCAGCTTTTGGTATTTTTTTCCATAAAGAAAAACAGTAGTGTCTCCTGACTGTTGTGACACAAAAATATATCTGTTGAAAATAGTCATGTGTAGGCCCGACATCCCAGTGTGGTTTCGCAGTTCCACGGGTCAATTCACTGTACTATCCAGTTTTGGGCCTTTGGTATCTAAAAAAAAAGCAGTTTGAGTGTGTCGCTCACTGTTCAGCCGCAAATATCTCTATTTAAAAAAGTGTGGTATACCCCAGTAAACAATAACTGTGGTTTTCCTCTTCCACGGTTCTAATCTACTCTTTATTTCTAGTGTTGAGCGAACATGCTCGACACTGCTCGGTACTAGCCCGAGCATCACGCTACTCAGGATGTTCGGCGAGCACCGAGTATTTCCGGGTTACTCGGACGGGAGTTCGGGTCTCCGCCCTGCATGTTTGGCGCTCTTTACAGAGCCAATGAACATGCAGGGATTGCAAGCCAGTCACTGTAATGCTGCAGCCATGTTGGTTGTGGGCATTACAGTGATTGGCTGGCCGCACAGCGTCACCTCGAGTATTTAAAACGGGGCGCCGCCATCTTGGACACAGTCGCTCCGGATTAGACAGTGTAGGGACAGCGCTGCTGATTTAGGGAGAGATATAAACTGCGAAATAGTTAGTGTAGGGTCTGTAAAGGCTGCCAGAACAAACAAACAGTCCTTTTCAGTACTAATATCCATCCCAGATACCAGGCAGGCAGGCTGTATAGGAGACACAGTGGTTATACCAGCAAACGCTGCATTAAAGTCCTGTGTGCTCCTGTTGCTGAAATTGCTGGACTTAGCACCAGGTGTCGGGGGCCAGGAAAAATCCCTTTTTTTTCATCTAAATCCTCCTTTTTTTTTCCTCCTTCACACTGTACAAATACCTGTCTTATTAACCTTTTGGTGTGTCCCCCCCCCTCAAAAAAAAAAAGCGTGTCTCTGATTTTTCAGACACAAATATAACTGTTGAAAATAGTCTGGTGTAGGCTAGAGAAACAGAAGTGTTGTTTTGCACTTCCACGGTTCAAACCTCTGTATTATCATTTTGGGCCATTTGTATCTAGAAAAAAAAACAGTTTGAGTGTGTCGCTCACTGTTCAGCCGCAAATATCTCTATTTAAAAAAGTGTGGTATACCCCAGTAAACAATAACTGTGGTTTTGCCATCCCACGGTAAAAAATCTCTATTATTCAGCTTTTGGTATTTTTTTCCGTAAAGAAAAACAGTAGTGTCTCCTGACTGTTGTGACACAAAAATATATCTGTTGAAAATAGTCTTGTGTAGGCCCGACATCCCAGTGTGGTTTCACAGTTCCATGGGTCAAATCGCTGTACTATCCAGTTTTGGGCCTTTGGTATCTAAAAAAAAAGCAGTTTGAGTGTGTCGCTCACTGTTCTGCCGCAAATATCTCTATTTAAAAAAGTGTGGTATACCCCAGTAAACAATAACTGTGGTTTTGCCATCCCACGGTAAAAAATCTCTATTATTCAGCTTTTGGTAGTTTTTTCAATAAAGAAAAACAGTAGTGTCTCCTGACTGTTGTGACACAAAAATATATCTGTTGAAAATAGTCTTGTGTAGGCCCGACATCCCAGTGTGATTTCGCAGTTCCACGGGTCAATTTGCTGTACTATCCAGTTTTGGGCCTTTGGTATCTAAAAAAAAAGCAGTTTGAGTGTGTCGCTCACTGTTCAGCCGCAAATATCTCTATTTAAAAAAGTGTGGTATACCCCAGTAAACAATAACTGTGGTTTTGCCATCCCACGGTAAAAAATCTCTATTATTCAGCTTTTGGTAGTTTTTTCCGTAAAGAAAAACAGTAGTGTCTCCTGACTGTTGTGACACAAAAATATATCTTTTGAAAATATTCTTGTGTAGGCCCGACATCCCAGTGTGGTTTCGCAGTTCCACGGGTCAAATCGCTGTACTATCCAGTTTTGGGCCTTTGGTATCTAAAAAAAAAGCAGTTTGAGTGTGTCGCTCACTGTTCAGCCGCAAATATCTCTATTTAAAAAAGTGTGGTATACCCCAGTAAACAATTACTGTGGTTTTGCCATCCACGGTAAAAAATCTCTATTATTCAGCTTTTGGTAGTTTTTTCCGTAAAGAAAAACAGTAGTGTCTCCTGACTGTTGTGACACAAAAATATATCTTTTGAAAATAGTCTTGTGTAGGCCCGACATCCCAGTGTGGTTTCGCAGTTCCACGGATCAAATCGCTGTACTATCCAGTTTTGGGCCTTTGGTATCTAAAAAAAAAGCAGTTTGAGTGTGTCGCTCACTGTTCAGCCGCAAATATCTCTATTTAAAAAAGTGTGGTATACCCCAGTAAACAATAACTGTGGTTTTGCCATCCCACGGTAAAAAATCTCTATTATTCAGCTTTTGGTAGTTTTATCCATAAAGAAAAACAGTAGTGTCTCCTGACTGTTGTGACACAAAAATATATCTGTTGAAAATAGTCTTGTGTAGGCCCGACATCCCAGTGTGGTTTCGCAGTTCCACGGGTCAATTCGCTGTACTATCCAGTTTTGGGCCTTTGGTATCTAAAAAAAAAGCAGTTTGAGTGTGTCGCTCACTGTTCAGCCGCAAATATCTCTATTTAAAAAGTGTGGTATACCCCAGTAAACAATAACTGAGGTTTTGCCATACCACGGTAAAAAATCTCTATTACTCAGCTTTTGGTAGTTTTTTCCGTAAAGAAAAACAGTAGTGTCTCCTGACTGTTGTGACACAAAAATATATCTGTTGAAAATAGTCTTGTGTAGGCCCGACATCCCCGTGTGGTTTCGCAGTACCACGGGTCAATTCGTTGTACTATCCAGTTTTGGGCCTTTGGTATCTAATAAAAAAGCAGTTTGAGTGTGTCGCTCACTGTTCAGCCGCAAATATCTCTATTTAAAAAAGTGTGGTATACCCTAGTAAACAATAACTGAGGTTTTGCCATCCCACGGTAAAAAATCTCTATTATTCAGCTTTTGGTAGTTTTTTCCGTAAAGAAAAACAGTAGTGTCTCCTGACTGTTGTGACACAAAAATATATCTGTTGAAAATAGTCTTGTGTAGGCCCGACATCCCAGTGTGGTTTCGCAGTTCCACGGGTCAAATCGCTGTACTATCCAGTTTTGGGCCTTTGGTATCTAAAAAAAAGCAGTTTGAGTGTGTCGCTCACTGTTCAGCCACAAATATCTCTATTTAAAAAAGTGTGGTATACCCCAGTAAACAATAACTGTGGTTTTGCCATCCCACGATAAAAAATCTCTATTATTCAGCTTTTGGTATTTTTTTCCGTAAAGAAAAACAGTAGTGTCTCCTGACTGTTGTGACACAAAAATATATCTGTTGAAAATAGTCTTGTGTAGGCCCGACATCCCAGTGTGGTTTCGCAGTTCCATGGGTCAAATCGCTGTACTATCCAGTTTTGGGCCTTTGGTATCTAAAAAAAAAGCAGTTTGAGTGTGTCGCTCACTGTTTTGCCGCAAATATCTCTATTTAAAAAAGTGTGGTATACCCCAGTAAACAATAACTGTGGTTTTGCCATCCCACGGTAAAAAATCTCTATTATTCAGCTTTTGGTAGTTTTTTCAATAAAGAAAAACAGTAGTGTCTCCTGACTGTTGTGACACAAAAATATATCTGTTGAAAATAGTCTTGTGTAGGCCCGACATCCCAGTGTGATTTCGCAGTTCCACGGGTCAATTTGCTGTACTATCCAGTTTTGGGCCTTTGGTATCTAAAAAAAAAGCAGTTTGAGTGTGTCGCTCACTGTTCAGCCGCAAATATCTCTATTTAAAAAAGTGTGGTATACCCCAGTAAACAATAACTGAGGTTTTGCCATCCCACAGTAAAGAATCTCTATTACTCAGCTTTTGGTATTTTTTTCCGTAAAGAAAAACAGTAGTGTCTCCTGACTGTTGTGACACAAAAATATATCTGATGAAAATAGTCTTGTGTAGGCCCGACATCCCAGTGTGGTTTCGCAGTTCCACGGGTCAAATCGCTGTACTATCCAGTTTTGGGTCTTTGGTATCTAAAAAAAAAGCAGTTTGAGTGTGTCGCTCACTGTTCAGCCGCAAATATCTCTATTTAAAAAAGTGTGGTATACCCCAGTAAACAATAACTGTGGTTTTGCCATCCCACAGTAAAAAATCTCTATTATTCAGCTTTTGGTATTTTTTTCCATAAAGAAAAACAGTAGTGTCTCCTGACTGTTGTGACACAAAAATATATCTGTTGAAAATAGTCTTGTGTAGGCCCGACATCCCAGTGTGGTTTCGCAGTTCCACGGGTCAATTCGCTGTACTATCCAGTTTTGGGCCTTTGGTATCTAAAAAAAAAGCAGTTTGAGTGTGACGCTCACTGTTCAGCCGCAAATATCTCTATTTAAAAAGTGTGGTATACCCCAGTAAACAATAACTGAGGTTTTGCCATACCACGGTAAAAAATCTCTATTACTCAGCTTTTGGTAGTTTTTTCCGTAAAGAAAAACAGTAGTGTCTCCTGACTGTTGTGACACAAAAATATATCTGTTGAAAATAGTCTTGTGTAGGCCTGACATCCCCGTGTGGTTTCGCAGTACCACGGGTCAATTCGTTGTACTATCCAGTTTTGGGCCTTTGGTATCTAATAAAAAAGCAGTTTGAGTGTGTCGCTCACTGTTCAGCCGCAAATATCTCTATTTAAAAAAGTGTGGTATACCCTAGTAAACAATAACTGAGGTTTTGCCATCCCACGGTAAAAAATCTCTATTATTCAGCTTTTGGTAGTTTTTTCCGTAAAGAAAAACAGTAGTGTCTCCTGACTGTTGTGACACAAAAATATATCTGTTGAAAATAGTCTTGTGTAGGCCCGACATCCCAGTGTGGTTTCGCAGTTCCACGGGTCAAATCGCTGTACTATCCAGTTTTGGGCCTTTGGTATCTAAAAAAAAGCAGTTTGAGTGTGTCGCTCACTGTTCAGCCACAAATATCTCTATTTAAAAAAGTGTGGTATACCCCAGTAAACAATAACTGTGGTTTTGCCATCCCACGATAAAAAATCTCTATTAT
The DNA here is from genome assembly GCF_046119375.1 of Phyllobates terribilis. NCBI lineage: Eukaryota > Metazoa > Chordata > Amphibia > Anura > Dendrobatidae > Phyllobates > Phyllobates terribilis. Next base: position 536,460,524 of record NW_027362764.1, read on the forward strand.
TCAGCTTTTGGTATTTTTTTCCGTAAAGAAAAACAGTAGTGTCTCCTGACTGTTGTGACACAAAAATATATCTGTTGAAAATAGTCTTGTGTAGGCCCGACATCCCAGTGTGGTTTCGCAGTTCCATGGGTCAAATCGCTGTACTATCCAGTTTTGGGCCTTTGGTATCTAAAAAAAAAGCAGTTTGAGTGTGTCGCTCACTGTTCTGCCGCAAATATCTCTATTTAAAAAAGTGTGGTATACCCCAGTAAACAATAACTGTGGTTTTGCCATCCCACGGTAAAAAATCTCTATTATTCAGCTTTTGGTAGTTTTTTCAATAAAGAAAAACAGTAGTGTCTCCTGACTGTTGTGACACAAAAATATATCTGTTGAAAATAGTCTTGTGTAGGCCCGACATCCCAGTGTGATTTCGCAGTTCCACGGGTCAATTTGCTGTACTATCCAGTTTTGGGCCTTTGGTATCTAAAAAAAAAGCAGTTTGAGTGTGTCGCTCACTGTTCAGCCGCAAATATCTCTATTTAAAAAAGTGTGGTATACCCCAGTAAACAATAACTGAGGTTTTGCCATCCCACAGTAAAAAATCTCTATTACTCAGCTTTTGGTATTTTTTTCCGTAAAGAAAAACAGTAGTGTCTCCTGACTGTTGTGACACAAAAATATATCTGATGAAAATAGTCTTGTGTAGGCCCGACATCCCAGTGTGGTTTCGCAGTTCCACGGGTCAAATCGCTGTACTATCCAGTTTTGGGTCTTTGGTATCTAAAAAAAAAGCAGTTTGAGTGTGTCGCTCACTGTTCAGCCGCAAATATCTCTATTTAAAAAAGTGTGGTATACCCCAGTAAACAATAACTGTGGTTTTGCCATCCCACAGTAAAAAATCTCTATTATTCAGCTTTTGGTATTTTTTTCCATAAAGAAAAACAGTAGTGTCTCCTGACTGTTGTGACACAAAAATATATCTGTTGAAAATAGTCTTGTGTAGGCCCGACATCCCAGTGTGGTTTCGCAGTTCCACGGGTCAATTCGCTGTACTATCCAGTTTTGGGCCTTTGGTATCTAAAAAAAAAGCAGTTTGAGTGTGACGCTCACTGTTCAGCCGCAAATATCTCTATTTAAAAAATTGTGGTATACCCCAGTAAACAATAAATGTGGTTTTCCTCTTCCACGGTTCTAATCTACTCTTTATTAATAGTGTTGAGCGAACATGCTCGACACTGCTCGGTACTAGCCCGAGCATCACGCTACTCAGGATATTCGGCGAGCACCGAGCATTTCCGGGATACTCGGACGGGAGCTCGGGTCTCCGCCCTGCATGTTTGGCGCTCTTTACAGAGCCAATGAACATGCAGGGATTGCAAGCCAGTCACTGTAATGCTGCAGCCATGTTGGTTGTGGGCATTACAGTGATTGGCAAGCCGCACAGCGTCACCTCGAGTATTTAAAACGGGGCGCCGCCATCTTGGACACAGTCGCTCCGGATTAGACAGTGTAGGGACAGCGCTGCTGATTTAGGGAGAGATATAAACTGCGAAAAAGTTAGTGTAGGGTCTGTAAAGGCTGCCAGAACTAACAAACAGTCCTTTTCAGGACTAATATCCATCCCAGATACCAGGCAGGCAGGCTGTATAGGAGACACAGTGGTTATACCAGCAAACGCTGCATTAAAGTCCTGTGTGCTCCTGTTGCTGAAATTGCTGGACTTAGCACCAGGTGTCGGGGGCCAGGAAAAATCCCTTTTTTTTCATCTAAATCCTCCTTTTTTTTTTCCTCCTTCACACTGTACAAATACCTGTCTTATTAACCTTTTGGTGTGTCCCCCCCCCTCAAAAAAAAAAAGCGTGTCTCTGATTTTTCAGACACAAATATAACTGTTGAAAATAGTCTGGTGTAGGCTAGAGAAACAGAAGTGTTGTTTTGCACTTCCACGGTTCAAACCTCTGTATTATCCATTTTGGGCCATTTGTATCTAGAAAAAAAAACAGTTTGAGTGTGTCGCTCACTGTTCAGCCGCAAATATCTCTATTTAAAAAAGTGTGGTATACCCCAGTAAACAATAACTGTGGTTTTGCCTTCCCACGGTAAAAAATCTCTATTATTCAGGTTTTGGTAGTTTTTTCCGTAAAGAAAAACAGTAGTGTCTCATGACTGTTGTGACACAAAAATATATCTGTTGAAAATAGTCTTGTGTAGGCCCGACATCCCAGTGTGGTTTCGCAGTTCCACGGGTCAAATCGCTGTACTATCCAGTTTTGGGCCTTTGGTATCTAAAAAAAAAGCAGTTTGAGTGTGTCGCTCACTGTTCAGCCGCAAATATCTCTATTTAAAAAAGTGTGGTATACCCCAGTAAACAATAACTGTGGTTTTGCCATCCCACGGTAAAAAATCTCTATTATTCAGGTTTTGGTAGTTTTTTCCGTAAAGAAAAACAGTAGTGTCTCATGACTGTTGTGACACAAAAATATATCTGTTGAAAATAGTCTTGTGTAGGCCCGACATCCCAGTGTGGTTTCGCAGTTCCACGGGTCAAATCGCTGTACTATCCAGTTTTGGGCCTTTGGTATCTAAAAAAAAATCCAGTTTGAGTGTGTCGCTCACTGTTCAGTCGCAAATATCTCTATTTAAAAAAGTGTGGTATACCCCAGTAAACAATAACTGTGGTTTTGCCATCCCACGGTAAAAAATCTCTATTATTCAGCTTTTGGTAGTTTTTTCCATAAAGAAAAACAGTAGTGTCTCCTGACTGTTGTGACACAAAAATATATCTGTTGAAAATAGTCTTGTGTAGGCCCGACATCCCAGTGTGGTTTCGCAGTTCCACGGGTCAATTCGCTGTACTATCCAGTTTTGGGCCTTTGGTATCTAAAAAAAAAGCAGTTTGAGTGTGTCGCTCACTGTTCAGTCGCAAATATCTCTATTTAAAAAAGTGTGGTATACCCCAGTAAACAATAACTGAGGTTTTGCCATCCCACGGTAAAAAATCTCTATTACTCAGCTTTTGGTAGTTTTTTCCGTAAAGAAAAATAGTAGTGTCTCCTGACTGTTGTGACACAAAAATATATCTGTTGAAAACAGTCTTGTGTAGGCCCGACATCCCAGTGTGGTTTCACAGTTTCACGGGTCAAATCGCTGTACTATCCAATTTTGGGCCTTTGGTATCTAAAAAAAAAGCAGTTTGAGTGTGTCGCTCACTGTTCAGCCACAAATATCTCTACTTAAAAAAGTGTGGTATACCCCAGCAAACAATAACTGTGCTTTTGCCATCCCACGGTAAAAAATCTCTATAATTCAGCTTTTGGTATTTTTTTCCGAAAAGAAAAACAGTAGTGTCTCTTGACTGTTGTGACACAAAAATATATCTGTTGAAAATAGTCTTGTGTAGGCCCGACATCCCAGTGTGGTTTCGCAGTTCCACGGGTCAAATCGCTGTACTATCCAGTTTTGGGTCTTTGGTATCTAAAAAAAAGCAGTTTGAGTATGTCGCTCACTGTTCAGCCGCAAATATCTCTATTTAAAAAAGTGTGGTATACCCCAGTAAACAATAACTGTGGTTTTGCCATCCCACGGTAAAAAATCTCTATTATTCAGCTTTTGGTAGTTTTTTCCGTAAAGAAAAACAGTAGTGTCTCCTGACTGTTGTGACACAAAATTATATCTTTTGAAAATAGTCTTGTGTAGGCCCGACATCCCAGTGTGGTTTCGCAGTTCCACGGGTCAAATCGCTGTACTATCCAGTTTTGGGCCTTTAGTATCTAGAAAAAAAAATCAGTTTGAGTGTGTCGCTCACTGTTCAGCCGCAAATATCTCTATTTAAAAATGTGTGGTTTTGGTAGTTTTCTCCGTAAAGAAAAACAGTAGTGTCTCCTGACTGTTGTGACACAAAAATATATCTGTTGAAAATAGTCTTGTGTAGGCCCGACATCCCAGTGTGGTTTTGCAGTTCCACGGGTCAAATCGCTGTAGTATCCAGTTTTGGGCTTTGGTATCTAAAAAAAAAAGCAGTTTGAGTGTGTCGCTCACTGTTCAGTCACAAATATCTCTATTTAAAAAAGTGTGGTATATCCCAGTAAACAATAACTGTGGTTTTGCCATCCCACGGTAAAAAATCTCTATTATTCAGCTTCTGGTATTTTTTTCCGTAAAGAAAAACAGTAGTGTCTCCTGACTGTTGTGACACAAAAATATATCTTTTGAAAATAGTCTTGTGTAGGCCCGACATCCCAGTGTGGTTTCGCAGTTCCACGGGTCAATTCGCTGTACTATCCAGTTTTGGGCCTTTGGTATCTAAAAAAAAGCAGTTTGAGTGTGTCGCTCACTGTTCAGCCGCAAATATCTCTATTTAAAAAAGTGTGGTATACCCCAGTAAACAATAACTGAGGTTTTGCCATCCCACGGTAAAAAATCTCTATTACTCAGCTTTTGGTAGTTTTTTCCGTAAAGAAAAACAGTAGTGTCTCCTGACTGTTGTGACACAAAAATATATCTGTTGAAAATAGTCTTGTGTAGGCCCGACATCCCAGTGTGGTTTCGCAGTTCCACGGGTCAAATCGCTGTACTATGCAGTTTTGAGCCTTTGGTATCTAAAAAAAAAGCAGTTTGAGTGTGTCGCTCACTGTTCAGCCGCAAATATCTCTATTTAAAAAAGTGTGGTATACCCCAGTAAAGAATAACTGTGGTTTTCCTCTTCCACAGTTCTAATCTCCTCTTTATTACTAGTGTTGAGCGAACATGCTCGACACTGCTCGGTACTAGCCAGAGCATCACGCTACTCAGGATGTTCGGCGAGCTCCGATCATTTCCGGGTTACTCGAACGGGAGCTCCGGTCTCCGCCCTGCATGTTTGGCGCTCTTTACAGAGCCAATGAACATGCAGGGATTGCAAGCCAGTCACTGTAATGCTGCAGCCATGTTGGTTGTGGGCATTACAGTGATTGGCTGGCCGCACAGCGTCACCTCGAGTATTTAAAACGGGGCGCCGCCATCTTGGACACAGTCGCTCCGGATTAGACAGTGTAGGGACAGCGCTGCTGATTTAGGGAGAGATATAAACTGCGAAATAGTTAGTGTAGGGTCTGTAAAGGCTGCCAGAACAAACAACCAGTCCTTTTCAGGACTAATATCCATCCCAGATACCAGGCAGGCAGGCTGTATAGGAGACACAGTGGTTATACCAGCAAACGCTGCATTAAAGTCCTGTGTGCTCCTGTTGCTGAAATTGCTGGACTTAGCACCAGGTGTCGGGGGCCAGGAAAAATCCCTTTTTTTTCATCTAAATCCTCCTTTTCTTTTCCTCCTTCACACTGTACAAATACCCGTCTTATTAACCTTTTGGTGTCCCCCCCCCCCCCCAAAAAAAAAAAGCGTGTCTCTGATTTTTCAGACACAAATATAACTGTTGAAAATAGTCTGGTGTAGTCTAGAGAAACAGAAGTGTTGTTTTGCACTTCCACGGTTCAAACCTCTGTATTATCCATTTTGGGCCATTTGTATCTAGAAAAAAAAACAGTTTCAGTGTGTCGCTCACTGTTCAGCCGCAAATATCTCTATTTAAAAAAGTGTGGTATACCCCAGTAAACAATAACTGTGGTTTTGCCATCCCACGGTAAAAAATCTCTATTATTCAGGTTTTGGCAGTTTTTTCCGTAAAGAAAAACAGTAGTGTCTCCTGACTGTTGTGACACAAAAATATATCTGTTGAAAATAGTCTTGTGTAGGCCCGACATCCCAGTGTGGTTTCGCAGTTCCACGGGTCAAATCGCTGTACTATCCAGTTTTGGGCCTTTGGTATCTAAAAAAAAAGCAGTTTGAGTGTGTCGCTCACTGTTCAGCCGCAAATATCTCTATTTAAAAAAGTGTGGTATACCCCAGTAAACAATAACTGTGGTTTTGCCATCCCACGGTAAAAAATCTCTATTATTCAGGTTTTGGTAGTTTTTTCCGTAAAGAAAAACAGTAGTGTCTCCTGACTGTTGTGACACAAAAATATATCTGTTGAAAATAGTCTTGTGTAGGCCCGACATCCCAGTGTGGTTTCGCAGTTCCACGGGTCAAATCGCTGTACTATCCAGTTTTGGGCCTTTGGTGTCTAAAAAAAAAGCAGTTTGAGTGTGTCGCTCACTGTTCAGCCGCAAATATCTCTATTTAAAAAAGTGTGGTATACCCCAGTAAACAATAACTGCAATTTTGCCATCCCAAGGTAAAAAATCTCTATTATTCAGCTTTTGGTAGTTTTTTCCGTAAAGAAAAACAGTAGTGTCTCCTGACTGTTGTGACACAAAAATATATCTGTTGAAAATAGTCTTGTGTAGGCCCGACATCCCAGTGTGGTTTCGCAGTTCCACGGGTCAAATCGCTGTACTATCCAGTTTTGGGCCTTTGGTATCTAAAAAAAAAGCAGTTTGAGTGTGTCGCTCACTGTTCAGCCGCAAATATCTCTATTTAAAAAAGTGTGGTATACCCCAGTAAACAATAACTGTGGTTTTCCTCTTCCACGGTTCTAATCTACTCTTTATTACCCTTTTTCCATTGATAGTGCAAGTGTGAGCTATTTTACTTCATTCACAATGGGCAAGGCGCGTGGCAAGGGACGTGGAAGTGGACGTTCTGGTGATGGTTCGCCACATCTTCTCTCTCCCACTTGTTGACCGAATTACTAGGAAAGCACAGAACAACACCAGTATTGAGAACTGATCAGTGTGAACAAGTATTAATTGGATAGCAGATAATACTTCCAGTTACCTGGGCACCACCACCTCCGGTCTGTCTTCCACACGGTCAACTCTTAGTAGCCTTGAGTCTCGACCGCATACTCCTCCTCACTCTGATGCTCCTTCCTCCCACCATACCGAGTGTCGTCAGACAGCAAGTGATCCCACACTCGGACACTCTGAAGAGCTGTTCACTGGTCCATTTCCATATTTGGGCCCCTCGCCTGATACGCTTGAAGTGGTGGAAGAGGAGATCCCATGTTGCGATGCCCAAATATTTGAACAGCCACGGCCACAGGAAGTCGACGTTGGCAATCTGTCAGAAGAGGTGGACGATGACGAGACACAATTGCCAGGAAGTGAGGAGGAGGATCGTGGTGCGCAAGTGGAAGAGGAGGAGGTGGTGGATGATCTAGTAACTGACCCAACGTGGAAGGAGGACATGCAGAGTGAGGCCAGCAGCACACAGGGGGAGGGAGGCAGAGTACCCCAACAGGCAGGAAGAAGCAGTGTGGTGGCCGCAGACAGAAGGCAGGCAATCGTTCCCCGTAACACCAACACGAGGGACGTTGCCAGTACAAGCGGTAGGTCTTCCAGAGTCTGGAATTTTTTTAAAGACTCTGCTGATAACCCCAAAAAGGCCATATGTTCCACCTGCCATGCCAGCATCAGCAGGGGTGACAAAACTACTAGCCTGACCACCACCAGCATGATCAGGCACATGGCAGCAAAGCACCCGACTTTGTGGGGCGAAACCCAGGGTCCACGACCAGTGTCAGCGGGTGTCACCACTGCTTCTTCCACTGTTGTGCGTGCAATAGAACCCCCTGTTGTGTGTGCAAGGCAATCCCCTGTCCATACTGCATGTAAAGATGCCCCCTCCTCTCAGCCTTCACTTGTTATGGCAGTTTCTCAAGAAACAGCATCAACGTCCACGTCCACGTCCCACCGCAGCGTTCAATTGTCCATATCCCAGACCTTTGAACGAAAGCGGAAATTCGCAGCTAACGCCCCACAGGCCACAGTCCTAAATTCGCACATTTCACGACTGCTTGCATTGGAAATGCTGCCTTTTAGGCTGTTGGAGACGGAATCCTTCCGCAATCTTAGGGCGGTGGCCGTCCCTCGGTACTCGGTCCCCAGCCGACACTATTTTGCCCGGTGTGCCATCCCCGCACTACACAAGCACGTGTCCCAAAGCATCTGCCGTGCCCTCAACAACGCAGTTACTGGGAGAGTCCATCTGACAACGGACACGTGGACAAATGCTTGTGGCCAGGGACGGTACATCTCTCTGACGGCACACTGGGTAAACATAGTGGAACCCGGGACCCAGTCGGACCTTGGGACGGAACACATCCTCCCCACACCGAGGATTGCGGGCCCTATGTCAGTCAGAGTTGCCCCCACAGTGTACAGCTCCTGCGCATCCTCCTCCTCATGTTCAGCCTCCATCTCAGATATCACCACATAAGTTACAAGCTGGAAGCATTGCAGTACTGCCTCCGCCAAGAGGCAACAGGCTGTGCTGAAACTCATAAGCTTAGGTGATAAACCTCACACTGCTTGTGAGTTGTGGACAGCTGTGAAAGAGCAGGCAGATCTGTGGCTGAGACCGCAGAACCTACATCCCGGTATGGTCGTGTGTGACAATGGCCGTAACCTGGTGGCGGCTCTGAGGCGAGGTGAGATCACACACGTACCATGCCTGGCTCATGTGCTTAACCTCGTGGTTCAGCGGTTACTTAAATCGTACCCCGAGTTGCCAGATCTGCTAGTGAAAGTACGCCGCCTGTCAGCTCATTTTCGCAAGTCGGCTACAGCTTCCGCCGCCCTTGCTGTGTTGCTTCCAGCACACCGACTGGTGTGTGATGTCCCCACACGTTGGAACTCTACCCTCCACATGTTGCAAAGGATTTGTGAGCAGAAGAGAGCAGTTGTGGAGTACCAGCTGCAACAAGGCCGTCGATATTCAGGTCAGACTCCACACATAAGACCTCAGGAGTGGACCTGGATGTCTGACATATGTACCATCCTGACAAACTTTGAGGAGGCCACCAAGATGGTGAGTGGCGATGACGCCATCATTAGTGTCAGCATCCCACTTGTCTGTCTTTTGCAACACTCTCTGCAGAGAATTAAAGAGGAGGCATTGCAGCCAGAGTATGATGAGATGGATCAAGAAGCCGTAGCGGGCGATTACACAAAGCCCAGCCTCATCTCATCCCAACGTGCATTGGGGGACAATGAGGGAGAGGAGGAGGAGGAGGAGGAAGAACAGGAGCTGCTATCATGCGTTGTAGATGGTAGTACCTGTACAAGTGTTATACCGTCGGTTCAGCGTGGGTGGCCTGAGGACAGGGGGGAGGAGGAAGAGGAGGAGGAGGAGGAGAGCATGGTCAGTCGTCATCTTGGTGAGGACACGGAAATCTTGCCCGTTACCAGTCTGGCACGCATGGCTGACTTTATGTTACGCTGCCTTAACCGTGACCCTCGCGTTGTCAAAATGTTGGGTGACAGTCATTACTGGTTGGTGAAACTTGTAGACCCCCGCTACAAGGAGAACTTTCACTCTCTTATTCCTGAGGTGGAGAGGTCTACAAAAATGGGGCAATACCAGAAGGCCCTTGCGGCAGAACTCTTAAAAAAATTCCCATCTGAACACGCTAGCGCCAGAGGTCACAGTTCGTTGCCCAACCAAGGCGTACAGGCGAGAGAGATGCAACTCCAATCCAGCAGAGGCAGGGGAACACTGTCAACGTTCTGGGACAGTTTTCTGACACCCGCCCAGCTTACAGGCTCTGAGGCGCGGGGTACTCTCACAAGGAGTGGAAAGTTTCAAAAGATGGTAAGAGAGTACCTTGCCGATTGTACCAGCGTCCTCCGTGATTCCTCTGTGCCTTTTAAATATTGGGTATCCAAGCTGGACACTTGGAATGAACACGCTCTGTACGCCTTGGAGGTCCTGGCCTGCCCTGCCGCTAGCGTGTTATCGGAGCGTGTTTTTAGTGCCGCTGGGGGAATTATAACTGGGCACTCGCCTGTCAACTGACAATGCTGACAAGCTGACCCTTATCAAAATGAACAAGGGCTGGATTGGGCCAGACTTCTCATCACCACCAAATGACAGCAGAGTAACATAAAGTCAAATCCACTGTATTATTTCGGGAGTTGTATTCACATGCACCGCTTCACACCCACACATGGGTATACGCTTCCTCGTTTCAGCTGTTTAATCTTCTTCTCCTTATCCTCAGCCTCCACCACCACTATACCACCAGGGTGCCAGCATTGCAAGTTCCTCCGTCCTTATTTTTGGCAGCTTTTGCTTGCAAGGCATAAGCAAATACTATGGGACACCACTCCCCAATAATGGGACTTATGTTTGTAATATGCTGTACTTCATGGCTCTTGTAAGGGGCATTGCAAGTTGCTCCGTCCTAATTTTTGGCAGCTTTTGCTTGGAAAGCATAAGCAAATACTATGGGAGACCCACTCCCCAATAATGGGACTTATGTTTGTAATATGCTGTACTGCATGGCTCTTGTAAGGGGCATTGCAAGTTGCTCCGTCCTAATTTTTGGCAGCTTTTGCTGGGAAAGCATAAGCAAATACTATGGGACACCCACTCCCCAATAATGGGACTTATGTTTGTAATATGCTGTACTGCATGGCTCTTATAAGGGGCATTGCAAGTTGCTCCGTCCTAATTTTTGGCAGCTTTTGCTGTGAAAGCATAAGCAAATACTATGGGACACCCACTCCCCAATAATGGGACTTATGTTTGTAATATGCTGTACTGTATGGCTCTTGTAAGGGGCATTGCAAGTTGCTCCGTCCTAATTCTTGGCAGCTTTTGCTGGGAAAGCATAAGCAAATACTATGGGACACCCACTCCCCAATAATGGGACTTATGTTTGTAATATGCTGTACTGCATGGCTCTTGTAAGGGGCATTGCAAGTTGTTCCGTCCTAATTTTTGGCAGCTTTTGCTTGGAAAGCATAAGCAAATACTATGGGACACCCACTCCCCAATAATGGGACTTATGTTTGTAATATGCTGTACTGCATGGCTCTTGTAAGGGGCATTGCAAGTTGCTCCGTCCTAATTTTTGGCAGCTTTTGCTGCGAAAGCATAAGCAAATACTATGAGACACCCACTCCCCAATAATGGGACTTATGTTTGTAATATGCTGTACTGCATGGCTCTTGTAAGGGGCATTGCAAATTGCTCCATCCTAATTTTTGGCAGCTTTTGCTGGGAAAGCATAAGCAAATACTATGGGACACCCACTCCCCAATAATGGGACTTATGTTTGTAATATGCTGTACTGCATGGCTCTTGTAAGGGGCATTGCAAGTTGCTCCATCCTAATTTTTGGCAGCTTTTGCTGGGAAAGCATAAGCAAATGCTATGGGACACCCACTCCCCAATAATGGGACTTATGTTTGTAATATGCTGTACTGCATGGCTCTTGTAAGGGGCATTGCAAGTTGCTCCGTCCTAATTTTTGGCAGCTTTTGCTGGGAAAGCATAAGCAAATACCATGGGACACCCACTCCCCAATAATGGGACTTATGTTTGTAATATGCTGTACTGCATGGCTCTTGTAAGGGGCATTGCAAGTTGCTCCGTCCTAATTTCTGGCAGCTTTTGCTGGGAAAGCATAAGCAAACACTATGGGACACCCACTCCCCAATAATGGGACTTATGTTTGTAATATGCTGTACTGCATGGCTCTTGTAAGGGGCATTGCAAGTTGCTCCGTCCTAATTTTTGGCAGCTTTTGCTGGGAAAGCATAAGCAAATACTATGGGACACCCACTCCCCAATAATGGGACTTATGTTTGTAATATGCTGTACTGCATGGCTCTTGTAAGGGGCATTGCAAGTTGCTCCGTCCTAATTTTTGGCAGCTTTTGCTTGGAAAGCATAAGCAAATACCATGGGACACCCACTCCCCAATAATGGGACTTATGTTTGTAATATGCTGTACTGCATGTGACGCGCCCCCTGGGCCGTGTGTACACGTGTGTGGGATACCCGGTGCCGGTTCTCTGGGGTCTGTAGTCTCCGTGGCAGTGAACCGGTCCCGTGGCTCAGGCTGGTCAAACCAGTGGCAGTCTTTCTTAGGTTTTGAGGTAAATTGTCCGACTGCGCCACCCGTGGATTGCGGTCAGGGAGTACCACCGCTGCGAGGCAGACCACTGAGGCTGGTGTTGTGTGCGCAGCATAGAATGGGATAACTCCCCTCGGGAGGAGTATAGCCTCAGGGCAGTGAGTGTGGATGATGGGGGTGATGGTGCACGAGCACAGCAGGAACGACTCAGAGTCTTTGCAGTGCAGTTCAGGGTCTTTACTGATGATTATAAGGTAGACCCTCCCGGGAGTACTGGCTAGCATAAGAGGCCTGGTCAGTCTGTGAGCAAGCAAGAGTTCCTCTGGCCAGGTGGAGTTGTAGGCCTCCCCGTCTGTCTGCACTCTTCCTGGCTACCTTGCTGTAAGCGGGTAGAAGTAGCCCTCGTCCCTGAGTGTACCGTGTAGTGCTCACCCGTATGGCTGGTGACTTGGGGCCTTCTGTTAGCCTCCGCTCCACGACGGCGGTGCTGGTCCCTTGCTTGTGACTGAGCCTCCCGGCTTCTATGGCCAGAGGACCTGAATTCCCCTGCCGGCTGGTTTCTGCTGCTGGATATATAAGTCCTCACAGCCTCGGACTCCTGTGTCCGGTTCCTATTGTCTTCTGCCAGGGCGAGCTCTGCTCAGCTTCCAGCCCCTGGTCTTTAGCTCCTAGCTCCTACAGAGCTCCTTGCTGTTACTTTCCCTTGCTCTCACTCTGACTCTGACTGTTCTCTGACTCACTCAACCCCGCCCCAAATCCAGTTTATAACGGCAGAATTCTCCCCTCCCAGGATTGGGGCAGGAGGATGTTGCATGTTTAAGGGATCCTGACCAGGAAACCTCCCACTTGCTCTTCGACGTAATATCTCTATTACTGTGGTGACCAGACCCCTGGGGTGCCACACATGGCTCTTGTAAGGGGCATTGCAGTTCATCATAATTTTTGGAAAGCCTTCCATTCACTGCTTAGGCCAACAGTGCACGGGAGACCCAGTTGCTATAAATGGAAAAAAAGGTTTAGTTAACGCCCACTGACCTCCATGTCATTTCCAAGGGGCATTGGAGTGGCTCGAAATTTTTTGTAGGCATTGCACTCACTGTATGCCCTATAACTGTGTAGCCGAACCGCTCCTTTTGTTACAGAAACATATCCTACAAGACATATCTGGTTGACTGGCCTGATATTGATGTGAATGGTCCCTGTTCCTCCTGCTCTTTCTCCTTTGCCACTACCTCATCCATCATTTATCACCTGAAGCTTTGTTTTAACGGGAGTCATAGAACTTGGATAGTAGCAGGAAAATATCCAGCAATCCTCGGAGGAGGTAGGATATGCGCCAAATCGCTGACCACCTCAGGCCTAGCCGCTACTACATACATGCGCTTGCATTACAACAAAACAAAGCAGATGCTAACTTCTATCATCCTCATCATGCTCCTCACCTTGGCACTCTCAACTCCCCTGATGGAGAAGCCAGGGCCCACCGGAGGAGTCTGATAGTCCGGTGGGCTCGGCCAATGCTGCCCTAAAGCAGGCCAGGCTAAGAAAAGTGTGGGAAAGGTTACCGGGACAAATAGGGGTGGCTGGGGACTGAGTATGGACACCCGGCCAGCCCGTGGAGGCTGGGGAGCAAGCGGGGACACCCGGCCACCAGGCAGCTGGGGACAGAGTATGGATACCAGGCCGCCGACACAGCCATGGCGTGGTGGCCAGATTCCGCCTCCACATGCCTAAAAGGCCCAATTTAAAGTGCAAGCAAGCAGTATGGTATTGCAGCCTGGGGGTGGGTGGGTGGCAGGCTGCATACTTGCGCTTGCATTGCAAGGAATGGGAGAGGTACAATTGAACACTGCCCTGGGACAAGGACTTGAATGGGGATAGTTGCAAGTCTGCAACGACAGGTGCAAGGTGGGAGGCATCTTTGCATGTACCATGAACAGGGGTTTGGCATGCACACACTACAGTGGAATAGGCTCTCCTTCCCACTAAATGCACTGGGGAGGGCACAGGTAATGTTTTGGTATACGCGCTTAATCTTATGTATAAGGCACACCAGGACAAATATGGGCAGCTGGGGACTGAGTATGGATACCTCGCTGCCGAAGCAGCCATGAGGTAGTGGCCAGCTTCGGCCTCCTCCAAACTAAAAGGCCCCATTTCAAGTGCAAGCTAGCAGTATGGAATTGCAGTCTGGGGGCGGGTGGGTGGCAGGCTGCACACTTACACTTGAATTAAAAGAAAACATAGCAGATGCTAACTTCTGTCATCATCATCATGCTCCTCACCTTGGCACTCTCAACTCCACCGATGGAGAAGTCAGGGCCCACCGGAGGAGCCTGGTTCTCTGGTGGGCTCGTCCAATGCTGCCTAAAGCAGGCCGGGCTAAGAAAAGTGTGGGGGGGGATGTTACAAGGAGAAATAGGGGCGGCTGGGGACCGTTTATGGACACCCGGCTGCCCCCAGGCGGCTGGGGACCGTGTGTGGACACCCGGCCACGGGGCGGCTGGGGACCGAGTATGGACACCCGGCCGCCGGGCGGCTGGGGACTGAGTATGGATTCCAGGCCGCCAACACAGCCATGACGTGGTGGCCAGATTCCGCCTCCACATGCCTAAAAGGCCCAATTTCAAGTTCAAGCAATCAAGCAGTATGGTATTGCAGCCTGGGGGGTGGGTGGGTGGCAGGCTGCATACTTGAGCTTGTATTGCAAGGAATGGGGGAGGTACAATTGAACACTGCCCTGGGACTAAAAGTTGCATGGGGATAGTTGCAAGTCTGCATCTTCTGATGCGGTAAGGATCACTTATGATGGGCACACTTTTAGACTCTGGGAGTCAGAGATGCTTCCAGGGGTCATCCCCATGCTGTTCCCTTGTCTTTTCAGCACTTTATGCATGTGTCACACAGCACATGGCCAGATAAGGTTGTAAAATGTTAAAATGACATTTCACGGTGAATGCATTTGTCATAGTTGAAAGCAATACAAAAGTGCAAAAACGCATAAAAAATGCTACTTGTGAACATAGCCGAAGGTGTGGAGGAGTATTTTTGTTTTTGGTCATTTATTTTAACTTATACACAAGTCTTTACCCTGGAAAGGATATTCCTTAACATATTTCACAGGAAAAAAGTTTCACTTTCGTTTTTGAACGTTTTATTGTGAGCCTGTAAAAGTGGTTTAATACCTCTGACCACGTTGTTGACAGCAGTGACCTGGGGGTCAGAAATGCTTCCTGGGGCGATCCCCATGCAGTCCCCATGTCATTTGAGCACTGTCACAATCGTTTTGTGCACTTGTTAGGCTTTTAAAAGACTGCCGGGGGTGCCACCACAAAAATGCTCGAGTTTCCCATAGACTAACATTGGGCTCGTTGCTCGGGTCGAGCTCGGGTCGAGCACCCGAGTATCACGGCGAGCTCGGCCCGAGCTTCGAGCACCCGAGCATTTTAGTGCTTGCTCAGCACTATTTATTACCCTTTTTCCATTGATAGTGCAAGTGTAAGCTATTTTACTTCATTTACAATGGGCAAGGCGCGTGGCAAGGGACGTGGAAGTGGACGTTCTGGTGATGGTTCGTGCAGAGGACGGGGCCGTGGCCAAGGTGAAAATGTGCCACAACCAACAGCCACATCTTCTCGCTCCCACTTCTTGACCGAATTACTAGAGAAGCACAGAACAACACCAGTATTGAGAACTGATCAGTGTGAACAGGTTATTAATTGGATAGCAGATAATACTTCCAGTTACCTGGGCACCACCACCTCCGGTCAGTCTTCCACACGGTCAACTCTTAGTAGCCGTGAGTCTCGACCGCATACTCCTCCTCACCCAGATGCTCCTTCCTCCCACCATACCGAGTGTCGTCAGACAGCAAGTGATCCCACACTTGGACACTCTGAAGAGCTGTTCACTGGTCCATTTCCATATTTGGGATCCTCGCCTGATACGCTTGAAGTGGTGGAAGAGGAGATCCCATGTTGCGATGCCCAAATATTTGAACAGCCACGGCCACAGGAAGTCGACGTTGGCAATCTGTCACAAGAGGTGGACGATGACGAGACACAATTGCCAGGAAGTGAGGAGGAGGATCGTGGTGCGCAAGTGGAAGAGGAGGAGGTGGTGGATGATCTAGTAACTGACCCAACGTGGAAGGAGGACATGCAAAGTGAGGCCAGCAGCACACAGGGGGAGGGAGGCAGAGTACCCCAATAGACAGGAAGAAGCAGTGTGGTGGCCGCAGACAGAAGGTAGGCAACCGTTCCCCGTAACACCAACACGAGGGACGTTGCCAGTACAAGCGGTAGGTCTTCCAGAGTCTGGAATTTTTTTAAAGACTCTGCTGATAACCCCAAAAAGGCCATATGTTCCACCTGCCATGCCAGCATCAGCAGGGGTGACAAAACTACCAGCCTGACCACCACCAGCATGATCAGGCACATGGCACCAAAGCACCCGACTTTGTGGGGCGAAACCCAGGGTCCACGACCAGTATCAGCAGGTGTCACCACTGCTTCTTCCACTGTTGTGCGTGCAATAGAACCCACTGTTGTGTGTGCAAGGCAATCCCCTGTCCATACTGCATGTAAAGATGCCCCCTCCTCTCAGTCTTCACTTGTTATGGCAGTTTCTCAAGAAACAGCATCAACGTCCACTTCCACGTCCCACCGCAGCGTTCAATTTTCCATATCCCAGACCTTTGAACGAAAGCGGAAATTCGCAGCTAACGCCCCACAGGCCACAGTCCTAAATTCGCACATTTCACGACTGCTTGCGTTGGAAATGCTGCCTTTTAGGCTGGTGGAGACGGAATCCTTCCGCAATCTTATGGCGGTGGCCGTTCCTCGGTACTCGGTCCCCAGCCGACACTATTTTGCCCGGTGTGCCATCCCCGCACTACACAAGCACGTGTCCCAAAGCATCTGCCGTGCCCTCAACAACGTAGTTACTGGGAGAGTCCACCTGACAACTGACACGTGGACAAGTGCTTGTGGCCAGGGAAGGTACATCTCTCTGACGGCACACTGGGTAAACATAGTGGATGCCAGGACCCAGTCGGACCTTGGGACGGAACACATCCTCCCCACACCGAGGATTGCGGGCCCTATGTCAGTCAGAGTTACCCCCACAGTGTACAGCTCCTGCGCATCCTCCTCCTCCTCCTCATGTTCAGCCTCCATCTCAGATATCACCACATCAGTTACAAGCTGGAAGCATTGCAGTACTGCCTCCGCCAAGCGGCAACAGGCTGTGCTGAAACTCATAAGCTTAGGTGATAAACCTCACACTGCTTGTGAGTTGTGGACAGCTGTGAAAGAGCAGGCAGATCTGTGGCTGAGACCGCTGAACCTACATCCCGGCATGTTCGTGTTTGACAATGCCCGTAACCTGGTGGCGGCTCTGAGGCGAGGTGAGATCACACACGTACCATGCCTGGCTCATGTGCTTAACCTCGTGGTTCAGCAGTTTCTTAAATCATACCCCGAGTTGCCAAATCTGCTCGTGAAAGTACGCCGCCTGTCAGCTCATTTTCGCAAGTCGGCTACAGCTTCCGCCGCCCTTGCTGTGTTGCAGCAGCATTTGCAGCTTCCGGCACACCGACTGGTGTGTGATGTCCCCACACGTTGGAACTCTACCCTCCACATGTTGCAAAGGATTTGTGAGCAGAAGAGAGCAGTTGTGGAGTACCAGCTGCAACAAGGCCGTCGATATTCAGGTCAGACTCCAAACATAAGACCTCAGGAGTGGACCTGGATGTCTGACATATGTACCATCCTGACAAACTTTGAGGAGGCCACCATGATGGTGAGTGGCGATGACGCCATCATTAGTGTCAGCATCCCACTTGTCTGTCTTTTGCAACGCTCTCTGCAGAGAATTAAAGAGGAGGCATTGCAGCCAGAGTATGATGAGATGGATCAAGAAGCCGTAGCGGGCGATTACACACAGCCCAGCCTCATCTCATCCCAACGTGCATTGGGGGACAATGAGGGAAAGGAGGAGGAGGAGGAGGAAGAACAGGAGCTGCTATCATGCATTGTAGACGATAGTACCTGTACAAGTGTCATACCGTCGGTTCAGCGTGGGTGGCCTGAGGACAGGGGGGAGGAGGAAGAGGAGGAGGAGAGCATGGTCAGTCGTCATCTTGGTGAGGACACGGAAATCTTGCCCGTTACCAGTCTGGCACGCATGGCTGACTTTATGTTACGCTGCCTTAACCGTGACCCTCGCGTTGTCAAAATGTTGGGTGACAGTCATTACTGGTTGGTGACACTTGTAGACCCCCGCTACAAGGAGAACTTTCACTCTCTTATTCCTGAGGTGGAGAGGTCTACAAAAATGGGGCAGTACCAGAAGGCCCTTGCTGCAGAACTCTTAAAAAAATTCCCATCTGAACACGCTAGCGGCAGAGGTCACAGTTCGTTGCCCAACCAAGGCGTACAGGCGAGAGAGATGCAACTCCAATCCAGCAGGGGGCAGGGGAACACTGTCAACGTTCTGGGACAGTTTTCTGACACCCGCCCAGCTTACAGGCCCTGAGGCGCGGGATACTCTCACAAGGAGTGGAAAGTTTCAAAAGATGGTGAGGGAGTACCTTGCCGACCGTACCAGCATCCTCCGTGATTCCTCTGTGCCTTTTAATTATAGGGTATCCAAGCTGGACACTTGGAGTGAACTCGCTCTATACGCCTTGGAGGTCCTGGCCTGCCCTGCCGCTAGCGTGTTATCGGAGCGTGTTTTTAGTGCCGCTGGGGGAATTATAACTGATAAGATCACTCGCCTGTCAACTGACAATGCTGACAAGCTGACCCTTATCAAAATGAACAAGGGCTGGATTGGGCCAGACTTCTCATCACCACCAAATCACAGCAGAGTAACATAAAGTCAAATCCACTGTGTTATTTCGGAGGTGTATTCACATGCACCGCTTCACACCCACACATGGGTATACGCTTCCTCGTTTCAGCTATTTTATCTTCTTCTCCTTATCCTCAGCCTCCACCACCACTATACCACCAGGGTGCCAGCATTGCAAGTTCCTCCGTCCTTATTTTTGGCAGATTTTGCTTGCAAGGCATAAGCAAATACTATGGGACACCCACTCCCCAATAATGGGACTTATGTTTGTAATATGCTGTACTGCATGGCTCTTGTAAGAGGCATTGCAAGTTGCTCCGTCCTAATTTTTGGCAGCTTTTGCTTGGAAAGCATAAGCAAATACTATGGGAGACCCACTCCCTAATAATGGGACTTATGTTTGTAATATGCTGTACTGCATGGCTCTAGTAAGGGGCATTGCAAGTTGCTCCGTCCTAATTCTTGGCAGCTTTTGCTTGCAAGGCATAAGCAAATACTATGGGACACCCACTCCCCAATAATGGGACTTATGTTTGTAATATGCTGTACTGCATGGCTCTTGTAAGGGGCATTGCAAGTTGCTCCGTCCTAGTTTTTGGCAGCTTTTGCTTGCAAGGCATAAGCAAATACTATGGGAGACCCACTCCCCAATAATGGGACTTATGTTTGTAATATGCTGTACTGCATGGCTCTTGTAAGGGGTATTGCAACTTGCTCCGTCCTAATTTTTGGCAGCTTTTGCTTGCAAGGCATAAGCAAATACTATGGGAGACCCACTCCCCAATAATGGGACTTATGTTTGTAATATGCTGTACTGCATGGCTCTTGTAAGGGGCATTGCAAGATGCTCCGTCCTAATTTTTGGCAGCTTTTGCTTGCAAGGCATAAGCAAATACTATGGGAGACCCACTCTCCAATAATGGGACTTATGTTTGTAATATGCTGTACTGCATGGCTCTTGTAAGGGGCATTGCAAGCTGCTCTGTCCTAATTTTTGGCAGCTTTTGCTTGCAAGGCATAAGCAAATACTATGGGAGACCCACTCCCCAATAATGGGACTTATGTTTGTAATATGCTGTACTGCATGGCTCTTGTAAGGGGCATTGCAAGTTGCTCAGTCCTAACTTTTGGCAGCTTTTGCTTGCAAGGCATAAGCAAATACTATGGGAGACCCACTCCCCAATAATGGGACTTATGTTTGTAATATGCTGTACTGCATGGCTCTTGTAAGGGGCATTGCAAGTTGCTCCGTCCTAATTTTTGGCAGCTTTTGCTTGCAAGGCATAAGCAAATACTATGGGAGACCCACTCCTCAATAATGGGACTTATGTTTGTAATATGCTGTACTGCATGGCTCTTGTAAGGGGCATTGCAAGTTGCTCCGTCCTAATTTTTGGCAGTTTTTGCTTGCAAGGCATAAGCAAATACTATGGGAGACCCACTCCCCAATAATGGGATTTATGTTTGTAATATGCTGTACTGCATGTGACGCGCCCCCTTGGCCGTGTGTACACGTGTGTGGGATACCCGGTGCCGGGTCTCTGGGGTCTGTAGTCTCCGTGGCGGTGACCCGGTCCCGTGGCTCAGGCTGGTCAAACCAGTGGCAGTCTTTCTTAGGTTTTGAGGTTAATTGTCCGACTGCGCCACCCGTGGATTGCGGTCAGGGAGTACCACCGCTGCGAGGCAGACCGCTGAGGCTGATGTTGTGTGCGCAGCAGAGAATGGGATAACTCCCCACGGGAGGAGTATAGCCTCAGGGCAGTGAGTGTGGATGATGGGGGTGATGGTGCACGAGCGCAGCAGGAACGACTCAGGGTCTTTGCAGTGCAGTTCAGAGTCTTTACTGATGATTATAAGGTAGACCCACCCGGGAGTACTGGCTAGCATAAGAGGCCTGGTCAGTCTGTGAGCAAGCAGGAGTTCCCCTGGCCAGGTGGAGTTGTAGGCCTCCCCGTCTGTCTGCACTCTTCCTGGCTACCTTGCTGTAAGCGGGTAGAAGCAGCCCACGTCCCTGAGTGTACCGTGTAGTGCTCACCCGTATGGCTGGTGACTTGGGGCCTTCTGTTATCCTCCGCTCCATGACGGCGGTGCTGGTCCCTTGCTTGTGACTGAGCCTCCGGGCTTCTATGGCCAGAGGACCTAAAATCCCCTGCCGGCTGGTTTCTGCTGCTGGATATATAAGTCCTCACAGCCTCGGACTCCTGTGTCCGGTTCCTATTGTTTTCTGCCAGGGCGAGCTCTGCTCAGCTTCCAGCCCCTGGTCTTTAGCTCCTAGCTCCTACAGAGCTCCTTGCTGTTACTTTCCCTTGCTCTCACTCTGACTCTGACTGTTCTCTGTTCTCTGACTCACTCAACCCCGCCCCAGATCCAGTTTATAAGGGCAGAATTCTTCCCTCCCAGGACTGGGGCAGGAGGATGTTGCATGTTTAAGGGATCCTGACCAAGAAACCTCCCACTTGCTCTCCGACGTAATATCTCTATTACTGTGGTGACCAGACCCCTAGGGTGCACACATGGCTCTTGTAAGGGGCATTGCAGTTTCTCATAATTTTTGGAAAGCCTTCCATTCACTGCTTAGGCCAACAGTGCACAGGAGACCCAGTTGCTATACATGGAAAAAAAGGTCTAGTTAATTCCCTCTGACCTCCAAGTCATTTCCAAGGGGCATTGGAGTGCCTCGAAATTTTTGGTAGGCATTGCACTCACTGTATGCCTTATAACTTTGTAGCCGAACCACTCCTTTTGTTACAGAAACATATCCTACAAGACACATCTGGTTGACTGGCCTGATATTGATGTGAATGGTCCCTGTTCCTCCTGCTCTTTCTCCTTTGCCACTACCTCATCCATCATTTATCACCTGAAGCTTTGTTTTAACGGGAGTCATAGAACTTGGATAGTAGCAGGAAAACATCCAGCAATCCTCGGAGGAGGTAGGATATGCGCCAAAACGCTGACCACCTCAGGCCTAGCCGCTACTACATACATGCGCTTGCATTACAACAAAACAAAGCAGATGCTAACTTCTATCATCCTCATCATGCTCCTCATCTTGGCACTCTCAACTCCCCTGATGGAGAAGCCAGGGCCCACCGGAGGAGTCTGATAGTCCGGTGGGCTCGGCCAATGCTGCCCTAAAGCAGGCCAGGCTAAGAAAAGTGTGGGAAAGGTTACCGGGACAAATAGGGGTGGCTGGGGACCGAGTATGGACACGCGGCCAGCCCCTGGAGGCTGGGGAGCAAGCGGGGACACCCGGCCACCAGGCGGCTGGGGACTGAGTATGGATACCAGGCCGCCGACACAGCCATGGCGTGGTGGCCAGATTCCGCCTCCACATGCCTAAAAGGCCCAATTTAAAGTGCAAGCAAGCAGTATGGTATTGCAGTCTGGGGGTGGGTGGGTGGCAGGCTGCATACTTGCGCTTGCATTGCAAGGAATGGGAGAGGTACAATTGAACACTGCCCTGGGACAAGGACTTGAATGGGGATAGTTGCAAGTCTGCAACGACAGGTGCAAGGTGGGAGGCATCTTCGCATGTACCATGAACAGGGGTTTGGCATGCACACACTACAGTGGAATAGGCTCTCCTTCCCACTAAATGCACTGGGGAGGGCACAGGTAATGTTTTGGTATACGCGCTTAATCTTATGTATAAGGCACACCAGGATAAATAGGGGCGGCTGGGGACTGAGTATGGATACCTCGCTGCCGAAGCAGCCATGAGGTAGTGGCCAGCTTCGGCCTCCTCCAAACTAAAAGGCCCCATTTCAAGTGCAAGCTAACAGTATGGAATTGCAGTCTGGGGGTGGGTGGGTGGCAGGCTGCACACTTACACTTGCATTAAAAGAAAACATAGCAGATGCTAACTTCTGTCATCATCATCATGCTCCTCACCTTGGCACTCTCAACTCCACCGATGGAGAAGTCAGGGCCCACCGGAGGAGTCTGGTTCTCTGATGGGCTCGTCCAATGCTGCCTAAAGCAGGCCGGGCTAAGAAAAGTGTGTGTGGGAATGTTCCAAGGAGAAATAGGGGCGGCTGGGGACCGTTTATGGACACCCGGCTGCCCCCAGGCGGCTAGGGACCGTGTGTGGACACCCGGCTTCGGGGCGGCTGGGGACCGAGTATGGACACCCGGCCGCCGAGCTGCTGGGGACTGAGTATGGATTCCAGGCCGCCAACACAGCCATGACGTGGTGGCCAGATTCCGCCTCCACATGCCTAAAAGTCCCAATTTCAAGTTCAAGCAAGCAAGCAGTATGGTATTGCAGCCTGGGGGTGGGTGGGTGGCAGGCTGCATACTTTCGCTTTTGTTGCAAGGAATGGGGGAGGTACAATTGAACACTGCCCTGGGACTAGAACTTGCATGGGGATAGTTGCAAGTCTGCATCTTCTGATGCGGCAAGGATCACTTATGATGGGCACACTTTTAGACAGTGACCTGGGAGTCAGAGATGCTTCCAGGGGTCTTCCCCATGCTGTTCCCTTGTCTTTTCAGCACTTTATGCATGTGTCACACAGCACATGGCCAGATAAGGTTGTAAAATGTTAAAATGACATTTCCCGGTGAATGCATTTTTCGTAGTTGAAAGCAATACAAAAGTGCAAAAACGCATAAAAAATGCTACTTGTGAACATAGCCGAAGGTGTGGAGGAGTATTTTTGTTTTTGGTCATTTATTTTAACTTATACACAAGTCTTTTCCCTGGAAAGGAACTTCCTTAACATATTTCACAGGAAAAAAGTTTCACTTTCGTTTTTGAACGTTTTATTGTGACCCCTTAAAAGTGGCTTAATACTTCTGACCACGTTGTTGACAGCAGTGACTTGGGGGTCAGAAATGCTTCCTGGGGCGATCCCCATGCTGTCCCCATGTCATTTGAGCACTGTCACTATCGTTTTGGGCACTTGTTAGGCTTTTAAAAGATTGCCGGGGGTGCCACCGCAAAAATGCTCGAGTCTCCCATAGACTAACATTGGGCTCGTTGCTCGGGTCGAGCACCCGAGTATCACGGCGAGTTCGGCCCGTGCTTCGAGCACCCGAGCATTTTAGTGCTCGCTCAACACTAGTAAAGACGTGTCTGTGCCACCACAAAGGAACCACTCCAAAACGCATGGAAAGATATAAGGAGGACAAAGGAGTTTTACGGTAATATTAAAAAAGTATATAAATCTTTATTGAATTCATATATTAAAATCAGTACATACAATTAAATAAACAATAGATGTGTGCATTTATATCGGGGTGGGAAAATAAGTATGAAGTCATTCAGCTGGGAGGCCAGATGATAAATAGTATAAGAGGAAAGACGAAATACAAAAAAGTACCAGGTGGCTGTGAGCTCAAGAGGTAATAATTAAACAGACACAGTGTCTAGGCAATCGTCTGAGACAAACTAGGCCACTCGAGGTAATGTATAGTCTATATATGCTCTAGATCAGGGGTCCTCAAACTACAGCCCGCGGGCCACATGCGGCCCGCGGAGGACTTTTATCCGGCCCGCCGGGCTATGGGTGGAGGAGAGGGGAGCGGTGTCAGCGCCCGCCCTTTTTTCCACCGCTTGTTCAGGGCCCCCGCAGGCGGATACTTACCTCTCCCTGTGCCTCTGCAGATCCGCTGTCTTCCTGCTCTGCGCTTCCTGTGATGTCTCAAGTCAGAGGGTGCGGTGACGTCTTTACACCGCGCCCTCCCGAGTGCCGTCACAGGCAGCGCAGAGCGGGACGACGATGCCGCGACGCTGGAGTCCAGACCAGAGTAGAGGAGCGGCAGCAAGTGAGAAGTGAGGTGAGTATTGGATTTTTTTTTTTTAATGTATGGAGGCATAGGTCATTATATGGGGGGGGGGGGTGACATCCTGCAAGGGGTATAATATGGGGGGGTGACATCCTGCATGGGGCATGATATGGGGGGGTGACATCCTGCATGGGGCATTATATGGGGGGGTGACATTCTGCATGTGGCATTATATGGGGGGGTGACATCCTGCATGTGGCATTATATGGGGGGGGTGACATGCTGCATGGGGCATTATATGGGGGGGTGACATGCTGCATGTGGCATTATATGGGGGGGTGACATGCTGCATGTGGCATTATATGGGGGGGTGACATGCTGCATGGGGCATTATATGGGGGGGTGACATCCTGCATGTGGCATTATATGGGGGGGTGACATGCTGCATGGGGCATTATATGGGGGGGTGACATGCTGCATGTGGCATTATATGGGGGGGTGACATGCTGCATGTGGCATTATATGGGGGGGTGACATGCTGCATGGGGCATTATATGGGGGGTGACATGCTGCATGGGGCATTATATGGGGTGGTGACATGCTGCATGGGGCATTATATGGGGGGTGGCATCCAGCATGGGGCATTATAAGGGGGGAACAGCCTGCATGGGGCATTATAAGGGGTGGAACAGCCTGCATATGGCATTATAAGGGGGAAACAGCCTGCCTGTTAGGGACATTTACCTGCCTATTGGGGACATTTACCTGCCTTTTGGGGACATTTACCTGCCTATTGGGGACATTTACCTGCCTATTGGGGATATTTACCTGCCTATTGAGGACCGATGCTGCCTAATGGGGACATTTACCTGCCTATTGAGGACCTATGCTGCCTATTGGGTACAGTTACCTACCTATTGAAATACCGGTTAATTTAACTTTACTTGTTCTTCATTTTAAATATTGTATTTGTTCCTGTATTGTTTTTTTTTAACTACAAAATAAGATATGTGCAGTCTGCATAGTAATTTATTCATAGTTTTTTTAAAAAAACTATATTCCGGCCCTCCAATGGTCTGAGGGACCGTGAACTGGCCCCCTGTTTAAAAAGTTTGAGGACCCCTGCTCTAGATAGTATATTGCTTACCCAGCTAGGGACGTACGCCGTACAAAGAGACTAGTACAAGGGTGGTCAACTTCCCAACGCGCGTTTCGCATGGGCTGTAAGAAGCTTTCCCTTGACCTGGGCTTGCATAACACCTCAGCAGTGCCACAGGCTGATCGCCTCCATGGCACGCCGCATTGATACAGTAATTGATGCAAAAGGAGCCCCCACCAAGTACAGTTATATGAAAAAGTTTGGGCACCCCTATTAATCTTAAGCTTAATGTTTTATAAAAATTGGTGTTTTTGCAACAGCTATTTCAGTTTGATATATGTAATAACTGTTGGACACAGTAATGTTTCTGCCTTGAAATGAGGTTTATTGTACTAACAGAAAATGTGCAATCTGCATTCAAACAAAATTTGACAGGTGCATAAGTATGGGCACCTCACCAGAAAAGTGACATTAATATTTAGTAGATCCTCCTTTTGCAAAAATAACAGCCTCTCGTCGCTTCCTGTAGCTTTTAATGAGTTCCTGGATCCTGGATGAAGGTATTTTTGACCATTCCTCTTTACAAAACAATTCCAGTTCAGTTAAGTTTGATTGTCGCCGAGCATGGACAGCCCTCTTCAAATGATCCCACAGATGTTCTATGATATTCAGGTGTCACGGGTGTGTCGCCACGAAGATCGTCACGAGTACACAGCCTGACTTCTCGCAGCTGACTTGTTGGTGCTTTGTGTTTTTCGGCAGTGAGGGAGTTAATTCTCTCTCTCTCTGTGCTAGACGAGGTCCAGCCTCGCCCAGCTGCAATCAATACTGCTGTAGTGAGACTCCTTCAAATGCCTGCTGGTCTGTTTGGGAAGTGTCGGTGAAAGCATTTCATTCAGACTAACAGAGCGGATCGTGGTGTTTGGAGTTTCTGAGATAAGTGTATTTGGAGTGTTTTTTCCCTTCCTCGCTTTATCATTTATCTCCTTTCCCGTTGGTGTTCCCTCTGTTGTAGTTGTGTAGTTGTTGTATGCAAGGTGGCTTTGGTTTTTCCCTTGTACTGTCTCGTTCGTCTAAGTACTGTGTGTGGGCATATTATTACTTGTCCCCTTTTGTTGTGATCGGGGTCCTTCTCAGGACTAGATTACTTAGGTGCAGGGATCCTCAGGAGGTAGGGGTTACGCTGGCGGCCTGGACCTCTGTACCTTTAACAGTACCTCCAGGTTGAGGGACTAGTCAGGGCCCCAGCTTAGGGTCAGCTTAGGCCCCCTACCTCCAGTATACAGAGACAGCGTGACATTTTCACCGACCCACTTAGTTTTTCTCCAGCTACCATGGATCCAGTAGCTGGTCTAGCTCGGCAGTTGCAGAGTTTGTCCATGGAGCTGGCGGACGTTAGGTCCAAGGTTTTGCATCCTCAGGAGCAAGCCGGACCAGAACCTAAAGTAGCTCTCCCTGACAGGTTCACTGGGGGGCGGGACAAGTTTTTTGTTTTCCGGGAGGCATGCAAGTTGTACTTTCGGCTGCGGCCTCGGTCATCGGGGAGTGAAGAACAAAGGGTGGGAATTGTCATCTCGCTCCTACAAGGGGACCCACAATCTTGGGCGTTCTCTCTTCCCCCGGGCTCCCCGGCTCTCCAGTCAGTGGATAGGTTTTTCGCTGCTCTGGGACTCGTATATGATGACCCAGATCGGATCTCCCTTGCTGAGTCTAAGTTACGTAGGATCCAGCAGGGAGATCGTCCGGCGGAGGAATTCTGTTCGGAGTTCCGTAGGTGGGCCACGGACACCCAGTGGAATGACCCGGCTCTTAGGAGCCAGTTTTGTCATGGTTTATCCGACAAATTACAGGATGTGTTGGCACAGTATGACTCTCCCGCGTCACTGGAAGCCGCTATGGCCCTTGCTATTCGCGTTGACAGACGGCTTCGGGAGAGGTGCGGGATAACTCTACCCCCTGTGATGACTCCACCTCCTACAAGGTCCCCTCATATGGTGGTTCCCCTGGTCAGTCCAGAGGAGCCTATGCAATTAGGAGGGACATCATTTCGGGGGAGGGGACCGGTGGTGCGCCATAAGACAGGAAGGTGTTTCTTCTGCGGGAGAAAGGGACATTTTATTGGGGGGTGTCCATCCCGTCCCTTGCAGAGTGAAGAGTCGTCGGAAAACTGTTGATCCCAGGTTGTGTGGTGGACGGCAATCTGGGAGTAGGTATTTCGTCCCTAGGTTCGTCTCAGTTTCTCGTACCGGCGGAGGTGGTGGTGGGTACGAGAACTGAGAGGATATCTGTTCTTCTGGATAGTGGGGCCGGGGCTAATCTGGTTGATGCTCGGTTTGCCCGGGTTCAAGGTATGCGATTGAGTGAGTTGGCTAAACCCATCCCCATATTCTCGATCGATGCCAGGCCTCTCGGTCAGGGAAGTTTTTTGCAAGCTGTGCATGACGTAAAACTTCAAGTGGGGGCGATACATAAAGAACTGTTGTCTTGCTACGTGTTGGAGGGTCTTCCCACTCCTATAGTGTTGGGCCTTCCTTGGTTAGCTAAGCATAACCCGGTTATTAATTGGCAAACCAGAGAGATAAGCCAATGGAGTAAATTCTGTAATAAAAACTGCATGAACACGGTCATCGGTGCGGTTACTCCTTGGGTCTTACCTCCATTTCTGGCGGACTTTGAGGATGTATTCTCGGAGAAAGGGTGTCAGGAACTACCTCCTCATCGCGAGTATGACTGTTCTGTAAAACTGCTCCCTGAGGCCAAGTTACCTAAAGCTAGGTTGTATAACCTTTCTGGTCCTGAGAGGCAGGCCATGAAGGATTATATTTCAGAAAGTCTGGCTAAGGGGCATATTAGACCTTCATCTTCACCGGTGGCTGCGGGGTTCTTCTTTGTTAAGAAGAAAGATGGAGGCCTACGCCCTTGCCTGGATTTCCGTGAACTTAATCGGATTACGGTCCGAGATCCGTATCCGCTCCCACTTATTCCCGATCTCTTTAATCAGATCGTGGGCGCCAAATGGTTCTCTAAGTTGGATCTCAGGGGGGCGTACAATCTGATTAGGATGAAGGAGGGGGATGAGTGGAAGACGGCGTTTAACACTCCGGAGGGGCATTATGAGAACCTTGTCATGCCATTCGGTCTGACTAATGCCCCGGCGGTGTTCCAACACTTTGTTAATGACATTTTTCGCCGCCTGGTGGGACAGTTTGTTGTCATATATCTGGATGATATCTTAATTTACTCGCCGGATCTGGTGTCTCATCAGGAGCACGTTAGGCAGGTGTTACAGATCTTGCGGGATAATAAACTGTATGCCAAATGGGAAAAGTGTGTGTTCGTCGTACAGGAACTCCAGTTTTTAGGCTTCCTGGTTTCAGCGTCCGGTTTTCGTATGGACCCTGGGAAAGTGCGGGCAGTTCTTGAGTGGGATCGGCCAGAGAATCTTAAGGCACTACAACGTTTCCTGGGGTTTGCTAATTATTACCGGAAGTTCATTCGTAATTTCTCGTCCATGGTTAAGCCTCTCACAGACATGACTAAAAAGGGGACGGATTTTTCTAGGTGGTCTGACAAGGCTTGTCAAGCATTCTCCTCCTTGAAAAAATGTAAAGGCGGATGCCTTATCTCGTAGTTTCCCTGGGGCCGGGAATACGGACGACCCGATTCCTATCCTTCAGGAGGGGGTGGTGGTTTCGGCAGTATGCTCTGAGCTGGAGGAGGAGGTATTGGAGGCTCAGGGGGACGCCCCTGTTGGACCTCCGGGGAGACTGTTTGTTCCAGATCAGTTGCGACAAAAGGTGATCGAGGCACACCATAACTCAGTTTTTGCAGGACACCCGGGGAGTAAAGCAACTGTGGATCTCCTCTCGCGTCGGTTTTGGTGGCCTAACTTACATAAGGAGGTGGTAACTTTTGTCGCGTCCTGTGGGGTTTGTGCGCGCTCTAAGACCTCACATACCCGTCCGTCTGGGGCCCTCTTACCTTTGAAGATCCCGGAGCGTCCTTGGACTCATCTGTCTATGGACTTTATTACGGACCTCCCTCCGTCTTCGGGTAAAACGGTCATACTCGTTGTAGTGGACAGGTTCAGCAAGATGGCACATTTTATCGCTCTTCCGGCTCTCCCTAATGCTAAAACTCTTGCGCAGGTGTTCATTGGGGAGATTGTGAGGCTTCACGGGGTACCCTCCGAGGTGGTGTCTGATCGGGGGTCTCAGTTTGTGTCCAAGTTCTGGAAGGCGTTTTGTGCACGGCGGGGGATGCATTTGTCATTCTCATCGGCTTTTCATCCTCAGACCAATGGTCAGACAGAACGTATGAACCAGAGCTTGGAGACATATCTCCGGTGTTTTGTGTCAGAGAACCAGGAGGACTTGGCTTCTTTCTTACCTCTGGCAGAGTTTGCTCTTAATAATAGGCGGAGCGAGTCCACTGGTAAGTCCCCGTTTTTTGGGGCATATGGTTTTCACCCCCAGTTTTGTACTTTCAGTAGGGGGGGCTCTTTGGGGGTTCCTGAGGAGGAACGATTTTCCTCATCACTCGCTTCAGTATGGAGAGGGGTGCTGAAGAATCTGAATACTATGGGGAACCGATACAAACGTATGGCTGATAGGAGGAGAGTGTCTGGTCCGGACCTAAGTGTGAACGATCGGGTATGGTTGTCTACCAGGAATATTAAACTTAAGGTTCCCTCCTGGAAACTGGGTCCCAGGTTCATCGGGCCGTACAGAATCAGTTCTATTATTAATCCGGTGGCATTCCGTCTTGACCTCCCCCCTACGTTTAAAATTCACAACGTGTTCCACAGATCGTTGCTTAAGAGGTATGTGGCGCCGGTGGTACCGTCACCTTTACCTCCCCCTCCAGTGGTGGTCAATGGTAACTTGGAGTTCCAGGTATCGAGGGTCATCGATTCACGCTTTAATCGCCGGTCCCTTCAGTACCTGGTTCATTGGAAAGGGTATGGTCCTGAGGAGAGGATGTGGGTTCCTGCGTCGGATATTAACGCAGACCGATTAGTTCGGGCCTTCCACACGACTCACCCGGATAAACCTGGCCCTGAGGGTCCGGAGGCCCCTCGTAGAAGGGGGGGTACTGTCACGGGTGTGTCGCCACGAAGATCGTCACGAGTACACAGCCTGACTTCTCGCAGCTGACTTGTTGGTGCTTTGTGTTTTTCGGCAGTGAGGGAGTTAATTCTCTCTCTCTCTGTGCTAGACGAGGTCCAGCCTCGCCCAGCTGCAATCTATACTGCTGTAGTGAGACTCCTTCAAATGCCTGCTGGTCTGTTTGGGAAGTGTCGGTGAAAGCATTTCATTCAGACTAACAGAGCGGATCGTGGTGTTTGGAGTTTCTGAGATAAGTGTATTTGGAGTGTTTTTTCCCTTCCTCGCTTTATCATTTATCTCCTTTCCCGTTGGTGTTCCCTCTGTTGTAGTTGTGCAGTTGTTGTATGCAAGGTGGTTTTGGTTTTTCCCTTGTACTGTCTCATTCGTCTAAGTACTGTGTGTGGGCATATTATTACTTGTCCCCTTTTGTTGTGATCGGGGTCCTTCTCAGGACTAGATTACTTAGGTGCAGGGATCCTCAGGAGGTAGGGGTTATGCTGGCGGCCTGGACCTCTGTACCTTTAACAGTACCTCCAGGTTGAGGGACTAGTCAGGGCCCCAGCTTAGGGTCAGCTTAGGCCCCCTACCTCCAGTATACAGAGACAGCGTGACATCAGGTCTGGGGACTGGGATGGCCATTCCAGAACATTGTAATTGTTCCTCTGCATGAATGCCTGAGTAGATTTGGAGTGGTGTTTTGGATCATTGTCTTGCTGAAAGATCCATCCCCTGCGTAACTTCAACTTTATCACTGATTCTTGAACATTATTGTCAAGAATCTGCTGATACTGAGTGGAATCCATGCGTCCCTCAACTTTAACAAGATTCCCGGTGTCGGCATTGGCCACACAGCCCCAAAGCATGATGGAACCTCCACCAAATTTTACTGTGGGTAGCAAGTGTTTTTCTTGGAATGCTGTGTTTTTTTGCCGCCATGCATAACGCCTTTTTGTATGACCAAACAACTCAATCTTGGTTTCATCAGTCCACAGGACCTTCTTCCAAAAAGAAATTGGCTTCTCCAAATGTGCTTTTGCATACCTCAGCCGACTCTGTTTGTGGCGTGCTTGCAGAAACGGCTTCTTTCGCATCACTCTCCCATACAGCTTCTCCTTGTGCAAAGTGTGTTGTATAGTTGACCGATGCACAGTGACACCATCTGCAGCAAGTTGATGCTGCATATCTCTGGAGGTGGTCTGAGGATTGTCCTTGACTGATCTCACCATTCTTCTTCTCTGCCTTTCTGATGTTTTTCTTGGCCTGCCACTTCTGGCCTTAACAAGAACTGTCCCTGTGTTCTTCCATTTCCTTACTATGTTCCTCACAGTGGAAACTGACAGGTTAAATCTCTGAGACTGCTTTTTGTATCCTTCCCCTGAACAACTATGTTGAATAATCTTTGTTTTCAGATCATTTGACAGTTGTTTTGAGGAGACCATAATGCCACTCTTCAGAGGAGATTCAAACAGGAGAACAACTTGCAAGTGGCCACTTTAAGTAGCTTTTCTCATGATTGCATACACCTGGCTATGAAGTTCAAAGCTCAATGAGGTTACGAAACCAAAAAAAGTGCTTTAGTAAGTCAATAAAAAGTAGGTAGGAGTATTTAAAACAAGAAAATGATAAGGGTGCCCATACTTATGCACCTGTCAAAATTTGTTTGAATGCAGATTGCACATTTTCTGTTAGTACAATAAACCTCATTTCAAGGCAGAAACATTACTGTGTCCAACAGTTATTACATATATCAAACTGAAATAGCTGTTGCAAAAACACCAATTTTTATAAAACATTAAGCTTAAGATTAATAGGGGTGCCCAAACTTTTTCATATAACTGTATTGAGTGCATTTACTCATTTCAGTAGGCCAACATTTTGGATTTTAAAATCATTTTTCAAGCTGATGTTATAAAGTATTCTAATTTACTGAGATAATGACTTTTGTAAACACTTGAAATAGATCACTCTGTTTGTAATGACTCTATACAATATATGAGTTTCACTTTTTGTATTGAAGAATTGAAATAAATTAACTTTTTGATGAAATAAATGAAAACAGACTTATAAAATTATTTTTTTATTACAAATTTTTCATGAAAATAATTTTTGAATTGAAATGAGATCACTAACACTCACTAAAATCATTTTTTTTCCCTGTGAGGCTCGTCTTCGTACATTTACGCTGGTAAATAGCATCTGGAATGTCTCTCTGAAGCATCCAACAGTAGTCTGCCATCATTGTAATGCTCCATTTTCCCTGGTATCTTCTTTCCATCTCTTTAATGTCCTGGTGGAGTCGTTCACCTTGCTCTTTACTCACAGCTCCCAAATTTTCAGGAAAGTAGTCATCAGGCAACCTCAAGCTTGAAATGCTTTTAGCATTCGTCCGACAATCTTTTTGTAGTCAGGATCTTTTTTATTGCCTAAAAATGTCTCTTTGACCTCTTTAAATGCAATCCACCCTTCTTTTTGAGGCTCCGCCATGGTATTGACAGACTCTTTATCAGCTATAAGCCTTCTAATGTCTGGTCCGACGAACACACCTTCCTTCAATTTTTCCTCTGAGAGGCTTGGAAACTTGGTGACCAAGTATTTGAAGCATTCCCCGGCTCTTGGAAGTGATTTTACGAATTGCTTCATTAAGCCCAATTTTATGTGGAGAGGTGGTAGAAGAACTTTAAAGGGAGGTACCATAGTTTCTCGGAGGACATTTTTTTCACCGACTGTGAGCACCCTTGGCTGCCAACTCTTCTTGGTCCAGTGATTTTGTCGGTCTCGACTGTCAAAAAGGCACAGAAAACAAGGGTATTTGGTATATCCAGCTTGTTGCCCAAGCAGCATGCTGAAGACCTTCAAATCCCCACACACTTGCCAATCGTGATCTTCATATTTAAGTTTGCGAGGAACCAATTCCAAGTTTTCGTAGGATGGAAGCGTAAAAACCACCGTTGTGGAGTAAAACTGCTTTGAGACTTCTTTTTGAAGACTCTATAAAAAGATGCCATTGCACTGAATCATATTGGATTTTGAATTGACCCATCAAACCTTCGACATCGATGCAATAAACCAACTTGTCTTCCTGGGCAAAATAAGGAACGAACTCCTTTTCACGATGCCTGAACCATGAAAAAAACACTCCTGGTACCAATAAATTCCTGCTTTTGAGCCTTGATCCGAGTAACTCAGTGGCATCTTTGGGAAGATTCAAGTCTCTTACTAAATCCTTCATCTCCTCCTGGGAAAAAATTTTGGTCTTGTATCATCTTCAAAGTCAGAACTTGATTTGTCATCTGGTTCAGGTATGATTCCACCTTCATCGGAGCTAGGTATCTCTTCCAAGGTAGCAGGAGCCTTGGGTACTGGTATATCTGTGCCATGGGGGATGGGACGAATTGCTGAGTGAAGATTGGGGTATGAAATGGAATGCTTCCATTTGGAATTATACCCTTTCGCACTACATAAACAAAAGTAACAGTAGTCACTATGGTTCTTTTACTCTCGCCATACCATAGGAATCCCATAACGGAAAGATTTTTTCTTACCTTTGAACCAATTTCGGAGGTCCTAAACAAACTGTTTGACCGCTTTATGAGGTGTCCAAACTTTATCTTGATCTCCAAGTTTTAGTCCGAAGTATGCGAAGTATACTTTTTTCACAAAGTCTGTAATAATCAGCTATTGATTCAACACTGTATATTCATCACAAATGAAACAGAAACGGTCAGGTGAATTAATACACTTACGCAAAGCCATAACGCTAATTTGGGGAAACACGGTTGATGAATGAAATTCCAATGCAAGTTTCTTGAAAGCATAAGGACCTTTCATTATGTCACTAACCACCTGACTGCAACCAGCCAACCACGCAGTTCCTATTGATATTAATGGGGAAGGAAAATAAGCTGCCTGCCGATGATTCACACCAGAGTTTGCAGAAGAACCTATAGGTTTGTGGCAAGTCCTGATGTTTAGGATTTTTTCAATATTTTTTTCGAAAATATCAAAACACCAAAATACATGGAAATTATATTAAAATAATCAAACAGTTTTTTAGTCGCAGATCTGTGTAATGAAGGCTATAAATAAATGAACACTTCAGGATTCATTGAAGAGTTTTGGAAATCATATGCCTGGGTGCAGTGTATTATTACTTCATTTGTCAGTGTTTGACTGAAGGGTAGCCTATTAGACCTCACCTCTGATAGACTGAGAGATATGACATGGAGACCATTGTTGCAGGAGTGCCTATGAACTGACATCTAAACTCCTCAAATTTCACTGTCCCTATTAACAGTGGCATGTGAGGGGTTAAAGTCCTGAGATCGCAGCTATTGCATGCAGCTGGAACTTAGCTGTGTATTACAGCAGGCTTCTGGTACGGATGGCACGGACACAAACCCTGTGCCTGTTGCATCCCCTGGATGCAACTATTCACTAGATGGTGGTAAACTACTTGCAATATGGATGTCTAGTTACATTTGTTTTGGGGAAAGGGTTAAGTGGTTAAAAAATTATCCATCTAGTTCAATTCTTCATACCTACAAATCCCAGTACTATCTATGTGACTTTAAAAATATAAATAACTTTGTTTTACTATGTTTTCTTAATACTATTCTGTGATAGTAACTATAACATGTAACTCAAACATACAGTACCTTGAAAAAGTATTCATACCCTGTGAACATTTCCCAATTTCTTCAGGTTACAGCCACAAACTTAAATGTATTTATTTTATTTGGGATTTTATGTGATATACCAACACAAAGTAGCAAGTATTTGTAAAGTGTAAATGTCACAGTCTCCACACTTTCCTTGTCTGCTAGGTTACTATTGTGTGGAGGCTGTCAGTCTGTTTTGGGTTTGCTGGGTTGTTTCTGCAATCATCTGTGTTCACTTCCCTTGATTAGTCTTCTACTTAAGCATGCTAGCTCCTTCACCCAGTGTCAATTGTACACTTGGTATTACCTGTGTAGGACTGATCTCTCTGTGCTCTGTGCCTGACCCAGCCTGACTATTTTCCCTTACCTGGATTTTGACCATTTGCTTGTTATCTGACTACTCTTTTGTCTGCTCCCTTTGTACTGCGCCATCTTCCTGGACTTGACTTTGGATTGTTTGACCTCCCTATTTTTATCTAAATAAATATAATATTAGAGCTACTTACTAGATAAAAATGGGGAGGTCAAACAATCCAAAGTCAAGTCCAGGAAGATGGCGCAGAACAAAGGGAGCAGACAAAAGAGTAGTCAGATAACAAGCAAATGGTCAAAATCCAGGTAAGAGAAAATAGTCAGGCTGGGTCAGGCACAGAGCACAGAGAGATCCAGTCCTACACAGGTAATACCAAGTGTACAATTGACACTGGGTGAAGGAGCTAGCATGCTTAAGTAGAAGACTAATCAAGGGAAGTGAACACAGATGATTGCAGAAACAACCCAGCAAACCCAAAACAGACTGACAGCCTCCACACAATAGTAACCTAGCAGACAAGGAAAGTGTGGAGACCGTGACAGTAAAGGAAATAATAAATGGTTTTCCAAATATTAAAAAAACATATATTATTTTGAAAATTGTGACGTTCATTTGTATTCAGCCCCTCTGAGACAATACTTTGTAGGGCCACCTTTTGCTGCAATTATTGCTGCAAGTCTTTGGGGGGTATGTCGATACCAGCTTTGTACATCTAAAGCCTGAACATTTTGCCCATTCTTGTTTTCGAAATAGCTTCAGCTCAGTGACATTGGATGGAGAGCATCTGTGAACAGCAATTTTCAAGTCTTTCCACAGATTCTCAATGAGATTTAGGTCTGGCCTGTGACTGAACCATTCAAACATAAGACTATGCTTTGATCTAAACCATTCCATTGTAGTTCAGGCAACATATTTAGGGTCATTGTCCTACTGGAAGGTGAACCTATGCTCTGGTCCCAAGTCTTTTGCAGCCTGTAACAGGTTTTCCTCCAGGATTGCCCTGTATTTAGCTCCATCCATCTTCCCATCAAATATGACGAGCTTCGCTGTCCCTGCTGAAGAAAAGCATACCCACAGCATGATGCTGCCACCACCATGCTTGACAGTGGGAATGGTGCTTTTCAGGCTGATGTGAAGTGTTTTGCACATAGTGCAAAAAGGTCTACTTTGGTCTCATCCGACCAGAGCACCTTCTTCCACATGCCACAGAGGGGACATATCTAGCAAGTGGAAAAAGGTGAAAATCTTTTTTCCTATTGGTGTTTCAAGGATAAGTATTCTGCATATGATCTTAAAGAGAGTCTCTGCTTGTTTTTTTTCCAAGTTCTCAGAGTATAGAGATGCTTAAAACTGAAAAAAACAAGCCATACTTTCCACTGGAATCCACTGCAGCTATGATTGTGACTGCTAGATCGGAAGCGATGAGGTTGCAACCTAATCACTGAGGCTACTGGATGCAGAGTCAGTTGACTGTTGGTTGGGCTGATTCCAAAGTACTGTAAGTATGGCTTATTTGTTTATTTTATAGGCATTACTACACTCTGTAAATGACTAGCCCAGGGGATGGGGATGACTCTGTACCCGGGCCTTTTTGCCTGGCCTTGGGGATGTCGCGGTGGTCGGCTCCCGGGCCCGTACCCCGGGGTCACTCTTTAAAAAGGGGCTTGTTGGTTAAGTTTGTGACGCCACCTGTGGTTTCTGGTGAGATTCACCAGCGCTGCGCAGTCCACTGAGGCCGATGATAAGGCAGCTCGATGGTATAGCTCCCCACAGGTGGAGCTAGGCCTCAGGGCAGCGTATGCAAGGCGAATGCAGGATAGGCGAGACCCAGCCGAGTCAGAGCAAGAACAGGGACAGACACGATAGTCACTTCAGTACCTTTTACTGATGGAAATTCAGGCACGTCCCGGAGCACTGTAGGGTGAAGGGTGCATGTCATGATCCTCCCCAATGAGTGAGTTTGGGGCCTCCTGTTACTTGCTTCTGCGTAGAAAGTTTCTGACCTGCCTGGAGCTAGGCCTAACTTTGTCTCTGTCCTGCGCTGGCTGACTTTGTGGTAGGGCCTTTTCTTGGAGTACACGCTCCTCAGCTTGCGGGGCCTATGTGTCTCCTGGCTCTGTTACGTATCAGCACTTTAGAGATCCTGGGACCTGTAGTTCTCCAGGGATTCCGGTTATACCTTACTGGGTCATAGAGATCCCGGTAAGCTTCGGACCCGGTGTCCGGTAAATTCTTCGGGGTGAGCAAGTTAAGCTCCTCTGTCCCCTCTGTACTAACTCTCCACTCGCCTTCGGCCTACTCGGGCCCTCACTAGGCTATACACACTAACGGCAGCTTGCCGTGTTTCACCGATCTTATGGCGCCGACACACCTAACGCTCACTATCCTGAGCTACAACTGAGTCTTGGTCTGAATAAGCTCCACTGCAGGCTAGCAATTGCAGGAGCTGGAGCAGGCTCTGTCCTCTGAGGTAACTCTTCTCAGACTGCACCGGACTCAACTGCTAAACCAGACTGGACTGCCTGGCTCCACCTTCCCTATTTATCTCCCTAGCGGGCTCCCTCTGCTGGTCTGAGGTGGAAGGTGGAGATGTGTGAATGTTTATGGGGGCCCCTTGTGGAGGAATCCATCAATGCACTCTTCCACATCTGTGATACCAAGCGCAGCTGGGCGTCACATTCCCCCCTAGCAAAGCTCAGCACCTCCGGGCTGAAGTACATTTTATAAAACAACAATGAGAAACATGAACAATCTTCCCTTTATGGGAGGCACCAAGCTTAAACGTTACATAACAGTATAACCAAATACAAAGTGTCCTCAGAATTCAAGTCTCTCGTGGTGAGGTTCCCAGACAGGATGTCCATCTCACAGGGTAGAGTACTTGGTGGTTTTAAGGGACCTGTCCCAAACCCTCAACGTAGGCTCTGGGTGGCTGCAGGGCATGAAGATCCCGAGTTGGACCTCCAAGAGAGCCACTCCAGACAGGTTTTCCTTCTGAGGTCACCTAAAATGGGCACTCCAGGGAGTGCAATTATATACAAAAAGCAGTTTTTGGGCTGGACATAGTCCTCAGCCACGAAGTTCTTAGGTAAATAATAAAGGAATTAATAAGGTAAAGTGTCCATATCACTTGAATGGCTCAATAATAAAACAAAATACAAAATAATACACATAAGCATGAAATACACAATAACACAGTACATTACAATTTAGTACCCCAGGGTCACTATCTACATTCAGAAATTTGACTACTTTACTGCTTGTACCTGACAGGAGGTTTACCTCGCGTGCTACGTGTTGATCTGCGTAGTACCGGGATGCGTGATATACTTGTAGGTGCACTACCTCCCAATGTGTCAGTACTAGGTGTGGAGGGGCTACATGACTGTATTGACCTCTCTACTGGACTAGCAAGCATACCATTGGCTGGGCCTTCTTGCTCTGTTCCAACCGGGGATCCTTCTTCCAGGAATTCTGCTTGAGCAGGCACTTCTGCAGCACTTATGGGTTCTTCTTGCTGTGGGTAGAAGGTGATTACAGGGATAACTACTGCTCCTCCTAGTTGAGGCCAATCTGCCAGGAAATCTCCTAAGTCAGTGTAGATCACTTCTTCTTTAGGCTCCTCCGGGATTGTGAGAGGCTCTTCTTCCTGAGGTTTCAGTAGGTCTGGACACAACTTTAGGTGGTCCCTGGACACTGTAGCAGATGTTCTTCCTCCATCTCGACTGATTATGCATGTCTTCTTGTTATCAAATCTTGAGGGCAACACTGTGTAGGGTTCTCTTTCCCACTGGTCATCAAGTTTGTGGTTGCGTCTTTTCCTTTTCAATACTGTTTCACCAGGTGTGAAGGGTTCTGCGGGCGCGTTTTTGTTGTAGTGCGCCTCCTGCTTTTCTCTCACCCGAGTGAGACTGTCCTTGACACAGGCTTGTACTCTTCTGTACTGCTGTTGTCTGGTCGTGTCCCAGTCCTCAGTGGTCATATCAGCTTCAGGCTCAACAACACCAAGCTTCAGATCCATGGGCAGCTTTCCTGGCCTTGCCCGCATGAGGTATGCCGGAGTGCAATTGGTGGAACTTACTGGTATATGATTGTACAGATCCACTAGGTCAGGTAGTAGGTCTGGCCACTGATTTCTCTCCTCAAGTGGTATGGTGTTTAGCAGGTCGATGATGATGTTGTTCATCTTCTCGCAGAGACCGTTTGTTTGTGGATGGTACGGTGTAGTTCTGATCTTTTTACACCCGTAGAGATGGCAGAACTCCTTGAACAACTCTGCCTCAAAGGCCGGGCCTTGGTCCGTCAGCACTTGCTCAGGATAACCATGGGGTCTACAGAAATACGCTTGGAACGTCTTTGCTGCTGTCTCTGCCATCAGGTCCTTGACGGGGGCGACCACCAGGAAACATGAGTATTGATCCACCATGGTCAGGGCGTAGGAGTACCCTGACCTGCTGGGGGACAGCTTGACATGGTCCAGGGCCACGATCTCCAGGGGCCGAGTCGTCTTGATGGGTTGCAGGGGTGCCTTCTGGCTGCTGTAGTCTTTTCTTCTGAGGCTACAGGGTCCACAGTCTCGGCACCACCGCTCAATAGAACTGCGCATTCCTACCCAGTAGAACACTTCGGCAGGGTCTCTAGCTTTTTCCAGCCAAAGTGTCCCGCCTGATCGTGGTAAGCTTCTAATACCATCTGGATGTCTGTCTTCGGGACCACTATCTGCCATACCATCTCATGGGTTTTTGGATTAACGTACCTCCGGCACAGCTTCTCACGGTAGATAAACAGCCGGCTTCTGTCGTTCCACAGCTGCTTTGCTTGCAGAGACACATCTTTCTCCAGGGAAGCACCTTCTTGGGTTATCAGCTCCTTGATGCGGCTGACAACCGGGTCGCTGTCCTGGGTCTCTTTCCAGCTGTGGTGAGGCAGGGAGTTTAACGTCTTTTCACTCTGCTTCCTGGAGGCTCGTTGCTCGTTTATTATCTCATTCTGGTGAAAGGCAGGTAGCTCTATCTCTTCCAGGTCATCCACTTCCTCTTCCGTGTCTGACTGGTGAGGCATCCTGGACAGGGCATTGGCGTTGGCGTTCTTGCAGCCCGCCCGGTATTTAATTGTAAATTGGTAATTTGACAGCCGAGCCATCCATCGTTGTTCCAGTGCCCCGAGCTTAGCTGTTTCAAGATGGGTCAAGGGGTTTTTATCAGTGAAGGCAGTGAACTTGCTGGAGGCCAGGTAGTGCTTGAACCTTTCAGTGATGGCCCAGACCAAGGCCAGGAACTCCAACTTAAAGCTGCTATAGTTCTCTGGGTTCC
Source organism: Phyllobates terribilis (assembly GCF_046119375.1). Taxonomy (NCBI): domain Eukaryota; kingdom Metazoa; phylum Chordata; class Amphibia; order Anura; family Dendrobatidae; genus Phyllobates; species Phyllobates terribilis. The sequence continues at coordinate 536,501,429 of NW_027362764.1, forward strand.
TCTCAGTCGGGCGGAGCTTCCTGCTTGCGTATGCGAGTACTTTCTCTTGCCCATTCTGCTTTTGACTTAGGACAGCGCCCAGTCCTTCATTGCTGGCATCTGTATACAGCAGGAACAGTTGGCTGTAGTCAGGGTAGGCTAGGATCTCATCGCCTGTCAGGATCTCCTTCATCTCCTGAAATGACTCGGCTTGCTCCTTACCCCAGTGGAATGGAGGATTTCTGCCTTTGGGGGACTGCCCTACCAGGAGGTCTTGCAGAGGAGCTGCTTTCTTGGTGTAGTCTTTTACAAACCTCCGGTAGTATCCTACTAGTCCCAGGAACTGACGCACCTCCTTGAAGTTCTTCGGCTCTGGCCACTTCTGGATGGCTGTGACTTTCTCCGGGTCTGGTGCTACCCCTTCTGGACTGACAATGTGCCCCAGGTACTGTACCTTTCTCTTGAGCAGGTGGCACTTTGAGGGTTTCAATTTCATCCCGTACCGGGACAGTGACTCAAATACCTCTGCCAGGTGTTTCAGGTGGTCCTCGTACGTTCTGGAGTACACTATTACATCGTCCAGGTAAAGTAACACAGTCTCGAAGTTGCGGTGTCCCAGGCAGCACTCCATCAATCTCTGGAACGTTCCGGGGGCATTGCAGAGTCCAAACGGCATACTATTGAACTTGCAGAGTCCCATCGGGGTGGTGAAGGCCGTCTTCTCCCGATCCTCTTCAGCCACAGCTACTTGCCAGTACCCACTAGTGAGGTCAAGGGTGGAAAAGTAATTTGCAGACTTTAAGGCAGCTAGGGACTCCTCTATGCGTGGTACAGGGTATGCATCTTTATGTGTAAAGCGATTTACTTGACGGTAATCTACACACATTCTCATGCTCCCGTCCTTCTTCCTAACTAGCACTAGGGGAGCTGCCCAGGGACTACAACTATCCCTTATTACTCCCGCCTTCCTCATGTCATGCAGCATTTCCTTAGCCTTCTGGTAGTGAGCTGGTGGTATAGGCCTATAACGTTCCTTGATTGGGGAATGGTCGCCTGTGGGGATATGATGTTGAACCCCCTTAACCCTCCCGAAGTCAAGTGGATGTTTACTGAACACCTGCGAGTATTCTTGTACCACCCGGTGTACACCCTGTTTTTGATGGACAGGAGTGGTGTCTGTCCCAACATGGAGCTGTTGACACCAATCCTCCACCTGGGTTGCAGGGTCATTATCCTCCACTTCGTCTGGTGAAGTTAAGGACTCCGCCTCGTGAATGCAGTTGTTATTGACAGCATGTAATTTGGCAACAGTGGCATAACGTGGCAGTCTGACCTCATCTTCCCCACAGTTGAGAAGATGGACGGGCACCCTCCCATTACGTACATCTACCACTCCCCTGGCAGTTAAGAGCGTGGGTCTATGCTCGGAGCAAAGGGGTTCTATTACCGCCTGATAGCTCTGTCCTCTAAGACCTATAGCAGCTTTGCACCAGATGAGCATTTCACTCATTGGGGGGATGACAATGGGTATTGGGTCCGTCACCCGCACGTTATCGATTTCACCATCTGTTAACCTTACTTGCTGTTGATACATCAGGACTCGGATCTCCTTCTGCAGTGCCCTCCTCTGTCTTGGTCTGGCAGTGTCGGCTATCTGTTGGAGCAAGAACACAACTTCTCCCAAACAGTTACCAACAATGTTAGTGCCAAGTACCATATAGGGATTGGTGTCATCAGGATTAGTCTCTACTACAATTAGCCCCTGGTCCTTCAGCTCCACTCTCCCCACCTTTACAGTCACATTCTTAACCCCGAGTAGGTTAAGGGTGAGTCCTTTAGAGGCATAAACAGAAAGATTTGGAGCTGGCGGACCTAGGTCGTCCATGGACCAGAACCTCTTGTAGAGGACATCAGGCATGATGGTTACCTGAGATCCTGTGTCCAGCAGGACGTGCGTCGGGATCCCGTCCAGTACAATGGACAGGAAAGGTCTTCCTCCGACGAACCTGTTGTACCATTCTGATGGGCCTGGTGAATTTACTCCTGGGTGTCGGCCCTCGGACCCAGGGTTTTCTCGTTTAAAGGACAATTCTGGGCGATGTGTCCGGTCTTGCGGCAGCGGTAGCAGGTAGGGTCCTTCTGTGGACGACGCTGGTCACTGGTCCTCGAAGAGGGTGATGTTGGCCTCCTCCTCCTTTGCATCCAGGGGACATCCTCAGGGCTATCGGCTAACAGGATTTTCCCTCCTTCCTCGGGCTCCTCCGCAGCTGCAGAGCACTCAGCACAGTGGTCAGGGTTTTGCTCAGCTGACGCACTTCAGAGCGTTGACTGTCCAGTTCTCTGGGGGACGTCGCTGGAACCTTAGCTTCAGCAGCCACTGGGGAAAAGGTGGGTGTAGCAGGCACTGGGGTAGCCCCACCCTGGTAACATTGGATGGCATTTGTTTCCAGGGGCTGCAGTCCTTTTATAGCCATGTCCTTAAGATTGTCAAAGGTGACATCTGGATGATCTAAGGACCACCAACGAATAGTCCTGCTCTCCTCTGGAGACCTCAGTCCCCGGACAAACTGGTCCTTCAGCATTTTGTTTTAGTTTTCTATGCTGGTTGGACTAACCGGTTTCAGAGCCTGCAGGGCCCCTTGTAAACGCCAGGCGTAGTCCCGAACATTGTCCTCCGGCTGTTGGGAACAGCTGTAGAACCTCATCCAGAGGTCCGCCTCAGTAAGATCCTCAAAGACAGTCTGTAGTTTTTGAAATATTGCGGACACTGACTCCTGGTCTGCGGCCGACCATGTTTCCACTTCCCGTTCCGCAGCACCAGTCAGTTGTCCCAATACAACAGCTGCTCTTTGTTTACCTGTCATGGAGTACATGTCCAAGATACCACATATCTTCCGTTTGAATCCAGACAGGGTATCTAGTTTGCCGTTGTACTGGGGGAGCCACTTTGCTCCAGGAATGTACGGCAGAGTCATGGGAATGACAGGGGTTACAGGCGCTGCTTGTGGAGCGGCTGCTTCGACCTGCTCATCATCGGGCGCGGGTTGAACCTCAGGGACGTTGGCCGGTATCCAGCATTGTGCTGTTCGTCGGACATTCTGGCGCCCCCCTAGCTAACCATGGCCTACCTTCTAGTTTTTCTTCCGGTAGGCCGCAGCTCCGCAGGTGACGGTCATCTTCAGGAACTTGCGTCGCTTGCGTCCTACGTCAGAGCGTTCAGCGACGCTCCGTACAGGACCTGGCGCTTCCTGGTTTGACGTCGAGGCATGGGGTGTGTCCGGGGCTTCGCGCTCTTTTGCAGGTACGCCCCTAATTTTACCGCGGTTACGCCCTTCTTCTTGCTCGGCGATCCAACAATGGCGGCAATCTTCACCACAATTTAACGTACACAGTTCAGAATAAAGGCGCACAGTACCAGGCAGCAACGGGCATAACACAGCGGCGTTGCAGCGGGCACGGGATCCTGTTCGTGACGCCAGGAGAAGATGACTAGCCCAGGGGATGGGGATGACTCGGTACCTGGGCCTTTTTGCCTGGCCTTGGGGATGTCACGGTGGTCGGCTCCCAGGCCCGTACCCTGGGGTCACTCTTTAAAAAGGGGCTTGTTGGTTAATTTTAGTTTTATGGAAGTTCGTGACGCCACCTGTGGTTTCTGGTGAGATTCACCAGCGCTGCGCAGTCCACTGAGGCCGATGATAAGGCAGCTCGATGGTATAGCTCCCCACAGGTGGAGCTAGGCCTCAGGGCAGCGTATGCAAGGTGATTGCAGGACAGGCGAGACCCAGCCGGGTCAGACAAAGAACAGGGACAGACACGATAGTCACTTCAGTACCTTTTACTGATGGAAATTTAGGCACGTCCCGGAGCACTGTAGGGTGAAGGGTGCATGTCAGGATCCTCCCCAATGAGTGGGTTTGGGGACTCCTGTTACTTGCTTCTGCGTGGTAAGTTTCTGACCTGCCTGAAGCTAGGCCTAACTTTGTCTCTGTCCTGCGCTGACTGACTTTGTGGTAGGGCCTTTTCTTGGAGTACACGCTCCTCAGCTTGCAGGGCCTATGTGTCTCCCGGCTCTGTTATGAATCAGCACTTTAGCGATCCTGGAACCTGTAGTTGTCCAGGGATTCCGGTTATACCTTACTGGGTCATAGAGATCCCGGTAAGCTTCGGACCCAGTGTCCGGTAAATGCTTCGGGGTGAGTAAGTTAAGCTCCTCTGCCCCCTCTGTACTAACTCTCCACTCGCCTTCGGCCTACTCGGGCCCTCACTAGGCTATACACATTAACGGCAGCTTGCCGCGCTTCACCGATCTTATGGCGCCGGCACACCTAAAGCTCACTATCCTGAGCTACAACTGAGTCTTGGTCTGAATAAGCTCCACTGCAGGCTAGCAATTGCAGGAGCTGGAGCAGGCTCTGTCCTCTGAGGTAACTCTTCTCAGACTGTACCGGACTCAACTGCTAAACCAGACTGGACTGCCTGGCTCCACCTTCCCTATTTATCTCCCTAACGGGCTCCCTCTGCTGGTCTGAGGTGGAAGGTGTAGATGTGTGAATGGTTATGGGGGCCCCTTGTGGAGGAATCAATCAATGCACTCTTCCAGGATCTGTGATACCAAGCACAGCTGGGCGTCGCATAAACTTAAAAAAATACATTTTCTATGTATTCTGATAACTCAGTGACTGAAAAAGACAAAAAGCAAGCATTTGTGAAGAACAAAATAAGATTATTCCACTTGGAGTGATAGCACCCTCTTTTGGTCATAGATATAATTCAATTTTTTTTCTGCAAAGTGACATATTGATTGAAAAGTACACACTTTACTATCTTCAAACATATGTCTTGACTAACAACTTTTATTGCGATGTTACAAATAGAGCTAGTGGAATATCAACAGCTAGTACAAGAATGTGCTTTGAGGGTCAAGAATATAGTCATGTTATAATGAGCTATCCACAGTTGCAATCAAAAGTATTGAACCCCTAGTGCAGATTAGGCTTATTAACATAACTTAGAAACTTTCTGTTGCAAGAACAATTTAAATACCTTAATGGCTACTGTAATCTCAGAATTATTCAACCCCTGCATGACAACCATCTTTAGTATTTTGACCTGCTGCAAAATTGATGAATCGCCCGACACCAGCTTCTGGCAGTGTCCCTCAGGAAGTGTAGCCCATTCCTTATGGGCTATGGCATCCAGTTCACTAATATTCTTAGGTTTGTGTGCTGCAATTGCCTTCTTCAAATGCCATTAAAAATTTTCAATCAGGACACCGTAATGCCCGATGCTGAATCTTCCAGAACTTCTTATGAAACGAAGCCTTAGTGTACTTTGAGGTATAAATATGATCATTGTCCTGTTGGAAGGTCCAAGTGCAATGCCGTGCTGCACTACTATGCCAAAGGTCATGCACCACATGGTGTGAGGATGTTACAACTTCCCTATGGCAGGTGTGGCACCCCAGGGGTCTGGATGCCACAGTAATAGAAATATTATGTCTGAGAGCAAGTGGGAGGTTTCTCTGGTCAGGAGCCCTAAGCATGCAACACCGCCCGCCCAGACCTGGGAGGGGAAGAATTTGCCCTATATAAACTGGGTCTGGGGCGGGATTAGAGAGTGAAGTCCCATACAGAGACGCAGTCAGGTCTGAAGGACAGCAGACACAGGGAAAGCAAGAACTAGGAGCTCTGTAGGAGCAGGAGTGAGTGCCAGAGGCTGGAAGCTAGAAAGCTCGCCTTGGCTGAAGACACTAAACCCGGACACGGAGTCCGAAGCTGTGGGGACATCCAGGACCAGCAGCAGAATCCAACCGGCAGGGGATTCCATGTCCTCTGGCCATAGAAGCCCGGAGGCACGGTCACAAGCAAGGGCCCAGCACCACCATCGTGAAGCGGAGGCTAACGGAAGGCCCCAAGTCACCGGCCATACGGGTGAGCACCACACGGTATACTCAGGGACGTGGGCTACTTCTACCCGCATAGAGCAAGGTAGCCAGGAAAGAGTGCAGATAGACGGGGAGGCCTACAACTCCACCTGGCCAGGGGAGATCCTACTTGCTTACAGACTGACCAGGCCCCTACTGCTAACCAGTACTCCCGGGAGGGTCTGCATTATTCCATCAGTAAAGACCCTGACCTGCACCACCCGTCTCTGTGTTTCATCGCCGCACCAGCACCATCAGTACTGGGACGCTCACACCATCACTCCCATCATCCACACTAGCTGCCCTGAGGCAATACTTCTCCCGTGGGGAGTTATCCCATACTTCGCTGCGCATACAACATCAGCCTCAGCGGTCTGCAGCGCAGTGGCGGTCCCCACTGACCGCAATCCACGGGTGGCATAGTCGGACATTGTTATTACCTAAGACTGCCACTGGTTTGACCGCCCTGGGCACGGACCGGGTCACCGCCACGGAGGACTACAACCCCCAGCGATCCGGCTCCGGGTATCCCCCTGCACAGCACAGGCCCAGGGGGCGCGTCAACTTTGGCGTAGCCGGCAGGATTTCGTGCCCGCAACCGCCGGGTACTGCGTGCCTGAGAAAGAATTTTATACTTACCTGTGGTGAAGTTTCCCGCCGTCCGGAGCCGTTTCCCGCCATCGGACGCCACCTTGGACCGTTTCCCGCCGTCTTCTGCCATCTTCCCGCCATCCGCAGCTGCTTCCCGCCATCGGACGCCATCTTCAGGACTCCGCGCGGGAAGAAGAGTGGCGTGGACGCCGAAAGCGCGTGAGATCCGAAGCTCCGCCCCACGCACCGATGCTGCGCAAGGTCCTGGACACAAGTAAACAACGCTATCGTGGTGCCCGTCCTCACCTTTCTCCAGCCAGCCCCTCAAGTGCCTACAGAAGACCAGGTAGAGCTGGAAGAGCAGCCGGCCCAGGAGGCAGAAGAATCCATACCAGCAGCCCAGGAGAATCAACCCTCTGCTAGTAGTGAACCTGCCGTGCCCCTAGTGAGCCAAAGAGTGTGCAGACAGCTGCCCAGCTTACCCATAACACCTCCTACACCCTGTAGTGCAGGACCAGTTAGTGAGCTCTGTAGGTCCACTAGAGTCACTAGAGGTCAGATGCCCGCTCGCTGGAAAATCTAAACTAATGCACTGTAAATTTACCTGTTTATTGAGAAATGTTGATGGTTTATGTTTGTTGCCTGTTATTAATTATGTTTCTCAGTTACCCTGCAGATTTCTATGGACTAACAGGTTATGGACACTGGATAACCGGAACAATTCTTGTAGATAGTTGCCCCTTGGTGCCTCTTGTGAAGACGGCCGCGGAAGAGAAAACCTGTCTGGCGTGGCCTCCTTGCGGCCCAAAGTAGTTAGCTCCAGCCTTGCAGCCACGCCCAAGGCCAAAGCAAGGGGGTTTGCTTTGGACAGGTCCCCTACTTCGCTTAAAGCTTCACCTTGGGTGACATGGACACCCTCTTGTTTCACAAACTTCACCTTGGGTGATATGGACACCCGGTTGCGGACACGCCGTGACCTTTAAAGAACTAAAGCTTCTTGTAAATATGTTATTGTATTATCGTTTATACCCTTGTATTTATGTTTCTTTAAAAATGTGTTTAGTCCCGGAGTACTAAAATTTACTAGGGGGGAATGTGGCACCCCAGGGGTCTGGTTGCCACAGTAATAGAAATATTATGTCTGAGAGCAAGTGGGAGGTTTCTCTGGTCAGGAGCCCTAAGCATGCAACACCGCCCGCCCAGACCTGGGAGGGGAAGAATTTTCCCTATATAAACTGGGTCTGGAGCGGGATTAGAGAGTGAAGTCCCAGACAGAGACGCAGTCAGGTCTGAAGGACAGCAGAGGCTGGAAGCTAGAAAGCTCGCCTTGGCTGAAGACACTAAACCCGGACACGGAGTCCGAGGCTGTGGGGACATCCAGGACCAGCAGCAGAATCCAACCGGCAGGGGATTCCATGTCCTCTGGCCATAGAAGCCCGGAGGCACGGTCACAAGCAAGGGACCAGCACCACCATCGTGAAGCGGAGGCTAACGGAAGGCCCCAAGTCACCGGCCATACGGGTGAGCACCACACGGTATACTCAGGGACGTGGGCTACTTCTACCCGCATAGAGCAAGGTAGCCAGGAAAGAGTGCAGATAGACGGGGAGGCCTACATCTCCACCTGGCCAGGGGAGATCCTACTTGCTTACAGACTGACCAGGCCCCTACTGCTAACCAGTACTCCCGGGAGGGTCTTCGTTATTCCATCAGTATAGACCCTGAACTGCACCACCCGTCTCTGTGTTTCATCGCCGCACCAGCACCATCAGTACTGGGACGCTCACACCATCACTCCCATCATCCACACTAGCAGCCCTGAGGCAATACTTCTCCCGTGGGGAGTTATCCCATACTTCGCTGCGCATACAACATCAGCCTCAGCGGTCTGCAGCGCAGCGGCGGTCCCCACTGACCGCAATCCACGGGTGGCGTAGTCGGACATTGTTATTACCTAAGACTGGCACTGGTTTGACCGCCCTGGGCACGGACCGGGTCACCGCCACGGAGGACTACAACCCCCAGCGATCCGGCTCCGGGTATCCCCCTGCACAGCACAGGCCCAGGGGGCACGTCACAGGGACACAAATAAAAAAAATGAAGTTCGTGACGCCAGGGTGCACTTAATTAACCTCTGCTTTCCGGTAGTGTGATCTCATATACAGGAGCTCTGACTCTCCTACATGTTCCTTCAGTTTTCCTAAGCAAAGAGTACACAAAATGTCTCCTTCTCTCTCGGTGCTAAGTTCAGGACCTGGTCATGTGGTCTGACCATATGACCTTATGGCCATATATGAAAAGCAGGGCTGATTTGTTAACTCTTAACAACATCCTGATAGCAGAACATAGTAAATACATCATTTTATGCATATATAAACTACTTCTATGTACTGAATTCTCATGTATATTACCTGCAAAGGGAATTGTGCAAACATAATGAGTTAGATGCAAGCTCTGCTACATCTTCAAGGCACATACACAACAACTTTGGGGCATTACACAAGGACACCCAGTGATCAGCTTCCTCACAGAAGTTATGTTGCTTTCTCCTATAATTTCCCAATACTTCATTGAATCCATATGGCTTTCCACATGATTCTTGTTTCCAGTGCCAGTGGAAACCTATCATCCCCAGAGTAGCACTGAGCCACTGCCATGTTTCATGTATGCAATGTGTTCTCTTCCACATACAGTGGCTTGTGAAAGTATTCACTCCCTTTGCTTTTAACCTAGTCTGTTGCATTACAACCTGTGTTTAAATATTTTTGTAATCCGATTTGTGTGTGATGCATTAACACTAAATAATCTAAGTTGGTGAAGTGAGAAAAATATAGGCATAAATTAAATTTATGGGATCAAATACTTATGACCATGTGATATTTCAGTTTTTGTTTTTTAATAAATTTGCAAAAAATTCTACATTTTTGTTTTTTTCAGTCAAGATGGGGTGCAGGGTGTACTTTAACCCCTTTACCACCGAAGGTGGTTTCCACGTTAATGACCAGGCCAATTTTTACAATTCTGACCACTGTCACTTTATGAGTTAATTACTCTGGAACGCTTCAACAGATCCCCCTGATTCGGAGACTGTTTTTTCGTGACATATTGTACTTCATGATTGTGGTAAAATTTCTTCGATATCACTTGCGTTTATTTGTGAAAAAAATGGAAATTTGGTGAAAATGTTAAAAATTTAGCAATTTTCAAAATTTGAATTTTTATGCCCTTAAATCAGAGAGATATGTCACACAAAAGAGTTAATAAATAACATTTCCCACATGTCTACTTTACATCAGCACAATTTTGGAACCAAAATTTTTTTTTGTTAGGGAGCTATAAGGGTTAAAAGTTGACCAGCGATTTCTCATTTTTCCAACAAAATTTACAAAACCATTTTTTTAGGGACCACATCACATTTGAAGTCACTTTGAGAGGTCTTTATGACAGAAAATACCCAAAAGTGACACCATTCTAAAAACTGCACCCCTCAAGGTGCTCAAAACCACATTCAAGAACTTTATTAACCATTCAGGTGCTTTACAGGAATTTTTGGAATGTGGAAGAAAAAAATGAACATTTAACTTTTTTCACAAAAATGTTACTTTAGACCCAATTTTTTTTATTTTCGCAGGGGTAACAGGAAAAAATGGACCCCAAAATTTGTTGTGCAATTTCCCCTGGGCACGCAGATACCCCATATGTGGGGAAAAACCACTGTTTGGGCGCACGGCAGGGCTTGGAAGGGAAGGAGCGCCATTTGACTTTTTGATTGTAAAATTTGCTTGAATAATTAGCGGACGCCATGTTGCGTTTGGAGAGCCCCTGATGTGCCTAAACAGTGGAAACCCCCCACAAGTGAACCCATTTTGGAAACTAGACCCCCCAAGGCACCTATCTAGATGCATAGTGAGAACTTGGAACCCCTAGGTGCTTCACAAATTGATTCGTAAAAATGAAAAAGTGGAAAAAAAAACACTTTTTCATTTTTACGAATCAATTTGTGAAGCACTTGGGGGTTCCAAGTGTTCACTATGCATCTAGATTGGTGCCTTGGGGGGTCTAGTTTCCAAAATGGGGTCACTTGTGGGGGAGCTCCACTGTTTAGGCACATCAGGGGCTCTCCAAATGCGACATGGTGTCCGCTAACAAATTGAATGGAAAATCGGCTCAAATTGTTAGCGGACACCATGTTGCGTTTGGAGAGCCCCTGATGTGCCTAAACAGTGGAAACCGCCCACAAGTGACCCCATTTTGGAAACTAGACTCCCCAAGGCACCTATCTAGATGCATAGTGAGAACTGGGATCCCCCAGGTGCTTCACAAACTGATTCGTAAAAATGAAAAAGTGGAAAAAAAAACACTTTTTCATTTTTACGAATCAATTTGTGAAACACTTGGGGGTTCCAAGTGCTCACTATGCATCTAGATTGGTGCCTTGGGTGGTCTAGTTTCCAAAATGGGGTCACTTGTGGGGGAGCTCCAATGTTTAGGCACACAGGGGCTCTCCAAACGCAACATGGTGTCTGCTAACAATTTGAGCTGATTTTCCATTCAATTTGTTAGCGGACACCATGTCGCGTTTGGAGAGCCCCTGATGTGCCTAAACAGTGGAACTCCCCCACAAGTGACCCCATTTTGGATACTATACCCCTCAAGGATTTTATTAAGGGGTATAGTGAACATTTTGAACCCAGAGGTACGACACAGAATTTGATAACATTAGGTCATCATATTGAATAAGTTGTCATTAGTCTTGAGCGCAAGTGCTTGCTACTTGAGTTTGCATCGGGTACTCAGGTATGCACTATGTATCACAGGTGCTCAAGTGAAATGCTCGAGTCCCCGCCCGCATGTTTCACGGTTATTAGACACCACCAAAAAAACATGCGGGGATCGCTTGTGCATGGCAGGCAATCCCCGCGAGGTTTTATTGGTCGCAAAGAATATGGGGCGGAGACTCGAGCACCCGCGATACTCAGTGCATACCCGAGCACCCGATGCAAACTCAAGTAGCGAGCACTTGCGCTCAACACTAGTCGCCATATCGTCATTTTTTTTTCTTTTGAAAAAACAAAACAACCCCAACCCTAACATTAGCACAACCCCAACCCCAGCCCTAGTGTTTATTTTTTACGCCGTTCCTCGTGCGGTATAAGTGATGGGATTACTTTATTCTTCGGGTCGGTGTGATTACAGCGATACCAGAATCATATCGGGTTTTTATGATTGACAGCTGTCACACACTAAAAGACACATATTTTGTAAAATCTAGTTTTTGCATCGCCATATTTTGGCCGACAGAGTCATGTGACGGCTTGTTTTTTGCGGGATGAGTTGACGTTTTTATTGGTGCCATTTTCAGTCACGTGACATTTTTTGATCATTTTCTATTCCTATTTTTGGGAGGCAGAATAAACAAAAAACAACAATTCAGGAATTGTGTTTTCTTACATTGTTTTATTCTGCTCCGGGTGTGGTAAAATTGATAAGGTAGCTTTATTCTTCGGGTCAGTACGTTTACAGCGGTACCACATTTATATTGTTTTTTATGTTTTGGCGCTTTTACACAATAAAAGCTATTTTATAGAAAAAATTATTCTTTTGCATCGCTTTATTCTGAGAGCTGTAACTTTTTGATTTTTCGAATGATGGAGCTGTATGGTGGCTTGTTTTTTGCGGGACGAGATGACGCTTTCAGCGGTACCATTTTTATTTATATTCGTCTTTTTGATCGCGTGTTATTCCATTTTTTGTTTGGCGGTATGATGATAAATCATTGGTTTTTGCTTTGTTTTTTTTTTTACCATATTCACTGAAGGGGTTAATTAGTGGAACAGTTTTATAGGCCAGGTCGTTACAGACGCGGCGATGCCAAATATGTGTACTTTTATTGTTTGTTTGGCTTTTTTTCATAATAATATTTATTGATGGGTGCATTATATTTTTATTTTCAGTGGATTATTTTTTTTATTTTTTTTTAATATTTTTACACTTTTTTTTTTTTTTTTTCACTTTTTGGGAGTTTTTTTACTTTTTTACTTTGTCCCACTATGGGACTTTCACTTTTTTTATTCTGATCGCCTGCACAGCATAGGGATGGAGCACCATCCCTGTGCCATGCAGGCAGTCAGCGCTGGACAGGGAGAAGATAGTTTGGAGATGCACTGCGCATGTCCAAACAATCTTCCTGCTGTCTGGTGACCCGGATGTTGTCATGACGACATCGGGTCGTCATGGCAACACCCGGGAAGCCGCGGCACACAGCGCTGGAGGTCGGAAGAGGTGAGTATCTGCGATCACCTCCCCTTGCCTCCGCAATGCTGCGATCGAGTTCGATCGCAGCATTGCGGGGGTTAATGTGCTGGGAGCGGTGAGGGTGTCAGCTGTGACAATCAGCTGACACCCGGCGGCGATCGCGCCCGCACAGCCTGTGTGCGCGCGCGATCGCGATGACGTACTAATACGGGGCAGGCTCTTAAAGCCCAGGACACTGACGCATATTAGTACGTCATGGGCTTTAAAGGGGTTAATGAGAAAAAAATATAACTTTTTAGAATTTACCAAATGGCTGCAATGAAATAAAGAATGAAAAATTTAAAGGGGTCTGAATACTTTCCGTACTCACTGTATACACACCTTTTCTGAAAGGACACAGAAGCTGTAACACCATTAAGCAAGAGGCACCACTAACCAAACAACATCATGAAGACCAGGGAGATCTCCAAACAAGTCAGGGCAAAGTTGTTGAGAAGTACAAGTTAGGGTTTGGCTATAAAAAAATATCCCAATCCCTGAAGCACTATCAAATCCATTATCATCAAATTTAAAGAACATGTTACTACAACAAACCTGACAAGAGAGGGCCGTCCATCAAAACTCTCAGCCTGAGTGAGAGCTTCTTGTATTTATCTTCAACTTACTTCAGATCTCTTCTCACTGCCTTCTACTTTCGTTTTCATAACACTGATTCTGACAGTTTTCATTTTCATTCAATCCAATTACCGTATTTTTCAGACTATAAGAAGCACTTTTTCCTCCAAAATTTTGGAGGAAAGTGTGGGGTGCGTCTTATAGTCTGGATGTACCTTATAGTGCGGCTGTGCCTGTTGGGGGGGAGTGGCAGCAATGGAGGAGCACGTCACAGGAGGCAGGAGCCCGCTGTTAAAGAAAATGAATATTCACTGCTCCTCACAGCCATAGTCCCGCCCACCTCTATGCACTGAAGCCGGCGCCTGCAGCTGCTGGGCGATCACGTGTGCCTGCTATTAAAGAGAATTAATATTCACTGCTCCCCACGTCCATAGTTCCACCCACCTCTATGTACGGAAGCCGGAGCCAGTGCACAGAGGTGGGCGGGACTATGGGAGTGGAGAGCAGTGAATATTCATTCTCTTTAATAGTGGGCACAGGTGATCACCCAGCCGTTGCAGAAGCCGGGGCTGCAAATAACAGTGTGCGTGCTAATAAAGAGAATGAATATTCACTGCTCCACATGCCCATAGTTCCAGGCATGGGGAACAGTGAATATTCCGGCAGCTGACCTTGGTATGTGGGGGCACATGGCTGTGACATCATGAGCTGCTTACACTCTGAAATCAGCTCCTGGCATCAGAATAGGATGCAGCCCTGTGAGGGAGAGGATGGAAGGTATTATTTTTTATGTGTGCGGCGTCATGGGGCTCACATATACTAGCATGGGCGGCCATGTATACCAGGATGGGGGGCCATGTATACCAGCATGGGGATGGAGGCCATGTATACCAGGATGGGGATGGTATGGATGCCATGTATACCAGGAAGGGGGCCATGTATAAAAGGATGGGGATGGGATGGAGGCCATGTATACCAGGATGGGGATGAGATGGAGGCCATGTATACCAGGATGGAGATGGGATGGAGGCCATGTATACCAGTAAGGTGGCCATGTATAAAAGGATGGGGATGGGATGGAGGCCATGTATACCAGGATGGGGATGAGATGGATGTCATGTATACCAGGATGGAGATGGGATGGAGGCCATGTATAGCAGGATGAGGATGGGATGGAGGCCATGTATACCAGGAAAGCTACAGTGAAGGAAATAATTATTTGATCCCTTGCTGTTTTTTGTAAGTTTGCCCACTGACAAAGACATGAACAGTCTATAATTTTAAGGGCAGGTTAATTTTAACATTGAGAGATAGAATATCCAAAAAAATAAAGAAAATCACATTGTATTAATTAGATAAATTTATTTGCATTTTGCAGTGAGAAATAAGTATTTGATCCCTCTGGCAAACAACACTTAATACTTGGTGGCAAAACCCTTGTTGACAAGCACAGCATTCAGACATTTTTTGTAGTTGATGATGAGGTTTGCGCACATGTCAGGAGGAATTTTGGTCCACTCCTCTTTGTTGATCATCTCTAAATCATTAAAATTTTGAGGCGGTCGTTTGGCAACTCAAAGATTCAACTCCCTCCATAAGTTTTCTATGGGATTAAGGTCCGGTGCGTCTCATAGTTTGAAAAATATGGTAACTCCGGGCTGCTAAGTGTGGGACATTGCGGTAGACACTGTTGATGGATCTGACTCATTCCAGCAATATGACACCATGTATAATACTTTTGTGAAAATTTACTTATTTACTTTGGTTACACCCTTATTTTCCTTAGAAATAGAATATACCTGACTGAACGGCAGCTTCCAAGAAGTCATTTGAAAATTCTAGAAAGACTATTACACATATTCTAAAAAGCGTTTTTTATTAGGTACAATATTATATGTTAAACTATTACTTTTGTGCCCACCTGACAACAATTTTCATTATATTTAATTATTGCATTTATGTTATTGCTAAAGTTTTATTGGTGACGTATACCAAATCTTGTTATCTGTTTGTATAGATATCCTTGACAAAGGCCATATGGGCTGAAATGTTGGAAATTATTTCTGCTTTACATGGGTCGGCTTAATAAATTCAAAAAAACATTTTGTTGATTCTGTGCTGAAGTTTTTTTCTCTTCTACAAAAAGGGCATTAATCATAGAGCCAGCACAGAGACCAATATTGAACTTTTTGGCCACCAAGGTAAACACTGTGTCTTGCGTCAAACCAACACAGCTCAGCACCCCAAGAACACCAACACCATCACCACAGTGAAACATGGTGGTGGCAGCATCATGCTGTGGGGATGTTTTTCGGCAGCACAGACAGGGAAAATGGTCCGAGTCGTGAGGAAGATGGATGATGTGAAATACAGGGATATTCTTGAGCAAAAAATGTTCAGTCTGTCAGTGATTTGAGACTGGGACGGAGGTTCATCTTACAACAAGACAATGACCCAAAGCATACAGCTAAAGCAACAGTCGTGTGGTTTAAGGGGAAAAGTGTAAATGTTTTGGAGTGGCTTAGTCAAAGCCCAGACCTTATTTCAATTGAGAATCTCTGTTCAGACTTCTTCCAATTTCGAAAGGAAGTTTTTGTTCTCTTTCTTTTCGTCTCCATCTTGTCCAGATGCCATATTGACTTTTCATATCCACAGCTCGTCTCTACAGACTTCTCCAGTCTTCTGCAGAACATCCTAATATGGTGCCCTTAAAAATGAGAGTTTTAAATTGCCCTTTGCATCTTTCAATTCTTGTTTGAGGGATTTTCATAAATTCTTCCTTGGAAAAGTCTTCCAGTTCTGTGAGATTCCTTGGTCGTCTTGCTTGCAGTGTTATTTTGAGGTCTAGCCACAGATTTTCAATGATGTTCAGATCAGGGGACTGTGAGGATCATTGTAAAACCTTCAGCTTGCGCATTTTGAGGTAGTCTATAGTGGATTTTGACGTGTGTTTAGAATCATTATCCATTTGTAGAAGCCATCCTCTTTTCAACTTCAGCTTTTTTTAAAGATTGTGTTATGTTTGAATCAAGAATTTGTTGAAATTTCATTGAATCCATTCTTCCCTCTACCCATGAAATGTTCCCCGTGCCATTAGCGGCAACACAACCCCAAAACATGATTGATCCACTCCCATGCTTAATGGTTGGCGAGATGTTCTTTTCCTGAAATTCTGTGCCCTTTTTTCTCCATACATACCTTAGATCATTGTGGCCAAAGAGTTCTGTTTTAACCTCATCGGTCCACAGGACTTGTTTCCAAAATGCATCAGGCTTGTTTAGATGTTCTTTTGCATACTTCTGATGCTGAATTTTATGGTAAGGACGCAGGAGAGGTTTTCTTCTGATGACTTTTCCATGAAAGCCGTATTTGTGCAGGTGTCTCTGAACAGCAGAATAAAAGTACCATAACTCCAGAGTCTGCTAAATTTTTCTGGAGGTCTTTTGCAGTCAAGCGGGGGTTCTGAGTTGCTTCTCTAGCAATCCTACAAGCAGTTCTCACAGAAATTTTGCCTGGTTTTCCAGACCTTATCTTGACCTCCACTGTTTGTTAACTGCCATTTCTTAATTACATTTCAAACTGAGGAAAGGGCAACTTGAAAACGCTTTGCTATTTTCTTATAGCCTTCTCCTGCTTTGTGGGCCTCCACCATTTTAATTTTCAGAGTGATAGGCAGCCGCTTAGAAGAACCCATGGCTGCTGTTGTTTGGCACAAGGTTAGAGGAGGCTGGGTTTTTATAAAGCTGGGAAATTTGCATCACTTGGCCTTACCTAATGATGATAGTGAACAAGCCATAACCCTACCAGGCTAAATAAGGTCTGAAACCTTGGTCAAAGTTATCTGAGCACACAGGGAAATGTGTCATGTTTAACTTTAGTCCTTTTAGAGATCATTTCATCTTCAATATGCTGAAGTGTTCACAATAACAGTAATTTTGACCAAGGTGCCCAAACATTTACATGCCACTGTATAACCACCACATTGTTTGTTTGCTATTATCAGCTATAACCGCCACACCATCCACCATTATGAACCACGGCCTAAACCATAACTGCCCCTTCTCCATTGTTTTCCCTTATGCTGTTTATTTCTCCACACTGTGTCCTCGCCATGCTAACCTCTCTTCATACTGTTCCCCTATTTCACGCTGCCCCCTCTACATATCCATTCTGTACCCCACCACACTGCCCTCTCTAAACTGTACTCCTTTCTCACACTGTCCTCCTACACAGTATGATGGTCACTACAGCCACCCAATACAGTATGATGTCTAAAACAGCTCCTCAATATACAGTATGATGTCCACCACAGCCCCCATACAGTAAAATGTCCACCACAGCCCACCAATATACAGTATGATGTCCACCACTGACCACCATAATGTATGGTGACCACAACCACCCATATAAGCGTTCCATAGGGTATGATATCCACCACAGCCGCCAATAAGATGCCCCCTACAGTCCAACTATACACAGTATACTGGCTCCCACAGTCACCCATACGGTATGATAGCCTCCATACAGTATGGTCACCACAACCCCCATACAGTACGATGTCCACCAGAGTCACCTATACAGTATCATGTCCTCTATAACCTTCTATACAGTATGTTCACCACAGCCCCTTGTATAATATCCCCCACAGCACCCTATACTGTATGGTCACTACAGCCCCTGATACAGTATATCTCCACACAGTCCCTATGCTGTATGATCTCCCCAAAGCCTCCAGTAGCATGTCCAACACAGCCCACAGTTTAATGTTTCCCATAGCCCCTAGAGTATAATATTCTCTACATCTCTTATAATGTATAGTCACTACAGTCTCCAGTTAAAATCCCCCACAGTTCCCTACTCAGTATGATGTTCACCCAGCCCCCTATACAGTATGATGTCTCCACAGCCTTCAGTAGAATGTCCCACACAGCCCCCAGTATAATGTTCCCCACAGCTGCCTATACAATATGATGTCCCCACAGCTTCCAGTATAATGTTTCCCACAGCCCCCATATAATATTATGTCCTCACAGCCCAGGTATAATGTCCCCCACAGCCCCCAGTATAATGATCCCACAGCCCTCAGTATAATATAATATGCCCACCACCCCCTTTATAATGTCCCCACAGCCCCAAATATAATGCCTCACACAGCCGCTCATATAGTATAATGTCCTCAACAGCCCCTAGTATAATGTCACCCACAGTCCTTCATATAATATAATGTCCCAATAGTCCCCATTCAGTGGCCAAATAATATTAAAAATAAAAAAAATGGTTAAATGCACCTAATCCAAGCTCCTCGTCTACCGTCTGTTTTAATGTCTTGCATAGCAGTGGGTGCTGGATAGCACGATATAATGATGTCATAACAGAGTTCTGTTCCCAGGGGGTGCACTTGGATAGTACCGGGCAGCCCGTCTAGTCTAATAGTATGGGCGTAACTAATAGGCTGCAAGCCGGATACTGTGCACTACCCTAGTGTGAACAGCACCCTATACAAGCCTTTCTTTTGTGCAATTCTAATACTAAGCAGTCACCCCCTCCATGAAATGGTAGGTTGTGAGTGATTGTTTCATTAGTATTTTGCATCTGTGTAGCCACCATCTTTATGTGGGTCTGCTGTATCCTGGTAGTGCATTTGGCTTTGAAGATCTGGGCAGGTAAACATTGCTGCCCTTTTTTGCTGTTTTTTCTAGGTTAATTTTAACATTGAGAGATAGAGTATCCAAAAATAATCAAGAAAATCACATTGTATAAATTAGATACATTTATTTGTATTTTGCAGTGAGAAATAAGTATTTGATCTCCTACAAACCATTATGAGTTCTGGCTCCTGCAGACCAGTTATTTTAGCTGTGTGCTTAGGGTCATTGTCTTGTTGGAAGGTGAACCTTCAGACAAGTCTGAGGTCCAGAGCACTCTGGAAGAGGTTTTCATCCAGGATATCTCTGTACTTGGCCGCATTCATGTTCCCTTCAATTGCAACCAGTCGTCCTGTCCCTGCAGCTGATAAACACCCCATAGCATAATGCTGCCACCTTCATGTTTCACTGTTGGGATTGCATTGGGCAGGTGATGAGCAGTGCCTGGTTTTCTCAACACATACCGCTTAGAATTATCACCAAAAAGTTCTATGTTTGTCTCATCAGACTAGAGAATCTTATTTCTCATTGTCTGGGAGTCCTTCATGTGTTTTTGAGCAAACTCTATGCGGGATTTCAAATGTCTTGCACTGAGGAGAGGCTTCCGTCAGGCCACTCTGCCATAAAGGCTTGACTGGTGGAGGGCTACAGTGATAGTTGACTTTGTGGAACTTTCTCCCATCTCCCTACTGCATCTCTGGAGCTCAGCCACAGCTTAGTTAGGCTGGACAGCCAGGTCTAGGAAGACTTCTGGTGGTCCCAAACTTCTTCCATTTAAGGATTATGGAGGCCACTGTGCTCTTAGGCTAAGTGCCCACGATGCAGAAATGCTGCATATTTTTTCCGCTTCTCCCTGGCAGGAAAAACGCATGCGGATTTTACATGCGTTTTTCCCGCCAGGTAGAAGCGTTTGTCAAGCGTCTTAGCATGCATTTCTGCATGCGGGTTATCAAGCGCTTTTCCAAGCGATTTTAGCATCACTTGGAAAAGTGCTTGACAACTTGTTCACACTATATAAATCCATGCAACCGGCATGGATTTATAGTAGTGTGACCAAGTTAGTTAAAAAAAAGAATAAGAATGGTAAAAAATAAAAAATAAAGCTTATACTCACCTTCCGTTGTCCTCCCGGTGTTTTCTCCGCCGCGTCCGGTCTCTTGCACTGCTCGCGGTGGTGTGAAGGACCTGCGGTGACGTCATTCAGTCATGTGTCAGGTCACATGACTCAATGACGTCATGGCAGGTCCTTCACAACGCCGAGACCCATAGAGCAGACCAGATGGAGCGGAGAAAACACCGGGAGGACATCGGAAGGTGAGTATAAGCTTTATTTTTTATTTTAAATTCTTTTTTAACAGGTTCTATGGTACCTGGGTCTGGAGGAGAGTCTCATCTTCTCCAAACCCGGGTACCATCCACAAATAGAAACGCATAATATCCGTGTGTACAAATATACTGACACGGATATTATGCGTTTCAATGCAAGTCAATGGCGGCAATTACGCTGCGTGTCTGCAAAATTAATGGACATGCTGCGTATTTTTCCGCAATGATAATCCGCAGCGGAAATTTCATGGTGGACCATGGGGCACGTATTACCAAGCGTTCTTTAAGCGTTTTCGCTGCGGAAATTCCACGGCAAAAACGCTTGAAAAATGCATAGTAGGCACGCAGCCTTAGGAACCTTGAGTAATGCAGAAATTCTTTTATAACCTTGGCCAGATCTGTGCCTTGCCACAATTCTGTCTCTGAGCTCCTTAGACAGTTCCTTTGAGCTCATGATTCTCATTTGG
The DNA here is from genome assembly GCF_046119375.1 of Phyllobates terribilis. Classification (NCBI taxonomy): domain Eukaryota; kingdom Metazoa; phylum Chordata; class Amphibia; order Anura; family Dendrobatidae; genus Phyllobates; species Phyllobates terribilis. Next base: position 536,522,230 of record NW_027362764.1, read on the forward strand.
TCTGACATGGACTGTGAGGTCTTATATAGACAGGTGTGTGCCTTTCCAAATCAAGTCCTATCAGTTTAATTAAACACAGCTGGACTCCAATGAAGGAGTAGAACCATCTCAAGAAGGATCACAAGGAAATGGACAGCATGTGACTTAAATGAGTGTCTGAGCAAAGTGTCTGAATACTTATGACCATGTGATATTTCAGTTTTTCTTTTTTAATAAATTTGCAAAAATTTCTACATTTCTGTTTTTTTCAGTCAAGATGGGGTGCAGAGTGTACTTTAATGAGAAAAAAATAAACTTTTTAGAATTTACCAAATGACTGCAATGAAACAAAGAGTGAAAAATTTAAAGGGGTCTGAATACTTTCCGTACCCACTGTATGTGATGACCTACTTTAAGTAGTGAAAGCTAAAATCCTAATGCCTAGTTCAGATTGGCAGTGCTAAATTTTGATGCATGAGGCCTAATGTATACTAAGTGCTGCTTTAGGTGATTGACAGGTCTCTCACTATGTCCACGAAAGGGAGAGATCTGTCAGTCACTTGTATTTGTGCTGGGAAAAGCCAGTTCCCAATTGGATCTTCAAAATAAATTTTCTCTGAGGCATTTCAGAGAATAATCTATCTGGCTGCAATTGTACTGCCCGTGGATTGGACAGCATGAATCGTATGACAGGTTCCTTTTGAAGAGGTTGTCCACTAATGAACAATTCCTTCTTAAGTGCAAGTGTGCCCTACATAGAATAAAAAAATTTACTCACTTGACGGCCCAGAACCTCTACCACAATGTCGGCGTTGTGTCTCCTGGTATTCATGTGACATTGTTATGTCAAAGGAATGCTACAGCCTTCAGTTGTTACAATAACAATGTCACATGAATGGTGCGAGACATTGTGCCGACATCACTGGAATGGTGCCGAGCCGTGAGGGGAGTATACCTTTTTACATTTTATGTGAGTCACACTAGCACTTAAATAGGGGTTGTTCAGTGCTAGGCCTTTTCCTTTTACCATACTTGTTTCCATTATTTTTTTAATAAAAACAATTTGTTAATGTTTTGCTATTAACTTATAATATGCAAGTTCAACAAGTTGAGAGAGGAACTGGAACTACATAGTGTATGGGCACAAATGTAATTGTTCAATCATAACTTTTTATTGTAATTATAGTTATGATCACATTTTAATCCTCTTTAATTGTTTAGGAAAGAAAAAAGTAATGACTTTTTATATTTTATTAGAACAAGAAAAAACAAATAAGGGATCTTTACAAGCAATCAGTAACCTTTAACAAAAAATAGGCAATTCTATTGAAAACAATATTAAGGAATTGACCAAAAAACAAAGAAAATAGACCATTTCATATACTCCCCAAATATGTCAAAATGGTATGTTTAGCCTAGATTGAATGCAATGGTGGAATATTTAGCTACTATACACTTTAAAAGACACTTAGGATTGCTGAATAAATTGCATGATCTTTGCCACAAGTTGTTCTTTTTTGTCTCTAGTTCTGGTAGAAATACCATGCCGCTTTAGCCAGTCCTGGAGATCAGTGTTGTTGACTTTAAATAACTACAAAATAATATGTGTAATTACTAATTTGTGAGTTAATGATATGGTTCTCACAGAAACAAGTTGGTACATCATTGCTATTGATTATATATATTGTAAATTAAATAGAATAAACATCTCTTAGATGGAGATTGCACTACAAAGACCCATATCTTAAGAATAGGGCCGCACTGCACACATAGGGAATGGAGAAGTGACCATTTATGTTAAACTCTCTCTATTTATTTGTATGGGAGTTCTAAAAAATTGCAGGTTCTGGGCATAAGGTCACATTCTTGAAATATGGTTCCCAGCATTGACTGCAGTCAATTCATTCACTGCATTGACCCTTATGTTCACACATGCAATATACTGTATTTCTTTTTTATGCACACTGTAAAATGTTTAGACATGAACTAAGGGACCAATTTCTTAGGACTGGTGTTGTACATGCCAGTCTTAATGAAGGAGAATGCAGGAGTAAGATGTGCCCAAATGATAGACCCACGACCCTTAATGAATTAGGCACATCTTACAAGTGTCGGCGCCTCTGCCAGAGATTAACTCAAGTCAGAAACTAGAGTATTTTTATGGCGTAAGTTGTGCCACCAAAGTTGCATAACTTTTCATGAATTCGACGGGCAGGTATAGCCACACCCTGTTCTGCCCAAGTTCGGCCCATTTTGGCAAAGCTGGCTAGGACTGGCATGAAAACCCCAAAAGTTTGTGACTTTTTAAGGTGTTTTACGCCAAACTTCTGGAGTAAGTACCTTAATTAATCAGCCACTAATGGTTTATGATTTAGGGTGTCTTAATATTTTACTAATGCAATGAACCTAATGAAGACCCACATGTAATCCATTTTTGTACTTCTATGAAGCCCTGCCACAAGACTTCATAGAAAATTGTTACATTTACAAAACACTGTAAGATACAGAACTACTTCAGTATATTGTTCTTGCGACAAAGCAATAGCAGTTTTAACACTCAGAGAAACAAAAAATAAATTGTTGAAAATAGTTTTAAATAGTTTTTAAAAATAAATAAGAAAAGAAGGTAAAAGATTAAATCACCCATCCCTCATGTTTCCATTTGGTAAAAGAATCAAATACATTATTAAAATATTATCTTTTTTGTTATCTTGGTGAATGTCTTGAAAAACAAAGTCAGAATAGCTGGCTTATATTGGTTAAAACCTCTTTCCAAATAAAAATGTATGAAAAGTGATCAAAAAGTCATTTATAACTCAAAAAGGTACCATTGAAGCACACCTTGCAAAAACAAGCTCTATCATGGCAACATTGACAGAAAAGTAAAGAACTTATTGGTCTCAGAATTCAGTACGACAACACAAGCCAAATTTTGATTTTTACATTTTTGTTTAACCGGTTCCCGACCGCCCACTGTAGATAAACGTCGGCGCTTGCCGGGCTCTGTGCAGTGCCGACGTTTAAAAACGGTGGGTGGTCTCGCAGTGCTCAGGACCCCCAGGGTCCTGCAAGCACTGCGATTCCGGTGCAGAGCGTTAGCTCTGACAGGGTACATCATGGGGACCTGATTAGATCAGGTCCCAGTGATGTTAACCCTTTGCTGTCTGCTATATGCTGTGATCTATAGTGATCGCGGCATATAGGAGACAGCAGGAAGAGAGGGGGTCGTCTTACTTACCTCCGAAGACCTCCGTTTCGTTTGAGGACCTGGGGTTGCTATGGCAGCTGGAGGTCACATGACCGCCTCCAGCTCTGCCATATATGGTGTCCTTCCTGTCTGGCTTCAGCCTGTATGTAGCTGATACCAGACAGGAGACTCTGACTGAAACAGTCAGTGAAGATCTCATATAATGTAATATATGTGTATTACATTATATGAGATCAGTGATCAGAAAAATAAAAATTAATGTCCCATACAGGGACTGAGTAAAAATGTAAAAAAAAGTAAAAAAAAAGTTTTTAAACTATTAAAAAAAAAATCACAAAATAAATAAAAATAAATAAATAAAATATTAAACCAATAAATCCGTAAATTATTACAAAACCAAAAAAAGTACACATATTTGGTATCGCCGCGTCCGAAACAACCCGAGCTATAAAACTGTCACACTAATTAACTCCTTCTGTGCACACCGTAATAAAAATAAATAAAAAACGGAGCAAAAAAATATGCTTTTTCATCATATCGCCAAACAAAAAGTGGAAAAAAATGTGATCAAAAAGCAGAATAGAAATAAAAATGGTACCACTGAAAACGTCATCTTGTTCCGCAAAAAAAAGCTGCCATACAGCTCCATCAGCCAAAAAATAAAAAAGTTATAGCGCTCAGAATAAAGCAATGCAAAAAAAATATTTTTTTTTCTATAAAATTGTTTTATTGTGTAAAAGCGCCAAAACATAAAAAAAATACAGTAAGTGTAGTATCGCTGTAAAAGTACTGACCCGAAGAATAACGCTGCCTGATCACTTTTACCACACGCAGAACGGCATAAAAAAAAACTCAAAAAACAATTCCTGAAGTGTTTGTTTTTGTTAACTTTACCTCCCAAAAAACGGAATAGAAAGCGATCAAAAAATGTCACGTGCCCAAAAATGGTTCCAATAAAAATTTCAACTCGTCCCGCAAAAAACAAGCCGTCACATGACACTATCGGCCGAAATATGGAAAAATTATACCTCTCAAAATATGGTGATGCAAAAACTAGATTTTGCAAAAAAAGCGTATTTTAGTGTGTGACAGCTGTCAGTCATAAAAACCCGATATAAATCTGGTATCTCTGTAATCGCACCGACCCGAAGAATAAAGTAATCTAATCAGTTATATCACACTAGGAACGGCATAAAAAATAAATAAAACAAATATTATTCACCTGCTACTGATTTGTTTATTATGTCTCCCAAAGATCCCAGTAAGGCTCTGCTCACATTTATCCTGTGCTCTGCGCTGAGCACTTACACCAGAGTTTCTGTGTAAATCTCTGAAATACGTGATTCAGCCAGAACTCATGATGGAAGATTCCCTGTAATGAGGCAGATATAGGCCACTGTGGATGCCGTCTAGCCTGGGATCCCACGGTGTCATTTGTTTTAGGCGTGCATAAAAGTGCGGTTGGCCACAGTTTTGTGCACTTCTGAAAAAAAGGACACCACTAAACAGAGGCCAGACGGAGTCCAGAGTAACTCTGCTGCCTCATTACAGTGAATGGATCCTGCAGGGGTTTCATCTGAATTACATCACTTGGAAAATTAGATGGAAACCCCGATGTAAGTGCTCAGCCTAGAGCGCCGGATAAATGTTACGTAAAATGTTCCCAATAAAAGCTTCAACTCAGTCCTCAAAAAAGCTAGTCCCCACTCAGGTCCATCATCTGTTAAAAATATAAGGGACTTCCAAGTTACTGGAAGCAGAAAGGCTCTGGAAAAGCAAAATGGTCCTTGCCCCCCAAAAGAAATTCAGAAAATTTTGTGCTCCCAAATCCAAATGCCTATTCTACAATAATTTGTTCTCCAATTGTCAAATAGCGCTCCTTCCCCCTCAAATCTCACCGTATGGCTAAGTGGTACGATACAGCCACATATGGGGTATTGACACTTTTAGAAGAAATTGTGTGACACATTTCAGCACCATTTTTACCCATTGCCCTGTGTGAAAATGTAAAATCTAAGGGTAAAACATTTTTTTGTGGTAAAAATATAATTATGCTTTTTTCACTGCCCAATGGTATAAATTTAAAAATTAAAAAATGCTCACTACTTCCCTAGATGAATTCCTTGAGAGGTGTAGTTTACAAAATGGGGTCACTTGTGGGGGTTTCTGCTGTTTTGGCATGTCAGCGACTCTTCAAATGTGACATGGTGTCTGCTGCCTATCCCAGCCAACATAGCGCTTCTTTCTCTTCCGAACCCTGCCGTACACCAAAGCAGTGGTTTTCCCCCACATATGGGGTATCGGCGTACTCAGGAGAAATTGTACAACAAATTTCATGGTGCAATTTATCCTGTTACCCTTATGATAATGCAAAATTAGGGAATGAAAAACATTTTTTATGGGAAAAATGTGAAAATTTTATTTTTACGGCTCAATATAACTTCTGTGAAGCAGCTGGGGGTGCAAGGTGCTCACCACACATCTAGATAAGTTCCCTAAGGGGTCTAGTTTCCAAAATGGTGGCACTTGTGGGCGGTTTCCACTGTTTAGGCACATTAGGGGCTCCCCAAATGTGACATGGCGTCCGCTAATTATTCAAACAAATTTTACATTCAAAAAGTCAAATGGCGCTCCTTCCCTTTCAAACCCTGCCATGTGCCCAAACAGTAATTTGCCTCCACATATGGGGTATCAGCGTGTTCAGGAGAAATTGCATAACAAATTTCATGGTGCAATTTATCCTATTACCCTTATGATAATGCAAAATTAAGGGATGAAAAACGGTTTTGTGGGAAAAATGTGAAAATTTTATTTTTACAGCTCAATATTATAAACTTCTGTGAAGCACCTTGGGGTTCAAGGTGCTCACCACACATCTAGATAAGTTCCCTAAGGGGTCTAGTTTCCAAAATGGTGTCACTTGTGGGGGGGTTCCACTGTTTAGGCACATTAGGGGCTCCCCAAATGTGACATGGCGTCCGCTAATTATTCAAACAAATTTTACATTCAAAAAGTCAAATGGCGCTCCTTCCCTTTCAAACCCTGCCATGTGCCCAAACAGTAATTTGCCTCCACATATGGGGTATCGGCGTGTTCAGGAGAAATTGCACAACAAATTTCATGGTGCAATTTATCCTGTTACCCTTATGATAATACAAAATTAGGGAATGAAAAACATTTTTTGAGGGAAAAATGTGAAAATTTTATTTTTACGGCTCAATATTATAAACTTCTGTGAAGCAGCTGGGGGTGCAAGGTGCTCACCACACATCTAGATAAGTTCCCTAAGGGGTCTAGTTTCCAAAATGGTGGCACTTGTGGGGGGTTTCCGCTGTTTAGGCAAATTAGGGGCTCCCCAAATGTGACATGGCGTCCGCTAATTATTCAAACAAATTTTACATTCAAAAAGTCAAATGGCGCTCCTTCCCTTTCAAACCCTGCCATGTGCCCAAACAGTAATTTGCCTTCACATATGGGGTATCAGCGTGTTCAGGAGAAATTGCATAACAAATTTCATGATGCAATTTATCCTATTACCCTTATGATAATGCAAAATTAAGGGATGAAAAACGGTTTTGTGGGAAAAATGTGAAAATTTTATTTTTACAGCTCAATATTATAAACTTCTGTGAAGCACCTTGGGGTTCAAGGTGCTCACCACACATCTAGATAAGTTCCCTAAGGGGTCTAGTTTCCAAAATGGTGTCACTTGTGGGGGGTTTCCACTGTTTAGGCACATCAGGAGCTCTCCAAACGCAACATGGCGTCCGCTAATTATTCAGACAAATTTTACATTCAAAAAGTCTAATGGCGCTCCTTCCCTTCCGAACCCTGCCGTGCGCCCAAACAGTGGTTTTCCCTCACATATGGGGTATCAGCACGCTCAAGAGAAATTGCACAAAAAAATTTGGGGTCCATTTTTTCATGTTACCCCTGTGAAAATAAAAAAATTGGGTCTAAAGTAACATTTTTGTGAAAAAAGTTAAATGTTAATTTTTTTCTTCCACATTCCAAAAATTCCTGTGAAGCACCTGAAGGGTTAATAAAGTTCTTGAATGTGGTTTTGAGCACCTTGAGGGGTGCAGTTTTTAGAATGGTGTCACTTTTGGGTATTTTCTGTCATAAAGACCCCTCAAAGTGACTTCAAATATGATGTGGTCCCTAAAAAAATGTTTTTGTAAATTTTGTTGGAAAAATGAGAAATCGCTGGTCAACTTTTAACCCTTATAGCTCCCTAACAAAAAAAAATTTGGGTTCAAAAATTGTACTGATGTAAAGTAGACATGTGGGAAATGTTATTTATTAACTATTTTGTGTGACATATCTCTCTGATTTAAGGGCATGAAAATTCAAAGTTTGAAAATTGCAAAATTTTCAAAATTTTCGCCAAATTTCCGATTTTTTCACAAATAAACGCAAGTGATATCGAAGAAATTTTACCACTATCATGAAGTACAATATGTCACGAAAAAACAGTCTCAGAATCAGGGGAATACGTTGAAGCGTTCCAGGGTAATTACTTCATAAACTGGCAGTGGTCAGAATTGAAAAAATTGGCCCGGTCACGAAGGCAAAAACAGGCCCTGGCGCGAAGTGGTTAACGTTGTATTCACATCCTGGAATTGGCCCCCGGTTGTTGAGTTGGCTTAGGAGCTGAGCTCTCTCCACACGTGAAAGATGAAAGCTATATCATATACCCGGCACCTGTTGTCAGTGGGGATGGAGTTCTGGCTGTGGGTTTTAACCATTTAAATGCCAGTGTCACTCTCTGGTAACGGTATTTAGAAACGTGCCAATGTCTGTGTGAACTGGCTATCATTGACCAATGGATTACCATGACAGCCGAGAGTCTGCTGAGAACCCCTGTCACTGTCATCTTGGTCCACCTCTGAAGCTCAGCTATAAGGTAAGCTTCTTGGAGTCCAATATGTTCCCTTTATACTGCAATACTGTGGTATTGCAATTTATAGGTATAAGCGATCAAATGATCGCAAGTTGAAGTAAATAATGTAAAAAAAAAAAAAAATATTTTTAAAAAATCTAAAAAATGTAAAATAAAATTTAAAAGTTCACACCACCCCCTTTTTCCTTTTGAAAAATAAAAAAGGGAAAATATATATATATATATAAAAAAAACATATTTGGTATTGCCGCATCCAATCTGTTAAAATATGGAATTGCTTAACCAGATCGGTAAACACCGTCAATCAAAAAATAATCAAATGTCAGAATTGTGTTATTTTGTTACCTCACCTTCCTTAAAAATGTAATAACCAAGCATCGTATGTACTCGAAATTGTTATCAATAAAAATGTCAGTTCAACGAGCAAAAAATAAGCCCCCACTCAGCCTCATAAACAGAAAAATAAAAATGTTACAGGTCTCAGAAAATGGCAACACAAAGCAAAAAATTTTTTTTTACAATATTCTAATTTTTTTTCACCACTAATAAAAAAAACCTGATGCTTATTTGGCATTACTGTAATCAGACTGACCTAGACAATCATGGTCCCAGGTCATTATTACCACACAATCAATGCCTTAAAAACAAAACCCAAAAAACAATGTCGGAATTGCATTTTTTTCACCATTTCATCACACTTGAATTTTTTTCCTGTGTTTCAGTATATTACCGTATTTTTTGGACTATTAGACGCACTTTTTTCCTCCAAAATTTTGGAAGAAAGTGGGGGGGTGCGCCTTATAGTCCGAATGTATATGGGTGGCTGTGGGTGGTGGGGGGAGCGGCAGTGGCGGAGGATCAGGTCACAGGAGGCAGGAGCCGCCTGCTGCAGCCTACAATGGACCCGCTACTAATGAAAATGGGCCCATGGGCGTGGGGAGCAGTGAATATTAATTTTCCTTAATAGCACGCACTGTACCTGCAGCGCGGCTCCTGCAGCAGCCGGTGATCAGTGTGCCCGCTATTAAAGTCTATGAATATTCACTACAACCCAGTCCCATGGGAGTGGGGAGTAGTGAATATTCATACCTTTTAATAGCGGGCACACATGACTGCCAGTCGCAGCAGGAGCCACGCTGCGGGTACAGTGTGCACACTATTAGGAAGAATGTATGGTCACTGCTCCCCACGCACACAGTCGCGGCATGGGGAGCAGTGACTATTCCGGTACAGCATCACACAGTGTGAGGGTGCATGACAGTGACGTCATGCACGGCTCACACTGTGAGATCAGTGTTGGCAGCAGAGTGGGACGCAGCGCTGGAGCACAGGGAAGAAAGGTGAGTAGAAGTGTTTAATTTTTTGTGTGCAGCATAGGATGTGAGGGTGCCAAGCATACCAGGATGAGGGGTGCCAAGCATACCAGGAAGAGGGATGAGGGGGGTCATACATACAAGGATGAGAGTTTCCATGCATACCAGGATGAGGGTTGCCATACATACCAAGATGAGGGTTGCCATGCATACTAGGATGAGGGTTGCCATGCATACCAGGATGAGGGGTGCCATGCATATCAGGATGAGGGGTGCCTTGCATACCAGGATAGCGATCAGGGGGTGCCATGCATACCAGGATGGGGATCAGGGAGTGCCATGCATACCAGGATGGGGATCTGGGGTGTCATGCATACCGGGATTGGGGATCAGGGGTGCCATGCATACCAGAATTGGGGATGAGGGGTGCCATGTATACCAGGATTGGGGATGAGGGGTGCAGTGCATACCAGGATTTGGCATGAGGGGTGCCATGCATACCAGGATGGGGATCAGGGGTGCCATGCATACCAGGATGGGGATGAGGGATGCCATGCATACCAGGATGGTGATGAGGGGTGCCATGCATACCAGGATTGGGGATGAGGGGGCCATGCATACCAGCATGGGGGATTGGGGTGCCATGTATATCAGGATGGGGGATTGGGGTGCAATGCATACCAGGATGGGGGACATGAGTGCCTGCTTGCATCACCAATACCGAGGAATCGTGACATGATTCACCAGTCTGCAATCTCATAGGACTCACAGCCTTGACAACCCCTTTAAGTCTTCACTACAATGTACACACCTTATTATCTCTTGCTTGCTGCTCTACATCTATTTTCTTTACAGTTTTACTTGTTTTGTACTTCTTGGGAAGCAACACCAAATTCTCTTCCTGTAAATACATTTAAATTGAATATGAAATGACATGAATTGTGTAGGTATATTTTAGGAATAGCAGTTTCACATTTAACATCAGTAACAGCAATAAATGTATATACAGTACAGACCAAAAGTTTGGACACACCTTCTCATTTAAAGATTTTTCTGTATTTTCATGAGTTTGAAAATTGTACATTCACACTGATGGCATCAAAACTATGAATTAACACATGTCGAATTATAACTTAACAAAAAAGTGTGAAACAACTGAAAATATGTCTTATATTCTAGGTTCTTCAAAGTAGCCACCTTTTGCTTTGATGACTGCTATGCACACTCTTGGCATTCTCTTGATGAGCTTCAAGAGGTAGTCACCGGAAATGGTCTTCCAACAATCTTGAAGGAGTTCCCAGAGATGCTTAGCACTTGTTGGCCCTTTTGCCTTCACTCTGCGGTCCAGCTCACCCCAAACCTTCTCGATTGAGTTCAGGTCTGGTGACTGTGGAGGCCAGGTCATCTGGCGTAGCACCCCATCACTCTCCTCCTTGGTCAAATAGCCCTTACACAGCCTGGAGGTGTGTTTGGGGTCATTGTCCTGTTGAAAAATAAATGATGGTCCAATTAAACGCAAACCAGATGGAATAGCATGCTGCTGCAAGATGCTGTGGTAGCCATGCTGGTTCAGTATGCCTTTAATTTTGAATAAATCCCCAACAGTGTCGCCAGCAAAGCACCCCCACACCATCACACCTCCTCCTCCATGCTTCACGATGGGAACCAGGCATGTAGAGTCCATCCGTTCACCTTTTCTGCGTCGCACAAAGACACGGTGGTTGGAACCAAAGATCTCAAATTTGGACTCATCAGACCAAAGCACAGATTTCCACTGGTCTAATGTCCATTCCTTGTGTTCTTTAGACCAAACAAGTCTCTTCTGCTTGCTGACTGTCCTTAGCAGTGGTTTCCTAGCAGCTATTTTACCATGAAGGCCTGCTGCACAAAGTCTCCTCTTAACAGTTGTTGTAGAGATGTGTCTGCTGCTAGAACTCTGTGTGGCATTGACCTGGTCTCTAATCTGAGCTGCTGTTAACCTGCGATTTCTGAGGCTGGTGACTCGGATAAGCTTATCCTCAGAAGCAGAGGTGACTCTTGGTCTTCCTTTCCTGGGGCGGTCCTCATGTGAGCCAGTTTCTTTGTAGCGCTTGATGGTTTTTGCAACTGCACTTGGGGACACATTCAAAGTTTGCCCAATTTTTCGGACTGACTGACCTTCATTTCTTAAAGTAATGATGGCCACTGGTTTTTCTTTACTTAGCTGCTTTTTTCTTGCCATAATACAAATTCTAACAGTCTATTCAGTAGGACTATCAGCTGTGTATCCACCTGCCTTCTGCAGAACACAACTGATGGTCCCAACCCCATTTATAAGGCAAGAAATCCCACTTATTAAACCTAACAGGTCACACGTGGAAGTGAAAACCATTTCCGGGGAACTACCTCATGAAGCTCATCAAGAGAATGCCAAGAGTGTACAAAGCAGTCATCAAAGCAAAAGGTGGCTACTTTGAAGAACCTAGAATATAAGACATATTTTCAGTTGTTTCACACTTTTTTGTTAAGTATATAATTAAACATGCGTTAATTCATAGTTTTGATGCCTTCAGTGTGAATGTACAATTTTCAAAGTCATGAAAATACAGAAAAATCTTTAAATGAGAAGGTTTGTCCAAACTTTTGGTCTGTACTGTAGGTCTACCAGGCTTAGGGCTTATTCACATGCCAGAATTTTTCAGCAGTGTTTGCATGAGCATACAGAGAAAAATTATAATTGGAAGATGGACACCTGTTCTGTGCTTTGGAGACACTCCTGTTTCTGACATAGAAACACTGATGAAATACTGATCAAACATACTGATGTGTGAACAAGCCTTAAATGAACTGTTGCTTAATTTTAGGCATTTTTGACTTGCTGATCATCTCTTCAAAACATAAACAGTACCAAAAAATAATATGATGGGCCGAGTAAATAATTGTGATAACACTTGAAAGCACCACTTAAACCCCTGTATTGCTTTACTATAAGCTAAAAAAAATCCTTTCTCTCGCATTGAGCTGTTGTTGTACAGGGTGTGCCATTTATATAGATACACCTACATATACATCAAACTTATTGAGAATTTCATAAGAAAAACAATGGTGTGCTTGGTTTTAACGCAACTTTATTCTTTCATGAGTTTTTTTACAAGTTTATGACCACTTATAAAATGTGTTCAAAGTGCTGCCCATTGTGTTGGATTGTCAATGCAACCCTCTTCTCCCACTCTTGACATACTGATAGCAACACTGCAGAAGAAATGCTAGCACAGGTTTCCAGTATCCGTTGTTTCAGATGCTGCACATCTCGTATCTTCACAGCATAGACAATTGCCTTCAGATGACCCCAAAGATAAAAGTCTAAGGGGGTCAGATCGGGAGACCTTGGTGGCCATTCAACTGACCCACGATGACAAATCCACTTTCCAGGAAACTGTTCATGTAGGAATGCTCGTACTTGACACCCATAATGCGGTGGTGCACCATCTTGTTGGAAAAACTCAGGGAACATGCCATCTTCAGTGCATAAAGAGGGCAATACATCATCATGTAGCAATTTCAGATATCCTGTGGCATTGAGTTTCCATTGATGAAGAATGGCCCCACTATCTTTGTACCCCATATACCACACCATACCATCAAGATACGATTTTATAAGTGGTCACAAACTTGTAAAATACTCATGAAATAATAAATTTACGTTAAAACCAAGCACACCATTGTTTTTCTTATGAAATTCTCAATAAGTTTGATGTGTCACATGACCCTCTTCCCATTGAAAAAAATAAAGTTGGATCCAAAATGGCCGACTTCAAAATGGCCACCATGGTCACCACCCATCTTGGAAAGTTTTCCACCTCCCATATACTAATGTGCCACAATCAGGAAGTTGATTTCACCAACCATTCCCATTTAATTTAGGTGTATCCATATACACTGTGTTCCAAATTATTATGCAAATAATATTTTCTCAGATTTTCCCAAATTACCTATATGAATTGCAGTCATTGTAATTTTCCAGTCAAATAACTATTAAAGTACAATTGAAAGGTTTTTGTACAAACTGCCTATGATAACAGTATATTTAAAAAAAAATAAAACACTCAAACTGCACTCAAAATGCATGTTCCAAATTATTATCAAACAGTTTTCAACTCAAAACTTTATTCTAGGTGATGTAACATTTGCACATAGGACCCCTTGTTCGAAAGGAGCTTCTGAACTCTCTCATTCATTGAATTTGTCAGGTTTTGGATGGTTTCTACTTCAATTGTTTTGCTTGAGGACAGAATACCCGCCCAAAGCTGTTGCTTAGATGTGAACTGCCTCCCGCCATCATAGACACTCCTTTTGATGATGCTCAGGAGGTTCTCATGGGGGCCACACCATAAGTTTGTCCCCTTTTATGCCCACAGCAGCCAGAGATGCAGATGTGTTATGTGCAGCATGAGACGGGGCATTATCATGCATGAAAATGATCTTGCTGCGGAATGCACGGTTCTTCTTCTTGAACCTTGGCAGGAAGTGCTGTTTGAGAAACTCAACATACATTATGGAGTTCATCTTTACCCCTTCAGGGATCCTAAAAGGGCCGACAATCTCTCTCCCCATGATTCCAGCCCAAAACATTACTCCACCTCCTCCTTGTTGGCGCCGTAGCCGTGTTTGCATGGGGTGTCCATCAGCCAGCCATCCTCCACTCCATCCATCTGGACCATCGAGATCATTTCATGCATGATAATGCCCCGTCTCATGCTGCACATAACACATCTGCATCTCTGGCAGCTGTGGGCATAAAAGGGGACAAACTTATGGTGTGGCCCCCATGCTCCCCTGACCTCAACCCCATTGAGAACCTCTGGATCATCATCAAAAGGAGTGTCTATGATGGCGGGAGGCAGTTCACATCTAAGCAACAGCTCTGGGAGGGTATTCTGTCCTCATGCAAAACAATTGAAGCAGAAACCATCCAAAACCTGACAAATTCAATGAATGAGAGAGTTCAGAAGCTCCTTTCGAACAAGGGGTCCTATGTGCAAATGTTACATCACCTAGAATAAAGTTTTGAGTTGAAAACTGTTTGATTTCAGTTTGTAATAACCTGCTAATGCTTATAATTTAAAAAATGACCATTTTTTTGTTCTTTATTAAAATGAAAAGGTTGAAAACTCTGCTGTGCATAATAATTTGGAACATGTATTTTGAGTGCAGTTTGAGTGTTTTATTTTTTTAAAATATACTGTTATCATAGGCAGTTTGTACAAAAACCTTTCAATTGTACTCTAATAGTTATTTGACTGGAAAATTACAATGACTGCAATTCATATAGGTAATTTGGGAAAATCTGAGAAAATATTATTTGCATAATAATTTGGAACACAGTGTAAATGGCCCACCCTGTAGATGTACAGTTGAAACCAGAAGTTTACATACGCTATATAAAAAGACACATGTACATGCTTTTTCTCAATATCTGACATGAAATCAGAATAAACCTCTTCCGTTTTAGGTCAATTAAAATTACCATAATTTTTAATATTTGCCAAATGCCAAAATAATGAGAGAGAGAGAGAATGTTTTAAGGCATTTTTATTACTTACTGCAAAGTCAAAAGTTTACATACACTAAGATTACTATGCCTTTAAACAATTCTGGACTGCCCATAAGATGATGTTATGTGTTTGGAAGCTTCTGATAGTTTTTATTTGGCAACATCTGAGTTAATTAGAGACACCCCTGTGGATGTATTTTAATGCACACCTGAAACATACTGCTTCTCTGTGTAGCACCATGGGAAAGTCTAAAGAAATCAGCCAAGATATCAGAAAGAGAATTGTGGACTTGCACAAGTCTGGCTCATCCTTAGGTACAATTTCAAGGTACCTGAAGGTGCCTTGTTCCTCTGTACAAACAATTATACGCAAGTACAAACAAGATAGTAATGTCCAGCCATCATACCGCTCAGGAAGGAAATGGGTTCTGCGTCCCAGAGATGAACGTGTTTTGGTCCGACATGTGCATATTAACCCAAGAACAAAAGGAAAAGATCTTGTGAAGATGATGGCGGAAGCTGGTAAGATTGTGTCAATATCCATAGTGAAACGAGTATCAACATGGACTGAAAGGCCACTCTGCCAGGAAGAAGCCGTTACTCCAAAACAAACATAAAAAAGCATATTAATATTTGCAAACGCACACAGGAACAAGGACCTTAATTTTGGAGACATGTCCTGTGGTCTGTTGAAACTAAAGTTGAACTTTTTGGGCATAATGACTATCGCTACGTTTGGAGGAAAAAGGGAGAAGCTTGGAAGTCTATAAACACCATCCCAACTGAGAAACATGGGGGTGGCAGCATCATGCTGTGGGATTATTTTGCTGTAGGAGGGACTGGTGCACTTCACAAAATGGATGGCATCATGAGAAAATAAGATTATGTGGCAATATTGAAGCAACATCCTAAGACATCAGCCAGGAAGTTAAAGCTTGGGCGGAAATGAGTCTTCCAAATAGACAATGACCCGAAGCATACAGCCAAAATGGTAACAAAGTGGCTTAAGGATAACAGAGTCAATGTTTTGGAGTGGCCATCAAAAAGCCCTGATCTCAATCCTATTGAAAATTTATGGGCAAAGCTGAAAAGGCAGGTGCGAGCAAGACGAACTAGAAAACTGGATCAGTTACACCAATTTTGTCAGGAGGAAGGGGCCAAATTCCAACCAACTATTGTGAGAAGCTTGAGGGAGGATATCCCAAACGTTTTACCTAAGTCATTCAGTTTAAGGGCAATGGTACCAAATACTAATGAAATGTATGTAAACGTTTGACTTTGCAGTAAGTAATAAAAATGCCTCTCTCTCTCATTATTCTGTCATTTGGCAAATATTAAAAATTATGGTAATCCTAATTGACCTAAAACGGGAAAGGTTTATTCTGATTTCATGTCAGATATTAAGAAAAACATGCATATGTGTCTATTTATATAGTGCATGTAAACTTCTGGTTTCAACTGTATTTTTAGAACAAGAAGTATTTTATGTGTACATGAGGACTTGTCCTATTGTATGACCTGTGGTAAAGCGACTTACTCGGCTCTCCAGAGGCAGACACACGACACATGGTTTGGGTTAACTTCCTGCTTGTTTATTGTGTTGCATACATTCCAGCAGTGTCCCATAAAAAGAAACAGAGCCTCTCGGGGTTAATGGGAAAAAGATAAGGTATGACAGAGTCCAATAGTAAGCGAGGCTCTGCCCGCTGCAGGTAACACAATGAAGTCTTCAGCAACACCAGTCCTCCGGTGTTGCTCTCTGGTTTCACCCAAACACAGCCTGGAGACTTCCCTCTCCAGACCACGCACTCCAGAGAAACAAAGCTGACTGAGCATTTAACCCTGCTCAGCCACACCCTGAGAGGAGGTAGGGGAATGGCCTCCCACCCTCTTTGCCATTCCCATAAAACCACACTCTTTTAAGAGAGTTAACCCCCCCAGCATATAACATGCTGGCAGAAATTCAGTAGGTTTCAGTTCACACAGAAGAGCATCCTGAGTGACACATACCTCCCCTCATATATCACACCAGTGACTCTGTCACATATCCCCCCCTCTGCCCAAAGCCGGGGGTGTGGGCACCTTCCGATACCAAGCAGGGAACCCTGGAGAGGGCATCAGCATTCCCGTGTAACTTCCCGGGCCTATGCTCCACCTGGAAGTTAAAGTCCTGAAGACCTAGGAACCATCTAGTTACCCTGGCATTTTTACCCCTCTTTTCCCTCAACCATCTTAACCAAGCATGGTCTGACACAAACTTAAACTTCTTAGTAGGTAATATCTAAGGCCGCGTTCCCACTATGCGTTTTTCAAGCGTTTCTGCCGTGGAATTTCCGCAGCGAAAACGCTTAAAAACCGCTTGGTAATACGTGCCCCATGGTCCCCAATGACAATCCGCATGTGCTGGGCACATGCTGCGGAAATTTCCGCTGCGGATTATCATTGCGGAAAAATACGCAGCATGTCCATTAATTTTGCGGACACGCAGTGTAATCGCCGCCATTGACTTGCATTGGACCGCGTGACATCCGCATGACTACATCTGTACATGCGGATATCACACGGTTCAATGTGCGGATGGTATCCAGGTCTGGAAGAGAGGAGACTCTCATCCAGACCTGGGTACCATAGAACCTGTTAAAAAAAGGATTTAAAATAAAAAATAAAGATTATACTTGCCTTCTGATGTCCTCCCGGTGTTTTCTCCCCTCCGTCTGGTCTGCTGTATGGGTTGCGGTGTTGTGAAGGACCTGCCATGACGTCATTGAGTCATGTGACCTGTCACATGACTCAATGACGTCACCGCAGGTCCTTCACACCACCGCAAGCCACCCAAGACACCGGACACAGCGGAGAAAACACCGGGAGGACATCGGAAGGTGAGTATAATCTTTTTTTTTTTTACCATTCTTATTCTTTTTTTTTTTTAACTAACTTGGTCACACTACTATAAATCCATGCCGGTTGCATGGATTTATATAGTGTGACCAAGTTGTCAAGCACTTTTCCAAGTGATGCTAAAATCGCTTGATAACCCGCATGTAGAAATGCATGCAAAAACGCTTGACAAACGCTTCTACCTGGCGGGAAAAACGCATGCGTTTTTCCTGCCAGGGAGAAGTGGAAAAAATATTCAGCATTTCTGCATCGTGGGCACATAGCCTAAGAGTATCCACTGCCCACTTTATGGCTAGACACTTTCTCTACTATTACGTAGTTCTTCTAGCATGATGAAAGTTTCCAGCTCAGGTAGAGAATGGGATTCTCTTCCCCACTTATCTCTTGAGAGAGCACGGCTCCTAGACCAACCTCTGAAGCATCTGTCTGGACCACAAACTCTTTTTTAAAGTCTGGTGCGACCAGGACCGGCTGCTTACATAGTGCTAGCTTCATCTGTTGGAACGCGGTCTCGGTTTCCTCTGTCCACTTCACCATGGTTGATTTGGTGCCTTTTAGGAGATTCGTCAGCGGCGCGGCCATCATGGCAAAATTTGGGATAAACCGCTGGCAATATCCCACCATTCCTAGGAATGCTCTTACTTGCTTCTCTGATAGCGGTTGCGGCCAGGCGCCTCCACTTTATTTACTTGCGGCTTTATTTCCCCTCTTCCGCCGACATAGTCCAAGTACTTGGCCTCCTCTTTTTCGACAGCACATTTTCTCGGATTTATGGTACAACCCGTCTTCCTTAAAGCATCCAGAACGGTCTGTAGTTTAGGTAGGTGACTAGCCCAGTCTGGGCTAAAATCTATGATGTCATCAAGGTAGGCTGCGGCATACATCTTATGTGGGGCTAGGATCTGTAGTCTGAATGGCATCTGAGTGTATTGAAAGCACCCATCAGGTGCCAAGAAAGCCATCTTCTCCCTGGCCATCTGGGACATGGGGATATGCCAATAGCCCTTTGTTATGTCCAGAGTGGTGATGTACCTCGCCGGTCCAAGCCTCTCAATGAGTTTGCAATGCGGGGCATCGGGTATGCGCCACACTTGGACACCTCATTCAGCCGGCGGTAGTCATTACAAAACCTCCACTCTCCATTGGGTTTTGGTACGAGGACAATTGGGCTCGACCACCCACTCTTTGACTCCTCTATCACCCCGAGGTCTAACATCCTCTTCACCTCGGTCTAGATCATCTCCCGGTGTGGTTCCGGAATCCGGTACAGCTTCAGATTCACTCTTACATGTGGCTCTGTTAGCACGTCATGCTCTACCACCTGAATATGCCCTCTGCAACTCTGAGAACAGCTCCAGATTCTGCTGAAGCAGTTCTCAACACTGTTGCTTCTGAGCCGGCGATAGAGTTTCTGCTATAGTGACCTCCACCTTGCCTTTGGGAACAGCTCCCAAGGAGTTTCCACCGCTTCCCGGTCCCGCCACGGCTTGAGCAAGTTCACATGGTATATTTGGTGTGGCTTTCTTCGGCCAGGCTGATGGACTTTATAATTAATCTCGCTGACTTTCTCTACCACCTCGTACGAACCTTGGCATTTGGCCAGGAACTAGCTCTCGACTGTAGGGACTAGCACCAAAACACGGCCCCCGGGCTGGAACTGCCACAGCCTCGCCGATCAGTTATAGACCCTTGCCTGGGCATCCTGCGCCTGGAGGAGATGCGCTTTCATGATCGGAATCACTGTCGCTATTCTTTCCTGCATCTGGGCGACATGTTCAATGATGCTCCGGTGTGTCGTAACCTCGGCTTCCCAAGTTTCCTTAGCGATATCCAGGAGCTCTCGCGGATGTCATCCATACAGAGGCTCAAACTGAGAAAAGCCGGTAGAGGCTTGCGGAACCTCCCTCACTGAGAAGATCAGGGATGGCAGCAGGTAATCCCAGTCACGTCCATCCTTCTCTACGACTTTCTTGAGCATCGCTTTCAGGGTCTTATTAAAGCGCTTTACTAAGCCGTCTGTCTGCGGATGGTAGACAGATGTTCGCAGCTGGGTAATCTGGAGGACCTTGCACAGCTCCTTCATTACCTTGCTCATGAACGGGGTCTCTTGATACATTAGGATTTCCTTCGGCAGCCCGGTCCTGGCAAATATATGGACAAGCTCCCTGGCTATGCATTTACTCGAAGAGTTCCTTAGCAGTACTGCTTCAGGATACCGGGTCACATAGTCTATGATTACTAGAATGTATTGGTGGCCTCGGGCTGATTTGACTAAGGGTCCTACTAGGTCCATAGCAATCCTCTCAAAGGGGACCTCAATCACTTGTAGTGGAACTAGCGGACTACGGAAATGGGAGGAGGGAGCGGTTATTTGGCAGATGGGACAGGACCTACAATAGTTCAGAATTTCTCGGTAACATCCTGGCCAATAAAACCTTCTTAATACCCTCTCCTGAGTTTTCTCGACCCCTAAGTGTCCCCCTAGAACATGTGAATGGGCCATATTTAGCACCCTCCGTCTCTATGGCCCCGGGACTAGCAGCTGTTCCACTACCACTCACCGCCCTTTAGTTTGGCCATCCGATATAACAACTCCCACTGAACTGCAAAGTGGGGGAACCTGGTGTCAGCCTCCGGCTCTTGGGCAACCCCATTTTATACAGTAACCTGGTCAAACGCCCCCTTTAAGGTCAGGTCCCGAACTTGAGCAGTCCCAAAGTTCTCTCCGGACACATCTAACTCAGGGAGGTCGGCCTCCTTGGCCACTGTCTTGCCTTCATCACCGGCAAGGATGCACAGTGGGAACTCATCCACTTGAGACTTCATCGGGGGTTCTTCTCCAGGGACCTGGCTTTTGTGCATGCTACTTAGTCCAGTTCCCTTCCCCACAAGTCCCAAAACGAAGAAAAATCACGGCCCAGTATGACGGGATATATCAAATCCTTAACCACCCTGACGTCGTGGTACAGGGCACCACAGTCTGTTCCCACTGTCACTGTGGCCAGTGGGGTAGTCCTTGGTGTCCCCATGGATGCACCGAATGCCCAGAGTTTTGGAAGGGACCAACTGGTGGGGAAGGGTAGCTCTGATTAAAGTCACCAGACTTCAAGAGTCTACCAGCCCAAGCACCTTTACTCCATTTATGGACACAGCACACGCCTGCAGCCCCTCGCCGGGTCGACAGTCCACACTGCAGGCTGGATATGCATAATAGGAACTTTGTCTGTCTAGGGTGCAGTCCATGGGCTCAGGGGACATATGACACCAGGCGGCTAAGTGTCCAGGGTTGTGACACCACCAACAGACTATATCCTTAACAACAGTCCTTGTGGCACCTTCAGTGGAAGTGGGACGCCCCCCAGTGGTGGCTCTAAACCCCTTCCATGTGGAACCCGCCCCTTTTTGGTATCTTAGTATGGGGCAGTGATTATATCCAGTTTCCCAAGGGATTTCTCAACCACCTGGTACCTCTCTATCAGGTAAATGAAATCATCTGCGTTCTGGGGATCGACCTGGGCAACCAAAGTCTGTACCGATTTGGGAAGGGAGTGCATGAATCTATCAATCACCACCCGCTTGACCATCTGGGCCGGAGTGGAGGAATCTGGCTGCAACCACTTCTGAACGAGATGCAGTAGGTCAAACATCCACGAGCGAGGGGGTTTGTCGCTGGCATATGCCCAGTGGTGGACTTATTGGGCTCCCACCGCCATATTCACTCCCAGGCGTGCTAAGATCTCTGTCTTTAGCTTGGCATATTCCTTGGCATCCTGCAGTGCCAAGTCATAATATATCTTTTGGGGTTCACCCGACAAATATGGCGCCAGAACCTCTGCCCACTGTTCTGGTGGAAGTCTCTTCCGATCAGCCACCCTCTGAAAGACTATCAGAAAGGCATCTATATCATCTCCGGGGGTCATCTTCTGCATGGCCCGTCTTATAGCCTTCCTGAGATGGAAGTCATCAGTCGGCCCTGGGGGTGGGATGGTCGCTCTGCCCTGGATGGCATCCGCAAGAAGCTGTATCTGATGTTGCTGCTCCTGCCGATGCTGCTGCTGTGCTTTTTTCTGCAACTGGATTAGCTGTAGTAACAGTTTAGTCGTCTCCTGTTGAGCTTGCTGCTGCTGCAGCTCCCGGTGTTGCTGTAATTGTTGCAGGTGATGCTGATGTTGCTGCTGCTGGCTCTGGACTAAATGCTTAATAAGCTCCTCCATGTTGCTGGACATCTCTGGCTGGCTGACGGCCTTCACCATGGACATCCACCGTTCTCTGTGGCAGGTACACGTGTTCCTGGATCTTTGCCAGCACTCACACCAACTGTGGTAAAGCAACTTGCTTGGCTCTTCAGAGGCAGACACAGGACATATGGTTTGGATTAACTTCCTGCTGGTTTATTGTGTGGCATAAACTCCAGCACTGTTCCATAAAAAGAAAACAGACCCTCTCGGGGTTAACGTGAAAAACAAAAAGATAAAGTATGACAGAGTCCAATATTAAGCGAGGCTCTGCCCGCTGCAGGTAACACAGTGAAGTCTTCAGCAACACCAGTCCTCCAGTGTTGCTCTCTGGTTTCACCCAAGCACAGCCTGGAGACTTCCCTCTCCAGACCACACACTCCAGAGAAACAAAGCTGACTGAGCATTTAACCCTGCTCAACCACACCCTGAGGGGAGGTAGGGGAATGGCCTCCCACCCTCTTTGCCATTCCCATAAAACCACACCTTTTTAGGAGAGCTAACTAATTTAGCTCCTGAATGGGCAGAAACTAGCTACATCTCAAAGATTGTAAGCTCTTATGGGCAAAGTTCACTCTCCTACACCCCACTTAAAGGTGCTGTCTGGCCTTAAGCTACTCTACTTGACGGCAGACTTATGAATCCTCACATCGCGCACACCGCGACGGGATCGGGTGGTCATGTAGATGCAAGTATGCATTTGCTAACTTTCAGACACATTCCAACTACATTTGTCCAGCCCCGCTCAATACACTTGCATTGAGTGAGGCTGCACCCATCTAGTTGGCAAGTGACCGCATGTATGAGAATCACATACTTGAGGTCACACACCCGCTGCCGTCACAGGCAGATCCTCTCAAGCACACAATGGATTCGCAAGTCGGCAGTCACATAGGGTAACTGCAGACTTGTAGCCTAAGGCTGGACAGCCCCTTTAAAACTGGCATCTTTTACACCAGTCTTAATGAAGGGAGCACTGAAGTAAGCACTGAAGATACCAAATTCATTAAGAAGCGTGCATCTCTTAGAAGAATTTTGAGCATCTTTCAACTGCCATGCGCCACCTCTAGAAATGTTTGCCAGCCATTTTTGTCTTAATTTATGCAACTTAGTTACAGAAATTCTGATTAATTTGTTTGGTGCCCCTGGCCATGCTCTATTGAACTTCATTCACTATTCAAAAAATTGAAAGATCTCATATACAATGCAGGGAATATTGGACCTCTTGCTTTCCTCCCCCTCGCGTAAAGGGGTTGTCCCATGGTGTCTCAATTTCTATATTACCCCGTATAAAATAAAAACAGCAGGTACTCACTTCTGGTACCGTACCAGCGATGTCAGCGCCTGGTCTCCCAGAGCTTGTGTGACGTTATGTCACGTGAGCCCTGCAGCCAACTAACAAACGAAACCAAACTAACGAAAGAAGTGAGAGTTGCTGCTACTCTACTCCCCCTTCCTCCAGATGTCAGCTGCATCCAAAGGAAGTGAGAGCGAAGCAGCCGCTCATTGGGTGCAGGGTTCATGTGGCATAACAGCGTCACATGAGCTCTGAAAAACCCAGGTGCTCGCACCAGAGGTGAGTTTAGGCTGTTTTTATTTTATACAGGGAAATGTAGCAAGTAGTGCAAAACTTCTTTAATGCTAATTTGTACAACTGCAATACTGAGCAGTGTTGCTGTGAATCCAGAACTGCTTTAAAGCCATGGATTAATTTTCCACTAATAGTCTTATATTTTATGCTCGAATTAATGAAAATTGTATAGAATTTTTTTTTTTTACTGTGATTGCGATTCATACAATTGGCAGAAACCTAATGTGTGTGCTCTTTTTCTACAATGCTATGTAAAATGTTATTTTTTTATGAAATTTGAAATAATTTTCCAAGCGATCGAGCACTGTATGAGATCAGTTCCTGTATAAGTCACTATTTACCTCTGCATATCACACATACATACCAGTGAATCTTAGAAAACAGTTATATTACCGCATATCCAGAAACTTAGACTTACCTGAATATTCGCTTCCTTTAACTGGCTTGCAACAATATGATTATTGGATGTTTCAGTAACATTGTGATCTTCCTTTCTTTTATGGGAAATGCAGGCAACTATGTCACTTGTGTAGTTTAATTTGCAGGAATCAAATACTTGTGAATGAGAAGGTTCAGAATTCTTTGAGTTTAAGCCAGATTTATCTTTCTCAGAAGCAATGCTAGCTGAAAAGCATGACTGCTTTTCTGAAAACGGAGATGAACATATGAGACCAGTTTGGGCGAATACTTCCTTGTGACTTTTCATTTTTATAGATCTGTGTAATAGATTGCATGGTGTGTTTCTCTTTGCATCAGAAATTTGAAGTAGTGGTGCCTTCTTAAGCATAACATCTTTTACACTGGAGTTATATGTATTATATATTTCTACCTTATCAGAGATATTAGAAACAACGCTAGTTTTATTTTCTTCAGCAATTTTCATATTATCATTCTGTTTAATTCTTCCCGTTTTACCATGGAACAACGGAACATATTTTTGTCCATTTCCTGAATGAGTTGAGCAAATAGGAAGATATGTATCGGAACACTGAGATCCAAGAGACACTTTGTATGATGTGATATGTTGTAGAAATAATGATACTGGAGGATGGTTTTCAGAACAAGCTAATGGCTGATTCAATGGAATCGTCTTCTGGATTATTTCTGTCTGCTCTGAGTTTTTGGGAGTCATTGTTAATTTCTTTGATGCTGTTAAATTTGTCAGGTAGTTATTGCCCTAGTAATAAAAAATATTTCAGATTATGTCAGTTTTCACTTTATTTGATAAATTGACAGCCATGTTACATATAATATATATAGTGCATTTTGTATTTAAAATCTGTATGTGAATGTTTGGAGGCTTGTCAATGTTATTATACATTCCTACTTAACCTTAAATGCTTAGACAAATAACAACAGGAAATTCCGTATTACGTTATAATTTTCCATGCAAGTAACAAAAAACATACATTCAAATATAAGATAAAACTAGTTAAAAAACACATGTGCCCGTCTCTGCATTGATAGCATTCAATCAAAATTCCGGAGCATGCTTACAGCCACAGCTAACTATGTACTGAGCAGTGACTGAAGCTGCGTCGACCAGGCCTCTATGACTGAAAGGCCATGTTCACACATTCAGTATTTGATCAGTATTTTACATCAGTATTTGTAAGCCAAAATCAGGAGTGGAACAATCAGAGGAAAAGTATAATAGAAACACGTCACCACTTCAGCATTTTTCACCCACTCCTGGTTTTAGTTTACAAATACTGATGTAAAATACTGACCTAATACTGAACGTGTGAGCATGGCCAAAGCCAGAAGAATAAAATGAATTTCCTCCCTGTAACCAGGCTTTCAGTATGGCGACTGCACAGCTATGGAACGCTATTAACCTGCAGATTAACACCATATCTGCAGGTTAATAGCATGTGCGGACATGACAGATTCCCTTTAACTGTTTGTTTTTCAGTTGATGTAGCTGTATGATTTATTATTATATTTATTATTATTATGATTACTTGTTTTTTGTGCAGGTTGTGTTGTAGTTTTTAATGACACCATTCATTTTACCATAAAATGCACCGGAAAACGGGAAAAAAATTCCAAGTGACGTAAAATTGCAATAAAAACTCCACCCTGTAATGTCTTTTGAGTTTTAAAAACTGGTGGATGCGTTATGCACAATAGTTTTTATATATTGATTTCAGCATGTAGGCAATCAGTGCTCTTGAAATGCAGCTCCCTGGTAACTGCATATCTTACAAAGTGGTAGTGCTATTGCACACATCTTTTTTGTCTTTTGAGTTTTGTTTTAACAGCATTCATTACTCTGTAAAATTGACCTTACACTATGATTCTCTAGGTCGGTACAATTATGTCAATCCAAAACTTATATAGCTTTTTCTATGTCTAAATAGAATAAATACAATAGTATTGCAGTATATAGGTAAAATTATGCTCTGCCATGAAGCACAGATACAGGCTTGGCTTCACTGGAGGACAACGACAGCAGTCATGGGGACCTTCAGCAAGCACACAGCTACCATCAAAACCCATTGATTTCCAGCTATCATGTTACGTGTGGCCAACAGGAGCTGATGCACATGTGCATCGGTCATTGAACTATTTAAAAGTTGAAGTCAGAGACTGACAGAGTCATCAGGGCTTGCTCTGCCAACTGCTGTTATAGGAAGATGTTGGCTAAATGAAACAGCTGGCATTTTTCTTGTTTGGTGTGGACTCAGCTGCTGAGCCCGCACCATACATGGAGACCAGGTCTGTGATGCTATATTATGTCACGTATTGGGAAGGGTTTAATATGTACACAGATAAAACATCTGGCTCTTATCTTTTGAAATAAAATATCTTACTTTCTGACTACTTATTCTGTTTACCCCTTCCCACTATGGCAAATTTTTGTTCTTATGACTTCATTTTTCCCACTCTTCCCAGAGCCATAACTTTTTTCATTCTCTGTCGACATAATCATATAAGGACTTGTTTTTTTGCCATACTAGTTTTAGTTTTGAATAAAACTATTCATTTTATTTTACAATGTACTGGAAAATGGGGAAAAAATGGCAAGTGCAGAGAAATGGTGAAAAAATCCGCAATTTTGATATCATATTTTGAGATTTGTTTTACGCCATTCAATGTGGGGTAAAAATGTCCTGGAAACTTCTCCAGGTCAGGCCACGTTCACACCTTCAGTATTTGTTCAGTATTTTACATCAGTATTTGTAAGCCAAATCCAGGAGTGGGTAAAAAATACAGAAGTGGTGCACATATTCTATGATACTTTTCCTCGGATTGTTCCACTCCTGATTTTGGCATACAAATACTAATGTAAAATGCTGACCAAATACTGAACGTGTGAACGTGGTCTCAGTGTGATTATGATTTTTTTTAAAATCAAATGTTTTTTATTCATTTTTATAAAGATTTTCACAAAGGTAAAAAAAACAAACAAACAAACAAACATTGGAGAAACACAGTTCTCCACCCCCCAACCTTAAGAAGCATTAAACCTGAGTTATTTATACATCTTGGCTCTGCAAAACCAGCATAATTAGATGAACAAATATTTTAACATAGTAACAATAGTCAATCTAATTACATATAACTTGTGGAAGTACTAACAACATTTTTATTCATTTTCAAGATGTTTAATTTGAGGCATCATATAAATGTAACTCAAAGCAAGCCGAGGCGAAATCTCCTCAGTTCCCTAGATGTCAAACCAGAGCAATCAATCCATAGACCCCATATCTTGTCAAATTTAGAGATAGCATCTCGTTTTAGGTATATGCCTTTTTCCAAATTTACTAGCCAGTTAACTTTATCAATAATTTCTGATATCATAGGCTCCTGATCTGCTATCCATTTTTGGCCTATCAATTTTCTTGCCATATATAACATACGTGCTGCCGCAATTTTGTCGTACTCATCAATAGTCAGATCTTCAACATATCCCAGTATACAGTGGGTACAGAAAGTATTCAGACCCCTTTAAATTTTTCACTCTTTGTTTCATTGCAGCCATTTGGTAAACTCTAAAAAGTTTATTTTTTTCTCATTAATGTACACTCTGCACCCCATCTTGACTGAAAAAAAACAGAAATGTAGAAATTTTTGCAAATGTATTAAAAAAGAAAAACTGAAATATCACATGGTCATAAGTATTCAGACCCTTTGCTCAGTATTGAGTAGAAGCCCCCTTTTGAGCTAGTACAGCCATGAGTCTTCTTGGGAATAATGCAACAAGTTTTCCACACCTGGATTTGGGGATCCTCTGCCATTCTTCCTTGCAGATCCTCTCCAGTTCCATCAGGTTGGATGGTGAACATTGGTGGACAGCCATTTTCAGGTCTCTCTAGAGATGCTCAATTGGGCTTAGGTCAGGGCTCTGGCTGGGCCAGTCAAGAATGGTCACAGAGTTGTTCTGAAGCCACTCCTTTGTTATTTTAGCTGTGTGCTTAGGGTCATTGTCTTGTTGGAAGGTGAACCTTCCGCCAAGTCTGAGGTCCAGAGCACTCTGGAAGAGATTTTCATCCAGAATATCTCTGTACTTGGCCGCATTTATGTTTCCTTCAATTACAACCAGTCGTCCTGCCCCTGCAGCTGAAAAACACCCCCATAGCATGATGCTGCCACCACCATGTTTCACTGTTGGGATTGTATTGGGCAGGTGATGAGCAGTGCCTGGTTTTCTCCACACATACCGCTTAGAATTATTATATAAAGTTATATCTTCATCTCATCAGACCAGAGAATCTTATTTCTCATAGTCTGGGAGTCCTTCATGTGTTTTTGAGCAAACTCTATGCGGGCTTTCATATGTCTTGCGTTGAGGAGAGGCTTCCGTCGGGACACTCTGCCGTAAAGGCCCGACTGGTGGAGGGCTGCAGTGATAGTTGACTTTGTGGAACTTTCTCCCATCTCCCTACTGCATCTCTGGAGCTCAGCCACAGTGATCTTGGGGTTCTTCTTTACCTCTCTCACCAAGGCTCTTCTCCCACGATTGCTCAGTTTGACTGGACGGCCAGGTCTAGGAAGACTTCTGGTGGTCCCAAACTTCTTCCATTTAAGGATTATGGAGGCCACTGTGCTCTTAGGAACCTTGAGTAATGCAGAAATTCTTTTATAACATTGGCCAGATCTGTGCCTTGCCACAATTCTGTCTCTGAGCTCCTTGGGCAGTTCCTTTGAGCTCATAATTCTCATTTGGTCTGACATGCACTGTGAGCTGTGAGGTCTTATATAGACAGGTGTGTGCCTTTTCAAATCAAGTCCTATCAGTTTGATTAAACACAGCTGGACTCTAATGAAGGAATAGAACAATCTCAAGGAGGATCACAAGGAAATGGACAGCATGTGACTTAAATATGAGTGTCTGAGCAAAGGGTCTGAATACTTATGACCATGTGATATTTCAGTTTTTCTTTTTTAATAAATTTGCAAAAATTTCTACATTTCTGTTGTTTTTTTTCAGTCAACATGGGGTGCAGGGTGTACTTTAATGAGAAAAAAAAATAACTTTTTAGAATTTACCAAATGGCTGCAATGAAACAAAGAGTGAAAAGTTTAAAGGGGTCTGAATACTTTCTGTACCCACTGTATATACCAATGGTGAAAGCTCTACGTCAATTGAATAAACCCTGTTAATCATTGCTACAACACTCTTCCAAAAGCACACCAAGTTAGGACAGACCTAACTTCTATAGTATTTATTTTTATTTAATTGGTGAAAACAAAATTTAGACATTTGTAAATAAAATTATTTTTTTTTGCTTGTGTCACCATTTTCTGAGACAACTGATTTTTTATTTTTTTTTTTATCTAAGAAGTTTTTTTTCTTGCATGGCGAGATATAGTTTTTATAGGTAATATTTTACAGCACATACTATGCTTTGATTTGCATTTTTTGGGGGGATGAGTGTCAACTGACAATGTTAATTTGGGGTTTAGATTTTCTTTTGCTTTAGGCCACCTTCACACATTCTGATGATACCGGTACTAGAAAAAAATAGTACCGGTGTTATCAGTGTTGAATGTCCAAATGACATACTAGTCTATGTGTGCGTCATCCGTGTGAAATCCGTGTGTACCATCCGTGTGCCGTCCATGTGTCACCCTGATCTGGCGATTCTGATGAGCGGTGATGTCAGTAACGTTACTGCTTTTCACAGTCGCTGAGTCTTGCGGAGTGCAGCGTGAGCCAGGAGTGGCTGCTGCTAAAGCCTATGGAGCCTCAGAACAAGCCTTCATAGGCTTTGGACGACGGATCTGGGGAACTTTGTGGGAAGCGCTGGACTACGTTGGACCTGTGTGTAATTTTTTTTATAATAAATTGGGTGAACGAGGTACAATGTCTTGTTTTTATTTCTCTCTTTTTATGTTTTTCAGGTTTCGAATTGTGGACTACGTCGGATTCCCTGGACTACGTCGGACCTGCTGGGAAGGGCCCAATAACCATGGACCATCCCAGCCTGACAATATCAGCTCACAGCTGTCTGCTTTACCTGTGCTAGTTACCAAAAATGGGGGGACCCCACGTCATTTTTTAAATTTATTTATTAGATTAATACATGTACAGTAAGCTACAAACGCAATGAACTAATTATATACAATGGCGACCAAAAGTTTTGCTTTTTTTTTAACAGTGTGATTTCTTCTGTTTGGTTGTTGTGATGCCATTTTTAGGTGATTTTAGTAAACCGGAAACAAAAATTGTGTTTGACATCGTTTTATAAATTATGTGTTTGTTTTCAACATTTACTGGGTCAAATGCTTTACATATTTTCTCAGGACTAGTATAAATTTGCCTATTGCCTAATTTTTTTTATGTGTGTGTTTTTAGGTTAAATCATGGCAAAGACAAAGCCACATTTATCACCAGATGTCAGGAAGCTTATTCTGAGAGTGAAGTCAGGCAAAAAAAAGCCCAAAAAAGGCAGCTATGGAATTCAACTATTCAACTGTTCTCAGAGTCAAGTGTCACATATATTAAAAAAAGAAAACGACCACAGAAAACTTCCTCCAGAGTTGATCACATTATTAAGAAAAAGTCAGTATATGATGTCAATAAAAGTGCTGTACAGATTTCTCATGAAATGAATGAAAAATATGTCGTGCCCTGTAAGTCTCCAGTGCAGAGTGCTGCCTAGTCAGAAAAATGAATTTTCTGACTAGGCAGCACTCTGCACTGGCCATTTTAAGGTGTAACTGTCAGTGCAGTACCTGGCAATTTTTGCTGAATATACCTATTTCGGTGTATTTTACCCCACATGTAAAAGTAGACTTTGTGCCCTTATCAGGGGAGTGTACTTGAGAATTTGAGGCCTCGACATTGAGGCAGAAATGCGTTGGGAGGGCTTTTTTGGGGTTATTCATGTATATAGGTTACACTTGGGCACTGCTCTTGTGAGAGCAGGAGACTTTCAGGGAATAACAGGGTATATAAGGAACATGTACTGTATCCGATCATTTCATCATTGTGCTAGGGACTCGCCTGGAGTCATCATAGTTTTAATGAGCTCCGGCACTGTGAGCACTTTATTATCTGCTTGGTGTTGTATAATGGCCATAATGTCTGTAAAGCACTGTGGAATTAATGGCGCAATATAAGTGAGTAAAATAAATAAATGAGTATATGTTTTGGCATTGTAAGCAATGAATTACTCTTTATGCTGTGATCAATAAATAGTATTTTGGCAGTCAGTTTTCTTTAATTAAAGGACCATACCTATATTGAAAATTAAGGTCTTACATGATGACAACTTCATGCACTTTCAATTCATCACCAGGAAAATGGCATCACAACAACCAGACAGGGGTATTCACACTTTTTAAAAAAATGCAAAACTTTTGGTTGCCACTGTATTTCATGGATATCTACAGTTGGTACGGAAAGTATTCAGATCCTTCTAAATTTTTCACTCTTTGTTTCATTGCAGCCATTTGGTAAATTCTAAAAAGTTCATTTTTTTCTCATTAAAGTACACTCTGCACCCCATCTTGACTGAAAAAAAAACAGAAATGTGGAATTTTTTGCAAATTTATTAAAAAAGAAAAACTGAAATATCACATGGTCATAAGTATTCAGACCCTTTGCTCAGACACTCATATTTAAGTCACAGGCTGTCCATTTCCTTGTGATCCTCCTTGAGATGGTTCTACTCCTTCATTGGAGTCCAGTTGTGTTTAATTAAACTGATAGTACTTGATTTGTGAAGGCACACACCTGTTTATATAAGACCTCACCGCTCACAGTGCATGTCAAAGAAAGAAGGTTTGCAATTCTTTGGATGCTGTGGGTTTTTTGTGACCACTTGGATGAGTCGTCGCTTCGCTCTTGGGGTAATTTTGGTTGGACAGCCACTCCTGGGAAGGTTCACCACTGTTCCATGTTTTTGCCATTTGTGGATAATGGCTCGCACTGTGGTTTGCTGGAGTCCCAAAGCTTTAGAAATGGCTTTATAATCTTCTCCAGACTGACAGACCTCAATTACTTTGTTTCTCATTTGTTCCTGAATTTCTTTGGATTGCAGCATGATGTCTAGCTTTTGAGGATCTTTTGGTCTACTTCACTTTGTCAGGCAGGTCCTATTTAAGTGATTTCTTGATTGAGAACAGGTGTGGCCGTAATCAGGCCTGTGAGTGACTAGGGAAATTGAATTCAGCTTCCCAAAGATGTGATAAACCACAGTTAATTTATGTTTTAAGGGGGAGGAGCGGCAATCACTTTTTCACTCATGGCCCTGTAGGTTTGGATTCCTTTTCTCTCAATATAAAGGCCTTCATTTAAAAACTTTATTTTGTGTTTATTTGTGTTACCTTTGTCTAATATTTAAATTTGTTTTGTAATCTGAAACATTTAAGTGTGACAAACATGCAAAAGAATAAGAAATCAGGAAGGGGGCAAACACTTTTTCACACCACTGTATATGCTGCAGTGTTTAATTGGAGTAAATAGTGAATATAACAATTTGCTATAAAGTCTTCATAGGGTCACAACAATGACAGTAACTGAGGACTTCAGCAGACCCATGGCTGTTGAGGCAACACCTCAACACACACAATTGTGATGCATGGAGGACGGGTGATGGCTGATTGAATCAATGCCCCAGTGGAATATTGAGACTGTAGGCTGGGGAGACATAGTGTTTTTGCCCATAACAAAGGTCACATAACGAAAAATCACTCCATGCCACTGCTACATTGCAATGCAGTGCAGCTGAATGGGGGTTGTTTGGTGACCCCTAGTCTTCCGCAATAACAAGAAAGTTGCAAAAAATTTCAAATCCATTTGTTACCAACTTTTTGCAACTTGTTTGTAATGGTATCCTAAAAGTCATAATGTGACATCTTTTATCTGCATTACGCTGAAATGTAGCCTTTTGTGACTAAAATCTTTATGTATAAATGCCATTAACAGTGATTTACAGCAACATTTAAGAGGTTAATCAGCAGTGATTAGATGTAGGTCTACTTGCTGTTGTCAGCATTAAGTGCTATGCAATACACCTTCAATTAACAAGCCGTATATGTTCAATGGATGTTGGAAAGAGGTTAAGATTAAAAGAGTATAAAGGTCAGGAGTTGAGTATATTCAGTTTTATGAACACAGATTCAATGTACTGGAATTCCTTGCTACAAAGTTATTGACTGACACACACACTGTTGTTCATAGACACATGTGCAAATACTCCAACACACACAGACACACACAGCCACATTTGAATACCGGTCACATTGTCACTGAGGCAGCTTATGGATAAATTTGTCTTTAGTGGGAGGCACTACACTGTTTATATCACCTAAGCAAATCCCATGAAGTAGAAATACTACAGATGTGGAGCACAATATCCTATAACAAAGGATATCTTGTGATGATTTCCATTCTTTTCATTAATGTACACAATGCTTTTGGTATTTATGAGTTTATATAACCTAGGCTAAAAATGTATTTTCTATTTGATTCAAGTGCCCCCTTGTGGCTACATTCAGCAACTCCTATACATATGGAATTCAGTTTGTGTTACCTGTATTAGAGGTCTTGATAATTCTTTAACTGGATAAAATGGAGTATTAGTCATGTTTATTGGAAAGCCACACAGATGAGGCATTTTAGACTTGAGGTCATCAACAAAGGAATTCATAACTCTAGTTAAATCTACTCGTGGAAAAAATTGAATAGGTTGGCTTCTCAGGCAAATAAAAGGATATCTGGATCTGAAGGTTAAGGTTGAACAGTTGTACCCACACACGCACAATGATACCAAGTGAACAATTGATAATTTTATATCTAAAAAAGGTGAGAATATAGAATATGTTTAAAATCTAACTTTCCTTAAAAAAACAAAAAAAAATAAATTTGTCATCTGCTTTCAAAAAATATAACAAGTTGCAAAATGAATAATTGAATTTAGATAAACCTGTAGACTGTACAAATAATAATTTAGTCTATGACTAAATTGTCTATGACTAAATTATTATTTGTACAATCAACAAGTTTATTTGTGTATTGGCTGCAATATTTAAGAACTGCAATATCCCAGGTAAAAGGAGCTCCACACTCTTACTTCTACACTGATCAGTGCTGTAAACTGGAAATTGCATGCAGTGTACTCATATGAATCTTCCAGATCCTGTACTTGGGTAGGGTCGCAGCATAAGTACAAATAAAACAAAAATCTGAAATCCACACAAAGATCTAATCTCTAAATATCACACTGAGTTTTTTTCAGGCATTTGTAATGCAGAAACTCTCAAGTTCTTCAATCAAAATTGGTGTTTTTCTAACTGCATATGGTGTTTGGAGAGTTTCTGCTTCAAAAACTCCTATTTGACAGATACCCTTTAAATTAAACATGCCATCAGCTTTAAGCATTTTGCTTGTTTATTAGGTAATTAGCAGCCTGTTTACACTGCACGATTATTGAAAAACGAGGATTCAGAGTAACTCTTATTTACAATAATCATATAATTGTATAGTATACAAGCACATTAATGGTGTGTTAATCTAGTACACAGGAGCAATGCAAGCATGCATCCTCACATATAGAGGAGCGAACCAGCTAGTTTTCACCTACTTTTAAAGTTTATGTAAATGGGTCCAATGTGGTTTGCTAAATCAAAAACAAAAAACCCTATAGTCACCTACCAGATTAGCACCGCCTTCCATACTCTCTGTGTCTCCAATTGGTACACTGAAATCAACATCCAACAAAGGCATCATGTGGCTGCTGGAGAAAATTAATGGTAGCTGATCTGATACAACCTTTTCATTCCATCCAAACTGTTTTTGTTTGCTTGGATAAATGTAAAGGCTGCCTATTATGGTGAAACCCCTTTAGTGGGTAGTTGGTTACCTTTGTGGCTGGCAGTTATAATGTGACTAGTGTTGGGTGAAATCATTGCACTATGGCACCAACACTACTCACAGGATAGTGCCTGCCACAAAAATATCTCCATGCCCATTAACAGTGCATAAAATACAGCTCATCCAGCATAGTGCTTCCGGTCCCTCACCTCCTCATTTGGGCCAACAGGTCTTCTGTTCTTCCTTCCTGAACCTTTTTTGCACCTATTTATTCTTTTCTCTTTCTCTGTATATTTGCTCTGCTTTTTTCACTCCCCTGATTGCTTTCTCTCTTCACTTCTCTAGTGCTTTGCTCCTTCTTCTGTTCTGCTCTCTTCTCCTTCCCTCCTCCAACTTCCAGAGGAAAGATAAGATCCCAAATAATGAAATGGTCCTCACTGGCTAGAGCAGAGGGTAGAGCTAGAAGGGGTATGGCCCACAGACACCCAAAGCAGGAGGACTAAGGCAAATTTCCACCCCTTCATTCCACAGCTGTCCACCAGGTTTGAGGAACAGGTGATTCCTCATTTGTGCTGAAGATCTAGTGGTAAGTTCCAGTGCACTACACTAGAAAGATGCCTCCCCTTCACAGGAACAGCAGGAAGTAGCCTGAGGTGATATACTCATCTCTCCTCATGGCAGATGCTACCCGGGGCTTTTAGCCCTAATGGGAGCACTGTATCTTGGAGCTCTAATGAAGAGAGTAGCTGGGAGTAATAACATATGGAATATGATCCTCTGACTAGAAAAGTTGAGAAACTCTAGAATAAAGCTCACGTTCTTTACAACCAATCTGTTTATTGGGATCCTGCTCAACAACATTTTTAATGTGTACATATATTCATAAAACATATAAGTAACTGCCCATACAGTGGATACCTGGTTGGTCAAAAAATATTGACCATTGTAGGATACGTAAATATTGTCTCTCCGATAAACTTGAAGTAAACACTGCAGTATATCACCTCACTTTCAGACATGTGTGGAAGCTCATACCCATACTGGGGAAAGATTAAAATGTCATAATGTTTGACTTTGCACACCTTGTTTACGCAGTTCACAGTATACATCTAGAAAACACTGTACAGTATATATTTTTGTCCACATATAAGAAAGTATAAGCATTTATTTTTTCTAGAGCAAGTCAGTAGCAGACAAATTCAAACATGAGTCTACAGGTGCTTCTCACAAAATTAGAATATCATCAAAAAGTTAATTTATTTCAGTTCTTCAATACAAAAAGTGAAACTCATATTATATATAGTCATTACAAACAGAGTGATCTAATTCAAGTGTTTATTTCTGTTAATGTTGAGGATTATGGCTTGCAGTCAATGAAAACGCAAAAGTCATTATCTCAGTAAATTAGAATACTTTATAACAACAGCTTGAAAAATGTTTTTAAAATCTGAAATGTTGGCCTATTGAAATGTATGTTCAGTAAATGCACTCAATACTTGGTCGGGGCTCCTTTTGCATCAATTACTGCATCAGTGCGGCGTGGCATGGAGGCGATCAGTCTGTGGCACTGCTGAGGTGTTATGGAAGCCCCGGTTGCTTTGATAGCAGCCTTCAGCTCATCTGCATTGTTGGGTCTGGTGTCTCTCATCTTCCTCTTGACAATATGCCATAGATTCTCTATTGGTACTTTTGGCAGTGTGGACCAAGTCCTGCTAAAGAATGAAATTTCCATGTCCAAAAAGTTTGTCGGCAAAGTTTCTATGTCCAAAAAGCTTGTCGGCAAAGGGAAGCATGAAGTGCTCTAAAATTTCCTGATAGACGGCTGCGCTGACTTTGGTCTTGATAAAACACAGTGGACCTTCACCAATAGATGACATGGCTCCCCAAACCATCACTTATTGTGGAAACTTCACACTAGACCTCAAGCAGCTTGGATTGTGTGCCTTTCCACTCTTCCTCCAGACTTTGGGACCTTGATTTCCAAATGAAATGCAAAATTTACTTTCATCTGAAAACAACACCTTGGACCACTGAGCAACAGTCCAGGTCTTTTTCTCCTTGGCCCAGGTAAGACGCTTCTGGTGTTGTCTATTGGTCATGAGTTGCTTGACACAAGGAATGCGACATTCGTAGCCCATGTCCTAGATACGTCTGTGTGAGGTGGCTCTTGAAGCATTGACTCCAGCAGCAGTCCACTCCTTCTGAATGTCCCCAAAATGTTTAAATGGCCTTTTCTTAACAATCCTTTCAAGGCTGCGGTTATCCCAGTTGCTTGTGCACCTTTTCGTACTACACTTTTTCCTTCCACTCAACTTTCCATTAATATGCTTGAATACAGCACTCTGTGAACAGCCAGCTTCTTTAGAAATGACCTTTTGTGGCTTACCCTCCTAGTGGAGTGTGTCAATGACTGCCTTCTGGACATTTGTCAAGTCAGCAGTCTTCCCAATGATTGTGGAGTCTACTGAAACAGACTAAGGGACCTTTTTAAACGCATAGGAAGTC
This sequence comes from Phyllobates terribilis, assembly GCF_046119375.1. Lineage (NCBI taxonomy): Eukaryota > Metazoa > Chordata > Amphibia > Anura > Dendrobatidae > Phyllobates > Phyllobates terribilis. Next base: position 536,559,664 of record NW_027362764.1, read on the forward strand.
TTTGCAGGTGTTTATTGTTAATTATTCTAATTTACTGAGATAATGACTTTCGTGTTTTCATTGGCTGTAAGCCATAATCATCAACATTAATAGAAATAAACACTTGAAATAGATCACTCTGTTTGTAATGACTTTATATAATATATGAGTGTCGCTTTTTGGATTGAAGAACTGAAATAAATTAACTTTTTGATGATATTCTAATTTAGTGAGAAGCACCTGCATGTTTGTAAAAAAAAAAACATAAAAAACTTGATTAAAACTAATTACGTTATTTACTATTCAGATTGTTTTCTTAAGCAAGTAATGGAATTAAAATTTTGCAATTAAGGGTATATCTTAAATTACATGATTATTTTTTCATATTATATCTATGTCTTTCCACTTTTTATTTGCAATAAAAATGTAAAATTAAACAAATAACTGAGAAAACTGTTACCAATGTTTTCCAGTAATTCTGAAAGTCTTTGTAGGATTTAAAAGGACATTCTGGTGGGATGCCATGACTTAAGTGCACAACTCTGCCCATCTTCATACTGTCATAATGAAATAAAATAAAAATATAGGTTACATTACATGTAGAGGTGTGTGAGGATTCATATATAAAGAATAGCTCAGACTTCTCCTGTTTATATCCTAATATACCACAGTGGATAGCGACCATGTTATCTAAGTGGACTGAGAGCGACTGCACAATGTCAGAACAGATTGGCTAGTGTCAGATTGTGTGGTGACACAGTCATTGATCAGGGTAATGATAACATCAAGTTGGCAATGTATTTATACATTTCCAGAAGGACTTATAGAAAAGTGGCAAAATTCAGCTTTCAAAGAAATGCGTGTGACAATGATGATGTCATGACGGCAGGGAACATACTGAAGGGCCTACAGTATCACCATACTGATAATCCAATGAAACCCAGCCTCACCCATTATAGGTGAGAGGCAGGAGGACGAGGATGAAGGAATGTGGTGCCGGAGATCGCTGTATGTGGAAGCGCTGACCGCATACCGCTATCTCCAGCGCTATTAGGACACATACCTCAAGGAGATCAAAGACGTGCAGCAAGGGAGAGGGGAAAAGGGTGAGTAGGAGTGTTTTTTTTTGGTATGGATGGGGGCAGCACAAATACCAGGATGGGGGGGGGAGCACAAATACGAGGATGGGGGCACAAATACCAGGATGGGGGAGCACAAATACCAGGATGGGGGCACACATACCAGGATGGGAGTGCAGGATGGGGGCAGCATATAACAGGATGGAGGCGCAAGATGGGGGCTGCACAAAACAGGATGGGTGCTGCACAAAACAGGATGGGGCGCAGGATGGGGGAGCACAAAACAGGATGGGGGAGCACAAAACAGGAAGGGGGCGGCAGCACATAACAAGATGGGGGCAGCACATAACAGGATGGGGCAGCACATAACAGGATGGGGGAGCTCATAACAGGATGGGGCAGCACATAATTGGATGGGGGGAGCACATAACAGAATGGGGCAGTATATAACAGGATGGGAGTGCAGGATGGGGGCAGCACATAGGATGGGGCAGCACATACAAGGATGGGGGAGCACATAAAATGATTGTGCGGGATGGGGTAGCACATAACAGGATGGGGGCAGCACATAACAGTATGGGGGCGCAGGATGGGGGCAGCACATAACAGGATGGGGGCAGCACATAACAGGATGGGGGCGCAGGATTGGGGCAGCACATAACAGGATGAGGGAGCAGGATGGGGGAGCATATGCCAGGATGGGAGACCATATACCAATAAAAATGCTCACCACCCAGGCATAGAACGGATTCAATAGCTAGTATATATATGTATATATATATATATATATATATATATATATAAATATATATTTATATATGGTTATGTGTACACTAGTGGCCAAAATTGAGGCAACACCCTCAAGATTTATGAATTTTTAGCATTTTGCCAATACAAATCCAAATTTCATGAATGTTTTTGATTTCACAGTAAAGTTTTTAAATAGAAATAACAAAATCTCATATAGAAACACAATATTAGCAGGAAATTTGTTCATTTGTCAACAAATTGGACACTATTGCAACTCAGATGACTGTGGGAGAAAAGCCATTTATTTGTATTATTTTCATATCTAACACTAAAATGTTAATATTTAGTTGGATAGCCCTTGGCCTTGATAACTGCATGGCATCTACTTGGCATGCTATCTACCAGTTTGTTTAAATCAGATGGTGTGATGATATGAAACCATTATTTGATGATGGCTGCAATGAGTTCCTGCTTGTTTGAAGCCCGCTATTTTGACACCGCTCTTTTGAGCCAAGCCCAGAGATTCTCAATAGGATTGAGATCTGGGCTGTTTCCTGGCCAATTCAATAGCTGGACATTTTTGTCCTTGAACCAAGAGAGACATTTTTTAGCTGTATGGCATGGGGCTCCGTCTTGCTGAAAAAAAACAGTGTCCTGCACCAAATACATCACGTGCTGAAGGAATGAGTTTACGCTGAAGGACTTCCTTGATGTACTTTTCAGCATTAACTGTTCTTTCAATTACCTGCAGCCTACCAACTGCATCTCTGGACATGCAGGCCCATACCATAACACTCAGAGGATGCTTCATGGTTAGTAGTGTACACTCTGGTAAGCAATCCTCTGCAGGTCGTCGTCGAATGTAGCGGACACCGTCGCTGCCAAAGATGGATATGTGTGTCTCATCGCTCCATAAAACATTTCTCCATTGTTCAATGGTCCATTTAGAATGTTCTTTGGCCCACTGCAGACGTTTCTGATGCCGTGAGGCATTCAAAAATGGCTTTTTTAGTGGTATTCTGTCTCTTAACCCCGCGTTTACCAATCGTCGTCGAACCGTTCGATCGGACACTGTGACTCCAGTGCTGACAAGCTCCTCGTTGATGTCAACAGCAGTTGATTTCCTGTTATTTAGGGCGATTCTCAGTCTGAGGAGTTGTAGCCTTCTTCCTTCCTCTACCTGGTTTATTCTTTATCGAACCAGTCTCTTGAAACCGCTTACACACTTTGAGAACGCTGGCCGGTGAGATCCCTTTTCCAATTCGTGCTGCAATTTCCCGGTAACTGTACACTTCTTCTCTTAAAGTAAAAGCTTTGGCTCTCTTCTTAGGTGACCACTACTGTCTAATACTGCTGGCACAATATCGGTCTTAAATCACACCCGGGTCACTATAAACAAACATAGAATACATATCACAGAAGAGGGCGTGTGTTCAAGTAATATGGCAGTGAAAACTTTCATTAAATATTGGTGATGGTGAAATATTGCAGGTGTTGCCTCAATTTTGGCCACTAGTGTATATATATATATATATATATATATATATATATATTGTGACAGTGTCACTGGTTTTATATGTGAGGGGAGGTATGTGTCACTCAGGATGCTCTCCTGTGTGAACTAAGACCTACTTTATTTTTCTGCCAGCATGTTATATGCTGGTAGATTTACTCTGTTAAAGGGTGTGCGGTTTTATGGGAATGGCAAAGAGGGCGGGACACCATTCCCCCTACCTCCCCTCAGGGTGTGGCTGAGCAATGTGTAAAAGCTCAGTCCTTTTTTTTTTCCTTGTGGAGTGTGGTCTGGAGAGGGAAGTCTCCAGACAGTATTGTAGAAACTGCAGAGCTTGTTACCTGGACGTTACCTGTGCAGTTTATGCTACCGAGAGTGGGCAGAACCCGCTCATCTATGGACTGAGCTATACTTTGTTTATTTTTTTTCCTGCGAAACTCTGCACGAGTTTATGCCCGATAATAAACCAGCAGAAAGGTAACCTGAGAACGTGTGTCCTGAGTCTGCCTCCGGGAGAGCCGAGCGAGTCGTCTTGCCACAATATATATATACTAGATGGTGGCCCGATTCTAATGCATCGGGTAATCTAGAATATGCATGCGGCTGACCGGGCGCCACTAAGCAGCGAAGCAGTGTTTAAATGGGTTGTGCACTACTTTTAATTAACTTCACAATGTTTCCCCTCGGTGCCCCTAATGAATTTTGTCATTACGTCATGTTGTCAATCCTGCTTGTGACAACATCGCTGACGACGCACAGCCAGCACGTAATTCTCCCGCCTGCAGCCGGATCTTGCTTCCGTTTACATCACGACTATTTGCGGCTACAGCCAGGGGTCTGCTGTTCCGCGCACCACAGTGAATGATGGGCTGTGGGCGGGGTTATTCCTCATCGTGTCACATCCAGCATCCACAGCGCGGTCAGTCAATGTGGTTTGTATGGCTGCGTCATTCCTCTAATCCTGGTTTGTATGGCTGACTTATTTTGGATTGTACGCCTTCCTCATCTTAGCTTGTATGGCCCCCTTATCCTGGTTTTGTATGACCTACTCGTTCCCCCATCTCTACAGCACAGTTCAAAAACTAAACCCTAATCCTCCCCTTGTTCCTTTCTCTGCTCTAGCGCTGTCTGTCTTGTTTTCAGCAGCTCCTCGCAGGATGTGAGGCACAGCACGCGCTCTCAGATACTGCTGTGATTAGCTGCTGTCTGTAGATTCGCTGCTTTCCACGCCGGGACTAAGTGCATGGAGAGGCACAAATCTGCATTCACTTTAGTAGCACATGCTGCAGATGCCGCTATGAAGATTTAACAATAATACAATGAATACACAGAATAATACTTTATTAACTATTATTGGTTATAGAACTTAATACAACTGAACAAAATTATTAAACAGATGATCAAAATATATAAACTATTCCATGAATATGTAGCAATATTTTACAATAAATCATCGGACAAAAGAAGTACAACCCTAGAATTTATTTATTAACAATATCAACCTAAAATATTTTTGTACACAACATTTTTGGTGAGTACTTTTGGACTATCTGGAAGCAACTTTCCTTGTAAATGGGTATCCAAAACTTGCACCTTGACATTGGATCTCATTTTAACTCTTGAAAATGCAACATAGAGTTGTCCATGTCCAAAAACGGGCTCCGGTAAATATATGCCAACACGTTGTAGAGTTTGACCTTGTGACTTGTTTATTGTCATGGCAAATGCTGGTTTTACTGGAAACTGTCGACGTCAAAGATTAAATGGAAGACCGGTGTCTGAAGGACATAAATCAATGCGTGGAATGAACACTTCTTCTCCTTTTGCAGATCCAGTGATCACAGTTGCTTGAATTATGTGAGAATGGAGTCCAGTAACAATAAGGTGAGTTCCATTACATAGACCATTTCTTGTATTTAGATTCCAAAGCAACATTACGATTGCTCCAACTTTAAGTTGTAGTCTGTGGGATGGCATTCCTGATGGCGTAACACTATTTAAAAATTCAACTGGATAATGCTCTCGTTCATCTTCATTGTCGACATCCACCGAATCATCACTTTTGTATAATTTATACTCTCCAGGCATTCTATCCATCACACGGGAATTTAGCAGAGCTACGTCATCGTTCTTGGGACAGAGAATTGCATAGGAAGAGGCCCTCTCAACACTGCTTTGGTCGTTTACATCTATTTCAACGCGTTGTCCAAAAACATCACTTACGATGCAGTCAGTGCACACCATGTGTTCTGGTATTTCAATAATGTCTTCTCCAAGGTTATATTCATTGCTCAGTTCACCATTACCAAGTTTAAGAAGCCAGTTGCTGTACTCTGGGTCAGAAGATCGCTTGTTGTTAATTAGTTGTAGTTTATTAAACTCTTTCCAAAGGTCTGACATTTTTAAGGTTGACTCGATAATATTTGTTCTTGTTCCATTCGGTACAACTGGAAGGCATTGCCTAAAATCTCCACCAAGGACAAAAACTTTACCCCCAAAAGGAATTTCATTTTTTTCAGCAATATTTGTAGTCATAACTTCACGCAGAAGTCTGTCAATTAAGCTCAAAGCATATTTGGGCGCCATGGTGCACTCATCAAGTATCAAAAGATTTGCACTGTTCAACTGTTTTCCTGCAAATGTGTCTTGTTTGATTCTGGAAACGGAGATTTCATTGACCGGAACTGGTATCCCAAAGAGTGAATGCATAGTGCGACCTCCTCGTAAAAGGTTTGCTGCAATACCTTTGTAGCTGATGGCAATACGACTTTTCCTAATCCTCTAACGTGATGCATTAAAACTTCATAGAGGTATGTTTTACCGCTGCCTCCAGGACCGTAAATAAAGAAACATTTTGGCGTTGGATCGGCTTGGTTTTCTACAGCGCTCACAATAGTGTCATATGCAATCCATTGTTCTTGATTTAAGGAGTTTTTCTTCTCTGTTGCCAACAATAATTCATAAGCTTCGTCATACTCTTGAATTTGTGCAACTTGACTTGCAGGCTGTGGCAAATTAAAGTCTGAAAACGTTTTTCCATGCAGTAGTAGGATATTTTGGACATCTTGCATGGCATAAGATTCGCAATTGTGACAATTTCCACTTTTGTTGTGAAGACGTAAGCAGTAATCTTCAATTATATGTTCTTTGAAATTTGTCCAAAGTTGAGCCGGATATGTAGGCGGTCCAAAGACACAAATGTAGACAAACAATTCACGAAGTTTCTTAGGCATATGTAGAGTAACTGCGTCTTCTAAAGTAAGTGTCCACATAGTATCATCCAATAGAAGTCCTAAAGCCAAAGCTGCAGCTTTAAATGTATCATGCAATACTCCATTAACTGTTTTCAAATCTTCTTAACTTCTAGCTCCTTTGACATGTTGATTTGGTAAATGAATAGCTAAACGTATAATGGCATGGAACTGTGAATGCATTGGAAATGCAAATATTCTCCAAGCAGCTTCTGGAGCACTGACATATCTTGAGTCAACAAACCGTGATGATTCATCGTGATTGACTGTTTTTTGTTGGATTTCGACGTTAGCTTTGTCATGCCCCTTGTAGATGTACTTGAAAAGATATTTAACACTTTTTATTGAAGCGCAGATTTCAACGTTGATGTGACAGTTGTAGCGTTTTAATAAGTACGGGTTGTATGGAACTATCCATGAGTTATTTATAATCTTTTTGTTGTGTACAATGTTATCAATCAGTTGTCTCTGGTAGGATGGGTAGCCGTCCAAATCTTTAACAGTGTGCTGTTTCAACTGCTTTAGAAACCCTTTTGTACACTTTCCGTTTTCCATGCATGGACTTTTTGGATTTGCTACACCGCATGGGCCATGAACCATATTACAGATTACAATATTATACAGTTCAGGATACTTTTCTTGGTTAGGAATTTCAGCCCACACTATGCTGTCAATTTCATCCTCCGTGCGAAACTTGGAATCCGCATCTAAAATAATTAGTATATGCGCATGTGGGAGACCTCGTTTCTGAAACACTATGACGTGTACCATTGCTACGACTGTTCCAAAAAGGCCTTTTTTGATGTCTTCAAAAAGGCTGCTGAGTTTTAGTCAAAATACGCGGGCCTGTGTTCAACTTGCTGCCAGGGTTGTAGATTTTCTGTAATTTCCGGCCATTTAGGATTACAGGTCATTGTTAAAAAAATGTCAGGTCTTCCATACTTTGTTACTATTGCCATTGCATCTTGATAACGCTGTTGCATGTTGCGGGGGCTACCTTCAAAGGATGACGGGAGAATTACTGTTTTTCCAATTGGAATTCCTTTTTGAATGGATTGTTTTTGCAAATGTTCTTGAAGAACGCAGTAGTCTTCAACTTTAAGTTGTTTTTGATTCCTTCGTATGAAATTGAGCCGATTTGCTTCAATTTTAACGTATGCGTCTACTAAGTACTGTTGTGTCAGTTTCCCACCGTTAAAAATAGGATTGAAGTAATTTCGCACAGACAGAAGAAAACTGTAGTACTGTAGTTGTGTAATTCTTCTTGAAGTTCCTTGCTGGTGTAGGTTTTCATGCCACCCTTGATCACCGCTTGGAAAGAAAAGAGGATCAAGGTTGCTGTGCAAAATGCTAATCCGTTGTGTTTTAGGAACGAAAGGGTTGTTTTTGTCTGGCTTAAGATGGACTAATATATCTCTTTGAAAAGGAGGCTCTATATCATCGTTTTGAGAAACAACTGCGACCTCACTTACACGTGGTTTGTTGTAACATCGGGGATCTTGTTGACGTTCTTGTTTAATGGCCATGATAATAGAAGGCATTTCCGTCCCATTTTGCATAGCTCTCTGTTCCTCCTCAGCTTCAACGTCTTTTAGCATGCGATATGCGGCAGCAAATGGGCTGATTGTTTGTAAATGTATGGCAATTAGGTTCATCAGTTCTGCATTACACTTTTCATTTTCTTTTCGGTTCATCCTTTGTTCTGTAGCCTCATTTGGATCAAAGATGTATAATTGTGCAAATGTTGGTGGTTGTCCTAGTTCTGGGTGAAGTGTTCCAGTACGGTGGTAGATCTGGCCATGAAGTTTAAAACAATATGGTCCGAATCCAGGGGGCGGTGCAATGTTGGCACCAAATGAAGCAAACGCATGAGAACTGTTGATACTTCTGATATTTTCCATAAAATTTCTACTGTGTTCATGTGTTCCTTTCATCAACTGCTCAAACAGATCTGAGTAGTGACATCTTGGTAGCATCACTTTTCCTTTTTGGCAGCATTGAGTAAACTGATTGTCAGATGGTTTTTCCTCGATAAAATTCATAGATTCGCATTTTGAACAAACTACATTCATCTTCCCACAGTAGTGTTGGATAATGATAGTTTCATTGTCTGTTACGTAACGTGCAAGTTGTTGAATGTTCTGCTGGGTTTGCCTTAGTTGGTAGAGCATTCTTTTTTGATAAATTTGTCGATCGTGTTGTTCTCGGTTTGTCCTGGATTCTGGAGATTCATTCAGACGACATTGTCTATGGGATTCTGCATCGTGTTTGTGTCTAGCCACAGTGTGTTGCGGTGTTTCACGTTCCCGACGTTGTCTGTGAGATTCCGCATCCTGTGTTTGTCTGGCGGCAGTGTCTTGTGGTGTCTCCTGTTTCCGATGTTGTCTGTGAGATTCCGCATCCCGGGCTTGTCTGGCGACAGTGTGTTGTGGTGTCTCCTGTTTCCGACGTTGTCTGTGAGATTCCGCATCCTGGGCTTGTCTGGCGACAGTGTGTTGTGGTGTCTCTTTTTCCCGGTGTTTTTCTTGAGATTCCGCATCCTGTGCTTGTCTGGCGGCAGTGTGTGGTGTTGTCTCCAGCTTCCAAATTTTTCTGTCAGCTTCCGCATCCTGGGCTTGTCTGCTGGCAGTGTGTTGTGGTGTCTCCTGTTCCCGGCGTTTTTGGTGAGATTCCGCATCCTGGGCTTGCCTGGCGGCAGTGTGTTGCGGTGTGTCCTGCGCCCGTTGTTTCTTGCGATATTCTGCATCCTTGGCTTGTCTGATGGCAGTGTGTTGCGGTGTCTCCTGTTCCCAGCGTTTTTGTTGAGATTCTGCATCGTGGGCTTGTCTGGCGGCAGTGTGTTGCGGTGTCTCCAGTTTCCGGCGTTTTTGGTGAGATTCCGCATCCTGGGCTTGTCTGGCGGCAGTGTGTTGTGATGTCTCCTGTTCCCGGCGTTTTTGGTGAGCTTCCGCATCCTGGGCTTGTCTGGCGGCAGTGTGTTTCGGTGTCTCCTGTTCCCGGCGTTTTTTTTGAGATTCGGCATCCTTGGCTTGTCTGGCGGCAGTGTGTTGCGGTGTCTCCTGTTCCCGGCGTTTTTTGTGAGATTCGGCATCCTGAGCTTGTCTGGCGACAGTGTGTTGCGGTGTCTCCTGTTCCCGGCATTTTTGTTGAGCTTCCGCATCCTGGGCTTGTCTTGCAGCAGTTTGTTGCGGTGTCTCCTGTTCCCGGCATTTTTGTTGAGCTTTCGGATCCTGGGCTTGTCTGGCGGCAGTGTGTTGCGGTGTCTCCTGTTCCTGGCGTTTTTGGTGAGTTTCCGCATCCTGGGCTTGTCTGGCGGCAGTGTGTTGCGGTGTCTCCTGTTCCCGGCGTTTTTGGTGATATTCGGCATCCTGGGCTTGTCTGGCGGCAGTGTGTTGCGGTGTCTCCTGTTCCCGGCGTTTTTTGTGAGATTCCGCATCCTGGGCTTGTCTGGCGGCAGTGTGTTGCAGTGTCTCCTGTTCCCGGCGACAGTATGTTGTGGTGCCTGTTGCTCTCGACGTTGTCGTTTTCTTGCTGCTTCTGCTGCTTTTCGGTCTTCCTCCGTGGCGTATTTTCGCTTACGACCCATTATAAATCAGGAAGCGTAAAGAAGTATCTCTTCAGTGCGCTGTCACTGGCAGAACGTGTTCAGTAAACCTCACAGAAGTCCCTCGCACAGTGTGACTGAAGTCCCTCGCACAGTGTGACTGAAGTCCCTCGCACAGTGTGACAGAAGTCCCTCGCACAGTGTGACAGAAGTCCCTCGCACAGTCTGACTGAAGTCCCTCGCACAGTGTGACAGAGAAAACCTGCTCAGTACGTTATGAGCATTTTGTGAGTCACATGACCACATGTGCGGAGTTAGCCGTGCTATCTCCCGAAGGTGGCGTAGATATTTGAAATGTTGCGGTAATTGGCCGGAGAGCGTGTTTAAATTTGGCGCGGAAATCTGTGATTGGTCGCGGGCGGCGTCCGCGACCAATCATAGAAGCAGGTTTTAAATGTCACGCGCCGTGTTCCTAAGCAGCAGACAGTGTGTTTGAATTCATCGTTCAAATCTCTTATTGGTCGCATCAGGAGGGCGCGACCAATCAGCGTATCGTATTGGTGAGGACCGGGGAGCGGCTGCCTGTGCGGCTACTTCCGCTCCGAGAAGCCGGGACATGAGCGGGCGCTCACAGCAGAAGTATCCGGACCCGCAGCGCCGCTCCCCGGTCCTCCCTACACACGCTAGCCGCATGGATGTCAGCGCCGCTCCCCAGTCCTCCCTTCCGCAAGGATGTCAGCGCCTCTGCCTGTGCGGATACTTCCGCTCCGAGAAGACGAGACATGACCGGACGCTCGCAGCAGAAGTATCCGGACCCGCAACGCCGCTCCCCGGTCCTCCCTTCACACCCTAGCCGCTGATGTCCCCACAGTATCGGCATGGTGTTCCAAAGGTCCGGACATTTGTGTTAAAAATCGCTGATTGGTCGCTGGCGCTGCCCGCGACCAATCACCGATTTGGGCGCCACATTTAAATATCGGCCGTGACCAATCACGGATCTTGGCTCCACATTTAAACACTGCTGTGCTGATTGGTCGCCGACGCTGGGCGCCACCAATCACCGATTTTGGCGCCACATTTAAATAGCGTCCGCGACCAATCAGTACAGCGGTGTTGAAATGTGGAGCCAAGATCGGTGATTGGTCGCGGCCGATATTTAAATTTGGCGCCCAAATCGGTGATTGGTCGCGGGCTGCCCGAATCGTCTTGGTGAGGACCGGGGAGCGGCTGCCTGTGCGGCTACTTTGGCTGCGAGAACCCGGGACATGAGCGGGCGCTCGCAGCAGAAGTATCCCGACGCGCAGCGCCGCTCCCCGGTCCTCCTTTCCGCATGGAGGTCAGCGACGCCGGCGGTCCTTCCGCTGCTACCGGCCGGGAGATGAGCGCCTCGTGCCGCTCATCTCCCGGCTGCATCTCCGTCCCGCAGATGGGTCCGCCGGTCGGGGTCCTTCTGCTGTTACCGGCCGGGAGATGAGCGCCTCGCGGCGCTCATCTCCCGGCTGCATCGCCGCTGAGCTCCGTTCCCGCAGATGAGCCGCTAACGGCCACCATCTTTTTTCAGAAATCACGCGGCGCTGATTGGCCGCTGCCGGACCAATGAGCGACGCGGGATTTCCTGGACAGACAGACAGACAGACAGACGGGATAAGACAATTATATATATAGATATGTACAGTACAGACCAAAAGTTTGGACACACCTTCTCATTTAAAGATATTTCTGTATTTTCATGACTATGAAAATTGTATATTCACACTGAAGGCATCAAAACTATGAATTAACACATGTGGAATTATATACTTAACAAAAAAGTGTGAAACAACTGAAAATATGTCTTATATTCTAGGTTCTTCAAAGTAACCACCTTTTGCTTTGATGACTGCTTTGCACACTCTTGGCATTCTCTTGATGAGCTTCAAGAGGTAGTCACCAGAAATGGTCTTCCAACAATCTTGAAGGAGTTCTCATAGACGCTTAGCACTTGTTGGCCCTTTTGCCTTCACTCTGCGGTCCAGCTCACCCCAAACCATCTCGATTGGGTTCAGGTCTGGTGACTGTGGAGGCCAGGTCATCTGGCGCAGCACCCCATCACTCTCCTTCTTGGTCAAATAGCCCTTACACAGCCTGGAGGTGTGTTTGGGGTCATTGACCTGTTGAAAAATAAATGATGGTCCAACTAAAAGCAAACCGGATGGAATAGCATGCCGCTGCAAGATGCTGTGGTAGCCATGCTGGTTCAGTATGACTTCAATTTTGAATAAATCCCCAACAGTGTCACCAGCAAAGCACCCAAACACCATCACACCTCCTCCTCCATGATTCACGGTGGGAACCAGGCATGTAGAGTCCATCCGTTCAACTTTTCTGCGTCGCACAAAGACACGGTGGTTGGAACCAAAGATCTCAAATTTGGACTCATCAGACCAAAGCACAGATTTCCACTGGTCTGTCTATTCCTTGTGTTCTTTAGCCCAAACAAGTCTCTTCTGCTTGTTGCTTGTCCTTAGCAGTGGTTTCCTAGCAGCTATTTTACCATGAAGACCTGCTTCACAAAGTCTCCTCTTAGCAGTTGTTGTAGAGAAGTGTCTGCTGCTAGAACTCTGTGTGGCATTGACCTGGTCTCTAATCTGAGCTGCTGCTAACCTGCAATTTCTGAGGCTGGTGACTCGGATAAACTTATCCTCAGAAGCAGAGGTGACTCTTGGTCTTCCTTTCCTGGGGCGGTCCTCATGTGAGCCAATTTCTTTGTAGCGCTTGATGGTTTTTGCAACTGCACTTGGGGACACATTCAAAGTTTGCCCAATTTTTCAGACTGACTGACCTTCATTTCTTTAAGTAATGATGGCCACTCGTTTTTCTTTACTTAGCTGCATTTTTCTTGCCATAATACAAATTCTAACAGTCTATTCAGTAGGACTATCAGCTGTGTATCCAAGAGACTTCTGCACAACACAACTGATGGTCCCAACCCCATTTATAAGGCAAGAAATCCCACTTATTAAACCTGACAGGGCACACCTGTGAAGTGAAAACCATTTCCGGTGACTACCTCTTGAAGCTTATCAAGAGAATGCCAAGAATATGCAAAGCAGTCATCAAAGCAAAAGGTGGCTACTTTGAAGAACCTAGAATATAAGACATATTTTCAGTTGTTTCACACTTTTTTGTTAAGTATATAATTCCACATGTGTTAATTCATTGTTTTGATGCCTTCAGTGTGAATGTACAATTTTCATATTCATGAAAATACAGAAAAATCTTTAAATGAGAAGGTGTGTCCAAACTTTTGGTCTGTACTGTATATATTTATATATATGTAAATATCACAATGTTCTCATTAAAATCAATGGGGTCTTAGTGTAAGACATGGAAATGTCAGATCTCTGCCAGGGCTAAAAGATAATGATACTGAACAGGGACCAACCCCCAAACTCCACTTCTTTTATCAACTCAGAAATAGGTTATTTGAAAATGGGTTTGCTAATCTTAAAAGTATGATACATGCATCATAATAAAAGCTTACCTTGGTAAGACGTAGCACCAATTACTTGAGTCACTTTTTTTTCTTATAAAGGAACTATTCCAAGTTAATGAACTCTGAAAGCATTCCGAGGCAACATCAAAGTCACACAGCTAGATTAAAAGAGAATACAGTGTACATTTTTCTTAAATAGTAGGGAATCTTTATTTATGTAATGTTATGTATGACAATGTTATGTCCAGGCAGTCCCACAAACAAAGAATGGAGCACTGATGCACATGCTTGACCTCCGCTTCACTCAGATGGTGCTGTGCATAGCTTCATTCTCTTGATTGGCCCAGCGGTTGGACTATCATCAATCAGTAACTTATCAATAACATTCATTTTATGTCAAAATCTGTCAGGCAAGGTGTGGGTAAGACTAAGTGCAACACGAAGGGAAGAGGGGAGGGAAGCCCAAACATTAGGGAAAGGGGGAGTGGAGACACCTAGGCAGATCTAATAACACCCTGCCTACCCTACCATCCCTATATTGGTTTGACAGCAATCGCCGAGCAAGAAACCTAATCCCTGTATATCCCTAGAGCTTGGCCCTAGATAGGGAGAGGGAGGGGTGAGCACTAGTCAGGCCCCACTACTAAAGACAACAAGGACGACAAACAAAGGTGATGAACTTAGCTTGAGCAGACACCAGAGAAGAAACGCCAACAATCCTCCAAGGGCACCAGAGAAGAAGCCAGCCAACAGCTAGTGCTCCACGCATACACAACGGTACATAGAAGTATCATAGAAGTATCACCGGCGATCTCCTGCAGCAAACTGAGAGTTTTTAACTCCCATGCAAGGGTGTGTCAATTAACAGCAGGAGGGAGGTAGCCGCTGGGTCCAAAAGGAAGAAGGATTAAGATGGCGTCTGCAATACCAAGCGCAGAGACCGTCTACAGCCAGATCCAGAGCGACTGTCTATAACACCTGACACACCCGTGACAGTAACCCCCCTTCTACAAGTGGTCTCCGGACACTCAGGAGGAAGTTTCTCAGGATAAGAGGTGTGGAATGCACAAACCAACCTGGGGCATTCACCTCTGATGCTGAAACCCACATCCTTTCCTCTGGACCATAACCCTTCCAGTGCACCAAGTACTGTAGGGAACGACGCTGGAGACGAGAATCTACAATCATCAAAATCTGAAACTCCAAATTACCATCAACAATGATTGGGGGCGGCGGTAGGGGAGAGGACTCAAGAGGTTCAACATATTTCTTGAGCAGAGACCTGTGAAAGACATTGTGGATCTTCAGGGCCTGAGGTAGCTCAAGACGAAACGCTGCTGGGTTACTGACGGCGGTTATTTTATAGGGACCAATAAATCTAGGTCCCATCTTCCAGAAAGGAACCTTCAACTTGATATTCCTGGTAGCCAACCACACAAAGTCATTCACACTCAGGTCCGGACAAGCATTTCCTGTCAGCCATACGTTTGTACCTGTCTCCCATGATCTTCAAATTACTTAGAACCCTGTGCCACACAGAGGAGAGCAACGAAACAAAACGTTCCTCCTCAGGAACCCCCGAAGTCCCTCCCCCACTAAAAGTACCAAACTGTGGATAGAAACCGTATGCACCAAAGAACGGTGACCTGCCGGTAGATTCTTGACGATGATTATTAATAGCAAATTCTGCAGCAGTAAGTAAGATGCCCAATCCTCCTGGTTTTCGGAGACAAAACACCTGAGGTAAGTCTCCAAATTCTGAAAAATAGGCTCAGTCTGCCCATTCGACTGAGGGTGAAAAGCAGGGAAAAATGACATCTGCACCCCCAGTCAAGAACAGAAACCTTTCCAGAACTTGGAAACAAATTGGGTCCGCCGAACTGACACCACATCGGAGGGAATCCCGTGAAGCTTCACAATCTCATTTATAAACACCTGAGCAAGAGTCTTGGCATTTTGAAGTGCAGGTAATTCGATGAAGTGAACCATTTTACTGAACCTATCTACTCCCACTAAAACCACAGTTTTGCCTGCAGATACCGGTAGTTCAGTAATAATATCCATGGACAAGTGTGTCCATGGCCTGCTAGGAATAGGTAGCGGAAGAAGAGCACCAGACGGACAGGTATGGAATACTTTAGAACGCGCGCAAAGACTACAAGCAGACACGTGTTCAATCACATCCCGATGCAACCCCGGCCACCAAAAACGGAGTTGTGATGTTCCCTAATTACTTTGCAGTGCAGATTAGATGGTACAAATAACCTTCCTGAAGGGCAGGAGGCAGGAGCGTCCCCCTGAGCCTCCAACATCTCACCCTCCAGTTCAGGGTACAATGCCGAAATGACTACCCCCTTCTGCAAAATCAGGGCAGGGTTCTCATGGTCACCACCACCAGGGAAGCTCCAGGACAAAGCATCAGCCTTGATGTTTTGACCCCTGGACGCAAAGTGACAACACATTTGAACCTAGTAAAAAACAGGGACCATCTAGCTTGCCTAGGGTTGAGACGTTTAGCCGATTGAAGATATGACAGGTGCTTATGGTCAGTGATAACTGTAATAGGATGGACAGCCCCCTCCAACCAAAGTCGAAATTCTTAAAATGCCAATTTAATTGCCAAAAGTTACCCACATCATAATTTCTCTCAGCTGAAGATAATTTCTTAGAAAAGGAAGCGCAAGGACACCATTTACCAGGGGACGGACCCTGAGACAATACAGCCCCAACCCCCACCTCAACGCATCAACTTCCACAATAAAAGATTGGGAAACATCGGGTTCACTGAGTATAGGTGCAGAGGCAAAACAGCTCTTTAGGGAGGAAAAAGCCTGCAGGGTCGCATCCGACCATTTAGAAAGATCAGACCCCTTCCTTGTCATGTCAGTGAGGGTTTCACAATAACCGAATAATTTTGGATAAATTTCCTGTAAAAATTAGTAAAGCCCAGAAAACGCTGTAGAGCCTTAAGGTTTTTGGAACGGTCCCAATCAAGGACAACACAGATCTTCTCTGCATCTATCCGAAAACCCGATGATGACAACAGGTACCCCAAAAACTGCACCTCCTGGACTTCAAAAACACACATTTCTAGTTTGGCATATAGTTTATCATCCCTTCATATCTGAAGCACCTGTTTAACATGCCCCCGGTGTCTCAAAATCAGGTGAATAAACCAAAATATCATCCAGATAGACCACCACAAACCTGCCCACAACATGATGGAAAATATCATTAATGAAATGTTGGAACACCGCAGGTGCATTGGTCAAACTGAAAGGCATAACCAGACTCTCGAAATGCCCTTAGGGGTATTCAACGCTGTTTTCCATTCAACCCCCTCTCTGATTCTAACCAGAGATTGTAGGCTCCCCTTAAATCCAACCTGGAGAACCCCTTAGCTCCCACAACCTGGCTGAACAAATCTGGAATCAGAGGAAGAAGGTATGTATCTCGGATGGTAATTTTATTTAACTCCCGGAAATCGAAACAGGGACGTAGACCGCTATCTTTTTTATTCACGAAGAAGAACCCTGCCACAATGGGCAAAGATAAGGGTCTGATATGTCCCTTCTCCAGACTTTCCGCAATGACATCCTTCATATCTGGTCTCTCAGGGCCAGAAAGATTATACAGTCAGGCCTTTGGTAGTTTAGCTCAATGAGGAAGCAAATCCTGACACCCCCTCACAGAAAAAATGTCCTCAAAACCAGACAAAAATGCAGGTAAGGTCTCTGTAGAGACTGTAGAAAGGGAAATGTTCTCATGGCAGTAATCTCCCCACTCAATGATCTCTCAGGATTGCCAATCCACCAACAGATTATGTTTCACTAACCAGGGTAGACCAAGTACAATTGGAGTGGGAAGACCATCCAGGACATAGCAAGGGATTATCTCACAATGAACTGACCCCACCCTCAGTCTTACATTATGTACAATCTGAGTTAGAGCCTTCTGTGCAAGTGGCGTTGAGTCAATGGCGAAGATGTAAATGGGTTTAGCTAAAGTACAGCAAGCAAGACCATGAGTTCTCACAAACTCAGCATCAACCATGCTGACTCCAGCTCCACTGTCAACAAACACAGAAATTTTCTCAGTGTTGCTCTCTAGCACCACCTCTGCTGTCAGGACAAACTGAGAACTGCAGGTTGATGATAAATGTACCCCTGGATTATCCAAATCCAGACTACCAAGGGTTAATCGGGTCTCCTTTTGCTTAGGAATCGAGTGACAGGCACCAATAAAATGTCCCTTTTTCCACAAAAAAACACGCCCTTTGTTTTGTGGATCTTAGGGGAAACGTACGATGCAGAGGCACCCCCTAACTGCATGGGTTCTGCCGCCACCCCCAGTACTGGTTCACCCCCAGATCGCTCCCCCGGCAAAGGGACATTACCCCGAAAAAAGGGCTCCGGAGAAGGTGGTCTCACCCACCAATCCCTTAGGCGTCTATCAACACGTATGACCAAAGACATGGCAGCCTCCAAGGACTCTGGGGTTTCATACACTGCCAAAGCATCTTTCAACCTTTCAGTAAGGCCCTGAGAAAATTGGCTTATGAGAGCTGGGTTATTCCATTTTGTATCAGTTGTCCATCTGCGGAATTTGGAGCTGTACGTCTCTACTGACCGATTCCCCTGTTGAAGGAGATGCAGCCTGGACTCAGCCAAGTAGATACGGTCAGGGTCATAATAGATGAGGGCTAGAGCCCCAAAAAACCCTCCACAGACTGGAGACAAACCGAACCCTGCGGCAAAGAGAAAGCTCAGGATTGAGTATCTCCTTGTAGTAGTGAGATCACAATCCCCACTCGCTGCTCCTCACCTCCAGAGGAGTAAGGACAAAGTTTAAAATACAGTTTGCAAGCATGCTTGAACACAAAAAACTTGTCCCTACCTCCTGAAATCCTGTCCGGGAGGGCAACCTTGGGTTCAAGCTGGACCAGGCTACCCGCAGAGACACCAACATTAGGGACCTGCAGCCGCTGTTGCAGCTGCTGAACCTCAGAGCGGAAGTCAGTCACCTCCAGAGACAGCCTGTGCAGCTGCTCTGCAACGGGATCCATGAACCAAAAGAGAAAAAAAAACACACACACAAATAAAACCACGTATCATTTTTTTTCCCCTTATTAATGTATGGCCGGTGATAATGTCACTCAAGGTGTGGGAAAGACTAAGTGCAACACGAAGGGAAGAGGGGAAGGAAGTCTAATCACTAGGGAAAGGGGAAGTGGAGACCTCTAGGCAGATCTAATAACACTCTGCCTACCCTACCATCCCTATATTGGTTCCACACCAATCGCCGAGCAGGAAACCTAATTCCTGTATATCAGAAGCTTGTCCCTAGATAGGGAGGGGGAGGGGTGAGCACTGGTCAGGCCACACTACAAACTAAAGATAACAAGGATGAGAAACAAAGGGGATGAACTTAGCTTGAGCAGACATCAGAGAAGAAATGCAAACAGTCCTTTAAGGGCACCAGAAAAGAAGCCAGCCAACAGCTAGTGCTCCACGCATACACAACGGTACATAGAAGTATCACTGGCGATCTCCTGCAGAAAACTGAGAGTTTTTAACTCCCATGCAAGGGTGTGTCAATTAACAGCAGGAGGGAGGTAGCCGCTGGGTCCAAAAGGATGATGGATTAAGAAGGTGTCCGCAATGCCAAGTGCAGAGACCATCTACAGCCAGATCTAGAGCGACTGTCTATAACACCTGACACACCCATGACAAAATCATTGCAACTGTTGCCCTTCCAAAAGGTTTTTCCTTCTCGCTCATCAATTCAATTTTTTTTTCATTTATTCACTAAGAATTTTTTTCATATCATTAGACAAATTCCAAATGAAGGAAGCCTGTGAATGCAAGTGAAGAAATAGCTCCTCATTAGGCCCCCTTCACATGTCCTTGGTTCCAGTACATGTGGCATCCGCTTTTTTACGGATACCACACGTACCCGTCATAACCTATGGTGATCTTCATAAGTCCATGTTTTCACATGGACCTTGTGTCCGTGTGAACCACATGGAGACATGTCGTATTTTTCCAGCAGCACGGATGACAAGGGCAAATACAAGTCTATGGGTCCATGCAAAACACGTACAGCATACAGATGGTATCCGTGTGCCATCTGTGTTCTGTATGTATTTAACATTGCGAAGTATAGAAGAAGCTTTGTCATTTCATTCTTTCTTTATCCATATTAGAAAAATACGGATGGCACACTGATGACACACTGATTGCATTGGTACTGTTTTTTCCAGTACCAGTTTTATACGGACTAGTGAAGGGGGCCTTAAAGAGGTCACCTATTTTTGACAATCACTTTATTTTAGAGGCACTACTCCAAATTAAGTTGATCACCTCATGTTAGGTCTCCATGAGATCTGCAGAGTAACCTGGCAGCAAGTATTACATTTTCAAGCAGCTGTGTTCTTCAGACTAGAGAGATACCATAAATGCTTTATATAACTGCCAATATTATGTCCTGCTATGTTAGGATCAAATGCAAAAAGAATCAAAAAGCAAACATGGCTTTGTTGCTTTTCCGTCGCTGTTTCAGCAATATTGTAAGACATAGCAATCAGCAGTTTTACAGCTTGCGAAAAGGTAGATTGTACTGATGGGTGGAAACATGGTGTGAACAGGGGTGCTTATTTTCTCTTCTGTTCTCTAGCTTTCCCTTTATGGAATAAACTGCTGATATCTTAATTAAAAATTAAAATTAACAATTTCCTATTATTAGCTTGGTTTATAAAGGAAAAAACAAAGCAGTCGACAATTAATCCTTCTTCTGTCACATTTCTAAGCAGCTTATTGTTTTAATTGCTAATACTTCTGTCTGGGGCAGTGTGACACTCTGGAACAAACTTTTCAACTGAGAAACTACGGACGTATGCCTCTTCATGAATCGGGAGCATCAGACTAGAATAGACAGCTTGGATGTTGTGAAAATGTCATGCTATACACACAGGCACCTTCATGTAATTTTCCGTTGAAGTGAAATTTAAAAACAAATGCATAAAATTGATTAGTGGCTATGAGAGTATGAAAACACAACATATTTTCAGGCTGGAACGAGCCTGAAAAAGTGCTGCAAAAGCAGTACAAAAAATGAATATAATGTGGAGCAATGTAAAAACAATATCGCTATGCACATGTTCAAACTTTTGTTACGTCTATAAAATGCTTCAGGGTTAGGAAACTATGAAACAGTTAAAAGAAATAACATGTTTATTCCTTCAGCTGCTTCGTTTAAAGCCACCAGCTCTTTATAGTTTAAGCACATAAGGGACATAGGGAGATCAACGACAAAATCTTCAATGAAGCCACCTTTGAGTAAAGGTGCTCGTCCTGACACCTTCTCTGAAGACTTGTTGTATTAATGTATTGCAATAATAAGTTTGATATGTGATTTTACATGTACTGTGCTCTGCAGCAGTTTGTTAGGCTGTGAAAGGGTTAACAGTTAGTGTCAGCCCAGGAGGGGAGGAGTTACATGGGCATTTCATGAAGCTAGTTCCTGGTTCCTAGTAGATATGAGCGAACCTTTCAAGGTTGGATTTGGTTCCAATAGACTAATTTCCCAATGTTTGACAAACGGTTCGACAAACGGTTCGTTGAACATATCCGAACCCCATTGAATTCAATGGGACGCAAAACGAAATGCATGCACAACACCTTCAAAGTGGCCCAAAAGCAGCCAAAACAGCTCAAATTAGGGGCAGACACCATGAAAAGAGGCATCAATTGACCCACAGTACAAATTTTATAATGGCACAGCAGCAGTCAGCCATGGGTCATGCATGAGGTATCAGGGTCTGAGCCAGCATTTACAGCTTTGAATTTAACTTCATATTAAGACAAGGTGGGTGAAGGATCAGTGCAGGTCTGCTGTGCTGGGAGCCCTGATACCTCATGCAACAGCTCAAGCTGCTTTTTGGCTCAGCCACACTCAGGTGGCACAAACATCAGTTTCATATTATTGGTATAAAAATATAAGGATAGTAACACAAAGTAGTTAATGAAGGTAAGTGCAGGCCTGCCGGTCTGGGAGCCCTACTGCTACAGGCAACACACATGAAGGAGACCCAATCAGGAGTCTCCACATATTAAAAAATTATTGCCATACACCACTAAAATGGCATCAATTTCACCAGAGTAGAAAGAGTACAATGGGGACCGACACCACTTCCACTACAGAAAACACACCAGATGGAGACCCAACCACGAGTCTCCACATTTCAAAAAATTAGGGGCAGACACCACCAAAGTGGCATCAATTTCACCAGAGTAGAAATAGTATAATGGAGACCGACATTCCTTCCACTACAGCCAACCCAATAGATGGAGACACAATGAGGAGTCACCACATTTCAAAAAATTAGGGGCAGACACCACCAAAATGACATCAATTTCACCAGAATAGAAATAGTATAATGGAGACCGACACTCCTTCCACTACAGGAAATACACCAGATGGCGACCCAACCAGGAGTCTCCACATTTCAAAAAATTAGGGGCAGACACCACCCAAGTGGCATCAATTTCACCAGAGTAGAAATAGTATAATGGGGACCGACACACCTTCCACTACAGGAAACACACCAGATGGAGACTCAACCAGGAGTTTCCACATTTCCAAAAATTATTGGTAACATCAGCAGCAGTAGCAACAGCAGTCACTGAAGCCACGACAAAGATGTCACAGACTGCAATAACGTAAGATCAATGCAGCACACTAAAAACGACACTATCGCCTAGTCTGCAGAGTCTGCGATTGGGGTGCAAAAGTCCTTGGAGATCCATGACTTGTTCATCTTTATGAAAGTTAGGCGGTCTACACTTTCAGGGGACAACCGGATGCACTTATCCATCAGGACACCAGCAGCACCACTGAAGACACCTTCTGAGAGAACGCTGGCTGCCGGGCATGATAAAACCTACAAGGTGTGACAGGCAAGCTCAGGCTACTCTTCCATTTTTGAAGACCAAAATGTAAAAGGGTCCAAACCCTCCCTGATGGCATTGATATTGAGCTCGATATACTCCTGCACCATCCTCTCCAGTCGTTCACTACGTGTCAGACTTGTACTCTGTTGTGCTGGTGTATGGGCTGGTCTAAAAAAAGGGTGAAACGACTCACAAGAATTGCTTCTGCAACTTACACTGCTGCTGCTAATGTTTTTACATTGATGAATTGACGTTCCCATGGTTGAGAGTCTACAACTGCGATGCACACTGTGTGCCTCACTGCTGTCTTGGGGAAAACCACTCTTAAGGTTGTCTAAAAGTGTTTTTCGATACTCCAGCATGTGCGTGTCCCTTTCCAGGGTGGGAAGCATCTGGCAAAATTTACTCTTGTAACGTGGAACTAACAGCGTGGCAACCCAGTAGTCAGCACTATTTTGAATCCTAACATTATGGGGATTATGTTGCAGATAGTGCAGCAAGAAGGCGCTCATGTGTTGGGCTCTTCCATGAGGTCCAAGCCCATGGTGTGTTGGTGGCAGGGTAACATTGAAGCTTGCTTTCTCCGTCTCCTCCCGCCAACCACAGACAATAGAGAGGGAATCATTATCCTCTTCATCTCCTGATTGTTGCATGCCCATAACATCTTCCTCCTCCATTAGTTCCTCAGCTACTGCACCTTCACTAACAGTTTGTCTGCTACTACAAGCCTCCCTTGATCACTGTAATCCACCCTCCCTTGGCACTCGCCTGTGAGACGACAGTCTGGAACTTAGAGATATTGTTATCCTTTCCGCATCCTCCTCTGCTTCCTCCTCTTCCTCTGGGACCACCACCTCCTCCCGCAGACTATTCAAAGTGTGGGTCTGTCGGTGCGTGCAAAAAGATTGGACCGCACTCTGTCATCTGAATGCAGTTCGATATACGCAAACTCACACAATGGAGAAAATGGAAAACTTAATTTCTCCATCTTCTCTGCACCTGTGATCACAGTAAAATGACACTCAGCTCACACTCGCAGCAGAGTTTGAGCCGATGGTCATTTGCATATAGCATCCAGTTCTCTTGCATGAGAGAATCATGAGATTCTATACGCTAGTCTGAGCGTACCCTTAAGGTTCGCTCACACTAGCGTATAAATTCGACTAGTGTAATGCGAGAAAAAAAGGTATTGCACTCGGAAAAATGTTATTCAATTGGGAAGTGCAGATCTGCGTATGTTTTCTCAGCTGTATTCAGTATGAAAAAAAAATGCAGCATGCTGTGATTTTACTCTGAAATCAGACAGTGCGAATAAAAATCGCATGCCATGGTCCTCTCCATTAGGGAGGTGAATAAGTAATTCAGGAATTGATGTAGAAAAGAGGATTTGGGGTTTCTAGAGAACTGTTCTGACTTCTCTGCTGGCTAGAGGCTTTATGCTACGGATGGGCTGCACCTTAATGGGGAGAGAGCAGCTGTGCTGGGGGAAAGAATGGCTAGAAGGGTGGAGGAGTGTTTAAAGAGGTTGTCCACTACAATACATAATGCCCCCATCGATTTAAATGGTGTAAAGAAGTGTTTTAGTAATTACCTAGTGAGCTGATGACTCACTAGGCATTGTGTGACCCGGCTGCAGTCTGCTCTGACATCCGCTGATGTCACATCAAGTTCTGGCTGCAGTGACGCGCACCCCCCCTAATTGATGGGCTATGGGCGGCGTTTCACCGCATGTCACAGCCCAACATCCACTGCGCGCTTTCCCATTGAATGCAGAGGAGAGGGAAAGCAAGCCGTTTATCAGAAGATGGAGCAGCCCAGCAAGTGAGCACTTCTGGCCAGTCAAAGACGACACCGAAAACAGCTGACCGGCGGGGGTGCCCGGTGTTGGACCTCGGCCGATCTGACCTTGATGACCTATCCTAAAGATAGGTCATCAATGTAAATACAGTGGACGACCTCTTTAACTTTTTTACATACATATTACACTATTTTAAAAAATATGTCCCTTATAGTATTCAAAAAAGTGTTCAGTAAGTTTTTTAATGCTTCAAATGCAGGTTGTTACCGACCAATGCTAAAGATGTGTAGATAGGTTGTTTTTTTTTAAGTCAAAATGGAATTTAGTTTTTACACTTTTAGGCTATGAGCCCACGATGCAGAAATGCTCAGGATTTTTTCCTGAGCGTTTCTGCATCTCCCTGGCAGAAAAAATGCATGAGAATTGAACATGTGTTTTTCCTGCCAGGGACATGCGGATGTGAAGCGTTCTTCACATGCATTTCCGCATGCGGGTTGACAAGCGCTTTTCAACCGATTTTAGCATCACTTGGAAAGTGCTTGTCACTTGGTCACACTATATAAATCCATGCAAACTGCATGGATTTATATAGTGTGACCTTAAAGAATGGTAAAAAATAAAAAAAGAAATATGTACTTACCTTCTGATGTCTCCCGGAGTCTTGCTTCGCTCCGTCCTGGCTTGCCGGCAGCTCGTGGTACACTATACTGAAGGACCTGCCGTCACATGACTATGACGTCAGCGCAGGTCCTTCAGTCCATCGCGAGCTGCTGGCAAGCGAAGACAAGGAGACCGGGGGCCATCAGAAGGTAAATATAATATTTATTTTTTATTTTAGTCTTTTTTTTACAGGTTCTATGGTACCCGGGTAAGGAGGAGAGTCTCCTGTCCTCCAGACCCGGGTACCATCCGCACATTGAAACGTTTGGATTCTGCATGTACAGATCCAGTGATGCGGAATCCAAGCGTTCTAATGAAAGTCAATGGTGGCGAAAACGCAGCGCTTCCGCAAAATAATTGGTAGTGCTGCGTTTTTTTCCGCAATGATAACCCGCAGCGGAAATTTCCGCAGCATGTGCACAGCACATGCGGATTATCATTGGGGAACATGGCAGGCCTTCTATCATGCGTTTTTAAGCATTTCTACAGCGTTTTTGCCACTGCGGAAACGCTTAAAAAACGCATTGTGGGCACACAGCCTTAGTTTTTACTTTTATTTATTTTTCTCGTAAATTATTGGTGTGATTCAGACGTATTCTTACACAGGGACAAAAGGATGATCAGCATTCTCCTGTCCCTCCTGTCTGTCAGCTCCTACACAACCCACTACTCCTTAACACTGAATAAAGACTGGATTGAGGCTACAGAAGTGATCTAACACTCATGTTAGGCCACGGCCCCACTATCAGTATTTTGTCAGTATTTTTTCTCAGGAGTGGGGGCCAAAACCAGATGAGAAACACTCAGAGAAAAGGTATAATAGAACAAGTTCACCAATACTGCATTTATCACCCAATCCAAGTCACAGATGTTTCAGCCCATCCCAGGCTATCATCAATAAAGATTATTGATGAAATCCTGGGATGGGCTGTGTGATTTGGATTTCCATATGTGCATTAAATGAACTTCAATGCATGTGAGTGCCGAGATTCTATTTTATCTGTAGCTGCAATCCAAGCTGAGATATCACCTTTAGTAGCCAGGACGTATTTCATAAATTTTTGGCTAGTAAATTACCACCCCGCAAGGACATATGAGATGTGTCATTAACAAGGAAAGGGTTAATGTGTAATTGCTTTTGAGATTTGGAGAATTGCCTCCATCATATTTTTAAAAACATATTTTACCACAGATTTCCTTCGCCTCACCATAAAATTAAAAATTACCTGATAAGGTATCAGCCGAACTGTATGCACATGCACTGTTATAAATAGCTGATTATCCAATACATTGATGGAGATTGCTGAAATAAACATATTTATAGAGAAAATAAATCAAAACAATGATGATAACCAAAACTACAAATTAGTGATACAAATGAAACAGTAATTAGCAGTAATTATGTTGAAGAGATACACAGATATCCTTTTCTTTGGTTAGTTGTAGATTTTCTGCAGCATTTCTGCACATATTGGGTAAATTAGATTACTTGCCATTTTTCCATGCGTTTTTGACACAATTTTTTTGTCTCTTTTTGGTATGTCATGTTTTAACTAAAGCTGCTTTGTTTTTGAACTAAGTTACGGGCCTTGGAAAATGGTGGCTCAAACCTATTTTTTCCCCCCAAATATATAAGTTTTTTTAGCCACTTAGTGTATTCTTTGGACTATAAGACGCACTTTTTTCCTCCAAAATTTTGGAGGAAAATGGGGGGTGCGTCTTATAGTCCGAATGTTCGGGGGGTATAAATACGTGGGGTGTGGGGGGACCGGTAGCGGTGGAGGAGCGGGGCACAGGAGGCAGCAGCCGCCCGCTGCAGCCTACACTGTCCCCGCTGCTAAAGAAAATGAATATTCACTGCTCCCCATGCCCATGGGGCGTGGGGAGCACTGAATATTCATGCTCCTTAATAGCAGCACACAGTGTAGCCGCAGCGTGGCTCCTGCTGCTGCCGGAATCGCGTGTGCCCGCTGTTAAAGGGCATGAATATTCAACCTCTCTCCACGCCCATGGCCGTGGAGAGGGGGTGAATATTCATGCCCTTTAATAAGCGGGCACACGCGGTAGCCCGGCAGCAGCAGGAGCCGCAGCGTGGCTACGCTGTGTGCCGGCTATGAAGCAGCATGAAGTCACTGCTCCCCGCACACACAGTCCCGGCGTGGGGAGCAGTGACTTCCGACAGCTGATCTCTCCTTGTGAGCTGCGCATGGCAGTGACGCCATGCGCGGCTCACATGGAGAGATCAGTGCGGGCAGGCAGGACGCAGCGCTGGAGGAGAGAAGAAAGATGAGTAGGAGTGTTTATTTTTTTTTATGTGCAGCATGATGGGGATTAGGGGGACTATGCATACTAGGATAAGGATGAGGGGGCCATACATACTAGGGTAAGGATGAGGGGGCCATACATACCAGGGTAAGGATGAGTGGGCCATACATACGAGGGTAAGGATGAGGGGACCATACATACCAGGGTAACTCTGAGGGGGGCATACATAACAGGATAAAGATGAGGGGGCCATACATAACAAGATAAAGATGAGGGGGCCATACATACCAGGATAATGCTGAGGGGGGCATACATAACAGGATAAAGATGAGGGGGCCATACATATCAGGATTAGGATGAGGGGTGCCATGCATACCAGGATAGGGATTAGGGGTGCCATGCATACCACAACAGGGATTAGGGGTGCCATGCATACCAGGACAGGGATGAGGGGTGCCATGCATACCAGGACAGGGATGAGGGGCGCCATGCATACCAGGACATGGATGAGGGATGCCATGCATATCAGGATAGGGATGAGGGGTGCCATGCATACCAGGATGGGGATTGCTGTGCCATGCATACCAGGATGGGGATTGCTGTGCCATGCATACCAGGATAGGGATTAGGGGTGCCATACATACCAGGATAGGGATTAGGGGTGCCATGCATACCAGGATAGGGATAAGGGGTGCCATGCATACCAGGACATGGATGAGGGGTGCCATGCATACCAGGACAGGGATGAGTGGTGCCATGCATACCAGGACAGGGATGAGGGGTGCCATGCATACCAGGACAGGGATGAGGGGTGCCATGCATACCAGGACAGGGATGAGGGGTGCCATGCATACCAGGATAGGGATGAGGGGTGTCAAGCATACCAGGATGGAGGGATGCCAGGCATACCAGGATGGGGATGGGGACCACGTATAAAAGGAAGGGGGGTGGCATATATACCAGGATGGGGTATATTGTCAGAATTGGGGGACATTACCCCTATACCAGTGTCAGCAGAAGACCCCCTCCCCCTTAAAAATGCATCATGAACACATTTTTTGCTTACATTTTTTTTTTATTTTCCTCCTCTAAAACCTAGGTGCGTCTTATGGTCCAGTGCGTCTTATAGTCCGAAAAATAAGGTAAATTAAAAAAATCTCAACTTAGCCATGCTGACCAGGGAAATCATGTTGCCAGGTCATTTTTACTAGAAAAAAAACACCGTAAAAATAAATCTAGTACATTGTATGGTAAATAAGAATGGTATCGTTCAAAATTACAACTTGCCCCACAAAAAAACAAACTATCATATGGCTATGTTGATGAAAGAAAAAAAAGTTCTGGCTCTGAGAATATGAGGAGTAAAAAAACAATGCACAAAAAGAAAAAAAATCTGGTCATGAACACAAATTTGACAGAAATAGATTGCGGGTGCCATGTCGCATGTGCAGAACCCTTAAGGTGTCTAAACAGCAGAGCCCCCCCACAAATTACAACTATTACAACACACCAATCAAGGATTTTATCCATTTTGAACTCACATGTACAATCCCTGGCAAAAATTATGGAATCACTGGGCTCGGAGGATGTTCATTCAGTTGTTTAATGTTGTTGAAAAAAAGCAGATCACAGACATGGCACAAAACTAAAGTCATTTCAAATGGCAACTTTATGGCTTTAAGAAACACTAAAAGAAATCAAGATAAAAAATGTGGTACTCAGTAAGAGTAATTTTTTTCAGACCAAGCAGAGGGAAAAATTATGGAATCATGAAAAACAAACACACAAAAGAACACTCCAATACATCACTAGTATTTTTTTGCACCACCTCTGGCTTTAATAACAGCTTGCAGTCTCTGAGACATGGACTTAATGAGTGACAAACAGTACTCTTCATCAATCTGGCTCCAACTTTCTCTGATTGCTGTTGCCAGATCAGCTTTGCAGGTTGGAGCCTTGCCATGGACCATTTTCTTCAACTTACACCAAAGATTTTCAATTGGATTAAGATCCGGACTATTTGCAGGCCATGACATTGACCTTATGTGTCTTCTTTCAAGGAATGTTTTCACAGTTTTTGCTCTATGGCAGGATGCATTATCATCTTGAAAAATGATGTCATCATTCCCAAACATCCTTTCAATTGATGGGATAAGAAAACTGTCCAAAATATCAATGTAAACTTGGGCATTTATTGAAGATGTAACGACAGCCATCTCCCCCGTGCCTTTACCTGACATGCAGCCCCATATCATCAATGACTGTGGAAATTTGCATGTTCTCTTCATGCAGTCATCTTTATAAATCTCATTGGAACTGCACCAAACAAAAGTTCCAGCATTATCACCTTGCCCAATGCAGATTCGCGATTCATCACTGAATATGACTTTCATCCAGTCATCCACAGTCCACGATTGCTTTTCCTCAGCCCATTGTGACCTTATTTTTTTCAGTTTAGGTGTTAATGATGGCTTTTGTTTAGCTTTTCTGTATGTAAATCCCATTTCCTTTAGGCGGTTTCTTACAGTTCGGTCACAGACATTGACTCCAGTTTCTTCCCATTCGTTCCTCATTTGTTTTGTTGCGCATTTCCTGTTTTGGAGACATATTGCTTTAAGTTTCCGGTCTTGACGCTTTGATGTCTTCCTTGGTCTACCAGTATGTTTGCCTTTAACAACCTTCCCTTGCTGTTTGTATTTGGTCCAGATTTTAAACACAGTTGACTGTGAACAACCAACATCTTTTGCAACATTGCCTGATGATTCTATTAAGAGTTTGATAATCCTCTCCTTTGTTTCAATTGGCATCTCTCCTGTTGGAGCCATGATTCATGTCAGTCCACTTGGTGCAACAGCTCTCCAAGGTGTGATCACTCCTTTTTAGATGCAGACTAAAGAGCACATCTAATTTGATGCAGGTGTTAGTTTTGTAAATGAAAATTTACAGGGTGATTCCATAATTTTTTCCTCAGAATTTAATGATTCCATAATTTTTTCCCTCTGCTTGGTCTTAAAAAAATTACCTTTACTGAGTACCACATTTTTTAACTTGATTTCTTTTAGTGTTTCTTAAAGCCATAAAGTTACCATTTGAAATGACTTTAAATTTGTGCCATGTCTGTGATCTGCTTTTTTTCAACAACATTAAACAACTGAATGAACATCCTCCGAGCCCGAAGATTCCATAATTTTTGCCAGGGGTTGTAGTACACAGAATTTGATAACATTAGGTCGTCATATTGAAAATTTTTATTTTTTTCATGAAAATGTTGCTTTAGCTTAAAATTTTTCACTTTTGCAAGAGGTAGCAAGAAAAACTGGATCACACAGTTTGTTACCCACTTTCTTCTGAGAGCCGCAATACCTCACATGTAGTCAAAAAGTTCTGTTTCGACACACGGCAGGGCTCAGAAGGGAAGAAGAGACATTTGCTATTTGGAATGTAAATTTGGCTGGAATAGATTGTAGACACCATGTTTCATTTGCAAAGCCCCTGAGGTACCCAAACAGCAGAAACCCCCACAAGTCACCCCATTTTGGAAACTAGACCCATCAAGAAATTCATTTAGGGGAGTGTTGAGCTTGATGACACATAGGTGCCTCACAGAACTTTTTAAAATGTGGATGTGAATATGACAATTTAGTTTTTTCCCCTAAAATGTTGTTTTAGCCACAAATTTGTAATTTTCACAATGGATAATAGGAGAAAATGGACCCCATAATTTGTTACACAATTTCTCCTCAAAGCGTTGATACCTCATATATGTGGTCAAAAACTGCTCTTTGGGCACATGGCAGGGCTCAGAAAGGCAAGAGCACTGTTTTATTTTTGGAGTGTAAATTTCTATGGAATAGATTGTGAATGCTATGTCGCATTCGCAGAGCACTTGATATGCCAGAAGAGCAGAAACCCCCACAAGTCACCACATTTTGGACACTAGACCCGTCAAGGAATTTATTTACTGGCGTACTGAGCATTTTTAAACTACAGGTGATTCACAAAACTTTATAACATTTAGATGTGAAAAAAAAATTTAATTTTTTCCACGAAAATACAGTTTTAGCACCAAATTTATAATTAACACAAGGGGTAATAGATGAAAATGGACCCCATTATTTGTGATGCAATTTTTACAGAATGTGGCAGTACTCCATATGTAGTTGTACACTACTGTTTGAGCACATCGCAGTGATCGAATGGGAAGGAGTGCTACTTGGCTTTTAGAAGGCAGATTCCGTTTGAACAGATTATGGGCTCCATTAGCGGAGCCCTTGAGGTACCAAAATAGCAGAAACCCCCCACAAGTGACCCCATTTTGGAAACTAGACCCCTCAAGGAATTCATCTATTAGTGTACTGAACATTTTTAACCAGGTGATTCACAAAAACTTTATAACATTTAGAAGTGAAAAAAAAATAATTTTTTT
Organism: Phyllobates terribilis; assembly: GCF_046119375.1. Lineage (NCBI taxonomy): Eukaryota > Metazoa > Chordata > Amphibia > Anura > Dendrobatidae > Phyllobates > Phyllobates terribilis. Next base: position 536,591,355 of record NW_027362764.1, read on the forward strand.
CCGCTAAAATACTGTTTTAGAACCAAATTTATAATTAACATGAGGATATTAAGAAAAAGTGGACCCCATAATTTGTTGCGCATTTTTTACCGAAAGTGGCAGTATCCCATATGTGGTTGTAGACTACTGTTTGAGCACACGGCAGGGATCAGATGGGAAGGAGCGCTAGTTAGCAGATTCCGTTTGAATAGATTGTGGGTGTCATTAGCCTAGCCCCTGAGGTGCCAGAACAGGAGAAACCCCCACAAGTAACCTCATATTGGAAACTTCACTGCTGAAGGAATTCATCTAGGAGAGTAGTGAGTATTTTGAACTCACAGGTGCATCACAGAATTTTACAACATTGGCTCATGGAATTATAACATTTTAGTTTATTTGGCTTTTGGAGCACAAATTTTTCTACAATAGTTTGCAGGTGACATTTGTGGAGCCCCTAAGGTGTCAGAACAGCATAAAGCCCCCAAAACTGATCCCATTGTAGAAACTAAACCTCTCAATTAATTCATCTACGCTTGCAGTGACTATTTTGTAACATCCACAATTTTGGAGAATTGCAAATCTGCCAGTGTAGATCCCATACATTGTGCCCCTATAAGTATAGTGCTCCCACATATTGTAGCGACTCCATACACTGTGCTCAGCTTGTGCTTCTGGAGGCACGCACCCTGTAAATTGTTAATTGGGCTCACCCCGCTACAATAATGCCAAACATGTGGCTGATTACTGCGATTTTGACTCAGTGGGGCTCAGAAGGTGGGGGCATTTGGATTTGGGAGTGCAGATTTCACTGGATTTTATTTGAGAGGGTGGAAACTGTGTTACTTTTCCAGAGTTTTCGTTCTACTAGTAACCTGGGAACCCCTACATTTCCTGTAACAGATTACGGACCTGAGTGGGGGCTGATTTTGTTTAGGATAAGTTAGGGTTTTTAATGATAACATTTTAGGGTTCATAAAATTTTTTGATCACTTTCAGTATAAGGGTGGAATCACACTCTCTTGTTCTACGCTGAGCACTTAAGTTAGGGTTTCTGTGTAAATTCCACAAAAAATCGATTCAAATGAAACCCCCGACAGAATCATCCACCATAATAAGGCAGATAGAGACACTTTGGAGTCCATTTGGTGTCTGTTCCGGTGGTATCCATATTTTTAGGAGTTTACAAAACTGTGGTCGTCCACACTTGTGCACGAAAAAGATGCCTAAAATGATTGGACACTGCCATAACAGAGATCAGAATGAGTCCAAAGAGACTCCATGTGCCTCGAAAGTGAGTGGTTCCGTCGGCGTTTTCATCTGAATCGCATTTTTGGGGATTAATACTGAAGTAAGCGCTCAGCAGAGAGCACAGCATAAATGTGACCCGAGCCTTATTCCAATTTTTGGGAGGCAGAATGAACAAATAGACAGCAGTACAATAATAGTTATTTTTATGCTTGCGCAGTTCACAGTGCGGTATAAGTAATAAGACAACTTTATTCTCCTGGTCAGGCCGATTATAGTGATACCAGATTTATGTTGTGTTTTTTTATGTTGCTATCACACAGTAAAAATGCTTTTTTATGAAAAAAAAAGATTTTTTTCGTCGCCATATTCTGAGAGCTGTAACTTTTTTATTTTCTGGTGAACAGTGCTGTATGAAGACTTATATTTTCGCGACGAGTTGGAGATTATTTTGGAGTACATTTCATTTTTAATAGTTTTTAATCAGATTTTTCAGAAGCAAAATTAACAAAAACCAGCAATTCAGTTGTTTTTATCATTGGTGTGGTTTATCTGGTCGGTATGATTACAGCGATACCAGATTTATATAGTTTTTTTATGCTTTGCTACTTTTACAGACTAAAAACAATATTTCACAACAATGAATTTGTGTTTGCATCGCCATATTATCAGAGCTGTAACTTTTTTATTTTTTTGGTTTGTTTTTTTGCCGGATGGTTTGGCGTCTTCATTTATACCCTTTTTTTTACATATGACTTTTTGATCACTATTTATGTAATTTTTTTGTGTACAATACAACTGTATTGAGCAAGGCCACTCCCATTAGACAGCTTCTGCCCAGGAGTATGCATATCGCATACTTGACCGCTGTTCCCGTGGCAGACAACGGCGAATCCTTGCAGAGCACAATGCATGCGTTGGGAGGATTCCCAAGTCTGCAGTCACACAAGCTGAGCGAGAGCACCAGCTGGCTTTAATTTAACTCCAGAAGGAGCAACTGGACCCACTGAACAGTAAGTCCAGTAATGCCAACACCTTTAAACCCCATCCTGAGCATTTTCCGGTCATGGAAAAGGACACGGATCTGGACATCTTTTTGAAGGGGTTCGAAAAGGCCCGCAGACAGTGTCAGTTGCTTGATAACCAGTGGGCTAGATTCTTAACCCCAGGGCTACGAGGCAAAGCTCTGGAGTGGTTCACCGCTCTCCCTCAAGAACAAGATGGAAACTATGAGGTCATCAAGCAGACCATTGTAAGAAAATATCAGATGACTCCAGAATTGTACCGCAAAAAATTCCAGACCCTCATACGTGGACCTCACGTTATTAATTAGAACTGGGGAAGTGAGAAACTAATTAGAACTAGGGAAGTGAGAGCTGACAATTCAACCTCCATTGAAGTAGGACTTTCTGCAGTGACCAGGTAATTATAACAGGAGATCTGCTCTGAATACCAGACACAAAGGGTTAGGATTCCTATATTCAGATGTGGAGAAATACACTTCCGAGGCAAGAGCTTCCTCTGTTCAAAGTTTGCATCAATCCAATATTTATGGGAGATATATTTTCAGTGTCATAGCGAAGGGATGAATACAATGCATTCACTCATATCACCGTAATGCCAGAAGAACACCTCCAACTTAATATTAATCAGATGAATGATACTATCCATGCCATGTTTCTTCTCTACAGAAAGGTAAAATCGTGATAAGAAACATAAAGACAATATATCCCGCCTGGGACTCCCATGGGTGAAGATATCCTGAAAGTTGGGGATCTCATAATCTGTTAAAAAAAACTAGCTCATCCCACAACCAGCCCTCATATGAGCTCACCAAGGGGAGGTATGTGGGCGTAACCTTGATCTAATAAAATGTTCCATTTTCCTAATTGGAGCGCTTCCCTCCATGCTGTCTCGGCGGCAAGTTGCATTGCTCCTTGGCGCTGCCTCACTCACCATGCGGTTTCTCTTTGCGGCATGCCGTTCCGATAAAGATTGTTTCTTTCTGGACAGCTGCTAGAGCATGGTGTTTCCATCTGGCCTTAGAGAGGTTTGGCCGGTCTCTGCAGGAATTTAACCCTGTTGTGTCTTGCAGAGATCTGGCTCCCCAGCCTATCCTATGGGAGCAGGTTCTATTTAAGGCAGCTCCTCCCACCATTCCTCGCCCGAACGTTGGTTCCTACCCAGTTTGTTACTGTGTATGCTATCCTGTATTTTGATTCTTGATATCAACCAGGATAGTCTTTCATCCTGTCTGACCTCTCCGCTCCTGACCTCGGCTATTCATACTGATAAAGGGGTGCATGCCCCGACATCGACCACACTTTGCTTTTGCCTGTACTGCATCTCTGACTTTCCATCCAGCTGCTGCAGACCCGGGGACTACACTAGATTGGTACCTGGTGACTACCTGTGGCCAAGCCTAACCTCACCACCAGAGGACCAGGTAGTCGCTTAGTCATGCCCCGCAGGGTAAGCCTGCCCTGTAGCGCTGTGGGTCTACACCCACCAGCGTTACACATAAACATAAGAGCCATTTCTGCAACATCAAGTTTAGTACTTCTCTTTCGTTATTCCTTTTATTGTATGTAATTGTACAGAGGTATGTAAAAGTTTGGGCATCCCTGGTCAAAATTACTGTTATTGTGAACAGTTAAGAAAGTTGAAGATGAAATGATCTTTAAAGGGCCTAAAATAAAAAAAATACACTTTTCCTTTGTATTCCTTTTTATTTTAGGCAAAAAATATATATATATTTTCATCTTTTACATTTTAAAAATTACAAAAATGAAAATGGGCCGATGCAAATGTTTGGGCACCCTGCATTGTTAGTACCTAATCACATCAGTATCACAGCTTTTAAACACTTTTTGTATCCAGCCAAGAGTCTTTCAATTCTTCTTTGAGGAATTTTCATCCATTCTTTCTTGGAAAATTCTTCCAGTTCTGTGAGATTCCTGGGTTGTTTTGCATGCACTGCTATTTTGAGGTCTAGCCATAGATCTAGTCATTGTAAAACCTTCTGCTTGCTCCTTTTGAGAAAAATCTGTTGTGGATTTTGACGTGTGTTTAGGATCATTATACATTAGTAGAAGCCATTCTCTTTTCAACTTCAGCTTTTTTACAGATTGTGTTATGTTTGCATCTAGAATTTGTTGAAATGTCATTAAATCCATTCTTCTCTCTACACGTGAAATGTTCGTCATTCCATTGGCTGCAACACAACCCCGATGCATGATTGATCCACACCAATGCTTAATGGTTGACAAGATGTTCTTTTCCTGAAATTCTGTGCCCTTTGTTCTTCATACATCATTGTGGCCAAAGAGTTCTATTTTAACCTCATCAGTCCATAGGACATGTTTCCAAAATGAATCAGGCTTGTTTAGATGTTCTTTTTCATCTGACTCTGAATTTTATGGTGAGGACGCAGGTGAAGTTTTCTTCCGGTGACTGTTTCATCAAAGCCATATTTATGCAGGTGTCTGTGAACAGTAGAACAATGTACCATAACTCCAGAGTCTGCTAAATCTTTCAGAAGGTATTTTGCAGTCAAGCGGGAGTTCAGATTTGCCTTTCTAGCAATCCTACGAACAGCTCTCACTGAAAGTTTGCTTGGTCTTCCAGACCTTATCTTGACCTCCATTGTTCCTGTTAATTGCCATTTCCTAATTAAATTTTAAACTGAGGAAAGGGCAACTTGAAAACCCTTTGCTATTTTCTTATAGCCTTTTCCTGCTTTGTGGGCCTATACTATTTTCATTTTCAGAGTGCTAGGCAGCTGCTTAGAAGAACCTATGGCTGCTGTTTTTTGGCACAAAGTTAGAGGAGGCTGGGTTTTTATAAACCTGGGAAATTTGCATCACCTGGCCTTTGCTAATGATATGAACAAGACATAACCCTAACAGGCTAATTAAGGTCTGAAACCTTGGTCTCATCCAAATAAATATAACTGTTTAAAACATATATGGCAAGAGTTTTTAAAAGGTTGTGGCTTTCCAAAAAAAGTAGTAAATGCTAGCTGTGATTTTATTTAGCCTTTCTGTCTTAACAGTGGTGACGTTATTTTAGGAAGTAAACCAGAAGTCTTAAGACTTTTCGACATGTTGAGCAAATGTTCAGTCTGCTGTTCTAGCCTTGTATTAAACTAATATAGCAGTGCAGAATGAATGCATAGCACTGGTGGCACATGCCCCACAAGTCCCCTGTCAATAAAACCCTGAATGAAAGAAGAATGTTCTATATATTTCATATATATATACGTCTTTTTCATGACAGAACGGATAAAATATTTTCACTTCCCATTACGATTAGCATAGTTTACTTACCAACTGCATCCTGTTTTCCCGATTTTGTTAAAAAATCAGCCCCTATAAAATATAAATTTTAAACTGTTCAGTTGCAGCTAACAATAAGCAGATTTATACACCTAAAATACAACATTTATAGTGGTTTCTCACATTAGTGCTATATACTAATCCTGCTTAGATTTAGATTCAATTTAGACTAGAAAGATTCTGAAAATGCAATAAATTTATCCCAGTGACCCATGCTGGAAAAATGTGGCACATCTTTTTTTTTTAAATCAGATAAGATTTTTATTGAATTTTTCCAAATACAACATAAACAAACATTAACACAAATTCCCATATAACCCCCCCACACACACACACACACACACTCTTTTTCGTTCTAGACCTTGTTGGTATAATTTAATAATCAGTGGGACAAAAATTAGAGGCTGCAATATTCTCCAAAGTTAATTGCACCTATATTATTTAGCACATTATCAATACAAAGACAATGAACATGTACATAGAAACGTGGGAGCAGATTGTTGTACTCTAGCCTTTTGTGGTGTGCTCACATCCATTTTCCATAGACCCATATTCATCCTGTGTAACTTAGGTTGTTATATATTTAATGTAACATTCCAACGTATAGCATATTTAAAAGTGAGAAATTTACCCAGATATAGAACCTAGTAATGATAAAATCGACGCACCATGATAGGCTTTCCATCTTCCCCATATCTTATAATATTCGTGCAAAGCTTTCCTTTCTTTGTATACCCCTCCCTCTAACCAAACCAATAAATGCATCTTCTCACTAAATTCTCTAAATTTTGGAGGAGAATTACTTAGTGCTGCTATAATTTTTCTTATTTGGTAAAGTGCCCATTTAACAGCCAATCTTTCATTTTCGTCTTCAATTACTCCATCTACATACCTCAGCACACAGACTATATTTTGCATTGGGATATTTACATCAAAGACACCATTTAAGTAACCAACAGTGCATTTCCAAAAATTTTCAAGAGAGCTACATACCCAAAACATGTGTAAAATATCAGCGGGACCCATCCCACACCTTGGACATACATCATCTGCTCTCACTCCTATTTTATGGAGAAATTTAGGAGTTCTATACACCCGATGTAATAGGTATAACTGTGACAATCTCTGGGCTTCACTAGTGGACAGCTGTGGAACTGAGGACATTATTATGTCCCAATGATCAGGATCAATTATACCAATATCATTCTCCCATTTTTCTTTAAGGCTTAATGGATGTTTTGAAATAAAGTGTTCTAGTAGTATTCTGTAGAATCTAGAGATGGCTCCTTTTATATGGCTCTGGTTTGTAACCATAGAGAATAATAAATGATTGAAGTAATAGGTAACCAAGCATAGTAGAAGATTTTATTACGTAAAATTAAATGTAAAATTAAAATTGCAAAATATAGGATTATTTAAAAGATATATGTAAAAGGTATATATAGTGGTAAGTTCACTTCCTTATTTCACAGATGGTCATAGTGGTAGAAATTGCGAGATTCTAGAGGATTCAGAGCCAATGGATATCGGCAAGAAGTGTGTAGAGCCTGTTAATAATTTAGTTTTTTTATACAGTATATATTTATATACGACCATGCAGAATATATATATTTAGAGGTGGACCGTCTGTACCTGAGGTAAAGATGTTTTGAGAGGCTTTTTTCTCGGACTTTGTTTCGGAGGATGTTGGACGTCCTCTACCAAAGTGCAGTATGCTGAGCGGCTAAATTTGAAAATACTGGTTTAAAAGGTTATGCCAGCTAAATATTAGTAGAGCTTGAGCTTTATAGGTAATTACCTGGTTGGTTGATTAATTTGAGAGTTTTCTTTCTTTCTGAAGTTCAGGTGTCCTAGAGGGCCAGATGTAGTATTGAAGCTCAAGGAATATGGTCCTGTGGAGACTAAGATAAGGATTTTAGAGTCTAGGTATTTAAGATTATATTAAGGACAAGGAGATTTGGGTATAAACACCGTATTGTATATATAAAAATTACCAATCATAACATATAGATACGGGTGATGGGCTGGTATTGTAGCTTAATTCCTTGGGTGGCTGTGCCCTAGGTTCCTGAATGCCTCTGTTGGCGACAGGGCCCTATTGAGGCATCTTAGTGTGGTACAGCCATCTCCTTGGACCGGATGTAGTATAAATATACAGGCGGTAGTTGTCCTGTGGAGACGGCTCTTTCTCATCTCATAAGGATGCAGGACACAGCACCTTCTCCTAAGACACCACACAACAACACTGAAGAGTAAGGGACTTCTCTGTATCACCAACGAATACTCTGCATTACTGTATCAAGACCTCTACTTATAGAGCCCGCTGACTCTGGCAACACAAGACTTGCACTTCAGGGTGAAAACCCATATCAGGGCTGAATTCCTCAGTTAATTATTACCTATATTGGAAGCATTATCTAGGATACGTTTATCAAAGGGCCTAGCTAAACCAGCAAGTTAGCCCTAAATTCCAGCCTCTCCAATATCCACTAGGTAAATATTACCACTCTAAACATATGTGATTGTATCCCTTAATCCTATACCTACCTCTACTCAATCCTGGGTAATTGCATTAATTATTTATTGAATTAATTATTTACTTACCAGTGCTTAACTAATTATTTAGTCTACACAGGACAACTACCACCTGTATATTTATACTACATCCGGTCCAAGGAGATGGCTGTACCACACTAAGATGCCTCAATAGGACCCTGTCGCCAACAGAGGCATTCAGGAACCTAGGGCACAGCCACCCAAAAAATCAAGCTACAATACCAGCCCATCACCCATATCTATATGTTATGATTGGTAATTTTTATATATACAATACAGTGTTTATAACCAAATCTGCTTGTCCTTAATATAATCTTAAATACCTAGACTATAAAATCCTTATCTTAGTCTCCACAGGGCAATATGCTTTGGGCTCCAATACTACATCTGGCCCTCTAGGACACCTGGACTTCAGAAAGAAAGAAAACTCTCAAATCAATCAACCAACCAGGTAATTACCTATAAAGCTCAAGCTCTACTAATATTTAGCTGACATAACCTTTTAACCCAGTATTTTGAAATTTAAATGTCACTAGTGTGGTGTGTGGGTGCTGGTAGGTGGGCCTGGATTACCTGCCGCAAAGGATAGTCCACCTACCACGGGTGGACAAGACTGGAAAGGATCCAATGTACAAACAAAATGGAAGTAATCCTGCGCTGGTATAGTTAGGCCGTAATAGGCTCTGGATCCCCTAGAATCTCACCACTATATATATATGTGGCACACCAGGGGTCCGGTTGCCACAGTGGCATTGACGTCCTCAAAAGAGGTAATGCCATGCCTGGAAGCAAGCAGGGATCCCCTAGTGAGGTATACTAAACATGCAACACTTTCCTGGCTCCAGACCAGCAAGGGGAGTCCTCCCCTTCAACTGGGATCTGGGGGCGGGGTTAGTTAGTCTTAGTGTGAGGATTTGAAGCGAGGACGTCGAGGAGAGAGGAGCTGGGGACTGGAGCTGCGCGGCAGCTCACCCAAGAAGTACTACAGAGAAGAACCGGACACCGGAGTCTGAGGCTGTGGGGCACTGAAGGCCAGCAGCAGAAACCGGAGGGCAGGAGATTGCAGATCTCCTGACCCCATCAGATGCCCGGAGGCTCAGCAGCACCGCAGGGTCCAGCACGTGGGAGCGACGCACAAGCAAAGCCCGAGCTGCCAGCCATACGGGTGAGCACAGAAACGTCACACTCAGGGACGAGGGCCACCGCACAGCTACAAACAGCAGGGCCAAAGAGTTTAGTGGAAAGGGAAGGCCCCCAACTTCACCGGGCAAGGAGGATTCTTTACTTGCTTCCAGGCTGCCCGGACTTCCACTTCTAGCCAGTACCCTAGTCCCGGCTTGTCTAATCACCACCAGTAAAGACAAGAGTAAAACTGTACATTCACACTGAAGGCATCAAAACTATGAATTAACACATATGGAATTATATACTTAACAAAAAAGTGTGAAACAACTGAAAATATGTCTTATATTCTAGGTTCTTCAAAGTAGCCACCTTTTGCTTTGATGACTGCTTTGCACACTCTTGGCATTCTCTTGATGAGCTTCAAGTGGTAGTCATCGGAAATGGTTTTCCAACAATCTTGAAGGAGTTCCCAGAGATGCTTAGCACTTGTTGGCCCTTTTGCCTTCACTCTGTGGTCCAGCTCACCCCAAACCATCTCGATTGGGTTCAGGTCTGGTGACTGTGGAGGCCAGGTCATCTGGCGTAGCACCCCATCACTCTCCTTCTTGGTCAAATAGCCCTTACACAGCCTGGAGGTGTGTTTGGGGTCATTGTCCTGTTGTAAAATAAATGATGGTCCAACTAAACGCAAACCGGATGGAATAGCATGCCGCTGCAAGATGCTGTGGTAGCCATGCTGGTTCAGTATGCCTTCAATTTTGAATAAATCCCCAACAGTGTCACCAGCAAAGCACCCCCACACCATCACACCTCCTCCTCCATGCTTCACGGTGGAAACCAGGCATGTAGAGTCCATCCGTTCACCTTTTCTGCGTCGCACAAAGACACGGAGGTTGGGACCAAAGATCTCAAATTTGGACTCATCAGACCAAAGCACAGATTTCCACTGGTCTAATGTCCATTCCTTGTGTTCTTTAGCCCAAACAAGTCTCTTTTGCTTGTTGCCTGTCCTTAGCAGTGGTTTCCTAGCAGCTATTTTACCATGAAGGCCGGCGGCACAAAGTCTCCTCTTAACAGTTGTTGAAGAGATGTGTCTGCTGCTAAAACTCTGTGTGGCATTGACCTGGTCTCTAATCTGAGCTGCTGTTAACCTGCGATTTCTGAGGCTGGTGACTCGGATAAACTTATCCTCAGAAGCAGAGGTGATTCTTGGTCTTCCTTTCCTGGGCGGTCCTCATGTGAGCCAGTTTCTTTGTAGTGCTTGATGGTTTTTGCAACTGCACTTGGGGACTCTTTCAAAGTTTTCCCAATTTTTCGGACTGATTGACCTTCATTTATTAAAGTAATGATGGCCACTCGTTTTTCTTTACTTAGCTGCTTTTTTCTTGCCATAATACAAATTCTAACAGTCTATTCAGTAGGACTATTAGCTATGTATCCACCAGACTTCTGCACAACACAACTGATGGCCCCAATCCCATTTATAAGGCAAGAAATCCCACTTATTAAACCTGACAGGGCACACCTGTGAAGTGAAAACCATTTCCGGTGACTACCTCTTGAAGCTCATCAAGAGAATGCCAAGAGTGTGCAAAGCAGTCATCAAAGTAAAAGGTGGCTACTTTGAAGAACCTAGAATATAACACATATTTTCAGTTGTTTCACACTTTTTTGCTAAGTATATTATTCCACATGTGTTAATTCATAGTTTTGATGCCTTCAGTGTGAATGTACAATTTTCATAGTCATGAAAATACAGAAAAATCTTTAAATGAGAAGGTGTGTCCAAACTTTTGGTCTGTACTGTATATATAGGTATATTGCTACTTTAGTACAATCTGTCAGATTAAGAGTATTGAATACATATCTGAATAAGAATATATCATTGACATATATGTAGCGCCCCGAGGGTTCGGTCGCTACAGAGGTTTTGCATCTCAACCAGATGTGCGATATCTCACTTCCAGGTAAGGATGGAGTGTGGATCAGGACCCCGATACCTGCATGCATTACACTACACCACATTTCCGGGGGGCAGGGCGACCGATATGCTCCAAGTAGAGCATGACAGTCCCTGTCCCTGGCTGGAGTGGGGGGAGGGAACACCGAGGAAGGGGGGACCCTGTAGTGCATAGGAGGGAGAGGGCAGTTCCTGGGTGCACTTAGAGGGAGGTATAAAAGGTGGGCACCATCTTAGTTAAGGGTGGAGTTCAGACAGAGAAGAAGAGGGAGCAGGAGGTGGGAGCAGAGTCTCTGCATGGGCTCTGCTCTGCAGGCAGGCCTGAGAGTAAGGCCGTAGCCTGGAGGAAGGAGAAGGAAAGAAGAGGAGCGGAGGAGGCTCCAGGAACAAGGAACGAAGGGACCTGAGGGGTGCGGACCGGCGAGTCGCCACTGTACGCCCGAATCTACCTGTGTAGAGGGTCAGGGCAAAGGGGGAGACCGGTCCCCGAAACAAGTGGAGGCGGGGAACTACCCTCAGCTAGAAACCGGAGGCTGTGACATTTCACGTGGCGCAGCCCCTCGCTACACCCGCTAGGAAGGCACCATATAGGGTCAGGGAAACTGGCGCCAAGTTTTACCAGAGAAGGCCCGAGGCAGCTGGATAGAAGCGAGGTCACTGGCGGGGTATGACAGGCCAGAGAAAGGACACACAAAGGGGGTCCTGTGAAACGCTCCAAAGTTATCTGGGAGTAGGCCGAGCCCCTCACCTGGTGAACACAGTGTGACGTGGGACGTTATGACCAGCTGTAGTAACGTGGATAAAGAACTGTGAGTAAATACCCTGGACTGCACTACAGGACTCTGTGTCGTTACTGCTGCTCCCACGCACCATCACCCCCAACTTCCACACTTGCTGCCCTGAGGCTATACTCCTCCCGTGGGGAGTTATACTATCCTCTGCTGCACTCCCAACACCAGCCTCAGCGGTCTGCCCTGCAGCGGCGGTTCATTCTGACCGCAATCCACGGGTGGCGTAGTCGGACATTCAGCATATAGACTGCCATTTGGGTTGACCACCCTGAGCCACGGGACCGGGTCCCCGCCACGCAAGGACTACAACCCCCAGCATCCACAACGGGTCCGGTTCCGGATATCCCCACGCACACACGGCCCAGGGGGCGCGTCATATACAATTCATACCTTCTGACGACTCAGTTTATTTTGAATGTATTATTGGACTAAACACTAGGTGATATATAGTAGAATAATCCTATGTGCTGGTTTTGAGTCTGCTGTGGACCAATGTCCAGAATAAGAGTTGACTTCTACTTAGCTCTGTTTTTGAGATTTCCCACTTTCCATGATTTCTCATTGGACTAGGGTATTATAGGGACTATTAGGAAGAGCCATCGTGAAGCAGGGGCGCCATTTGCGTCCAAGAGTATGCCAACCTCCGATGTCAGGTAGGGACGAGGTCAGTGGTCATTTTAGGGTGACTGCCCCCTACTCTTGTACTACCTGATTTTTTCTTTTTATCTTTATATTGGATATGGTCACATTTTTGCAGGAATTGTGTTTTGTTAGTTTTTTGCAATTTTCTAATGAATACTAGTAAACAGTGATTTTATGTGTATGATCTGTGAATATAATATCTCTCTGGAATGCAGCAACAGATAGAACACACAAATGTATTGAGGGATTTATATTTCAAAGACTTGCATGTCCATCCATATATGTGATTTTGGGAGGGAGAAGTATGAACTTACTGACAGATTCCCTGTATTTTTTAAGGAGAACACATTAGGTCGTTTTTGCACTACAAACTACCACCATTATCATACCGTTCCATGTTGTACTTTTTGAATCTGTTTATTAGCAAAAGCCTATGTAATGCTGAATCACTTCTCGTGGACAAACCATTAGTCAGGGTAGTCATGGAGTCCAAGGTCAAAAGCCAGGAGGGTACATCATAAACAGAGGGAAGAGAAAAAGGTGTGGTCAAGTAAGGGTCCGGGGTCAGAATACCAGGAGGGAAGCGGATTAGCGCAAAGGGAGCAGGCAAAATGGATGGTCAGAATGAGGTCCAAGGTCAGGCAGCAAAAGATCCAAAAGAAGAACACAAGGCACAGAGAACCAAACAACACAGATCTGCCTGACCTGGCAGAGATTTGGGACTAACAGCCCAGCTAAGTAGCTGGGCAATCACCTGGGGCATGGAACACCTGAAGGCAGCCCAGAACCTCCCAGTCTCAGATTGACCAGCCAAGCTGTCAATCAAGACATCATCAGTTCTACACGACCCCGCACCGGATTGGACAGCTGAGCTGTCAGTCAAAGTACTGACAGCTTCAGCACGCCCCTGCACCAGATTGAATGGCTGAGCAGTCAGTAACTGCATCCCAGACACATTGAGGGGTGGAATGGTGACAGAATAATTTGCTAAAAAAGATGAAATACTGCTTGCGTCACATGCAAATAACCTTTATGTCAGAACAATAACTATAAAGAGTTTGTCCATAAATAAAATAATCAAAAGTCAATGAGCCAATGGGGAGAATGTAATACTATAGGATGAGAACTACTGCTTAAAAGTTTAAACCTGGTATGTTAATAATTATGCCAATAATAGGCTGCAATGGTCAAGCATATCAATGGGACTGCAGTATTTTAGTGCATATTTATGTGCGAATTTTACAGTTTTTACATAGCAAAAGCCAAATAATTAAGAAAAAATTATTTTAATGAGTGCAGGAGATGGGATTTCATGGTGTGCAGTCTTTAATCATTGTACTTCTCAGCCTTACTATTAGGGTTTGCTCACACTGCCATATAACACGGCCGAGTGCTATGCAATGTTTTGTCGGATAGAACACGGCCCAATGTTATGCTATGGTGCAGAGCAGATCAGCAATTATTTTCCCATGCCGATTTGGCATGAGAAAACAATCTCAGCATGCTAAGAATGGATCCGATATGGGTGCGTGTGTAACATCATCCAATGTCATCCGAGTGCAGTCTGATGTACGCTCACAGAGACAATGGAGAAGATGGAAAAGTGAAGTTCTCCATCTTCTCCACACCTGTGCTACAATTCTCTCATGCAAGAGAATCGGATCACACTATGATGACACTTGGATCAAACTGTGACAGAGTTTGAGCGAATGTCATTACCATAATCGGCCCGATTCTCTTGCATGTAACCTTACCTAGATAACCATCACTAAAAAACCTAAAAAATAACTAAACTAAAAAAAAATCTGTTAATTAAGTTAGTTATTAGTTTATTTGGTAGTTGTTGTATAGGCAGTCTTCTGGCAAATTAGAATGATTCAGATACCGTTTTATTGTGTACATACGCAATAATTATTTTTTAATTTGCATTTGTCTTGCTGGTCAACTAGGTAAGGTAATACTTAAAGGGGTTGTCTCACGAACAAATTATATTTTAATAAAAAAAAATCTTAGAATAAAAATAAGTTCCACAATTGGACGTGTTAAAAAAATGCTCCGACTGTGCAGGAACATGGTCAGATATACTACAGCTCCTGGGCAGGGGAGGAAGCAAAAGAGTATACAGACATTAAAGCATGGCATTGGCATCACAGATGATACTTTCTATGACAAAAAACACAAGTTTTTAAACAGGCAGGGAAATGTTTTTCCTTACAGATGTAGAACGGGCAAGAAAGATTGTAAAAGAACTTCAACATGACGTTTCAAGGATGGAGCGAGACTGCCATCTACTGGCCAGATACAGTCAAGCGGAACCAAAATATACAAAGGAAGTTGCAGGGGGAGCAGGTTCAGACACTGGACCCGATCAGGTGACTTCCAGGAAGGAGTTCTGAGAGATAAGAGGCCAGCGCGCCAAACCTGAGGGGTCTTTGGCGCCAAGCAGCAGAGTGGAGCAGACATGCTCCCTGTGTCCTGAGAAACCCCACGTGGCAGGCTAAATCCAGAGGCCTGAGAGGTGCTCCAGCCGGGCACCGATAAAAGAGCTCCGGATCCCTCACAGCTGTGACCCGAGTGCTGTGCCTGCTGAGGATACTAGGAACCTGATCGCGGTGCTTAGTGAGTTCGCAGAACCCGACGTCGCCCGCCGACAGACGAGGCCTGGACCCCCCTATCCACGGCTTGAGAGACTGTCTCCAACGGCCAAGCAGAGACGAGCGGAATACGTGAGCAGGGCCGTCACTTCCACTGCTCACCCACGGTACCGGGGACAATTGGGTTTAAGTACTCAGGTTGGGAGGGGAACGGTTGGGGCTAAAGTAGCACAACGTGATTTAATTGAATTTATCCGGAAAGAGACTCACGGCCTAGCGGGAATAACCAGTGACCCCCGCTAGGGCCAAATTCACGGTTAAAGAACTTGTGTGGTGTCTCTCATGCTTGAGGGCATCACCTTACTTTAAGAGACTGCGCCTTATTTTAAGAGACTGCGCATTATTTTGAGAAATTTCGTATTTTTCTGATATTTCAAACCACTGTTCATTACCCTTGTTGCTAATCCCTTGTTTCAGTATACCTGTTGTATAAAACTGTTTACAAACATCTCTGACTGTTCTCGCCTTGTGTCTCTGTGCGTTGCATTCCGGCACCTGCATTACACAGACACCAGCAGCTGCGATCCCGTGCATTAATGTCTGTATAAACTGTTTTTGTCCTCTCCTGCCCAGGAGATGTGGCATGTGCAGATCATGCTGGTATGCATGTGGTAATACAACAGGCTCAATCCCTACTTCCTTTTGCAATTGGAACACTGTCGGGAGGCCCCAATTCAGATTAGATTTTTATCAGCCTCTTGTGACATTAATCTATTGTGTTTGGAAAGACAGAGGGTATGTGAACATAGCATCCTTTTCAAATGGATTGCACCTGGACCGTGCCTGAAAAAAAGGACATAAAAGACAAATAAATAATGAACAATAGTGCATAGCAATGTTAAAATGACTTGCTGTGCGTATGCTCAGTCTTTTATAACTTCTTTTAATAGCCTCAGGCTCCGTAAGCCGTGAAGTAGCTAAAGGAAGTGACCTGACCATACTTCAGATGGCTTAACCTTTGAAATCTCCACTATTTTATATGAAAATAATGAAAAGATAACACTGGCAGCAAAGACGCCACAAAAATGACTGACAAAGAAGACACTTCAGGAAAAACAATTTGAGATACACTGCATGTCAATTTATGCTGCAAATGACAGCATATATATGACACATTGCAATGCCAAGGGTAAAACCTGCTGCTTAACTGCACTATCTATTTTCTCATAAATATCATCAGCAGTATTTACTGCAGTGGATTTTACTGCAGCTTTTTAGGGAGGTACGTAATGGAAATGCACATTTGAATATATCGATCCAAATATAAATTTTTGTATGTTCTTAATTCAACTACTATTAAAAAGAATATGTTCAAAGGTATATGTAAAGAAGAATAATAAATGATTCAAGAGTATTTTACCTTGAATTAGAAGATGTCCAGCTTTATTCCAGTGCGGAGCAAGTCGCACTGTGATAGTGTAAAACAGACAAGACTGAAGCATAGCTGGAGTAACTCTTTCAGGTCTTTCCATCTGAGGTAAGCACAAAAACTTATGATCAATGGCTATTATATTTGTCTACAAGTGCTGTCATCAAAAATAATTGGTCCTTATGTTCCGCAGTGAATAATAAACATGAATTGTGTGAAATTCTGTAACTACATTACATCTTCTATGCCTGAAACCTGAGGTTAAACTTGAAATACTTTCTATAATGAAATCTAGGTTATATTAAAACAGCTTTCAAATATATTTTGTATTCTACCCTTTTTATTAATTTTATAAAATATACATAAACAGTAGTATGACATTGGCAATAGTTGAAAACATAACAGAAAGCATGCGTGGATAGATGTTTGCTGTAACTTATGCAGGAGTAGAAACAAAAAGTTAATTACACAGAGTATAACTTTATACAATATACAGTCAAAACGGACTGAAGTCGAATTCATGTAGGGTCTTTATAGGGAATTAGTTATAAAAAAATGTAAAGGGGAGAAAAAAAGGAGGGAGAGGCCATATACAAGAAATAAAAAAAGAAAATAATAAAAGAAGGGGTGGGGGTGGTGGGGTGATCTCAGCAAGCAAAATGAAAATACTTGAAGAATGAAATGTATTTATTTATCTTGCTTATATAGCGCCATAAATTTCACAGCACTTTACAGACATAAATTCCCTATCGGTATGTTTCCTGAGTGTGGGAAGAAACCGGAGCACCCAAAGGAAACCCACGCAAACACGAGGAGAATATACAAACACACTGCAAATATATTTAGGATTTGAACCACTGAGCAACCACATGAATGGATATCATGTCAGGGAAATTTGGAAGATAGTTGAACTTGGGTAGGCATATTCGATCCATAGTGTCCATAACTGAACAAATTTGTTGTGTTTGTTTAATAAAATTCCAGCCAATTTTTCATTTATCATACATTTTTCTCTTAAATAGTTTTTAGATTAGATACAAAAAAAATAGCAAGTGTTCACGCAGGGACAAGGAAAAGCAAAAATAGCAAAACAGTCAAATAGAACAGCAAGACAATCAAGTAAAACATAACCGCCTTCATGAGTCTAATTCACTCAAAAACCATTGATTGATTGTCCAGAATGCTGTCTTGAGTATTATATTCCTTATCATCATAAACATACGAGAAACAAAATAAAATGGAAAGAAAAAAGAAGATAATAGAAAATAAGGAAAAAGGGGATAGGAGGAGATAGGGGGGGTCTGGTTAAGAGGGCAAAAGAGGAAAAAAAAAAAAAAAAAGGAGGGAGAGGGGGGGGACTGAGGGGTGAAGTATGAGGAGAGTTGAGTCTCTCCCGCTTGTGTTAACCTCCTCTCTGTTATCCCTTACACCGCTAATTTGTCTCCGAGAGTGTTAGGAATTCCAGCGATTCGCGAAACATAATCCATTCCTACCATGTTTTGCAAAATGTATCATCACGCTGTGTTGTAATGGTGGATAGCTTCTCCATCCTAACATAACAAATCCATTTCAACTATCCAACCCCCGATATTGGGGGCTGTCTTAGAACGCCACTTCCTAGGAATGATAGTATGAGTGGCCGTTATGCAATGTTTTAGAAGTCCTATCTTGATGTTCCTAAAGGAGCCTTCAATCATTGACAGTAGGCCCATTTGTGGGTTACTTTGAATGATGTCACCAGAAACCTTTGAGTATATTTCAAAGACCTTATTCCAAAGTCTTTTAATTGGTGGACAATCCCACCAGATGTGGAGCATGGTACCCTCAGATACCTCGCATCTCCAGCAGAGATCAGATACCAGTGGGTATATCTTATGAAGGTGTGCTGGACATCTGTACCACCTAGTTAAAAGTTTAAAGTTCGTTTCCTGAGCCCTACAAGCCAGGGGAAGCCTGTGTTCACAGAAAAAAAGCTCTTTTTCATTGCTCAGGAGAAAACTCTAGCCCAATCTCCCATTCCCAATCCAAGGCAAACCATGGTTTATTCTCAGCTCTCTCTGACATAAGAATTGAGTATACCTGTGAGACTGAGTGTGCAGGGCTCGTCAATGCATCATCAATGATTTCAATGGCGTCAGATCTGTTTCATGTATTGAAGCCAGTTGGTGGGATGACACGAAGGAAAGTAGATGCAAATACGCAAACCATTATATATAGATTTCTGGAAATTCCTCCCTCAGTTCCGCTAGTGATTGCGGTCTTTCTAACATTCTAGAGATGTGCATCATTCGGAGTTTAGGTGTGTTGGACCACACCAAAAACGACCCTACTCCAACACCTGGGGGAAACTCGGGATTGTCAAACACCGGGGTCATGGGACCAGGGCTATTTGAGAAACTCTGTGTCAAAATAAAAGAGTCCCATATTTTAAGTAAATCACGTGTCAGAAAAGGTAGGGATTTGGTCAAATTACAATGTGTCTTAGGAATCCAAAGTAATGAAGTCAATGCCAGTGGTGAAAGAGACCTCTCTATCAAGACTCATTGTTTTCCTTCCTGATCATGGAACCAGTCCAAGGCCCTTATCACTATGGCTGCCCGATGGTAGTTTCTCAAGTTCGGCATCCCCGTACCGCCCTACGATTTGGGTTTGCCAAGCAGTGAGCGAGCAAGTCGAGGTCTCTTCAGTCCCCATATGAACTTACTACAGACTGTATCTAGATGCTTAAAAATTTTTCCTGTCAGTATCACCGGGACTGCCTGGACCAGGTACAACAGTCTGGGGAGAATATCCATTTTGATGATATTTATTCTACCAAACCAAGACAACCTAGCTCTCCCATATTTTTGAAGATCGGCAGTAATATACGTTAAAAGAGGGGTGAAGTTGGCCTGATATAATTGGGAAGTCTCTGATGTCAACTGTACCCCCAGATATTGCATTGATGTGGAACACCATCATACATATTTCTATTCGGGATTTAACTTCTTATGGGGAAACAGATCAGTCTGTTTGGCACCCAGAAACAAGAAAGTAAAAAGTAAAAATTTTGCTCGAGAGAGGTCGGGCACATCATGTTGTAATGTAGGAGGGCAATCCAGGGATCATGTCATAATATGACATTAAAGAGAGAATGCATAATACCACTATAAAGTCACTCTTCGACAACCTACAACCCGGTTTCTGTCCCCACCACTCCATCAAAACTGCCCTGACCAAAAAAAATTACTAACGACTTACTGCAAAAGCTAACAGATAATTCTCTATAACACTCCTTCTAGACCTGTCCTCTGCCTTCGACACAGTCAACATTCCCTCCTACTACAAATCCTCTCTCCCGTTGGCGTTAAAGATCTTGCTCTCTAATGGATCTACTCATACCTTTCACACATTTAGTGTCTCCCACTCCCATACTACTGCCTCATCCCACCCTCTGTCTGTTGGTGTCCCTCAAGGCTCTGTCCTGGTACCCTTACTCTTCTCAATCTATTCCTTTGGCTTGGGACAACTCATAAAGTCCCATGGCTTCTATTATCACCTATACGCTGATGACACTCAGATCTACCTCTCTGGCTCAGACATCACCTCTCTGCTGTCCAGAATCCCAGAGAGTCTATCAGTTACATCCTCCTTCTTCTCCTTTCACCTCCTAAAACTCAATGTGGACAATTCTGAACTTAACCTAACCCCACTACCTGATCTATCACAATTAATGACACCACAGTTTCCGCTGTTACGGAAGTCTGCTGCCTAGGAGTAACCCTAGACTTTGCCATCTCCTTCAAACCGCACATCCAAGCTCTTGTCACCTCCTGCCACCTCCAAATCAAAAATATTTCTAGAATCTGTTCTTTCCTCAACCCTGAATCTACTAATATCTTACTGCATGCCCTTATCATTTCCCACCTCAACTACTGCAATATCTTCCTCCGTGGCTTCCTTGCTAACACTCCTGCACCTCTTCAGTCTGTCCTTAACTCAGCTGCCCGACTAATCCACCTCTCCCCACGCTACTCCTCTGTTTCTCCCCTCTGCAAATCATTTCATTGGCTCCCAAATCCCGAATGTATCCAGTTCAAATTTCTAACACTGACCATCAAAGCTGATCATAATCTGTCTCCTCTGTATATCTCCAGACTAATCTCTTGATATCTTCCAACATGCAATCTCTTGTCCTCCCAAGTCCTCCTTCTCTCCTCCACACTGACGTTCCTCAACCAATCGCCTCCAAGACTTCTCCCGAGTATCCCCCATCCTTTGGAATTCTGTGTCGCAACACATCCGATTATCTACCACACTAGGAATATTCAGATGGAAGTTGAAAACCCATCTGTTCAAAAAATATTACAGCCTGCAATGATCCGTTGCCAACTCACCACCACTGAAACGGCTGCAATCCCCTAACCTACTGTCTCTTTCCCTATCATCCTGTAGAACAGAGGTGCACAACATTTTTTGTTCGATGGGCCGCAATGCCATACTGAACCAATCCCAAGGGCCGCAAAAAATTTAAAGTGGTACTTACATCAATACAGCACAGAACCATGTTTTGAGTATAGGAGGAGGATTTGGAGACAGTCTGCTCAGTTTTTGCTCCAAAAAATAAGTATGAACATACGCTAACTTACACTGAGTTTTTAGAGCAGAAACTGAGCACAATCTGGCCAAATTCTCCTCTTAATCTCAAAACTCTAAGTTTTGATGAATTTTAAGTATTAACATAGCCATGTTGCAAGTTTCGAATTGCTACACGTGTACAAGATCAGTACCACCATCCGCAAATGAAAGCAGCGGCAGAACCACCATTAATGCATGAATAAATCACCAAGCTTAGTACAGCGATCACTTGCAATGTCAGGTCAGCCCCATGTACAATTGTTTCGCATGACTGGTTTCTGTGGCTGGTCAAGGACAGTGACTCAGCGTGGAACAATGAATGTTTGCTAAAATATGTTGTTTAAGCTTTGTGTGGACACTGTGACTTGTTGACTCACAAGACAGGAGGACAAAATACGCAAATTCATTAAGTGCTCAAACAATGAGACGTGAGAGCTGCCCTTTCCCCCCAACCTGTGACTGATGACCTTAGCCACATATGTAAATATAAAAAAGGTTTTTCCTATCCTGCTAAAGACTGAATCAAGGAGAAGCAAAAGATCAGAGACTCTTGTCACACCATCAGCTTGGTACCATGGCTTTACCCAAAGAGACACAGATTTTGGATTCTACATGATTCCGGCCTAAGGGTATACGGCCCTGACTGGAAAGATACGGATCTACTCCATTGACCATCAGAGAGCCCATGGATACATTTGGGGAGAACAGGTTGGGACGACGAAGTCACCTTGCCCCATCGATATGTTGTTTGGGGTTGCCAGGTGGGACCATCCAGTCACCTGGAACCCATGGAGACATTTGGAGAAGCCAGTCAATCATCTGGCCCCATGGAAACTCGGAGAGGCCAGGGTAGGACCCTCAGGTCTCCTGGCCTTGTACCTCGATGGACTGCTAGCTTCCTAAGCTACCTTCACTCTGTGGGATCCCGCCAAAAGTGGGGGCCACTGGTTGAGGTAGTTGGTCCTGAAAGTCCCAAAGTCACAGCTGTTTTATCCCAGGCGGGCCAGTGGAAGGGTGAGACTGTGTAATGTTGTACCATCTTGGGTATTAGCTGGGAAAGTTTTATCTGTTCATTGCTAATTTTGTGGTTCAATAAAGTATTACCACACTGTTTTACCCTCACGCTGTGTTGTCTGAGTAGTATTATGTCCACGGAAGACCCCGGGTCGTCACAACCGTAATTTATATTTGCATTTTGTATGTAACCCCTCATGTACAGAACCATGGAATCAACGGTGCTCTAAAAATAAAGAAATAAATAGTAATAATAGATGCTGGACCAACATCTGTTTAGTTTAAGGCATGTCCAACAGGTATAAAGCATGTTGCCCATATCCAGGCAGCCTCTAAAATAATAGTTAGAAATCCGGTTTGACACCAAATATGACTTCATTCTGACCAACACCTCAACCAAATAAGCCACAGCAACAGCACGACCCAAACAAGAAATGCAAGGCCAAAGAAAACCGTCTGGCTGCAGGCCACACGTCAAGCCGCAGGTCAACCGAGAAACACCAGGCTGAAGACAAAGTGAGAATCAGCAGTCCGCAGGCCAAGCGAGAGTCACCAGGCCACAGGACATGAGAGAATGACGAGACCGCAGGACATGCGAGAATGACAAGTCTGCAAGACAAGTGAGAAACACAAGGCCGCAAGAAATGCAAGAAACACAAGGCCGCAATACATGCGAGAATTACAAGGCCGCAGGAGATGCGAGAAACACAAAGCCGCAGGGCCTGCGCGAAACACAAGGAACGTGCCATCACAGCTGGTGTTGCTGCTGCTGTTCCAGGAAGATGTTCATAATCCTTCCCTGATCCCTGATCTTTCGTAATCCACCCCAAGTTTGCTCAGGTGTACGTTCCCCAAAGGGACATCTGCGTGGATGAGTCCCTAATAAATTTCAAGGGGAGGCTCAAATTCCGACAATACCTGCCCAGTAACGGGCCAGGTATGGAATTAAGCTCTACAAACTGAGTGAGAGTACCTCAGAGTAACCGGCAGGTTTAAGGCTTATGAAGGGAAGGACACCCGGATTCAACCCCCTGAATGTCCACCTGTTCTGGGAATGAGTGGGAAAATTATGTAGGAATTAGTGCACCCACTGCTGGTTCAAGGTTATCACCTCTACGTAGATAACTTTTATACTAGCATCACACTCTTCAAGTCACTCTCTGCGCGAGTTACCGCAGCATGCGGTACTGTACGCAAAATTCAGAGAGGCCTCCCTAGGACGCTAATAGGGCAACTGCTCAGAAAGGGTGAGAGCAGAGCCCAATGTAGCGACATGCTGGTGGTCAAGTACAAGAGGGATGTCCTTTTCTTGATCACCATACATGGTGATGGCAGCACCCTCACTACTGTACGAGGTATATCTGTACAGGTCCACAAACCAAAATGTGTACTGGGGTACAACAAGAACATGGGGGAGTTAATCTCTGATCAAGTCCTCCAGCCCTATAGTGCCATGAGAAAAGCTTAGGTATGGTAGAAGAAGCTGGCCATGCACATCGTACAGATGGCAATGTTTAACTTTTTCGTACTATCACGATGAGCTGGCCAGACAGGAACCTTCCTTCAGTTCCAGGAAGACCACAAAAAAGGTGCAAAGCGTGTTATAGAAAGGGGATACGAAAAGACAACATTTATCAGTTTAACACCTGACCTGACAAACTGGGTCTGTGAATGAAAGACTGTTTCAGAGCCACTCATCCATGAACTAAAACATTTATTTCTGACTTACACAACTCACATATGCCAACCTGATGCACTGTACACAACTCATATTCCAACCTGATGCACTCTACACAACTCACGTATGCCAACCTGATGCACTCTACATAACTCACGTAAGCCAACCGGATGCACATTACACAAATCACGTAAGCCAATCTGATGCACACTACACAATTCTCGTAAGCCAACCTGATACACTCTACACAACTCATGTATGATACCACATTAAAAAATTCACAAACCATGAAAACAGTAGATCAATTCCAATATAGGGTCACTTGTGGGGATTTTTGACTGTTTAGGCATATCAGGGGCTCTCCAAACGAGACATGACGCATCAAAGTCTGCATTCCAAATGTCACCCCTTCCTTTCTGAGCCCTGCTGTGTGCCCAAATACTAGTTTTTTTCTTACATATGGAGTATTATCATACTCAGGAGAAATTGCACAACAAATTTTGGGGTCCATTTTCTTCTGTTACCCTTGTGAAAATAAAAAATTAGGGCTAAAAACATTTTTGTGGAAAAAAATCTATTTTTTTTATTTTCACGGCTCAACATTATAAATTTCTGTGAAACACCTGGGGGTTCAATATGCTCACCACACATCTATATAAATTCCTTGGAGGGTCTAGTTTCCAAAATAGGGTCACTTGATGCGTGGATTCCATTGTTTAGACACATCAGGGGCTCTCCAAATGCAACCTGAAGCTCGCAAACCATTCCATCAAAGTCTGTGTTCCAAAATGCCACACCATCTCTTCCGAGCCCTGCCATGCGCCCAAACAGTAGTTTTCCCCCACATATGGAGTATCAACATACTCAGGAGAAATTGCGCAATAAACTCTGGGGTCCATTTTCTCCTCTTACCCTTGTTAAAATAAAAAATTTGAAGCTAAAAGAACACTTTTTTGGAAAAAATGTGATTTTTTTTATTTTCATGGCTCAACGTTTTAAACTTCTGAGAAGGACCTGGGAGTTCAAGGTGCTCACCAAACATCTAGATAAATTTCTTGAGGGGTATAGTTTCCAAAATGGAGTCACTTGTGTATTTTTTTCACTGTTTAGGCACATTAGGGGCTCTCCAAACGCAACATGGCGTCTGCTCTAGATTCCAGCCAATTTTGCATTCAAAAAGTCAAACGGTGCTCCTTTTCTTCCAAATCCCACATATGGGGTACCGGTGTACTCAGGAGAAATTGCACAACAAATTTTGGGGTCCATTTTCTCCTGTTAACCTTAAAAAAAAAATAAAATGGGTCTAAAGTAAAATTTTTGTGAAAAAAAGTTAAATGTTTCCTTCCACATTACTTCAGTTCCTGTGAAAAACCTGAAGGGTTAATAAACTTCTTTAATGTGGTTTTGAGCATCTTGAGGGGTGCAGTTTTTAGAATGGTGTCACTTTTGGGTATTTTCTGTCATACAGGCTCCTCAAAGTCACTTCAAATATGATGTGGTCCCTAAAAAAATGGCTTTGTAAATTTTGTTGGAAAAATGGCAAATTGCTGATCAAATTTAAACCCCTCTAACTTCCTAACAAAAAATATGTTTCAAAAATTGTGCTGATGTACAATAGACATATGGGGAATGTTATTTATTAACTATTTTGTGAGACATAACTCTCTTGTTTAAGGACTGTGACAAAATCACTGGCAAAGTACTGGAGGGGAGAAATGTAGCACTGAGATTGTTAGCTCCAGTAATATAAACATAGAAAAAAATGTTCAAGCACATGAAGTGATGAGAGGTTAATCAGCCATGTTTAGTGCTAGATGATTAAACACCTGTAGAGAGGGAGGAGGTCAAAGTATAAATTCCCAGCCTTTTAGAGCATTTGTTGTGGACTGGGTCTGGATTCACAAGCTCTGGATCTGTATTGTCATGTGAAGGAAAGCTAAGCCTTGTGTTGTTTGTTCCTGAAGTGAGTGGTTACCCGTAGCAACGAGGATTGTGCCATACGTTATGTTTTGTTTTTCCTGTTAGGCCGGAAAGGCCGTGTTTGTTTTGCTAACGTTGCCGTGTTTTATGCCGAACTCTTAATAAACCACGGGAGATCTAAAGAGACAGTGTTCCTGTGTCTACCTCTATGTGCAGCCAGGTGAGCTGATCTAACACGGTTCGTGCTAGAAGTGCGGGCAAGATCACCAGGAAGCAAGTGTGACGGCTGTGGACAGACTGCATGTTCTGAGTGAACATGGTTGCAAGGATGGAACAGCGGTCAGACAAAATGAAGGAGCTGATCAAGCACATGGTCCAAAGCCAGCAACAACCGCACCTGCAACAGCTGTAGCAGCATCGGGAGCAACAGCAACAGCTGGCACAACAGGAGACAAGTAAGCTGCTTATGCAACAGCTTCAGCAGCAGCACCAGGAGCAGCTCCAACAGGACCAGCAACAGAGCAGACTACAGCAGCAGCAGATTGATATACTCACAGAGGCAGTTAGTGGCACGGCAGCAGCTCCAATGTCAGCTGATGGTTTCTCTGTCTGGAAGGCGGTGAGAAGAGCCTTGCAGAAAATGACTCAGGGTGACACATAGGCCTTTTTAACCATTTTTGAAAGGGTCGCCGATAAGGAGAAACTCCTGCAAGAGCAATAGGCGGAAGTCCTGGTGTCAAACTTTACATGGGAGCCACAAAAGGCCTACCAAAATTTAGCCTTACAGGACACCAAAGAATATAAAAAATTGAAAACAGAAATTTTGGGGCGCTTGAGGGTGACAATGTCTGTCAGAGCACGATGGGTCCACCGCTGAGCATATCACCGTGACAAACCCACTCACTCCCAAATGTTTGATCTGCTGCACCTCGTCCAAAAGTGGTCACAGTGGAGTCCTCTATACCAGTGCAAATGGTGGAGCGAGTTGTAATGGACCGGTTAGTGCACTCCCTTCCAAGCCTGATGCAGATTTTGGGTTGCCCAGGGAGATACCTGGAACGCCGATGAATAGGTCGGACTGGTCGAAAGGTATCATGGGGTCGACGGGTCTTTGGGGAGGCAACCCACTCCATACTGGGGGGTGGAGGATAAAAAGGGGGTGGGGCATTCAAAGTCCAAGGGGGCAGGGGAGGTCATGCCAAAGGCCTCATCGGGGGATGTAATTTGCTGGAGATGTCACGGCCCAGGTCATATAGCTGCCCATTGTCCCCTGACCACCGAGCAAATTGACTGTAGCATGGGATGCCAGTGTTCATTCTTCGCATATCCAAGTTCTGGGTCGAGAGGAACCCCAAATAAAGGTAACAATTTTCCTCTGTAGGATGCGAAGGATAAAGACCGGTAAATACAACTGTAAGAACCATAAATAGATATAGTAGTTTTGGTACCCATGTCATTTTGATCACTTGGAAATTGGCAGGGATTTCCAGGTGTCCATCAGTTTCAAGAGGAAATGGATATTTAAAAGGTTCTTAGTGGAACAGAGGTTGGTTGCTAACGAGTTAAATTTGTGTTAGATCTAAGCACATACTTCCCTATATATTGAGACATAGCTAAGGGGCAGCATTTATGCAGGGGCATTTATGCATATTTTATCAAAGTACCATATTTTTTCAAAGTGCCAGGGCAGTTAGACATGGCAGTTGGACAGGGCACGAGACAGGTAAGACACGCAAGACAATTAAACAAACTTGTTTCCAGGTCATCTGATTTGCAAACTGTATTCACCATTTGTATTTGTGCCATTTAAGTTCTCGATGGTACAATCATCCACATCCACCGTTGTTTCACAAACTCGGCACATTTCATCCATATTAACCTTTCTCTCCTCTCTTCTTCTATGTACAGCTCTCATCCTCGCTTCACAATGTTAAACCGCACAGACCCATTCATTCCCACCATACAACACAAGAAACGCTCTCACAAATCACTCAACCATCTGCTCACTCTCTCTATTCTCCTTCTCTTAGTCACAGGTGATATTTCTCCTAATCCAGGACCTTCTTGTAATAATAAGACTAACTCTTTCCCTGCTACACTCAGAAACCCTGCTAACCTCATTAATATTTCTTGCATGCCTTCTGTCTCTTTTAATTGTGCCCTTTGGAATGTGCTGTCAGCATGTAATAAACTCCCCTACATCCATTACTTTTTCCTCTCAAATTCCCTTAACCTTCTGGCTCTCACTGAAACCTGGATACAGCAGCCAGACACCACCGCCACTGCTGCTCTCTCATATGGTGGCCTACACTTCTCTCATACCCCGAGACCTGACAACAGATCAGGTGGAGGTGTTGGTTTGCTCCTTTCAACAAAATGTACTTTTCAGGTTATCCCACCAGTACCCTCCCTTACCTTCCCTTCTTTTGAGGCCCACGCAGTCAGACTCTACTGGCCTTTCTCCCTGCGAGTGCCAATTGTGTATCGTCCTCCTGGCCCCTCCCGTCAGTTCCTGGATCACTTTGTCACTTGGCTTTCAAACTTTCTATCCTGCAACTTCCCCACATTCATCTTGGGAGACTTTAACATCCCCATTGGCGATCCCCTCTCCCCATTTGCCGCTCATCTTTTATCGCTAACTTCCTCCTTCAGCCTTTCACAGCTTATTAACTCTCCTACTCTCCTACACATGAAGACGGGAATACTCTTGACCTGGTCTTCGCCCGGCTCTGTTCAATACATGACTTTACTAACTCTCCTCTTCCGCTCTCTGACCACAACCTTCTTTCATTCTATACCAAGAAATGTCACCCTGCTCAAGACACTTTCCACATTTATAGAAATATACGTGCCATTAACACCCAGAAATTTATGAACACGTTGCAATCATCATTGGCCCAAATCTGCTCCCTCTCATGTCCTGACTATGCACTGAATCATTATAATGAAACATTGCAATGTGCCCTGGATGAAGTAGCACCTCCTACACATAGAACAACTCGGCACAAACGGCGACAACCCTGGCACACGCTGCAAACACGGTTTCTCCAGCGATGCTTCCGGTGTGCCGAACGGCTGTGGAGAAAATCTAATCTGGCAGAACATTTCATCCATTATAAATTTAAGCTTAAAACATATAACTCTGCCCTTCACCTCTCCAAACAAACCTACTTTAACAACCTCATCATCTCACTATCAAATAATCCTAAACGCCTCTTTGACACTTTTCACTCTCTCCTTAATCAAACAGCATAGGCCCCGACCACTGACCTCTGGCCAATTATTTCAAAGAAAAAATGAACCATATCCGACAGGAAATTTTCTTTCAATTCCCTAATGTTATGCATTTTCCTCCCTCCCACATTGCATCTTTCTCACTTTCTGACTTCGAACCTGGCTCCTGTTCCTCTCCCCTTCCCCTTACTGTTGGGATTCCTTAAGGATCAGTCCTAGGCCCCCTCATTTTCTCCTTGTACACCGCTCCTATTGGATAAACAATCAGTAGATTCGGTTTTCAGTACCATCTCTATGCTAATGACACCCAATTATACATCTTTTCTCTGGACATCACCCCTGCATTATTACAAAATACCAGTGATTGTCTTTCCGCTATCCCTAACATTATGTCCTCCCTCTATCTAAAACTGAATCTGTCAAAAACTGAACTACTCGTGTTTCCTCCTTCCACTAAGCTACCTTTGCCCGATATTGTCATTTCCGTTTGTGGCTCCAACATTTCTCCGCAGCAACATGCCCGCTGTCTTGGGGTCATACTTGATTCAGATCTTTCCTTCACTCCCCACATTCGATCACTCGCTCGCTCATGTCATCTACACCTTGAAAACATGTCCAGAATTAGAACTTTTCTTACCTTTGACTTGGCAAAAACTCTTACTGTAGCTCTTATTCATTCTCGTCTGGACCATTGCAACTCTTTACTAATCGGTCTCCCTCTTACTAAACTTTCCCCTCTTCAATTCGTCCTGAATGCAGCAGCCAGGATCATATTCCTCGCCAACTGCTACACCGATGCCTATTCCCTGTGCCAGTTATTGCACTGGTTGCCCATCCAATACAGAGTTCAATATAAACTTATCACTCTCACCCATAAAGCTCTCCATGGTTCAGCACCACTCTACATCTCCTCCCTCGTCTCAATCTACCATCCTACCCGTGCCCTCCGTTCTGCAAATGACTTAAAACTAAAATCCTCCATAATCCGAACCTCCCACTCCCGTTTCCAAGATTTCTCGCGTGCTGCGCCAATTCTTCGGAATGCACTACCCAGGACAATTCAATTAATTCCCAATACCCACAGTTTTAAGCGTGCCCTAAAACCCATTTCTTTAGAGTGGCCTATCGCCTCAACATACTTAACTCAGGGTCCGTGGCCACGATGCGTTTTTCAAGCGTTTTTTCTGCGGAATTTACGCAGCGTAAACGCAAAACGCTTGGGAATACGTCCCCCATGGTCCTCAATGACAATCCGCACTTTCAATGCCCATGCTGCGGAATTTTACGCAGCATTTTTGATGTGCGGAAAAATCCGCAGCATGTCCATTATTTGTGCATTTACGCATGCGGAATTACCTTCTCAATGCATTAAAAAACGCAAAGCAAATCCGCATGTCAAAAACGCTTCAAAAACGCGTGTCAAATTCCGCGCGCGTTTTTCCAGGCAAGGAGATGCAGAAATGAAGCGGAAATTCATTTCTGCATTGTGGGCACATAGCCTCACTGTCCTAATTTGTCCCATATTAAAATTTTCTTCAAAATCATGTTTATACCATCCATGCATTAAATAGCCTCTGTCTGGACTGACAACATACTGGCTGGAGACCAGTTCATGTAGTGTTATGTGCATACCCTATTTAGTATATTATGGCTCTATTATACTATATACTGTATGTACATTTTACCTTTTGTGTCTCCCCTATATCCTCATAGACTGTAAGCTTGTGAGCAGGGCCCTCACTCCTTTTGATATCTGAGTTATGCTTATTCTGTAACATCTTTATTGTCTGTACAAGCCCCCCCCTAAAATTGTAAAGTGCTGAAGAATATGTTTGCGCTATAGAATTAAAAATTATTCTTAATGTTATTATGGCGTATGTTGATGTAAAGGTCCGTTTACATGGACCAACCAATACGACCTTTGATCAGTTAACGATTATTTTAATCGGGATTTTGATATCTATGTTTAACGTCTACTCGACAAGGCCAATTCCTGTTTACGCATTTTAGTTTATTCCTCCCCTTCTTCGAAGAGCCATAACTTTTTTATTTTTCAGTCCACGTAGACGTGTAACAGCTCTTTTTTTAGCGGGACGAGTTAAATTATTGCATAACACCATTCATTTTCCCACATGGTGTACTGGAAAATGTGAAAAAAAAAAAGTGCAAGTGTGGGGAATTTGAAAGAGAAAAAATCTCAATTTTGCCACTGTTTTTAGGGAATCGTTTTTACAGCGTATAGCTTTTTTAAAAATTATTTTAATAGTGAAAAAAAGATTAAAAATTTGCAAACACATTTTTATTGTTCAGTCGATAGAGCCTGTTATAGCTTATTTTTTACAGGGCAAGACAATGTTTTTATTGATACCATTTTAGGATAGATATGACATTTTGAAAGCTTCTTACTGCATTATCTGCAGGGTTGCGGTGACCAAAAAAAAATAATTTTGGAGTTCTGACTTTTTTTTCTCTTTACGGATGTTAATTAATTTTATATTTTGATAAATCAGAACTTTTATGGATGCAGTGATACCACATATGTTTATTTTTCTTTAAAAAATCTCTATTTTTAATGGGGAAAGTGTTTGACTATTCAAATTTTTATGTTTTCTCACTTTTTCTCTTTTAAAACTTTTTTTACATTTTTTTTACTGCATTTGTTAGTCCTCTTAAGGCTCTTGAACCTGCGATTATCTGATCTCTTCTACTATATACAGTACTTACAGTGGGGAAAAAAAGTATTTAGTCAGCCACCAAGTGTGCAAGTTCTCCCACTTAAAAAGATGAGAGGCCTGTAATTGACATCATAGGTAGACCTCAACTATGAGAGGCAAAATGAGAAAACAAATCCTGAAAATCACATTGTCTGATTTGGAAAGAATTTTTTTTCAAAATTTGGTGGAAAATAAGTATTTGGTCAATTACAAAAGATCATCTCAATACTTTGTTATATATCCTTTGTTGGCAATGACAGAGGTCAAACGTTTTCTGTAAGTCTTCACAAGGTTGGCACACACTGTTACTGGTATGTTGTGAATGGTGCTCCGGTTCACCTGTGGATGTTACATGCAGCCATTATCTGCTGGGTATGGTACAGTCTTAGCTTAGCTTGTGAGCATGCACCATAAACCCACTCCCGACTTGCACCTTACATGTACTGCTGTAACATCCCTGGCGGCGTGCCGGCATGGCATTCCATCTCCCCCCCATGCAAGGCCGCCAACTTACTCACCAGTCTAGGCTGCACACTGTGTTCCTCTGTCTGCTGTGTGTATGTCTCTAGTCTGCAGGCTTAGGGCGGCGCAGCCAGAACTTCCTGAGTCTTAAAGGAACAGTGCACGCATTCCTAATCTGCCTATTGCCGTGAGGCACTGGATACTTAAACCACCTCCACCCATGGGGAGGAGCCTGAGAAACACTATCTTTCAGTGTGTTCTTTGCAACTGTGAGCAGTCCTGTCCTGTCTCTTGCCTGTCCTGTCTCTTGTCAGTCCTGTCTCTTGCCTGTCCTGTCTCTTGTCTGACCTTGTCTCTTGCCTGTCCTGTGTCTTGCCTGTCCTGTGTCTTGCCTGTCCTTGTCTCTTGAGTGTCATGTCCTGTCTCTTGCCTGTCCTGTCTCTTGCCTGTCCTGTCTCTTGACTGTCATGTCTCTTGCCTGTCATGTCTCTTGCCTGTCCTTTCTCTTGCCTGTCCTGTCCTTTCTCTTGCCTATCTTGTTCTTTCTCTTGCCTGTCCTCTCTCTTGCCTGTCCTGTCTCTTGTCTGTCGTGTCCTGTCTCTTGCCTGTACCTGTGTCCTGTATCTATTCTGTTCCGCCACCCTGGGGGCTGTGTACCCAGGCCTGTTACCTGTACCTGTTTCTTCTAGTCTATTTCCACCACCCTGGGGCAAATGACCAGGCTCATACCTGTATCTCATTCCTGTGTCAGTTCCTGTCTGAACTGTGTCCTAGCCCATTACCTGTTTGCCTCTATGTCCGATCCTTCCCTTTGCCTCCTGTGTCTGCTCCAGTACCTTTCTCATATCCTGCAGTGTCTGTGCCAGAACCTATCTCCTACCTGTCATCTCTGTACTTCAGTTTGTCAGTGTGTCCACTCGCTACTTCATAGTGAGTACCCTGTGTGAATCTGGCTCTGTCTGTCCCATTTCCCTGTCCCAGTACTTATCCTCTGCATACTTGCTATTCCCCTGTGCTTTCGTGTACCTGTCTGTTCCAAGTGAACAGAGCCCTGTCTTGCCTGGCCGCTCCTGCGGCATTACTGCCTAGCCCTATTCTGCCCTGCCCTGCTCCGCTTCCAGTCCGCACCTGCGGCTCTGCTCTGCCCTGTTCCGCTTCCCATCCACATCTGCGGCTCTGCTCTGCTTCCCGTCCGCACCTGCGGCTCTGCTCTGCCCTTCTCCGCTTCCCGTCCGCACCACCTGCGGCTCTGCTGTGCTCCGTTTCCCGTCCACACCTGCGGCCCTGTTCCACTTCCCGTCCACACCTGCGGCCCTGCTCCGCTTCCCGTCCGCACCTGCGGCTCTGCCCTGTTCTGCTCCTCTTTGCGTCTGCACCTGCGGCTCTGGCCTGCTCTGTTCCGCTTCCCGTCCGCACCTGCGGCTCTGGCCTGCTCTGTTCCGCTTCCTGTCCGCACCTGCGTCTCTGCCCTGCTCCGCTTCCCGTTTGCACCTGCGGCTCTGCTCTGCTCCGCTTCCCTTCCGCACCTGCGGCTCTGCTCTGCTCCGCTTCCTGTCCGCACCTGCGGCTCTGCTCTGACCTGCTCTGATTCCAGTCCGCACCTGCGGCTCTGCTCTGCTTCCCATCTGCACCTGCGGCTCTGCTCCTGTATCCCAGTCTGTACTGGTCCCTATCCAGCCTGTCTACCCGTCTGTCTGTATACTAGCCGTGCCCGCCAGTGCCTGCCTGTCTGTATACTAGCCGTGTCTGCCTGTTTGTATACCAGCCGTGCCCCCCAGTACCTGCCTGCCTGTCTGTATACCAGCCGTGCCCCCCAGTACCTGCCTGCCTATCAGCCGTGTCTGCCATTACTCGCCTGCCTATCTGTATTCCTGTTGGACCTACCGCACCTGCCGATGCTTATCTACACACCAGCTGAAACTGCCCATTCCTGCATACCCCGATGTGGGTCAACATCTGTGTGACCGAGGTCTGCGGTGGAGTAGCACCTGGGCCACCTCCCTCGTCCCTCCACGGACCGCGGAGTCGTTAAGCCGCCGTGCATCTGGGAACGGATCTGGCGAGGCCCCTAGTCACGCACCTCCAGGCACTCCTCGGTTTGTGGCCCAGTAGGACCACAAACCACGCTCACGCCAAACAGTCCGGGCGTGAGCGTAACAACTGAGAATGCCGGGAAGGGGTTAATAGAAATGTGGGATGGTAGTTGAGATGGTTTGATGGTTGATTTATTGGTCATTATCTAGTTCGGGAAGCAATATTCACTACTAAGGAAAGGAACTGAAGGCAACCAAAGCATTGGAGTATATGCTGCTTCACAAAGGGCATTGAGCATGGAGACCAGATTTGGACTTATGAGGTCAATGTGTTTCTTATTAGGGTTGAGCGAGTATGTTCTGTCCGAGTATGCTCGGGCCGAGCTCCGAGTATTTATAGCTGCTCCGTGATATGGTTGAATCGCTCCCGTGTGCATGATTTGCAACTGTTTGACAGCTTTATTACATGTGAGGAATGTGTAAGAAATAGACATTCCTCACATGTAATAAAGCTGTCAAACAGTTGCAAATCATGCACACGGGAGCGATTCAACCATATCACCAAGCAGCTATAAATACTCGGAGCTCGGCCCGAGCATACTCGCCGAAAGGGTTAATAGAACATAATCGCTCAACACTATTTCTTATGAAAAAAAGTGCTGAAAAACTAGCAGCAATAACCTCCTCCAGGGAAACTTCAGAGTCCATCAGGAACCTTTGCTCAGTTGTCAACATTGTAAACTGAAGATCAGCGAATAGGGATTCAAACTGGGCATGTATATAAAGAAGATAAATAAATATTTCCACAATTTTAACAGGATTAACTGTAACATTTGGTATCCATTTGGTTCTTTGAGTTTTATAGGGTGGGAGCTTTGGTTTATAGTCATTTTTAAGCAGTTTTGCAAATAGTGGACCTGGCTTAGTACACACAGAATAGACTCGGTGGTTGTTCCAACGGACAGGATTGAGCTCAACTTTCAGGGCATCAACCCTGGATTTCAGTTGGAGAGAGGGATGTGTTTTCCAATGTCTCTCTGCTGCTTCAATTATGAATGAACAGTGGTTTTCCTGTTGTTTCTATTCTCTTTCGTATGTGAAGCGAGCCCAATCAGTTGGCCTCTTCAGGTGATATTGGAGGCTTCCCAGAGAGTTATCAGACAAGAGTCAGAGCATGTATTTTGTTCAAAGAATTCTTTGACCATATTCCTGTCAGACTCAGAGGTGGTTCGCAAGTGAGATGCAAGTCATTTAAGCACAATGTAAGAGTTTATGGGCCTGGATGATGGTAGCATATATGACAAAGACAGGGTTATGATCTGACCATGGGATAGATAGAATTGAGGCGGGGGGGGGATAAGGGAAGAGAGCAATACTGTTACGCTCGCGCTCAGACTGCTTAGTGCAAGCGTGGATTGTGGTCCCACTGTGCCGTGGGCCGAGGAGAGCCTGGAGGGACGTGACTAAGTGCCACACCAAACTGACCTCAGATGCACGGCAACTGATGGTGCTGTGATCCGAGGAGAGCCCGTGGTTTGAGACCAGGTGCTACTCCAGGGTAGAACTCGGACACATAGTAGCTGACTCTCAAGGAGGTATACAGACTGGCACGGCAGACTCACAGACAGGCGGGTACAGTCAGCCATGGCTGGTATACTAGAAAAAAGAGAGGGGTCGCTCACTGGTCTATTCGGGTGCTCTGAAGAAAAAAGTAATCTCAATTGCAAAAAGAACTTCGGCACTCCATACATGAAAATGACCTTGTCGTGGTTGATGGGCACACATAAATTGGCCAAATTATGCGCAAAAAACCTTCATTTTTCAAAGTGACATTAGTTTAGATACAATATTTCTTATATTTTCATGGCTGGTATACTGGCAGGCAGGTGTAGGACCCAGTTCAGACTGAACGGGCAGGAACAGCTTCAGGAAGAACTGGGTCACTGGCAGGTATAACTAGAATACAGGAATGGGCAGGACCCAGTTCAGACTAGACGGACAGGAATGGCTTCAGGAAGAACTGGGTCTCTGGCAAGGGAATACTGGACCACAGGTGCGGACCGGCAGGGAACCGCAGTTGCGGACAGGCAGGGAACCGCAGAGGGAGCGCCAAGAATGCAAAACACGCATTTGGGATTATGGCCGAGGCAAGGCCTGGATTGACATAATGGGTACATACCTTTCATGAATATAGATTTTTTGCCATGCATACTGAGCCTGAATTTGAGCCTTGTAGTGGATGACTGTGGACAATACTCATGATCAATATATTCTATCGTATCAATGCATCTTTATATTTTTAAAAGCCCATATGTATGGGTAGCATGTTTTTTGCATTGATCTTTTTGCATTGATTTTCTGATCCTATACTACTTTTTTTTCATGAGTATATATTTCACAGACTCCTTTTCTATATGGCCATATCTGAGCATATATGAATTAAGGTTTGCTTGATATTACCAATACAATTGCATCCTGACCCTATCCTTGACCAAAACGCTTAGGGATTCTATCACTGAATGTTTACATGTACCCACTATACTTCTTGAAATTATAGTTATAAGTATTTTTGTAGTTTTGCCTTTTTAAAATGATATACTTCAATAAAATGTATAACTTTTAGCAACATAGACTGTTTCTACTCTTTTTCAGGTTTTAGAGATAGGTAGTGGTTCAGACACTGCAGGTTTCAGAGATAGGTACTGGATCAGACACTGCAGAATTTAGAGATAGGTACTGGTTCAAACACAGGGAATTTAGGAAAAGATCCACACTTAGATACAAACAGGTTCAGATGGTTCAGATATTGGTCCTAATTCAGACAAGGACAGACACAGGTAAAGGTTCAGGGTTCAGGCCTGGGAATTCAGCCCCCAGAGTGGCAGGAAACAGGTTCAGAGAAAGAAACAATACAAGACCTAGCAGCTCAATAGTTGCACAAACACAATAAAAGACAATTTTGCTCAAGCACCTCCCAACAGGTGGAGGTGCCTTAGGTTCCAAGTGACTCCCAGCAATAAGCTGGGGACACATTAGGAATGTTTCTTTAAGAATCAGGAAGTAAACGCACGGCCGTCCTAAGCATGCAGCCCGGAAACGTGCATAGCAAGCAGAGGACCAGGAGATCACTGGACACAGCAATCAGAGGACAAGGAGCTCACAGCATGGCCTGGAGGGGTGAGTTTGTCGGTGTCCCTTCATGGTGGGGAATGGGAAGCCATGCAAGGACGCAGGCAATGGTGTTACAGATACTTTGATAGGACATGGTCTATGCAATAGAAGGAGAAATAAGAATTGGAACAGAAAGTTAAAGCCTTCATGGTAGGATGAAGTTCTCACCAGACGTAGCACAGGCCATGACCTTGTAAAAGTTGTGAGAATGTAGAGATGCGGGTATCTCCTAAATATGCTTCTAATATTGAAATGAGTAAGAGCTATTTGGGGTTTGTGATAGAGCATGTAAACCAAATTCCCAGCAGTCTATTTGAAGACACAAGCAATTGTATTTACAATTAGTTTCTGCCACAACATTAGAAACATACAAATTGGCTTTCAAAGGGGAAAAATGGGACCCACTGTTATCATGCTACATTATCAGATTTCTGCTTTCCCATAAACTAAATAAATATCTCATGGTGACTATCTCTGCTTCATCACTGATCCAGCGATTGGCTACAGGGGTTTTTAGTCAAGTGATCACTTCTGCAGCCTGTCAACAAACACCAGAAGCAGTGGCTGTGGCCATTTAACCCCCTAGATGTTGTTTACAATACTGACAGTGGCATCTAGATTTTTCATTAAAGGAGGTGTCTCCCTCTTTAACCCTATTGGCACAAAGGAATCCCGATTGCTGCCAAATCAGTGATGTGAAACTGAAAATGCTGCTCTGTTGATGCATACGTCAGAAGATAATCCTCTGCCATATGCATGAACAGAGTGGCATTTGCAGTTTTGCATCATTGGTCTGTCAGCAGCAGGCAATAAATACAGCTCAACCCTGTCTGTGTAAGCTCTTCTGTGTCTAATTATTACAAACTTTATTGTGCAGACATAGCAGAGTGCAGGATTGTTGATCTATGCTAGAAAACGGCTAATAGATCAATGATGTAAAAACACACATGCTGTTGATGTAGATGTTCTTTACAGGACCATGTAGTGCACAGAAGTATAAAGTGTATTCTAAACATAGATTAGCTTAATCATGTGCCAAATATCTGTGGTGGATGTGTGGCGCCCCTGCTGGTTCATTAGCCACAGAGGTACTGCATCTCACCCAGAGGTGTGGTATTTCACTCTCAGGTAAGGACAGAGTGCTGCCCGGTACCCTAACACCTGCATCCAACACTACACTACTCCAGACGAGCTGGAGGGGCAAGATGTGTCGCGCTTCCTGCTGAGCCCTACCCTGGTTGGAGTGGGGGGAACCAAAGTAGGAGGAACCATGTAGTGGGTGTGGGTGGAGGACATAGATCAGGGGAGCACTTGTTAGAAGTGATATAAAAGAGGGAACCATCTTGGAAAGACAGATCAGTCTGAGAGGAGAAGTAGAGGGAGCCGGAGCTCTGCAGGAGCTCTGCAGAAAGGCTCCAGGAACGAGGAAGGGATCCCAGGGGTACGGGCAGTGCTGGAGTCCACCCGTACGCCCGAATTTGCCAGGCGGTGGAGGGATTAAGCCGCAGAGGGGACCGGCCCCTAATCAGTGAGAATTACAAAGTTCAACTGGAAACCGGAGGCTTCTGTACTCAGGGTGCAGTTGCCACATCCGCACTCAAGTCGCCAAAAAGGTAACCACATAGGATCCAGGGAACTCCAGGTTGCCCAGAAAGATCTGAGGATACTGGCTTGGGACATTGTTTGGCGAGGCGCAGGGCAAGAAGGGTGAGAGCCAGCGCAGGAAGACGGCTGAGAAGGGCATAAGAAGGGGGTCCTGTCAGGCACTCTTGAAACACTTGGGAGTTTGCTGAACCCCTGCCTGGTGAACGCAGCACGACGTGAGAGGTTGTAATCCAGAAAGTGTAACCTGAGGAACTTAACAACTGTGAGTAAACCCTGAGGACCGCACCCCACTGTCTCTGTCAGTTATTGCTGCTGCGCCATCACCCCCTGCACTACACCGCAACATCTTTAACATCTACACTGCCCTGGAGCTAAGCTTTACCTGTGGAGAGCTAAACCAACTCTGCTGCACTGACATCAGCTCCAGAGGACCTGTTCCGCAGCGGCGGCTCCATATAGCCGCATACCACAGGTGGCATCACGAACTGTAAATAAGAACTATAAATCCCCTGTAAATATCCCCTTTTTATTGACCGCCCTGGATCAAAGAACGGGTCACCGCCACTGTGACATCTCCCCTAGCAACGACCGGCCCGGCACCGAGTACCCCACGGCCCAGGGGGTGCGTCAGATGCAGCTCACCTAAGCACATTATGGCAGAGCTGTGCTGGAAGCCTGTGCTATTATACACTTTCATCAGTCAGTCAGCTTCCAGCACAGATCTGATGAATCAACTCAAAGAGGTAGTGCTGGTGTTTCTGGGAAATTTAAATTTAGCAATGTTAGAATAGGACTGCCCATTCAGCTATGTGAGACTTGATGCAGATGAAAAAAGACACAAAGCTATAAGGAAGAATCTTTATGTTGGTCTTGGCCTATATATTAACAATCAGTATGCATTAACTGTGAAAAAAACATTGTGAAAAATAATGAGATCGTGGGAATAACCCTTTAAGTCTGCTGAACAGGCTGACATCATCCAGACTCGTAGACCATTAGATGTGTATGTGGCCCTCCTGACAGATCATGTTGGGGGAGAGAAACATTGAGAAGTTTAACCTTAAAAGCTGAAACTTTTGTTCTCTGACAGCTAAGCTACTGCCAGAGGTGTCTGGCTGCGGCTTCTCCCTTCTCCATAAAAAGAAGGAGTTCGGGAAGATATCTATCTGATTTGTACAGGCACTAGTGTTGAGCGAGCATGCTCGACACTGCTCGGTACTCGCCCGAGCATCTCGCTACTAGGGGATGTTCGGCGAGCACCGAGCATTTCTGGGTTACTCGGGCGGGAGCTCGGGTCTCCGCCCTGCATGTTTGGCGCTCTTTACAGAACCAATGAACATGCAGGGATTGCCAGCCAGTCACTGTAATGCCGCAGCCATGTTGTTTGTGGGCATTACAGTGATTGGCTGGCTGCACAGCGTCACCTCGAGTATTTAAAACCGGGAGCCGTCATCATGGACACAGTCGCCCGGGATCAGACAGTGTAGGGAGAGTGCTGCTGAGTTAGGGAGAGATATATAGTGCAAAATAGGTAGTGTAGGGTCTCCAAAGCCTGCCAAATCAAACAATCAGTCCTTCTCAGGACTAATATCCATCCCAGATATCAGGCAGGCAGGCTGTATAGGAGATGCAGTGGTTATACCAACAAATAATGAATTACAGTCCTGTGTGCTCCTGCTGGTCAAATTGCTAGACTAATCCCCCGGTCTCAGGGGCCAGGAAAAATCCTTTTTTTTTCCATCTAAATCATGTATTTTTTTTTCCCTCAGTCAGACTGTACAAATACGCATCTTATTAACCTTTTGGTATTCCCCCCCCCCCCCAAAAAAAAAAAAAAATTGAGTGTGTCTGTGACTGTTCAGACACCAATATATCGGTTTAAAAGATTCTGGTGTAGGCCACATAACTATAACTGTGGTTTTGCAGTTCCACGGTTCAAATCTCTGTATTATCCAGCTTTTGGCCTTTTTTCCGTAAAAAAAAACAGTAATAGTGTCTCCCTGACTGTTCAGACACAAATATATCTGTTTAAAAGATTCTGGTGTAAGCCAGATAACTAGAAATGTGATTTTGTAGTTCCACGGTTCAAATCTCTGTATTATCCACCTTTTTGCCATTTTTACATAAAAAAAAAAAATTGAGTGTCTCACTCAGTGTTCAGACACAAATATATCTGTTTAAAATATTCTCTCCTGCGCTTAAAATATTCTGGTGTAGGCCAGAGAAATAGAACTGTGGTTTTCCTCTTCCACGGTTCTAATCAACTTTTTATTACCCTTTTTCCATTGATAGTGCGAGTGTAAGCTATTTTACTTCATTTACAATGGGCAAGGCGCGTGGCAAGGGACGTGGAACTGGACGTTCTGGTAATGGTGCGTGTAGAGGACGGGGCCGTGGCCAAGGTGAAAATGTGCCACAACAAACAGCCACATCTTCTTGCTCCCACTTCCTGACCGAATTACTAGGGAATCACACTACAACACCAGTATTGCGAACTGATCAGTGTGAACAGGTTATTAATTGGATAGCAGATAATACTTCCAGTTACCTGGGCACCACCACCTCCGGTCTGTCTTCCACACGGTCAAGTTTTAGTAGTCATGAGTCTCGACCGCATACTCCTCCTCACCCTGATGCTCCTTCCTCCCACCATGCCGAGTGTCGTCAGACAGCAACTGATCCCACACTTGGACACTCTGAAGAGCTGTTCACTGGTCCATTTCCATATTTGTGCTCCTCGCCTGCTCCGCTTGAAGTGGCGGAAGAGGAGATCCCATGTAGCGATGCCCAAATATTTGAACAGCCACGGCCAGAGGAAGTCGACGCTGGCAATTTGTCACAAGAGGTGGACAATGACAAGAAACAATTGACACGAAGTGAGGAGGAGGAGGATCGAGGTGCGCAAGTGGAAGAGGAGGAGGTGGTGGATGATCTAGTAACTGACCCAACGTGGCAGGAGAACACGCAGAGCGAGGCCAGCAGCACACAGGGAGAGGGAGGCAGAGTACCCCAACAGGCAGGAAGAAGCAGCGTGGTGGCCGCACACAGAAGGCGGGCAACAGTTCCCCGTAACACCAACACGAGGGACGTTGCCAGTACAACCGGTAGGTCTTCCAGAGTCTGGAATTTTTTTAAAGACTCTGCTGATAACCCCAAAAATGCCATTTGTACCACCTGCCATGCCAGCATCAGCAGGGGTGACAAAACTACCAGCCTGACCACCACCAGCATGAACAGGCACATGTCAGCAAAGCACCCGAATTTGTGGGGCGAATCCCAGGGTCCACGACCAGTGTCAGCATGTGTCACCACTGCTTCTTCCACTGCTGTGCGTGTAAGAGAACCCCCTGTTGTGCGTGCAAGGCAATCCCCTGTCCATACAACATGCAAAGCTGCCCCCTCCTCTCAGTCTTCACTTGTTATGGCAGGTTCTCAAGAAACAGCATCAACGTCCACGTCCCACCGCAGCGTTGTATTGTCCATATCCCAGACCTTTGAATGAAAGCGCAAATTCGTAGCCAACGTACCACAGGCCACAGTCCTAAATTCGCACATTTCACGACTGCTTGCGTTGGAAATGCTGCCTTTTAGGCTGGTGGAGACGGAATCCTTCCGCAACCTTATGGCGGTGGCCATCCCTCGGTACTCGGTCCCCAGCCGACACTATTTTGCCCGGTGTGCCATCCCCGCACTACACAAGCACGTGTCCCAAAACATCTGCCGTGCCCTCAACAACGCAGTTACTGGGAGAGTCCACCCGACAACGGACACGTGGACAAGTGCTTGTGGTCAGGGATGGTACATCTCCCTGAGGGCACACTGGGTAAACATAGTGGAAGCCGGGACCCAGTCGGACCTTGGGACGGAACACATCCTCCCAACACCGATTATTGCGGGCCCTATGTCAGTCAGAGTTGCCCCCACAGTGTACAGCTCCTGCGCATCATCCTCCTCCTCCTCCTCATGTTCAGCCTCCATCTCAGATATCACCACATCAGTTACAAGCTGAAAGCACTGCAGTACAGCCTCAGCCAAGCGGCAACAGGCTGTGCTGAAACTCATAAGCTTAGGTGATAAACCTCACACTGCTTGTGATTTGTGGACAGCTGTGAAAGAGCAGGCAGATCTGTGGCTGAGACCACTAAACCTACATCGAGGCATGGTCGTGTGTGACAATGGCTGTAACCTGGTGGCGGCTCTGAGGAAAGGCGAGATCACACACGTACCATGCCTGGCTCATATGCTTAACCTCGTGGTTCAGCGGTTTCTTAAATCGTACCCCGAGTTGCCAGATCTGCTCGTCAAAGAAGGCCGCCTGTCAGCTCATTTTCGGAAGTCGGCTACAGCTTCCTCCGCCCTTGCTGTGTTGCAGCAGCGTTTGCAGCTTCCGGCACACCGACTTGTGTGTGATGTCCCCACACGTTGGAACTCTACCCTCCACATGTTGCAAAGGATTTGTGAGCAGTAGAGAGCAGTTGTGGAGTACCAGCTGCAACAAGGCCGTCGATATTCAGGTCAGACACCACACATAAGACCTCGGGAGTGGACCTGGATGTCTGACATATGCACCATCCTGACAAACTATGAGGAGTCCACCAAGATGGTGAGTGGCGATGACGCCATCATTAGCGTCAGCATCCCACTTGTCTGTCTTTTGCAACGCTCTCTGCAGAGAATTAAAGAGGAGGCATTGCAGCCAGAGTATGATGAGATGGATCAAGAAGCCGTAGCGTGCGATTACACACAGCCCAGCCTCATTTCATCCCAACGTGCATTGGGGGACAATGAGGGGGAGGAGGAGGAGGAGGAGGAAGAACAGGAGCTGGTATCATGCGCTGTAGACGGTAGTACCTGTACAACTGTCATACCGTCGGTGCAGCGTGGGTGGCCTGAGGACAGGGGGGAGGAGAAGGAGGAGGAGAGCATGGTCAGTCGTCATCTTGGTGAGAACACGG
Source organism: Phyllobates terribilis (assembly GCF_046119375.1). Lineage (NCBI taxonomy): Eukaryota > Metazoa > Chordata > Amphibia > Anura > Dendrobatidae > Phyllobates > Phyllobates terribilis. The sequence continues at coordinate 536,635,416 of NW_027362764.1, forward strand.
AAGTCTTGCCCGTTACCAGTGTGGCATGCATGGCTGACTTTATGTTACGCTGCCTTAACCGTGACCCTCGCATTGTCAAAATGTTGGGTGACAGTCATTACTGGTTGGTGACACTTTTAGACCCCCGCTACAAGGAGAACTTTCACTCTCTTATTCCTGAGGTGGAGAGGTCTACAAAAATGGGGCAGTACCAGAAGGCCCTTGCTGCAGAACTGTTAAAAAAATTCCCATCTGAACACTCTAGAGGAAGAGGTCACAGTTCGTTGCCCAACCAAGGCGTACAGGTTAGAGAGACGCAACTCCAATTCAGCAGAGGCAGGGGAACAATGTCAGCTTTCTGGGACAGTTTTCTGAGACCAGCCCAGCTTACAGGCCCTGAGGCGCGGGGTACTCTCACAAGGAGTGGAAAGTTTCAAAAGATGGTGAGGGAGTACCTTGGCGACCGTACCAGCGTCCTCCGTGATTCCTCTGTGCCTTTTAATTATTGGGTATCCAAGCTGGACACTTGGAATGAACACGCTCTGTACGCCTTGGAGGTCCTGGCTTGCCCTGCCGCTAGCGTGTTATCGGAGCATGTTTTTAGTGCCGCTGGGGGAATTATAACTGATAAGCGCACTCGCCTGTCAACTGACAATGCTGACAAGCTGACCCTTATCAAAATGAACAAGGGCTGGATTGGGCCAGACTTCTCATCACCACCAAATGACAGCAGAGTAACATAAAGTCAAATCCACTGTGTTATTTCGGGAGGTGTATTCCTATGCACCGCTTCACAGCCACACATGGGTATACGCTTCCTCATTTGAGCTGTATTTTGCTCTTCTCCTTATCCTGAGCCTCCACCACCACTATACCACCAGGGTGACCGTGGTCCGTGTTGCCAGCATTGCAAGTTCCTCCATCCTAATTTTTGGCAGCTTTTGCTTGGAAGGCATAGGCAAATACTATGGGAGACCCACTCCCCAATAATGGCAATGTTTTTAATATGCTGTACTGCATGGCTCTTGTAAGGGGCATTGTAAGTTCCTCCATCCTAATTTTTGGCAGCTTTTGCTTGGAAGGCATAGGCAAAGACTATGGGAGACCCACTCCCCAATAATGGGAATAATGTTTTTAATATGCTGTACTGCATGGCTCTTGTAAGGGGCATTAAAATCGTCTTGTTAAGCTACTGTGACCTCCACGTCTCTTCCAAGGGGCATTAAAACCGTCTTGTTAAACCACTCTGAACTCCACAGCTCTTCCAAGGGGCATTAAAACCGCCTTGTTAAGCTACTGTGACCTCCACGTCTCTTCCAAGGGGCAATGATATTGTCTTTTTATTCCACTGTGACCTCCACCACTCTTCCAAGGGGCATTAAAACAGTCTTGTTAAGCTACTGTGACCTCCACGTCTCTTCCAAGGGGCATTGATATTGTCTTTTTATTTCACTGCGACCTCCACCACTCTTCCAAGGGGCATTAAAACCGTCTTGTTAAGCTACTGTGACCTCCACGTCTCTTCCAAGGGGCATTAAAACCGTCTGGTTAAACCACTCTGAACTCCACAGCTCTTCCAAGGGGCATTAAAACCATCTTGTTTAGCTACTGTGACCTCCACGTCTCTTCCAAGGGGCATAGATATTGTCTTTTTATTCCACTGCGACCTCCACCACTCTTCCAAGGGGCATTAAAACAGTCTTGTTAAGCTGCTGTGACCTCCACCGCTCTTCCAAGGGGCATTGATATTGTCTTTTTATTCCACTGCGACCTCCACACTCTTTCAAGGGGCATTAAAACCATCTTGTTAAACCACTCTGAACTCCACAGCTCTTCCAAGGGGCATTAAAACCGTCTTGTTAAGCTACTGTGACCTCCACGTCTCTTCCAAGGGGCATTAAAACCATCTTGTTAAGCTACTGTGACCTCCACGTCTTTTCCAAGGGGCATTAAAACCGTCTTGTTAAACCACTCTGAACTCAACAGCTCTTCCAAGGGGCATTGAAATGTTGTTTTTAATTAACTCAAACCTCCACGACTCTTCCAACGGGCATTGCATTTCCTCCTAATTTTAGTCAGCTTTTGCTTTTCAATGCACAGGCGAAAACTAAGGGAGACCCACTCCCGAAAAATGGGTAGAAGGTTTTTAGTACGCTGTAATCCACGTCTGTTTGAAGGGGCATTGCAGTTCCTCATAATTTTTGGAAAGCCTTCCATTCACTGCTTAGGCCAACAGTGTACAGGAGACCCAGTTGCAATAAATGGAAAAAACGGTATAGTTAAGGCACTCTGACCTCCATGTCACTTACCAAGGGGCATTGGAGTGCCTCGAAATTTTTGGTAGGCATTGCACTCACTGTATGCCCTATAGCTGTGTAGCCGAACCGCTCCTTTTGGTACAGAAACATATCCTACAAGACATGTGTGGTTGACTGGCCTGATATTGATGTGAATGGTCCCTGTTCCTCCTGCTCTTTCTCCTTTGCCACCACCTCATCCATCATTCATCACCTGAAGCTTTGTTTTAAAGGGAGTCATAGAACTGGGATAGTAGCAGGAAAACATCCAGCAATCCTCGGAGGAGGTAGGATATGAACCAAAACGCTGACCACCTCAGGCCTAGCAGCTACTACATACATGCGCTTGCATTCCAAGGAACAGAAAGCTAAGGAGATGGATGGTCTCATGATCATGAATAATTTACTTGCTGTGTAGGAGGCTGACCACTGCTGCTGTCTACCTTCTGAACTTAGTGTTGAAGCCTGATTGACCCAGGACCCGCAATCCTCTATGTCTGGAGGACGTGTTGCATCCCAGTGTCCAACTGTGTCCCGGCTTCCACAATATTAACCCAGTGTGAAGGCGTCAGTCAGATGGACCATCTCTGGCCACATTCACTTGTCCACGTGTTTGTGGTTAGGCTGTCCTTCAAATAGGGGCGGCTGCGGACCGTTTATGGACACCCGGGCGCCCCCAGGCGGCTGGGGACCATGTGTGGGCACCCGGCCGCGGGGCGGCTGGGGACCGAGTATGGAAACCCGGCCGCCCCCTGGCGGCTGGGGACCAAGCGAGGACACCCGGCCGCCGGGCGGCTGGGGACTGAGTATGGATGCCAGGCCGCCGACGCAGCCATGACGTGGTGGCCAGATTCCACCTCCACATGCCTAAAAGGTCCAATTTCAAATGCAAGCAAGCAGTATGGTATTGCAGCCTGGGGGTGGGTGGGTGGCAGGCTGCATACATGCGCTTGCATTGCAAGGAATGGGGGAGGTACAATTGAACACTGCCCTGGGACAAGGACTTGCACGGGGATAGTTGCAAGTCTGCATCTTCTGATGCGGCAAGGATCACTTCTGATGGGCACACTTTTAGGCAGTTACCTGGGTGTGCCTAAAAGAGATGCTTCCAGGGGTCTTTCCCATGCTGTTCCCATGTCTTTTCAGCACTGTATGCATGTGTCACACAGCACATGGCCAGATAAGGTTGTAAAATGTTAAAATGACATTTCCCGGTGAATGCATTTGTCACAGCTGAAAGCAATACAAAAGTGCAAAAACGCATAAAAAATGCTACTTGTGAACATAGCCCAAGGTGTGGAGGAATATTTTTGTTTTTGGTTATTTATTTTACCTTATACACAAGTCTTTACCCTGGAAAGGAAGTTCCTTAAAAATTTCACAGGAAAACCGCTTCAGTTTCATTTTTGAACGTTTTATTGTGAGCCCGTAAAAGTGGCTTAATACCTCTGACCACGTTGTTGACAGCAGTGACCTGGGGGTCAGAAATGCTTCCTGGGGCGATCCCCATGCTGTCTCCATGTCATTTGAATACTGTCACTATCGTTTTGGGCACTTTTTAGGCTTTCTACAGACTGCCAGGGGTGCCACCGCAAAAATGCTCCAGTCTCCCATAAACTAACATTGGGCTCGTTGCTCGGGTCGAGCACCCGAGTATCACGGTGAGCTCGGCCCGAGCTTTGAGTACTACACTAATAGGCACTTCAAATTCTCATTTAGATTTTCTCATTAGTTAAAAATGCCATACCATTTAAATATAATTATATACAGAGGATTTACTCACTGTAAATTGTTGTTTGTCAGCAACTGCCTGAAGTTTTCCAGTTATATAGAAAGATACCTAAGCAAGCAATACAAATATAAAAATACAATTGTTTTGTTAATTACATTTTTTGTAGTGGGAAAGATACAATATTTTATACATTTAAAAAGTAAAGCCCAAATCACAAATGCCCACTCCACCAGAGTAAGAGAGTTGGTCATAATTGTGCATTGGTGTGTATGTCATTAGTATAGACACTGTACCAGAATAGAGTCAAGATTATTGTACACGTACAGTAACAAAGTCAAGCTTACTACATATATAATAATGGAGTCAAGCTTGTTGTAAAGATAAAGTTACAGAACCAGGGGCAGGGGGCAGATACCCCCCCTAAGCTGGTCCACTTCAGGAGAGCTGTACATTGTATTAGATCACCTGCGGTTGCATCACAATCTGTAAAATGCTATTATGATGTGACCACAGGTGATTTAAAAGGAATCTGTCACCAGGTTTTGGCTAACCCATCTGAGAGCAGCATAAGGGGCTGATTCCAGTGATGTGTCACACAGTGAGCTGCTTGCTGTCATTTTCATAAAATCACTTATCTGCTGTAGAAGTATCAGTTCACTTAATATTGGATTCTTTATAACCCTGTCCCCACCACTGATTGGCAGCTTTCTGTCCATGTACAGTGTACAAAGGAAGCTGCAAATCAGTGATGAGGGTGAATTTATACAGACCTCAAGAATATGGTTGACTAGCCCTCTAATCATAATCTGCTGCTGATAACAGTGATTTTATCAAAACTTCACTAAGCAGCCCAGTAAGTGACACGTTGCTGGAATCGGGGTCTCTGTCTCTACCTTATGCTGCTCTCAGATTACACAGAAAAACTTAGTGACAGATTCCCTTTATTGCAAGATACAGCACCGCTGAGGTACCCAGCAGCCCTAAAGTTACTAAGATACCATTTTTTTAGGGCCGTCTGGCTGCAGCATGCAACAGCAGCACTGTACCATTAAATTTGTCGCCACGTCAGGATGAGAAATGTGGGTGCGCAGCAGTACACCGCTGATGTCTGAAGACACACCTTTTCCTACCCACCGGAGAGGAGCAAAGGATCTAGAAGTGTGATGTGCTGCGTATGAAAACTGTGTACAGTGGCTTAGGAGTGAGGTACAGCAGATGGGGGCTGTGTATACAGGAGCTGAGGAGTGATATACTGTAAATGGAAGTTGTGTGTACAGGGACTGAGGAGCGAAGTACTGCATATGGAGACTGTGTATAGAGGGGCTGAGAAGTGATGTACTGCAAATGGAGACTGCATACAGAGCGGCTGAGGTTCAGTGTAATGCAGATAGAAGCTGTATATACATGGGCTGAGGAGCTTTTGCACTGCAGATGGAGCCTGTGTGTACAGGGACTGAAAAGTGGTGTACTGCAGATGAAGGTTGTGTATAGAGGGACTGAGGTGTAATGTACTGAAGATGGAGGCTGTGTATACAGGGGGTGAGGCACAATGTAATGCAGATGGAAGCAGTGTATACAGGAGCAGAGGAATGATGTACTGCAGATGACGACTGCATATAGAAGGCCTGAGGTGTGATGCACTGCAGTTAGAACCTGTGTATAAAGGAGCTGAGGAGTGAAGTACTGCAGGTGGCGGGATTTTAAAATGGCAATACTTTGGAGGTGTTTTCTGATATATAGGCCCCTCAAAGGCACATCAAAACCGAATAGGGCCCTAAAAAATTGGTTTTCAAGATTCTCTTGAAAAAAATACTGCTAAATTTTGAACACTTCTAAAATCTTAAATAACTAGACATATGTTTGAAAAATGAAACCAAACTAAAGTAGACATTTGGGATATGTTATTTATTAACTATTTTGTGTGTTACGACAATCTATTATAAGTGCAGAAAAAATCAAAGGTTGAAAATTGCAAAATTTCCAAGATTTTCATAGATAACTGCAGTTATTGAAATAAATTTACCAATATTATGAAGTACAAAGTGTCAAGAAAAAGAAATCCAAGGGTATGAGCACACAGCGTCTTTTAGACGCTGGGGTACCCATCAAGTTTTAGAAGCAGAGGATGCTTCAGGAAAACGCTAGTGGTTTTTTTCTTGAAGCGTGTTTTTTTACATCATTGCAGTCGCTGTTTAGGCGGCTTTGCCACCTGCATTTTTTTATACTATAAAAAGTGAGCAGCATCTCAGCAGAATCCACCTGTAGAGTGGTCAGGTCACTTATTTTAACCGCTTCACAGCTTTGCAAACTTGAAGTGGTTGAAAGAAGCTCAAAAGACTGAACATATACACAGAAAATTATTTTTTCATTGCAGCGCATATGTTCATCTTTTTTAATGCTTATTAAGCACTTTTTTGGGGGCCTAAAACAGATGTTGTATGCACATACCCTCAGGTTAGGTTCACACTGAGTTTTATCAAGAGTTTTAGAGCGGAAGCAAATTGCTTCAAAAACTCCTGGATATTTTGATTTCTATGGGACTATGCTGTTCAGATGAGTAGTTTTTGGAGTTTTTTTTTTCTGAAGAGGTTTTAAAAACGCTTGGTGGCAGAAAGAAAACTGCATGTCACTTCTTTGAAGCAATTCCTGAAAGAAAGTTCTCCAAATTAGGCTCTGTCCAATCAACAGGCTGCAAATAAGGATTTGTTCACACTAAGTTTTTTTCAGAGCAGAAATTTCCTCAATCAAAACCCATGATTTTGGTTTTCAGCTCCAAAAACTCAGTGTGAATAAACCCTTAGGTTATGTGCACACAAAGAGCTTTAGACATCGGCATACCCACATCATTTTTGAAGCAGAAGACGCTTCAAGAAAATGATAGCGGTTAAAAGAAGCTAAAATAACTAAACATATGTACAGCAAGTTGTTTTACATTGCAGTTCATATGATAATTTTTTTTACCATTTCCTTAGCATCTCTTCAGGTAAGTTACGCAGGAGTTATGTTAGGAAACGCTTCAGGAAAACTCCTCAGAAAACGCCTCAAAACAGAAGACTTCCCTGAATTGGTTTCCACTTGAAAGAGTCATGTGGCAAAAAAAACTCCTTGTGCACATACCCTCAGAATCACCAGGATTTGAAGAAGCATTGCAGAGTTATTACCACTTAAAGGGACACATGTCAGATTTGAAAAATGGGGCTCTGGAGGAAGGTAAAACAAAGCTTTGGTGACAAGGGGTTAACTAGCTTGAGCTCAAGGAGAATCAGCACCTTCCAAGAGCTCTGTCAAATCTATCCAGCCAACTAAAACCCTTCTCTGTACTGATACAGAACAAAACCTACAAAACTGTACAGTCCACACATGACGGTCTCTGGGTTGACTGATACCCTTAGTGATGTTTAAAGTCTGTACTGAGTTAGACAATGAGCACCAAGGTAGCCACAGTTGAAACCAGAAGTTTACATACACTATATAAAAAGACACATATGCATGTTTTTCTCAATGCGAAAAGAAAAGAAAGGGCGCATGTGTAGACTCACAGGGCTATTTAAATAATTTAAAAAGTGCCAGTACACTCACCTGTGATGGTTGTGTACGTCTACACAACCAAGATTAAGCGTGTGATTAATGAGGCTCCGGGTCGCCTCTATTTGTAGTACCGTCCTGTCGGTGTTTGCCTCGCAACTCCGTGCTCCTCAAGTGGTCACACGATCCTGCTGGACCAGATACCACGTCACCGCAGGTCCTCAGTAGTTTAACCCGGTGGCTGGATAACCGCAGGTCCTCACACATCCAAATATGCCCAGCTGCTCCTGCCGCTTTGGCTCCGTATGGAGAAATATCACAAGTAAACAATGGTGCAGCAGTCTCAGGGAGCGCCAAAGGAATACTGGACAATTTAATAGATGTCAACCGACTTTTATTCTTCCTCCAATGCCACTGCCACAACGCGTTTCAACGGTCTAAGCCGTCTTCATCAGGTGGGGTCTCCACTGCCACCTTAGACCGTTGAAACGCGTTGTGGCAGTGGTATTGGAGGAAGAATAAAAGTCGGTTGACATCTATTAAATTGTCCAGTATTCCTTTGGCGCTCCCTGAGACTGCTGCACCATTGTTTACTTGTTTTTTCTCAATATCTCACATGAAATCAGAATAAACCTTTCCCGTTTTAGGTCAATTAGGATTACCATAATTTTTAATATTTGCCAAATGCCAGAATAATGAGAGAGCGAAAATGTTTTAAGGCTATGTGCGCATGTTCAGGAATTGCTTGCAGAAATTTCTGCAGCATTTCTGCACCTCTTGGCAGCAAAAACGCTGCGGAAAATCCGCAGCATTTACATGCGTTTTTTGTGCATTTTTGCCTGTGGATTTGCCATGCGTTTTTTCCAATGCATTGTATAGGCAAAAATGCATGCGGAAACGCACAAATAATGGACGTGCTGCGCTTTTTTCTGCACCTGAATTCCGGCCAGGAAAATTCCTGATCATGAGCACAGAACTTGCAAATTGTCAGAGGAAGTCATGGGATAAGGTATGCAATGCATTTTTGGCCCATTTCCGCGCTTAAAAAAACGCACAAAAAACGCACTGTGTGCACTTAACCTAAGGCATTCCTGGCTGATTTCTTGAGATGTTGCTTCAGTATTGCCACATAATCTTCTTTTCTCATTATGCCATCTATTTTGTGAAGTGCATCAGTCCCTCCTGCAGCAAAACAACCCCACAACATGATGCTGCCACTCCCGTGTTTCACAGTTGGGAAGGTGTTCCTAGGCTTCCAAGTGACGCGCCCCCTGGGACATATTCCTTTTTGAGGGGAATACCCGGCACCGGATCAGATGGGGGGGGGTTGTAGTCTCCGAGCGGCTGTGACCCGGTCCCGTGCCCAGGGCGTCAAGCTCAGTGTTATGTGGCAGTCCTACAGATGTTATTAAAGTTCTTTTGTGTCGACTACGCCACCCGTTGTGATGCGGTCACTGTGGCCGCCGCTGCAGCAGGGTCCGCTGAGGCTGATGGTGGATGTGCAGCTTGATGGGATAACCCCCAACGGGAGGGGTATAGCCTCAGAGGGGACAGGCGCAGAGGATGGGGGTTGTGGTGGTGCGATGCAGCCGGCAATGAAGACAGACTCGGGTTGTGCAGTTAAGGGTGTTTACTTACTGCTGATGTTGTACTGGTCACTCCAGCTGCTAGTGACCACCCGAGCCGTGCTGCGTCCACCAGGTCCTGGATCCGGTCAACCCCCAAACAAGTCCAGAGCGTGGCCCTGAGCTCTCCCTCTGTCCTTTCTTCAGCCGTCCCCACCAGTGATTCACCTAGGTCCAGCTCCCTCGGGCCTTCTTTTGGGACACCCTTGGCCCTGGGTTCCCTGACCCTTCATGTGGTGTGCCTTCGGGGTGAATGTGGTGGGTGACCGTGACAGACACTGCCCACGGTCTCCGGTCTCTGGCTGGGGAATGTCTTTACCCCCACCAGCTTGGGTTCCGGTACCCTCTTGCTGACTCCTCACCCGGTGCTCTAATTTGGGTTCTTGGGTCCCTTCAGTCTTCCCCCTCTGGGTCTTTCTCTTTCTTTCTCCTCTCTCTCTCTCCAGGGCTGCTGTTTCCTTCTCTCTCTCCAACTGACTTGTTCTCAGCGTCTGACCCTGATCTAAGTTGGTGCCCTCCTTATATATCCCTCTATGTGTGAGCTCAGGTGACCAGCACCCAACGAGCTCCTATCACTACCCAGACTGCTCCCCCTATCTGCCCCTACACTACATGGGATGTACCACCCCCCCTCCCACTCCAGCCAGGAACAGGCTCGGTTGTACCTGCACATTTCTAAGTGGGAGTACCGTCGGCCTGCTCCTCTGGAATGGGATGTATGTAGTGCATGCAGTCTATCTGAGCTCAGTTCCACACTCCTTCCTTACCCGGGAGTGGAATATCACACCTCTGGGTTGAGGTGCAATACCCCTGTAGCAGCCGAATCCTCAGGGTGCTACATTCCCCCCTGGTAAATCACAGCACGCCCTCGGGCTGTAAGACATAAAACACCAAAACATACAAATTTTTCATATAAACATATAAAACATATAAGACATTATATATATAACATATCTTATCAGATAAAACTTTCTCGTAGACTTCTCTTGTCTCTGGTTCCTCCTCCGGACACTGTGCAACGTGTGTCCGGGAAAAGTGCGACAGTCTCTTAGAAAATCTGGTTTTCTTATAAAACCGGTAGGGGGCGCTTTAGGACGCGCAACTATATACAGGGAAGTTGGAAGTTGGCCGCTCTCAGTCCTCGGCCAGGTAGAGGGAAGGGAATGGCTGCTCACAGTCCTCAGCCTGCAGGATGAAGGGGTTAACGGGTAAACAGTTCACTGGTCCCAACGGGGACTATTTTAGCAGCAACAACAGTTCCAGTTCCTTTATACCCTGATTGGGTAACTATTTACAACACCTGCTCTGCCGCACTCAACGGCGTCTTCCTCCTGCTCTTTGCTTATAGCTGGTTGTTACTTCAGACCCGTCCGGGTCCTCTTGCTCCTCCTCCTCGCACCGCAACTCCTCCTCCGTCAGGCGGTGTACGTGGAGGGCGTAAGGTCCTTTGGCACACTTGTGCCGGGTGAAAGTGACCTCGTCTCCGACGTAGAGGTCACGGCCTTTGTGACCTTCCGGCAGGTGGGACTCAACGTCTCTGCGGGTCACAAAAACGTCACCGCGGTTGTTACGGTCCCGAATAAAGCCCCACCCATGCTGCGGGTTGAACTTTATCACTGTCCCGATGGTGCGGGGACAATGCGCTGCACGGGGGTTCCTCCTAGTCCGGCTCTTCTGCTCCGCGCTCTGGATTTGGGCCTGTTGTTCTCTGACCCGCCTCTCCTCCCGTTCTCTCTTAAACTCTGCCAGCTGTTGACGGCAACACTCTGTACGTTCAGCTGCGGCTGCCCGAGTTTCTCCGGTGAACCCCATCAAATCTTCTCCCGTGGGGTCCCACACGAATTGGGCTTCTGCTAGAGGAGGCGAGACCCGAGCCACGGGCTTCGGAGCCGGGATTAGGGGCTCACACAAGGGCCCTAGTCTTTGCTGCCGCTCCAGCTCAGGGTACCCTTCGGGCCAGATGAAGGGCCGCCCGTCCGGCCATGTGAGCTGGCCGAAGAGGTCCTCCCCCAGGTGTGGCACCCTAGGTATTGCGGGCGCGGGCGCGGTGGTGGTGGCGCCCGGGTTGCCCAGGCCTTGCGGCCAGGCCTGGGGCACCTGGAAGGTGAAGGGCACCGTTAGGACGGCGGCGCCCTGGGCTACCTGGCCTTGCGGCCAGGCCGGAGGCTCCGCGGAGGTAGGGGGCGCTGTTGGTGGTGCGGCGCCCGGAGGTACTAGGCCTTGCGACCAGGCTGGTGGTACTTCCTGCTTTGTCACGCTCCGGGTCGGGGCGCGTGACGTCACAGGGGTCGCTGCGGCGGCTTCCGGTCGGGGCCTAGTCCATGGCGGTGACCTGGCGGTTACGGGCACAGCAGGGGGACTTTCGGGCTCTGCGACGGGGAGCTGGGGCAGGTGAGCGGTGTCACGGCTTGGGGTATAGGCGTCCCCTTTACCTGCCTCCATGCGTTCGGCTCCCTCCTCGGCGCCGTCTCCGGCCTTGGGTCCTCCTGCGCCATCCTCAGAGGCGGTCTGCTTCCTCTTCCAGGGTAGCGTGCTCCGTTGACTGGTCTCTGCTTGCTGGGCCATCTCCCGGCTCCACTCCGCCAGTATCTCACGCTGTACCCGGGCCATCCTCCTTGCGAGGCCCTCCAGGGCAGTTTGTGCACACTCCCGGTCTCGGGGGAGCTGCGCTAGGATCTCCGCTAGACCTAGCGGGGTTGTGGACTCTAGCAGGCTCCTGACCATCGGGTCGGTGCTGCTCTGCTCTGCTTCCGGCAGGCTCCTGGCCAGCGGGCCGGTGCTGCTCTGCCCTCCTTCCTCGGTCTCTAGCAGACTCCTGGCCAGCGGGCCGGTGCTGTTCTGCTCTCTTTCCATCTCCGGGTGAGCTTTTCTGCTGCTCCTTTCCAGGCTTCCTGCCTCCGGGTGCGCTCGCTCCAGACTGCTCCAAGCGACACCCATCTTTTCTCTTCTCTTTCGTCTCCTCCCACTTCGAGGGCGGTCCCGGGGCAACTCGGTGACTGTCAGCTCCAGGGGGAGTTCTTTCACGCTGACAGACACCTCCAGCATCACAGTCTCTGTTGGTGGGGGCGGTTTCCACTTTTGGCGCCATTTTCTGTCCTGGCCCACGATGGGAGGTGGCCTCTTGCCCTCCTTTGGCACGCCCATAATGGCGTCCGCTGCTCTTCCAAGGCGGGAAATCTGCGGTTTTGGCGGGAATCGCTTCCCAGTGGCGGAAAACTCGGCAGATAGCGGGAACAAGCTGGAAATGGCGGACAATCGGCGGGAAACGACTGGTGATGGAGTCCGATGGCGTGGACCCTCCGGAACCGGCGGGAGACTTCTTTCTGAGGTAAACTTGCACTTTTCTTCAGGCACGCAGTACCCGGGTGTTGCGGGCACGTAATCCTGCCGACTACGCCAAAGTTGACGCGCCCCCTGGGACATATTCCTTTTTGAGGGGAATACCCGGCACCGGATCAGATGGGGGGGGGTTGTAGTCTCCGAGCGGCTGTGACCCGGTCCCGTGCCCAGGGCGTCAAGCTCAGTGTTATGTGGCAGTCCTACAGATGTTATTAAAGTTCTTTTGTGTCGACTACGCCACCCGTTGTGATGCGGTCACTGTGGCCGCCGCTGCAGCAGGGTCCGCTGAGGCTGATGGTGGATGTGCAGCTTGATGGGATAACCCCCAACGGGAGGGGTATAGCCTCAGAGGGGACAGGCGCAGAGGATGGGGGTTGTGGTGGTGCGATGCAGCCGGCAATGAAGACAGACTCGGGTTGTGCAGTTAAGGGTGTTTACTTACTGCTGATGTTGTACTGGTCACTCCAGCTGCTAGTGACCACCCGAGCCGTGCTGCGTCCACCAGGTCCTGGATCCGGTCAACCCCCAAACAAGTCCAGAGCGTGGCCCTGAGCTCTCCCTCTGTCCTTTCTTCAGCCGTCCCCACCAGTGATTCACCTAGGTCCAGCTCCCTCGGGCCTTCTTTTGGGACACCCTTGGCCCTGGGTTCCCTGACCCTTCATGTGGTGTGCCTTCGGGGTGAATGTGGTGGGTGACCGTGACAGACACTGCCCACGGTCTCCGGTCTCTGGCTGGGGAATGTCTTTACCCCCACCAGCTTGGGTTCCGGTACCCTCTTGCTGACTCCTCACCCGGTGCTCTAATTTGGGTTCTTGGGTCCCTTCAGTCTTCCCCCTCTGGGTCTTTCTCTTTCTTTCTCCTCTCTCTCTCTCCAGGGCTGCTGTTTCCTTCTCTCTCTCCAACTGACTTGTTCTCAGCGTCTGACCCTGATCTAAGTTGGTGCCCTCCTTATATATCCCTCTATGTGTGAGCTCAGGTGACCAGCACCCAATGAGCTCCTATCACTACCCAGACTGCTCCCCCTATCTGCCCCTACACTACATGGGATGTACCACCCCCCCTCCCACTCCAGCCAGGAACAGGCTCGGTTGTACCTGCACATTTCTAAGTGGGAGTACCGTCGGCCTGCTCCTCTGGAATGGGATGTATGTAGTGCATGCAGTCTATCTGAGCTCAGTTCCACACTCCTTCCTTACCCGGGAGTGGAATATCACACCTCTGGGTTGAGGTGCAATACCCCTGTAGCAGCCGAATCCTCAGGGTGCTACACAAGCTTCTCCCTTTTTCCTCCAACTGTAACGATGGTCATTATGCCCAAAAAGTTCCATTTTAGTTTCATCAGACCACAGGACATGTCTCCAAAAATTAAGGTCTTTGTTCCTGTGTGCATTTGCAAACATTAATCTGGCTTTTTTATGTTTCTTTTGGCGTAATGGCTTCTTCTTGGCAGTGTGGCCTTTCAGCCCATGTTGATACAGTACTCATTTCACTGTGGATATTGACACAATCTTACCAACTTCCGCCATCATCTTCACAAGGTCTTTTGCTTTTGTCCTTGGGTTGATTTGCACACGTTGGACCAAAGCACGTTCATCTCTGGGACACAGAACCCGTCTCCTTCCTCAGTGGTATGATGGATGGACATTCCCATCTTGTTTGTACTTGCGTATAATTGTTTGTACAGATGAACGAGGCACCTTCAGGTATCTTGAAATTGTACCCAAGGATGAGCCAGACTTGTGCAAGTCCACAATTCTCTTCCTGATATCTTGGCTGATTTCTTTATACTTTCCCATGATGCTACACAAAGAAGCATTGTGTTTCAGGTGAACATTGAAATACATCCACAGGTGTGTCTCTAACTAACTCAGATGTTGCTAAAAAAAAACTCTCAGAAGCTTCCGAACACATGACATCATCATATGGTCAGTCCAGAATTGTTTAAAGGCATAGTAATGTTAGTGTATGTAAATTTTTGACTTTGCAGTAAGTAATAAAAAATACCTTAAAACATTCTCTCTCTCATTATTCTGGCTTTGGCAAATATTAAAAATTATGGTAATCCTAATTGACGGGAAAGGTTTATTCTGATTTCATGTAAGATATTGAGAAAAACATGCATATGTGTCTTTTTATATAGTGTATGTAAACTTCTGGTTTCAACTGTACCTACATGTGGCACTGGAGAGACAGTTTTTCCGACTGTAGGCAAGTTCTTTTAAATAATTTTTTAGGGAATCCAACTTTAGTTGATTTATTTACTAAAATATGTGTATATACAATATTAGCAATATTAACACAATGGCCTTGTAAATTAAAAAAAATATCTCAAATTAGATAAATTATAGAAAAGCAGCTTACAGCCATTATCACCAGTATGTGTCTATACTCCTCTGGTATCGGTGATGCCACAATATGATCGTACAGGAGTAACAAACATCTGAAAAATAGAAATGTTACTGCAAACCCTTAGTAAAAATGACTGTCACTAAGATAACAGGATCACATTTTTATTTTATTGTTTTATGCTAATATTTACTAAATGTTATGTTACTCCAAGTTATGCAGTGTGTCAAATTTCTTTATCATACAGCAGTCACCAAAGTTTTTGAAGCAGAAGACACTTCAGGAAACTGCCAGAGGTGTTTTTCCTCAAGCATTATTTTAGGCATCCCTTCGGTAGCATTTTGCAGCGGCCTTGACGCCTTTCTTTTTTCCTTGTATGTGTAAAATAAGAAGAAGCTTCCAAGCAGACGATGTCTGAAGAATGATATCTGACCAGGCAACTGTTAGGTGGATTCATAACTGGCTTAGTGATCGGACTCAAAGGGTGGTTGTAAATGGCTTCACATCCAGCTGGATGAATGTCTCAAGTGGGGTACCACAGGGCTCCGTCCTGGGACCTGTATTGTTCAACATCTTTATCAATGATTTAGATGAAGGAATTGAGGGTAAACTGATTAAATTTGCTGATGACACAAAGCTAGGAGGGATAGCTAATACTAGAGAAGAGAGAGAGAGGATTCAAAAAGACCTAAATAAACTGGAGCAGTGGGCAGCAACAAACAGAATGGTTTTTAACAGGGAAAAATGCAAAGTACTACATCTGGGCAATAAAAATGAAAAAAGCATATACAGAATGGGAGGAATAGAGCTAAGCAACAGTACATGTGAAAAAGACTTAGGTATACTAATAGATCATAGACTGAATATGAGTCAACAGTGTGATGCAGCAGCAAAAAAGGCAAATACAATTCTGGGATGTATTAACAGAAGCATACAGTCTAGATCACGTGAAGTCATTATCGGACTTTACTCCTCTTTGGTCAGACCTCATCTGGAATACTGTGTACAGTTTTCGGCACCACATTTTAAAAAAGACATAGACAAGCTGGAGCAAGTTCAGAGAAGAGCGACCAGAATGGTGACTGGTCTGCAAACCATGTCCTATGAGGAACGGTTGCAGGATTTGGGAATGTTTAGCTTGCAAAAAAGAAGACTGAGAGGAGACTTAATAGCTGTCTACAAATATGTCAAGGGCTGTCACATTGTAGAAGGATTATCTTTATTCTCATTTGCACAAGGAAAGACTAGAAGCAATGGGATGAAACTAAATGGGAGGAGACACAGATTAGATATTAGAAAAAACTTTTTGACAGTGAGGGTGATCAATGAGTGGAACAGGCTGCCACGAGAGGTGGTGAGTTCCCCTTCAATGGACGTCTTCAAACAGAGGCTGGACAGACATCTGTTTGAGATGATTTAGTGAATCCTGCTTTGAGCAGGGGGTTGGACCAGATGACCCAGGAGGTACCTTCCAACTCTACATTCTATGATTCTATGATTCTATGAATGGTTAGGTTAAGACTTTCAAAGGGAACAGGTCACCAGGTTTTCCCAATTTAAACTAAAGCCACCACCCTTACCTGTTCAATTACTTCGCTTAAGTGCTCTACTACTGCACTCTATCCAACTGTTTCTAAGCCCCCAACTCCCTCTGCATATCCCAAAAAATAAATTTTATACTTCTGGCATGTGGTGTGGTCGGGTTCAATCGGCGTCGTTTTTCTTTTCTTGACGCATCCTCAAGTCTCTGCAGCTGCCGTCCTACTGGCTTGATTGATGTGGATGACATGTCATACATCAGGCCTGTGCAGGTGCTCTATGCTCTACTCTCCTAAGTCCCGTACTACCCATGTGCCGGCAGTCCCTTCACTTCTGAGTTAATAGGTGCTGGAGCATTATAGGACTTTGCTCAGCCCTTAGTAGACCAAAGCACAGAATGCCTGCAAAGGTCTGCACTTCAGCTGCACGGGTAGGAGATTTGTGGTGATCTGTAGATGATGTAGACTTGTCATTCACATCAATCAGTTACACCAGGTGTAATAATCTGGGTCTGCATAGGAGTTTTTACTATAACAACCACAAGGGGGAGCATAAGCAGGTAACATAGTCAGTGGATAGTCAGAGGTTGGTACATAGAAAACAGCAGTATGGTATGAAGCAGCAGGGGGTACAGTAGACAGTGGATAGCCAGAGGTTGATACACAGGAAACAGCACTAGGATATGGAGCAGCAGTGGGTAGCGTTTTCAGTTGATAGCCACTAGTGATGAGCGAACGTGCTCAGATAAGGGGTTAACCAAGCACACTCGAGTCCTAACCGAGTATCTTCAGCATGCTCGTATATTATGTTCGAGTCCCTGCATCTGCATGATTTGCGGCTCTTGGACAGCCTCAACACATGCAGGGATTGCCTGTTTGTTAGACAGCCTCAAGACGTGTGGATTCCTTAATAGCCGCAAATCATGCAGATGCAGGGACTCGAAACATAATATACGAGCACACCGAAGATACTCAGTTAGGACTCAAGTGTGCTTGGTTAACCCCTTATCTGAGCACGTTCGCTCATCACTAACAACCATAGGTCAGTACACATTAAAGAGCAGTAGGATATGGAGCAGCAGCAGCAAGTGCAAGAAATTGACTAAAGGCTAGGAGCTGAATAATCTCACAATGAAAGATGTACAAGACCAGGTTTAAAGAGGGTGTCCAATCAGGAATCACAGGATAAGCCAATCAGGAAAACAAATGGTGGAGCCGATCAGAAACAACAGGTACTGGTAAATGATTTAGCAAGGCACTGTCCAGAGAGCTGAATAGCTTACAGGGAAGAGCTCCTGCCTGGTGCACAGAAGTTGTTGGGTTCAAGCCCTGACACCAGGAGGATGGCAGCTGTAGGGTTTCAGGATGCACCAGGAAAAAAGAAAAACCATCGGACTGGACTGCACTGTATACCAGAAGTATAAAAGGTATTTTTTGGCATATGCAAAGGGGAGTTGGGTGCTTATATATAGCTCGATGGAGGGCGGTAATAGAGCAGTTAAGGGTGGTGGCTTTAGTTTATATTGGTAAAACCTGGTGACAGGTTCTCTTTAACCACTGTGCGTCTTTGGAGACCTGTAGCGATTAAAAGAAGCTCAAAACACTAAACGTATGCACACCAAGTTTTGTATATGTTCATTTTTCTTTAGCGCCTTTTCAAAAAACCATTGCGTGCAAATACTTTTACACAACTGTAGTGAATGTAAATCAAGATGCACAATTCCATTTATTTGTCTGAAGTAATAATTGGACAATTCTGGAAGTAATTACAAAGTGAGATAATTCATTAGGCTCCTATTTTCAATGTTTGATACACGTCGAGTCTAAGGGGTAACATTTTTCCTTCTGGAGAGTGACATGCAAGGCCTGGCATGCCAGTGTAGGGAGGCTCATAAGCCATAAAATGCTCCTCTGGGAAATTAAATATGTAAATTGCTTCTTCAGAGAGGAAGAGGACTAGAAATCTAGCACCACCAATTGGAAGTAGTAATCCTAAAGTCAATATTAACCCTTTAAAGAGCCTTGCCATATGACTTAAGATAGCCAAATCAGAAACTCCATTTGCAAACAGTGTTTTCGGGGTGTTGCCCCTCGTCAGTAATTAGATCTCATACAATGCACTGATGAGGGGCAATAATCAGATACACTGTGTTTCCAAATTGAGAGCTAAAGGCTGGAGCGTGAACAACCGTTTTGATTGTCAGAAGAAACAATCAGCCGCCTCCAGTGGTCTGGACAACTACGCAATTGACTGACGAGTGATAGAAGAGACCATGGCTGTTTTCACTACTAGGCCAGTTATTCGGGAACTCACAGAGAGCATATAGTATATACATATTTGATTCCAACACATGGAATATATATATATATATATTCTCTGGTACGGTCACTGCCAGACTCCACAATAACAAAAGGAACTAGCTGCCACCACTAATCGTTTATACAGGCCAATTGGACACCTCTTACAGATGGCGTATTGCTTCAGTGGTGCAATTTCTAGAGCAAGAGCAACAAAGCTATTAAATGTTATATATTAAATCTGAAAAGTAGGTAGTGTTTATTAAAATATACAAATATGTTACAAAATGAGAACAAAATAATACAGTATATACAATTACATAAAATAAAAAAGATAAACAGAAGCAATGTACTAAACCTGATGTCACAGCAATGATGCCGTTGATATTAGACAGTGTCTTCCAGGACTGACACTGATTATAGTTCAGCATTTGCTTTTATAAACACAAGTCACGCCCATATACCTCCCCTCCGGTGACTTATAGCTGGGCTGGTCATGGAAAATTTAGAAAATCTTAAAAAAATTATGGGATTCCCCAATTTGACTATATCTTTGACCCTGGAGGTCCCAGGCAGGAGATTTTAATGTCATATGTCCTATCACAATTCTAGATTTCTATAGATAGGAAACATGGCATGGACATTGTCATCCATCTGACCAATATTAATTTGGAGGTGTTGCTAAGACCGCCCAGCAATGTAAGACAATGTATTAAGTTCGCCACTTAGTCACAACGCCAAAAATATGTCTCTCATATCTATCATATCTATGTCGTTCATAAAAACCCCAAGATTCATAATTTGGAGTCTGAACTTAAGCAGTCTGCTTCTAGTTCTGTGACGCAGGGAAGCTAGGGCCATAAATCTGTCACCTTCCCCCGTTCTACTGCAAGTTGGGGTGGAATTTGAGTCTGCGATCCATCAAATTACCAACTTTAATTATCTGTTTTCAGGAGGAAGGTGTGTAGGGGGACCCAGCCAAAAATAAGGGTCATCTGGAGGACATAGCCTTTCTTCAATATTCACTATCAGATATGAAATGGCTTATAGATTTTACAATTACATCAATGACAATTGTAATTGATCAGTAGTGAACTGGTCAAACTTGTGCCAAACAAGGATGACAAAAGGTATGGCACTATGAATGCTACAATATGTATGTTGTGGTAAAACCTCCATCATACATTTTTTGTAGATCATTATTACAAAACAACTGAATGCTTGTTAGAAAATTCAGGCGCCCAGATTTTTATTTAATTACACAGAGACATATAATGTCTGTTACCATTTATTGCATTTGTAATAGGATAAGCATATAAAGAAATAAAAGGACAGAAATGAAAAACAATATTTACCTGGAAAGGTTTACTTGTTTATTTCTAATATCAGGATCTGATATTTCAGACTTCATAATTAATTTAACAGCACAAAGGTTTTCGAGGTCAGGCAAGTCCCAAAAAAATATTGATTCCTCCATCGGCACACTCCTAGAATGATAAACAATTCAGCAATGCACACTTCATTAAGAAACATAAAAAGGAAAAATTGTCAGTTCAAGCTGATACAGCATCTCTTGCTATTGCATATCACACTAAATAACAAGGGACTAACAATAAGGCTGCGTGCCCACTATGCGTTTTTTAAGCGTTTCCGCAGCGGCAATTACGCCGCGAAAATGCTTAAAAACGCTTGGTAGAAGGTCTGCAATGTTCCCCAATGAAAATCCGCATGTGCTGTGCACATGCTGCGGAAATTTCTGCTGTGGATTACAATTGCGGAAAAATCCGCAGCACTAGCATTAATTTTGCGTAATCGCAGCGTTTTCGCCGCCATTGACTTGCATTGAATCGCTTAATATCTGCATGACTACATGTGCACATGCGGATGTGGCGCCCCTGAGGGTTCAGTCGCCACAGAGGTACTGCACCTTACCCAGAGGTGTGGCATCTCCTTCTCTCAGGTAAGGATGGAGTACTGCCCGGGACCCCAACACCTGCACTCAACACTACACTACTCCAGGCCGGCTGGAAGGGCATTATGCACTTCTTCTGCTGCCCTGTCCCTGGCTGGAGTGGATGGAACCAAAGAGAGGGGGAGCCAGTAGTGGGTGTGGGTGGGGGACGTAGAACAGGGGAGCACTTGAATAGTAGGTGTATATAAAGGGGAGCCATCTTAGGATGGTAGTGCAGTCCAGTGAGTAGTAAGGAGAGAGAGGAGAAGAGGAACAGTGTACCCGAGGAACCTAAAAAGAACTGTGAGTAAACTCGGATAACTGCACTCCACTGTCTCTGTCAGTTATTTCTACCACGCTACCGCCCCTGCACTACAACGCCCAGCATCACCATCTGCAACTACACTGCCCTGAAGCTGTGCTCTGCCTGTGGAGAGCCGCACCAACCCAGCTGCCCTAACATCTGCTCCAGAGGTCTGCCGCAGCGCCGGTACTCATTACCGGGAACCACAGGTGGCGTCACGAGACAAACTGTTAACAAACCCCCCTTTTTAAAGAGTGACCCCAGGGTATGGGCCCGGGAGCCGACTGCCGTGACATCCCAAGGAGGTAAAGGCCCGGGTACCAAGTCCCCTATATCCCCCCTGGGCGAGTCAACTCTTCCTGGCGTCACAAACAGGATTTCGTGCCCGTTGCCACCGGGTACTGTGTGCCGTAATTGAACTGTGTTTGAACTGTGGTGAACATCGCCGCCATTAACGCGTCGCCGCGCGGGAAGAAGAGGGGCGTAACCGCGGGAACCAGAGAGGCGTGACAGTTGGTAGCGCGTGAAGCTCAAGCCCCGCCTCGCGCTCTGACGACGCACCAGGAAGCGTCAGGTCCTGGAAGGGGACCGTGATCTGCGGAGCTGCGGCCTACCTGATAAAAGTAAAGAAGGTAGGCTACGGTTTACTAGGGGGGCGCAACCATGCCGACGACCAGCAAGACGCAGGAGCCCTGGTTAACGCTCTTGATGCTCAACTCGCGCCCGGTGCTGCTCAGGCCGGAGCGGCCGCCCCACCAGCAGGGTTCGTGGCTCCAGTGATACCCATGGCCCTGCCGTATGTCCACAGGGTGGTGGAGGAGAGCAAACCCTCGCCACCTAGAGCTGATGACCCGGCTGGGCCAGCATGTTGTGGACAGGTGCTTCCCCAGAGGGAGCACCATTATTGAACTGCTGAAAAGTACTGTAAAATAGTTACCCGTAAGGGTACAGGAAAGTTAAAGTTTGTTTCTGTGTGAACTAAAAATAATGTATGCCTTTAGTTACCCATGAGGGAATAGAGACTTGTAGGTTATGGACGGTGAATAACCAAAGAACTTTCCGTTGTACATAGTTGCACTTATTAAAGTGCCCCCTATTGGTTTTATGACAAAAGACCACTGAAAAAAAACCTGTTTGGCGTGGCCGAAGACGTGGTCCAAAACCTGGATCACTTATGCCCTGTAGCCACGCCCAGGGCCTACGTTGAGGGTTTTCAGGCTGGTCCCTCATGCTGCTTATGTTGCACCTTCACCAGTGAGATGGACACCTAGTTATGGGACTCACTGTAACTTTAAGAAAAATGTTTTATAAGTATAGAGAAAAATGTTATTTAAAAAGTCTTATATGGTTTTGATAAATGTAACCAGTAACGTTTAAGAAAAAGTGCCTCCCATAAAGGGAAGAAAAAGTTGTTTATCTTATATGCGAATGCCTTCTAAAAATTGCAAGTCTGTAATATACCATGTTTTACTCTGTTCCAGCCCGCGGACGTGCTGTGTTTTGCCAGGGGGGAATGTGGCGCCCCTGAGGGTTCAGTCGCCACAGAGGTACTGCACCTCACCCAGAGGTGTGGCATCTCCTTCTCTCAGGTAAGGATGGAGTACTGCCCGGGACCCCAACACCTGCACTCAACACTACACTACTCCAGGCCGGCTGGAAGGGCATTATGCACTTCTTCTGCTGCCCTGTCCCTGGCTGGAGTGGGGGGAACCAAAGAGAGGGGGAACCAGTAGTGGGTGTGGGTGGGGGACGTAGAACAGGGGAGAACTTGAACAGTAGGTGTATATAAAGGGGAACCATCTTAGGGTGGTAGTGCAGTCCAGTGAGTAGTAAGGAGAGAGAGGAGAAGAGGAGGGGAGCAGAGTCTCTTCAGGAGCTCTGCTCCAGAGTGGGGCCTAGTGAGAGAGGCCCAGGAGAGGAGTGGGAGCAAGGGAGGAATGCTCCAGGAACAGAAGGGATCCCAGGGGGTACGGTGAGTGCAGGACGGCACCGGTACGCCCGAATCTGCCAAGCGTCAGAGGGATCAGGCCGCAGGAATGGAACCGGTCCCTGGACAAGCCGTGTTACTCCAGGTCTCGGCTGGAAAACCGGAGGCTTCTGCACTTCCATTGTGCAGTTGCCACAACCTCACCCAAGCCGCCGTGAAGGGCACCAAGTAGGTCCGGGAACTCCAGGTTGCCCAGAGGCATCTCAGAGTACCCGATCGGGACTTTGTGTGGGGGAGTGCAGGGCAGGAGGGAGAAGACCCAGCGCGGGAAGTCGGTCAAGGAAGGAACATAAAGAAAGGGGGTCCCATTAAGTGCTTCTGACATACTTGAGGGAGTGCTGAACCCCTGCCTGGCAAACGCAGTGCGACGCGGGAGGCTGACACCTGGACAGTGTACCCGAGGAACCTAAAAAGAACTGTGAGTAAACTCGGATAACTGCACTCCACTGTCTCTGTCAGTTATTTCTACCACGCTACCGCCCCTGCACTACAACGCCCAGCATCACCATCTGCAACTACACTGCCCTGGAGCTGTGCTCTGCCTGTGGAGAGCCGCACCAACCCAGCTGCCCTAACATCTGCTCCAGAGGTCTGCCGCAGCGCCGGTACTCATTACCGGTATCCACAGGTGGCGTCACGAGACAAACTGTTAACAAACCCCCCTTTTTAAAGAGTGACCCCAGGGTACGGGCCCGGGAGCTGACTGCCGTGACATCCCAAGGAGGTAAAGGCCCGGGTACCGAGTCCCCTATATCCCACCTGGGCGAGTCACGGATATTAAGCGATTCACTGTACGGATGGTACCCAGGTCTGGAGAAGAGGAGACCTGTAAAAAAAAAGAATTTAAAATAAAAAAAAAACATTATACTTACCTTCTGAAGGCCCCAGGTCTCCGGTACGGTGTGTCCTGGCTCCTCAGTGGCTAGCGATGGTGTAAAAGGACCTTCCATTAAGTCATTTAGTCATGTGACAGGCCACGGGACCGCTGACGTTGGCGGTCGCGTGACCTGTCACATGACTAAATTAAGTCATGGAAGGTCCTTTTACACAACCGCGATCCGCCGAAGACACCGGAGAAGGAGACCGGGGGCCATCAGATGGTGAGTATAATGTTTTTTTTTTATTTTTACTCTTTTTTTTTTTAACTTAACTTGGTCACGCTATATAAATCCATGCCGGAAAAGCGCTCGACAACCCGCATGCGAAATCGCATGTGTAAAATGCATGACAAACGCTTGTCCCTGGCTGAAAAAACGCATGTAAAATCCGCATGCGTTTTTTCTGCCAGGGAGATGCAGAAACGCTCAGGAAAAATCCGGAGCATTTCTGCATCGTGGGCACATAGCCTTAGGCTACATTCACACTTACATTTATACTTTATATCCATCTAAAATGAACCATTTTTCTTCTATGTGCCATTTATTTTGCATCCATTTTTTTCTCATCCATTTTTAAAAACTGAAGGAGGTAAACTGTCTGACCATTTTTTGCATTGCAAAACGGAAGGAAAACAGAGGGAAATCTGATGCTAAACGGATGTCTTCAGTTTTTCATGTACTGAGTTTAAAAGACCGGACACATGGATCCATAAGAAAACAAAACAAACGGATGTGTGAATTGTTCCATTAAACTCTATGAGTCAGAGTGCAGTGCGTTTTAGAAACAGACAGCACATATATAAGAGAAAAGAATATAGCCTAAGGAGTAAACTTACTGTCTAATATTTAGACATCACAACTTTGTCTAGACATCCTGAAGATGTGCCAAATTTAACACAGTGGTAAATCTTGTTGATAGAAGTAGAACACGTCCAGGGGCGCAAATACCGTGGTTGCAGCGGTCGCCTGGGTGAGTGGCCCACCGACACTGGCAAATACTTCAGCTGGATGTGCAGCAGTAAAATTACTGTAATTGTGAAAAGTTAGGCTGTGTGCCCACGATGCATATTTCATGCGTTTCTGGTGCGGAAATTTCCGCAGCGTAAACGCATGATAAACGCATGGTAAGCCTTCTGCCATGGTCCCCTATGAAATTCCGCACTGTCAATGCCCATGCTGCGGATTTTTCCACAGCGTTTATGCTACGCTCAAAAATCCGCAGCATGTCTATTAATTTTGCGGAAGCGCGGCGTAATCGCCGCCATTGACTTGCATTGAGACGCACATAATCCATGTCAGTACATTTGTACTCACGGATTATATGCGTTTCAATGTGCGGATGGTACCCAGTTCTGGAGGAGAGAAGACGCTCATCCAGACCTGGGTACCATTGTACCTGTAAAAAAAAGAATAAAATAAAAAATAAAGATTATATTCACCTTCCGACGGCCCCCGGTCTCCTTCCCTGTGCTTGCCAGCAGACTGAAGGACCTGCGGTGATGTCACAGTCATGTGACCGCAGGTCTTTCAGTGCAGTGTCCCGCAATCAGCTGGCAGCCAGGAAGGAGCGAAGCTACGCACCCCAGGCCATCGGAAGGTAAGTATAGGTTTATTTTTTTTATTTTTAAACATTCTTTTACGGTCACACTATATAAATCCATGCTGTTTGCATGGATTTATATAGTGTGACCTAGTTGTCAAGCACTTTCCAAGTGATGCTAAAATCGCCTGGAAAGCGCTTGTCAATCCGCATGCCGAAACGCATGTGAATAACGCTTCAAATCCGCATGTATTTGGCAGGAAAAACGCATGCACAATCTGCATGCGTTTTTTCTGCCAAGGAGATGCAGAAATGCTGCAGAAATTTTCTGCTTAATTTCTGCATCGTGGGCACATAGCCTAAAACGGGTTTTCCCACCAACAAAAGTTCATTTTAATCAATAGATCTTGGAATAATAATAAGTTCCACAATTAGATGTGTTTAAATAAAATGTTCTGTGCAGGAACATGGTCTGATCATACCACACTTCCATGGTAGGGGAGGGAGAAAAAAAGTATACAGACATTACAGCAGGGGATCACAGCTGATTCTTTTTGTGAGGTAAAACCTTTCCCTGCCAGATTTTAAACAATGTTTTACTTTAAAGAAAGAATCATTTGTGATGCCCCTGCTTTCCTGTCTGTAAACTCTTGCTCTTACTCCCCTGCCCAGGAGCTGTGGTATGATCAGACCATGTTCCTGCTCGGTCAGACGCAGCCATTATACAGTACACAGCAGGGGCACATTTATAAGATTATCTCAGCACAGGGACATTTAATTTAAACGCATCTAATTGTAGAAGTTATTATTATTCCAAGATCTAGTAACTAAAATGAACTTTTGTTTGTGGGAAACCCCTTTAAGTAAGATAGGATACTTGCATTTTTTAAAAAATATGCAGCGTAAAAAACTCGCCAAAAACTCATCGTGGGAACCAAGTGCACATGTTGAGTATTTGGAGAGTTTTTTATCTCAGTATTAGAAAGTCAAAATCAGGAGTGGAACAGTCAAATACTGAGGTAAAAAAACTCACTAAATACTCAACATGTGCAAATGGCCTAAGAGATTGTAAATATTTGGTATTTGAACACTAAGGGTATGTGCACACGATGCAGAAATGCTCAGGATTTTTTCCTGAACATTTCTGCATCTCCCTGGCAGGAAAAAACGCATGCGGATTGTACATGCGGTTTCCTGCCAGGGACATGCGGAAATGAAGCGGTCTTCACTTTCATTTCCGCATGCGGGTTGACAAGCGCTTCCCAAGCGATTTTAGCATCACTTGGAAAGTGCTTGTCAACTTCACACTATATAAATCCATGCAGCCGGCATGGATTTATATAGTGTGTGAATGTCAAAAAATAAATATATACTTTACCCTCTGATGGCCCCCGGTGTCTTGCTTCGCTCGGTCCCGGCTACCGGCAGTGAAGACTGAAGGACCTGCCGACGTCAGCGTCACGTGACCCGTCACATGACTCTGACGTCAGCGAAGGTCCTTCTTCATTCAACCGCGAAGTGCGGGGAACCAAGCAGGAGCGCTGCGCCTGCCGTCAGAAGGTGAGTATGTATATATTTTTTATTTTATTCTTTTTTTTTTTAATGGTACCTGGGTCTGGATGAGAGTCCTCCATCCACACCCGGGTACCATCCGCACATTAGACCGCATGAAAAGCGCATCAACATATGCAGTGATGCGGATTCCATGCGGTCTAATGCAAGTCAATGGCGCTAAAAAAGCAGCGTTTCCGCAAAATTAATTGACATGCTGCGGATTTTTGAGCGCAGCGTTTACGCTGCGGAAAAATCCGCATCATCATGGGCACAGCACATGCGGATTTCAATTGGGGAACATTGCTGCCCTTCTACCATGCGTTTTTCATGCGTTTCCGCAACTGCAAAAACGCCACGGAAACGTATGAAAAACGCATCGTGTGAACTCAGCCTTACTTCTAATAGCTTTAATCCCTTAAGGGATAGGATTAATTTGACTTTAACACCTGAACAACCTTTTTTGCTTTTTCATAGTCGTGTTCCAGGAATCATACCTTTTTTTTTTTCAATACCATAGCTGTATGATTATTAGTTTTTTTGTGGGATGATCTGCATTCGTCATTGCCACATTTTGAGGAGTATACAACTTATTACTTAACTTTCAATAATGCCAGGGTCACATTAGCGTATAGCATCCGATGCGATATGCTAATGACACTAGGCTCAAACTCTGTGGTGAGTGTGAGCCGAG
Source organism: Phyllobates terribilis (assembly GCF_046119375.1). NCBI lineage: Eukaryota > Metazoa > Chordata > Amphibia > Anura > Dendrobatidae > Phyllobates > Phyllobates terribilis. The sequence goes on from NW_027362764.1 coordinate 536,663,000, forward strand.
TGTCATTTTACTGTCATGCTACTGTGATACGATCCTCTTGCAGCACAGGTAAGGAGAAGGAGAGATTCATCTCTTTATCTTCTCTACTGCCTGTCTCTGTGTATCAGATTGAGTGCAGTCTGATGTCTTGCAGGCACCCATTGACATGAATGGGTGCGCGGCGTGCGAGATACGCAGCCAATTGCAGCATGCTGCGAATTGCCATGAGAAAAAATTTGCAGATCTGCTCTACCTCACTGAATAACATGTGAAATTTTTCTCACTCCTTCGTATTATACGCTAGTGTGAGCGAGCCCTAACTCTTTATCTGGAGAAATAGAAAAAAACAGCAATCCTGGTGGTGGTTTTTTTAATGTTTTAAACTTTACACTATTTATATGCTGCCATTTATTTGTGTGAGGGCGATAAAAGACTTTAGGAACAGACAAACAGAATTAATTTCCAAAGCATATCTATTCCATAAATGATGCAGAGGGCCCCCATTAATTATTATGAAGTTCATTTGCGTTCCATTACGTGTCAGCTTTCAGAACGGAAAGAAACTGTGCATCACACAAAACTTTTTGTCCCATTCTAAAAACTGCCACATAACGGAACCCACACACCGCAATAATCAGTGATGCAATGGATATGTTTTAGAAATGAAATTCCGTTTCTGTTCCTAAAAAGGACAAATACAATTTTCAAATGCAGGTATAAATACCACCTTACAATTTTGTAGCACAAACTGGAGTTTTCTTTGGTATTATTTGGAGCATATACAGTCATGGCCAAAAGTGTTGGCACCCTTGAAGTTGTTCCAGAAAATGAAGTATTTCTCCCAGAAAAGTAATGTAATTACACATTTTGTTATACACATGTTTATTTCCTTTGTGTGTATTGCAACAACACAAAAAAAAAACAGAAAAAAAAGACAAATTGGACATAATTTCACACAAAACCCCAAAAATGCTCCTGACTAAATTGTTGGCACCCTCAACTTAATATTTAGTTGCACCCCCTTTGAAATAAATAACGGCAATCAATCTCTTCCTATAAACATCAACAAGCTTCTTCTCATTCCATCTTCGTTAAACAGTAGAATGATGTGCTTTACCAAAAAACTCAATCTTCGTCTCATCTGTCCAGAAGATGCTTTCCCAGAAGGATTTTGGCTTACTCATGTACAGTTTTGCAAACTGCAGTCTAGCTTTTTTATGTCTCGGTGTCAGCAGTGGGGTCCTCCTGGGTCTCCTGTCATAGTGTTTCATTTCATTCAAATGTCGACAAATAGTTTGCGCTGACATTGATGCACTGAGCCTGCAGGACAGCTTGAGTTTCTTTGGAACTTGATTGGGGCTGCTTATCCACCATCCGGACTATCCTGTGTTGCAACCTTTCATCAATTTTTCTCTGCCGTCCACGTTCAGGGAGATTAACTACAGTGTCATGGGTTGTAAACTTCTTGATTATGTTGTGCACCATGAACAAAGTAACATCAAGATCAATGAAGATGGACTTGTAACCTTGAGATTGTTGATAGTGTTCAACAATTTTGGTTCTCAAGTCCTCAGACAGTTCTCTTCTCCTCTTTCTGTTCTCCATGCTTAGTGTGGCACACAGACACACATTGCAAAGATTGAGTCAACTTCTCCCCTTTTTATCTTGTTTTATTATTATAGCGCCATTTATTCCATGGTGCTTTACATGTGAAAGGGGTATACATAGCAAAAAACAATTACAATAATCTTGAACAATACAAGTCAGCGACTGCCACAGGAGAGAGGACCCTGCCCACGAGGGCTCACAATCTACAAAGGATGGGTGGGGATACAGTAGGTGAGGGTAGAGCTGGTCTTGCAGCGGTATGGTGGAGAAAGGGGTTGCTGCAGGTTATAGGCTTGTCGGAAAAGGTGGGTCTTCAGGTTCCTTTTGAAGGTTTCCACAGTAGGCGAGAGCCTAATGTGTTGGGGTAGAGAGTTCCAGAGTACGGGGGGATGCACGGGAGAAATCTTGTATGCAATTGTGGGAAGAGGAGATAAGAGGGGAGTAGAGAAGGAGATCTTGTGAGTATTGGAGGTTGCGTGCAGGTAAATACTGGGAGACTAGGTCACAGATGTATGGAGGAGACAGGTTGTTGATGGCTTTTCATGCCATGGTTAGGGTTTTGAACTGGAGTCTCTGGGTAATAGGGAGCCAGTGAAGTGATTGACAGAGAGGAGAGGCTGGGGAATAGCAAGGGGACAGGTGGATTAGTCGGGCAGCAGAGTTTAGGATAGATTGGAGGGGTGCGAGAGTGTTAAAGGGGAGGCCACAAAGCAGGAGGTTGCAGTTGCAGAGGCGGGAGATGATAAGGGCGTGCACTAATGTTTTTGCAGATTCGTGGTTGAGGAATGTGCAGATCCGGAAGATATTTTTGAGTTGGAGTCGGCAGGAAGTGGAAAGGGCTTGGATATGAGGTTTGAAGGAGAGATCAGAGTCCAGGGTTACCCCGAGGTGGCGAGCTTGCGGGACTGGGGAGAGTGGGCAGCCATTGACTATGATGGATAGGACACATGGGGGGGTTGAGTGAGATGGTGGAAAGATGATGAATTCGGTTTTATCCATGTTAACTTTTAGAAATCTAGCAGAGAAAAAAGATGAAATAGCGGACAGACATTGTGGGATTCTGGTTAGTGAGAAGGTGATATCAGGTCCAGAGAGGTAGAGCTGTGTGTCATCAGCATAGAGATGATACTGAAAGCCGTAGGACTCTATGAGCTGTCCCAGGCTGAAGGTGTAAATGGAGGAGAGCAGGCACTCTAGAACTGAACCTTAGTAGACACCGACCGATAGGGGGCGAGATGAGGAGGTGGTATGTGAGTGGGAGACACTGAATGTCTGGTCTGTTAGGTATGAGGAGATCCAAGATAGGGCCAAGTCTGTGATGCCAAGAGATGAGAGAGTTTGTAGTAAGAGGGAATGGTCTACTGTGTCAAATCCAGATGAAAGGTCCAGGAAGAGGACCGAGTAGTATCGCTTGGATTTGGCAGTTAGTAGGTCGTTGGTGACTTTAGTCAGGACAGTTTCAATGGAGTGATGCGGTCAGAAGCCAGATTGTAAGCGGTCAAAGAGGGAGCAGGAGGAGAACTTGGAGGACAGTTCAGCATGGACATATTGTTCCAGTACTTTTGAGGCGTAGGAGAGAAGTGATATGGGGCGATAGCTAGACAGAGAGGATGGGTCAAGGGAGGGCTTTTTGAGGATGGGTGTGATCGAGGCATGTTTGAAGCATGATGGGAAGACACCAGTTGTTAGTGACAAGTTGAAAAGGTGGGTTAGGGTTGGGATGAAGATTGTGGTAAGGTTAGGGATGAGGTGGGACAGGAATGGGTCAACTTCGCAGGTGGTGAGGTGTGATTTGGAGAGTAAAGAGGAAAGTTGATCGTCCGTAATGTTGGAGAAGCTGGTTTTGGAGGAGGAGGGTTGAGTAGATATGAGGAGGGGCTGTGGGGACTTTAGGCAAAAGCTTTGTCTGATGGTGTCAATCTTCTTCTTGAAGAATGAGGCAAAGTCTTCGGCTGAGACGAGAGGGAGGAGGCACTGGTGGACGGAGGAGAGAATTGAAAGTGTTGAATAGCTGTTTAGGGTTGTGAGACAGGGAGGATATGAGAGATGAGAAGTAGGTTTGTTTTAGTGCAGTGAGTGTGGACTTGAAGGTAGTGAGGGACTGATTGAATGAGATGAAATACTCATTGGAGTGGGACCTTTTCCATCTCCGCTCAGCAACCCTGGAGGCCCGTGGCAGTTCATTAGTCAGGTTTGTGTGCCAGGGTTGACTATTGAGTGTGCGAGCTGTGGTATGTGTGAGGGGGCAACCGAATTGAGAGCTGCAGCTTTTGTGGTGTTATATAAAGCGGCAGCAGCATCTGCATTGTGTAATGAACTTATGCCTGTAAGAGGGAGAAGAGATTCAGAGTGAGTGTAGGTCAAGGTGTCTAAGATTTTGGCAAGGGTGTGCAAGTTTGTGGAGTGTGGACTGTGTACCTGGAGAGGAGAGGGAAGAGAATGTAAGTAGGTTGTGGTCAGCCAGAGGGAGAGGAGAGTTTGAGAGGTTAGATAGGGAACAGAGGCAGGTGAAGATGAGGTCCAGTGTGTGGCCATCTTTGTGAGTGGGGGGGCAGAAGCCCATTGAGCAAGGCCAAATGAGGAAGTCAGGGATAGAAGCTTAGAGACAGATGAGTGGGAAATGTCAATGGGGATGTTGAAGTCGCCTATGATGATAGTGGCGATGTCAGGGGAAAGGAAGTGAAGTAGCCAGGTGGTGAAGTGGTTGAAGAAAGTGGTGGCTGGCCCTGGGGGGGCGGTGAATGACGGCCAGTTGGAGGGGGGAGTAGATGAGCACAGAATGCACCTCAAAAGAGGGGAGAGCAATGGAGGGTCTCAGTGGGATTTGGGTGAAGAAGCAGTTATCTGACAGGAGAAAACCTACTCCTCCACCATGCTTTCCATTGGAGCGGGGAGTGTGGTGTTTCAGGTGTGATTTTTGTCCGGCCCATTTTTGAGGTCTTGTGTGAATTTATATCCAATTTGTCTTTTTTTCCCTCTGTTTTTTCGTGTTGTTCCAATACAAACAAAGAAAATAAACATGTGTATAACAAAACACGTGTAACTGAAATATTTTTCTGGGAGAAATACTTCATTTCTGGAACAATTTCAAGGGTGCCAACACTTTCAGCCATGACTGTATGATCACTTTTTATTACAATTTTTTGAGTGGTGCGATGAACACTAAAGTTAAATTACTCCCTGTGTATACATAAGGCAAGACCTGTCAATCGCCTGTAGTGGTGCTGATCTAATCTCATCTCCTTATATGCTCCCCAGACAGCTTTTCCCAGTGGTGCTGCAGGTAATTGACAGGTCTCTCCCTCCTGTGTTTACATCGGGATTCACCCTGCCTGGGCCCAGAACAAGACTTCCCTGCTGCCCCCGCTATCGGTTATTGTTTGCAGTGTTATAGGCTATGTGCCCACGATGCAGAAATGAAGCGGAAAATTTCCGCTTCATTTCTGCATGTCCTTGCCTGGAAAAACGCGTGTGGAATTTGACACGCGTTTTTCGCGCGTTTTACACATGCGGAATTGCCTTGCGTTTTCTAATGCATTGAGAAGGCAATTCCGCATGCGTAAACGCACAAATAATGGACATCCTGCAGAATTTTCCGCACATCAAAAACGCTGCGGAAAATTCAGCAGCATGGGCATTGAAATTGCGAATTTATATTGGGGACAATGGGAGAAGGATTACCAAGCTTTTTAAAAGCATTTACGCTGCAAAAATTCCACAGCAAAAACGCTTGAAAAACGCATCTTGGGCACGGACCCTTAATGTCATATCCACAACGCTGCAGGCAATAACTAAGCTCAGCAGCTGTGCCCAAGTTGACGGTGCAAGATGCTGAGCTGAGCTCACAGGTTGGCTGCAGCACTGTCGACAAGACACCACACTGGACCCAGGGAGGGTGAGTAAAGCTCGTTTTGTTTGTTTCTTTTAAACAAAGTGCAGCCAGGGAACAGAGGTTTTCTAAAACCAGAAAGCCCCTTTAAGCAAATTTCAAGCTTCATTTAGATGAATCAACACACAGCAAAGACGATGCTCAAACAGCGTTTTGTGGAGCGAATCCATGACAAAAACGCTCGAAAGTCTATTTGTTAAAATGTTCATCCACTTCGCTGTGGATATATTCAGTTTTACGATCATGGGTTTTTTTTTTTCAGGCTTTGAAAAACGCTTGCAAAAAAACCATTGTGCACATCACTTCTGTAAGGCGGAGCCCTCATGGAACCCACAGCAAATTTACACATAAAAACTGAAAAACTCCCCCCAAAAAGCAGAATCTCCTGAAGGAGGAACCCCATCCAGCACAGCCGGTGACGCCTGCTCCGATTATCCGCTGGCGACATTATGTATGTGACGTGCTGTGTGCGTTTTCTTCATGTAGGGGCGGGTGTACACAACTCGTTTTTGTTTTTGCCCACGATGCAGAAATGAAGCAGAAAATTTCTGCAGCATTTCTGCATATCCCTGGCAGAAAAAAACGCATGCAGATTGTGCATGCGTTTTTCCTGCAGAATACATGCGGATCCACATGCGGGTTCACATGCGTTTCCGCATGCAGATTGACAAGCACTTTCCAGGCGATAGCATCACTTGGAAAGTGCTTGACAACTAGGTCACACTGTATAAATCCATGCAAACAGCATGGATTTATACAGTGTGAACCGTAAAAATTAAAACAAATAAAGCTATACTCACCCCCGAGGTCCTGGCGTGGCTGCAGCGCTGCTTCCTGGCTTGTTCCCGGCTGCCGGCATATCGCGAGACAGAGCGGTGAAGGGCCTGCGGTCACATGACTGTGACGTCACCGCAGGTCCTTCAGCGCTGCTGGCATTCAGAGAGAAGACGCCGGACAGGTGAGTATAAACTTTATTTGTTATTTTATTCTTTTTTTACAGGTACAATGGTACCCAGGTCTGGATGAGAGTCTCCTCTCCTCCAGAACTGGGTACCATCCGCACATAGAGACGCATAGAAGCCGCTTGTACAAATGTACAGTCGCGGTTTCTATGCGTTTCAATGCAAGTCAATGGCGGGAGTTCCGCTGCGCTTCCGCAAAATTAAATGACATGCTGCGGATTTTTGTACGTAGCATAAACGCTGCGGAAAAATCCGCAGCATGTGCATAGAATATGCGGAATCCCCTTGGGGACCATGGGGTGCGGATTACCTAGCGTTTTACAAGCGTTTCCGCTGCGGAAATTCCGCAGCATAAACGCTTGAAAAACGCTACGTGGGCACACAGCCTAAGGCTGGAATTCCGCATGCGTTTTTCCGGGAGAGGACTTGCAGAAATGAAGCAGAATTTTCTGCTTCATAAATGCAACGTGGGCACATAGCCTTACAAAGTGAATAAAAATACTAAATGTTTGTATGTACAGGCCCGTGATATAACGTATAGCCAATAAACATGATTTTCCCTTCACACAGACATCGTGCGCCACAGCTATACCATCACAGGGCAGCCATTAGCTCCTGACTGACCCTTACACCGTCTCTGTAAGAATGAACTTCAGTCTGAACTCGGACGCCCCACACGGGAGGGAGGACACGCAGGTGGGTGAGGCGCTGACAGGAGACGCCGCTGCTGCCTAGTCACGCACACTCGGCTCTGCCTGCACTGAAACTTTCCCGCCCTAACGGCAACCAATTAGCAATTCACAATTATTCTTGCTATCCAATAGAAAGCGAGGACCTCCTCCTGTCCTGATTGGATGTTTCTTGACCTGCTTTGAACCAATGGGAGGGCGCCTCAGAGTAAGGGAGGGCAGTCTGTACCCGGTCCAGGAAGGAGCAGTGAGCAGTACTGACTGGGAGGCTGCGGTAGCTGCGTGCAGATCTCTGACATTATGGCCGACAAGAAGGACGTGAAGTACTACACCCTGGACGAGATCCAGAAACACAATAACAACAAGAGCACCTGGATCATCCTCCACCACAAGGTGTACGATGTCACCCGCTTCCTGGAGGAGGTGAGTGGGCCGCGGGCAGCCTGTATGTACAGGGTGGAGAGCAGCACGTCCTGTATGATCCGGGATATGGAGGCTCCTGTAGCTGTATCCCCGACTACAGAGGAGGCGGCTGATATCACAGGGCCATAGCCATGGCTGATAGGATGTAGGGGTGATCACATGGAAGCTGTCAGGGGGAGTGTTAGTGATGGCCTGCTAGAGGGCGAGCTGCTTGTGATCCACTACTGCGGGTGGGGGATGCTAGTGATCCCCTGGCTGGAGGGCAAAGGGGGTGCTAGTGATCCCCTGGCTGGAGGGCAAAGGGGGTGCTAGTGATCCCCTGGCTGGAGGGCAAAGGGGGGTGCTAGTGATCCCCTGGCTGGAGGGCAAAGGGGGGTGCTAGTGATCCCCTGGCTGGAGGGCAAAGGGGGGTGCTAGTGATCCCCTGGCTGGAGGGCAAAGGGGGGGTGCTAGTGATCCCCTGGCTGGAGGGCAAAGGGGGGGTGCTAGTGATCCCCTGGCTGGAGGGCAAAGGGGGGGTGCTAGTGATCCCCTGGCTGGAGGGCAAAGGGGGGGTGCTAGTGATCCCCTGGCTGGAGGGCAAAGGGGGGGTGCTAGTGATCCCCTGGCTGGAGGGCAAAGGGGGGGTGCTAGTGATCCCCTGGCTGGAGGGCAAAGGGGGGGTGCTAGTGATCCCCTGGCTGGAGGGCAAAGGGGGGGTGCTAGTGATCCCCTGGCTGGAGGGCAAAGGGGGGGTGCTAGTGATCCCCTGGCTGGAGGGCAAAGGGGGGGTGCTAGTGATCCCCTGGCTGGAGGGCAAAGGGGGGGTGCTAGTGATCCCCTGGCTGGAGGGCAAAGGGGGGGTGCTAGTGATCCCCTGGCTGGAGGGCAAAGGGGGGGTGCTAGTGATCCCCTGGCTGGAGGGCAAAGGGGGGGTGCTAGTGATCCCCTGGCTGGAGGGCAAAGGGGGGGTGCTAGTGATCCCCTGGCTGGAGGGCAAAGGGGGGGTGCTAGTGATCCCCTGGCTGGAGGGCAAAGGGGGGGTGCTAGTGATCCCCTGGCTGGAGGGCAAAGGGGGGGTGCTAGTGATCCCCTGGCTGGAGGGCAAAGGGGGGGTGCTAGTGATCCCCTGGCTGGAGGGCAAAGGGGGGGTGCTAGTGATCCCCTGGCTGGAGGGCAAAGGGGGGGTGCTAGTGATCCCCTGGCTGGAGGGCAAAGGGGGGGTGCTAGTGATCCCCTGGCTGGAGGGCAAAGGGGGGGTGCTAGTGATCCCCTGGCTGGAGGGCAAAGGGGGGGTGCTAGTGATCCCCTGGCTGGAGGGCAAAGGGGGGGTGCTAGTGATCCCCTGGCTGGAGGGCAAAGGGGGGGTGCTAGTGATCCCCTGGCTGGAGGGCAAAGGGGGGGTGCTAGTGATCCCCTGGCTGGAGGGCAAAGGGGGGGTGCTAGTGATCCCCTGGCTGGAGGGCAAAGGGGGGGTGCTAGTGATCCCCTGGCTGGAGGGCAAAGGGGGGGTGCTAGTGATCCCCTGGCTGGAGGGCAAAGGGGGGGTGCTAGTGATCCCCTGGCTGGAGGGCAAAGGGGGGGTGCTAGTGATCCCCTGGCTGGAGGGCAAAGGGGGGGTGCTAGTGATCCCCTGGCTGGAGGGCAAAGGGGGGGTGCTAGTGATCCCCTGGCTGGAGGGCAAAGGGGGGGTGCTAGTGATCCCCTGGCTGGAGGGCAAAGGGGGGGTGCTAGTGATCCCCTGGCTGGAGGGCAAAGGGGGGGTGCTAGTGATCCCCTGGCTGGAGGGCAAAGGGGGGGTGCTAGTGATCCCCTGGCTGGAGGGCAAAGGGGGGGTGCTAGTGATCCCCTGGCTGGAGGGCAAAGGGGGGGTGCTAGTGATCCCCTGGCTGGAGGGCAAAGGGGGGGTGCTAGTGATCCCCTGGCTGGAGGGCAAAGGGGGGGTGCTAGTGATCCCCTGGCTGGAGGGCAAAGGGGGGGTGCTAGTGATCCCCTGGCTGGAGGGCAAAGGGGGGGTGCTAGTGATCCCCTGGCTGGAGGGCAAAGGGGGGGTGCTAGTGATCCCCTGGCTGGAGGGCAAAGGGGGGGTGCTAGTGATCCCCTGGCTGGAGGGCAAAGGGGGGGTGCTAGTGATCCCCTGGCTGGAGGGCAAAGGGGGGGTGCTAGTGATCCCCTGGCTGGAGGGCAAAGGGGGGGTGCTAGTGATCCCCTGGCTGGAGGGCAAAGGGGGGGTGCTAGTGATCCCCTGGCTGGAGGGCAAAGGGGGGGTGCTAGTGATCCCCTGGCTGGAGGGCAAAGGGGGGTGCTGCTGGTGATTCAACCCCCCCTGCTGAACGAGAGAGGGGTGCACTGCTGGGGGATGCTAGTGATCCACTGGCTGGAGAGACGGGGTGCTGCTGGTGAGCCACTGCAGGGACATGAGGTATGTGGGGGTGTTAGTGATTGGCCTGCTGGAGGATGAGGAAGGTGCTGCGGGTGATGCACTGCTGAGGTGTGGGGGGTGCTAGTGATGGCCTGCTGGAGGGTGAGAGGGGTGCTGTTGATGATCCAATGCTGGGGGGTGATAGTGAACCCCTGGGTGGAGGAGGACTGGATGCTGATGGTGATTTACCCCCCCCCCCACCGTCCCATGGCGAAAGGGGATGCTGCTGGTGTTAACCCCCCTTCCGTTGTTGCTGGTCAGCCAATGTGGACAAAAATGTACCATTGCGTTGGTGAAGCAGTCATAGAGCAGTGATAGTCAGTTTAAGGCTATGTTCACACATCTTGGTATTTTCAGTTTTTTTTTATGCGTTTTTTATGCAAATTCTCAGCTACATTTAACAGAACCAGCAAAGTCCGAGATTCCAGAAATCTCATGCACACATCATGGGTCTTTTTTTTTTTTGTTCTGGATTTTGTGCGTTGCGTGTTTTTTTTTGTTTGTTTGTTTGTTTTTTTGCAAAATAGAACATGTCACTTCTTTCAGCATTTTTCCACCCACTGGAAGTAATGGGTGGTGAAAAAAATGCAGGTGTCAAGTTTTCAGTGTTTTTTTCAGTGTTTTTTTGTGCCTAAACCAGAATGAGGTTTTTTTTTTCCACTGAACTTTATGTACATGCATAACAGAGACAAAAGGACAGTGAAAAAAAAACGCACCAAGAAAACAGCAACAAAAATCCTGAACAACCTCCTGGCAAGCGATCAGGTTTTGCTGCAGAAAATCGACATTGAAAAAAACATAATGTGTGAACATAGCCTAATGGTTGTTCATCCAGCAGCTACTTCTAGCTAATATGGCCGCCTTTATGAACCTTCCTGTCAGCATTCAGAGGCTGAGTTGATCCTGCTTTCACACATTATTTACGTTTAGAGACCTGGCGAGGCCTGGGGTGATCATACGGTTAGTTACCCCAGCCATGTCCTTTAAATTCACACGCCCAGGGGTTTGTTGGTGGCCACCTGCCAGATTACACTGCATGGGAAATTATAGGTCCCGAGTGATCGCCTCATCTACATATGATTATTCTCCCTTTTGCAAGAGTAATAACAAGTTACCGAAGCTGGAAGGCTTTACTGTATCCATGTCTTAATGTTGTAGCTTTGGAGAGGCGTGGGTGTTTTTTTTTTTTTTTTTTTTTTTTTTTATTTTTTTTTTTTTAAACCTGTATATAAATATTATTCTTGTGTGACTCCACAAAGATTACATTATTACCATTAGCTACAGAACCCCATGGCTTTTATTGACATTGTATCATTTATGTCTGAGAATTTGTCATGTGCACTGTTAGGAGGGCGGTTGCAGACAACTTTATTAAAATGGAACGCAACCGACCCTGGGGTCCGCGATGCAGCCTGGAGGACTGCTGCCGAACGGGTGGAAAGTAAAGTAACCAACTTAAATGTTAAACCCTTCCGTGTTACTGCACACAGGAACGGGTATAGCGGTTCGCTCTATCTCCGTTAACTGCACGGGAGAAGAGTGACCGGGATAGCACCTACTTAACTGAAGAACCACTCTGTGTTAATGCACACGCAGCGGGTTTCAGCGGTTCACACAATCTCCAAGAACCGCAAGGAGACGTGCGACCGGGGGAAAAGCAGTAGCCCTGTCTTCGGTCCAGGCGCTACGCTGTAGGGATTGGCGCTAAGATGCGTGTGACTCACGCCGGCCAGTAAGTGCCCTCTGCCGGCCTGCTACCGGACACAGGAGTGTTTCTCCACGTGGTCCTGCAGGCTGCTCGGGGTGTAAGGCGACCCCCACTGACAGAGCCAGTGTGCAAGGCGAAGCTACCTGCCTACTTTCACTAGCCTGCCTCTATGGAGCTAACCTGCCAAGCAGAAACTACACGTGGAGCACAGACGTCCACACACCAGCATCATGCTCTATGATCTTAGCGCGCCTTTTAAAGACTAAGCCCTGCCCCACTGTCGCACCATTGGTGACGTCACCTGTGACCAATCAGGCGGTGCCAGGTCACCGGATCAGCTGGTTCCCGAACCACCAATCACGGTCTACCATGTCACGGGCATGCTCAGTGTGATGCATCTTGGACTTAGGCTGCCGGAGCCCTGACTCCCTCCGCAAACTATACTTCATAGTGCTAGGCACAAACACTCGAGATGCAACTTGCACATCTCGTGCATTGGGACCGACGGCGATGCTGTGCAGCATCAGCCCTGGCTGAACCAGAATGGAAGACCACAGAATCCGCTGATGACTCAGAACCCATTTCTGATCCAACAAGCGCCCGGCGCCTAACATGCACTATATATTGCCTTACACCTGCCAAAAGTCACTGTTAACTGTTCCGGCAGCATTTATCACATACATGTCTATATTTCTGTCGTACAGGTAGCGTACATGAAGGTGAGGTAAGATGGCAGGGAAAAAACGCAATATGGCAGTGCTACTTGAATAGCCCCAAATTGAGTAATTGACCAGATATTACACTAATGTGCCACCTGACTAGTATGTAGTATCCATAGAAATCTATGAATATGTGGAAGTTGCCTGACGAAGGACCAGGTCACTTCTATTAACCGCAGTATGTCTTTCAAAATGTGAATTGGTTAAAAGAAGCTCTAAAGACTGACCCTATGCGCAGCGAGTCATTTTTACTTTGTGCATATGTTCATCCTTTTTAGCGTTTCTTTACCGCTTATCCAGGTGAGTTATGGAGCGTACTCGCCTGAAAGACGTCTTGTGCACGTACCCCAAGATTACTAACTCTGTATTTGGAGAGGAGCTTTCTTGTCATTCCTGTTTTTCATCAGGACACAGATCTTGGTACAAATCAACCATTTCCTTCACCCCTAAAATGTATTTTCAATGAGCTATACAGTGTTGTAGAGAACTTGGACCCTATAACAACCACACTAGTACAGTGCCTAAGAAGATAGCTTTAAATTCATATGCAAATGAGGAGGCATCGGTGCACCCTTGACCTACCCGAGAGATTGCTGCACCATCCTGCCTCCTCTGTTTCCTTCTGATTGACAGCACTCTCATGCCAGAGTGATCACTGGTTGAATGCTGCCGGTGCATGTAGCCGCATGTGTTCTCCTCCGGACTCCCTTTTAAAGGGTTCAGTGACCAGTGTTCCTCAACTTTATAAACAATGAATCATCTACTCAAAGTTAAACTAAAGTGCCTCCAAATCTACCATTAAGACCATTTAACAACCTCTTTAACTTTCTTCTTGCAGTACATATGCCAGACATTGAGGACCTATGTTGAAGACCATTGTTCCTCAGCACCGTTTAGGCTGGGGCTACACAGTGACAAGTTGCACCACACTGAAATTGCAGCGACACATTGCAACATTGGATGCAATGTTTTTCTATTGTGCTGCGTTCTGCGACTTGCTGCTACAGAGTAGCAAATGTTTCCAAATGTGTCAGATTTTCTGTCACTGTTTGCAAGTTGCGCACAACACACTTGCCATAGACTTCAATGCAAGTTGTACACATGAGACTTGTGTGCAACTTATCTGCAGCTGGGCTGTCTTACAGCAAAATTGCAACTCAAAAATTGCACCACAGTAAGTCACGGACAAGTTCCACTTGTTTTTGTCATGCGATTTGTCAGATAGTTGTTCTCATGTGATACATGTCTTCGTGTAGCCTCAGCCTTATTGTATACAGTACAGCATGCGTTTCCCTTGGGTATTAGTACCACAACCAGGACCCTACAGCAAAGTGTGAAGATGACCTCACTTGGCAATATAAAATCTGTTATTTCATGATTAGACAGATGTCTTGTACCGTTTCCCTAAAGCCCTTTCTTTTTTTTTTTTTTTTTTTTGTCACTGTAGTTATTCATACCAAGGTTTATTAGAGGGAAGCAAACTAGTCCCCCAGAATAACCAGTCCTAAAATAAATTGGTTAAATAGGTTTGCCTATTTTCTTAGCCTATTTCTTTGTCCAGCTTCAAAACTCAGTGCCACCCGATGGCCAGAAAACCTTTTAGGCTGTGTTCACTTCATGTTAACACCTATGTCTGCCATATTGTATGGGACATCCTTGTGCATGCGTTTCTGAAGTAAAGGGACATGAATAGTCTAATCTGTAGTTTTCACCTTCTTCTATATCTCACCTGCACTCATATACACACGTGTGTGTGTGTGTTTCGTATATTCATCCACCATAATCTGACTTTATCATGATGCCTTCAGTACATGGCTGTATATCTTCTGATTAGATAATAAAGCTCCTTTGTACTTTGTGCATCAAAGTTTCTATGGTCAAGCAGGTTTTTTTTTTCCCTCCTGAAAGGGCACACAAGTTCTGGTTAATCATGGAAAAAAAATTCTTTTCTATTGTGATTTTGATCGGGGTTCAGAGTACTTCCCCTGAGTTCATCAGAGTATAATTTCAAAGTTTAATCTGTTGTGGCCATGACTTTCCAGTTCACTGTGAGTAAACATTGCATTCTGTACAAAGGTGATCTTGGCTCGCTCATCGTGGTTGCAGTCATAGGCGAGGCCGGGTTCTCCCTGCCAGATTATAGCTAGATGGGAATACAGTTTACATGCTCCTGTTTTATAACACCAGAAGCTTGCTGTGTGACAAGGTTCTTATGGTGGAACAATCAAATGGAAATGTGGGGGGCTCATAGCTAAGACGATCTTGTAATCTTATTCCCCACCATGCCGTAGGAGCCAGGGCTGTGGAGTCGGTAAGCCAAACCTCCGACTCCTCGATTTCCACGACTCCGACTCCTCGATTTCCACGACTCAGACTATCTCATACATAGCTCTTGTTTGTGATAAATTTACTGTAGCACAGATTCATCTCAGCTAAAAGTCTAGACCCTTAGATCAGGAATAGGACAGACATTTATAGGACATTTCATAACTTTCCCAAATTCTTATGAAAAAATATTCCCCACAAACTGCATTGAACTACTGTATCCAATTTATTATACACTGCTCAAAAAAATAAAGGGAACACTCAACACATTCTAGATCTGAATGAATGAAATATTCTCATTGAATACTTTGTTCTGTACAAAGTTGAATGTGCTGACAACAAAATCACACAAAAATCATCAATGGAAATCAAATTTATTAACCAATGGAGGCCTGGTTTTGGAGTCTCCCCACCCCCCCCTAAAATTAAAGTGGAAAAACCCACTACAGGCTTATCCAACTTTGATGTAAGGGCCCCGTCACACTAAGCGATGCAGCAGCGATCCCGACAACGATACGACCTGTCAGGGATCGTTGCTGCATCGCTAATACATCGCTGGTGAGCTGTCAAACAGGCGGGCTCACCAGCGATCAGGGGAGCAGCGATATCGTGGAAAGAATCGTTCCACGATGTCCTGCTCCCGTTACCAGCCTGCTGCAAGCAGGAGCAGGCTGGTAACTATGGTAAACATCGGGTTACTAAGTGCGCGTGTGCCCCTAGTAACCCGCTGCTTACCATGGATACCACTCTGCTACGGTGCGCGGGAGCCTCCGTGCACCGTAGCAGAGTGGTATCCATGGTAAACAGCGGGTTACTAAGTGCGCGCGTGCCCCTAGTAACCCGATGTTTACCATAGTTACCAGCCAGATCGTTGGTCCCGCTGGTCACACACAGCGATGTGTGCTGGCCAGCGGGAGGCCAACGACCAAAAAATGGTCCAGGACACTTTGCAACGATCAGCGACCTCACAGCAGGGGCCTGATCGTTGCAAAGTGTCACACACAGCGACATCGCTGGTGAGGTCGCTGGTGAGTCACCAAAACCGTGACTCAGCAGCGATATCGCTATGTGAGACGGGGGCTTTATGTCCTTAAAACAAGTCAAAATGAGGTTCAGTATTGTGTGTGTGTGTGTGTGTGTGGCCTCCACGTGACCTGTATGACCTCCCTACAATGCCCGGGCATGCTCCTGATGAGGTTGCGGATGGTCTCCTGTGGGATCTCCTCCCAGACCTGGACTAAAGCATCCGCCAACTCCTGGACAGTCTGTGGTGCAACGTGACATTGGTGGATGGAGCGAGACATGATGTCCCAGATGTGCTCAATCGGGTTCAGGTCTGGGGAACAGGCGGGCCAGTCCATAGCTTCAATGCCTTCATCTTGCAGGAACTGCTGACACACTCCAGCCACATGAGGTCTGGCACTGTCCTGCATTAGGAGGAACCCTCTGCTTTTCTCCATTCTTCGTTTGGATAAAGGAGTCCTGGGACATCTCAGAATTCTGACTCTGATCAGTAAACAATAATTTAATTAAAAAAAAAACTACAAAACTGCTCAACACTTCCGTGCTATCGTGAACAGGTGCTAGCTGCTACAACTACAATACTATACAACCAAACCATAATATTGAATCTTTTTTCTTTTTTTTTTTTTTTTTTGCTCCTTACCTTGCCCGGGGTTTGTCCATACATTTGTCACAGGTGGACCCGTGTATAAAATATGCCTGTGTTCGTCTAAAGAAATAGCGCACGTTGTCTTATTAACTTGTGATGAGGAATATCCCGCATATACAAACGTGTACTCGTGCCACTCAACGCCCATGTACTCTATCCCTGCAAAAAAAAGTTGCCATATATACATTCAGAGGGTTTTTAAGTGAAGACAAAAAAAATACAAATCCATTGGAGACAAAAGTGAAACCTCTAATCAAACTAAAAATACATGTTGTGTGAGGCCATGCTCTTATTGGAAGCTTCGTTGGATTTGTGACACATGATGGTCAAAACGATGGACCCCACAAAGGAAATTATAAAGTGCACGTACCTCTGCTATCCTGTGGAAAAGTGTTAATTGCCATTGGTGACATAGTACATCCTTTTTCCACGTATGTAAACAGGCGATATGCTGCCGATAGCTTGATCTGTATCAACAGATTGATCATAGTAATGAAGCACTCCCATCAACGTTTTTATCCTTTTAAATATATCGCAGTCATCATATGATATAGCACTGTGTACTTACTATTGCTCATTTTTTCCTTTAACAATTGTTCTGTGCACATGAAGTACAGTCAGCCTGTCTAAACAGGTCATAAAACATTGCTCTCTCGCATGAAACTTATTAGTGGTCATTTAATGGCCGTGGTTGGCCTGTCTAAACGTGGCCTACTTGTAAATAAGCCTATGTTCCAGTACCGTAACTTCAGCCTACTCGTTTTCTGCCCCCCCCCATCCAGTTTGAAGTGTGACATGCAGGGCTGTGGAGCCGGAGTCGGTGTCCATTTTGGTGGAGTTGGAATCTGTATAAAATGGACCGACTCCAACTCCTAAAATATATATATAATAAATTGGGTACAATAGTTCAATGCAGTTTGTGGGGAATATTTTTTCATAAGAATTTGGGAAAGTTATGAAATGTCCTATTCCTGATCTAAGGGTCTAGACTTTTAGCGGAGACGAATCTGTGCTACAGTTAATTTATCACTTAAACATGAGCCATGTATGAGGGAGTCATGGAGTCGGAGTTAGAGTCAGTGTCATGGAAATTGAAGAGTTGGATTCGGAGGTTTGGCTTAGGGAATGTGCAGACTATCGGGAGCCGGCGGAGAAGCCGCCTCCGGCTTCAGCTCATTATGCAAATGAGCGCTGGCTTTTTTTTTTTTTCTCTCTCTCGTATGCGGACTTTCCCCATACAAGTTAGGTCTATGGGGAAAGCCTGCATGCGGACCCGCAGGAAGAAATAGACATGTTGCGGTCTGGAAAGACGCACCGCATGTCTGTTTCTGCGGGTGTGCCACAGACGCATAGTGGACATGGGATTTGTATAAATGCCATCCACTATGCTGTAACATCTGGCCTCTGCGGATTGCACGCAGCGCACTTTCACTGATCGTGTGCACATACCCTTACCGACTCCACAACCCTGGTAACATCAACCCCCATCATGTGACTGCTGAGGTCAAAATGATGGTATGATGTAAGATTAGTTTAGAATGACCTCCATTTTCTTTTTATTTATGGAAGCATTATTATAAGGTCTAACTCTTAATATGAAGTATGCCTAGGTATTATAATTTGAGTACTACAACTATGTACGACTCCTTGAGAAATGCTATGGGAAGTATTTTTATCCTGCTATAAGACTGGGCTGTGGAGTCGATAAGCCAAACCTCCGACGACTCAATTTCCCTGACTAACAACTCCAACTCCACAGCACTGCCTCACTACTGAGCATCTGAGCATGTGCATAAAGTGCAGCACAGATTCATCTCAGCTAAAAGCCTAGACCCTTAGATCAGGAACAGAACAGACATTTATAGGACATTTCATAACTTTCCCAAATTCTTATGAAAACATTTACAGCACATACTGCATTGTACAACTATACCCAATTTATTATGTATTTTCGGAGTTGGTCCATTTTATACCGACAGCGACTCCACGACTACAACTCCACAGCCCTGCTTTAAAATATCTTGTGAAGGGTTGGAATGGCAATATTTCTGCAGGATTAGTGAGGAAGGTTTGTATTGTCAGCTGCCAGGAGGGGAAGAAGACTGGTTCTGTCAAGTAACCAATCACAGTACCACCAAGGGGAACACATGGAAGCAATAGATGATGACAAGCTTATATAAACCATTTAAACAGAGGGAAGTAAAAGTGTTAAAAATTGGAGTATTTTTCATTTATGATGAGATATATATTCCTACAATGTTTTAATCTATTGTGTTTTGGTTAAATGACAGTTGCTGTTCCAAGGAACATCTACAAGGGTATTTACAGATATGAAAGTGTTTTTGTTTATAGGTTCCAAATTGTGGTGTTCAGTTTCATAATATTTGTAAGGAGAGAAGTTTAATTTTTTTTCTGATACAAGGCTCAAAGTCATGTTTCCTTGACAGCCATCAAAGTAAAAGAGAAAGTTTGGCCTTCCTCTATTAGGGGGCTATAATTTCAGCATACAGATTACACAATTACTTTTATATAGAATAAATTAGATGGTCTGACCACACACACAGAGAACATGCATATTAACGCCTATGTCCCTTCAGTAATGTCCAATATAAGTGTTCACCCCTTTTAGTTTTGAATTCCAGATGCCCTTATATCTTTCACAAATAGTATCAAAGTCCTATCGTGTCCTGAATTGAATTGCAGTACAATGTTCAATGTCCACTGCTGGAGTAACGTGGCTAAAGGAGAACATACTGCAATCTCTGCCTGACTTCTGAAGAGTGGCCTCATGTCATTGCATTTTAGCTTCAAGGGTAAAACAATATAGGTCATAATATACTTAGCTGTTATTCTGGCCTTATGCAAAAGTTTTGGATCACTTAGTCCATTAACTGGCACAAATAAATGCACCAAATGTTAACCCCACTAACAAGTGCAGGAAGGGGAGAGTAATATAAAAATATTTTACATTTTATTCCTAAAGATTACGATGTACAAAAATATACCTTTTATTAGCCAGGAGAAAGCCAATCAAGCAGGGCAAAAAGTACTACGGTTGAAACCAGAAGTTTACATACACTATATAAATAGACACATATGCATGTTTTTCTCAATATCTGACATGAAATCAGAATAAACCTCTCCGGTTTAGGTCAATTAGGATTACCATAATTTTTAATATTTGCCAAATGCCAGAATGATGAGAGAGAATGTTTTAAGGCATTTTTCAAATGAGAGGAGATCAGAAGCTGGGCTGATCCTCCGGGCTGGTCCAGAGACACACAAGGATTAATGATAAACCAAAACTTTCTTTATTACTTGGCCTACGCGTTTCGTGGCTACACTGCCACTTCCTCAGGAAGTGGCAGTGTAGCCACGAAAAGCGTAGGCCCTGAGGAAGTGGCAGTGTAGCCACGAAACGCATAGGCCAAGTAATAAAGAAAGTTTTGGTTTATTATTAATCCTTGTGTCTCTGGACCAGCAGGGAGGATCAGCCCAGCTTCTTATCTCCTCTCATTTGTTTACTGATCAGCGGGGTCTCCTGCAGCGGCCATCTGACAGCTGCTTCACAGTTGGTTGTGACTCACACAACCTCAGAAGGTGAGTCAGACTGATTGTGGGACCTGGTATTTACTTTTATACGGATAAAGCCCTATGTGCGCTGTCTTTCCTATCTTTTGCTTAAGGCATTTTTATTACTTACTGCAAAGTCAAAAGTTTACATACATTAAGATTACTATGCCTTTAAACAATTCTGGACTGCCCATATGATGATGTCCTGTGTTTGGAAGCTTCTGAGTTAATTGGAGACACACCTGTGGATGTATTTTAATGCGCACCTGAAACACACTGCCTCTTTGTGTAGCACCATGGGAAAGTCTAAAGAAATCAGCCAAGATATTCCAACATTATTTGTTGATATGTATTATAACTGTCACAGTAACGTTGTGTCCTCAATAGATTTGGATCCTTCATCAGATGTTATGCCCTAAGTTTCCAGGATAGTGTTTTTAAGGTACTATTACTCTGGAAAAAAATAAGTAAGTGACTAAGCTATTTTATAAATGAGCATGCACTCCTTACAAATTGTTGCCAGATTCCTGGAATGCTTAGGGGCACCTAGAGTTGCATCTACCATGAGGGACGATGAGCATTGTATCTCAAGCTGTGTTCTGCATTGTCTCAAAGGGCATTGCTGTGGTGACTTGCAGAAGCTACACCTTACAAGATGCTAGAGTTGTAAATTGAGCCTCAGGATCTTCAGCAGTATGTTACTCCATCCCAAGACAGATTTGGTCATAGCCTGAGAGTATGATGTTGCACCACTGGGCATGGCAGAAAGTTTTTGGGTACAAGGTACTAGTTTTTGAGATAAGACATTGATCCTGGGAACTAATCTGGTGGCTATATTTGGAGCCGTAAATGAATTTTCCCACTAATATGGGGCAATTGGTAATTGCCTCAATGTTTGTTTTTTTTTGCCCTCTGGATCAACACTTTTAGGTTATAAGTTGAACATGTGTCTTCTTTCAATCTGGAAACGGAGTCTACTGGTTGACAACTTTAAAGACTTGTCGTAGCAATCAGGGCTGTGGAGTCGGTAAGCCAAACCTGGTACTCCGACTCCTCAATTTCCCTTACACCGACTCCACGACTCAGACTCCCACATATATTGCTTATATTTAAATAGATAGCTAGATAGTCATAGATGGATGAATAGATAATGGGATAGATGGAGGAATAGATAGGTAAATAGAGGGATGGATAGATGGAGAGATAGATAGATACAGGGATGGATATATAGATAGCCATATGGAGGGATAGATGAAAGGATGGAGGGATAGATAAGATTAGATAAAGTCATGGAGGGATGGATGGATAGAGGGATGGAGTGTGATAGACAGATGACAGCAAATAGTACATTGCACATATAGTTCACACATTGTACAGAGAGCACATAATAATCACCTACAATATTAGCATTAGTTACCTTCCTGTGACAGAGATGAGCAGTAGTACTTTCACTTTCTCCAGCTCGGGGCCCTGGAATCGGATCCTGTGCAGGGCAGGCACCCTTCCCCCTCCTCTCTCTGGTGAAGACGGCAGAAGACAGGACAGGAGGGGAGATTGCCCCCTGCAGTCTGGAGCCGCTGCAGGACGGGAGCACAGCAGCATACAAGTGAGTTTTGATAGGTGCGTGCCCTTGCCTCTAGGGGGGGGGGGGGGGCATCTGCCCACCCCCACCCCTCGCTGGCTACTGCCATGATTCACACACAGCGTTTTTGCGGATCCGTTTTTTCCAGTAAAATGCAGTGATTCTGGGCATCCCAGCAAAGTAAAAAACGGATCCTCACAAAGAATGAGCATGTCAGTTTGTGCGGCGTTTTTGTAATCAGCTTTTGCTATTGAAAACATTATCTATGAGCTTAAAAACCTTTTCAGGTGATGTGGTTTTTTAAAAAGCTGATCTGTTTTTGCAGCTGTAAAACGTATCCTAAAAAACGCTGTGTGTGAATGTAGCCTTAGATCAGGATTAGAACAGCGATTTATAGGACATTTCATAACTTTCCCAAATTCCTATGAAAAAATATTCAGCACATTCTGCATTGAACTACTCTACCCAATTTATTATATATTTTAGGAGTCGGTCCATTTTATACCGACTCCGGCACCACATCCCTGGAAGCAATTGCATAGAATTCCTTAAAGGGGTTTTTCCGTACTTTACAACTTTGTACAGTCATGGCCAAAAGTTTTGAGAATGACACCAAAATTATATTTTCACATGATCTGCTGGCCTCTGGTTTTTATTAGTGTTTGTCTGATGTTTATATCACATACAGAAATATAATTGCAATCATATTATGAGTACCAATAGGTTATATTGACAGTTAGAATGAGTTAATGCAGCAAGTCAATATTTGCAGTGTTGCCCCTTCTTCTTCAAGACCTCTGTAATTCTCCCTGGCATGCTCTCAATCAACTTGTGGACCAAATCCTGACTGATAGCAGTCCATTCTTGCATAATCAATGCTTGCATTTTGCCAGAATTTGTTGGTTTTTGTTTGTCCACCAGTCTCTTGATGATTGACCACAAGTTCTCAATGGGATTAAGATCTGGGGAGTTTCCAGGCCATGGACCCAAAATCTCTGTTTTGTTCCATGAGCCATTTAGTTATCACCTTTGCTTTATGGCAAGGTGCTCCATCATGCTGGAAAAGGCATTGTTGGGCGCCAAACTGCTCTTGGACGGTTGGGAGAAGTTGCTCTTGGAGGACATTCTGGTACCATTCTTTATTCATGGCTGTGTTTTTAGGCAAGACTGTGAGTGAGCCGATTCCCTTGGCTGAGAAGCAACCCCACACATGAATGGTTTCAGGATGCTTTACAGTTGGCATGAGACAAGACTGGTGGTAGCGCTCACCTCTTCTTCTCCGAATAAGCTGTTTTCCAGATGTCGCAAACAATCGAAAAGGGGATTCATCAGAGAAAATGACTTTGACCCAGTCCTCAGCAGTCCACTCCCTGTACCTTTTGCAGAATATCAGTCTGTCCCTGATGTTTTTTCTGGAGAGAAGTGGCTTCTTTGCTGCCCTCCTTGAAACCAGCCCTTGCTCAAAGAGTCTCCGCCTCACAGTGCGTGCAGAAGCACTCACACCCGCCTGCTGCCATTCCTGAGCAAGCTCGGCACTGCTGGTAGTCCGATCCCGCAGCTGAAACCGTTTTAAGATACGGTCCTGGCGCTTGCTGGTCTTACTTGGGCGCCCTGGAGCCTTTTTGACAACAATGGAAGCTCTCTCCTTGAAGTTCTTGATGATGCGATAGATTGTTGACTGAGGTGCAATCTTTGTAGCTGCGATACTCTTCCCTGTTAGGCCATTTTTGTGCAGTGCAATGATGGCTTCTCGTGTTTCTTTAGAGATAACCATGGTTAACTGAAGAGAAACAATGATACCAAGAACCAGCCTCCTTTTAAAGTGTCCAGTGATGTCATTCTTACTTAATCATGACTGATTGATCGCCAGCCCTGTCCTCATCAACGCCCACACCTGTGTTAATGGATCAATCACTAAAACGATGTTAGCTGCTCCTTTTAAGGCAGGACTGCAATGATGTTGAAATGTGTTTTGGGGGTTAAAGTTCATTTTCTGGGCAAATATTGACTTTGCAAGTACAGTAATTGCTGTTAAGCTGATCACTCTTTGACATTCAGGAGTATATGCACATTGCCATTACAGAAAATGAAGCAGTAAACTTTGGAAAAATTACTATTTGTCTCATTCGCAATACTTTTGGCCATGACTGTATGTCCCAGGGTGAGGAATTCTATTGGAGACTGGCACTGCTTCTGTGTAACCCACTGGTGATCTAGCATAAACATTGTGACATGACGCCAGCCGCCAATAAGCAGTCTCTGATACGCTGCAGCCTTCATATTCTGTCTTGACTAGAAGCAAATGGGATTACCAAATGCAAGTGTGAACCCCCACCCACCCCGAAAGCTCACCATACACATTAGGTAGGTTGGACGACTTTAATGTGTGTGAGGGGCTTAAGACTATGATCACATCTGACAAATACGGCTCAGAAATGAGATTTTCTCTTAGAACCCTGGGCCCGAGAGCAAATGATCAATGTAAGCAAATTGCTTTTAGGCTGCGTTCACACATTGCGTTTTTTTGCGCTCGCTTTTTCAAAATACGCAATGTGCCTTGTGTCTGCCAGCAAAGTGAATGGGAAATTCACTTTGCCGTTCAGACATTGTGTGTTTTTTACGCAGTGCTTAATCGCAGTTGCGTAAAGAATTGACATGTCAATTCTTTACGCAGCTGCCTCCTGCGCTTTCTCCTATTGTGCCCGTTATAAGCGATGGAATTACGCAGTGGTGTTCACACACTGCGTAATTCCATAGCTTTTTGATGGAGGCGCAGGAGAAACTATGGATACTCGCCTATCCGATGGATGGGAGAGGCGTCCGCTCCGGTGCCAGCATCTTCAGTGAAGCGATGACAAGCCGGCGTCGGCTCCGGTCCCGCCGCTTGCAGCTTCCTGCCGTAAAGTGATCACAAGCCGGTCAGCTGATCGCTTCACGGCAGATGCTGGAATCCGCGTGACCGGAGCGGACGCCTCTCCCATCCATCGGATAGGCGAGTATCCATAGTTTATTTCTTTTAAAGCAGTGTATGTACTGCATCCAGAAGCTGTCTGTACATACACTGCTAGGGGGACACTCACACACACGACACATAGACACAGACAGTACACACACACTACACACACACATACATTACAATACATTACATTACATACACATACATTACATTACATACAGGTGTAATCCTCCATCCTCACACTTCATTTCTCCTGCATCCTCCGTGAAAAAAAGCAGTGTGTGAATGGAGGTGCTTTTTTTACCTGCGTAAAAAAACGCAGGTAAAAAAAGCAGGAAATACGCAGGAAAAAAAGCAATGTGTGAACGCAGCCTTAAATGTTTAAGGTTTCTAAATGCTGCAAAGGCTTTGCTTTTACTTGTGAAACCTTTGCTCTGTGACACACTTATCTCTGCAGTTCAAGGGTGAAGCGGAGCACTGGGTCATGGCTGTGGATGTTGCCTAATCTGCCTTGTATATTGAGTTATTTATTCTCTTGGCTTCAGTTTTGCTTAGTCATGTTGCCTGGCCGAGGATCACGTAGAATCTGTAGTGCGGTCTACGAGGTAGATCTTTTCTCAGCTATTTTTTTACGTTTTCACCCTGTGTACATCTGATCCTGGGCTGCTAGTTTACACCCTTCATTGTAGTTATACCTTCATACAGCACAGATTTTATTACAGGATTACCTCTTGGATTGTTTTGCAATCACTACTGCTCTTTATGCCAGTTTATAGTTAATCTGGATTTACAAAAGTTCTTAAGTTTATATTCATTTTTCCCTTTCATTGTACAAATTTTGACACGATTACTCATTCTTCTTTTAGTTTGCTTGGTCATATCTAGAGTTTTCCAAATACCCACTATAAAAAAAATAAATAAATAAATAAAAATCCTTAACCACTTCTTTGAGTAGCTGCGCACTTATGGAGAAACCCTGATAAACTGTATGGGCACAACCTGAGGGACCACCAGCATCTTTCCCTAGGCTACATTCCCACTATGAGCTTTTTGGTGAGTTTTTTTTTTTTTTTTTGACGGTGCAGAATACCCACACAGAATATTCAGAGTACCTGCACAAGGAATTGACATCTTGCAAATTTGAAAAGCGCACCACAGGTCGGTTTACGTGGAGGAAAAAAAAAATCTATAAATCTTATCTACCTTGCTGGAACTGTTAAAGACGCTGTATTTTTGACTCTGCAAAAATATGCATAGTTGAAAACTCATCACAAGCTCATATTCGCCTTAGGTTGTTTTTCTGCATGTGGCTCACACCCACATGTCACAAATGTACACAATAATTGAAGCCACAGGTAGCAGCGGTAGCTGCACTGTGGGGTCCCAGCATTTAAGATAAATCAAGGGTGGTACAGAGTTGGGTTCAAGGGGTTACTCTCCTGGCCTATTAAATTTAAGAAATTAAAAAGGAAGACAAAATGGGAGACGTCTCTGCTTGTCCCCTGGCATCAGTATTTGGCTTGAGATGTAACGTCGGTGCCGCAGCCTTAGTATTCTGTCTGAATAAGATGACTATTTGAGAAGTGAAAGCCGCTGATTGGTTAGCTGCTGGATGTTGATGCCAGAAAACCACATGGGCACATGGTACTGAGTGCAAAGGACAAGTATACAGTTGATTTTCCTTTTTGTTTCATTCTTTTATTTATTTATTTTTATTATTTTTTTCATCTACACCACCTATTTGCTCATTAAGGTTAACTTTTTAAAATGGTTTTAATTACGGTAATAATTTTAGCAAAGAAATCATGTAAAACCTGCAATATTAGTAGATTCCTTTAAAGAATACTTATAAATTATTCAATGTAATGATTAGTATATATTTTCCAACTGGCATCTATTATGCAATTTCTAAAAGGGCTTGCGTCTTAATAGAGAGCTGCAGTGCATGTTCATGCGATGAGAGAAAAGCAGTGGTTTCATAATATATATCCATTGGGCATGGCTATGCCTCCATGGGTGGAGGGCCTTAGCTCTGGTTGCCTCCATGGGTGGAGGGCCTTAGCTCTGGTTGCCTCCATGGGTGGAGGGCCTTAGCTCTGGTTGCCTCCATGGGTGGAGGGCCTTAGCTCTGGTTGCCTCCATGGGTGGAGGGCCTTAGCTCTGGTTGCCTCCATGGGTGGAGGGCCTTAGCTCTGGTTGCCTCCATGGGTGGAGGGCCTTAGCTCTGGTTGCCTCCATGGGTGGAGGGCCTTAGCTCTGGTTGCCTCCATGGGTGGAGGGCCTTAGCTCTGGTTGCCTCCATGGGTGGAGGGCCTTAGCTCTGGTTGCCTCCATGGGTGGAGGGCCTTAGCTCTGGTTGCCTCCATGGGTGGAGGGCCTCAGCTCTGGTTGCCTCCTTGGGTGGAGGGCCTCAGCTCTGGTTGCCTCCATGGGTGGAGGGCCTCAGCTCTGGTTGCCTCCATGGGTGGAGGGCCTCAGCTCTGGTTGCCTCCATGGGTGGAGGGCCTCAGCTCTGGTTGCCTCCATGGGTGGAGGGCCTCAGCTCTGGTTGCCTCCATGGGTGGAGGGTCTCAGCTCTGGTTGCCTCCATGGGTGGAGGGTCTCAGCTCTGGTTGCCTCCATGGGTGGAGGGCCTCAGCTCTGGTTGCCTCCATGGGTGGAGGGCCTCAGCTCTGGTTGCCTCCATGGGTGGAGGGCCTCAGCTCTGGTTGCCTCCATGGGTGGAGGGCCTCAGCTCTGGTTGCCTCCATGGGTGGAGGGCCTCAGCTCTGGTTGCCTCCATGGGTGGAGGGCCTTAGCTCTGGTTGGCTGCATCTTTTGCATATTTTGGCAACATAAATCCCAAAAACTCAATGTAAATGTCTGTTCCGTACACAGTAATGGACAGTAGAACACCTACATAGATACAGTGGATAGGCAATCTTGTGTAAAGCTCATCACATGGGGCAGGAAAGGACTGGTCTCCATTGCTTACTTTGGCAGCTTCTTTTATTGCGGAATTACCATCAAATAGATAATAAATATTAGAGATACCGTACATAATTTCATATTTTATTGTCATTTAGCAGATACTAATAAGCAGCCAACTCCTTTAATATCTGACATGGAAATATGCAGAAGAAAATTGCTGCTAGAACGCCTCACACACATGGAGTTGTGGACTAACTAAAAACAAAGCCATCATCTATCAGAGAATAATAGCTGCGCTGTGTGGGTTCAAGCTGTTCAGGAACCCTGAGCTAACAAAGCCATGTATAATTGTAGGAAACGTATACAGTGCACTGAATGGAGCCGCTTGAGCAGAACAATCTGAACGTTATATTTTCTTGGAGGTCACGCATCATTTTCCTGCAGACAGTAATGTGTATTTGAGGTCAGACTCCACAGATGGCCGCAGACAGAAGGATCCAATTAATGACAATCGCCTATGATAGTTTTAGTCACATAGATATAATTATCCAAAATGTGTTGTACTTCACTAATGCAGGCATACTGCCTTAAATCCTACCACAAAAGCTGCCATAGCTGTTTAAAAGGAAAATGCTTACATGGGTACATTTTTTATGTTGGGTACATTCTCCTTCTCTGGGTTTTGTGGAATATGCCTTTTGTGTTCTCTTAACCATGTCAGGATTAAAGACAGATTTCCTTATTAATTGTGTTAATTGTGTTGTGTTGATTTCAGCATCCTGGCGGCGAAGAAGTTCTCCGGGAACAGGCTGGAGGGGATGCCACAGAGACATTCGAAGACATTGGACACTCTACAGATGCCAGAAACATGTCAAAAGATTTTATAATAGGAGAACTTCATCCCGTGAGTGACTTTATGTCTTGTGTTGGCTTTATGTGCAGCACCATACATTCATGAATTGGCAGTGAGGTACCCTCAACTATTATTTTATGTTCCTCTTACAAACCCTAATCCAACATACTTTGGTCTAAAGAGATGATGTTATAGTACCAGTGGTGTAACTAGAGTCAGCTGGGCCCCAGTGCAAACTTGGATCTGGGCTCCCACCTACATATTGGTCTGATGTATTAACCCTTGTAGCGTTCTAAATCCTATAAAGAAATGCATATCCCCTCCCCCCTATAATGTAGTAATGTCTCACAAATTGGATTTATTTCACCCATCATGGACCCCTTCTTGATATAATGTTTCCCATTCTGAGACTCTTCCAGTTAGTGTTTCCTTTCCTGGTATAATGTCCCAGCTTCTGTCCATCCTGTAAAAATGCTCCCTGTTTTGCTGCTGTACTCTAATACATAAATAAAAACCCCCAAAAACAATTTTCACCCTTCCCTGCTCCCACAACGCATGGTGTCCTCTTATATAGCCGGCGCAGAGGCCGGCAGCTAACTTCGGCGTGCCTGTTATGGGAGACGCATGGCATCACTGCTATGCGCCGCCTGTGACTTCCATGCCGATGACAGCTGCCGGCCTCTGATTGGCTGGCGGCGTCTATTGCGATGCAGGGACCCGGCCGTGTTTCTGCGCCACAATACACTTCAGCTGAATGTGTATCCTCTGACTCACATCCACCTGAAATAACTGCTGGTGTCGATGGGCGCCTCTGTGACTGCGATCATTACGCCCTTGGCTGGTACATACTAGAATATATACAGAAAGATTAAACAAATAAGTTAAGTCGTTGCCTAGTCATGAGCCTGAAAATTATATCTATCTCTCTGATTGCATCCTCATAAGGTCTCCCGTGTAGGCTTTAATCACTTCTGTGAGCCAAAATCGTACATTTTTGTTCTGTTTTGGCTCGTGGGTAAGCGGGCCTGTGCATATGCTATTTTGCCCTCATGCCAGTCAGATCCATTTCAGCATATTTCACCTTTAACCAATGGGCCGATACCCCAGAGGACAGTCGCAGGTTACCTCTAAGACCACATGGTGTTAAACCACTTACAAATTGGTGAGGTCAGATCCTGCTGCTTGAGAATCGTCTTCATGTCTTGTTAGAATGCTAGAAGAGGTTATCAATAATTAATATTTTGAAGTATAAATATTTTTCCCTACTATTCAGCTGAGCATATTTTAATATGGAAGCATTTTTTTTTTCCCCCGCAGGATGATCGATCCAAGATCCAGAAACCAACGGTGAGTGTACTATGTAACTGACTGTGCTTCTGATATGGATACTGAATCTGCTGGTGATATTGTCATTATACAGATAATTCTAGAACCCTTGCTACTTTCTCCGCATAGTTAGACCCTCTCCATCATGTATGTGTAGTGCTCTGCTCCACATTGCATCTAATATTTCTTTCTGTGTGCATTAGAGTGAAACAGACCAATACACTGGTAATTGAGGGGTTCTAATATTTAGGCCATAGACATAAATCCTACTAATTTTGTATGTTGATGGACCCTGATAAGGGGTTATCCCATCACTATTGTAGTGTGACCTTTAGGACCCACACAATCTAGGGAATAAACATGCCGCAGAACTATTATTCGGCAAGTAGAAACAGTGTCAGGGATGCAGCACAACAACGCCACCACCACTTTCTGTGCAGGGAACTTTTGGCAACCCCATTCACTTGAAACCACTGAGAGTACTGCTTGCATCGAAAACGTAAAAAAAAAAGGGCTTGTAATGCTAAGCCAGCTTTAGAGTTGTGGTTTCTCTTTATAACTACCAGATCTGTTACATGAAAAATGCCAACATCACCCACCATTGACTTATAATGGAGTTTGTGCCTTTGTCGGGGGAAAAATGGCACTGCATGTCTCTTCCTCTTATCAAATTTTACAGAATCTGTAACAGAGGCTTCTCATGGCGCCTCTTGTGTAGATACGAACAGAGCCTAAGAATCAGTTTACATGCATCGACCAGCGACCCTATACAACCGCTGATCAGTGGTCGTGTAATTGCCTGTTTACACAGGCTGAAAAAGTAAACCGTGCACTGAGCGATCTATTCTGGATCGCCATAGTTCTAGCAGTGTTAGGCCTGTTTACACAGGACGATGCTCAGCCATAGATAGATATCTAATTTATATATTTTTTTATATTTATCTTATTTTTATTTTTTGTCTGAAAAAGATCATTTCACCTGATGAACAAGCACTTTGCTCTATCATTGGGTGATCAGCAGCCTGTTTACACGGAGAGATATTTGTAAACAAGCATCTTTAACAGCACTCATATTGTGAAAGTGCTGCTTTAACCCCCTCAATGACCGCCGTAACGCATTTTCACTTCGGTCATTAAGGGTACTTATTTCTCAGCGCCGTAAAAATGCGACACTGAGGAATAAGTAAATAGTGCCGCCTGGCGGCGGCGATTCCTGCGGGTGTCAGCTGTGTGTGACAGCTGACACCTTATAGTATCGGCCTCGGCCACTCCCTATACCGATCGGGGCCGATTAACCCCTTAAATACCGCTGTCAATCGTGACAGCGGTATTTAAGTGCTTACCAGGGGGTCTTGCGACCCCATTAGTAACTATCGGACCCCTGCGATGAGAATCGCAGGTCCCAGTGGTTACCATGGTACCCTGAGATCATGTGATGATTCCAGGATCGTGGCCTGTGAGATCCAGCAATAAGCTGACAGGTCTCATGCACAGACTGAGACCAGCTATTAAAGTGAAAATCACACATGTCCCACAGTGGAACTTGGTGAAAAAGTAAAAAAAAAAGTTAAATAAAATGTTGAAAAAAACACACAAAAAGTGCACACAAATCACTAAAATCCGTTTTGCTGCTCAAAACGCAGCGTTTGTGATAATACAAAAATAAACAAATAAAACTTACACATAATTGGTATCGCCGCATCCGGAACGACCCGCTCTATAAAACTGTTGCGTTATTTAGTCCGTTTGGCGAATGCCGTAAAAACTAAAAAACACCGAAAATGACGCCAAACAGCCCCCCGGTGCCTACACCGCAGTAAGCAGCCACATGTTTGGCATTATTGTAGCAGGGAGAGCACTTAATTTACTGGGTGTGTGTCACCAAGAGAAATGTATGGGGGCACTGGCCTTTTTGGGGGCACAATGTATGGCCAATAAACTGGCATAATAACAATAATAATAATAATAATAGCCTGGCGTGGATGTTACATAATAGTCACTGCTGCAATAGATGAATTCATTGAGATGTGCCATTTCTACAATGGGGTCACTTCTGGAGTTTTCCTGCTGTTCTGGCACCTTAGGGGCTCTGCAAATGTCGCCCACAAACTATTCTACCAAAGTCTTTGCTCCAAAAGCCAAATGGTGCCCCTTCCTTCTCAGCCCTGACTTGTGGACTAACAGTAATGTCTGATAACATATGGGGCATCATCGCGTTCGGGAGAAATAGCATAACAAATTATGCAGTCTGTTTTCTTCTATTATCCATTGCAAAAATTACAAATTTGGGGCTAAAACTACATTTTCATGAAAAAAATGAACATTTTCAGTATGACCACCTAATGTTATCAAATTCTGTGTAGTACCTGTGCATCCAAAATGCTCACTATACCCCTGGATAAAATCCCTGAGGGGTGTAGTTTCCAAAATGGGGTAACTTGTGCCTAAACAGTGGAAAACCCTGACAAGTTACCCCATTTTGGAAACTACACCCCTCAGGGATTTTATCCAGGGGTATAGTGAGCATTTTGGATGCACAGGTACTACACAGAATTTGATAACATTAGGTGGTCATACTGAAAATGTTCATTTTTTTCATGAAAATGTAGTTTTAGCCCCAATTTTTTTTTATTTTCACAAGGGTAGCAGGAGAAAATGGACTCCAAATTTTTTTGTGCAATTGCTCCCGAGTACGGACATACCCCATATGTAGGGAAAACGATTGTTTGGGCACACGGCAGGGCTTGGAAAGGAAGGAGTGACGTTTGGAACCCAGACTTTGATGGAATGGTCTGCAGGTGTCACGTTGCGTTTCGAGAGCCCCTGATGTGCCTAAACAGTGGAAAACCCTGACATCAGGGGCTCTCGAAACGCAACGTGACACCTGCAGACCATTCCATCAAAGTCTGGGTTCCAAACGTCACTCCTTCCTTTCCAAGCCCTGCCGTGTGCCCAAACAATCGTTTTCCCTACATATGGGGTATGTCCGTACTCGGGAGCAATTGCACAAAAAAATTTGGAGTCCATTTTCTCCTGCTACCCTTGTGAAAATAAAAAAAAATTGGGGCTAAAAGTACATTATTATGGAAAAAAAAAAAATGATTTTTTAATTTCACAGTTCTACGTTTCTAAACTTCTGTGAAGCACCTAGGGGTTCAAGATGTTCACCGCACATCTAGATAAGTTCCCTATGGGGTCTAGTTTCCAAAATGGTGTCACTTGTGGGGAGTTTCCACTGTTTAGGCACATCAGGGGCTCCCCAAATGCAACATGGCGTCTGCTAATTATTCAAGCAAATTTTACATTCAAAAAGTCAAATGGTGCTCCTTCCCTTCCGAACCCTGCAGCGCGCCCAAACAGTGGTTTTCCCCAACATATGGGGTATTGGCTTACTCAGGAGGAATTGCTCAACAAATTTTGTGGTCCATTTTCTCCCTTTACCCTGGTGAAAATAAAAAAAAATGGGTCTGAAGTAAACATTTTGTGAAAAAATTTTAAATGTTCATTTTTTCCTTCCACGTTGCTTCAGTTCCTGTGAAGCACGTGAAGGGTTAATAATCTTCTTAAACATAGTTTTGAGCACCTTGAGGGGTGCAGTTTTTATAATGGTGTCACTTTTGGGTATTTTCTGTCATGTAGATTCCTCAATGTCACTTCAAATGTGATGCGGTCCCTAAAAAAAAAAAAAAAAAATGGTTTTGTTGGAAAAATGAGAAATCGCTGGTCAACTTTTAACCCTTACAGCTTCCGAACAAAAAAACATTTGGGTTCCAAAATTGTTCTGATGTTAAGTGGGCATGAGGGAAGTGTTGTTTATTAACTATTTTGTGTGACATATCTCTCTGATTTAAAGGCATGAAAATTCAAAGTTTGAAAATTGCAAAATTTTCGCCAAATTTTTGTTGTTTTCTCAACTAAACGCCAGTCTTATCGAAGAAATTTTACCACCATCAAGAAGTACAATATGTCATGAAAAAAACATCTCAGAATCAGTGGGATCCATTCAAATGTTTCAGAGTTATTAACTCCTAAAGTGACACTGGTCAGAACTGTAAAAATTGGCCTGGTCATTAAGTACATAATTGGCTCCGTCCTTAAATTGTTAAGGTTCCTGCACAGCGAGGTCCGGGGCCATCCCTATTGATGGGTGAACAGAGAGCATTGCTGTCACGAGCAGGCAACGCTACCCTGGTGCTGCATCCCCTTCATTCTGACGATTGGTTTTCTCAGTTGTTGAATTCCCACTTATACAGTGATGCCATACCCTAGCAATCCGCTATTACTTTATAATGCTTGAAAACTCCTTTTAAGGGGACCTGTGACTAGGTAAAAATTGGCCAATTTTGGTCTTAATTTATTCCCGTTGTTCCCCTGAATATGTTTTGGGGGGTTTATTTTATTTTTTTTTTCATAAATCCGTTTTACTGTTCTAGAGATATGGGCCGTTTTATTCAGTGCTATTTTATGGTCATTACCAAAGGGGCACAGAGTAATAATGCAGAGCCGCCTAAAGACTTGCCCCTAGAGAGAGTCCTATAAGACCATAAAAATTAGCTCAGAATAAAAAGGCCCATACCTCTGGAACCATATGGTAGATATAGGAAGAAACCAAAAGCGGGATTACTCAGGACAGCATCAGGAATAAAATAAGAGCAAAAACTGGTGACAGGTCCTTCTTTTACTAGAGATGTGATTCTACTGAAATAGGAATATATCCAGGCTCAGTGTGTTTGTATTTAGGAATGTCGGAAACAGCAAAAAAATAAACCCCGACATCTATTTTTATATCATGAATGCTTTTAGAAGTTAGTTCTGCTTATAAAAATATGTTGAAACCCACATTTCTGTTAAGTGTTAATTGAACATTGACTCATTTTTTTTTTCTTTTAGGAAACGTTTATTACCACTTCTGAATCTGATTCAAGGTATTTCCACTTTTACCATAAACGTCCTATTTTGCAGTGATTCTTCAGGTTGTGTTCTGCATGTGTCAGTTTCTTCCTGCTGTTGGTTTAGTTGCCTGGAGTTTACAATTTATCTGCTGTTTGCAATCAGCTCTCCATGCTTTGTGGGGTCTTTTATCCTTTTACTTTGTCATCTAAGGAATAAACTGAATGAGGAGAGCTGTAGTGTAAGGCTGTGTGCGCACGATGCGTTTTTAATGCGTTTCCGCGGCGTTTTTGCAGCTGCGGAAACGCATTAAAAACGCATGGTAGAAGGGCAGCAATGTTCCCTAATGGAAATCCACATGAGCTTTGCCCATGCTGCGGATTTTTCCGCAGCGTTTATGCTGCGCTCAAAAATCCGCAGCATGTCCATTAATTTTGCGGAAACGCGGCGTTTTCGCCGCCATTGACTTGCATTAGAACGCGCCAATACCGCAAGACTGCATTTGTACTTGCGTTATTGGCTCGTTCTAATGTGCGGATGGTACCCGGGTGTGGAGAAGATGAGACTCTCCTCCACACCCAGGTACCATTAAAAAGCTGTAAAAACAAGAATAAAATAAAAAATAAGATATATTCACCTTCCGACGGCCCCCGGTCTCCTTCCCTCTGCTTGCGTGCAAGACTGAAGGACCTTCGGTGACGTCAGTCATGTGACCGCAGGCCCTTCAGCGCAGTGTCTCGCGATATCCCGGCAGCCAGGAACAAGCCGGGAACGAACGCGGCAGCACACGCCGGGCCATCGGAGGGTAAGTATAGGTTTATTTTTTTATTTTTAAACATTCTTACGGTCACACTATATAAATCCATGCCTGTTACATGGATTTATATAGTGTGACCTAGTTGTCAAGCACTTTCCAAGTGATGCTAAAATCGCCTGGAAAGCGCTTGTCAATCCGCATGCGGAAACACATGTGAATCCGCAGGGAAAACGCATGTACAATCCGCATGCGTTTTTCTGCCAGGGAGATGCAGAAATTTTCTGCTTCATTTCTGCATCGTGTGCACATACCCTAAAGCATTTGTGAGAGACCTAAAAGGAAGTCTCTGATAAGATAATGGGTGGGTTTCAGAGTTTGGCTCCTACTAGTAAATGAAACTAATTGGCACCGCCTAATCATAGCCGTGCACTTATTTGCCTTAGGCTATGTGCCCACGTTGCAGAAATGAAGCAGAAAATTTCTGCTTCATTTCTGCAAGTCCTCTCCCGGAAAAACTCATGCGAATTCCGCACGCGTTTATCGCTCGTTTTCCACATGCGGAATTGCCTTGCGTTTTTTAATGCATTGGACAAAGGCAATTCCGCTTGCGGAAACGCAAAATAAATTGACATGCTGCGGATTTTTGAACGCAGCATAAACGCTGCGGAAAAATCTGCAGCATGTGCATAGAACTTGCGGAATCCCATTGGGGACCATGGGGTGCGGATTACCTAGCATTTTACAAGCATTTCCGCTGCGGAAATTCCGCATCAAAAACGCTTGTAATCCGCAACGTGGGCACGCAGCCTTACATTATACAATTCCGCAGATGCTGCCATGTGGTGTCAGGTGGGATGTACAGTTTACCTAGAGGGACTTCAGAATCTCAGTAGCCTCTTTTTTCTTTAGGTGCTTTTACTTTGCTCTTTTCTGTACAATCGTGGGTTCTTGCGTCCGAACCTCACCTGCGAAAAACGGGATTCCTGTTTAAGATCTAATCCTGTTGACTTAAGGACTACTTTTTATGTTAATCACTTTTAAAAAGGCAAAAAGCAATTCTTTTCATTTTTCCAAAAAAAAAGTTAAATAAATGTTGCAGACATTTTAGGGTGTTTTCACATTACGCTTTTCTCCACGTTCAAGGGTCCTGTCGGAGCTTGTGTCTGAACTCCACCCCACAAAACTGGATTCAGACGTATGCACCTATGGGGCCATAGACTATAATGGTGCTAGCAGAGCGAACATGCGCTGTCTGCTACGACTGAGTGTCCACCTCCAGTAGGCGTACACGCGCGAAAATGGTGCACGTCAAAGCAGACGGCCGCATGTGGAGAAAAGTGTAATGTGAAAACACCCTAAAATGGCTGCAGCATTTATTTTTCTTTTTTGGAAAAATGAAAAGAATTGCTTTTTTTTGCCTTTTTTTAAAGTGATTAACATAGAAGTATTCCTTAATACAACAGGAACAGGATTAGATCTCGGAGACTAGGCCTCATTTTTGGCATCAATTTCAGCTTGACTGCTTTTGGCTGGATTTCTTCTGACCTCCTCCTACATTTGCTTTGCACATAGTGTAAATACTGAATGCTGCCTTCCAGATAATTCTTTTCTGATTTCAGGTCTAAAATGGAGATGAAGTGGGTAAAATGGAGAGGGCTCTTAGTATTATGTACATGTAGAGGAAGTCTGCCAGGTGAAGTTCCAGCACATAGCTGCAGACCATCCGGTCAGAGAGGGGGCTTTCTTTTCACAACTTCTCCTGTACAGTTCAGGAAAATGTATCCAATATGGGACTATAATGAATGGAGAAACCCTAGTAGATTAATTATACTAAATGTGAAACGTTTCTCAGCTTTACTTTATCCAAAGTACAAAAATGGTCTTTTCACCCTACTGTTAAAAACCATACTGACCAAGTGTAATATACCACTGTGCAGAAAGGAAATGTTTAGAATAGATTGAATAGACTTAAAATAGTGATGCTGAGTACTTTGTGGCTTCAAGTATAACCTATTTTCTGTCATTTGGAGGTGTTATATAATGGTGCAAGTTTTTTTGATATGGAAATACATTTTTTTACATGCACCACACACTGTATGTACATACATAAGTGTATGTGTGTGTGTGTGTATATACACACACAGTACAGACCAAAAGTTTGGACACACCTTCTCCTTTAAAGATATTTCTGTATTTTCATGACTATGAAAATTCTACATTCACACTGAAGGCATCAAAACTATGAATTAACACATGTGGAATTATATACTTAACAAAAAAGTGTGAAACAACTGAAAATATGTCTTATATTCTAGGTTCTTCAAAGTAGCCACCTTTTGCTTTGATAACTGTTTTGCACACTCTTGGCATTCTCTTGATGAGCTTCAAGTGGTAGTCACCGGAAATGGTCTTCCAACAATCTTGAAGGAGTTCCCAGAGATGCTTAGCACTTGTTGGCCCTTTTGCCTTCACTCTACGGTCCAGCTCACCCCAAACCATCTCAATTGGGTTCAGGTCTGGTGACTGTGGAGGCCAGGTCATCTGGTGTAGCACCCCATCACTCTCCCTCTTGGTCAAATAGCCCTTACACAGCCTGGAGGTGTGTTTGGGGTCATTGTCCTGTTGAAAAATAAATGATGGTCCAACTAAACGCAACACGGATGGAATGGCATGCCGCTGCAAGATGCTGTGGTAGCCATGCTGGTTCAGTATGCCTTCAATTTTGAATAAATCCCCAACAGTGTCACCAGCAAAGCACCCCCACACCATCACACCTCCTCCATGCTTCACAGTGGGAACCAGGCATGTAGAGTCCATCCGTTCACCTTTTCTGCGTCGCACAAAGACATGGTGGTTGGAACCAAAGATCTCAAATTTGGACTCATCAGACCAAAGCACAGATTTCCACTCGTCTAGTGTCCATTCCTTGTGTTCTTTAGCCCAAACAAGTCTCTTCTGCTTGTTGCCTATCCTTAGCAGTGGTTTCCTAGCAGCAATTTTACCATGAAGGCCTGCTGCACACAGTCTCCTCTTAACAGTAGTTGAAGAGATGTGTCTGCTGCTAGAATCCTGTGTGGCATTGACATGGTCTCTAATCTGAGCTGCTGTTAAGCTGCGATTTCTGAGGCTGGTCACTCGGATAAACTTATCCTCAGAAGCAGAGGTGACTCTTGGTCTTCCTTTCCTGGGGCAGTCCTCATGTCAGCCAGTTTCTTTGTAGCGCTTGATGGTTTTTGCAACTGCACTTGAGGACACTTTCAAAGTTTTCCCAATTTTTCGCACTGACTGACCTTCATATCTTAAAGTAATGATGGCCACTCGTTTTTCTTTACTTAGCTGCTTTTTTCTTTCCATAATACAAATTCTAACAGTCTATTCAGTAGGACTATCAGCTGTGTATCCACCAGACTTCTGCACAACACAACTGATGGTCCCAACCCCATATATAAGGCAAGACATCCCACTTATTAAACCTGACAGGTCACACCTGTGAAGTTTTCTGGTGACTACCTCTTGAAGCTCATCAAGAGAATGCCAAGAGTGTGCAAAGCAGTCATCAAAGCAAAAGGTGGCTACTTTGAAGAACATAGAATATAAGACATATTTTCAGTTGTTTCACACTTTTTTGTTAAGTATATAATTCCACATGTGTTAATTCATAGTTTTGATGCCTTCAGTGTGAATGTACAATTTTCAAAATCAGGAAAATACAGAAAAATCTTTAAATGAGAAGGTGTGACCAAACTTTTGATATATATATATATATATATATATAATCTATCACACACTGCAGAATTATTAGGCAAATGAGTATTTTGATCACATGATACTTTTTATACATGTTGTCCTACTCCAAGCTGCATAGGCTTGAGAGCCAACTACCAATTAAGTAAATCTGGTGATGTGCATCTCTGTAATGGGGAGGGGTGTTGACTAATGACATCAACACCCTATATAAGGTGTGCTTAATTATTAGGCAACTTCCTTTCCTTTGGCAAAATGGGTCAGAAGACAGATTTGACGGGCTCTGAAAAGTTTCAAAATTGTGAGATGTCTTGCAGAGGGATGCAGCAGTCTTGAAATTTCCAAGCTTTTGAAGCGTGATCACCTAACAATCAAGCATTTCATGGCAAATAGCCAACAGGGTCGCAAGAAGCATGTTTGCCAAAAAAGGCGCAAAATAACTGCCCATGAATTGAGGAAAATCAAGCGTGAAGCTGCCAAGATGCCATTCGCCACCAGTTTTGCCATATTTCAGAGCTGCAATGTTACTGGAGTATCAAAAAGCACAAGGTGTGCGATACTCAGGGACATGGCCAAGGTAAGGAAGGCTGAAAAACGACCACCTTTGAACAAGAACCATAAGATAAAACGTCAAGAATGGGCCAAGAAATATCTTAAGACTGATTTTTCAAAGGTTTTATGGACTGATGAAATGTGAGTGACTCTTGATGGGCCAGATGGATGGGCCAGAGGCTTGATCAGTAAAGGGCAGAGAGCTCCACTCCGACTCAGACCCCAGGAAGGTGGAGGTGGGGTACTGGTATGGGCTGGTATAATCAAAGATGAACTTGTGGTACCTTTTCTGGTTGAGGATGGAGTGAAGCTCAACTCCCAGACCTACTGCCAGTTTCTGGAAGACAACTTCTTCAAGCAGCGGTACAGGAAGAAGTCGGTATTGTTCAAGAAAAACATGATTTTCATGCAGGACAATGCTCCATCAAATGTATCCAGTTACTCCACAGATATCCTCGTAAGATAGCCAAATCTAAAAAAAACCCCACTCCAACTTCCAAAAATATTAAGCTTGGATATTTGAGTCTTTTGGGTTGATTGAGAACACAGTTGTTGATCAATAATTTAAAATAATCCTCTAAAATACAACTAGCCTAATAATTCTGCACAGTGTGTGTGTGTGTGTGTATATAGATAGAGATAGTGTATAATAGAGATGGTGAGTGTGTGTATAATATATATATTTTTTATGTAGGTATGTACGTACATAGTTTGTGGGTGTATGGATATAGTATATACACATACACCCATTTACAATGACATACGTTTAGGAGGACATATACCTTAACTGATTAGGAATCCATATAATAAACTGCTCACAATAACCATGTCTCATTTTCCGATTCTAGCTTGTGGAGTAACTGGATTATCCCAGCAATATCCGCTGTCATTGTTGCCTTGATGTATCGTTTTTATATGGCAGAAGAGTAAAACTCGTCCACAGAATTTCCAGAACAGTTTCCGGTCCAGACCCAAAAGCTGAGCATCATTTTAAGATGGCCTGTTATGTTTCTGATCTGTGTTTGTATGAAGTCAGACTTCGAGCCCTTTAAAGATATTTTATATTTTGTTTTTAAATGGATACCTACAGTCTGGCCATGTACTGACATGTGGATGGACTCGTGAATAATGATGGAAACTGTGAATTTGTGCATACAGATATGGTGTACGCAATGGTTTCTTTGTTCCTTTCCCCCTTAAAATTTTTGGATGTGATCATCAAGAAACAGAGATACTTTAGTGGCAAATGATAAATCGGATCAAGCTATTTTACTTCTCATGCCTGTTCTATGGTTACTGTACTTATTAGAAAATATCCAATAAATATAAATCTGACGTCTCAGAAATTGTGGTAAACATAATAATGTGCATTACAGCCTAACCCCATATAGTTTACAGAATGTTTGACAGCTGCCCCCTACCATAGTGTGCTCAGCAGGGTATGATACCTATCTAGCGACCACGTGACTTCCTCCGGTTAACCACCATCGGAGTACAACTTACTACAAAAGCCTGGGTTAGCATTCTAATCTTTCTCAGCTCTGTGCTACAGACCAGTTTAGGTCTGTACCTAGGTTCCAGGAATCATGGGGAGTCTGCATACAGAGATGGGGAACACCATTGTGTTGTTTGGGCAGACATTCCCTAGAAGGTGACATATGCTATAAAGGAGTTGTCCAATACTACAATAGTAATTGCCTATCATTAGGATATGTTATCACTATCAAATTGGTGGTCCAAAACCTAGCACCCTCACCAAACTGCTATTAGCAGGTCCTGCGGCCTTTGAATGTCGGGTGGCCGGAGCTGAAACTTTTCTACCCTTGATGTCAATGGGAGCTGCGGTTCAGTACACTGGGAAATTCTGTTGTCCGCAGGGCCTGCTTACAGCTGATCATTGGGTATGACTGGTCGAAGGCCTGAAGCTGCTTGTGTAATGCAAATTGACCATTACCTCTGGGTACTAGCTCCCTCCCCTCCAAAATGGGAAGATTCTGTTTTTTTTAATTTGCTAGAAAGGGAGAAATAAAAAAAAATAAAAAAATAAAATTTTAAAGGACCAGTGGGTCCAGTCATTGTTTTTGTGCTTACAAGGATCATTGGCTGTGATGGGTGTCAGAACCACCACACTTGAATGCCATCCTATTTGTGCCTCTTGCTATTACTAGACCCTTGCATTGATTACAAGCCCTAGTGCGACTTTTGCTGCTTAGGTTGTAGTCTTGGACAACTGCTTTAAAATGACTTCCAAATGCAACGACCCTAATTATCAGTACCTCTCTGGTAAGTGTTTCCATATAGTATCACCTGTAAGAATTATGCATTCTGTGACATTTGTGAGACCTCTGTTCCTCATAGTGCCTTGTACACAAAGCAGTTGTCATTGTGCGCGTGCTCACTAAGCCTTTACTGTTTGGGTTTACATTGATATTATCGGTCTCGCCCTTAAACCCATTGAAGAATTTATGACCGCTTCAGACCCTGCATGGTTTACATCTTAAATAAATGAAAAAGGTAAATGGGTCAATCCCTTTTCGGGAATGATTGTGATCATATTTTAGACTACAATGTGTATGTTTGATGATAGGCCATCCAGAACCAAAAAAGGAAGAAACCACAAAATTTTGTGCATTGTAATGGAGTTTTAATTTCCAAATTTAATTCAAAACATTTTTTTTTTCTATTCCTTTTTTTACTAAACTATAAAATGCTTACACCATTTAATAAGACTAAGTATCTACTTTAGACACACTACATTCTTTAAAGCTAGCGTCCACCCTTGAATGATATAAAATATATATATATATATTTATATTAGTACAGACCAACAGTTTGGACACACCTTCTCATTCACACTGAAGGCATCAAAACTATGAATTAACACATGTGGCATTAT
This sequence comes from Phyllobates terribilis, assembly GCF_046119375.1. Lineage (NCBI taxonomy): Eukaryota > Metazoa > Chordata > Amphibia > Anura > Dendrobatidae > Phyllobates > Phyllobates terribilis. The sequence continues at coordinate 536,705,414 of NW_027362764.1, forward strand.
ATACTTAACAAAAAAGTGTGAAACAACTGAAAATGTCTTATATTCTAGGTTCTTCAAAGTAGCCACCTTTTGCTTTGATGACTGCTTTGCACACTCTTGGCATTCTCTTGATGAGCTTCAAGTGGTAGTCACCGGAAATGGTCTTCCAACAATCTTGAAGGAGTTCCCAGAGATGCTTAGCACTTGTTGGCCCTTTTGCCTTCACTCTGCGGTCCAGCTCACCCCAAACCATCTCGATTGGGTTCAGGTCTGGTGACTGTGGAGGCCAGGTCATCTGGCGTAGCACCCCATCACTCTCCTTCTTGGTCAAATAGCCCTTACACAGCCTGGAGGTGTGTTTGGGGTCATTGTCCTGTTGAAAAATAAATGATGGTCCAACTAAACGCAAACCGGATGGAATAACATGCCGCTGCAAGATGCTGTGGTAGCCATGCTGGTTCAGTATGTCTTCAATTTTGAATAAATCCCCAACAGTGTCACCAGCAAACACCCCCATACCATCACACCTCCTCCATGCTTCACGGTGGGAACCGGGCATGTAGAGTCCATCCGTTCATCTTTTCTGCGTCGCACAAAGACACGGTGGTTGGAACCAAAGATCTCAAATTTGGACTCCTCAGACCAAAGCACAGATTTCCACTGGTCTAATGTCCATTCCTTGTGTTCTTTAGCCCAAACAATTCTCTTCTGCTTGTTGCCTGTCCTTAGCAGTGGTTTCCTAGCAGCTATTTTACCATGAAGGCCTGCTGCACAAAGTCTCCTCTTAATAGTTGTTGAAGAGATGTGTCTGCTGCTAGAACTCTGTGTGGCATTGACCTGGTCTCTAATCTGAGCTGCTGTTAACCTGCGATTTCTGAGGCTGGTGACGCAGATAAACTTATCCTCAGAAGCAGAGGTGACTCTTGGTCTTCCTTTCCTGGGGCGGTCCTCATGTGAGCCTGTTTCTTTGAGCGCTTGATGGTTTTTGCAACTGCACTTGGGGACACTTTCAAAGTTTTCCCAATTTTTCGGACTGACTTGCCTTCATTTCTTAAAGTAATGATAGCCACTCGTTTTTCTTTACTTAGCTGCTTTTTTCTTGCCATAATACAAATTCTAGCAGTCTATTCAGTATGACTGTCAGCTGTGTATCCACCAGACTTCTGCACAACACAACTGATGGTCCCAACCCCATTTATAACGTAATAAATCCCACTTATTAAACCTGACAGGGCACACCTGTGAAGTGAAAACCATTTCCGGTGACTACCTCTTGAAGCTCATCAAGAGAATGCCAAGAGTGTGCAAAGCAGTCATCAAAGCAAAAGGTGGCTACTTTGAAGAACCTAGAATATAAGACATATTTTCAGTTGTTTCACACTTTTTTGTTAAGTATATAATTCCACATGTGTTAATTCATAGTTTTGATGCCTTCAGTGTGAATGTACAATTTTCAAAGACATGAAAATACAGAAACCTCTTTAATTGAGGCGTGTCCAAACTGTTGGTCTGTACTGTGTGTGTGTATTTATGTATGTATGTATATATTTATATATGATATACTGTAGACTATATGTCTGTAGAGGTGATGTCAGGTAGCCAAAATTTGATTCTAAAGGGAATCTGTTGCCAGGTTTATGCTGTCTTATCGAAGGGCAACCTAACATAATGGCAGAACATGATTTGATCGGTGTGTCACTTATCACTATAGTGTAGATTTAAAAAAAAAAAAAGTATTAGAGCCAAGCGACGGGCGCTTTGGAGTCCCCTGAATGATGTGCACAAGCTAAGAAGTTCTGTTTTCGACTGGCAGACTCCATGCGGCCCTCCCATTGTTGGAGAGCTTTCTCCCTATGCACAGTGATGAGTGAGTTGGGGCTAACACATCACTTTGCTCACACTGCATCTCGTGATTTTATGAAAACTCATGTTGACAAGTATGTGACGCACTGCTATAATCGGGGTGTTTGTTGCGGCTTTATGATGCCCTCAGAGCAATATAACCCTGGAACTATTCCCTTTAACTTAGGTTTATGCAGGAAGTTTGAAGATCTGTACCTGAAGAGAGAAGATCCAACTACTTTTTAATTAATCAGAACAGCTCTTTCAAGATATTTAGATCTTGGTAAAACAGAATTCAAAGTTGGATATTCTCTTGAAGTCTTGGGTGGATGCTGTATCCTATCCATATATAATCGTTTATATGTGATTTAATCATAACTTCTGACATTAAGAAATAAATTAAAGAGAAATTTTGTATTTGTGGGGGGGGGCTTTTTCATAAGCTGAATTCTGCAAAATTATTCCTTAATTTGTAATGCAAGTTGTTTTTCTGTTCTTTGTAATTTAACTTTTCTCGTACTGTTGCCAAAATGTATACATATCTTGTTCTTAAATATAACCTCCTACATTTGCGAAGTGCAATATACATTGTATACAAGTTATACCTTTTACATGAGGCTAGACTGATTTAAAAGGAAAATGGCAAGTACTTTAATCGGTATTAATAAATTAAAAACATTTTTTGACTTGTTTTTTTTTATTGGTGTTCCATTAAACTCCATTTATATCATGGCTTTAAATACGGATAGTGGTAAGCTGTAAAAATGCCAGGGATTCTCCTAGCAAAGATTCAGCTGGTGTAGGACGTCTTGCAGACTCCATAGGAAAAGGAATGCAAAGTAGCTCTTTATTTAGGAGGATCAGACCTACGTATAGGTGGCAGTATGGAGACCACGTCTGGACAGAAAGTAGTGTTGAGATATGACGGGTTATTGAATAACATTACCATATCTGCAGTACATTAGGCTTAAAGGAATGTCCCAGTCCAAGCTTACCCAAGGAATCCACTCAAGGTAATAGCCAAATCAATTGAAGACTGTGGTCATCAAGACGCCCCACATTTAATATAAGTCTTTATACCTCCATATAAGTACAGCAGCGTTTTGACCTTTATGGTCTTTTTCAAGCTAACATATAACCCACAATACGGACACTTTACACCAGCGTCTTTGTAATTAACCAATCTCGGTTTGGATACACCCGTAATAGAGTGGCAAACAAATCCTAAAAGTGGCTAGATGGCAGTATCACTTAATGATTTTACGGCTGTAATCTTACATGCGGTTATCTACACCTGGCTCAGCATTGCAATTTATCGTAACATTTGAGCTTAGTTGTGTCTAGAGATACAAATTTGAACCTTTTGGGAAAATGTAGCTAATATAACATTATTGTTTTCTTTAAGGGGACATTAGATCTGCATTTCTATAGAATATACTGCTTAATTAAGACCTTTTTACTTACAACTGCGAGGTAGACTAACTATGGAAAAGGATTGCTCTTGCCGATATTGCCATCACGTGGGCAGCCGGACGCTACAGTAGAAATCGTGATTCTTGTAACTACGTAGCACAACACTTTTTTTCCTGTGGGTGGAGCTGGAACACACGTTATATTTCAAGTAGGGCATCTTTCTTAATATGGCTGATCAATTATGCTTAAGGTGTATCATTTATCTCTCACCATATGTGTTTGTTTTATGATGATCACTGTCATATTGACATCTAGCTATGTGTTATATTTGCATGTCAATGTATTGTGGGTGTATCCAAACTGATTGCTTAATTACAAGATGGGGGTATATTTAAGTGTGTGTAGTGGGTTATATGTTGGCTTGAAAAAGAGCATTATTAATGCACTTATATGGAGCAATAAAATTCATATGCGAGACTTCCTGATAAGCGCTGTCTTCAATTGATATGGCTTGGGTATCGATACCCATGCATAGACTATTTAGGATTAATTGCTACTCATCAGTGCAAAACAGGGAGAAATTATATCAGCTGGATATCTACAAGACCCTGCACCACAGAGGTCTGCATCAAAGCCCTGGCAACAAGCCAGCATTAATGAGAAATTACTCTGAAACAGCTGTCTGTAAATGACTGGCTGGTTTTGTTTATAGGGGTTTTCCCATGAACATAATACATTTTAATCAATAGATGTTGGAATAATAATAAATTCCACAATTGGATGTGTTTAAATAAAATGTTCCTGTGCTGAGATAATCTTATAAATGTGCCCCTGCTGTGTACTGTGTAATGGCTGTGTCTGATCGGGCAGGAACATGGTCTGATCAGATCACATCTCCTGGATAGGGGAGGAAGCAAAAGAGTATACAGACATTACAAGACGGGATTGCAAATGCTTCTTTGAAGTGAAACATTGTTTAAAAACAGGCAGTGAAATATTTTAACTTATGAAAAAAGAATCAGCTCTGATACCCTGCAGTAATGTCTGTATACTCTCTTTTGCTTCTGTTCGTGGGAGAACCCCTTTAAGGCTCTTTCTTGAACTGGACTTTAAGGTAGCAATATAGAAACTGTTCTCTACCTTCTGGAGGTGAGCTAATTTGCATAAATCTAACGATGCAAAATGAATCAAAAACTTAACACAAAGTGTGCTGAAAATAAATTGTCAACCCTTTTTTTTGCCTATATTGGTGGTTTGCTAGAAAATAATAAAAAAAAAGTCCTGAAGAATCCCCTTTTAATTTTTCAGTAATATTTTGTTACATTTGTCTCCTACTGTATGCTAATTTATATTAGAAATGTTTGCAAATATAATTACCGAAAATAATGTCTTTATTAATATACACTGCTCAAAAAAATAAAGGGAACACTCAAATACCACATCCTAGATCTGAATGAATGAAATATTCTCATTGAATACTTTGTTCTGTACAAAGTTGAATGTGCTGACAACAGAATCACACAAAAATCATCAATGGAAATCAAATTTATTAACCAATGGAGGCCTGGATTTGGAGTCACCCCCAAAATTAAAGTGGAAAAACACACTACATGCTGATCCAACTTTGATGTAATGTCCTTAAAACAAGTCAAAATGAGGCTCAGTATTGTGTGTGGCCTCCACGTGCCTGTGTGACCTCCCTACAACCCCTGGGCATGTTCCTGATGAGGTTGTGGATGGTCTCCTGTGGAATCAACTCCCAGACCTGGACTAAAGCATCCGCCAACTATTGGACAGTCTGTGGTGCAACATGATGGTGATGGAGCGAGACATGATGTCCCAGATGTGCTCAATCGGATTCAGGTCTGAGGAACGGGCGGGCCAGTCCATAGCTTCAATGCCTTCATCTTGCAGGAACTGCTGACACACTCCAGCCACATGAGGTCTGGCATTGTCCTGCATTAGGAGGAACCCAGGGCCAACCGCACCAGCATATGGTCTCACAAGGGGTATGAGGATCTCATCTCGGTACCTAATGGCAGTCAGGCTACCTCTGGCGGGCACATGGAGGGCTGTGCGGCCCTCCAAAGAAATGCCACCCCACACCATTACTGACCCACTGCCAAACCGGTCATGCTGAAGGATGTTGCAGGCAGCAGATCGCTCTCCAGACTCTGTCACATCTGTCACATGCAGGGGTGGATTAAGAGTAGCAAGGGCCCCGGGCAGTTTAGAAGGCGCGGCCCCCCCCTCCCCAACACACACCTGATGTATCACATGTCACATGATCCCCTGTGATAGATCATGTGATAGTTGACGTGAAATTAATTTGGCACAATATTAATTATAATAATTTTATTTAGGCTGTGTGCCCTCTATGCGTTTTTAAGCGTTTCCGCAGTGGCAATTCCGCTGCAGAAACGCTTAAAAAAACGCTTGGTAGAAGGTCTGCCATGTTCCCCAATGATAATCCACATGTGCTGTGCACATGCTGCGGAAATTTCCGCTGCGGATTATCATTGCGGAAAAATCCGCAGCATTACCAATTATTTTGCGGAAGCGCGACGTTTTCGCCGCCATTGACTTGCATTGGAACGCATGGAATCCGCATCACTGCATCTGTACATGCGGATTCCATGCGCTTCAATGTGCGAATGGTACCCAGGTCTGGAGAAGAGGAGACTCTCCTCCGGACCCGGGTACCATAGAACGTGTAAAGAATAAAATAAATATTATACTTACCTTCTGATGGCCTTCGGTGTCTTTATCCGATGCGTCAGCTCGCGATGGTCTGAAAAGGACCTGCCGTGACGTCATTTAGTCATGTGACAGGTCACTTGACCATCAGAAGGTAATTATATTTTTTATTTTTTACCATTCTTTTACGGTCAAACTATATAAATCCATGCTGGTTGCATGAATTTATATAGTGTGACCAAGTTGTCAAGCATTTTCCAAGTGATGCTAAAATCGCTTGGAAAGCGCTTGTCAACCCGCATGCAGAAATGTATGTGAAGAACGCTTCACTTCCGCATGTCCCTGTCAGGAAAAACGCAAGTAAAATCCGCATCCGTTTTTTCTGCCAGGGAGATGCAGAAACGCTAAAAAAAAATCCGGAGCATTTCTGCATCGTGGGCACATAGCCTTACATTAATTGTATGACTCAATATTGAGCACACGTAGTCATCTACACTGTGATCCAAATAATTATGCAAATAATATTTTCTCAGATTTTCCCAAATTACCTATATGAATTGCAGTCATTGTAATTTTCCAGTCAAATAACTATTAGAGTACAATTGAAAGGTTTTTGTACAAACTGCCTATGAGAACAGTATATTTAAAACAAAATAAAACACTCAAACTGCACTCAAAATGCATATTCCAAATTATTATGCACAGCGGAGTTTTCAACCTTTTCATTTTAACAAAGAACAAAAAAATGGTCATTTTGAAATTATAAGCATTAGCAGGTTATTACAAACTGAAATCAAACAGTTTTCAACTCAAAACTTTATTCTAGGTGATGTTACATTTGCACATAGGACCCCTTGTTCGAAAGGAGCTTCTGAACTCTCTCATTCATTGAATTTGTCAGGTTTTGGATGGTTTTTGCTTCAATTGTTTTGCACGAGGACAGAATACCCTCCCAGAGCTGTTGCTTAGATGTGAACTGCCTCCCGCCATCATAGACACTCCTTTTGATGATGATCCAGAGGTTCTCAATGGGGTTGAGGTCAGGGGAGCATGGGGGCCACACCATAAGTTTGTCCCCTTTTATGCCCACAGCAGCCAGAGATGCAGATGTGTTATGTGCAGCATGAGACGGGGCATTATCATGCATGAAAATGATCTTGCTGCGGAATGCACGGTTCTTCTTCTTGAACCATGGCAGGAAGTGCTGTTTGAGAAACTCAACATACATTATGGAGTTCATCTTTACCCATTCAGGGATCCTAAAGGGGCCGACAATCTCTCTCCCCATGATTCCAGCCCAAAACATTACTCCACCTCCTCCTTGTTGGCGCCGTATCCGTGTTTGCATGGGGTGTCCATGAACCAGCCGTCCTCCACTCCATCCATCTGGACCATCGAGATCATTTCATGCATGATAATTCCCCGTCTCATGCTGCACATAAGACATCTGCATCTCTGGCTGCTGTGGGCATAAAAGAGGACAAACTTATGGTGTGGCCCCCATGCTCCCCTGACCTCAACCCCATTGAGAACCTCTGGAGCATCATCGAAAGGAGTGTCTATGATGGCGGGAGGCAGTTCACATCTAAGCAACAGCTCTGGGAGGGTATTCTGTCCTCATGCAAAACAATTGAAGCAGAAACCATCCAAAACCTGACAAATTCAATGAATGAGAGAGTTCAGAAGCCCCTTTCAAACAAGGGGTCCTATGTGCAAATGTTACATCACCTAGAATAAACTTTTGAGTTGAAAACTGTTTGATTTCAGTTTGTAATAACCTGCTAATGCTTATAATTTCAAAAATGACCATTTTTTTGTTCTTTATAAAAATGAAAAGGTTGAAAACTCTGCTGTGCATAATAATTTGGAACATGCATTTTGAGTGCAGTTTGAGTTTTTTATTTTTTTTTAAATATACTGTTATCATAGGCAGTTTGTACAAAAACCTTTCAATTGTACTCTAATAGTTATTTGACTGGAAAATTACAATGACTGCAATTCATATAGGTAATTTGGGAAAATCTGAGAAAATATTATTTGCATAATAATTTGGAACAAAGTGTATACACAGCGGGAGGCCGCACGGAGCCATCTATACACAGCGGGAGGCCGCACGGAGCCATCTATACTGAGCGGGAGGCCGCACGTAGCCATCTATACTGAGCGGGAGGCCGCACGCCGCCATCTATACTGAGCGGGAGGCCGCACGCCGCCATCTATACACAGCGGGAGGCCGCACGCCGCCATCTATACACAGCGGGAGGCCGCACGGCGCCATCTATACACAGCGGGAGGCTGCACGGCACCCCCCCCCCAGACACAGCGGGAGGCCGCACGCAGTCACGCACACACAAACATATACAGACATATACATACACGCAGAAACACATTTGAAACACAAAAATACATATAAACAGACATCACACAATGATATCTGCCTGCACACACACACACACACACTCTCTCACACTCACCATCTACCGGCTCGGCTCCAGTCCACCTGCTCTTCTCCGGTTCAGCAGTGCAGGCCGGGCGCGCACTGTGTGACCTCACAGCTAGGAAACACAGCTGTGCACAGGGCCGTGTCTCCTAGCAGTGACGCGGCCGGGCCAGCACAGGGAAGTTAACAGCTGCAGTGCTGGCCCGGCCGAAGAAGAATAAGTGGCAGTGCGCCGCTGCTGGGGGAGCGGTCCGGGGGCCCCCCCCCACTGTCTGCCGGTATGTGCCGCGGCGCCGCACATATAATGAGGGTAATCTGGCCATAGACACCCCGGAGCCCCGGCCGGTAGCCCAGATTGACCTCATTATAATCCGGCCTATGGTCACATGTCCTCAGTGTGAACCTGCTTTCATCTGAGAAGAGCACAGGGCGCCAGTGGCAACTTTGCCAATCATGGTGTTCTGTGGCAAATGCAAAGCGTCCTGCATGGTGTTGGGCTGTGAGTACAACCCCCATCTGTGGATGTCGGGCCCTCATACCACCCTCATGGAGTCGGTTTCTAACCGTTTGTGCAGACGCATGCACATTTGTGGCCTGCTGGAGGTCATTTTGCAGGGCTCTGGCAGTGCTCCTCCTGTTCCTCCTTGCACAAAGGCGGAGGTAGCGGTCCTGCTGCTGGGTTGTTGCCCGCCTAGGGCCCCCTCCTCGTCTCCTGGTGTACTGGCCTGTCTCCTGGTAGCGCCTCCAGCCTCTGGACACTACGCTGACAGACACAGCAAACCTTCTTGCCACAGCTCGCATTGATGTGCCATCCTGGATGAGCTGCACTACTGAGCAACTTCTGTGGGTTGTAGAGTCCGTCTCATGCTACCACAAGTGTGAAAGCACAACCAACATTCAAAAGTGACCAAAACATCAGCCAGAAAGCATTGGTACTGAGATGTCGTCTATGGTCCCCACCTGCAGAACCACTTGTTTATTGAGTGTGTCTTGATAATTGCCAATAATTTCCATCTATTGTCTATTCCATTTGCACAACCGCATGTGAAATTGATTGTCAGTGTTGCTTCCTAAGTGGACAGTTTGATTTCACAGAAGTTTGATTTACTTGGAGTTATATTCTGTTGTTTAAGTGTTCACTTTATTTTTTTGAGCAGTTTAGTAAGTTAAGGACTAATTTATACTACCACTAGTTTTCAAGCACAACTGTCTGCACACTGACTCTATATTAAATAGTTGGGTTCACACACAATTTTTCACATCATATTCAGTTGTCATAGTAATGAAATAACAGCATACATTACGTAATCCCAACAGAATACCCAGGCTGTCATGGAATCCTGCAATGATGATCAGCAGAAGCCGTGTAGCAAGTGTGTAAGGGACTCTTACAATAGATCGGAAAACATTGATATTTATATAATTGGCCACTGAAATATTTTGTGCTATACCGCAGAGTTATGTTCCACCCTATGTGATGGAGAGATACATCATGCCCTCTAATGTGCTCCATTTATACAGAACTGCAATATATATTCAAATTGTTTCTCAAGTTTAGGCTAAGGCCATGATTCAAAAGCTGCTTCTTCTACTGTAGTAGAGACGTTTCTAACTAGCAAAGAAGTTGTAAGAGAAGCCAAGTCTCCATGCCCAAGCACAACGTATTCAACGAGTGTCTTCACCACTTGATTCCTTAGGTTATGGCTGAAAAAATAATCAACTGTAGAAATATAGGGCACTTGTGGGAATAAGGGAGAAGGTGCTCGAGTAGGGGTCCAACCCGTTTGTGGTAAGAAGAACCCTGCTCTCAAAATTGCAGTAAGTGAATAACGTTTTACTTTAATGGCAATCCAAGTTATTTTTTTTAATGTTTTGATCACATAACACAGACCTTCAGCAAAAACTAATTGCAATGTGAGAACTGTGATATGCAGAGTTAGTGCGACCTAAGTTGCAGGATAGCGCTCATGCATGCTGCAGCGACTTAGGTACTTGGATTGCCATTAAAGTAAAATGTTATTCACATACTGAAATTTTGAGGGCAGAGTTCTTCTTTGAAAAAATAATCAAGTGGAGCCACCTCAGCTGGGGCAGACTTTGACAGCCATGCCCTTACCTACTTGAGCAAAAATGCAGAAGACTATATTGGGAATATTTTTGTGTACAACTTAGGTCCTTATGGTGGGTTGCTGATGAACCTTGAATGCACAATACTGTTAGATCCAGAAAGGATGAAGATACAATCGTATGATTACAGAAGAATGAAGTTGTTTAGACGTCTGGGTGTCTTAGTTATTATTTTTCAGGATCTACTCTTGATTATACTGACAAAACCTAAGATAAAGACAAAATGAGCAAATACCCTGCAGTAAATAAATAGCAATAGTGTATGAAAATAACCATTTGTAAAGTGCTATTGACATGAAATTCTCAGTAGATGTCGGTAACAACCCATCCAACCCACGCAGGCAAAAACACCACAGATGTCCAAAATTAAGTTATGTGTAATAATGAGAAATGACACATGAGAAAAGTATTGAACACATGAAGGAAGAGATGCAAAAAGTCATGGAAAATGTAACGGGTCTGGGAGGCGGAACCTCTGAGCTACTATACAAGGGGGCGGTCCTTGTAAGGGAGCGGGTGGCGACCAGGGAAGACGGGCAGGCAGTCACAGCAGGTGACCGGGACAGTCTCTGAGTGAACGGGCTGGAGGTCACGGCAAGTGACCGGGGCAGTCTCTGGATGAACGGGCAGGAGGTCACGGCAAGTGACCGGGGCAGTCTCTGGGTAAAGGGTAGGTACGACCTGTGATGGCAGAGCCTCCAGGTAGGCTAGCAGGCAGATGGTTGATGTGTGCTCCCAGGTGAGCAAGCGAGAGTCTCTGGAATGGCAGGTGGTCACAGCACGTGACGGCGGAGCCTCCAGGTAGGCTAGCAGGCAGGTAACAGGTGTGTGCTCCCAGGTGAGCGGGCAGGAGTCTCTGGAATGGCAGGTGGTCACAGCACGTGACGGCGGAGCCTCCAGGTAGGCTAGCAGGCAGGTAACAGGTGTGCGCTCCCAGGTGAGCGGGCAGGAGTCTCTGGAATGGCAGGTGGTCACAGCACGTGACGGCGGAGCCTCCAGGTAAGCTAGCAGGCAGGTAGCAGATGTGCGCTCCCAGGTGAGCGGGCAAGCTGGTCCATAGACAAACTGACAGGAGTTGGAGGGCAGACCGTCGGACCTCAGGCTAGCAGGCAGGTAGCAGAGGAGCGCTCCCAGGTGAGCGGGCAAGCTGGTCCTTAGACAGACTGACAGGAGTCGGTAGGCAGACCGCCAGACCTCAGGCTAGCAGGCAGGTAAGCAGAATATCAGGCAGGAATCAGACAGCAAACTGGCAGGAATCTGGCAGGTAACTGGCAACGGGACCTGAGGGCTGAAGCAGAGTAGTGAACAGTGCAACAACATTGCTCGGGCACCTCCATTTTGGAGGAGGTGCCTTATATATGGTGAAGTCCTCCGGCCATTGGCCGGGGACTCCTTAGGACGGCGCGCGCGGCCCCTTTAAGAGGGAGGGAGCGCGCGCGCGCCCTAAGCACAGTGGCCGGGAAGGAGCGCGCGCTGCCAGCAGAGCGGGAGGAGGACGCCGGGCTCGGAGCAGAGGGGTGAGGGGAACAGCGTCCCTGCCTAGCAGAGGGCAGGGACGCCGGCTCTACAGAAAATCATGACACCAGTTGAAATCTATCAGAAATTAGAAAACAATCCAGCCACCTAGTGAAAAATAATATCAGCTGGTTCAACTGATGGCCTATAAAAAGGTGTCTCATTACCAAGGTGCCACACAAGAAGCATCTCATGATGAGTAAAACCATTGAGCTGTCACAAGACCTTCACAACCTTATGGGTGCAAAATATACTGATGGCATTGGTTACCGAAGAATTTCTAAACTACTTAAGGTTCCTGTGAGCACTGTTGGGGCCATAATCCGGAAGTGAAAAGAACATCATTTCACGACCCGGTGCTCCCCGTAATATTTCAGACACAGGAGTGAAGAGAATTATCAGAAGAGTTGTGCAAGAGACAAAGGCCACCTGTGGAGAGCTACTGATAAACCTGGAATCAGCAGGTACTATTGTTTCAATGAAAACAACAAGTAAGTAATGCACTCACCCTCCATGGCCTGTATGCACAATCACCACACAAGACTCCATTGTTGAACAAAATGCATGTTTGCTCACCATTTAGTCAAGCCTCTATAAGCTTCTTGCACTTCTCAGCTGGAATTTTCTCCCACTCTTCCTTTGCAGTTTGTTCAAGCTCTTGAATGTTTGCAGGGTTCTTTTCCCAATGTTAGATTTCAGCTCACCCCAAAGATTTTCAATGGGATTGAGGTCAGGACTCATTGCAGGCCATTTTAAAACAGTCCATTTTTTTCTTTTTCAACCATTCATGTGTACTTTTGAATGTGTGCTTTTGGTCATTGTCTTGCTGCAGGACCCATGATCTTTTACTGAAACCAAGTTTTCTTACACTGGGTTGTACATTTCGCTCTAAAATCTCTTTATAATTCTCTGATTTCATGATTCATGTGATATGGTCAAGGCCTCCAGTACCAGACGCAGCAAAGCAACCTCACAGCATTATGGATCCTCCACCATGTTTAACTATTGGTAAGGTGTTCTTTTCCTTATAAGCTTCATTGCGCCGTCTGTAAAAAAAAACCTGTTGTTTTGCATTGCCAAAAAGATCTATACAAAAAAAACTGTTTCACTTGATTAATTTTTTTCAGTAGATATTCCACATTATGTACTTAAACTTCATGGGTGCCAAAAACGATAAGCAGGACTGTATAAGTGACGAACCATAAACCATCACTAGTGGCTCAACAACATTTTTTTAAAACAGGAATAATGGTCATCCTTTGACTAGAGTAAATATAACATTTGTCATTTATCACTGAGCATTATTTCCCACGTTATTGATAGAAATACTGTAATCTGCACATAGTTAAAGTCAAAAGTATTCAGACACCATTGAAAATTAGGTTTATTAGCAAAATTCAATATACTAGTCAAAAAGAACAATTTAAATAGCTCAACACATCAACTACAAAAAGTTGTTTCTCCAAATTCAACACAGAATGCCACTTTTAATGATTATTGTAGACTTGGAATTATTCTACCACTTCATGACAATCATTTTAGTATTTGGTAGAGCACTTTTGGCTGTTATGACCTATTGCAAATGTGATGCATAGCCAGACACCAGTTTCTGACAGTGCTACTGAGGAATATTAGCCCATACCTCATGTATAATGGCCTCCAGTTTACTAATATTGTTGAATTTGCATGCTACAACTGCCTTTTAGAAATCCCATCAGAGATTTTCTACAGGGTTGAAATCAGGATTCCAGGGCTTTTTCTGAAATCAAGCCTTGGTGATATTTGATGTATATGCTAGTGATTATTGTCTTGTTTGAAGGTCCAATGATATCCAAGCTTCAGCTTCCTCACAAAAGGTATGATGTTTTCACCCAGAATTTTCTGATACTTGATTGAACCCATCTTATCTTCCCCAAGTGTTGCAGATTTCCAATGACAAAGGAAGCAGCAAAGCAGCCCCAGGGTGTCACCAAGCCACCTCCATGCTTCATTGTAGGCAGGGTGTTCTTTTCAGCATATGCTTCGTTTTTCCTCCTCCAGTATCTATACTGATTCTTAGGCCCAAAAGTTCCAGTTTTGGTTCATCGTTCCACACTACAGAATCCCAGAGTTTCTTTGGCTTATTTATATGGTTTTGAGCATATTGGAGCTGAGTTTTCTTGTGCTTTTGGATGTCAGTAGAGGTGTACAACTTGGGTAAGGAGTCCTTCTTATTGTTCAAACTTAAAACTCAGTGCCTGCTTCTAACAATCTTGCTGGAGAGCTTTTGCAGTCATTTGAGGGATTTTTTTTCCCTGCCTCTTCAGGAATATGGTGGTAGCTGTTGTGAGGTAGTGAGGGGGATCATATACGAGGGACGGTATGTATCCCCTTGGATGCGCATAGAGAACTATTGAACCCGCCGGAGTGCATTTCAGTCACAGACATAGCTGTGGTTACAATGGAAAATAAAAGTAAGTTTGGACTTTGTCAAGCTATTTGACCAAGTTGGATTTAAGAAAACCCGGCATGGGCTTTTATTTTTGGCATCAACTACAGGATGGCAGTGGGGCGGTTCACTCCTTCCAGCCGGGTCTTACAAGTGGCTCATGGCCACAGATTCCATTTAAAAACCTGCAGCAAAGATTTGGGTGTGTCAGTGTTGTGTTTGCTAGCAGCAGAGCAGGAGGCTCTGCACTAACAGCCTGTGTGAAGCTGAACACAGGCCCGTGAAGGCAACGTACCTGATGCACCTTGAGTAACACGGCGGTGCAGTCACCCATGGCAACGAGGTTGTGTTATACAGACTGTATTGGAGGTCCCGGCTGCGATCCGGAGGATAAAGCTGCCTTTAATTTATGAGTTTTTTTGGACAATAAAAACTTTAAGTTGGACATTCTTGGGTCACTGCCTGTTAAATCGCACTGTGTGAACACCGCCGCACTACAATTTGGTGGAGAAAGCGGGCAGTGTGAACTGAGGCATACCCCAACGCCAGCTGCATGTCTGTCATTAGGCCAGCCACACTGCAGCCTATCCGCGCTGACAAGATGGAGGAAATCCTTAGACAGTTGGTCCTCACACAGCAACAGTAACAACAGACAAATAACCTGTTGCTGCAGCAGATTGCGGCCTTGTGTGAGGCACCCCCATCACCGACCCAGGAATGTTATGAGGCCCGGGAAAAGGTCTGTTCCGCATGAGGAAGCTGAGTCCAGAAGATGACGTGGAAACCTTCCTCACCGTCTACGAGCACACCACGGAGCTGGGGAACCTGCCAGTAGACCAGTGGGCTGAAGTGGTGGCTCCGTTTTTGATGTGCGACGCTCAGAAGGCCTACTTTTACCTCAGTCGGGAGGATGCCTAGGACTATAGGAAGCTGAAAGGTGAGATCCTTTCACGACTAGGGGTTAATACCTATGTGAGAGCCCAACGGGTGTTTTCATGGACCTTTGTGGAGGCCAAACTTGCTTCAGCTCGTTAAAAAGTGGGTCTAGCCTGAGACCTTGACTCCGGTCCAGATGATGGAGAGGGTGGTGGTCGACCTGCTAAAGAGAACTCTCCAGACACTATACAGGGTGGGGCAAGGGGAGCCGGGTATTTTAGACAAGGTGGTTAGCCTGATCGCATGGTACACGGCTAACCAGGGATTCATAAGGGACTCTGCCCCATTGCGACTATCACGCCAGACCCTGCAAGCCCAGAAGCCTGGGAAAGGGTCACGTTCTTCTGCTTGAGACAGTCAGATCCGAGCCCATACTGAGGGGGTACCCCAGAGTGAGGGTAGCATTAGACCAATTTCCCCTAAAACGGTCTCAAGGACTAACGGTGCCTCCCCTATCAGATGCTGGCGATGCCAAGGGCCAGAACATGTGGCTGCCAACTGCCCCCTGACGGCTGAACAGATGGACTGCGGGTTTACGTGCAGAGTCTTGGTGTATGCCCAGACAGCCTGCACCGTGACTGCAGAGGCTGCACGCAGCGAACCACAACTGTGCCAGGTACTCGTCAACAGGTACCAGACGGAGGATCTCTTGGACTCAGAGAGCCTAGTGACTCTGGTCTATGGGTACCTTGTTGCCGGGGACAACCCAAGTAGACGGAAAGTCGGGGTTGTTTGCATACATGGGGACCTCCGAGAATACCCGACCGCGGAGGTTGCTTTTTCCACTTCGTGTGGGGAGATGAAACATGTGGTGGGAATGGTGAAGACCCTGCCTTATGGGACTGTTTTGGGAAGAGACTTGCCCCTATTCTGGTCCCTGTGGGAGAATAAAATTAACCCTCTCAGGGCTAATGTCTTTCCGGGTGCGGAACCCGAAGATCCCGAGTCAGGGATACCTGTTGTAGGGGTCACCAACCTAGGAACAGAGTGTAACCCCATTAGGATTCCCTTGGAGGTATTAGCAGGAGAGGTCAAGGAGACCCCGTCGATCCCAGAGCTGGAAGTGTCCCCTGGTACGTTTGGGACAGCTCAGCTCCAGTATCCCACTCTAGCCCAGGCATGAGAAAGGGTAGTTGAAATAAATGGGGTGCCTCAGCAACCGGGTGCAGGGGCGGTTTTCCCACGCATGGCTGTCAACCAGGATTTATTATGTAGGGTTGATAAAATCCGGTATGAAGTGGTAAAAAGCTGGTAGTGCCCCAGTCGTACCGTCGAGCAGTGCTAGTGATGGCCCACACACACATGTTGGGTGGACACCTAAGGGTGAAAAAAACACAAGAACGTATTTTGCAGCGGTTCTTTTGGCCCGGGATTTATGCCGAGGTGCTGAGGTATTGTGAGTTGTGTCCCAAGTGTCAACTTACCACACCCACTGCAAATTTCAGGAGTCCATTGGTATCAATATCCATAATAGAGGTACTTTTTGAGTGGATTGCGAAGGATCTGGTGAGGCCTATAGTAAAATTCACCCATAGTTTATACCACTCGTTACCCGGAGGCAATACGACTCCGCCACACTGCGGCAAAACTTATTGCCCGAGAGCTGCTTGCCATGTTCTGCCGCCTTTGGCTACCTAAGGAGATCCTTACAGATCAGGGAACTCCTTTTATGTCCAAGGTGACAAGGGAACTATGTAAGCTGCCCCGAATAAAACACTTACGCACATCGGTGTACCACCCACAGACCGATGGGTTAGTTGAGAGATGTAACAAGACACTTAAATCTATGTTAAAAAAAGTGGTCTCAAAGGACGGTGGGGGGGGGGTTGGAACATGCTACTACCCTATTTGATGTTCGCTGTCCGCGAAGTACCACAGACTTCCACGTGGTTCTCACCCTTTGAGCTATTGTATGGCAGGCATCCTAGGGGGTTGCTGGACGTAGCCAAAGAGACATCGGAACAGGAGCCGACTCCGCATAAGAGTTTAATTGAGCACGTGGCAAGTATGCAGGATCGGATCACGGCGGTACAGTAAAAGAGCATCTAATGCGTGCCCAGGCAACGCAGAGCCGAACATATAATAAAAAAGCCAGGTCCTTTAAAGAAGGGGATCAGGTGTTAGTGTTAGTGCCCACCGCAGAGAGTAAATTCATGACCAAGAGGAAAGGGCCCTATGAAGTACGGGAAAAGGTGGGGGAGATGAATTAAAGAGTGTACCAGCCCACAAAGAGAAAACCCGAACAACTGAATCATGTGAACCTGCTAAAAGCATGGAAAGACCCGGAGTGTATGATTACGGATGCGTCTCCGGTCGTACCATCTGGGAACCCTCTGACACTGGCGAGGGATGAGGCCGGGGGTGAGGTTAAGATAAGTGACGCTCTCACGAAACAGTAGCGACCTCGGTGATCCGACATGACATTGTCACCGAGCGTCGGGTGAGGGTAAGAATGAAACTGTACCGTGTACTAGAAGCACGGTGGCAAGCCATCGCGGCTGAAGTAAAACAAATGCTGAAACTAGGAGTAATCGAGGAATACAGGAGTGAGTGCTCTAGCCCCAGTGTGCTGATTCCGAAGCTGGACGGATCGTTACGATTCTGTAACGACTTCCGAAAATTGAATGAGGTGTCAAAGTTTGACCTTTATTCAATGCCCCTTGTGGACGAGCTAATTGAGAGACTGGGGCTGGTACAGTACTTCACCACGCTCGATCTGACCAAGGGTTTCTGGCTGGTGCCTCTGATAGAATCGGCGAAGGAAAAGACCGCCTTTGTAACATCGAAGGGCCTCTATCACTATCGTCTTGCCTTTTGGATTACATGGGGCCCCGGTCACGTCCCAGAGGTCGATAGACTTAGTCTTAGAACCTCACCAGAAGGACGCATCAGCTTATTTAGATTATATCATAATCTTTAGTACTGACTGGCATACCCACCTGTCTTAGGTCCAAGCGGCGCTGGATTCGCTCAGAGTTGCGGATTTAACAGCGAACCCAAAAAAATGTGTGATAGGTCTCGAGGAAGCCGGATACTTAGGGTATGTGATTGGCCGTGGGGTTATCAAACCCCAAATAAGCAAAACCAAAGCCATTAAAAACTGTTCACGACCTCTTACTACTAAACAGGTAAGAGCGTTCCTTGGCATTGTTGGGTACTACCGCTATCCACAGCAGATCCTGGATATTCAGATGAAATGGTCCAATATGGTTTCCCTCTATGGATGAAATGGGTGAGATCGATACATTTTTGCACTCTTGCATGCACTATGACACTTTCTATTTATTGTTTGTCATATTTTGCTGTGGTATAAGCAAATTTCTCCAGTTGGATTAGAAGTGTCTATACCTAGTAGATTAGTACTTATAGGTACTAGTATTTAACAGTGTGGGTGCCAATCCACAAGTGGACCTAGGTATTTTCTAAATTATTTAGTTATTGTATTCAGGGCTATTGCTATCTTTTAAGTTTACTATTAAAAGTTTATGTTTTAATGAATCTTTCCATGCTTTACGATTATAATACTCAGAAAGATAGAATCTGAAGTAGTTAAGCAGGTGATGAAGCTATATTGACAAATAAAGATAGACACAGGTGTGTATGTCAATGGGTTTTAAATAGGTCTAGGGAGATAATGTCATTAATCCTGTTATGCTTGGACTGTTAAGCGAATGCGTGGATCGTGAACCCACTGTGCCACAAACCATATTTACCCTGGAGGGGCATAACTAAACAGCTACCTCGGTGTTCACTGGAGCCTCTAGTGGTGAGGTCAGGCTTGTGCAGCAGGTAACTGCCAGGTACCACGCCAGGGCGGCGTCCGACAGTAGCAGCTGACCCCCAAAGGAATAAGAAGCTGTAACGACAGGTGCTGGCAGGAATGGCAGGGATACTGACAGTCACAGCAGGTGCAGCAGGTATACTGACTGGCACAGCCGATTTACAGGCAGGGAGGTACTGGCCAACATTGCTGCTTTACAGGCAGGCAGATGCTGGCAGGTACAGCAGGTATACCGACCGGCATTACTGATTCACAGGCAGGCAGGTTCTGGCAGATACGGCTGGTATACTGGCAGGGAGGTGATAGCGGGCATGGCTGATATACAGGCAGGTAGGTGCTGGTGGGCACGGCTGATAGGCAGGCGGGTGCTGGCGGGCATGGCTGATATACAGACAGGCAGGTGCTGGCGGGTACGGCTGATATACAGGCATGCAGATGCTTGCGGGCACGGCTAATATACAGGCAGGCAGGTGCTGGCGGGCACTGCTGAGATACAGGCAGGCAGGTACGGCTTCAGCAAAAGGAAATGATAGACCCCAGTTCAGACAGTACGGACCAGAACAGCTTCAGGGAGAACTAGCTTAATGGCAGGAGAGGTTCCAGTCTGCAGGTGCGGACAAGCAGGAAACCTCAGATGTGGATGAGCAGGAAACCGCAGATGCAGACAAGCATGTAACCGCAGATGCGAAAAGCAGGGAACCGCAGATGCAGACAAACAAGGAACCGCAGATGCGGACAAACAAGGAACCGCAGATGCGAACAGGCATGGAACCAACAGGCAGGGAACCGACAGGCAGAAAGCCGCAGATGCGGACAGGCAGATAACCGCAGATACAGACAGGCATGGAACCGCAAATGCGTACAGGCAGGAACCGCAGATGCGGGCAGGAAAGGTACAGCAAAAGCGGACAGGCAGGGAACCGCAGGTGTGGACAGGCAGGGAACCTCCGATGCAGACAGGTACAGCACCGCAGGTGCGGACAGGCAATTAACCGCAGGTGCGGACAGGCAAGTAACCGCAGGTGCGGACACGCAAGGAGCAGGTTACCACAGGAGAGACAGGACTCCGAGCATATAATAGAAAGGCCACAGACAGGTCCTTTAAAAAAGGGGATCTGGTATTAGTCTTAGTGCCCACCGCAGAAAGTAAGCTCATGGCCAAGTGGCAAGGGCCATTTGAAGTCTGGGAAAAGGTTGGGGAGATGAATTACAGAGTGTATCAGCCCGGGAAGAGAAAACCCAAACAACTATATCATGTAAATCTACTAAAAGCATGGAAAGATCAGGAATGTATGATTACAGATACGACTCCGGTCATTTCATCTGTGAACCCTCCGACACTGGCCTCGGAGGAGACCAGGAGATAGGTAAAGATAAGCAACGCTCTTTTTAAACAGCATCAACGGGAGGCTCGGAAATTGGTGCAGCAGAATACGGACGTATTCTCGGAACTGCCCAGCTGCACATCTATAATCCAACATGACACTGTCACCGAGCCTCAGGTAAGAGTACAAATGAAATCGTACAGTGTGTCGTAGGTTTGGAGGCAAGACATCGCTGCTGAAGTGAAACGAATGCTCCAGCTAGGAGTTATTGAGGAGTCCAGGAGTGAGTGGGCTAGCCCCATTGTACTGATTCTGAATGCTTACGGGTCGTTACGATTTTGTAACGATTTCCAAAAATTGAATGAAGTGTCAAAATTTGACGTGTATCCAATGCCCCGGGTGGATTATTATTATTATTATTATTTATTGTTATAGCGCCATTTATTCCATGGCGCTTTACATGTGAAAAATGGGAATACATACAAAAACAATTACAATAATCTTGAACAAAAAGTAGTACAGGAGGAGCGAGGACCCTGCCCGCGAGGGCTCAGAGTCTGCAAGGGATGGGTGAGGATACAGTAGGTGAGGGTAGAGCTTGTCTTGCAGCGGTATGGTGGAGCGAGGGGTTACTGCAGGTTGTAGGCTTGTCGAAAGAGGTAGGTAGGTCTTCAGGTTTCGTTTGAAGGTTTCCACGGTAGGCGAGAGTCTGATGTGTTGGGGTGGAGATTTCCAGAGTGGGGGGATGCACGGAAGAAATCTTGTATGGATTGTGGGAAGAGGAGATAAGAGGGGAGTAGAGCAGGAGATCTTGTGAGGATCAGAGGTTGCGTGCAGGTATGTATCGGGAGACTAGGTCACAGATATATGGAGGAGACAGGTTGTGGATGGCTTTGTATGCCGTAGTTAGGGTTTTGAACTGGAGTCTCTGGGCAATGGGGAGCCAGTGAAGGGATTGACACAGAGGAGAAGCTGGGGAATAGTGGGGGGACAGGTGGATTAGTCGGGCAGCAGAGTTTAGGATAGATTGGAGGGGTGCGAGAGTGTTGGAAGGGAGGCCACAGAGCAGGAGGTTGCAGTAGTCGAGGCGGGAGATGATGAGGGCGTGCAGTATTGTTTTTGCAGATTCATGGTTGAGGAATGTGCACATCCAGGAGATATTTTTGAGTTGGAGTCGGAAGGAAGTGGAAAGGGCTTGGATATGTGGTTTGAAGGAGAGATCAGAGTCCAGGGTTACCCCAAGGCAGCGAGCTTGTGGGACTAGGGAGAGTGAACAGCCATTGACGTTGGGTGATGAATGAGATGGTGGAAAGATGATGAATTCAGTTTTATCCATGTTAAGTTTTTGAAATCTAGAAGAGAAGAAGGATGAAATAGCGGACAGACATTGTGGGATTTTGGTTAGTAAGGAGGAGATATCAGGTCCGGAGAGGTAGATCTGTGTGTCATCAGCATAGAGGTGATACTGAAAGCCGTGAGACTCCATGAGCTGTCCCAGGCCAAAGGTGTAGATAGAGAAGAGCAGAGGTCCTAGAACTGAACCTTGGGGGACACCGACAGATAGGGGGGGAGGTGGTGCGTGAGTGGGAGACGCTGAATGTCCTGTCTGTTAGGTATGAAGAGATCCAAGATAGGGCCAAGTCTGTGATGCCGGGAGATGAGAGTCTGTAGTAAGAGGGAATGGTCCACTCTGTCGAAGGCAGATGACAGGTCTAGGAGGAGGAGGACAGAGTAGTGTCGCTTGAATTTGGCGGTTAGCAGGTCATTGGTGACTTTAGTCAGGGCAGTTTCAGTAGAATGGTGCAGTTGGAAGCCAGATTAGAGGCGGTCAAAGAGAGAGCAGGAGGAGAAGGGGGAGGACAGTTCAAAGTGGACATGTTGTTCGAGTAGTTTTGATGTGTAAGGGAGAAGTGATATGAGGAGATAGCTAGTCAGAGAGGATGGAGCAAGGGAGGAGTTTTTGAGGATGGGCGTGATCGAGGCATGTTTGAAGCATGAGGAGAAGACAACAGTTGTTAGTGACAGGTTGAAAAGGTGGGTTAGGGTCGGGATGAAGATAGTGGTAAGTTTGGGATGAGGTGCGACGAGATTGGGTCAAGTTCACAGGTGGTGAGGTGTGATTTGGAGAGTAAAGAGGAAAGTTGATCTTCCGTAATGGTGGAGAAGCTGGTTTTGGAGAAGGAGGATTGAGTATGTGTGAGGAGGGTCAGGGGGGACTTTAGGCAAAAACTTTGTCTGAAGGAGTCAATTTTCTGCTTGAAGAATGAGGCAAAGTCTTCGGCAGAGATGAGAGGAGAGGGAGGGGCGCTGTGGGGCAGAGGAGAGAATTGAAAGTGTTAAATAGCTGTTTACGGTTGTGAGACAGGGAGGATATGAGAGATGAGAAGTATGTTTGTTTTGCTGCAGTGAGTGTAGACTTGAAGGTAGTGAGGGACTGTTTGAATGCGATGAAGTGCTCATTGGAGTGGGATCTTTTCCATCTACGCTCAGCAACCCTGGAGGCCCGTCGCAGTTCTTTGGTTAGGCTGGTGTGTCAGGGTTGCCTGTTGATTGTGCGAGCTTTGGTATAAGTAAGGGGGGCGACCAAATTGAGAGCTGCAGCTGTTGTGGTGTTATATAAAGTGGCAGCAACATCTGCATCATGTAAGGAACTGATGTCTGTAAGAGGGAGGAGGGATTCAGAGAATGAGTGTAGGTCAAGGTGTTTAATATTTCTGATAGACTATGCAATTTGTGGGTTGGGGATTGTTTCCATGGAGAGGAGAGGGTAGAGAATGTAAGTAGGTTGTGGTTAGAAAGAGGGAGAGGTGAGTTACAGAGGTTAGATAGGGAACAGAGGTGGGTGAAGATGAGGTCCAGAGTGTGGCCATCTTTGTGAGTGGCTGCAGAAGACCATTGAGTAAGGAAGAAGGAGGAAGTGAGGGATAGAAGCTTAGAGACAGCTGAGAGGGAAGTGTCAATGGGGAAGTTGAAGTCACCCATGATGATAGTGGGAATGTCAGCGGAAAGGAAATTAAGTAGCCAGGTGGTGAAATGCTCTAGGAAGGTGGTTGCTGGTCCTGGGGAGCGGTAAATGACAGCCTGTTGGAGATTGGAGGGGAAGTAGATGCGTGCACAGTGCATTTCAAAAGAGGGGAGAGTAACGGAAGGTGACAGTGGGATTTGGGTGAAGGAGCAGTTATCTGGCAGGAGAAAACCTACTCCTCCAACATGCTTGCCAATGGGGCGGAAAGTGTGGGAAAGGTGGAATCCACCATATGAAAGTGCAGCTGAAGAGGCAGTGTCAGAGGGGGTGAGCCAGGTTTTGGTGATGCCGAGGAAGGAAAGTTTGTTAGTGATGAAAAGATCATGGATGTAGGAAAGTTTGTTGCAGACAGAGCGAGTGTTCCATAGAGCTCCTGTTAGTGAGACTGGGGAAGCGGGGGCTGGGCAGATGTGTATGGGGTTAGAAGGGTTGTGAGAGTTTGTGATAGATCGTGGATAGGAGGTGAAAGTGACTGTGGGGATGTGCTGAGGAGGGCCAGGATTTGGGGAGACATCGCCAGCACTGAGGAGGAGCAGAGAAATTGTTAGGAGGTGGGAGCAGGAGAGAGCGTGAGGTGGCTGTTTGTGTTTAGAGACACAGGATTGAATGGTGAGTAATAGTTCTGAGGAGGAGGTGAAATGAATGGGGAGGATTGAGGGAGAGATGAAGAGTTCATTGCTAGGTGTAGGGATTAGGGGGTTAGTAGAAAGTGGAGGACTATGGGGGTGAGAGTGAAAACAAACACAAACATTGTTTACAGTGTCCAAGTATCCAGTTACCTTCAGTTCCCTTCAGGTTCAATTCAGGTGACAGGTTCAATGTGAAGAAATGGCACCAGAGTAACCCCACAGAATCCCACTGCTGCCACCAATGTGACGGAATGGCAACAGAGGGACCCCGCAGAATCCCACCGCTGCCACCAATGTGATGGATCCACACCCCGCCACCTGCCTGACGTCACAATTATGTCACATGGAGCACGTGATACGGATCTGCCCTTTGCACCAATGTGATGTTCCGCACCCCCTCAAGGATACGTAAGGTCAGATTGGTACAGTTCTAGACAGACACCCCCTTTCCACATGGGTACAGTAAGGCATCAGGGATTGAGAAGAAGTGGCCCACTTAGTCACTGACGTGGCACCACACTCGCTCACACCCCTGACAGGCTGAGAGGCTCCTTCACTAGCTCCAGTGAAGTAGAGCCTGGTCGGCCTGGGAGAGCTGCCACCAGTTTCTATTAGATATAATGGACTTATATCGGGCTAGAAACCCGAACAATGGACGTGAGAGTTCGTGGATCAAGATAAAAGAACAGTCCAGGGTTAAATTATATATTTAATCGCCATAAGGGCGCACCAGACATTACACTATATACATAATGGTTATACATACACAATGGTCAGAGTTGCATACACTATAGTATGGTTGCAGAAGATATAAAGCAGTTGTTATGAGTCAGTTGCCAATCAGATGGACGACCTGGCTTCCGGGGGAAGGGCTGTCACGTGGGAGACTTGCAGGCCCTCTCTTTGTTGTTGCCGGACTTTTCCCCCCACGACGTGACGTTACAAATGATGAGCTGATTGAGATACTGGGGCAGGCCCAGTACTTCAAACCGCTCGATCTGACCAAGGATTACTGGCAGGTGCCTCTGACAGAGTCGGCGAAAGAAAAGACTGCCTTCATAACGCTGGAGGGTCTCTATCACTATGTCATCTTGCCTTTTGGTTAACATGGGGCAAAGGCCATGTTTCAGAGGCTGATGGACATAGTTTTAGAGCCCCATCAGAAGTATGCATTGGTGTATTTGAATGATATTATCATCTTTAGTGCCGACTGGCATACCCACTTGTCCCAGGTGCAAGCGCTAGTGGATTCGCTCTGCGCCGCGGGCTTGACGACGAACCCCAAAAAATGTGCATAGGTCTCGAAGAAGCCCGGGAACTTGGGGTACGTGATTGGGCATGTGGTTATCAAACCCCAAATAAACAAAATCGAGGCCATTTAAAACTGGCCCCAGCCTCTTACTACTAAACAGGTAAGAGCGTTCCTTGGCATCATTGGGCATTACCAACAATTTCTACCTAATTTTGCTGGGAGATCGGCACCCTTGACCAATCTTGTAAAGGGAAGAAAATCGGTCATGGTTCGGTGGAACCCTTAGGCGGAGGAAGCATTCCAATTCATGAAGTTGCCGTTGTGAGGACAGCCTGTCCTCACCAGCCCCAACTTCAAAAAAGGCTTTATCGTGTAAATGTAGGCCAAGGAGCAGTTCTGTCACAGGAGGTGACCGGAGAAGAACATCCGGTCACCTACTTGAGTAGGAAACTTACCCCGGCAGAGAAAAATGATAGCATACAGTAGTAGAGAAAGAGTGTTTAGCCATTAAGTGGGCCTTGGGGTCCCTATGTTATTATTTACTTGGGTGACAGTTTTGCTTGGTAACGGACCATTCACCCTTGGTCTGGATGAGAAATGTCAAGGAGAGGAATGCCCAAGTCACCATATTTCTTTGCAAAACTTTAGGTTCTCGGTGGAACATCGAGCTGGGAAGGCAGAAGGAAATGCGGATGCCCTGTCATGAGCACCCCGTATGGTAACAGGTGTTCAACCCCTCAAGTTTGAATAGAGGGAGGGTGTATGTGAGGCAGTGAGGGAAATCATATGCGAGGGTGTCCCCCAGGATGTGTATAGAAGCATACTAAACCTGCTGGAGACCATTGTAATTACAGCCACAGCTGTGGTTACAATGCAAAATAAAAGAGAGTGTGGATTTGGTCAAACTATTTGACTAAGTCAATTTTAAGAAAACCTGACATGGGCTTTTATTTTTTGAGAGATCTGTAGGGTGGTAGTGGGATGGATCTTTCCCTCCACTCTGGGTCTTGGGAGTGGCCCATGTCCATGATTTCCATTTAAACTTTCAGTGTCTCAGTTTTTGGTTTGCAAGCATCCGAGTCTGAACTCTGTGCAGGTCAGGTCTGTGTGAGATTGAACACAGGCCAGAGCCAGAGAAAGCAAAGCAACTGACGCACCCACGAGTGATACAGACTGATGCGGCTGCTCTGGCTGCGAACCCGCAGATAAAAGTTCTGTATTTATTTTGTGAGTTTGAAAATAAAGACTTTATGTTGAACTTTCTTGGGTCACTGCCCAATTACCGCATGGACGAGAAAGCCGCTACCTTACAGTGTACAAGACCGTATATTCGGTCTGAATGGTGTCCATGGGAAAAAATGACATCACATGGACAGCACTAGGGCCAATGTTATTCAATTGGACTACTGGCATGACGATTTTTTTTTACATGGACCAATTGTCCACCTGAAAAAAAAATTTCAGCATGCACTATTCTCTCTATATTTCAGATGAGACTCACCTATTCAAGTCTATGGCTGAAAAAAAAAAAATCGGATTCCATATCGAACAGCCGGATTACATCCAATTTTTCTGTGTATATTGCAATTCTTAACTTAGGAAAGTATTTTTAGTTTTGTAAATTTTATCAACTGGTGATGTATAAAAACAAATTCCATGTGAATGCCATTTGGATGGCATACAAACGGCATATTGATAACAATACAGAGTAAATATTGTGGTTCTTTAACTTCAGGTTTAAATACAGAAATGGCCAATACAAAAAATATGGTCAAAAGCCATTTCATGTCTAAAAAGACAAGTGGGCACTTCCTCCACCTGGTGAAAGAAAGGTTCAATGTCAAGCGGAGATAAGGCTTCTTTACCATAAGAACTATTAATATGTGGAACAGCCTACCTCAGGCGCTGGGCACAGCGAGAACCCTTGATGGTTTCAAAAAAGGCTTTTTTTAGACCAATATAACAAATGTTCATGTAAATCAGTAAAGCTCATTTTTGAATGTTTGGTCTAGTGGATCAACAATTAGAATCAGGAGAGAAAGATTAGCTCTTTGGGGCGGACTGTACAATACATTGTGGTTCTGATTGTGCCACTTCCCATCCGTCAGCTGAACTTGATGGACATTTGTCTTTTTTTTCGATTACATTAACTATAACTATTTCAAAGCATTGTAAACAGCTTCAATTTTATTTAAAAAAATACTTGAAAATGCAATATCACTATAACAACAAATCATGCATACAGTAAGTTGCATCTCTAACTAGACAGAGAGGTCATCACCATTATAAAATTCTTTCATTGGTCAAGTTAGCAAAAATCCTTTAGACCTCCGACAGCAAGTGACCTTTGTTTGTTCTCAAGTCATAATCATCAACTCAATATAATATTTTTGATATAAATACATGCACTCAGCATGTCACTGGTGTATAATACAGACAGCTCATGATTCCTCCATTTCCAGAACCATTGGATTTGTATGGCAATTGTTTTGTAATGATGGTGATGTTGCAGCTTGAAATTCTTTGGGATGATCTGTGTCATCTTCTGCTATCATCGGCCTTAACTTATCACATGAGAAGATGAGAATAAACCGTAACAGACAGGCCATAGAGCTCACAGCGATGATCACAGCTGTAAAAGGTAAAAGCAGTGTTAGAACACATAATATAAATGTTTGCGTTATCTACATTTTACAAATGAAAACCGAAAGAGAAAAAAAAAACATCAGAATAATATGGTTAATATCCTTTCTGAGAACATCAATCAATAACTCACACTTCAAGTACTGGAAATTTTCACCATTGAACACAGTGTTGCTTTAAATACTATGGACACCTTTGGGGCATGTGTACACGTTAATATTTGTTGTAGATGTTTCCGCCTCAAAAATGTTTCTCTTGGAAAGAGAAATGTGAGTTTGTACATTTTTTCTTCATTTTTTTTCACATTCATTAGAATGTGTGAAAAATGCTGAAAGAAATGACACGCTTCAGATTTGCAACTGCTTCAAATCTGCAAGGAAAAAGTTAATACAGAAAATTGATACAAAGCTCGTAACCCTCTGTATTAGCATAATGAACAATTTAATTCCGTCCACCTTCAGCCATCACTAGAGGGAGCTTAAGAGCTAACTGTATACTGTTTTATTATTGAGTTAGGGTACTTTCGCATTGTGTATAGGGACACGCTCGCTGGTCCCGTCAGGGCTTATGTCCGAACTCCACGCAAAACGGGATCAGGACTTAAGACTAGTGTTGAGCGAGCGCTAAAATGCTCGGGTGCTCGAAGCTCGGGCCGAGCCCCCCGTGATACTCGGGTGCTCGACCCGAGCAACAAGCCCAATGTTAGTCTATGGGAGACCCGAGCATTTTTGCGGCGGCCCCCCCGACAGTCTGTAGAAAGCCTAAAAAGTGCCCAAAACAATAGTGACAGTGCTCAAAAGACATGGGGACAGCATGGGCATCGCCCTGTGAAATATGTTAAGGAACTTCCTTTCCAGGGTAAAGCCTTGTGTATAAGGTAAAATAAATAACCAAAAACAAAAATACTCCTCCACATCTTGGGCTATGTTCACAAGTAGCATTTTTTATGCGTTTTTGCACTTTTGTATTGCTTTCAACCGTGACAAATGCATTCACCGGGAAATGTCATTTTAACATTTTACAATCTTATCTGGCCATGTGCTGTGTGACACATGCATACAGTGCTGAAAAGACATGGGAACAGCATGGGGAAGACCCCTGGAAGCATCTCTGACACCCAGGTCACTGCCTAAAAGTGTGCCCATCAGAAGTGATCCTTGCCGCATCAGAAGATGCAGACTTGCAACTATCCCCGTGCAAGTCCTTGTCCCAGGGCAGTGTTCAATTGTACCTCCCCCATTCCTTGCAATGCAAGCACAAGTATGCAGCCTGCCACCCACCCACCCCCAGGCTGCAATACCATACTGCTAGCTTGCACTTGAAATGGGGCCTTTTAGTTTGGAGGAGGCCGAAGCTGGCCACTACCTCATGGCTGCTTCGGCAGCGAGGTATCCATACTCAGTCCCCAGCCGCCCGGTCCCCAGCTGCCAGGGGGCGGCCGGGTGTCCATACTCGGTCCCCAGCCGCCCCGCGGCCAGGTGTCCACACACGGTCCCCAGCCGCTTGGGGGTGGCCGGGTGTCCATAAACGGTCCCCAGCCGCCCCTATTTCTCCTGTGAACTTCCCCCACACATTTCTTAGCCTGGCCTGCTTTAGGGCAGCATTGGACGAGCCCACCAGAGAACCAGACTCCTCCGGTGGGCCCTGGCTTCTCCATCAGGGGAGTTGAGAGTGCCAAGGTGAGGAGCATGATCAAGAGAATGCCAAGAGTGTGCAAAGCAGTCATCAAAGCAAAAGGTGGCTACTTTGAAGAACCTAGAATATAAGACATATTTTCAGTTGTTTCACACTTTTTTGTTAAGTATATAATTCCACATGTGTTAATTCATAGTTTTGATGCCTTCAGTGTGAATGTACAATTTTCATAGTCATGAAAATACAGAAAAATCTTTAAATGAGAAGGTGTGTCCAAACTTTTGGTCTGTACTGTATATTGGTGTCTGAACAGTCAGGGAGACACTATTACAGGTTTTTTTTATGGCAAAAAATGCCAAAAGCAGGATAATACAGAGATTTGACCCGTGGAACTGCAAAACCACAGTTCTATTTCTCTGGCCTACACCAGACTCTTTTAAACAGATATATTTGTGTCTGGACAGTCAGGGAGACACTATTACAGTTTTTTTTTACGGAAAAAATGCCAAAAGCAGGATAATACAGAGATTTGACCCGTGGAACTGCAAAACCACAGTTATATTTCTCTGGCCTACACCAGACTCTTTTAAACAGATATATTCGTGTCTGAACAGTCAGGGAGACACTATTACAGTTTTTTTTTACGGCAAAAAATGCCAAAAGCAGGATAATACAGAGATTTGACCCGTGGAACTGCAAAACCACAGTTCTATTTCTCTGGCCTACACCAGACTCTTTTAAACAGATATATTCGTGTCCGAATAGTCAGGGAGACACTATTACAGGTTTTTTTTACGGCAAAAAATGCCAAAAGCAGGATAATACAGAGATTTGACCCGTGGAACTGCAAAACCACAGTTCTATTTCTCTGGCCTACACCAGACTCTTTTAAATCGATATACTGGTGTCTGAACAGTCAGGGAGACACTATTACAGTTTTTTTACGGCAAAAAAAGCCAAGAGCAGGATAATACAGAGATTTGACCCGTGGAAATGCAAAACCACAGTTCTATTTCTCTGGCCTACACCAGACTCTTTTAAACAGATATATTGGTGTCACAGACACGTTCAATTTTTTTTTTTTTTTTGGGGGGGGGGGGATACCAAAAGGTTAATAAGACATGTATTTGTACAGTCTGACTGAGGAAAAAAAAATACAGGATTTAGATGAAAAAAAAAGCATTTTTCCTGGCCCCTGAGACCGGGGCATAAGTCTAGCAATTTGACCAACAGGAGCACACAGGACTGTAATGCAGTGTTTGCTGGTATAACCACTGCATCTCCTATACAGCCTGCCTGCCTGCCTGATATCTGAGATGGATATTAGTCCTGAGAAGGACTGTTTGTTTGATTTGGCAGGCTTTAGAGACCCTACACTACTTATTTCGCACTATATATCTCTCCCTAACTCAGCAGCACCCTCTCTACACTGTCTGATCCAGAGCGACTGTGTCCAAGATGGCGGTGCCCGGTTTTAAATACTCGAAGTGACGCTGTGCGGCCAGCCAATCACTGTAATGCCCACAAACAACATGGTTACGGCATTACAGTGACTGGCTGGCAATCCCTGCATGTTCATTGGCTCTGTAAAGAGCACCAAACGTGCAGGTTGGAGACCCGAGCTCCCGCCCGAGTAACCCGGAATTGCTCGGTGCTCGCCGAACATCCCGAGTAGTGAGATGCTCGGGCGAGTACCGAGCAGTGTCGAGCATGCTCGCTCAACACTATTCTTTAACCTCTTAGTGACCGCGCCAATTATGTCCTTAATGAACAAGCCAAATTTTACAATTCTGACCAGTGTCATTTTATGAGGTAATAACTCTGGAACGCTTCAACAGGGGGGTGGAGGAGGAGGAGGAGGAGAGCATGGTCAGTCGTCATCTTGGTGAGGACACGGAACTCTTGCCCGTTACCAGTCTGGCATGCATGGCTGACTTTATGTTACGCTGCCTTAACCGTGACCCTCGCGTTGTCAAAATGTTGGGTGACAGCCATTACTGGTTGGTGACACTTTTAGACCCCCGCTTCAAGGAGAACTTTCACTCTCTTATTCCTGAGGTGGAGAGGTCTACAAAAATGGAGCAGTACCAGAAGGCCCTTGCTGCAGAACTGTTAAAAAAATTCCCATCTGAACACGTTAGCGGCAGAGGTCACAGTTCGTTGACCAACCAAGGCGTACAGGCGAGAGAGACGCAACTCCAATCCAGCAGAGGCAGGGGAACACTGTCAACATTCTGGGACAGTTTTCTGAGACCCGTCCAGCTTACAGTCCCTGAGGCGCGGGGTACTCTCACAAGGAGTGTAAAGTTTCAAAAGATGGTGAGGGAGTACCTTGCCGACCGTACCAGCGTCCTCCGTGATTCCTCTGTGCCTTTTAATTATTGGGTATCCAAGCTGGACACTTGGAATGAACTCGCTCTGTACGCCTTGGAGGTCCTGGCCTGCCCTGCCGCTAGCGTGTTATCGGAGCGTGTTTTTAGTGCCGCTGGGGGAATTATGACTGATAAGCGCACTCGCCTGTCAACTGACAATGCTGACAAGCTGACCCTTATCAAAATGAACAAGGGCTGGATTGGGCCAGACTTCTCACCACCACCAAATGACAGCAGAGTAACATAAAGTCAAATCCACTGTGTTATTTCGGGAGGTGTATTCCCATGCACCACTTCACACCCACACATGGGTATACGCTTCCTCATATCGGCTGTATTTTGCTCTTCACCTTATCCTCAGCCTCCACCACCACTATACCACCAGGGTGACCGTGGTCCGTTTTGCCAGCATTGCAAGTTCTTCCGTCCTAATTTTTGGCAGCTTTTGCTTGGAAGGCACAGGCACAGACTATGGGAGACCCACTTCCCAATAATGGGAATAATGTTTTTAATATGCTGTACTGCATGGCTCTTGTAAGGGGCATGAAAACCGTCTTGTTAAGCTACTGTGACCTCCACGACTTTTCCCAGGGGCATTGATATTGTCTTTTTATTCCACTGCGACCTCCACCATTCTTCCAAGGGGCCTGAAAACCGTCTTGTTAAGCTACTGCGACCTCCGCCACTTTTCCCAGGGGCATTGATATTGTCTTTTTAATCCAGGGGCATTAAAACCGTCTTGTTAAGCTACTGCGACCTCCACCATTCTTCCAAGAGGCATTAAAACCATCTTGTTAAGCTACTGCGACCTCCACCACTTTTTCCAAGGGGCATTAAAACCGTCTTGTTAAGCTACTGCGACCTCCACGTCTCTTCCAAGGGGCATTAAAACCATCTTGTTAAGCTACTGCGACCTCCACGTCTCTTCCAAGGGGCATTAAAACCGTCTTGTTAAGCTACTGTGACCTCCACCACTTTTCCCAGGGGCATTAAAACCGTCTTGTTAAGCTACTGCGACCTCCTCCACTTTTTCAAGGGGCATTGATATTGTCTTTTTATTCCACTGCGACCTCCACGTCTCTTCTAAGGGGCATTAAAACCATCTTATTAAGCTACTGTGACCTCCACCACTTTTCCCAGGGGCATTAAAACCGTCTTGTTAAGCTACTGCGACCTCCTCCACTTTTTCAAGGGGCATTGATATTGTCTTTTTATTCCACTGCGAACCCCACCATTCTTCCAAGGGGCATGAAAACCGTCTTGTTAAGCTACTGCGACCTCCACAACTTTTCCCAGGGGCATTGATATTGTCTTTTTATTCCACTGCGACCTCCACCACTTTTCCCAGGGGCATTGATATTGTCTTTTTATTCCACTGCGACCTCCACGTCTCTTCCAAGTGGCATTAAAACCATCTTGTTAAGCTACTGCGACCTCCACCACTTTTCCAAGGGGCATTAAAAGCGTCTTGTTAAGCTACTGCGACCTCCACGTCTCTTCCAAGGGGCATTAAAACCGTCTTGTTAAGCTACTGCGACCTCCACGTCTCTTCCAAGGGACATTAAAACTGTCTTGTTAAGCTACTGCAACCTCCACGTCTCTTCCAAGGGGCATTAAAACCGTCTTGTTAAGCTACTGCGACCTCCACCACTTTTTCAAGGGGCATTGATATTGTCTTTTTATTTCACTGCGAACTCCACCATTCTTCCAAGGGGCATGAAAACCGTCTTGTTAAGCTACTGCGACCTCCACCACTTTTCCCAGAGGCATTGATATTGTCTTTTTATTCCACTGCGAACTCCACCATTCTTCCAATGGGCTTTGCATTTCGTCCTAATTTTAGTCAGCTTTTCCTTTTCAATGCATAGGCAAACACTAAGGGAGACCCACTCCCCAATAATGGGTAGAAGGTTTTTAATATGCTGTAATCCACGTCTGTTTCAAGGGGCATTGCAGTTCCTGATAATTTTTGGAAAGCCTTCCATTCACTGCTTAGGCCAACAGTGCACAGGAGACCCAGTTGCTATAAATGGAAAAAACGGTTTAGTTAAGGCCCTCTGACCTCCATGTTACTTCCAAGGGGCATTGGAGTGCCTCGAAATTTTTGGTAGGCATTGCACTCACTGCATGCCCTATAACTGTGTAGCCGAACCCCTCCTTTTGGTACAGAAACATATCCTACAAGACATGTGTGGTTGACTGGCCTGTTATTGATGTGAATGGTCCCTGTTACTCCTGCTCTTTCTCCTTTGCCACCACCTCATCCATCATTCAACACCTGAAGCTTTGTTTTAGCGGGCGTCATAGAACTGGGATAGTAGCAGGAAAACATCCAGCAATCCTCGGACCACCTCAGGCCTAGCCGCTACTACATACATGCGCTTGCATTCCAACTAACTTCTATCATCATCATCATGCTCCTCACCTTGGTACTCTCAACTCCCCTGATGGAGAAGCCAGGGCCCACTGGAGGAGTCTGGTTCTCTGGTGGGCTTGTCCAATGCTGCCCTAAAGCAGGCCGGGCTAAGAAAAGTGTGGGGGGAAGTTCCAAGGAGAAATAGGGGCAGCTGGGGACCAAGTATGGACACCCGGCCGCCCCCTGGAGGCTGGGGACCGAGTGTGGACACCCGGCCGCCGGGCGGCTGGGGACTGAGTATGGATACCTCGCTGCCAAAGCAGCCATGAGGTAGTGGCCAGCTTCGGCCTCCTCCAAACTAAAAGGCCCCATTTCAAGTGCAAGCTAGCAGTATGGTATTGCAGCCTGGGGGTGGGTGGGTGGCAGGCTGCATACTTGTGCTTGCATTGCAAGGAATGGGGGAGGTATAATTGAACACTGTCCTGGGACAAGGACTTGCACGGGGATAGTTGCAAGTCTGCATCTTCTGATGCGGAAGGATCACTTCTGATGGGCACACTTTTAGGCAGTGACCTGAGTGTCAGAGATGCTTCCAGGGGTCTTCCCCATGCTGTTCCCAAGTCTTTTCAGCACTGTATGCATGTGTCACACAGCACATGGCCAGATAAGATTGTAAAATGTTAAAATGACATTTCCCGGTGAATACATTTGTCACGGTTGAAAGCAATACAAAAGTGCAAAAGCGCATAAAAAATGCTACTTATGAACATAACCCAAGGTGTGGAGGAGTATTTTTGTTTTTGGTTTTTTATTTTACCTTATACACAAGTCTTTACCCTGGAAAGGAAGTTCCTTAACATATTTCACAGGAAAACCGTTTCAGTTTCGTTTTTGAACGTTTTATTGTGAGCCCTTAAAAGTGGCTTAATACCTCTGACCACGTTGTTGACAGCAGTGACCTGGGGGTCAGAAATGCTTCCTGGGGCGATCCCCATGCTGTCCCCATGTCATTTTAACACTGTCACTATCGTTTTGGGCACTTTTTAGGCTTTCTACAGACTGCCGGGGGTGCCGCCGCAAAAATGCTCGGGTCTCCCATAGACTAACATTGGGCTCGTTGCTCGGGTCGAGCACCCGAGTATCACGGTGAGCTCGGCCCGAGCTTCGAGCACCCGAGCATTTTAGTGCTCGCTCAACACTATTAAAGAACTAATTGCAGTGGTATAAGTTCAGCTCTAAAAAATGTGTATTGCAATTGTGGCAAATGTGCAGCAGACATCAATAACTGCTATGTCTAAAGGCACAAACAGTCTGACAGTTAAAGAAGCATTCTCATGATTTTTTTTAATTCACTAAACCTGTTTAAATGTACATGTAATGAAGTGCGAGTACAATAAAACACTTACTTACTGATCGCCGTCTACCTTGGTTTCCATCAACACTCTGGTCCTCTGCTCACTCATGTGACCGGAATTCCGACTTGTGTGGATGCATGTGCTCTGATTTTCATGCTGTGATTTTTTTCTCATGCCGAATCATTATGAGAAAAAAATAGTAGATCCACACTGCCCTATAAAATAACATTGGTCCCAGTGCTATCCAATAAAACATCGCGTAGCAATCGGCCGTGTTATATGCCAGTGTGAGCGAGCCCTTACAATGAGGCTCCACAGGTTAACATACATTATAAAAGCAACTTCTGGCTCACATATAAACCCCTGAGTGATCCGTTAGAAGAAGACTGGCCTTGGAAACCAGGGAAGATGGCGATCCCACACTTACACTACATCACAAACAGATTTAGTCAGGTTTAGGCAATAAAAAAAATTCTTGCCAGTGCTTTTTTAAGAGCAAACTATACATGATATGAAACTCTGTATGCTCCATATACATGAAGGTGTTTGGTTTGAGATAAGCACAAAGTATTTATGTTTGAGAATAGGAAGGTGTGCTTGTCATTACTACCTGTGCCATCATCAGCTGTACCTTACTGAGAGAGTCTTATAACTATGGAAAGCCCATAAAATAACCTCAGGCTTTCTTGAAGAGCAGACATGTAATTTTCAAAGGATATGTGTCTTAATATCGAGTCGAGAAATGTGGAGTGTTGGCAATGTCTCAGCTTCCTTAGAGCTTTTGATAATGCAAATAAAGCAAAATGTTGATCATATGATAGTTTGTCGCTTGCTGTGTACACTGCCATTTTACATAGAAGCAGCTTTTTACATAGCTATTTCCCATCATTACTGCAAATGGGATAGGGGAGGGAGGAAGAGAGACTTCAGCAATTTTTAATATTTTCTAACAGGTTAGATATGTGGAGTGCATCACGTGGACGATTAGATACGTTTAGAGTAGCATACGCTGGAATTAGATACAGGGCTAAGTGTAGTGTATCACATTATGGGATTAGATATTGAGCTCAGCGGAGTGTATCACACAGTATAGGAATATATACACAGTAGCTAATGAGTGGAGCAGGGTCACACATTTATATAGGAGTAGTGATGTAATGCGTGACCCCGCTCCATCCACTTTTATAGGAGCAGTGGTGTAATGCGTGACCTCACTCCATTCACTTCTATGGTAGCAGTGGTGTAATGTGTGATCCCGCTCCGCCCACTTCTATGGGAGCAGTAGTGTAATGTGTGACCTCGCTCCGTTCACTTCTATGGGAGCAATGGTGTAATGTGTGACCCCACTCTGTCCACTACTATGGCAGCAGTCATGTAATGTGTGACCCCACTCTCCCCACTTCTATAGCAGCAGTAGTGTAACGTGTGACCTCACTCCATTCACTTCTATGGGAGCAGTGGTATAATGTGTGACCCCGATCTATCCACTTCTATGGCAGCAGTGGTGTAATGTGTGACCCCGCTCCGTCCACTTCTATGAGAGCAATAGTGTAATGTGTGATCCCGCTCCGTCCACTTCTATGGGAACACTGGTGTAATGTGTGACCCTGCTCTGTCCACTTCTATGGGTATATATAGTATATATATGGTATATATGGCCCCATCATCATCCTCCTCCTTGTATATATGGCCCCATCATCATCCTCCTCCTGGTATATACGGCCCCATCATCATCCTCCTCCTGGTATATGGCTCCATCATCATCCTCTTCCTGCTATATGGCCCCATCGTCATCCTCCTCCTCCTTATATATGGCCCCCATCATCCTCCTTATATATCCTCCTTATATATGGCCCTATCATCATTCTCCTCCTTGTATCTGGCCCCATCATCATCCTCCTCCTGGTATATGGCCCCATCATCATCCTCCTCCTGGTATATGGCCCCATCATCATCCTCCTCCTGGTATATGGTCCCATCATCATCCTCCTCCTGGTATATGGCCCTATCATCATCATCCTCCTTGTATATGGGCCCCATCATCATCCTCCTCCTGGTATATGGCCCCATTATCATCCTCCTTATATATGGCCCCCATCCTCATCCTCTTCCTCCTTATATATGGCCCCAATCATCCTCCTTATATATGGCCCCAATCATCATCCTCCTCCTTATATATGACCCCAATCATTATCCTTCTCCTTATATATGGCCCCATCATCATCCGCCTCCTTATATATGGTCCCAGTCATCATCCTCCTCCTTATATATGGCCCCATCATCCTCCTCCTGGTATATATGGCCCCATCATCATCCTCCTCCTGGTATATGGCCCCATCATCCTCCTCCTCCTCTTTATATATGGCCCCATCATTATCCTCCTTCTTATATAAAAAGTGATGAAGGCAAAATCATAGAGAAAGATGAGGATAAAGCTAATCTATTAAATAATTTTTTTTCGTCAACTTTCACAAAGGAAATCGAACTAACAGGAGAAATGAGAAGTGACAAGCTTAATCCTCCACTAAGTATGACAAATCTAACCCAAGCTGGGGTACAGAAACGCCTCAGTAACATTAAAATAAACAAATCACCAGGACCTGATGACATACACCCACGGGTACTAAGGGAACTAAGTAATGTGATAGACAAACCGTTATATCTTATATTTAAGGACTCTGTTGAGACTGGGTCTGTGCCACTTGATTGGCGACAGGCGAATGTAGTGCCAATATTCAAAAAGGGAGCGAAAAGTGACGCCGGAAACTATCGGCCGGTGAGTCTGACGTCCGTTGTGGGCAAAATTTTTGAAGGCTTTATTAATGAGGCAATTACGGAGCATCTTGATGCTAATAATCTATTAACCCCGAACCAACATGGATTCATGAGGAATCGCTCCTGCCAAACTAACCTGATTGACTTCTACGAGGAGGTTAGCTCTCGAGTAGATCAGGGGGAACCAGTGGATGTCGTGTATCTCGACTTCTCAAAAGCGTTCGATAGCGTGCCACATAATAGGTTGGTATACAAAATGAGAATGATGGGGCTGGGGGAAAATGTCTGCAAGTGGGTAGCTAACTGGCTAAAGGATAGAAGGCAGAGGGTGGTTATAAATGGAATATACTCAGATTGGGTAAGCGTCACTAGTGGGGTACCACAGGGGTCTGTACTAGGCCCAATGTTATTTAATATCTTTATTAACGACATAATCAACGGGATAAATAGTAAAATATCAATATTTGCAGATGACACAAAGTTATGTAAAACAATTAATACAAAAGAGGACAGTGCAGACCTACAGAGGGATTTGGATAAGCTGGGTAGGTGGAGCATTAAATGGCAAATGAGGTTTAACGAGGAGAAATGTAAGGTCATACATATGGGAAGGAAAAATGGAAGTCACCAGTACTCACTGAATGGGAAATCATTGGGGAATTCAGAGATGGAGAAGGACTTGGGCATCTTGATTGATAGCAAACTAAATTGGAGTGCCCAAAGTCAGGCGGCTGCTGTAAGGGCAAACAGGGTAATGGGATGTATCAGAAGAGGTATAGCTGCAAAGGAGGAGAACATTGTTCTTCCACTGTACAAAGCTCTGGTCAGACCACACTTGGAATACTGTGCTCAGTTATGGGCCCCAATATATAGAAAGGATATAAATGAGCTTGAAAAGGTACAAAGGAGGGCAACAAAATTAATAAAGGGAATGGAGGGACTGCAATACCCAGAGAGGTTGGCAAAACTAGGACTATTCAGCCTGGAAAAGAGAAGGTTGAGGGGGGACATAATAAATGTGTACAAATATGTTAGGGGACAGTATAGAGACCTTGCCCGGGATTTGTTCAAAAGGAGGAATATTACGGTAACAAGAGGGCATTCACTAAGACTGGAAGAGAAAAGGTTTCAGCACCAGCATAGGAAGGGGTTCTTTACGGTAAGAGCAGTGAGAATATGGAATTCACTGAGTGAGGAGACGGTAATGTCGGATTCACTAAACCAGTTCAAGCGGGGACTGGATGCTTTTCTAGATACCAGGCAGATTTCAGCATATACTTAAAAATAAAATAAAATAGTAGGTTGATACAGGGATTTATTCTGACTGCTGGTTTCAGAGTCGGGAGGGAATTTTTCCTCAGGTGAAGATTGGCCAAATCATTTGGGGTTTTTGCCCTCCTCTGGATCAACTTTAGCAATTACAGAACTAACAGGTCGAACTTGATGGACGCAAGTCTTTATTCGGCTTTACTAACTATATATGGCCCCATCATCCTCTTCCTTATATATGGCCCCATCAGTCTCCTCCTCCTGGTATAGGGCCCAATTATCCTCCTCCTCCTGGTATATGGACCCCATCATCATCCTCCTCCTGGTATATGGCCCCCATCATCATCATCCTCCTTGTATATGGCCCCATCATCCTCCTCCTCCTGGTATATGGCCCCATCATCCTCCTCCTCCTGGTATATGGCCCTATCATCCTCCTTCTCCTGGTATACTGCACCCATCATCATCCTCCTCCTTGTATATGGCCCCATCATCATCCTCCTCCTTGTATATGGCCCCATAATCATCCTCCTCATTGTATATGGCCACATCATCATCCTCCTCCTTGTATATGGCTCCATCCTCCTCCTCCTCCTCCTGGTATATGGCCCCCATCATCCTCCTCCTCCTGGAGTATGGCCTCCATCCTCCTCCTCCTCCTGCTTATATATGGCCCCCATCATCATCATCCTCCTCCTTATATATGGCCCCATCCTCCTCCTCCTCCTCCTTATTCTTGACCCCCATCATCATCCTCCTCCTTATATGGCCCAATCATCATCATCATCCTCCTTATATATGGCCCCATTATCATCCTCCTCCTTATATATGGCCCCCATCATCATCCTCCTACTTATATATGGCCCCATCATCCTCCTCCTCCTGGTATATGGCCCCCATCATCATCATCCTCCTTGTATATGGCCCCATCATCATCCTCCTCCTGGTATATGGCCCCATCATCATCCTCCTCCTGGGATATGGCCCCGTCATCCTCCTCCTCCTGGTATACGGCCCCCATCATCATCCTCCTCCTGGTATATAGGCCCCATCATCATCGTCCTCCTCCTCTTTATATCTGGCCCCCATCATCATCCTCCTCCTTATGTATGGCCCAATCATCATCCTCCTCCTTATTCTTGGCCCCCATCATCATCCTCCTCCTTATATATGGCCCCATTGTCATCCTCCTCCTTATATATGGCCCCCATCATCATCCCCCTCCTTATATATGGCCCCATCATCATCCTCCTCCTGGTATATGGCCCCCATCATCATCATCCTCCTTGTACATGGCCCCATCATCATCCTCCTGGTATATGGCCCCCATCATCCTCCTCCTCCTGGTATATGGCCCCCATCATCCTCCTCCTCCTCCTACTTATATATGACCTCCATCATCATCTTCCTCCTCCTGGTATATAGCCCCCATCATCATCATCCTCCTCCTCCTTATATATGGCCCCCATCATCATCCTCCTCCTCCTTATATATGGCCCCATCATAATCCTCCTTATTCTTGGCCCCCCTCATCATCCTCTTCCTTATATAGCCCAATTATCATCCTACTTATATACAGTGGTGGCCAAAAGTATTGTCACCCCTGCAATTCTGTCAGATAATACTCAGTTTCTTCCTGAAAATTATTGCAATCACAAATTCTTTGGTATTATTATCTTCATTTAATTTTCTTGCAAGGAAAAAACACAAAAGAGAATGAAGCAAAAATCAAATCATTGATCATTTCACACAAAACTCCAAAAAAGGGCCAGACAAAAGTATTGGCACCCTCAGCCTAATACTTAGTTGCACAACCTTTAGCCAAAATAACTGCGAACAACCGCTTCCGGTAACCATCAATGAGTTTCTTACAATGCTCAGCTGGAATTGTAGACCATTCTTCTTTGGCAAACTGCTCCAGGTCCCTGATATTTGAAGGGTGCCTTCTCCAAACTGCCATTTTGAGATCTCTCCACAGGTGTTCTATGGGATTTAGGTCTGGACTCATTGCTGGCCACCTTAGAAGTCTCCAGTGCTTTCTCTCAAACCATTTTATAGTGCTTTTGGAAGTGTGTTTTGGGTCATTGTCCTGCTGGAAGACCCATGACCTCTGAGGGAGACCCAGCTTTCTCACACTGGGCCCTACATTATGCTGCAAAATTTGTTGGTAGTCTTCAGACTTCATAATGCCATGCACACGGTCAAGCAGTCCAGTGCCAGAGGCAGCAAAGCAACCCCAAAACATCAGGGAACCTCCGCCATGTTTGACTGCAGGGACCGTGTTCTTTTCTTTGAATGCCTCTTTTTTTTTTCCTGTACACTCTATGTTGATGCTTTTTCCCAAAAAGCTCTACTTTTGTCTCATCTGACCAGAGAACATTCTTCCAAAACATTTTAGGCTTTCTCAGGTAAGTTTTGGCAAACTCCAGCCTGGCTTTCTTATGTCTCGGGGTAAGAAGTGGGGTCTTCCTGGGTATCCTACCATACAGTCCCTTTTCATTCAGACTTCGACGGATAGTACGGGTTGACACTGTTGTACCCTCGGACTGCAGGGCAGCTTGAACTTGTTTGGATGTTAGTCGAGGTTCTTTATCCACCATCCGCACAATCTTGCGTTGAAATCTCTCGTCAATTTTTCTTTTCCGTCCACATC
This sequence comes from Phyllobates terribilis, assembly GCF_046119375.1. Classification (NCBI taxonomy): domain Eukaryota; kingdom Metazoa; phylum Chordata; class Amphibia; order Anura; family Dendrobatidae; genus Phyllobates; species Phyllobates terribilis. The sequence continues at coordinate 536,747,861 of NW_027362764.1, forward strand.
TAGGGAGGTTAGCCACAGTGCCATGGGCTTTAAACTTCTTGATGACACTGCGCACGGAAGACACAGGAACATTCAGGTCTTTGGAGATGGACTTGTAGGCTTGAGATTGCTCATGCTTCCTCACAATTTGGTTTCTCAAGTCCTCAGACAGTTCTTTGGTCTTCTTTCTTTTCTCCATGCTCAATGTGGTACACACAAGGACACAGGACAGAGGTTGAGTCAACTTTAATCCATGTTAACTGGCTGCAAGTGTGATTTAGTTATTGCCAACACCTGTTAGGTGCCACAGGTAAGTTATAGGTGCTGTTAATTACACGAATTAGAGAAGCATCACATGATTTTTCAAAGGGTGCCAATACTTTTTTCCACCCCTTTTTTAGGTTCGGTGTGGAATTATATCCAATTTGGCTTTAGGACAATTCTTTTTGTGTTTTTTTTCATTGATGACAAATTAAATGAAGAGAATAATACCAAAGAATTTGTGATTGCAATCATTTTCAGGAAGAAACTGAGTATCATCTGACAGAATTGCAGGGGTGCCAATACTTTTGGCCAGCACTGTATATGGCCCCATTATCATCCTCCTCCTTATATATGGCCCCAATCATCATCCTCCTCTTTATATATGGCCCCAATTATCATACTCCTCCTTATATGTGGCCCCAATCATCATCCCCCCCTTATATATGGCCCCATAATCTTCATCCTCCTTATATATGGCCCCAATCATCATCATCCTCCTTGTATATGGCCCCATCATCCTCCTCCTGGTATACTGCCCCCATCATCATCCTCCTCCTGGTATATGGCCCCATCATCATCCTCCTCCTGGTATATGGCCCCATCATCATCCTCCTCCAGGTATATGGCCCTATCATCATCATCCTCCTTGTATATGGGCCCCATCATCATCCTCCTCCTGGTATATGGCCCCATTATCATCCTCCTTATATATGGCCCCCATCCTCATCCTCTTCCTCCTTATATATGGCCCCAATCATCCTCCTTATATATGGCCCCAATCATCATCCTCCTCCTTATATATGACCCCAATCATTATCCTTCTCCTTATATATGGCCCCATCATCATCCGCCTCCTTATATATGGTCCCAGTCATCATCCTCCTCCTTATATATGGCCCCATCATCCTCCTCCTGGTATATATGGCCCCATCATCATCCTCCTCCTGGTATATGGCCCCATCATCCTCCTCCTCTTTATATATGGCCCCATAATCTTCATCCTCCTTATATATGGCCCCAATCATCATCATCCTCCTTGTATATGGCCCCATCATCCTCCTCCTGGTATACTGCCCCCATCATCTTCCTCCTCCTTGTATTTGACCCCATCATCATCCTCCTTCTATATGGCTTCATATATTCAATAAAATAAAAAACTCTTGTATTTACCTTCCCGGTGCTCCCACGCAGCGCTGCGTCCAGTTTAGTGTGATCAGGGCACAGCAAATGGATGATCTCCCTGCTGTGCCCTGAACAGGTCTGCGGTGATCTGCATTCTGTAGTGTAATACTGACAGGCAGAAATCTCCGCCGCACCACATACTCACCCCGGGACCTCCGCCGCCCAGCACCTCTGCTCCCTGGGACCTACGCTGTCCAGCTGCTCCTGACTGTCATTGCACGCACAAGCAGTGAATGTGCAGCTCGCAGCTTACAGCTTACACTGTGGGCTCCACAAAAATGGCCACGATCTCCTCCCATGGATGCAACCTGGACAGCCTAGGGGGCGTGCCCAGGTCGCAGCTAGAGGCAGGAGGAGCAGCCTCTAATGAAAGAGGTAGGGTCGGTGACCCTATCAAAAATGGCAGCCCCCAGTGACCAATGTAAAAATGAATAAATAAAAAACTAATAAAGTGGTACATTTAATTTTCTATTAAAAATAATTGATTATATAATCAAACAAAATTAAAAATCGTGGCACCTTCCCTTTAAGCAACTTCAGCGGGTCACCTTCCAATGAACAGATATGCCTTGTCAAGAATCAAAGATCTTTAGAAAGTGTTTTAGACTACCAGTTGTGTTTCACAGAGGCAGTGTTGGTACATACAGTTCTGAGCTGTATTCTACAACGGTTCTAAGCTCAAATATGGCAAGAACCACTCTCAACTAAGTAAACAGAATCAACGGTCAGTCATTTTTTTAAAACATAAAGACTAGTGATGAGCGAGCGTGCTCGCTATTGCTCGGTACTCGCCCGAGCATCTCACTGCTCGAGATGCTCAGTGCTCGGCGAGTATTTCCGGGATGCTCGGGCGGCAGATCGGGTCGCCACCCTGCATGTTTGGTGCTCTTTAGAGAGCCAATGAACATGCAGGGATTGTCTGCCACTCACTGTAATTCTGTAGCAATCTTGGTTGTGGCATTACAGTGATTGGCTGGCCGCATAGCATCATCGGGTCTATATAAGACCTGGTGACGCTATGGTCGTCACAATTTAACCTTCAGACAGGCAGAGTAGGGAGAGGTGCTGCTGAGTGAGGGACAGGATTGGTAGTGTAATAGGTAGGCATAGGTATTCCACACCAGGATACATATCCATCTGAACTAACAGTCCTTCTGAGGACTAATCCAGCTCCATATATTCAGTGGTGATAGCAGGAGTTAGGTAGTCAGAGAAATTTGTGAGCACTATACAGCACAATAGTGTCCATTGCATTGCACGTTCTGTCTGCTTCTGCTGCTGCTGCCTGTTACAGATATCCATTGGAATAGATATCAGGGTTCTTTTCTCTTAATCATGAATATTTTATTAAAAAGCAATAGAGTCCAACATTTTACTGCTCCATTTGCTTTTTAGCACTGCAGAATACAGCCAGATCTTTTCCATCATCAGAATCCATTTACAGTTTAGCAGCAGTGTGTCAGTGAAGCTATTCACACGTGGTCGCTGGCAATAATAGTAAAATACAAGGCCACTATTTAAAACCGTGGGCATCCGTCAGACGCATCACATATAACTGTGGTACAAATCCAGCCATTTGTAGTGAACGTGTAAAATATTGTACTCCCTTTAAAGTTTGTCAGCAGTGTGTCAGTGAAGCTATTCACATGTGGTCACTGGCAATAATAGTAAACTACAAGGCCGCTATTTAAAACCGTGGGCGTCCGTCAGACGTATCACATATAACTGTGGTACAAATCCAGCCATTTGCAGAGACCGTGAAAAATATTATCCTCCAAAATGGGCAAGGCACGTGGCAAGGGAAGTGGACGTGATGGTGATGGTGCATGCAGAGGCCGAGGCCGTGGGCAAGCTGAAATTGTGCCACAACAAACACCCACTTCTTGTCGCCCGACCTCCCTGTCCCGATTTCTAGGGGACCGCAGAACACCGCTATTGAACCCAGAGCATTGTCAAAAGGTTGTTGGTTGGATAGCAGATAATGCTTCCAGTCACTTTGCCACCACCACCACCTCCCTGTCTTCCACACGTTCAAGTCTTAGTAGCCGTGAGTCCGGACTGCATATTCCTCACCCTGATCCTCCTTCCTTCCACCATGCCGAGTGCCCGGAGACAACTGATCCCACACTTGGACACTCTGAAGAGCTGTTCACTTTTCCATTTATAGATTCTGGCCTCTCGCCCAGCCAGGTTCAAGCGGGGCAAGAGGAGAACGCGTGTAGCGATGCCCAAATATTTGAGCAGCCACGGTCACATGAAGGCGAGGAGGAGGACCAGGGTGCGGAAGTGGAAGACGAGGTGGTGGATGATGAAGTCACTGACCCAACCTGGCAAGGTGAAACGCAGAGCGAGGACAGCAGCATACAGGGGGAGGGAGGTGTAGCACCACAACAGGCAGGAACAAGCAGTGTGGTGGCCACAGACAGGCGGTAAACAGTTCCCCAGAGCACCAACACAATGGAAGTTGCCAGTACAACTATTAGGTCTTCCCGAGTCTGGTTGTTTTTGAAAGACTGTGCAGATTACCCAAAAAGGCCATTTGCACCATCTGCCAGGCCAGCATCAGCAGGGGTAGCAAAACTAGCAGCCTGACCACCACCACCATGCTCAGGCACATGACAGCAAAGCACCCGACAAGGTGGGCCGAATGCCAAGGTCCAGAAACAGTGTCTGCGAGTGACACCACTGCTTGTTCCACTATTGTGCGTGCACACCAATCCCCTGTCCATGGCGCATGCGAAGATGCCTCCCGCCCTGCACCTGTCGTTGCACACTCACAACTACCACCTTCAGCAACCACGTCCACGTCCTTGTCCCAGCGCAGCGTTCAGTGGTCCCTACCCCAGTCCTTGGAATGCAAGCGCAAATACACAGCCAATGCCCCACAGGCCACACTACTAAACTCACACATTTCGCGAATGGTTGCGCTCGAAATGTTGCCTTTTAGGCTCGTGGAGACGGAAGCTTTCCGCAACCTGATGGCGGCAGCCGTCCCTCGGTACTCGGTCCCCAGCTGCCACTATTTCTACCGGTATGCCGTCCCCGCATTACACAAGCATTACACAAGCACGTGTCCCAGAACATTAGACGTGCCCTCAACAATGCAGCTACTGGGAAGGTCCACCTAACCATGGACACGTGGAGAAGTGCTTGTGGGAAGGGACGGTACATCTCGCTGACGGCACACTGGGTTAATATAGTGGAAGCCGGGACCCAGTCGGACTTTAGGACGAAACATGTCCCCCCAACGCCGAGGATTGTGGGCCCTGGGTCAATCAGGGTTGCCCCCACATTCTACAACTCCTGCACCTCCTTCTCCTCCTCTTCAGCCTCCATCTCTGAAATGACCACATCGGCCAGAAGGTTGGAGCACTGCAGCACTGCTTCGGCCAAGTGGCAATAGGCTGTGCTGAAGATAATATGCTTAGGTGACAAAACGCACACCGCTGAAGAGTTGTGGACAGCTCTGAAAGAGCAGGCAGATCTGTGGCTGTCACCGCTGAACCTACAGCCAGGCATGGTCATGTGTGACAATGGCTGAAACCTGGTGGCAGCTCTGAAGCGAAGTGAGCTCACACACGTACCATGCCTGGCCCATGTGCTCAACCTAGTGGTTCAGCGCTTTCTCAAAACCTACCCGGATCTGCCGGATCTGCTTGACAAAGTACGCCGCATGTGTACCCATTTTAGAAAGTCAGCTACAGTTTCCGCCGCCCTTGTCGTGCTTCAGCAGCGTTTGCAGCTTCCAGCTCACCGACTGGTGTGCGATGCCCCGACGCATTGGAACTCAATGCTGCATATGTTGGGAAGGATTTGTGAGCAGCACAGGGCAGTTGTTGAGTACCAGCTTCAAAACTCCCATTTGTATTCAGGTCTGCCTCCTCACATAAGAGCTCAGGAGTGGGCATGGATGTCAGACATCTGTGCCGTCCTCCAAAACTTTGAGGACTCCTCCAAGATGGTGGACTCCTCCAAGATGGTGAGTGGCAATGATGTCATAATTAGCATCACCATCCCGCTTCTCTGTCTTCTGAAACAATTGCTGCTCACAATTAAAGAGGAGGCATTGCAGGCGGAGCATGATGAGATGGAGCAAGGAACCATACAGGGTGATCCTACAGAGCCCAGCCTCATCTCATCCCAACATGGATTGGGTGACAATTGGGTGAGGAAGAGGAGGAGGAGGAAGAACAGGAGCTAGTTTCCTGCGCTATAGACGGTACTACTCACACAACTGTCATACCGTCTGTTCAGCATGGATGCCTGAGGAGAGGGAGGAGGATGAGGAGGAAAGCATGGTCAGTCGTCCTCTTGATGAGGACACGGAAATGTTGCCCAGTGTCTGGCACACATGGCTGAGTTTATGTTACGCTGCCTTTCCCGTGACCCTCGCGTTCTCCAAATTTTGGGTGACAGTCATTACTGGTTGGTGACACTTCTAGACCCACGCTACAAGGAGAACTTTCTATCTCTCATTCCCGCGGTGGACAGGTCTACTAAAATGGTGCAGTACCAAAAGGCTCTTGTTGCGGAATTATTAAAAAAATTCCCATCTGAAAACGTTGGCAGCAGAGGTCACAGTTCAATGGACAACCAAGGAGTACAGGCGAGAGAGACACAAATACGATACAGCAGAGACAGGGGAACACTGTCAAAGGTCTGAGAGAGTTTTCTCAGACCCTCCCATTGCACAGGCCCTGATGCACGGGGTACTCTCACAAGGAGGGATAATTGTACGAAAATGCTGAAGGAGTACCTTGCCGACTGTCCAACGTCCTCTGTGTTTCCTCTGTGCCTTATAATTATTGGGTATCCAAGCTGGACATGTGGCATGAACTGGCTCTCTACGACTTGGTGGTCCTGGCCTGCCCTGCCGCTAGCGTTTTGTCAGAGCGGTTTTTAGTGCCGCTGGGGGAATTATAACTGATAGGCACAGCACATCCGCCTATCAACTGAAAATGCTGACAGGCTGACTCTTATAAAAATGAATGAAGGGCTGGATCGGGCCAGACTTCTCAACACCACCGAATAATAGCAGCGGAACATAAATTCAAATCCAGTGTATTTTTTTTGGGAGGTCTATTCCCATGCACCTCTTCACACCCAGACACCGTTGTCCTCCTCCTTCTCCTTCTCCTCATCCTCATCTTCCACCACCATACCACCAGGGTGACCGTGATGCTACACCCATTAAGTTTTTTAAGGGTGTTTATGATGCCCGTAGGAAATGTTTGTTATACAGTATGTTCATGTATACCCCCCAGCGGTAAATGTTTTTCAGCCTATGCCCTAAGTGCATGGGCATTACAAGTATAGGAGACCCGCTCCTTTATAATGGTAACATTTTGTTACTGAGGCACTCCTCTACGTCTCTTCCAAGGGGCATTGGAGTGCATCCAAATTTTTGGCAGCCCTTACAATAACTTCATATGCAAGAACAGTATTGGAGACCCGCTCCTTTATAATGGAAACATTTTGTTACTGAGGCTTTCCTTTACATCTGTTCCATGGGGCATTAGAGTGCGTCCAAATTTTTGGCAGCCCTTGCAGTCACTGCATACACAAAAACAGTATAGGAGACCTGCTCCTTTATAATAGGAACATTTTTTTTAATGAGGCCCTCCTCTATGTCTCTTCCAAGGGGCATTGGAGTGTGTCCAAATTTTTGTCAGCCCTTGCAGTCACTGCACACGCAATAACTGTATAGCAGAACCGCTGCTTTACAATGTGAACATGTTGTTACTGAGGCCCTCCTCTATGTGTCTTTAAATTGGTATTGGGGTTTTCCTAAATTTAAGCAGCCGTTGCATTCACTGCATACGCAATAACTGTATAGCAGAACCTCTCCTTTATAATGGGAACATTTTGTTACCAAGGCCCTCCTCTATATGTCTTTAAATTGGTATTGGGGTTTTTCCTAAATTTAGGCACCTGTTGCAGTCACTGCATGTGCAATAACTGTATGGCAGAACCGCTCCTTTATAATGGGAACATTTTGTTACCGAGGCCTTCCCCATGTGTCTGTAAATTGGTATTGGTATCACCTATCCTGTGGAGCCCATTGATTGGTGAGAACTTGTTTTAACCAAAGAACCCCTTTAATACAAACTACCGGAATTGTACACCTCAGTTATAGTGTGCGCACAGTAGATGTGCAGGAACAGCCTGTGTTTTACAGTCGATGCTTCACTATAACGGGGATAACGGCTAACAGATATTTGTATATAGCTTAGGGTGGGCCCCTAGGGTCAATTTCTCCTGTGGGCCCCAGACACCCCAGCCTGACGCTGGGTGCAATATACTTAATGTATAATGTTTGGGGAAGTTCTGCCAGCTACCTACTGCAGGGACAGACATAGTTAAAGGTTGGGATTAGCCCATAATGGGAAGGGCTAGTCCCAGTAGAAAAAGGACAGTTTCCTGGTAGTGACTCAGATAGGAAAGTACAGTAACCAAGGTCAAGTTCGAAAGCAGTGGGCTGCTAGAGCCAGCAAGTATCTATCATTCATCGCAGTGTGTGGGAGGCCTTACTAAAATCCTTTGCAGACATTCCTGCAATGTCCGGAGCTCATGGCTCGGTACCAGCACTATGGAGAGTTCCTTATCCTCTGACGTACAGGGAACGATTGACATGGAACTGCGAGAAGGGAAGGTAAAGGATCCCGAGTGGACTGCAGGATTTGGCAGGGAAATCCCAGGGCTGAGAGAGCCAGTGAACATGAAGATAGTCCAGAAGGAACGGATAGTGATGCTAAGGGCGTGCTGTATTAAGGAAGCGAGGAACGGAAAGTGTGTTGCCCAATACTGAAATCTGATGAACTTGAACTGTCCAGTAAACTTTTACGTGTTGAAACATACTGGGGGTCCTTTGATCTATGTGTGGCAGCTCCTGAAGATGGGGGCCCGAAGATGCCGAAAGTTTGCAGCCTACAAGTGAGTGTGATTCACCCCACACATGATAGCACATTAAGACTGGGACACGATTTCACTGTAAAGTCCCAGGGCAATATGGAGCAGCAGCTTGGTCATGGCTACCGCCTGCGGTCACTTTATACTTGCACAGGAGGAGATTCCCTGATAAGGTCTTGCTGCATTCCACCATTATATTGAGTAAAAAGACAAGCAGTGCGGAGACAGAGCTTGTATCTATTTAGTACTTAGCAGTGCATGCTCTAGGACATTTTATATTTCCATACTGAGACTTTTTTGTCCACTCAAGGGGCTGGAAGCCCTGCAAAAGTCACAAGTGCCCCATAGATCTCTAGTGATGAGACATGATATGTGACTGCTGGAGCCAATCACTAGCTGCAGCGGCGATGTGTCACACCTGCAGTGGTCACATATCATATCCACACATCATATCTGAGGGTCCAGGGAAGCACAGTCATGGCTGCAGAAGGATGTTGGTGAAGTAATACTCATTTTGTTCTTTAACTTCCTTATATGTTGTTTAAAAAAAACATGGAGTAGGAAAACCCTTTAACACTGAAGCTCAGTAAGAGATACTTGCAATAGAAAATGGGAGAAATTTACCAAGGCTGGAAAAAGTGGAGTCGGTACCCAACTAATCAGGTAAAAAAGGACTTAGACCAATGAAATGTGGCATTTGTTTTAGAGAAAGGAGCATTGATTCATAGGACTACTGTCCATCAGCCAGGTCAGTAATCTACAAATTGCAAATCTCCTTACCTCCAGCGGAGAGTCGCAGGTCCCCTGTCCAGCAGTCACATATTACTGACCCAACCAGTGAACCGGGGTCCTGAGAATCGATTCTCCCATCTTTACTTTCATAGGTTGCTATGTACAAATCTTCTCCTTGGCACAAGTTTATATAAATCTCCCCCAATATTTTTACTTCAATTATTTTCCTGCTTGATGAGTCAATGATAATAGATAAATCTTGTCATTCAGGTAGGTATAGATATCAAAAAGCATACATTAAAACTGCCTTACCATTCATCATTTCATTGTCAGAAAATTCTGTGGTCTCATCAACCCCAAGAAAGATGCCAACTGAGGCAACAACAGCAACAGGGTAAATGGTAACTGTGTAGCGCACATACTTCTCAAAAATAAATGTTTCCATTAGGAACCTTGAAGACAATAATAAAGACACTGAACTGTTAACAAGCTGCCATTTCTTACACGTAAACTCATTATTCACAAAATGTAGCAGTGTGTGGCACTAATTCACTGGACCGCCTATTCTAGATGCATTAGTGTCGCTAAATGCCACAAGAAGTCAGTGTACAAGGTTCTCCCATATATGATCATGGTAGCATTGGAGGATGCCAACCTGAAAGTTGCGGTATACCATGCGGATTTCATTATTTGGGTTGTTTAGTGTACCTCGTTAAGATGAGTTTTCTGCCTTTTTAATGAGCTACAACCAGGCAAGGATTCAGTTAGCTATTTATACCCTGTTCAAGGCAGAAGACAACAGACCACATGTTACCATTTCAAAAGAAGTCTTCCACATTCAGGGACATAGTAATTTATTGCTAATATTGCATTTCAGCTATAGCAGTGGAAACCATCTATCTGTTATCATAAGCACAGATCATATGAATGGATGTTACACAATTTCCAAATACGGTATATAGTCATATTTTTTTTATTAATTTTCAGGAATCATTAATAGTATAATTAGGTTTACACAACACTGGAAATACATAGTACCCATAGTCACATAGGAATGATGGGTTGACATATCAGGAATAATGTGACATGCTTGTTGTCCTACAATTTGGGAGGATCAAAAACATTATTGGCATCACCAGAGTCAGACCATTTCTGGTTTTGTAGATGTGACTGGTATAAGAGGGGATGGAGTAGATATCTAAAAATTGCGTTGTATTATGTGATTCTAAGCTTCCAAGGCTGTCGCTGTTGAAAAACAGTTAGACAATACTTAGTAGGAAATGTTAGAAAATAAAAAAACTCCATTACTTATCACTTAAAATTGTCACCACTCCCAACACGGAACTTCTGGTGGTCCCACCAAGTGTCTTAAGAAATGCCCTGCCGTCCATCAATCACTTGACCACTGTGGCCATTCATCTGGCTCAGCAGTGATGTTTAAATGCATGATAAGTCACCACTGAAGCCAGTGATTGACTGCTGTGGTCACGTGAATGACTGATGGGATGCCATCAAATAAAGTAAGAATGGGCACCAAGGGGTGGCACAGGAATTGCCAAATATTAAACAGGTAAAAGTAATGGTTGTTTTTTCATTTTATACAATTTTTTACTTTTTTTTTAGTTTAAAAATTCATTTACTAGCTTAAAGATTACATGTTTTACATACTTAAATCTGCTTCCCACAAGTATGGATGTGGGTCCTGAGACCTCCACAGATCACTCAAAATCCTGCTCTGATGAACTCATTTCTGCAAGCAGCGGGGCTCATCCTTGAAGATGTGTGCCTCTCAATGAACAGGAGCCTCTGACTCCAGCAGGTAACCTCAAGACTAGTGTGAATAATACCGGGCTTGATGAATCAGGGCCTACGAGACAGTAATCCACTCCGTGTATGGGCTCATAGACTTTCTATTAAGTTTGTACACGTTTCTGTGAGCTCATCATAGCAGTGTTGTGCGCGTGCAGTGAAGGTCTGGGAATACGGACCCTCTCTGAATATCAGCATGTTTAAGTATGCACAGCATAAAATGAAAATGGTAGGTACTACTTACTGTTCCAAAAAAGCAGTTAGTCAGCTAATTATGAGTGGAGTATACTGTATTATTGTGCATTATCATATAAACTTTTTAGGAGTCCTAAATCACAACCTGTGCACACAACATTCCTCTGCTCGCTGTATATGTCGTCATCTATTGCTCTGCTTCCCTGATTCAACTTACTGGTTCAATCCTCCACTTGATATTTCTGCTTTATCTGTCCCATTCCATTCAATACTCACATATGTCTGTTCTTTCCCCACTGTGGATTTTATCTGATGTTTAGAGGTGCTAAACTGCAGACCCTACAGAGTCATAGTTCTGTCTTTGATCACCCAGCCATCTCCTGGTTATGTGAGCAGCTGCTAATTTAGCCACAAGCAGCTCCCACAACGCCCCTCACCTGATAGTTTAGTGTGCCCTATACATTTAGAAGCTCCTTAAGGGGTGCACGCGTGCTGGGTTGTGCACGCATCTTCTTGTGCAAAGTGGCTTTGGAGATAAGTGGCAGTTATTTCAGAGGCAGTTAGTCAGGGCAGGAGTCAGGTAACCAACACTTTGACCACTTATTCTCTTTTAACTATGTTTCTGTTAGCTTTCACTTTTTCCCCTATAGTCCTCCAATTTCTAGTAACCCCTCAAATCCCTACACCTAGTAAGGAACTCTTCATCTCTCCCTCCATCCTCCCCATTCATTTCACCTCCTCCTCAGAATTATTCCTCAACATTCAATCCTGTATCTTCAAACACAGACAGCCACCTCATGCTCTCTCCTGCTCCTACCTGCTAACATTTTCTCTGCTCCTCCTCACTGCTGGAGATATCTCTCCAAATCCTGGTCCTCCTCGCCATATACCCACAGTCACTTCTACCTCCTATCCACGACCTTCCACAAACTGTCGCAACCCTTCTAATCTCATACCCATCCAACTAATCCCCACTTCCTCAGTTGCACTAACAGGAGCTCTATGGAACGCTCGCTCCGTCTGCAACAAACTTTCCTACATCCACGACCTTTTCATTACTAACAAACTTTCCTTCCTCGCCATCACCGAAACCTGGCTCACCCCCTCTGACACAGCCTCCCCAGCTGCACTTTCGTATGGCGGATTCCACCTTTCCCACACCCCCCGCCCCAACTGCAAACATGGTGGAGGCATAGGTTTTCTCCTGTCAGATACCTGCGCCTTCACTCAAATCCCACTGACACCCTCCGTTACACTCCCCTCTTTTGAGGTGCACTGTGTGCGCATCTATTCCCCCTCTGACCTCCAACTGGCCGTCATTTACTGACCCCCAGGGCTAGCCACCACTTTCTTAGACCACTTCACCACCTGGCTGCTTCACTTCCTTTCCGCTGACATCCCCACTATCATAATGGGTGACTTCAACATTCCCATTGACACTTCCCACTCATCTGTCTCTAAGTTCCTATCCCTCACTTCCTCCTTCGGCCTTGCTCAAAGGTCTTCTGCAGCTACTTATAAAGATGGCCACACACTGGACATCATCTTCACCCGCCTCAGTTCCCTATCTAACCTCTCTGACTCACCTCTCCCTCTCTCTGACCACAACCTCTTCACATTCTCTACCCTCTCCTCTCCCGGTCCACAATCCCCATTCCACAAACTTACACACCCTCGCAGAAACCTCAAACATCTTGACCTACACTCACTTTCTGAATCCCTCCTCCCTCTTACAGACATAAATTCTTTACACATACATGACGCAGATGTTGCTGCTGCTTTATATAACACCACAATAGCTGCCGCTCTCGACTCGATCGCCCCTCTCACACATACCAAAGCTCGCACAATCAAAAGGCAATCCTGGCACACCAACCTTACTAAAGAACTGCAATGGGCCTCCAGGATTGCGGAGCGGAGATGGAAAAGGTCTCACTCCATCGAGCACTTCATCGCATTCAAACAATCCCTCACTATTTTCAAGTCCACACTCACTGCAGCAAAACAAACATACTTCTCATATCGTCCCTATCCCACAACCCTAAACAGCTATTCAACACTTTCAATTCTCTCCTTCGTCCCCCAGCGCCTCCTCCCTCTTCTCTCATCTCAGCCAAAAACTGTGCCTCATTCTTCAAGCAGAAGATTGACACAATCAGACAAATCTTTTGCCTAAAGTCCCCACAACCCCTCCTCATATCTACTCAACTTTCCTCCTCCAAACCCCACTTCTCCACCATTACAGAAGGTCAAGTCTCCTCTTTACTCTCCAAATCACACCTCACCACCTGCGAACTTGACCCAATCCCATCCCACCTCATCCTTAACCTTACCATAGTCTTAATCCCAACCCTAACCTACCTCTTCAACCTGTCACTAACAACCGGTGTCTTCTCATGTTTCAAACATGCCTCAATCACACCCAGCCTCAAAAAGCCCTCCCTTGACCCATCCTCTCTGACTAGCTACCGCCCCATATCACTTCTCCCCTATGCCTCCAAACTACTAGAACAACATGTCCACCTTGAACTGTCCTCCCATCTCTCATGTTCCCTCTTTGACTGCTTACAATCTGGCTTCCGACCACATCACTCGACTGAAACTGCCCTGACCAAAGTCATCAACGACCTACTAACAGCCAAATCCAAGCGACACTACTCCATCCTCCTCCTTCTGGACCTGTCATCTGCCTTCGACACAGTCGACCATTCCCTCTTACTACAGATTCTCTCATCTCTTGGCATCACGGACTTGGCCTTATCTTGGATCTCCTCATACCTAACAGACAGGACATTTAGCGTCTCCCACTCACGCACCACCTCCTCATCTCGCCCCCTATCTGTCGGTGTCCCCCAAGGTTCAGTTCTAGGACCTCTGCTCTTCTCCATCTATACCTTTGGCCTGGGACAGCTCATAGAGTCTCACGGCTTTCTGTATCACCTCTATGCTGATGACACACAGATCTACCTCTCTGGACCCGATATCTCCTCCCTAATAACCAAAATCCCACAATGTCTGTCCGCCATCTCATCCTTCTTCTCTGCCAGATTTCTAAAACTTATGGATAAAACAGAATTCATCATCTTTCCACCCTGTCATTCATATTCCCCATCTGACCTATGCATTAACGTCAATGGCTATTCACTCTCCCCAGTCCCACTGCCTTGGGGTAACCCTGGACTCTGATCTCTCCTTCAAACCACATACCAAGCCCTTTCCACTTCCTTCCGACTCCAACTCAAAAATATCTCCCGGATGCGCACATTCCTCAGCAAAGACTCTGCAAAAACACTAGTGCATGCTAGTGTTGAGCCACCCCCGTAGTGTTCGGGTTCGGTTCGGTTCGTCGAACACCGGGATGTTCGAGGAACTGTTCGTCGAACACCTTAGAACACTGTCGAACACCGTTAAAACCAATGGCAGGCAAACAAAAACACATAGAAACACATAGAAAACACCTTCAAAGGTGTCCAAAAGCTGACAAACTGCTCAGAAGACACTCTCTTTAAAAAAGCCGGCCGGCAAATTCAGCAGCGGCATACACCGGTACCCGACAATTTAGACAAGAAGGAATAGAGCATCACACATAGATTAGATAGATAGAAACATGTCAGTCACATATATAAGAATTACAGTGACAGTGTTGGTTACTGTACTTGTCATTTAGTGTAAAGGATTTATTAAAAAAAATATTAGTGTTTTCATGCACCGTCTCTTTAAAAAAGCCGGCCGGCAATTCAGCAGCGGTACCCGACAATTTAGAACAGAAAGAATAGAGCTTCACACATAGATTAGATAGATAGAAACATGTCAGTCACATATATAATAAGTACAGTGACAGTGTTGGTTACTGTACTTGTCATTTAGTGTAAAGGATTTATTTAAAAAAATAATAGTGTTTTCATGCACCGTCTCTTTAAAAAAGCCGGCCGGCAATTCAGCATCTGTACCCGACAATTTAGAACAGAAAAATAGAGCATCACACATAGATTAGATAGATAGAAACATGTCAGTCACATATATAAGAAGTACAGTGATAGTGTTTGTTACTGTACTTGTCATTTAGTGTTAAAATAAAGGATTTATTTAAAAAAAAATTGGCGTGGGGTTCCCCGTAATTTTAGTCTCTAGCGGAGGTTAAGCAGACGGCTGGGGCAGATGTTTGAAGCCTGGGAAGGGGGTAATACCCATGGAACTTCCCAGGCTACTAATATCAGCCCCCAGCTGAATACCTAGCCTTTACTAGCTATTAAAATGGGGGACCCCCCCCAAAAAATGATGTGCTGTCCCCCCTATTTTAATAGCTAGCAAAGGCTAGGCAGACAGCTGGGGGCTGATATTAATAGCCCAGGAAGGGTGCCATGAATATTGGCCCCCTCCCAGGCTAGAAACACCAGCCGTCAGCCGCCCCAGAAATGGCGCATCCATAGGATGCGCCAATTCTGGCACTTAGACTCGCTCTTCCCACTGCCCTGTAGCGGTGGCAGTGGGGTAATAGGGCTGGGGTTGATGTCAGCTTATAATGCCAGCTGACATCAAGCCCAGGTTAGTAATGGAGAGGCGTCTATGAGACGCCCCCATTACTAACCCCATAGTGAAAGTTAAAAAAAACACAAACACCCAGAATAAAGTCCTTTAATTGAAATAAAGACACAATTCTTTAATGTTCTAAATTAAACTCTACTTACCGTCAAGCCCATTCCAGCTGAAGCCAACGATCTCCTGCAATAAAAGTAAAGTAATAAAGCAACATAATCCTTACCTTTCCATGGTTCCCAGGACGGCTCCAGCTCTGCTACATCGAGATGACAGGCTGGACCGCAGCAGAACGCTGCCATCCAGCCTGTCATCCCGCAGACACTGAGAAGCGCAGGCTTGCTTGCGCTCCTCAGTGTCAGGCTGTGACGGCATCCAGATGAGCCGAGGTCATGTCCAATGAACTCGGCTCACCTCATGCACGTCACTGACAGCGTGGGAAAATTCTCCTGCACTCAGCGCTTCAGCGTGAAAATTCTCCCACGCTGTCAGTGACGTGCATGAGGTGAGGTCATGTCCAATGATCTCAGCTCACCTCATGTACGTCACTGACAGCGTGGGAGAATTCTCACGCTGAAGCGCTGAGTGCAGGAGAATTTTCCCACGCTGTCAGTGACGTGCATGAGGTGAGCCGAGTTCATTGGACATGACCTCGGCTCATCTGGATGCCGTCACAGCGAGACACTGAGGAGCGCAAGCAAGCCTGTGCTTCTCCGTGTCTGCGGGATGACAGGCTGGATGGCAGCGTTCTGCTGCGGTCCAGCCTGTCATCTCGATGTAGCAGAGCTGAAGCTGTCGTGGGAACCATGGAAAGGTAAGGATGATGTTGGTTTATTATTTTTCTTTTATTGCAGGAGATCGTTGGCTTCAGCTGGAATGGGCGTGATGGTGAGTATGGTTTAATTTAGAACAATAAAGAATTGTGTGTTTATTTCAATTAAAGGACTTTATTCTGGGTGTTGTGTTTTTTTTAAATACTTTACTAGAAATTCATGGCGGTCATGTCTAATATTGGCGTGACCCCATGAATTTTGGGCTTAGGGCCAGCTGATAATACCAAGCTGGCCCTAACCCCTTTATTACCCAGTGAGCCACTGCACCAGGGCCATGGATGAGTTGGGTACAGCGCCAGAAGATGGCGCTTCTATGAACGCGCCATTTTCCGGGGTGGCTGCGGACTGCAATTTGCAGCGGGGGTGGGGGGGCCCAGAAAGCTTGGGCCTCCCTGCGCTGCAGATTCCAGCCCCCAGCTGCCTAGTTGTACCTGGCTGGGCACAAAAATAGGGCGAAGCCCCACGTATTTTTTTTTTAATTATTTCATGAAATTCATGAAATAATTAAGAAAAAAAGACCTTCCCTATATTGTTTTGTCCGGCCAGGTACAAATAAGCAGCTGGTGGTTGGGGGCAGCCTGTTCCTGCCTGCTGTACCTGACTGGACACAAATATAGTGCAAAGCCCCACTTCAATTTTTTTAAATTATTTCAGGAAATTCATGAAATAATTAAAAAAAATTGACGTGGGGCTTCGCACTATATTTGTGTCCAGTCAGGTACAGCAGGCAGGAACGGGCTGCCCCCAACCACCAGCTGCCTATTTGTACCTGGCCGGACACAACAACATGGGGAAGCCCTTTTTTCTTAATTATTTCATGAAATAATTTTTAAAAAATTGACGTGGAGCTTCGCACTATATTTGGGTCCAGCCAGGTACAGCAGGCAGGAACGGGCTGCCCCCAACCACCAGCTGCCTATTTGTACCTGGCCGGACACAACAATATAGGGAAGCCCTTTTTTTCTTAATTATTTCATGAAATAATTTAAAGAAAATTGACGTGGGGCTTTGCCCTGTTTATGTGTCCAGCCAGGTACAACTAGGAAGCTGGGGGCTGGAATCCGCAGTGCAGGGAGGCCCAAGCTTTCTGGGCCACACCCGCTGCAAAGTGCAGTCCGCAGCCACCCCGGAAAATGGCATGTTCATAGAAGCGCCATCTTCTGGCGCTGTACCCAACTCATCCAGGGCCCTGGTGTGGTGGCTCACTGGGTAATAAAGGGGTTAGGGCCAGCTTGACATTATCAGCTGGCCCTAAGCCCGAAATTCATGGAGTCACGCCAATATTAGACATGACCACCATGAATTTCTAGTAAAGTATTTTAAAAAAACACAACACCCAGAAAAAAGTCCTTTAATTGAAATAAACACACAATTCTTTATTGTTCTAAATTAAACCATACTTACCGTCACGCCCATTCCAGCTGAAGCCAACGATCTCATGAAATAAAAGAAAAATAATAAAGCAACATCATCCTTACCTTTCCATGGTTCCCACGACAGCTTCAGCTCTGCTACATCGAGATGACAGGCTGGACCGCAGCAGAACGCTGCCATCCAGCCTGTCATCCCGCAGACACTAAGAAGCGCAGGCTTGCTTGCGCTCCAAAGTGTCTCTCTGTGACGGCATCCAGATGAGCCGAGTTAATGTCCAATGAACTCGGCTCACCTCATGCACGTCACTGACAGCGTGGGAAAATTCTCCTGCACTCAGCGCTTCAGCGTGAGAATTCTCCCACGCTGTCAGTGACGTGCATGAGGTGAGCTCATGTCCAATGAACTCAGCTCACCTCATGCACGTCACTGACAGGGTGGGAAAATTCTCACGCTGAAGCGCTGAGTGCAGGAGAATTTTCCCACGCTGTCAGTGACGTGTATGAGGTGAGCTGAGTTCATTGGACATGAGCTCACCTCATGCACGTCACTGACAGCGTGGGAAAATTCTCCTGCACTCAGCGCTTCAGCGTGAGAATTCTCCCACGCTGTCAGTGACGTGCATGAGGTGAGCTCATGTCCAATGAACTCAGCTCACCTCATGCACGTCACTGACAGGGTGGGAAAATTCTCACGCTGAAGCGCTGAGTGCAGGAGAATTTTCCCACGCTGTCAGTGACGTGCATGAGGTGAGCTGAGTTCATTGGACATGAGCTCACCTCATGCACGTCACTGACAGCGTGGGAGAATTCTCCTGCACTCAGCGCTTCAGCGTGAGAATTTTCCCACGCTGTCAGTGACGTACATGAGGTGAGCCGAGTTCATTGGACATGAACTCGGCTCATCTGGATGCCGTCACAGGGAGACGCTGAGGAGCGCAAGGAAGCCTGCGCTTCTCAGTGTCTGCGGGATGACAGGCTGTATGGCAGCTTTCTGCTGCGGTCCAGCCTGTCAACTCGTTGTAGCAGAGCTGAAGCTGTCGTGGGAACCATGGAAAGGTAAGGATTATGTTGCTTTATTATTTTTCTTTTACTGCAGGGGATCTTTGGCTTCAGCTGGAATGGGCGTGATTGTAAGTATGGTTTAATTTAGAGCAATAAAGAATTGTGTGTTTATTTCAATTAAAGGACTTTATTCTGGGTGTTTGTGTTTTTTTTAACTTTCACTATGGGGTTAGTAATGGGGGTGTCTTATAGACGCCTCTCCATTACTAACCTGGGCTTGATGTCAGCTGGCATTATAAGCTGACATCAACCCCAGCCCTATTACCCCACTGCCACCGCTACAGGGCAGTGGGAAGAGCGAGTCTAAGTGCCAGAATTGGCGCATCCTATGGATGCGCCATTTCTGGGGCGGCTGACGGCTGGTGCTTCTAGCCTGGGAGGGGGCCAATATTCATGGCACCCTTCCTGGGCTATTAATATCAGCCCCCAGCTGTCTGCCTAGCCTTTGCTAGCTATTAAAATAGGGGGGACCCCACGTCAATTTTTTGGACGGTCCCCCATTTTAATAGCTAGTAAAGGCTAGGCATTCAGCTGGGGGCTGATATTAGTAGCCTGGGAAGCTCCGTGGGTATTACCCCTTCCCTGGCTTCAAACATCTGCCCCAGCCATCTGCTTAACCTCCGCTAGAGCCTGAAATTATGGGGAACCCCACGCCAATTTTTTTTTAAATAAATCCTTTATTTTAACACTAAATGACAAGTACAGTAATCAACACTGTCACTGTACTTCATATATATGTGACTGACATGTTTCTATCTATCTAATCTATGTGTGATTCTCTATTCCTTCTATTCTAAATTGTCGGGTACCGCTGCTGAATTGCCGGCCGGCTTTTTTAAAGAGACGGTGCATGAAAACACTAATATTTTTTTTAATAAATCCTTTACACTGAATGACAAGTACAGTAATCAACACTGTCACTGTACTTCTTATATATGTGACTGACATGTTTCTATCTATCTAATCTATGTGTGATTCTCTATTCTTTCTGTTCTAAATTGTCGGGTACCGGTGTATGCCGTATGCCGCTGCTGAATTGCCGGCTTTTCATGTTTCACTGTGAGCACTGTTCCCATCGATTTGGGCAATCACTGTAATGCCACAACCACCATGGCTGTGGCATTACAGTGAGTGGCAGACAATCCCTGCATGATTGGTGCTCTAAATAGCGCCAGACATGCAGGACACGCTTTTGGTGCAGGAACAGTTATCGAACATAACCTCGAACAGCCGAATTTTTTGCAAATCGTTCGGGTTCGTCGAACAACTCGAACACCGCCCAAAACAGCTCGAATTTGAGATTGGCGAACAGTTCTAGTCGAACACCGCTCATCTCTAGTGCATGCCCTCATCATCTCCTGCCTTGACTACTGCAACCTCCTGCTCTGTGGCCTCCCTTCCAACAATCTCGCGCCCCTCCAATCTATCCTAAACTCTGCTGCTTGACTAATCCACCTGTCCCCCTGCTATTCCCTGGCCTCTCCCCTCTGTCAATCCCTTTACTGGCTCCCCATTGCCCAGACACTCAAGTTCAAAACGCTAACCATGGCATACAAAGCCATCTACAACCTGTCTCCTCCGTACATCTGTGATCTAGTCTCCCGGTACCTACCTGTACGCAACCTCCGATCCTCACAAGATCTCCTGCTCTACTCCCCTCTTATTTCCTCTTCCCACAATCGCATGCAAGATTTCTCCTGCGCATCCCCCCTACTCTGGAACTCTCTACCCCAACACATCAGACTCTCGCCTACCGTGGAAGCCTTCAAAAGAAACCTGAAGACCTACCTCTTCCGACAAGCCTACAACCTGCAGTAACCACCGCTCCACCACATTACTGCATGACCTCCTTTACCCCCACCTACTGTATCCACACCCATCCCTTGTAGATTGTGAGCCCTCGTTTTTTGTTAAGATTATGTAAATGCTTTTGCTATGTATACCCCCTTTTTCACATGTAAAGCGCCATGGAATAAATGGCGGTATAATAATGATTAATAATAATAATAACTTGCACTCAATGAAAATGTAATCAGAACTTACCAGAATAAGAGAGCAAACAAAATAAGGCCGAGAACCACGCTGCTGACGTATGGGTCATCTATACGGCTAACGTTATATTTCAGTACAATGCCAAAGTTGACAAGTGTAGCAATGGAAGTCCATGTGGCATATGTAGCTAATCCATTATGTACCTAGGAAACAGACACAAGTCATTGTATATCCTCTGACAAGTCTAGGACAGGTTAATTCTTTATGACTACAGTCATATAAAGAGCCAGAGCAGTTTATTAGCCTGCCCAAAGTATAGGAGTGATCATACCTGCTGTAAGTACAGGTGGACACATCCATTTAACTCTCTTTCACTCATCAAAAATACAAGATTGCATCAAAGCAGTGCAGTGCCACAGATAACCAGCAGGTGGTGCAAGATAACTTTCTATAGTTACTATTTGTACTAGTCACATTTATTATATTCAATTCCAGATCTGTTTAAAACCATTCAACTGGGCTGAAATCACAGTAGTATTTGTGAGCAAATATCACAACAGTCACATCAGATTTCTATAGTAGTCTTTTTTGCTGGTAAGAGCAAATCTAAGGCATTATCCAAAGTAAAACAAACACAAACTCTAGGAACTGTTTTATATTCAGGAGCGTAATGATAAATAAATGCGAGTACTGTAATGTTCAAAGAGGTACAAAGCGGAGTAACTGTTCAAGATTTGCAATATTTTGGCAAATTTTAGGAGACTTGATAGTATGAGATACAGCTCAGCAGTGACCTGTTACTGGATGTTACCTAACAATGAAAATTGCTTATGTGAATATATAGACCTGCTCCCAAATAATTTAGTCTGTCGTAAAAATCAGTCTATGTATAATGGTATATCCAATGATAAAATTGCCATATACAGGTGCATTTCACTCAATTAGAATATCATCAAAAAGTTAATTTATTTCAGTTCTTCAACACAAAAAGTGAAACTCATATATTATATAGAGTCATTACAAACAGCGTGATCTATTTCAAGTGTTTATTTCTGTTAATGTTGAGGATTATGGCTTACAGCCAATGAAAACACAAAAGTCATTATCTCAGTAAATTAGAATACTTTATAACAGCTGGAAAAATGTTTTTAAAATCCGAAATGTTGGCCTACTGAAATGTATGTTCAGTAAATGCCCTCAATACTTGGTCGGGGCTGCTTTTGCATCAATTACTTAATCAATGTGGCGTGGCGTGGAGGCGATCAGCCTGTGGCACTGCTGAGGTGTTATGGAAGCCCAGGTTGCTTTGATAGCAGCCTTCAGCTTGTCTCCATTGTTGGGTCTGGTGTCTCATCTTCCTCTTGACAATACCCTATAGATTCTCTAAGGGGTTAAGGTCAGGCGAGTTTGCTGGCCAATCAAGCACAGTGATACTGTTGTTTGTAAACCAGGTATTGGTACTTTTGGCAGTGTGGACAGGTGCCACGTCCGGCTGGAAAATGAAATTTCCATCTCTAAAAAGCTTGTCGGCAGAAGGCAGCATGAAGTGCTCTAAAATTTCCTGGTAGACGGCTGCTCTGACTTTGGTCTTGATAAAGCACAGTGGACCTACACCAGCTGATGACATGGCTCCCCAAACCATCACTGATTGTGGAAACTTCACACTAGACCTCAAGCAGCTTGGATTGTGGCCTATCCACTCTTCCTCCAGACTCTGGGACCTTGATTTCCAAATGAAAATTGGAATTCTGGGACCTTGTGGAGTGCGTCAATGACTGCCTTCTGGACATCTGTCAAGTCAGCAGTCTTCCCCATGATTGTGGAGCCTACTGAAATAGACTAAGGGACCTTTTTAAATGCTTAGGAAGCCTTTGTAGGCGTTTTTTGTTAATTATTTTCGTTTACTGAGATAATGACAGTTGTGTTTTCATTGGCTGTAAGCCATCATCATCAACATTAACAGAAATAAACACTTGAAATAGATCACTCTGTTTGTAATGACTCCATATAATATATTAAATTCACTTTTTGTATTGAAGAACTGAAATAAATTAACTTTCTGATGATATTCTAATTTAGTGAGATGCACCTGTAATTTCAAACAACTCACTGAAAAGGACATGAGATTCAAAAAACGGCACAGAAGAAAGTCAGCCATATTTACCAACACCATGTCATAATAATGCATTACAGGATGGAGCAGGCCCTCACGATAAAGACGGAGGCAAAACAGATGCAAAATACTGGTAAAACAGCCAGTCACACATCTACCATTCATGGAGAGGTGGTTTCCTAATATTATAAATGCACACGAATAAGGCTTGTATAGGGCACCAGTCACCCAGATATGTGTAGTGCACAGTATCCGGCTTACAGCCTATTTGTGACACCCATACTGTTGGATCAGGCGGGCTGCCCACCACTATGTAGGTGCACCCCACACCCCACACCGCAATTACCCAAGTCAATAATAAAGGGTCTGGCTGCATCCTGAAAAATATGAAAAATGAGCAATTGAAAAAGATGTATGAAACACACGAGGTATTGGACGTTATGTTGGCCAAAATATGCAAGTTGCCAACTCTGTGCGCCTTGTCACAAATCTCACATTAGTCAGAGACTGGAGTAAGATTTCCATCATAAGGAACACCACAGCTAGTCATGAATTTCCCAAGCGATGGCATCACACCCCCGTCCCATCCCAGCTCTGGCGAAATGGCTAACTGGTGTGAAACCTCAAAAGTCACAACATTTTTGTGCAACTCAGCACTGCATAAAAATTTTGCAACTTTTTAAAGCGATTTACGCCAGGCATAATTACTATGATGAATTATGGCCATAGTGTTTAATGGTAATAGTTCCCCACAGCGCAAGCTACAGGCCATAACAGCCAAGGTTCAGCATGACTGGCAAGAAGTAGGACATCGCCATATAGAAATTCCCTAATCTTCTTAAAGGGATTCTCCGATCTTCACTACATGTCTGCAGTCTCTGAATGTGACTGCAGATTTGTGAATACTCATATCGTGCACAATTCGTGCTTTGATGATTCTCCGGTGCTGGGAATGGGCAGTCTTGTGACCGCAATTATGTGATATGCATACTCCTAGCCACATTCTGACTAGACTGTTTCCGGCTTTGCTAAATGCAAGTGTATCTAGCACCCATCTAGTCGGAATGTGGCTGGGAGTATGCATATCACTCACTCCTGTGACTGCAGACTTATAACTTAGGACCAGACAACCTCTTTAATACATGATCATATCCACAACCCCATTCTAATATGTTTTGTAAAGAATTGCTGAAATAGCCAGATATGTTTTATGTGATGCACATTCAGCTTTCAGGATGTTAGATTTTTTGTCCTAAAACAACTGAATTGATGATACAATTTCTGCACCTTCCCTCTATAGAAAGGGGAAGTTTTCCTGCATGTTTTGTTCTGTGTGACATCCTAATCAGACTCTGTTCACACTTGCGTTTTTTAATTCTGTTACTCTATTCTATGAACAAAGAAACATAATTCATGCACGGTACTTAACTGTTACATAGCGAATGCAAACGGCACCAGAAGGTGATCCGTCTGATTTCCATTATGGTGGCTTAGAAAGGAAAAGATAAATGGATTTCAAAAGCACAGGTGTGAACGTGACCTTACAGATAAAAAAACATAAGCAGTATTTTCCAATAATACAATTTCCAATATTCATTACAAAAAAATTCAATACAGTCAATGGCAGCACAATCTGAGCAGCTTTGCAGGGCAAAAGGGCAACTGTGTCATGGAAGCTGTATAGCGGAGCTGCCACGCACACCGAGGAAGCCTAGCCACATTAAAAAAGTTCTAAAAAATGTTAGAGCTTTATATAGGCAAACTGATAAAATATGAATACGACACAAGCAAGCGGGATTACATCACTTCATCACTCCCACCTTTGACACAGCCTTGGTGTGGGGGGGCATGGACGGCCCTCTGCTCTGCCATACTATTCAATTTTATCTGTGTCCTGAGCATGCTGATACAGTTGTCCGTGGCAGAGCACAGGGGGCCTCTTGTCCTATCAGCTTAGCTCACTTGAAGTGCATGAGGTTGAGTTTCAACACTATACACATCAGGGGCGTACATACTATTTTTGTAGCCTGTGCAGCCACACAGAGACCCAAAAGATAAAGGGTCCACTTTGACCTCCAAATGATGAACTACCAGACTCTAATGGACCCACATACTGTTCTTGCAAAGAGGCCTTCTTCTGTCTCAGTCCACCTCTGATACACATGCTGCCATATTTTTCTAATCTTAGACAATTAGGCCACGGCCCCACTATCAGTATTTGGTCAGTATTTTTTCTCAGGAGTGGCAGCCAAAACCAGGAGTGGGTGATAAATGCAGAATTGGTGACTTGTTTCTATTATACCTTTTCTTTGATTGTTCCTCACTTGGTTTTGGCTCCTATTCCTGAGAAAAAATAATGACCGAATACTGACCAAATACTGATAGTGGGGCCGTGGCCTTACTGTAATACAATATTCGTACCATTGGTTGATTAGGTATTCTAATATACTGACAATATAAAGCTTTTCAACTGAAGCTGCAGACATTCCTTTTAGGTATGCTTACCAATATTCTGATGCACCACAGATCGAAATGCTGATTTTGTGACATCCAATCTGCGTACCGGTAACAATTTCTGTATGACATGTGAAGCATTAGGAAGATGGTTATTGGTATTAAAGCTAAGAAGACATTCGCATATATAAGGAGCCTGTGAAAAAAAAGTTGAAGGAAATTAGGAAGTTTTGATAACCCAGTAACATATACTTGTCCTAGACTGACATATCCATGACCTATATTTAGGACAGGTCATCAATATCAGATAGGCGGGAGTCCTAATATTGGCATCCTGGGCAGCTCTTGCACTTCCTAGGATGTCATTATGTCGCATTGCAACACACATTATGACAGTTGTGGGACCTAAAAAAGTAAGAGGCGCCCAGGATTCCGGTGCCGAGGATACTGGAGGACTGTCCTGGTCCGGCTGCCATGGAGGACCAGACTAGATGCCGGAATAGGGCAGCACAAATTTTTTAGTCAACTGTAATACACAGTGCATGGATCAACAAAGCATATTTTATTTATTACAAAAGCTAGTAAGAGAATAATTCATTGCATAGTATAAAAAAAGACAGACAGGTAATGTAGCACCCTGAGGATTCGGCTGCTACAGGGGTATTGCACCTCAACCCAGAGGTGTGATATTCCACTCCCGGGTAAGGATGGAGTGTGGAACTGAGCTCAGAAAGCTGCATGCACTACACACATCCCATTTCCGAGGAACAGACCAACGGTACTCCCACTTAGAAATGTGCAGGTACGACCGAGTCTGTTCCTGGCTGGAGTGGGAGGGGGGTGGTACATCCCAGCAGTGTAGGGGCAGATAGGGGGAGCAGCCTGGGTAAAGATAGGAGCTCATTGGGTGCTGGTCACCTGAGCTCACACATAGAGGGAGTATTTAAGGTGGGCACCATCTAAGATCAGGGTCAGTCTGTGAGGAGCCAGAGAGACATCAGTCTTGGCAGAGCAGTCAGAGGAAGAGAGCAGAGCAGCCCCAGAGAGAGTGAGAGTGGAGCAAGAGAGACCCAGAGGGGGAAACAAGAAGGAACTCTGAGAACCCACATACAAACCTAGGGTGAAGAGTTGGCAAAAGGGTACCGGATCCCAAACTGGTGGGGGCTAAAGCACACCTCAGCCAGAGACCGGAGGCCGTGGGCAGGATCTGCCACGGCCACCCACCACATCTACCCTGAAGGCAAACCACATGTAGGGTCAGGGAACCCAAGGCCAAGGGTCTCCCAACAGAAGGCCCGAGGGAGCTGGACCTAGGTGGATCCCTGGTGGGGACGGCCAGAAGAAAGGACAAGAAGGAGGGCTCAGGGACACGCTCCGGACTTGCTTGGGGGTTGGCTGAATCCAGGACCTGGTGGACGCAGCACGGCTCGGGTGGTCACTTAAGGCCGGAGTGACTGGAATATCTGCAGTAAGTAAACACCCTGAACTGCACAACCCGACTCTGTCTTTCATTATCATCCACGCTGCACCACCACAACCCCCATCCTCTGCACCTGACCCCCTGAGGCCATACCCCTCCCGTTGGGGGTTATACTATCTAAAGCTGCACCAACACCATCAGCCTCAGCGGACCCTGCTGCAGCGGCGGCCGTAGTGACCGCAATCCAACGGGTGGCGTAGTCGACATAACGAACTTTGTAACATCTGTAGGACTGCCACATACTCTGAGCTTGACACCCTGGGCACGGACCGGGTCACAGCCACTCGGAGACTACAACCCCCATCTGATCCGGCTCCGGGTATTCCCCTAAAGAATATGGCCCAGGGGGCGCGTCAACTTTGGCGTAGTCGGCAGGATAACGTGCCCGCAACACCCGGGTACTGCGTGCCTGAAGAAAAGAACAAGTTTACCTCAAAAACAAGTCTCCTGCCGGTTCCGGAGGGTCCCCGCCATCGGACTCCGTCACAGATCGATTCCCGCCGGTTGTCCGCCATTAACAGCTTTTTCCCGCCATCTGCAGAGTTTCCCGCCACTGGGAGACGATTCCCGCCATTTCCAAGGGTTTCCCGCCTTGGAAGAGCGGACGCCATTATGGGCGTGCCAGAGGGTGGCAAGAGGCCACCTCCCATCGTGGGCCAGGACCGAAAATGGCGCCAAAAGTGGAAACCGCCCCCACCAACAGAGACTGTGATGCTAGAGGTGTCTGTCAGCGTGAAAGAACTGCCCCTGGAGCTGACAATCACCAAGTGGCCCCGGGACCGCCCTCGAAGTGGGAGGACTGAGAA
This sequence comes from Phyllobates terribilis, assembly GCF_046119375.1. Lineage (NCBI taxonomy): Eukaryota > Metazoa > Chordata > Amphibia > Anura > Dendrobatidae > Phyllobates > Phyllobates terribilis. The sequence continues at coordinate 536,775,580 of NW_027362764.1, forward strand.
GGAGAGAGCAAAGATGGGTGTCGCCTGGAGCAGTCTGGAGAGAGCGCACCCGGAGACAAGAAGCCTAGAGCTGAGTCCAGAAGAAGCTTACCCGGAGATGGAAGAAGAGCAGAGCAGCACCGGCCCGCTGGCCAGGAGCCTGCTGGAGACAACGGAAGGAGAGCAGAGCAGCACCGACCCGTTGGTCAGGAGCCTGCTAGAAGCAACGACCCCACTAGGCTTAGTGGAGGTCTTGGCACAGCTCCCCCGAGATCGGGAGTGTGCACAGACTGCGCTGGAGGGCCTCACACGGAGGATGGCCCGGGTGCAACGAGAGACGTTGGCGGAGTGGAGCCGAGAGATGGCCCAGCGGACCGAGACTCGTCAGCGGAGCACGCCACCCGAGACGAGGAGACAGACCGCCTCTGAGGATGGCGCAGGAGGACTGAAGGCCGGAGACGGCGCCGAGAAGGGAGCCGAACGAAAGGAGGCAGGTAAAGGGGACGTTTCTACCCCAAACCGGGAAACCGCGTACCTGCCCCAGCTCCCCGTCGCAGAGCCCGAAGTACCCCCTGCCGTGCCCGTAACCGCAACATCACCGCCACAGACTAGGCCTCAACCGGAAGCCGCGGCCGCGACCCCTGTGACGTCATACGCCTCGACCCCGAGCGTGACCAAGCAGGAAGTACCATCGGCCTGGTCGCAAGGCCTAGTACCCCCGGGCGCCGCAATACCAACAGCGCCCCCTACCTCCGCGGAGCCCCCGGCCTGGTCGCAGGGCCAAGTAGCCCAGGGCGCCGCCATCCTTACGGTGCCCTTCACTTTCCAGGTGCCCCAGGCCTGGCCGCAAGGCCTGGGCAACCCGGGCGCCACCACCACCGCGCCCATAAGACCAAGAGTGCCGCATCTGGGAGAAGATCTGTTCGCCCAGCCTACGGACCCGGACGGGTCTGAAGCTAAAGGTAACCATAAAGAAAGAGCAGGAGGACGTCGTCGTTAAGTACAGCAGAGTACAAGCTGTATATAGTTGCCCGTCGGGGCACAGTGAACCGTTGCTGCTAATATAGTCCCCGTTGGGACCAGAGAATTGAACTGTTACCCGTATTTCCTTTAATCCCTCTGACCGAGGACTGAGAGCGGTCATCCCTATTCCCATTACCTGGCCGAGGACTGAGAGCGGCCATATCCCTTGTATATAGTTGCGCTTCCTAAAGCGCCCCCTACCGGTTTTATAGGAAACTGTTGTTTTTACTACAAGAGACTGTCGCACTTTACCCGGTCACAAGTTGCACCGTGACCGGAGGTACCAAGAAACAAGAATGTTTATAATGAAAAGTTTTATATGAAGAGTATTATGCTGCTGATGATGTTTTATATGTTTTATATGTTTATGTTTTATGAAAAAAAAAATGTATGTTTGTGGATGTTTTTGTCTTACAGCCCGAGGACGTGCTGTGATTTACCAGGGGGGAATGTAGCACCCTGAGGATTCGGCTGCTACAGGGGTATTGCACCTCAACCCAGAGGTGTGATATTCCACTCCCGGGTAAGGATGGAGTGTGGAACTGAGCTCAGAAAGCTGCATGCACTACACACATCCCATTTCCGAGGAACAGACCAACGGTACTCCCACTTAGAAATGTGCAGGTACGACCGAGTCTGTTCCTGGCTGGAGTGGGAGGGGGGTGGTACATCCCAGCAGTGTAGGGGCAGATAGGGGGAGCAGCCTGGGTAAAGATAGGAGCTCATTGGGTGCTGGTCACCTGAGCTCACACATAGAGGGAGTATTTAAGGTGGGCACCATCTAAGATCAGGGTCAGTCTGTGATGAGCCAGAGAGACATCAGTCTTGGCAGAGCAGTCAGAGGAAGAGAGCAGAGCAGCCCCAGAGAGAGTGAGAGTGGAGCAAGAGAGACCCAGAGGGGGAAACAAGAAGGAATTCTGAGAACCCACATACAAACCTAGGGTGAAGAGTTGGCAAAAGGGTACCGGATCCCAAACTGGTGGGGGCTAAAGCACACCTCAGCCAGAGACCGGAGGCCGTGGGCAGGATCTGCCACGGCCACCCACCACATCTACCCTGAAGGCAAACCACATGTAGGGTCAGGGAACCCAAGGCCAAGGGTCTCCCAACAGAAGGTCCGAGGGAGCTGGACCTAGGTGGATCCCTGGTGGGGACGGCCAGAAGAAAGGACAAGAAGGAGGGCTCAGGGACACGCTCCGGACTTGCTTGGGGGTTGGCTGAATCCAGGACCTGGTGGACGCAGCACGGCTCGGGTGGTCACTTAAGGCCGGAGTGACTGGAATATCTGCAGTAAGTAAACACCCTGAACTGCACAACCCGACTCTGTCTTTCATTATCATCCACGCTGCACCACCACAACCCCCATCCTCTGCACCTGACCCCCTGAGGCCATACCCCTCCCGTTGGGGGTTATACTATCTAAAGCTGCACCAACACCATCAGCCTCAGCGGACCCTGCTGCAGCGGCGGCCGTAGTGACCGCAATCCAACGGGTGGCGTAGTCGACATAACGAACTTTGTAACATCTGTAGGACTGCCACATACTCTGAGCTTGACACCCTGGGCACGGACCGGGTCACAGCCACTCGGAGACTACAACCCCCATCTGATCCGGGTATTCCCCTAAAGAATATGGCCCAGGGGGCGCGTCAGTAACACAGTTGCTGGTAAAACATAGACATACATGAGGTAGTTATCGTGGTATACCAACTGGGCCAATGTGGAATCTCCCAGTGGAGACACAGTGGTCAAAAATACCCTCAATGTCGTAACACACAAGCAGTATTGTAATTTAAGGAGAGTCCACCTTACCCATTAGTTAGTTTTAAGTCCCCTGGGACCCTTGTTGCAGTCAGGATACATTGCTGGTTGCAATATGACACCATTCACTTGCACTATGCTGTGATGTAGAAGTGGCATCCAGTAATCTTTTGCCTTGCAATGTGTGCAATCAAAGCCAGACTGAGAAAATCTGCAGCATATCTGCCTGGTATGAGCCTAGCCTAAAGCCATGTTCACTCGTTCAGTATTTGGTCAGTATTTTAAATCAGTATTTGTAAGCGAAAAACCAGGAGTGGGTGATAAATACAGAAGTGGTGACGTGTTTCTATTATACTTCTCCTCTGATTGTTCCACTCCTGATGTTGACTTACAAATACTGATGTAAAAAAACTCACCAAATACTGAACGTGTGAACGTGGCCTTAAAGTAATAATCTCTTGGCATTGGATTTCATCTGGAAGTCATAATTGAATAAAAAAAACAATAGCCCTTTAATTATTTCTCATATTTTGAGAGTGCTTTAGCTTTCGATCTACAAACATTACGCCTTTTTTATGTGGAAATGCTCTATACCTAAAAATTTAGATAAAGCTGAGGTAAAGGTTTGGACTGCGTTCACATGTTGCCTCCAAGTTGCTTTTTTTGCTGTGATCATATCGTAGAAACACAAAAGTACAGAGAAATTGCTGCAAAATGAAGAGTCTTTGCTGTGATTGTGTGAAAAATTGCATCGAGGTCATAACATATAAATGCCGCTTTAAAGGGTTCGTCTTATCTTCTTATTTTCTTCAGGAGCACACCGCTACCCTGCCTCTCTGCTTCCTGTTTGCCAGGGGTGTGCACTCCTGAAATGTGACAGCTCATGAGCTCTCGCATGCTACAATCAGATACAGCTTTGCTTCTGCAGTTTGCACTCCTTGCCTACGAAATTGGCCACCTCTGATAGCTTGCAGTGGTGGCTGGTAACCCTGGCAACGAGAATATACTATAAAATTAAAAAGTCCCACCACTGTGGACAACAGAGGGGATTTTTAATAAGAGGTAAACTGCAAGATTGTTTGTTTTTATAAGCACTTTGCAATTTTACCCATTTATCAAGATGACGCAATCACTTTATATACCTTCAGCAATAATAGCTAAACATAGATTTTCCCAATAATATGACTCCCGCTCCACTACCGGCCTCACATAACATGGTAGTAATACTTACTCCCTGTCCCACAGGAAAAGCCAGCCAATATTAATGAGATTGTTAAGTATCCACAAAGCAAAATATTCAGGTGGATGAATTGCTGGTTGGAGGTAGATACGGCCCCTCTTATTGCTGAAACAAAATGGAGATTGGTTAGTATAGTGTGGAGTATGCATTAGATAGATATTATATGATTATCACAAATATTCCCATTAAATCATAATGACCAGAAAACTGATAATAGGTTAGTAAAAAAATGCTTTCCTCTTACGCAGCTGTAATGGGAATTTCTAGACCATAGAGCTCTTGGACACTAAACGCCAAACAATTGCCAGGGACAGTCCACAAAAGTGATTTATGAGGATTCCGGCATCATGGGTTTAGCTGCAATTAAACTTGTATGAAGCTGTAAAATGGCCTTTACATCACTCTATGGGGTCCTACAATACATGTGTATTCCCCTAATTCCATGCAATGGCATGCAGCATTTTTCTCTGGTGGATTCTATATACATATAATAGTAAAAAAAAATATGGTAGTTACATTGTATGACATATTACGGAGGTATTCTACAGATAAATACCTCTATAATATAATGCCATATTTAGCAGAGATTAAAGGAGACTGACAGTTATGTCCTTGTGCCATTTTATTGTACCCTTTTTTTGCTGAGATTTTCACACTCTAGAACAGAATCAAATATGAATTCAGACGTTAAATCAGATCAGACAACTACATTCTTTTAAAAATCCCCCTTTGCAGACCAGATTAGTCCAGAACTAAAAATATAACATATCCCTGACAAGATCTAAGCATTTATTTTTTCTCCTAGGTTCTGCATCAAGTTCTCTTTAGCTTTGGTGGCCACATCACTGATTTCTGATGGCAATCAGTCTTTGGAAATGGTGTGTAAAGTGCATACCATGTTCTGGTACTGGCGGCAATTTGACACAGGGCCAAGGCAGATAAGTTGTCCAAATGGAAGAGTTTTACAGATGTGGTGTGTTGAGTAGGGGGGTTTGGGTGGTATCCTCTGCTTGTGACAACTGAGACCCAATGGCTAAACCACTGCTTTCAAGGCACCAACATGAGGGGTGCACGCTAAAATCATATAAGTGCCTTGATAACATTTTGGTTGTTAGAAGAGATTAGAAATGTAAGAACTATTGTAAAAATATGGCCTCAGGGGAGGTTATTACTTATATTTATTGGGTAAGTATATAATTTAAATATCAGTCATCAGACACCAAGTAAATTAATTTTCTCCTGTGGTAGCTCCGAAGTATGATTTTTTTTAAATAGGAAAGATCCTATCCTAATTCCACTGCCATGGAAGTAAGCCAGAATCACGCTGGCAGAAACTCTGCTTCATTGGTGAATTCCTGCTTACATGACAACCTCCATGAGACATGTATCCACCTCAATTCCCGGAGATCTTCTACCCCAGAAGACTGAGTTGCAACCTGCAGCACACAGATATCCAGGTCAAATTCTATTTAAAGGGGTTTTCCCATGAAGAAAGTTTATTTTAATCAATATGTTGGAATAAAATCTTGGAATAAAAAAAGTTCCACAATTGAATGTGTTTTTAAAAAAATGTTCCTGTGCTGAGATAATCTTATAAATGTGCCCCTGCTGTTTACTGTGTAATGGCCGTGTCTGACCATGCAGGAACATGGTCTGATCATACCACAGCTCCTGAGCATTGAGAGACGCAAAAGAGAGAATACAGACATTACAGCATAGGGATCACAGCTGATTCTTTTTTAAGTAATGTTTTACCTCAAAGAAAGAATCATTTGCAATTACCTGTGGTCCTGTCTGTATACTCTCTTTTGCTTCCTCCCCTGCCAGGAGATGTGGTATGATTAGACTGTGTCCCTGTATGGTCAGACACATCCATTACACAGTAGACAGCAGGGGAAAATTTATAAGATTATCTCAGCACAGGAACATTTTTTTAAACACATCCAATTGTGGAACTTTATTTTTATTCCAAGATCTATGTATTCAAATGAACTTTGTTTGTTGCAATTTCCTTTAACATATAGGGGGTTCCTGCCTAGCACTCCCCATTTTCTATCAAGAGGGAATCCATGGCAGTGTGTCAGTACCTCCTGAGGTTTTGGGCCACCAAGCTTCCAGGCATCTCTCTAACAGCCTCACAAGATGGAACTTTATACAGTTATATGAAAAAGTTTGGGCACCTATTATTAATCTTAAGCTTAATGTTTTATAAAAATTGGTGTTTTTGCAACAGCTATTTCAGTTTGATATATGTAATAACTGTTGGACACAGTAATGTTTCTGCCTTGAAATGAGGTTTATTGTACTAACAGAAAATGTGCAATCTGCATTCAAACAAAATTTGACAGGTGCATAAGTATGGGCACCTCACCAGAAAAGTGACATTAATATTTAGTAGATCCTCCTTTTGCAAAAATAACAGCCTCTAGTCGCTTCCTGTAGCTTTTAATGAGTTCCTGGATCCTGGATGAAGGTATTTTTGACCATTCCTCTTTACAAAACAATTCCAGTTCAGTTAAGTTTGATGGTCGCCAAGCATGGACAGCCCTCTTCAAATGATCCCACAGATGTTCAATGATATTCAGGTCTGGGGACTGGGATGGCCATTCCAGAACATTGTAATTGTTCGTCTGCATGAATGCCTGAGTAGATTTGGAGCGGTGTTTTGGATCATTGTCTTGCTGAAAGATCCATCCTCTGCGTAACTTCAACTTTATCACTGATTCTTGAACATTATTGTCAAGAATCTGCTGATACTGAGTAGAATCCATGCGTCCCTCAACTTTAACAAGATTCCCGGTGCCGGCATTGGCCACACAGCCCCAAAGCATGATGGAACCTCCACCAAATTTTACTGTGGGTAGCAAGTGTTTTTCTTGGAATGCTGTGTTTTTTTTGCCGCCATGCATAACGCCTTTTTGAATGACCAAACAACTCAATCTTGGTTTCATCAGTCCACAGGACCTTCTTCCAAAAATAAATTGGCTTCTCCAAATGTGCTTTTGCATACCTCAGCCGACTCTGTTTGTGGCATGCTTGCAGAAACGGCTTCTTTCGCATCACTCTCCCATACAGCTTCTCTTTGTGTAAAGTGCGTTGTATAGTTGACCGATGCACAGTGACACTATCTGCAGCAAGTTGATGCTGCAGCTCTCTGGAGGTGGTCTGAGGATTGTCCTTGACTTATCTCATCATTCTTCTTTCTGATGTTTTTCTTGGCCTGCCACTTCTGGCCTTAACAAGAACTGTCCCTGTGTTCTTCCATTTCCTTACTATGTTCCTCACAGTGGAAACTGACAGGTTAAATATCTGAGACAGCTTTTTGTATCCTTCCCCTGAACAACTATGTTGAATAATCTTTGTTTTCAGATCATTTGACAGTTGTTTTGAGGAGCCCATGATGCCACTCTTCAGAGGAGATTCAAACAGGAGAACAACTTGCAAGTGGCCACTTTAAGTAGCTTTTCTCATGATTGCATACACCTGGCTATGAAGTTCAAAGCTCAATGAGGTTACAAAACCAAAAAAAGTGCTTTAGTAAGTCAGTAAAAAGTAGGTAGGAGTATTTAAAGCAAGAAAATGATAAGGGTGCCCATACTTATGCACCTGTCAAATTTTGTTTGAATGCAGATTGCACATTACTGTGTCCAACAGTTATTACATATATCAAACTGAAATAGCTGTTGCAAAAACACCAATTTTAAGAAAACATTAAGCTTAAGATTAATAGGGGTGCCCAAACTTTTTCATATAACTGTAATTGCTACCTTGTATAACCTAAAACTTTTTCTGGAATATTTTCTATGTACATATTACTTCTCTAACATGTTTCACTAGAAAGCCATGATGTTGTGTTCTTCAGAACTCTATGTTCTATTACCGTACGACTGGAAATGTGACCCACAATAATTCTTCTTTGTGTACAGAGTGTTCACGCTTTTAAAAAACAACACAAAATATAGATAACGAAGGGAAGTAAAAACAAGTTAGTGGATTTTGTAAATTACCTTCTGAATAAAGTCGAAACCACATAGATGATCCAGAGTCCATTCCAAATATATATAATGGACCATATGGAGAACGTCCAGCCTGCAGGTGTGGCATCAAGTGGGTAATTGGCAGAAATGTTGCTGGCAGTTGTGATGAATAAGTCTAATTAATTATATAAAAAAGTTAGAATTTATTATTAACACAAGACTGCTTAAAACAAAAACAAATAAAAATAAATAAATCAAAAGGCAATCAAACACATGAACAGTGTATTCTGTTCTCTTAGAAAGTTTTCTACAAGATTTTGGAGTGTGTCTGTAGGAATTTTTGCCCAGTAATCCAGAACAGCATTTATGAAGTCAGGCTTTGATATTAGATGAGCTGGACTGGCTTGCAAGCTCCAGTCTAGTTGGTCTCAAAGATGTCTGATGGGGTTGTAGTCAGAGTTCTGTGCGACAAGTCAACTTTTTCCACACCAAACTTACTTAACCATGACTTTATGGATCTTGTTTTGTGCAGTGGGGTGCAGCCATGCTGGAACAGAGAAGGGCCCTCCCCAAACTGTTCCAACAAAGCTGGAAGCTCACAACTGTAAAAAAATGTCCTGGTATACTGAAGCATTAACATTTCCTTACACTGGAAAGAGAGGATCTAGGCTAATGCCTGATAAACAGCCCCAATGCATTATCTCTCCTCCACAGTCCAGAGATGTGTGGCATCATACCACTTTATCTGAAGTTTAGAATTGTGCTTGGTGATGTAAGGCTTGCATGCAGCTGCTAGGGAAGGGAAACCCATGCCATGAAGCTCCCAGCACACAGTTTTGTGATAATGTTAATGACAGAGCATTTCTGCAGTTATTGAATCAGTTGAAAATTGGCGACATGCATTATACACCTCTGAACTTGGTGACTCCACTCAGAAGCTTTACTTGGTCTACCACTTCGTAGCCAAGTTTCTGTGATTCCTAAAAGCTTCCACTTTTCAATAATATCGCTCACAGCTGAATATTTAAAAGGGATGACCTGACTTATTACACTGGTGTTATCCGATTAGGGTATTACTCTCGAATTCAAGGAGCTTTATAGAACTACCCATTCTTTCATAAAAGTCTATAAAGGCAGCTGGCAGGGCTACGGGCTGGATATTACGCACCTGTAACAATAGGACTGAATGAAAAACTTGAATTCAATGATTAAGAGGTGTGTTCCAATACATTTGTTCACACACACATATTATACATATACTGTATATATGTTGCATATTTACATGCAAAAGGTAAGAGCTGCATACTTTGTGCAAGAAATGCATAGAATAGTCACTTTCCTATTTTTTTACTGCTGTATATTCGAGATATATTCATATTATTTAATAATAATATTCTTCATGACAGGCTGCTTCCTGCATAATATGCCAGGCTATGACTGGCAGTGGTCAATATAGAACCAGAGCATTGATTCAGCGGCTGTTACAGATGTAGTGGAGTTGAATGTGCTGAATTTATTCTTTAACTTTATAGGGCTGTACAATTTGTTCTATACAAAGAGCCATAATGAATCCAAAGCATTGTAAAGGACAAACTAAACTGTAAACTAACTTCTCTTTCTAATCCCGGAAATGATCTTATCACATGACTTCATGGTTTGCTACTTCATTTCCGGCTTTCTATTATTATTTTCTGTATTAATCCAAACATTTCAGTAAAGATTAAATAACCTGTGCAACTCCAAACGCAAATGTAACAATCTAATTCCAGTTACCAGGGAATTGTATATGTTGCTTACCTTTTTGAGCTATGGCTGACAAGACATTGAAAACCACAGTACAGATGTAAGAGATGACCGAGAGGCAGATGAGGAACATCAGTACTATGTTATATGTCTTCATTGTGCCAGGTCAATTAGGGCCAAAGACATGGGTTTTGGAAGACCAAAAATTCCCGGCTAGATGGTGGAATCTCCGTGCTGGGCTTATATACATGAGCTGGGATATGTCACTTGTATAAATCTGGAGCTTATCTGGGAGACTTTGTACTCAAGTAGTAATGAGCCTTATGAAACATCAATAGCTGATCTTCACTTTATTGCAGGCAATAAGCTCCACTTGTGTAACAGTAAAAATATTTGTAGGTAAGAAAAGACAAAAACTTGTCATTTACATAATATAGCTTCCTGATTAGATGGTAACTAAAGGGAGTTTTTTAAAATAATTTAATTATTTTTTATTGTTAAAACAGATAGAAATAGGAAACAGTATAGTGCATAATAATAAATAATTATACTCCCCATATACTGTATGCAATGATGGTTCAGAAATCACATTATAATAGGAAAATAAGTTAAGGTGACAATGTAAATCAGATTGATGGTCTGCCAAAATCAAGGAATTCAGATGATTTTAGGGGCCAAAAAGGGTTTTTCGATTTTAACCATTTCCACAGAATATACCACAAATACTTTCTAAATATGAGTCCCAACACTGGGGCATCCACCTATCAGGAATATAGGGGTAATCTCGCTCGTTCTGCAAACAGAGCAGCTAGTGGCAGGAGCTTTAAAGGTGTATTTTTTCCATCTCCAAGATCCTATCCCAATATGTAGCAGGTGTAATAATAATAATATTAGCAAATACCTACAATTAGAAATGTAGGTATTTGATTCTGATTCATTATGTCGCTTACTCCATATGCAGGGCATTGCAGTAGCTTAGGTATCCATGGTCATGACCACTGATATAGTGGCAGTTAGTTAGTTGTTAGTGGTCGTAACCATGTATACCTAAGCTACCTACTGCATTGCCCTGCATATAGGGTAACCTCCATAGCGAATCAGAAGAATCATACTGTTACGGGTCCGGGTGGTGGAACCTCTGTGCCGAGGTGCAAGGAGGGACCCAGAGGGGCGTGACTAAGTATCCACCCGAACCGACTCTGGTCGTACGGCAGCAAACGACACCGTGACCAGGGAGGATCCAGGCTGAGGGACCAGGTGCTACTCTGGGGACGACCTTGTAAGAGAGCAGGTGGCTCCCACGAGTCAGATGGCTGGGACTGACCGGTATGGCGGATGGACACGGCAAGCGGGCGGAAGTCTCTGGTAGCCGACAGGTGGTCACAGTTCGAGAAAGCCGGGCAAGTAGCAGTCTTTAGGTTTCCCAGGAAGGTGGTCACAGAAAGTGACAGCAGGGTCTCCAGGCAGGCTGGCAGGAAACAGGCGGGTGCTCCCAGGTGAGCGGGCAGACAGATGAGGCAGGTAACTGGCAGGTAACTGGCGGATGCTCCCAGGTGAGCGGGTAGGCAGACGAGGCAGGTAACTGGTGGGCGCTCCCAGGTGAGCGGGCTGACGGACACAGCAGGTAACAGGCGGGTGCTCCCAGGTGAGCGGGCAGACAGACGAGGCAGGTAACTGGCAGGTAACTGGTGGGCGCTCCCAGGTGAGTGGGCTGACGGACACAGCAGATAACAGGCGGGTGCTCCCAGGTGAGCGGACAGCCAGCCAAGGCAGGTAACAGCTGAGCGCTCCAGGTGAGCTGGCTGGCAGGCTCGACAGGTAACGGGCAGATAACAGGCTGGCAGACAGGACTAGGAGTCAGGCTAGCAGCGGAACCTGAGGGCTGAAGCTAAGAACAGACACAGTGCAAACAACTTTGCTCGGGCACCTCCATTTTGGAGGAGATGCCTTATATATGGGAGGTCCTCCGGCAATTGGCCGGGGACTCCTTAGGACGGCGCGCGCGGTCCCTTTAAGAGAGGGGGAGCGCGCGCGCCCTAAGCACACTGTCGGGGAAGGAGCGCGCGCCGGAAGCAGCGGGGAGAGAAGTGCGGGAGGACGCCGCGCCAGGAGCGGGGAGGTGAGAGGGACGGCGTCTCTGCCTAGCAAGGGGCAGAGACGCCGATGCTACACATACTACATGTCTACTTGGAGTTATTTGCTAATATTATTAGTACTCCTACTAGATATTGGAGTAGGATCTTGGAGATGGGAATACCGCTTTGAGTGGAAAGGCAAATTTGCAGGATTACACCCCCCTTCCCCAACTCTTTATATGCACATGTAGCTCTTTTAAAAAGAAGTCTAGCAATTCCTTTACATGGACATTCCATTCCCCTGCTACTGAGAAATCAGTGTTTTGAATTGATATGCAAATGGTATTGTAGCTCTAAAGCATCTGTCACTCCAGCTCTACTTCCCGCCCAGCGTTGCCTCCTCCTTTGCCTAATATCACACAGCATAGAGACTGTCAGTCAAGCAGACTAGCCATGTAAAGGTATTGTTGGACTTGTCTTTGAAAGTGGTAAATGTACATATAAGTACTTTTTTGGGGTAGGGCATGCAGGTCATAGAAAGTTGAATGAAATGTTAGCTTGATATCTGCAATCCAATCTTTTATTCCACAGTATCCAAATTTTTCTTTAAATGTAAATGAGCTGTTAAGATCTATGGGCCGGACACAGATCTCCCTGAGAATCTGCCTCCAGAGCTTATTTTTAATTAAAAGGGGCGTTACCAGTGTGAGACATGTAATGATTGACGCTGGGTGCGCATGTGCAATAGGACTTCCTTTGATTCCCGTCATATAGGGTAACTGAATGGAGCCGTGCGTTCCACATGACGTCACAGAATGTATACTTCCTGGAAGGCACGGTGTCCAAGATCCGCCGGAAGTGACGTGTGCCTCGCTGGTTGTCCCGCTCACATGCGCCGGCTTGATGCGGTGCTGCACATTAGTGGACACACCTGGAAATTTAATGAATACTGGGGGGTATATATACAGGCAGACACAGATGACACACATAAGTCCCTTGAGGAAGCAGCTCATGCGAAATGAGCATCGGGGCAGTCTGACACGCAGGACGAATTTGCTCATATATGGGTAAGGATGGTCTTATTATAGGGTACATTTATCACCCATTCCATTTTGTTAGTTTACTTTCATACTAGGTCTATATGCCTGCACTTGCCACTTTATTTTTGACTTGGATAAAAAAAGCTGTTTTAGTAATATCATCTTGGAAACAAGTTCCCCCTGTGATTATGTGGTAATCATTTTGAATAAATATCCTATTAAAGAGATATCATTGTTCCAACACGTTTGGGTGTTGAATACTTATTAAATGCTACATCTCTTATATGATCATTTACCCATTTAGCCACCTGGTATTGATATATATATATATATATATATATATATATATATATTTTTTTTTTTTTCGCCTGTTTTGTCATATTATCCTTGTGTCTTCACCTTACAAACATCCATGCTTGTTACATGATACTACTAGAATATGTTTTAATAATGAAATAATAAAATTTATACTTTTATATATAAAACATACTTTACATCCTCTTTTTATTGGGGATTTTTGGCTCCATTTTTCTTTTTGGTTGTGTTCTAAGGTAATGATTGACAGTCTACATGTTTCACACTGGTAACACCCCATTTAATTTAATATAAGCTATAGAGACATATTCCAGGGGAAATCTGTGTCAAACTCATAGATCTTAACAGCTCATTTACATATTAATCAAAATGTGGATTTCTCTGGAATAAGACATCAGATTTCAAACATTTTATTCAACTTTGTATGACCTACAGTGTACATACCCATATAGACCATTTAGGAGGGTTGATCTTACTTACAGAATCCCTTTAAATCCAACAAAATTGAAGGGTGAGAACATATATCTGCTGCCATCGCTTCCTTCTTTCCTTCAGTTTACACTTTGTTGCAGTCGTTCCCAACTGTCTCAGTATGTATAGGGAGCCTAAGAGAGCCATTACTTTCATGGCACTTGTAGGTCTTAGACAAGGGCCTTCACCCACAATATCAATAGTTAAAGAAAACCTGTCAGAACGATTTTGTAATGTAAAGTACAAACATGGCAGAAGTGACTATTACATTGATACCTTTGGTGAAGAAATCCACTTTGTGTTTCTTCTTTAAACACCATTTGAAGTTTTCTTTTAATTAGATGTTGGTACACAGGGGCCGGACTGTACACGGGGTCTTCTCCTCTCCATGTGTGATTCATCTGCCCCTTTGCTGCCTCCGGTCTGTGAATGACGGGCCTCCATTGTTTGAAATCTCAGCAGTGACCTGTCAATCAAAGGCCAGAGAAATCCACTTTAATATCTCCCACAGCACTTTAAAGGATGAAATAATGGTAATTACATTAAACTAGGGAACTAGGGAATTGCTCAAAATGTTGTTCCCTAATAATAGCCTTTTTTAGTCTATCTGCAAGAATTTTCAGTCCCTTTGATATGAAACATGATGAAAATTGGAAATAAGCTGATTGATGCCAAAGATTTCCCCTGATACGTGTTTATTTTACTTGTATAACACGGTCCATTTAACAGCCATATTACATTAAAGCACGCCGAGTTATGTAAATTTGCAGCTTGAGCGAGCTGTCTAGATTGTCTTACACGGAAAATGTTACAGCCGAAACTCCAACCTTTTATATTGAGAAGAGGAATATAACATATGTTTCTGTCTAACGAACAATCGCTGCCATCCAAATATTTCTAGTTGTTGAATCCAAACAAAATATATAACAGCAAGGTGGCTGCATTAATGATACAAGCAAACAGATGAAGTTGTCAGGAAGTGTGAAATGTGTCGTGTTACAGACATGAAAGGGCTGACATGCTTACACTTAAATAAAGACGTTCTTTTATGTTTTCATTGTTTTTCTGATGTTAAGCAGGTGGATGTGAGTGCAAGCTAGTTACAGTTAAAGGGGTATTCCCATCTCCAAGATCCTATCCCAATATGTAATAGGTGTAATAACAATAATATTAGCAAATACCTCCAATTAGAAATGTAATATAGTATTTTTGATTCGCTATCTCTCTTACCTCATGTGCAGGCATCTCAGGACCTTAGGTATCCATGGTTACGACCACTAGCCACTAGCTAACTAACTGTGACTTTATCAGTGGACGTAACCATGGATCCTAAGGTCCTGCAATGCCTGCACATGAGGAAAGAGATAGCAAATCAGAAAAAATATACTACATTTCTAATTGGAGATATTTGCTAATATTACTATTATTACACCTATTACATATTGGGATAGGATCTTGGAGATGGGAATACCCCTTTAAGGGCACCTTATTTTTTGTGTGGAGTGACGATTTAAAAAAAAAAAAGAAGATACTTGAAGTATTCATTGTACTATGCAATATGGAGGTCCTCTCTCCTCCTGTACAAGTCGGTGACTTGTTTTTGTTCAAACTACTGTACTTATTGTTTGCTACGTATACCCCTTTTTCACATATAAAGCGCCATGGAATTAATGGAGCTGTAATAATAAATAATAATAATAATATGGGTCATATATGCTGCAAATTTTCCACGAGGCTAATTTGCTACATATTACAGTTCCAGCATTGTAGATAAGATTTTTGAAATGTTATGAAATGGCATTCATAAGCTAAGAAGAAGATATACAGATATGACATCAGTAGCCTGACATTTCATGCAATGCTGAGAGTGAAATATGTGTTAAACACTGTATACACAACTGAACATCTCCTCCTCTGTCTACACATCCAGAGGCGGTAACTGACAGTGAAGTATACAGGATGTGTGTATGGCACCCACGACTGTCATGTCCCTTCCGTATCTACCTACGCATATACCAAATTTTTCGGACCATAAGACACACCGGACCATATGACGCACCCCAAATTTTCAGGAGGAAAATAGGGGAAAAAATTTAATGCGTCATATGAGGGTCCGTCTTACAGTCCGAATTCAGCTTACTGGCAGGGGGAGTGGCGGCAGTAATGGAGCAGGGTTACAGAACGTGCAATGCTGCGGGGTGATGCTGCAAGTCCCATCCCAGACTGGTAGAAGAGTAGGAGGGGGTGTTCGGCGGTAGTTGGTGGTTTGGGGGTTCCGCCGACATTTTGTGAAAGCCCGGAACTTACATGGTTTCAATGCGGTGGTGTCTGGGTAAATGGCCGCTGGAGGTGGAGATATTGTCTCCTGAGATCTCAATCTGTAGAAGCGCCACCTCCAGCGACCATTTTCCTGGAGACCACTGCATAAAATTTTGGCGGAACTGCCGCAACACTGAGTAGCGCTGAACACCCCCTTCTACCAGCCTGGGATGGGACTTGAAGCATCACCCCACAGCATCAAGCAACGCCTAGCACCTGCTTGGGCTTGCAGCATAGCCCCGCAATGTTGCACCTCTGAACACACCTCCTCCCAGCCCAGGGCCAACAGTATCGCCCGATTCCTGCTGCTGCGGCCACCCGGTAAGCTACATTCTGTCTATAAGACGCACTCCCATTTCCCCCCAAATTTTGGGGTAAAAAAGTGCGTCTTATAGTCTGAAAAATAAGGTACATGTGCAGACATTATCTATGCAGTTGTGAACAGAGCCTTAAAGTCACTATACACATTACACTAATGTTTGAGCGACAGGTTTGAGTGACAATCCATTCAAATCTGAATGGGATGAGGGAGAAAAAAGAAATACACTATTGATGAGCACACCTAAATAAAAACAACTTTTATTGGTGTACAAGCATAAAAATATATAAAATATCAATGAAACAGCCTGAACCCCACATAGGTGTGAACATGGACCAAGATGACATACCAAAAGGTAGACATAACAGCATAATAATACACAGTTTTTTGTAGATATTGCTAGCAATGGTACATAGAATTACTCTAAGCCATGCATAATGCATATAGAGGACACCATATAATAATACCCCAATAATCCTAAAGGATAAAGAAATGGTATGCTATATCCCACACCAGTGAAACCAAAGCATACTGGAGATGAGCTACAGAAAGATTGAAATATACTATAAGGTGCAATATGTAAACTTTATGTTGCAAAATCTGTAACTTAATCCGTTTACTAAATTTTAGTAATGTATTTGTTCAGAAGGCACAATCCCAATCCCATATTCAAAAGTTACAACTTTCTTTTTTACATATATTGTACTATATGAGATCTTGCTTCTAGGCAGAGAAAAATCTTCATGTACATAACAGTTGGTCACTAATTGTTCATGGGCCCTCATGTCATAGGTTCTGAGTTCTTGTTGTGACCAGCTACAAATATAGGCTGACAACTATGTAAGGCATAAAAGCAAACAGTGTCCCAGTGGAGAGCAGGGACTTGGGCATTCGTATAACTCTCCCATGTGAAAATCCCTCTTCTGACCAATTTATCTGCGAAACTGTACTTGTGTATGTGTGTGGGGTGCGCAAATATGTCACTCATGCCATAAATTGATGACCTCTGTTTAAGGGCTCGCTCACACTAGTGTATAAAATGGACGAGCGCAATTCAATAAAAATCAGATTGCACTCGGACCAATGTTATTCAATGACTCAGTACTGATCTGAGATTTTTTTCCCCAGATGAATTCAGCATGAGGAAAGAATCACAGCATGCTGGGAGTGGCCGTGTATATCAGACGAGACACGCCAATGCAAGTGTATCCATATGGCGTCCAATTTTTAGGCATCGTAAATCAAAAAGACACAGGATATTCAATCATCCCATGACAGGAAATCAACACACAAGGAAGTGTTGGCACCCTTTACAAACCTGAGGCAATTGATTACATACACGTCTCTATGGAGATCAAGTGAAAATAGGATGTCTTGGCCTATCAATGTGGAGATGCTCCTGGTCCTTGTTTATGAGCGGCCAGAATTATGGGACATCAGAGACTTGGGGTACAATGATAAGCAGAAGCAGGATGCCTCCTGAACGTAAATATGCAGACAAATGTAGCCGCAGTATGACGACAGGCCACAGGATGTCCAAATTGGAATTAGCAATTTTGCTTTCATTTATTTACTGTATTATTTGCTACTTTCATTTCTGTCCCACATATGTTATTTTTTTCTGGCAGCATATCTCGTTTGAGTCCATTTTTGCGTATATTTGGGCAAACTTATCTAATGCCACATCCAACATCATACTGTTAGAACCCTCCTGTTTGTTTTTTCTATCTAGTGTTTTGCGGTCACGTGACCATCTGCCTTTATATTCCAGCTACGCCCTTCTGGTTGTGCTGGACTTCAGTGTTTGACTGTTTCTCTAGCCTGGTGCTTCGGTGCCTTTCTCTGTCAAGTTTGCTTGGTCCTCTGGGACCTCTAGTACATTTTTGTCAGTTTGTTTTTTTGTGTTCTGCAACAACTTCTCTGTTTAGGAGATGTCCCATTTTTGTCCCAGTCCTTAGTTCTTTTAGGGACCCCTCCCTTAATTCTATAGGTCTTCGTTCAGACTAGCCAAGGACTAAGGCGGGTCTGTTCACTGGGAACAGGCAGCCCGCTACATCGTAGGGATTCAGCTTAGTCTTACTGTAGGGACAGCTTTCCCCTATCTTTCCTTAGTACATGTTGCAGATCATAGCAGTAAGTCCAGCCCAAAAAACTAAAAGGAAAGAAATTCGGGGATCAGTATGGTTTCCAACCAGGATTTGGCTCAACGCCTGCAGGGATTGTCTCTGGAGGTGGCCGAGCTTCAGCAACACGTGAGTAGCTGTCCTGGAGCGCATTTTGTCGAACCCAAGGTAGGACTGCCTGATGTTTTTTATGGTAAACAGCAAGATTTTTTTCATTTAAAAATGCTTGTTTGTTATATTTTCATTTGAGACCAAGATCCTCTGGGAATGAATCACAGCACATTGGTTTTATTATGTCACTTTTGCGCAATGAACCACAGGGGTGGGCCTTTTCTCTCCAGCCTAATGATCCGTGTTTAAGGTCTGTTGAAGAATTTTTTTCTGCTATGGGGCTATTATATGACGATCCTGATCGAATCTCATCTGCTGAATCAGAACTTAGATGTTTGAATCAGGGGTCAGATGATGTTGAAAATTATTGCACACACTTCAGGAGATGGGCTTCAGAAGTTAAGTGGAATGATCCTGCGTTGAGATGTTTATTTCTTGCTTGTCTGAGTGAAAGGGTTAAGGATTTGCTAATTGCATTCCCTGCACCTGAGACTCTGCAGGATGCTATGCAGTTAGCTGATCGTATAGACAGGAGACTGAGGTGCAGGCTCAATGAGGTAAAGACTCCTGTAATGTCAGTTCCTAGTCCCCAGAAAATCTGCTCTGATGGCGGGGAACCGATGGAGGTTGGGGGGATGTTGCTCCGCTCTCAGGAAAGAGACCGGAGGTTCGCCAAGGGATTGTGTCTTTGTTGTGGTGAAGCTGACCATTTGATTGAGTATTGTGAGCGTCGTTTAAGTAAAGAAAAAAAAAGGTCAGTTATGCCTGTATAGCTTGTTTGCGCTCTGCAGGAGCATTTCTTTCTGGGAGTACTACTCTGCAGGGAGATTTGATTGAATTTCAGGTATTTGTGGATTGTGGTTCAGCACTTAATGTGATTGATAAACGGTTTTTGGAAAACCTTACATTGAAATCCAAACCTTTGTCATCACCCATTTCTGTGATTGCAATTGATAATACTCCTTTGAAATGTATTACTCACAAGGTTTCTGCATTTCCCCTCACTATCAATGGAGTTCACCAAGAAATTTTGGACTTGGTTGTTTTGGATAATTTGCCCTCTCCAGTTGTTCTAGGATTGCCTTGGATAAAACTGCACAATCCTTTATTGGACTGGTCTACTAATGTGATTAAGTCTTGGAGTCCGAAGAGCTATGATAAATGTTGCAATGGTCGTATTGCAGCTGTGGAAAAAGGGGAATTACCTGTACCTATTCAAGATTTTTGGAAGGTTTTTTCGGAGGAGGAGTCGCAAGTTTTACCTCCTCATAGGGATTATGATTGCGCCATTGAGTTTGTTCTGGGTGCTACTCTTCCCAAAAGTCGCTTGTTTAATCTGACTATCCCTGAAAGAAAGGCCTTAGAGGAGTACATAGAGACTAGCCTGGCTGCTGGTCACATTAGACCTTCTAAGTCGCCTGTGGCAGTTGGATTCTTCTTTGTTAAAATAAAGGACGGTGGTTTACGTCCATGTCTGGATTTTCGTGAAATTAATAAGATTACAGTACGCAATTCCAACCCATTGCCGTTAATTCCTGACTTGTTTAACCAGTTAGTGGGAGCCAAGTGGTTCTCCAAAATTGATCTCCGGGGGGCATACAATTTGTTACGTGTGAAGGAGGGTGATGAATGGAAAACTGCTTTTAACACTCCGGTAGGTCATTTTGAGAATCTGGTGATGCCTTTTGGTCTTACCAATGCACCTGCATTTTTTCAGAACCTTATTAATGACATCCTGAGACCTTTGATTGGTAAAAATGTGGTTGTGTATTTGGATGACATTTTGATTTATTCACCAGATCTAGAGTCCCATTGGCGGAGTGTACGTGAAGTTTTGCAGTTATTGAGTGATAATTCACTCTTTGCTAAGCTGTAGAAATGTGAGTTCGCTGTGCAGAAAATTAGTTTTTTGGGCTACATTGTCTCCAGCGAGGGCTTTGAGATGGACCCTGTGAAAGTTCAGGCTGTGCAGGAATGGCCTAGGCCTATTGGTTTGAAATCTATACAGAGATTTTTGGGTTTTGCCAATTATTACAGGAAATTCATTAAGAATTTTTCTGTAATTGTTAAACCTCTAACCGATCTCACCAGGAAAGGTGCGAATACGGCCCAGTGGACTACTGAGGCCATTGAAGCGTTTGAGTATCTCAAGGAGAGGTTCAGTTCTGCCCCTATCCTTATGCAGCCTGATGAGACCAAGCCTTTTTTGGTCGAGGTCGATGCTTCATCGGTGGTGGGGTCGGAGCAGTTTCGTCTCAGGAGAACAAGGGTGGAGTACATCCTTGTGCCTTCTTTTCGAAAAAATTTTCGGAAACCGAACTGAATTATGATGTTGGAAATCGGGAGTTGCTGGCTATTAAACTTGCGTTTGAACATTGGCGTCATTTTTTGAAAGGCGCTAGATTTCCTATTCAGGTTTTCACAGATCATAAGAATTTGATCTATCTGGATGCTGCCAAGCGCTTGAATGCACGTCAAGCTAGGTGGGCACTTTTTTTTTCTCAGTTTCATTTTTCTGTTACCTATATCCCTGGTACTAAGAATGTTAAAGCAGATGCTTTATCTCGCAGCTTCTCTCCTACGGTCGGTGCCGAGGAGGAGGAGAGCATTTTACAGAAAGGAGTTGTGGTGGCGGCTTTGGACTCCATTTTGGAGAATGGGATTCTGAAAGCTCCAGATGATGCTCCATCTAACTCTCCCCATGGGAGGTTGTTCGTGCCTAGAGCCTTTAAGAGAGATTTGTTTGTGGAGTGTCATGAGTCTCGGTTGGCAGGTCATCCAGGAATTTCGGAGACTAAGAGACTTATCAGTTGCAGTTTTTGGTGGCCTGGATGGCAGAAGGAAGTCATCAAGTGGGTGCGTCAGTGTACTGTGTGTGCTAGGTTAAAGGCTTCACATACTCCTGCTGCGGGGTTGCTTTGCCCTCTGGAGGTTCCTAGTGCGCCTTGGACTCATCTCACAATGGATTTTTATTACTGATCTTCCTGTGTCCGAGGGTTTTACTGTCATCTGGGTGGTCGTGGACCGTTTTAGTAAGATGTGTCATTTGGTTCCATTCATTAAGTTGCCCTGCGTCAAGACACTCGCTAAGGCGTTTGTTAAGGAGATTGTCAAGCTCCATTGCGTTCCCACGGATATTGTTTCTGATAGAGGACCTCAGTTTGTGGCTCGCTTTTGGCATGGTTTTTGTGACAGGTTGGGAGTCCATTTGTCATTTTCGTCTGGTTATCATCCTGAGTCTAATGGACAGACTGAAAGAAAGATCGAGGATGTTGAACAGTTTTTGCGTTGTTTTGTGGCGGACAATCAAGAGGTGTGGTCGGAGTTCCTGCCTCTCGCAGAATTTGCTCTTAACAATCATACATCCTCTTCTGCTGGGTGTTCTCCTTTTTTTCATTGTACTGGGAGACATCCATCTTTTGGTTCGTTCTCCAAATTGGGGTCGGCGGTGCCGGAGGAGGAGAATTTTTCTGGTGATTTGGAGAGAGTTTGGACTAATGTACGTTGTAACCTTCAAGATGCTAACAAGAAGTCCAAGAAGTATTTTGACAGGAAACGTAAAGAGGTTTTGTTTACTGTGGGTGACATGGTTTGGTTGTCCTCGAAGAACCTGCGGTTGAGGATTCCCTCTAAAAAACTGGGTCCTAAGTTTGTGGGTCCATTCAAAGTGCTTCAGGTTGTTAACCCGTCTACTGTTAGGCTGGATGTCCCTACTTCCTGGAAGATTAATCCTGTGTTTCATGTTTCATTGTTGAAAAAGGCTGACGTATCTGATAGGGACGCCACTGTCACAGTTCCTCCTGTGGTGGAAGACGGCGAATATGAAATTTCTTGTATCTTGAATTCTAGATGGCATAGAGGGAGATTACAGTATCTTGTCTCCTGGAAGGGTTTCGGTCCCGAAGACAACTCCTGGGTAAGGACGGATGATGTCTCTGCTCCGAGGCTTGTTAAAGCTTTCCAAAGGAGGTTTCCGGATAGGCCTGGGCCTGGAGGATCCAGAGGATCCTCATAAAAGAGGGGGTACTGTTAGAACCCTCCTGTTTGTTTTTTCTATCTTGTGTTTTGCGGTCACGTAACCATCTGCCTTTATATTCCAGTTCCGCCCTTCTGGCTGTGCTGGACTTCAGTGTTTGACTGTTTCGCTAGCCTGGTGCTTCGGTGCCTTTCTCTGTCAAGTTTGCTTGGTCCTCTGGGACCTCTAGTACATTTTTGTCAGTTTGTCTTTTTGTGTTCTGCAACAACTTCTCTGTTTAGGAGGTGTCCCATTATTGTCCCAGTCCTTAGTTCTTTTAGGGACCCCTCCCTTAATTCTATAGGTCTTCGTTCAGACTAGCCGAGGACTAAGGCGGATCTGTTCACTAGGAACAGGCAGCCCACTACATCGTAGGGATTCAGCTTAGTCTTACTGTAGGGACAGCTTTCCCCTATCTTTCCTTAGTACATGTTGCAGATCATAACACATACTACAAGTCGTACACACCTCATGCACCCCGACATGTATTTTTTTTTGGGCCAGATAACTTGCATAAAGACTTTCATATGTAATTTTTCTGTCGGAAATTTTCAAAAATTCTGTCTTTGTAATGTCGCATGTTATCAAATGACCAACCACTGATTCTTTCCTCCCTTAATTTATGGCTGAAATTCAAATTTTTCAAAAAATAACATCCAATAATTCTTGCCTAAGGGAATCCTCAATCGGGAAATCTGATTTCCGCCCTAAAATAAGGTACAACAAAGAGTATTCATATAATTGCTATATTGTCAAATATACACATTAGGACAAAACACCTACACATGTTGGAGTTTAGGAGTCCTGATCTTTTGTGTTTTCTATTGTACCCAGTTCAGTGACTGATGTGACAGGATGATGGCGCAGCTGCAGGGATCAGTATAGAAGGGAGCGGCAGCAGCAAGCCAAGAGTGGAGATGGAGCCCGTAAAAAAAGGACCCTATGTCTATATGGATAGACTCAATTTCCTTATGCCCATCATGGAGCTCAGACCATAAGTTGAAACCTCAGTGCTGTTGTTTGCAAATGTGCTTTTTACTCATATTATTGTTACTTATGATGCCAATTTTCAATTCTAGAACTGATGCCAACTTACGGGACAGAGACACACCATATGGGTCCGACATTGTAGACTCATCAGAAGAGGAGTCAGGACCCCCTATACCTACCGCACCCAGCAAAGGAGGGAGCCCTTCCTCAACACCACACACCATGAGGTAGTCGAGTCATTGACTATTTTTCTTGCACTGTGAATGATGATGGAGAGGAGGCCTTTTGTTGCTGTATGGCACAACATCTGAGCGAGGTCCCCTCAGATATGAAGCTCCGCTTAAAGTCGGCCATGCTGCTCCTCATCGACACAGCTATACTACCCAACAATCCCCAGGATGTCTTTTAGGTGCTAGTGTTAGAATCTATGTTGTTTTACTATCGGCCATCTTGTTGTGGTTTTCTGGCTTCTAGTCTTTTCCTCTGGTGCTGGGTTTCTTGCTCATGTCATCTGTGCACTCTTTATTACTCAGCACCTGGCTCCCATTCTCCGATGGACATCAGTGTTGTAACGCTCGTGCTCTGGCTAAGTAGCCTTGTTAGTTCTTTTTGCTTTGGACTATTGTTATCCTGGGACTTCCTGTTCCACCAGTTTTGTTTCCTTTAATTTTCGTTTCTGCAACTAACTTTTCTGTTAGGAGGTCTCCTGCTTTTGCTCCCAGTCCTTAGATCTTTTAGGGACCCCTTCCCCTTTCCTACAGGTCTTCGCTTGAGTTCAGTGCAGGAGTTTTGGTGGGGCTATTCATAAGGAATAGGGCACCCACCCCAGTGTAGGGTAAAGCTGAGTCTCAGTGCAGGGACAGCTTTTCCCTCCTATTCCTTAGTTCTAAGCTGCAGAACATAACAGTATGTCCAGCCATGTTTAAAAAAAAAAAAAGGGGGGGGTTTCTTGTCCTCTCCTCTTCCTGGACTTTCTTCAGTATGAGTACCATCCAGGAGCTTGCTCAACACCTGCAAGGGCTGACTCTGGAGGTTGCCGATCTTCAGCAGTACGTGCGTAAATACCCTGCAGAACGCTATGAAGAACCTAAGGTAGGATTACCTGAGTGTTTCTTGGGGAAACGACAGGATTTTTTTTCATTTAAAAATGCTTGTTTGTTGTATTTTCGGCTCAGACCTAGATCTTCTGGTAGTGAACTACAGCGTGTAGGAATTATTATGTCTCTATTGCATAAGGAACCTCAAATCTGGGTGTTTTCCTTGTCTCCTGATGATTATTGTTTGAGTTCTGTGGAGGCATTTTTTGATTCCATGGGTTTGCTATATGATGATCCTGATCGGGTTACATCAGCTGAGGCAGAGCTCAGACGCTCAAACAGGGTTCTCTTGATGCTGAGAGTTATTGCACCTTGTTCAGACGATGGTCTGCAGACATCAGGTGGAATGACCCTGCACTCAAGTTTCAGTTTCTGGCAGGCTTGAGTGAAAGGGTTAAAGATTTGCTCATTGCATTCCCTGCACCTGATACTCTGCAAGATGCCATGCAGTTAGCTATCCGTGTGGATAGAAGGTTGAGGGCTAGACAGAATGAGAAGTTTCCTGTATTGCTGGATTCTGTTTCTCACAATTTTCCTGCCGACACTGGGGAACCTATGCAGGTCGGGGCTATGTCATCCCGTTCCAAGGAGAGGGACAGGAGGTTCTCTGAGGGACTTTGATTGTATTGCGGTAAGGCTGATCATTTTTTAAAGCAATGTGAGGTTCGCTTAAGGAAAGAAAAAAAAATGGTCAGTAGAAATAACACTTCCGTTCGAATTGCGTTTTTTCGTTCTGCTGGGGTATTTTTTCCTGGTAATACCACCTGTCAGGGTTGTTCGATTGAGTTTCAGGTTATGGTGGATTGTGGTTCTGCACTTAATTTGATTGATCAACAATTTCTTGAAAAGTATAAGTTTGATTCTGAACCTTTGTCATCTCCTTTTCCTGTGGTGGCGATTGATAATACTCCCCTGGAGCATGGGAGCATTCTTCGAAAGGTCACTGGGTTTCAGCTTACTATGAATATGGAACATCAGGAGCAGATTGACTTATTTGTACTTGCTAAGTTGCCTTCCCCGGTTGTCCTGGGGTTGCCATGGTTAAAAGTGCATAATCCTTTGGTGGACTGGTCGTCTGGTTCCATAAGATCCTGGGGTCAGGGGTGTTATGGTAAGTGTTGTAGTGTTCACATTGCGGCTGTTGTGACGGGGGAGTTACCTGAACCCATTCAGGATTTTTGGAGGGTTTTTTCAGAGGTGGAGTCGAAAGCTTTACCACCTCATAGAGATTACGATTGCGCTATTGACTTCGTCCCTGATGCTAAGCTCCCTAAGAGTCGGTTGTTTAATCTTACAATTCCTGAGAGGGAGGCTTTGAAGGAGTACCTTCAGACTAGTTTAGCTGCAGGTCACATATGACCCTCTAAGTCTCCTGTAACGGTTGGGTTCTTTTTTGTCAAAAAGAAGGATGGGGGTCTCAGGCCATGTCTGGATTTTCGGGAGATTAATAAGTTCACTGTGCGCAATCCTTAACCGTTACCACTTATTCCGGATTTGTTTAACCAATTGACCAGAGCTAAATGGTTTTCTAAGATTGACCTTCATGGGGCATATAATTTTCTGCGGGTGAAGGACGGAGATGAATGGAAGACAGCTTTTAACACCCCGAAAGGACATTTTGAGTGTTGGTGATGCCTTTTGGGCTTACTAACACTCCTGCATTTTTTCAAAATTTCTTCAATGACATTCTGAGACCCTTGATCGGTAGGAGTGTTATTGTTTATCTGGATGACATTTTGATTTATTCATCGGATCTTGAGTCTCATTGGCAGAGAGTCCGCAAAGTTCTTCAGATACTAAGAGATGACACACTCTTTGCTAAATTGGAGAAGTGTCAGTTTGCTGTCCGGAAAATTAGTTTTTTGGGTTACTTTGTCTCTTGTGATGGTTTTGAGATGGACCCCGTGAAAGTTCAGTCTGTGCTGGAGTGGCCGAGGCCTGAGGGTTTGAAGTCCATTCAGAGGTTTTTGGGGTTAGCCAATTATTACAGGAAATTCATAAAGAATTTCTCTGTCATCGCTAAACCCAATACTGATCTCACCAAGAAGGGTGCTAATACAGTCCAATGGTCCACTGAGGCTATTGAAGCTTTTGAGTATCTCAAGGAGGGGTTCAGCTCTGCTCCTGTTCTTATCCAGACGGATGAGACCAAGCCATTTTTGGTTGAGGTGGATGCCTCATCTATAGGCGTAGGGGGAGTTCTGTCCCAGGAGGGTGAGGATGGGGTGCATCGCTGTGCTTTCTTTTCAAATACATTTTCTGAGACAGAGCTCAACTATGATGTTGGGAATCGTGAGTTGTTGGCTATTAAACTCGTGTTCGAACATTGGCGACATTTTTTGGAGGGGGCTCGACATCCTATACAGGTTTTCACTGATCATAAGAATTTGATTTATCTGGACGCAGCTAAACGTTTGAATGCCCGTCAGGCTAGGTGGGTACTGTTTTTTGCCCGGTTCAACTTTTCCGTAACCTTTGTCCCGGGGACAAGGAATGTTAAGGCTGACGCTTTGTCTCGTAGTTTCTCTCCAGCGGTGAATGCTGAGAGGGAGGAGTGTATTTTGCAGAGAGGGGTGGTGGTGGCCGCATTGGATTCTGAGCTGGAGAATAGCATCCTAGGAGCTCCGTGTGGTAAATTGTTTGTGCGTAGAGTCTATCGGTCGGTGTTTCTGGTGTGCACTAGGTTGAAGGCCTCTCACGCTCCGGCTGCGGGGTTGCTATTCCCCTTGGAAGTTCCTAATTCGCCATGGATGCACCTTGCCATGAATTTTATCACCGATCTGCCTTTATCGGAGGATTTTTCTGTTATCTGGGTTGTTGTGGACCGGTTTAGTAAAATGTGTCATCTGGTTCATAGAATCATAGAATCTTAGAATGGTAGAGTTGGAAGGGACCTCCTGGGTCATCTGGTCCAACCCCCTGCTCAAAGCAGGATTCACTAAATCAGCTCAGACAGATATCTGTCCAGCCTCTGTTTGAAGACGTCCATTGAAGGGAAACTCACCACCTCTCGTGGCAGCCTGTTCCACTCAATGATCACCCTTAGGCTGTGTGCCCACGTAGCGTTTTTCAAGCGTTTATGCTGCGGAATTTCCGCAGCGGAAACGCTTGTAAAACGCTAGGTAATCCGCACCCCATGGTCCCCAAGGGGATTCCGCATGTTCTATGCACATGCTGCGGATTTTTCCGCAGCGTTTATGCTACGTACAAAAATCCGCAGCATGTCATTTAATTTTGCGGAAGCGCAGCGGAACTCCCGCCATTGACTTGCATTGAGACGCATAGAAACCGCGACTGTACATTTGTACAAGCGGCTTCTATGCGTCTCTATGTGCGGATGGTACTCTGTTCTGGAGGAGAGGAGACTCTCATCCAGACCTGGGTACCATTGTACCTGTAAAAAAAGAATAAAATAACAAATAAAGTTTATACTCACCTGTCCGGCGTCTTCTCTCTGAATGCCAGCAGCGCTGAAGGACCTGCGGTGACGTCACAGTCATGTGACCGCAGGCCCTTCACCACTCTGTCTCGCGATATGCCGTCAGCCGGGAACAAGCCAGGAAGCAGCGCTGCAGCCACGCCGGGGCCTCGGGGGTGAGTATAGCTTTATTTGTTTTAATTTTTACGGTTCACACTGTATAAATCCATGCTGTTTGCATGGATTTATACAGTGTGACCTAGTTGTCAAGCACTTTCCAAGTGATGCTATCGCCTGGAAAGTGCTTGTCAATCTGCATGCGGAAACGCATGTGAACCCGCATGTGGATCCGCATGTATTCTGCAGGAAAAACGCATGCACAATCTGCATGCGTTTTTTTCTGCCAGGGAGATGCAGAAATGCTGCAGAAATTTTCTGCTTCATTTCTGCATCGTGGGCACATAGCCTAACTGTAAAAAAGTTTTTTCTAATATCTAATCTGTGTCTCCTCCCATTCAGTTTCATCCCATTGCTTCTAGTCTTTCCTTGTGCAAATGAGAATAAAGATGATCCTTCTACAATGTGACAGCCCTTGAGATATTTGTAGACAGCTATTAAATCTCCTCTCAGTCTTCTTTTTTGCAAGCTAAATATTCCCAAATCCTGCAATCGTTCCTCATAGGACATGGTTTGCTGACCGGTCACCATTATGGTCGCTCTTCTCTGAACTTGCTCCAGTCTATCAATGTCTTTTTTAAAATGTGGTGCCCAAAACTGGACACAGTATTCCAGATGAGGTCTGACAAAAGAGGAGTAAAGTGCGATAATGACTTCACGTGATCTAGACTGTATGCTTCTGTTAATACATCCCAGAATTGTATTTGCCTTTTTTGCTGCTGCATCACACTGTTGATTCATGTTCAGTCTATGATCTATTAGTATACCTAAGTCTTTTTCACATGTACTGTTGCTTAGCTCTATTCCTCCCATTCTGTATATGCTTTTTTCATTTTTATTGCCCAGATGTAGTACTTTGCATTTTTCCCTGTTAAAAACCATTCTGTTAGTTGCTGATCACTGCTCCAGTTTATTTAGGTCTTTTTGAATCCTCTCTCTCTCTTCTCTAGTGTTAGCTATGCCTTCTAGCTTTGTGTCATCAGCAAATTTAATCAGTTTATCCTCAATTCTCTCATCTAAATATCTAAATCATTGATAAAGATGTTGAACAATACAGGTCCCAGGACAGAGCCCTGTGGTACCCCACTTGAGACATTCATCCAACTGGATGTGAAGACATTTACGACCACTCTTTGAGTCCGATCACTAAGTCAGTTATGAATCCACCTAACAGTTGCCTTGTCCATTCCATACTTGGTCATTTTTTCATTAAGGATGGTGTTAGATACTTTGTCAAATGCTTTGCTGAAGTCAAAATATACTATATCTACAGAATTTCCCTGATCCACCCAGTCAGTGATTCTGTCATAGAAGGAAATTAAGTTAGTCTGACATGACTTGTTAGTTACAACCCATGCTGACTCTGGTTAATCAGGTACTTACATACATGTTGTTTAATAATTTGTTCAAATATCTTTCCTGGTAAAGAAGTCAGACTCACCGGCCTATAGTTCCCTGGGTCCACATTCTTCCCCTTTTTGAAGATAGGAACAACATTTGCTCTTCTCCAGTCTTCTGGGACTTCTCCTGTTCTCCAAGAATTTTCAAAGATTATATAGAGTGGTTCTAAAATGTCTTCTACGATCTCCTTCAGTACTCTGGGGTGTAATTCATCTGGACCTGGAGACTTGAACTCATTTATGCTAGCTAAATATTTCCTCACAATCTTTCTGTTCACAGATAACCTGGATTCTTCTATTCCTTTAATAGGACAGTGAAGATCAGTTGATGTTACATTTTCTTTCTGAGAGAAAACTGATGCAAAATAGGAATTAAAAAGTTCGGCCTTCTCAACAACCTTTCTTACCATTTCACCATTTTCATCCTGTAAAAAAAATTCCGTTCAACAAGTTACCTTGCGCCAAGACTCTTGTTAGGGCTTTTGTAAAGGAGATTGTCAGGCTCCATGGTGTTCCCACGGACATTGTTTCTGATAGAGGACCACAGTTTGTAGCTCGCTTTTGGCGTGCTTTTTGTGACAGATTGAAAATTCATTTGTTATTCTCGTAGGGGTATCATCCAGAGTTCAATGGACAGATTGAAAGGAAGAACCATGATGTCGAGCAGTTTTTGAGATGTTTTGTGGCAGACAATCAGGAAATGTGGTCAGAATTTCTACCACTTGCGGAGTTTGCCCTTAATAATCATACTTCTTCCTCGGCTGGTTGTTCTCCTTTTTTTGTTGTACTGGCAGGTATCCATCTTTTGGTCCATTTTCCAAAGTTGGGGCTGCTGTACCGGAGGAGGACAATTTTTCTGGTGATTTGGGGAGGGTTTGGACCAGTGTACGCCTGAACCTTAAAGAGGCTAACAGGAGATCAAAAAGGTATTTTGACAAAAAAAGAAAGGAGTCCTTGTTTGCTGTTGGGGATATGGTTTGGTTGTCCTCTAGGAATCTTCGTTTGAAAATTCCTTCTAAAAAACTGGGGCTTAAATTTGTGGGTCAGATTGTCAACTCGGCAGCGGTGAGGTTGGGCATTCCCTCGTCCTGGAGGATTAATTCTGTGTTTCATATGATGTTACTTAAGAAGACGGACATGCTTGATAAGCAGGCGAAGCCTACTGTTCCTCCTGTTGATGAGGACGGTGAATTTGAGATTTCTTGCATTTTGGATTCCAGGTGGCATAGAGGAAGATTACAGTATCTTGTATCCTGGAGAGGTTTCAGCCCCGAGGATAATTCCTGGGTGAAGGCCGAGGACGTCTCAGCCTCAAGGCTAATTAAGGCTTTTCACAGGAGATTTCCTGGTAAGGCTCAGCCTAGAGGATCCGGAGGATCCTCGTAAAAGGGGAGGTGATGTTAGAATCTATGTTGTTTTACTATCGGCCATCTTGTTGTGGTTTGCAGGCTTCTAGTTTTTTCCTCTGGTGCTGGGTTTCTTGGTCACGTGATCTCTGCACTCTTTATTACTCAGCACCTGGCTCCCATTCTCCGCTGGACATCAGTGTTGTAACGCTCGTGCTCTGGCTAAGTAGCCTTGTTTAGTTCTTCTTGCTTTGGACTATTGTTATCCTGTGACTTCTTGTTCCACCAGTTTTGTTTCCTGTAATTTTCGTTTCTGCAACTAACTTTTCTGTTAGGAGGTCTCCTGCTTTTGCTCCCAGTCCTTAGATCTTTTAGGGACCCCTTCCCCTTTCCTACAGGTCTTTATTTGAGTTCAGTGCAGGAGTTTTGGTGGGGCTATTCATAAGGAATCGGGCACCCACCCCAGCGTAGGGTAAAGCTGAGTCTCAGTGCAGGGACAGCTTTTCCCTCCTATTCCTTAGTTCTAAGTTGCAGAACATAACAGCTAGAACACAAGCAGCTGACATGTGGCCATAAGCATCAACCAGCCAGCACTATTGTCTCCCAGCCACTACCACCACCATCTTCCCATGGATACCATGCTGGACACTCTAAGCAGCACCACCCCAGCAACCCAGGGAAAGGATGGCACCATGGCCCACAGTACCATCCATATGTCCCTGTTTGGGGGACCACCACCAGGAGACAGCATATGGCCCAAGTGCCCACATTTTACTCGATTAATTGGGAGGCACTCATCAATACCCTCCATTTAGCGCACAAAATGTCAAATGCGCACTCGACTAGATGGCCTATAATTATGGCCCTAGTAAGCCTATAATTAAAAAACTGCTGTCACCAGTCCTTACCTTAGTCGGGATAAGGCCATATCACATGACGGCTCAGCTAACGCCTCATCCACAACCAGGATGAACGTGACAGCTTCTCCACTTAAGCCAGGGAGTATCCGTGGGGAGGCACACCCATTTCATTTTCAGGAGCCACTAGCCCATTAAGGGAAAATTTAAGATTTGCAAGTCTCCAGTTCTTCCATAGGCTCAAATATCTACAATTACAAACCAGTAGTTGCTGTCAACCAAGGCTAACAGCACTACCAAAAAATATTGTTTGTAATTATAGCATTGGGACCCTGAGTTCAGTGGTTTCTTTACACGAATGAGATTTCCGGCAACTGCTCCAATACAGTTAGGGAATTGGCATATGGTATACATCCCCAGGAAATATGGACTCCGTCTTCAGGGGATGGCTCACGCATGACTTTGGGCTGTAGACAGTCCCAGATTTGCTGGCAGGTATTTTGCACGATGCCGGAGACAGTCAATTTCCCGAGAAGAAACTCCCAAAGGCAGTGCCAAAAAGGAGAGGCCAGTAGAAAGAAATCCAAAGAGGAAAATGAAAGCCAAAAAATTAGCAAAAATCTCTAACACACAAAGGAAAATATAAACAGGCAGAGATGTCTAATTAAATTAAACAAGATACAAAAAAGAAAGAGCAGCACTCACCATTCCTGATATACAAAAATTAAAACATCCTTTATTTCATCAGTCTTTTGGACATCTATGCGGTGATATACAAAAATTAAAACATCCTTTATTTCATCAGTCTTTTGGACATCTATGCGGCAGGCAGAGGGATAAGAGGAGTGCTCATGGACTATGGCAGTTTCGCGCCCTTCCAGTGTTTTTATGGGTTCCTGTGTCCAGAGTGCTGCTCTTTCTTTTTTGTTACTTGTTTTCATTTTCATGCTTGTTGAGCAATAGCACCACTACCATCCTGATTGCTGAAAGAGGCTCATAGCTGGGAAATATATAACGTGTGGTATTGGTATACTGATTGTTGCCGCAGTCCTTGTATGAATTGACTTTCTAATTAAATTAAGTAAAGGTCTCAGTTGCAGCGTTAAAAAACTAATATTTGCCCCTAAAAAATGCAAAACACACATTTGCACATTTGAGAGTATGAAAGCAGACCCAATAAACATGCAGCCTGTAATGATAGCGAAAAAAAAGGCCAAGCCATTTTATTACAGTTTTAAACGTGGTAGGACAGAATTTTGCACTGGAAGCCAGTTTAGCAAATACAAGAGGCATGATGTGAGTCCCAAAACATGGAAGTTATGGCTAAAGCTAAAATCACAAACACTATAACGAGCCCTCTAGTATTGTAAGCGGAACAACATAAGTTCATTCTCACAAAATTTCCCAAAAAATCAACAAACTTTCAACAAGGAAAAATTGTTAGGAATCATGGTTCTGTGCTCCCACCGGGGAACGGAGCAGGTCCGGTGCTATGCTACTCTGGTCGCGGGCGCCGCCATTGTCCTGACACTGAAGGCGGAGCTAAAATGTGTGCACAAAGACTGTCCAAATCTTATGGAGCATCAAGCTCTGGTGTTGTAGGATGTGTGAGGATGCACAATGCAGTGTCTTTTACTGATTTCTCTGGTTGCCAGGCAACGCAGGACACTGCTTTGTCTGCCACTATGCTGTGTTGGGATGTTGTTCATTCTGCTGTTTAAGCTAGCAGTGAGTGACTGTCTGGGGATGAATGGGAGGTATTGAACACCTGATCATTAGGTGGGCTATTTAATCCTGCTCCCTGCTCAATCCTTTGCTGTTTATTGCAGTTCTTATGTGCTATATGGTGAGTGTTGGTAGCATAGTGTTGCTATCTTTTCAAGGGTTTTCCCTTTTTCTCTTCTAGTTACACTTCCTGAGGTTCTTGCAGAGGTACTCATCTGATTCTTGACTAGGCACCGACCGCGTCACCAGATGCCAGCTGTCCGGCGACAGTGGGCCTGGGAAGGGCTCTGGCAAAGTCCCCCTTCCATTTACTGGGAGCTGGGTGAAGAGTATTCTAGGACCTCAAGAGCTCGCCTAGCTTGGAGCTTGTGCCAAGTGCATTTGTGGCTGCTCCTTTGCTGGTTTGGTGCCAGTCTTGCTGGGTCTCTCTGCAAAGCGCATAACAAAAATAGCACCACATGGATGTAACATCATTGTTTAACAGTAATAACAAGAAAAATAACTGCATGGATTATTCAATTACCTCAGGGTCACCATCAGTCGCTCTTCGGCCTCAATACATTGCCTGAAACGTGTGTTCTGGTAAGTGATGCCTCACCGAAGCTCCTCCAATAGCCGGTCGAAGGCCGGGATGCAGTAAGCAAAAAATAGTCTGGCTCCTGCGTAACTCCCCGTACATATGTGTTACGCTCGCGCCCGGACTGACTGGCGTGAGTGTGATTATTGATCCCACTGGACCATGAACCGAAGAGTGCCTGGAGGGGCGTAACTAAGTATCAACCCGGTCCGACCAAGGTCGCACAGCGGCTCAGTCGACTTCGTGAACCAGGGAGGAACTGAGCCAAGGGACCAGGTGCTACTCCAGGTCAGACCCCGGTCACAGCTGTTGACCCACACCGGGGAATGCAGGAACAGGTAGGTTAGCTGGCATGCAGACAGGTGGGCACTGGCAGGCATGGCTGGTATGATGGCAGGTGGGTACTTAGCAGGCACGGCTGGTATGAAGGCAGGTGGGTACTGGCAGGCACGGCTGGAATGCAGACAGGCAGATACTGGCAGGTATGAATGCAGGCTGGATAGGGACCAGTACAGACTGGGATACAGGAACAGAGCCGCAGGTGCGGTTGACTAGCAGTGCACAGCAAAACCACAGGTGCGGTGAACAAGCAGAGCGGAGCAAAACCGCAGGTGCGGTGAGCAAGCAGAGCGAAGCAAAACCGCAGGAGCAGTGAGTAAGCAGAGCGGAGAAAAACCGCAGGAGCGGTGAACAAGCAGAGCGGAGCAAAACCGCAGGTGTGGTGAACAAGCAGAGTGGAGCAAAACCGCAGGTGCAGTGAACAAGCAGAGCTGAACAAAACCGCAGGTGCGGTGAACAAGCAGAGCGGAGCAAAACCGCAGGTGCGGTGAACAAGCAGAGCGGAGCAAAACCGCAGGTGTGGTGAACAAGCAGAGCAGAGCAAAACCGCAGCTGCGGTAAACAAGTGGAGTAGAGCGGAACCGCCGGAGCGGTGAACAAGCAGAGCAGAACAGAACCGCAGGTGCGGTAAACAAGCGGAGCAGAGCGGAACTGCCGGAGCAGTGAACAAGCAGAGCAGAACAGAACCACAGGTGCGGTAAACAAGCGGGAAGAGCGGAACCGCCGTAGCGGTGAACAAGCAGAGCAGAACAGAGCAGAAGGTGAAGGCAGACAGGACAGGGCTCTGTTCACATGGAACAGACTGGAAAATACAGGAAGATGGTTAGAACACAGGAGGCAGATACGGAGGCAGGGAAAGGGGACTAGCAGAACCAGATACACACAAGGTACTTACAATGAAGTAGCGAGTGGACACAAAACTCACAAACAGAAGTACAGAGACAATGAGTTGGAGTTAGGTGCAGGTTCAGACACTGCAGTAAAAGGGAAGGTACAGACATAGAGAGAAACAAGTAACGGGCTAGGACACTGTTCAGACAGGAACTGAACCGGGAGCAAGATATAGGAACGAGCCTGGGAACTCAGCCCCCATGGTGGTGGAAACAGACTAGAAGTCAGAGGTACAGGTAGCGGCCCTGGGTACTCAGCCCCCAGGGTGGCGGGAACAGACTAAAAGTCAGAGGTACAGGTAGCGGCCCTGTGTTCTCAGCCCCCAGGGTGGCAGAACAGACTAGATACAGAACAGGACCTGGCAACTCAGTTGCAAAACACAAACTGAGAGAAAGTGTTGCTCAGGCCCCTCCTACTGAGTGGAGGGGGTTTAAGTATCCAGTGACTCACAGCAATAGGCTGGGGACGCATTAGGACTGTGCACACAGTAGCTATAAGAAACAAGCAGAAAGCCGCGCCAATGCCCTAAGCAATCAGACAAGAGACATGGACACAGCAGGTACTGGAGCAAAGAGTGCAGCATGGACTGACAGGTAAGATTGCGGTCTTGCATGGTGGGAGGTGGTGCACCATGCAAGCACGCCGCCAGGGATGTTACAATATGTACAAAATAGCCTCTTGTATCAAATTGAGGAGAGGATGGACCCAGACTCTGCGATGCCTCCTCAGAACAGTGAGGACTGGGTACCTTGTCCCAAATTCATGGGACAGCAGGCAGTTAAACAGGACTCATTCAGTTGTATTGAATGACAAATTAATAATGGGTATATCTGCAGGTAGGATAAACAACAACTGCAGGAAGAATAATATGATATGGGGATCTCCCAAAAAATATGGATGTGCTCAGCATCTGTCCTTTGTGATGGTGTTTTCATAGGGTTAGCAATCTAAAAGGCCCATCAATAATAGGCTCTTAAATTTGAAAAAGATGGATTAAAAAGGCATTGCATATATATGTCATGCAGATGTTATACGAGAAAAAAAATCGCATGCTTGAATTGCACACATATGACATACGGAATAACATACGGATTTCACTCATCCTACTTTTCTGGATGAGAATGGGACTGATTATTTATACACTAGTGTGAACAAACCCTTAAGCTGTATTCACATGTTTTTTGGGCTCTATATATGTAGATGCTTTCTTCATGTATTATTAATTTACACAGGGATGGACACAGATGAAAGAAGGTCCCTGTGCAAAAACTGTATATGGGCCCTTCACAGTCCATCAAGTTACCCACCTATATCTGCAGTTTTGGAGGTGCAAGTGGGCTCCTTTTTCTATTGGGCCTCTATGCAGGTTCAACCAATGAATGTCCACCCCAGAATTTACAACTAAAGAAGAAAGAACCAAAAAATCCAAATAATGCAAAGATGTATTGATAACAATTACAACCAAATCTAAAACAGAAATAGTGGATATTGTTGTGGAAATTTTGTGGATTTTACAAAGATTTAAAACTACATTGACTTCAACAACAATCATGCTACAGATGTTCTCTTCAGTTTGTAAACTGAAATTTTGTGAAATCTCATTTACGATCCTGTTACTGTAAAACTCAGCAGATTCTCTGCTGTTCGGACACCATATAAGAACATAATCTTGGGGTGATTTCACACATAACGCCCGATTCATTAAGACTGATGTTTTGCATGCCATTCTTAATTAAAACACTGCAGGAGTAGAATTGGACTAATTCAATAAGAGGCACACATCTCTTTGCAAATTTTGGTGTAAAAATGCCATAAGTTGCAAAACATTTGCTCAGTTTCGAATTACACAAAATTTACAACTTTTCAGGGTGTTTTACCCAAGATTCTGGTGCACATGAAGGGGGGCACAGGGCCGGTTTGCTGTGGGCCGAAACTGTATTCTCTTCGCTCTGAAACCCCTTTACTACATACAGTGGTGGCCAAAAGTATTGGCACCTCTGCAATTCTGTCAGATAATACTCAGTTTCTTCCTGAAAATGATTGCAATCACAAATTCTTTGGTATTATTATCTTCATTTAATTTGCTTGCAAGGAAAAAACACAATAGAGAATGAAGCAAAAATCAAATCATTGATCATTTCACACAAAACTCCAAAAATGGGCCAGACAAAAGTATTGGCACCTTCAGCCTAATACTTGGTTGCACAACCTTTAGCCAAAATAACTGCGAACAACCGCTTCCGGTAACCATTAATGAGTTTCTTACAATGCTCTGCTGGAATTGTAGACCATTCTTCTTTGGCAAACTGCTCCAGGTCCCTGATATTTGAAGGGTGCCTTCTCCAAACTGCCATTTTGAGATCTCTCCACCGGTGTTCTATAGGATTCAGGTCTGGACTCATTGCTGGCCACCTTAGAAGTCTCCAGTGCTTTCTCTCAAACCATTTTATAGTGCTTTTGGAAGTGTGTTTTGGGTCATTGTCCTGCTGGAAGACCCATGACCTCTGAGGGAGACCCAGCTTTCTCACACTGGGCCCTACATTATGCTGCAAAATTTGTTGGTAGTCTTCAGACTTCATAATGCCATGCACACGGTCAAGCAGACCAGTGCCAGAGGCAGCAAAGCAACCCCAAAACATCAGGGAACCTCCGCCATGTTTGACTGTAGGGACCCTGTTCTTTTCTTTGAATGCCTCTTTTTTTTCCTGTACACTCTATGTTGATGCTTTTTCCCAA
Organism: Phyllobates terribilis; assembly: GCF_046119375.1. Classification (NCBI taxonomy): domain Eukaryota; kingdom Metazoa; phylum Chordata; class Amphibia; order Anura; family Dendrobatidae; genus Phyllobates; species Phyllobates terribilis. The sequence goes on from NW_027362764.1 coordinate 536,813,644, forward strand.
AAAACTCTACTTTTGTCTCATCTGACCAGAGAACATTCTTCCAAAACGTTTTAGGCTTTCTCAGGTAAGTTTTGGCAAACTCCAGCCTAGCTTTTTTATGTCTTGGGGTAAGAAGTGGGGTCTTCCTGGGTATCCTACCATACAGTCCCTTTTCATTCAGATGCTGATGGATAGTACGGGTTGACACTGTTGTAACCTCGGACTGCAGGGCAGCTTGAACTTGTTTGGATGTTAGTCGAGGTTCTTTATCCACCATCCGCACAATCTTGCGTTGAAATCTCTCGTCAATTTTTCTTTTCTGTCCACATCTAGGGAGGTTAGCCACAGTGCCATGGGCTTTAAACTTCTTGATGACACTGTGCACGGGAGACACAGGAACATTCAGGTCTTTGGAGATGGACTTGTAGCCTTGAGATTGCTTATGCTTCCTCACAATTTGGTTTCTCAAGTCCTCAGACAGTTCTTTGGTCTTCTTTCTTTTCTCCATGCTCAATGTGGTACACGCAAGGACACAGGACAGAGGTTGAGTCAACTTTAATTCATGTTAAGTGGCTGCAAGTGTGATTTAGTTATTGCCAACACCTGTTAGGTGCCACAGGTAAGTAACAGGTGCTGTTAATTACACGAATTAGAGAAGCATCACATGATTTTTCAAACAGTGCCAATGCTTTTGTCCACCCCCTTTTTTAGGTTTGGTGTGGAATTGTATCCAATTTGGCTTTAGGACAATTCTTTTTGTGTTTTTTCATTGAAGACAAATTAAATGAAGATAATAATACCAAAGAATTTGTGATTGCAATCATTTTCAGGAAGAAACTGAGTATTATCTGACAGAATTGCAGGGGTGCTAATACTTTTGGCCACCACTGTAGGAATGAGAGTGCAGTGTACTGTGTGATGGGATTTGTTCTTTACTTACTGTTACTTTGAGAGTCCTCTTTACCTCCCTGTCTTTAAGACCGGAACTAGCTGCAAACTAAACAGGAGACCTTGGGTCCGGATTAGCAGGTTTGTCTTGACTGTGCAATTCATTTACACAGGGCTGCAGCATACAGATTAAGACAGAGTCTTTTGTGATGATATTCCCTTGGTACCATGTCCTAACAGTCTTTGTCCCCATCCTATCCTTAGATCTACTATCTTCCTCTTTCTTTGTGACCCGGCTGACATCTTCCTCATCAGGGGGACAGAGGTCTATTTCTCAGACCCTCTTCCGGGCCTCAAGCCCAAGACTGTCCTGGTGTCCAGATTCAGTGTCAAATGTGTCACCATTTTATTCAGAAAACGCACACCAACAGAAGACTTTCTTTTCGTACCGCAGCCGCTTCCAAAAACATGTTTTCCTGCTGTTCAGCCTTGCTTCTCCCACTCCACTCTCTTTTACAGGTCCCACACTGATCATGTGCTGTGCAAATCATGGACTCTCACCAACTGACTTCCTCATTGGAAAAAACATTATGTTTCAAACTGTCCTAGCCCTTCCCACACTATATGTTAATCCCAACTGTTAACTATCTAATATACTATGTGTGTAACTATGTTCCTATCTGCTGTATGGTTCCCCTAGAGGACAGACCTCCCAGGGACAGTCTTAAGGCAAAGCCTAGAGGAGAACTGACATACAACACCGGCTATAGGGATAGCATTTAACTCACTTTTTATCACACAAACAAATAACATCACAACACACTTAATAAAATATAACTTGCAACAAACAACCTATGTTGCCACGGAGTCTTCTTCAGCCCGCCACCCTCCTTTACATACACCTTGATGAATCTGGCACAAATAATTTTTAACCATATGTTTCTTTAATGGAGTGAGGTATTACTTTATTGGCTATAGTGCATAATGAAACTCTAGAATATGAACTTCATAGGAGACTACAATTTTCACAACAGTATATACTGCAATAAGTTTTGCAGTGTAAAGTACAAGCAATCAGATTATTGCAGATTCAAGTCAGTTCAAGGGAACATGTCAGATAGAATAAGGCTCTTAACCTTCAGAAATAAGGTTAATCTGCAAGTCAATATCGTTATGTAGGTGTCCAGCTGCAGCACTGAAAGTGCGGCACCCATGAAAATATTAACTTTATTCCTTTTGGGAGCCGCCGGCTTTGAATCACACAGGTTTGCCGATGCAGCCACAGTCATCACTCATAGCACTGTGGGTGACAACTTTAAGCACACCACAGCACTGACTGACAGCCAGCTCTGTATTGATGCACTGCTGAGCCAGTTGTCAAAATGCTGGGGTGTGCTTATAGCTGTCGCTCCGACATGCCTGTATGACTGAAAGCAAATGGCTTCCGGGAGCAATAAAGTTCTTTTTCTCCATGGGCCGCACTTTCAGTATGGTGGCCGGGCACCTTCATAACATTATTAACCAGTGTTTTATTGGGGTGAAAAGGGCCCACCAGTAACCAACTCCAGGATCCCACTTTTCAGCTTCATGCAAATGTGACATTATCCTCAATCACAAATGTTAAAAACAATGAACTGGGTAGATTGTTGAATGAATAAGATGCTGCCTTTGTACATAGTGATTCAAGTGTGTAGTGCCAAGTCTTACTCATATGAGAGGGTGGTGGCCCACTCTTGCACAGGGGCCCACTGGAGGATTCTCCTGTTCTCCTGTGGCCAGTCCGAGACAGCTATCAACCTGCAAAGGACTAAAAAATAAAGTAAAAAAAAGTCAAAAAATACATCAAAAATTTGAATCACCTTTTTTTTCCCTATTAAAAATAAAGATATAAAAAAAACAGAAAGCATATTTGGTATCCCCATGACTGTAAAAGTCTGGTCTATTAAAATATAAAATGAATTAACGCATTTGGTAAATGCCATAAGGTGAAAAAAAAATTAAATCACTATAATAGTTATTTTCTTGTCTCCACATCTCCCTAGAAAAATGCATTAAAAATTGATCAAAACATCATATGCACCCCAAATTGCCATCAAGAAATCCATAAGCTCGCCACAAAATTAATATGTTCTTGCATAGCTCCATCTATTGAAAAATAAAAACACTATTGGTCTCAGAAAATTGCGAGCATACCATATTTTGTTTTATACAAACTCCTGAATTTTGTTTCACCACATAATAGCAGTCTTTGCAAGTTTGGTATCATTGTAATTGCGCTGACCTGGAAAACGGTCATTTTTACCATACCATGAGTACGATAAAAATGAAACCCTTAGAACAGTACCGTAATTAATTTTTTTTCACCATTTAATACCATTTGAAAACAATTTCCCATGTTCAGTATATTGTATGGTAAAATGGATGGTTTCATTAACCGCTTCAAGACCGCCCACTGTAGATAAACGTCGGTGCTGCCTGGGCTCTGTGCAGCGCCGATGTTTAAAAACGGTGGGTGGTCCCACAGCGCTCAGGACCCCGAGGGTCCTGCAAGCGCTGCAGGTGCAGTGCAGAGCGATAGCTCTGACAGGGAGCATCATCGGAACCTGATTGGATCAGGTCCCAGTGATGTTAACCCTTTACTATTTTCTATATGCCGCGATCTACTTACCTCTACGACAACCCCTGATAACTTCCAGGACCTGGCGTTGTTATGGCAGCTGGAGGTCACATGACCGCCTCCAGATCTGCCATATATGGTGTCCTGCTAGGCTCAGCCTGCAAGCTGAGTCCAGCAGGAGACACAGTGTGAAACTGTCAGCACTGGTCTCATACAATGTAATATATGTCTATTACATTGGATGAGATCAGTGATCAGAAAAATAAAAATTAATGTCCCATACAGGGACTAAGTAAAAATGTAAAAAAAAAGTCAAAAAAATGTTTTGAAACTGTTAAAAAAAAATCACAAAATAAATAAAAATAAATAAATAAAATATTAAACTGATAAATCCGTATATTTATGCAAAAACAAAAAAAGTACATATATTTGGTATCGCCGCGTCCGAAACAACCCGAGCTATAAAACTGTCACACTAATTAACTCCTTCTGTGCACACCGTAATAAAAATAAATAAAAAATGGGGCAAAAAACTATGCTTTTTCCTCATATCGCCAAACAAAAAGTGGAAAAAAATGCAATCAAAAAGCAAAATGGAAATAAAAATGGTACCGCTGAAAACATCATCTTGTTCCGCAAAAAAAAAGCCACCATACAGCTCCATCAGCCGAAAAATAAAGTTATAGCGCTCAGAATAAAGTGATATTTTTTCTATAAAATTTTTTATTGTGTAAAAGCGCCAAAACATAAAAAAATATACAGTAAGTGTAGTATCGCTGTAAACGTACTGACCCGAAGAATAATGCTGCCTTATCACTTTTACCACACGCAGAACGGCATAAAAAAAACCTCAAAAAACAATTTCTGAATTGTTGGTTTTTGTTCATTTTACCTCCCAAAAAACGGAATAGAAAGTGATCAAAAAATGTCACGTACCCAAAAATGGTACCAATAAAAATGTCAACTCATCCCGCAAAAAACAAGCCATCACATGACTCTGTCAGCCGAAATATGGAAAAATTATAGCTCTCAAAATATGGCGATGCAAAAACTAGATTTTGCAAAAAAAAGCGTCTTTTAGTGTGTGACAGCTGTCAATCATAAAAGCCTGATATAAATCTGGTATCTCTGTAATCACACCGACCCAAAGAATAAAGTAAAAACGGCGTAAAAAATAAATGAAACCAATTCTTCACCTGCTACTGATTTGTTTATTATGTCTCCCAATGTGCTCACCACACATCTAGATACGTTCCCTAAGGGGTCTAGTTTACAAAATGGTGTCACTTGTGGGGGGTTTCCACTGTTTAGGCACATTAGGGGCTCCCCAAATGCGACATGGCGTCCGCTAATTATTCAAACAAATTTTACATTCAAAAAGTCAAATGGCGCTCCTTCCCTTCCGAACCCTGCAGTGTACCCAAATAGTGGTTTTACCCCACATATGGGGTATCGGCATACTCAGGAGAAATTGCACAGCAAATGTAATGGTGCAATTTCTCCTGTTACCCTTATGATAATGCAAAATTAGGGGATGAACAACATTTTTTGTGGGAAAAATGTGCAAATTTTATTTTTACGGCTCAATATTATAAACTTCTGTGAAGCACCTGGGGGTGCAAGGTGCTCACCACACATCTAGATAAGTTCCCTAAGGGGTCTAGTTTCCAAAATGGTATCACTTGTGGGGGGTTTCCACTGTTTAGGCACATCAGGGGCTCCCCAAATGCAACATGGCGTCCGCTAATTATTCAAGCAAATTTTACATTCAAAAAGTCAAATGGCGCTCCTTCCCTTCCAAACCCTGCCGTGCGCCCAAACAATGGTTTTCCCCACATATGGGGTATCGGCGTGTTCAGGAGAAATTGCACAACAAATTTCATGGTGCAATTTATCCTATTACCCTTATGATAATGCAAAATTAGGGGATGAAAAACATTTTTGTGGGAAAAATGTGAAAATTTTATTTTTACAGCTCAATATTATAAACTTCTGTGAAGCACCTTGGGGTTCAAGGTGCTCACCACACATCTAGATAAGTTCCCTAAGGGGTCTAGTTTCCAAAATGGTGTCACTTGTGGGGGGTTTCCACTGTTTAGGCACATCAGGAGCTCTCCAAACGCAACATGGCGTCTGCTAATTATTCAAACAAATTTTGCATTCAAAAAGTCAAATGGCGCTCCTTCCCTTCTGAACCCTGCAATGCGCCCAAACAGTGGTTTTTCCTCACATATGGGGTATCAGCGCGCTCAAGAGAAATTGCACAAAAAATTTTGGGGTTCATTTTTTCCTGTTACCCCTGCAAAAATAAAAAAAATTGGGTCTAAAGTAATATTTTTGTGAAAAAAGTTAAATGTTCATTTTTTTCTTCCACATTCTAAAAATTCCGGTGAAGCACCTGAAGGGTTAATAAAGTTCTTGAATGTGGTTTTGAGCACCTTGAGGGGTGCAGTTTTTAGAATGGTGTCACTTTTGGGCATTTTCTGTCATAAAGACCCCTCAAAGTGACTTCAAATATGATGTGGTCCCTAAAAAAATGTTTTTGTAAATTTTGTTGGAAAAATGAGAAATCGCTGGTCAACTTTTAACCCTTATAGCTCCCTAACAAAAAAAAATTTTGGTTCCAAAATTGTGCTGATGTAAAGTAGATATGTGGGAAATGTTATTTTTTAACTATTTTTTGTGACATATCTCTCTGATTTAAGGGCATGAAAATTCAAAGTTTGAAAATTGCTAAATTTTCAAAATTTTCACCAAATTTCCGATTCTTTCACAAATCAACGCAAGTGATATCAAGGAAATTTTACCACTATCATGAAGTACAATATGTCACGAAAAAACAATCTCAGAATCAGGGGGATCTGTTGAAGCGTTCCAGAGTAATTACTTCATAAAGTGACAGTGGTCAGAATTGTAAAAATTGGCCCGGTCACGAAGGCAAAAACAGGCTCTGGCGCGAAGTGGTTAAAAACTGCAACTCATCCCACAAAAAATACCCTATGTGAATTGAAAAATAATAAACATTATGGCTTTGGGAAAAATTGAAGCGTAAAAGTGAAAATTAAACTGTGAAGGCAAAGACTGGACACATAGGCAAAAATACATATTTTCAAGAAATTAAATGTATTAACAAAATTTTAAGAAATTGAAGTATTAAATAACTTCTTCAATATGATTTCCATCATTTACGATGAAATGGTTGATGCTATTTGCAAAATTCACATGAACTAAATGTAATAAATCCACATTGTCATCAATTTTAGCAAATTCATTCTAGTCAAAGGGGTTGTCCGCTACTTTTACATTGATGCCCTATCAATTGAATAGGAGGCGGATGTGCAGTACACCGCGGCGGCCACTACCACATGACAGCGGAGCCCCGCAGACGAGCACTTCCGGCCGGCAGCCGCCGGCACCGATAGTAGCTAATCGGCAGGGGTGCCGTGTGCTGGACCCCGACCGATCATACATTGATGCCCTATCCTACGGATAAGGCATCAATATAAAAGTGGTGGACAACTTCTTTAATGAGAATTCCTGTGTCTAGACTTTTGGTACACCCTTCATATATAGCAATAATAAATATAGAAATGTGATGTTGCATAGCACAGGAATCAATATGTTTGGCTATTGCATAGGCAGGGACCAAGATGACAATGCTCACTGACCCACTCTCATAATGAGAGATTTGTCATCTTGGTTGTTGCTTTTGCACAGCGGAGCAGCCAGGGCAAACTCATTTACAGGAAATGTGTAATCAAAATTTTTTTTCAAAAATTAAAAAAAATGTAAAGTATTAATGTTTACATTTTTTTTTTAAATGATATAAAATATGAAAAATCATTTTAAAAGGTTTGCTATTTTCCACTTTTAAACAATGGGTGGAGCAGCTGCTGAAATTTGCCATGAAAATCTAGTGTACGGCTAGTTCGCATTACGACTGCAGTAAAAGTGGGCGGAATCTGCTCACATGTGTGTGATGTCACTCCTCCCCTTCTCTGGGTTCGCAAAAGGATAGGGGAGGATGAAGTTTAGGATCACAACACAAGGACTTTTTGTTGGTGACTGCAAAGTGATACCAAGATGTAGACAGTGTCACCAAGGATGGCTGACAGCACCGATTCTGTTAGTTAGTGCAGCTTGCTGTATGACATGCTGGGATTAGATACATGTGCCAGGATTAGATACATGGACTGCATCACAGGGACTGAACATACCATATATTTTTCTACAAACTCCTGTATCTGCGTACTTGTACTGACCTGGGGAATTGTATTGCCAGGTCATTTTTAGCATTTAGTGGACATGGTAAATAAATTAAAAAAAAAAACAATTGTGGAATTGCATTTTTTTTTCAATTTCACTGCACTTGGAATTTTTGTTCCCATTTTCGAGTACCTTATATGGTAAAATCAATAGCGTCATACAAAAGTACAACTAGTCCCACAAAAAAACAAGCCCTCATAGGGCTATATTGACAAAAAATAAAAAAAGTTATGGCTCTGGGAAGAAAGGGAGCAAAAAACTAAAACGCAAAAACGGAAAATCACAAGTTCGTGAAGTTACTTCACTCTGCATAAGAATCTGGGCACATACAGAGGCTACTTTAATTATCTACTTTGCTGGCTGCTGGGTGGACACTCACTGCAACCTCGCACTGCTCCAAGGAAGCGGCATTAGAGTGGAAGAAGAACTTTTGAGCCACAATGGAATTTGACAACCTGGGCAACAGCCCCATGAGCCACCCCCCACACTTTACGACACTATATTTAGGCAATCTATTGATGCTTGTGTTTTCCATATTTGAAATTTGGAATATAAAATTCATTGTTGCTCTATATTTTTCATAGTTTTAATGTTTTTTTCTTACACTTTTTTTGTTTTAAATTAGTTGAATACTCAGGTTAAATTGAGATTCTTTGCAAGCTATTGACTGCAATGCAGATGTTTCCCGATAATGAGAACATTGTTCTGCTTCATCAGAACATTGTGAACCTGTGTCTGTAGGCCAAACATTATCACAAAACGAATTGCTTTTCGGAGGATATTTTCTCCGCTCAGAGGTTGCTACATCCACACTCTATGTATTTTCGGAGGCACCCTAATCTGCACATATATCTAGTTAAGTGATCAGATAATTCAACACACTAAGCAATCAAGTTAATCTAAAGCCAAAAGAGCAGTTGATTAAAGAATCAAACAATTGTCCTCCAAGGGATAATGTTCTTTCGTTGTCAGACAAAATGAAAATAAGATCTACAGCAGGAATTTTACAGTATAAGTTAGCATATCATTTAGAATTAGGGGCCACAAAAGACTGGTATTAAGACACTTTTAGTCTATAGTAAAACTTAAATGCATATTTAGATTTAAATAAGACTCTTGATATTGAAATAAAGTTACATTTTCATACAGTTTATTCTCAGTGTGTGAATCTGCTATTGTGCGTCTAATAATATAGCAGTCAAAGCTATCATTTCTCTCTGACAGTTTTGTCTATACTGACTATAGCAGCATACTTGATGGTTCTCTGACATACTGAAAAATGACTGGAAACTGATATCCGTCATCAAATTTTCAATCAGTTTTGTTTAATTGTAAAGCAAAAAGGAACACTGCAAAAAAAATCCAGCCTTAAACTAGGTTAACACTAGCCGATCGTGGTGAACGAACATTCTTATGAGCACTCATTTTATAATAATCCGGCAGTATAAAAAGGATGTCGATTGCCCAACAAATGTGGAAAAACTCTCATTTGTAGGATGAAATGATTCTTAAACAAGCTTGAAAATGATCATTCTTGGCAGCACATCATCCTGTGTAAACAGTCCATGTGCTGCCAAGAACAATGGCAGCTTGTGCACACAGAATAAGACACATTTTTTAACAAGAAAAACTTGTTAAAAAGTGTATACGTCTTATAGTCCAGAGGAGCTTCCTTTGATGGAGGGGGACGCTGACACGACATCCTTCCCGATCACAGAGATCTGCTGTCTCCCCTCCTGTCTGACACTGATCTATGTGATTGGCGCAGAGCAGTAGAGGAAGCTACCGACTTGAACGGAGGCTGCAGGAGCTGAGCAGGTGTAGGACCTTCTGCACAAATAATTCCAGGACCTTTCAGGTCATGTGATTAATCACATGACTTGAAAGGGCTTCAGTTAATCAAGTGCAAGGTCCTGCAAATGCTCAGCTCATGCAGTCTCCGTACAGGTCCTGATCAGAAACTGCAGGATGTGGTAATGTATAATATGTGTGTATGTATGTGTGTGCATGTATCAGAGCTGTTTATTTCTATATGTGTATGTAGTGTGCATGCAGCAGAGCTGTGTATTTCTATATGTGCATGGAGTGTGCATGTAGCAACAGAGCTGTGTATATCTACATGTGCATGTAGAGTGCATGGAACAAAGCTGTGTATGTCTATATGTGCATGTAGTGTGCATGTGGCATAGCTCTGTATGTCTATAGGTGCATGTAGTGTGCATGTAGCAGAGCTCTGTATGTTTATGTGCATGTAGCAGAGCTCTGCATGCCCATATGTGTATGTCTACATGGGCATGTAACCGAGCTGTGTATGTCTATGGGCATGAAGCAGAGCTCTGTACGTCTATGTGCATGTACCCGAGCTATGTATGTCTATATGGGCATGTAACATCTGTGTATGTCTATGGGCATGTAACAGAGTAGTGCATGTCTGTATGTTTTATTTTAATTGAGTTCCTGAAACAATTAAGGAGGGTGTGATGACACAGCTTTTCTTCTTAATTATGCCAGACATACATACCATATTTTTATGTTGGCTTTTGAACTTGTTTTCTTCTTTGGTTGGTCAACACAGGCTATTGTTTGAATAATCCTGAATGTTGATCACTTGAGTTGATATTTGGTAATTGATGAATGACTGTTATCTACAATGTATTGTCTGCCAGTTTTGCAATACAGCGACTCAGGGTTGTTGAACAATGGATGTTGGCTAGATAAGTTAAATGCTATTGTAGGGTGGTTGCCAGTCAACATTGGGGCCTGAGCTGTGGCTACTCAAGCATTGTAAATTAATATCATGATCCCTGACTCTTGACCTGTGAATGATGGCTTGAAAGTACAAATGTGAACAATAAAAAGGGGGTCTCTGCGTCTGTTCTGAGAGACACTACAGGTTGACAGCCTAAGGGACCACAGCCCTGGCTGGAAAAATACAGAACTGCTCTATTGACCATTGCTGAACTCTCAGACGATGTGAAGAATCCAGGTTGGGACAATCAGGTCACCTGGCCACATATCTCACTGCCCTAAACCCGGCAGGCCAGCAGAAGGGTGAGACTTTGTAATTTGCACCATTTTGTGTTTTGCTGGGACTGTTCTATATGCTATTGATTGCTGGTGGTTCAATAAATTATTACCACACTGTTTATCAACATGTGTTGTCTGACTAGTGTTGTGACCACAGTAAAAGAGAGCGAGTGTTCAGTGGTATAAGGCCTGGCCCATGCGGTCTTTCTAAAGATAACCGGGCCAGCGGACAAGAGCACCCACTGACTCCCGTGTCTTCACATAGGAGTTGTCCAGTAGTGGAAAACTCCTTTTAGAACACCACAATTTGGATCTGTCCATCTGCAGGAAGGGTTTAGACCCCAGTTTACAAAGCCATTTTGACAAGCAATGACAATTGACTTCATACACCCATCAAATGTGTGATACTAAACCCTTAATTTAGATCTCAGAAAAAAAAATCAATTAATTTAGATCCCAGACTAGGCCCCTCAATCAGACTGCAGTTCAGACTATAACGCAATCTCTAAATTAGACCCCTGATCAGACGGCTAAGTTAAAGGGGTTGTCCGGTCCAAGTCTGCAGTCACACTGCACTCCACAGCCCATCTAGTGGGTGTGGCCTTGCTCCATACACTTGCATTGAGTGAGGCCACGTCCCATCTAGTCACGCAGCCGTCCAGTAGGACCAACTAGAGGGTGCAGCCTCGCTCCATACAAGTGTATGGAAGCGAGGCCGGGCCGACTGGCCGGGAGTATGTATAACTCATACATACCCTCCGGCCCCCAGTTCAGAAACCAACGAATCCCCGCAGAGTGACTACAGACTTATCGATTTGGACTGGACAACCCCTTTAAAACCAAAATGCCTAAATTATTTAAACCTTCAAAATAAAGAGGATCCTAGGTCAGGCAAAAAAAAACAGGTATTTACTTATCTCTCCTTACTCCCGACTTCTCCTGCCTTTTGGGTTCTGCTAACTGGTAACAAGGTTCTGACACTGTGTAGTTCTGTACACATAAGAAATGCATATCCATTTTCCATACACTTCAAAGTAAAAAAAGAAAAACAGATCTAGTTGTAATCAGTTTTTTAAGCTGGAAAAAAAAATTGCACAACTTTTTTGTCCTGCAAAGATTTCTTCAGGACCTTGTATGTGGTGTGATACACAGCTTTATGACACTGGCCAGGATTAGTAACACATTGCTGGAATCAGGGTCTTATGTTGCTGTCAGATGGGGTAACAAGAACCAGGTGACAGATTCTCTTTAAACCTGGTCAGAATTGCTAAAACATGCCTGATGAATAAGGTTCCTTGTTTCCTGTTCTTTTTTTAAGGTGTTTATTGCTTGCACGCTTGGCTTTGAACAGTACTGTTTCCTGACTTAGATTTTTCTGACAATTGATTGATATAGTATTTTAAATTACAAGTCACTTTTGAAAAAACTTTTTCAGCAAAAAAATATTGCTTAATTTCTGAATATTTTAATGATCTGCAATATTCAGAGATTTTATCACCTTACACATCAACTTTTATGATGAGTTATATTGTATAAACTTAAACTGTGAAATACATAGCTAAAAGCCTTACATAAACACAAGAATTTTCTGGAACGCCCCTTAACATTACCCCACACGTGTCGTGTCTTATACAAGCACTAAGGTTACAAAAGAAGCTTACACAAGTTGTACAATTATACAATCACTTTGGTATGCATATAATGGGGCAGTAAGAAAATAAAGGTTACGTTTTCATAACACTTATACAACAATGTTTATCGAATGTCATGTGTATATAGTATCTCATACTTACTGCATGTTAAGTACATTCAGGCAAAGACTGGCCCACCGGTGTTACGAGTGAATCCCTGGTGGGCTCCTGAGCATAATTGTGGTTGCAGATGGTGTGACTGGACCCAGAGCAGAGGGGATTCACTGTTGCCAGCAAAATTTTGTGGAGCAGAAAGTCGGTAGTTCCCTGTCCTGCAATACTTATACATGCCAATGGCCTATTAGAGGCGCACAACTGAAATCGACATCTTGTTGTAAATGGTGCAATGACGTCACTGCATTGCTAGGAGAAGAAGGAAAAAGAAGAAGGCGAGAGCGAGGGCTGGTAAGAGGAATATATTTTTTTATTATTATTTTGTTTATTCGCTATGTGAAGAATGCCATAATGGGAGACATCATACTGTTTGGGGTCCACAATGCAGGACATTATTACTATATTGGGATAATATAGTGGACATTACTACATGATGGACAGAATGGGGGACATTATCACTGTAATGGGAACAGAATGGTGGACATTATTACAATATGGGGACCTAAATGGGGGATATTATTACTATATAGGAACTAGAATGGGAGACATTATCACTATATGAGGGGCAAAATATGGAACAATATTACTGTATTAGGGCAAGAATGGAGAACATTATACCTATATGGGAGCAAAAATATGTGACATTATTACTACATTGGGGCAAGATTGGGAGGCATTATTACTACATCGGGACCAGAATATGGGATATTGCTATATTAGGGCCAGAATGAAGGACAATATCCCTATATTAAGGCCAGTACGGGGGACATTATTACTATTTGGGTGCCAATTGGGGATTCAATTAAAGACTTTATTAATGTATGTGGGCCACAGTGGAGAATATTAATGGTGCCCCTAATTGTAGCCCAATACACTAATAATACATTATTATTAATTTATGAGGCAACAATTTGGGATGTTCTAACTGTATCAAGGCATAAAAGCTGGACGTTTTTATTGTATGAGGAAGAAAAGGTACATGTTACTACTATATTGGTGCCACTGATGAGGGTGCATTACTGCTGTATTTGAGCACGTCCTTAGTGACTCACCCATGTGCAGACACACAAGGTCACAATGCATGACCCGGAAGTGACTTTTACAATGTAAGCCTATGTACAGTCATGGCCAAAAGTTTTGAGAATGACACCAAAATTATATTTTCACATGATCTGCTGGCCTCTGGTTTTTATTAGTGTTTGTCTGATGTTTATATCACATACATAAATATAATTGCAATCATATTATGAGTACCAATAGGTTATATTGACAGTTAGAATGAGTTAATGCAGCAAGTCAATATTTGCAGTGTTGCCTCTTCTTCTTCAAGACCTCTGTAATTCTCCCTGGCATGCTCTCAATCAACTTTTGGACCAAATCCTGACTGATAGCAGTCCATTCTTGCATAATCAATGCTTGCATTTTGCCAGAATTTGTTGATTTTTGTTTGTCCACCCGTCTCTGGATGATTGACCACAAGTTCTCAATGGGATTAAGATCTGGGGAGTTTCCAGGCCATGGACCCAAAATCTCTATGTTTTGTTCCATGAGCCATTTTGTTATCACCTTTGCTTTATGGCAAGGTGCTCCATCATGCTGGAAAAGGCATTTTTGGGCGCCAAACTGCTCTTGGACGGTTGGGAGAAGTTGCTCTTGGAGGACATTCTGGTACCATTCTTTATTCATGGCTGTGTTTTTAGGCAAGACTGTGAGTGAGCCGATTCCCTTGGCTGAGAAGCAACCCCACACATGAATGGTTTCAGGATGCTTTACAGTTGGCATGAGACAAGACTGGTGGTAGCGCTCACCTCTTCTTCTCCGAATAAGCTGTTTTCCAGATGTCCCAAACAATCGAAAAGGGGATTCATCAGAGAAAATGACTTTGCCCCAGTCCTCAGCAGTCCACTCCCTGTACTTTTTGCAGAATATCAGTCGGTCCCTGATTTTTTTCTGGAGAGAAGTGGCTTCTTTGCTGCCCTCCTTGAAACCAGCCCTTGCTCAAAGAGTCTCCAACTCACAGTGCGTGCAGAAGCACTCACACCAGCTTGCTGCCATTCCTGAGCAAGCTCGGCACTGCTGGTAGTCCGATCCCGCAGCTGAAACAGTTTTAAGATACGGTCCTGGCGCTTGCTGGTCTTTCTTGGGCGCCCTGGAGCCTTTTTGACAACAATGGAAGCTCTCTCCTTGAAGTTCTTGATGATGCGATAGATTGTTGACTGAGGTGCAATCTTTGTAGCTGCGATACTCTTCCCTGTTAGGCCATTTTTGTGCAGTGCAATGATGGCTGCACGTGTTTCTTTAGAGATAACCATGGTTAACTGAAGAGAAACAATGATACCAAGAACCAGCCTCCTTTTAAAGTGTCCAGTGATGTCATTCTTACTTAATCATGACTGATTGATCGCCAGCCCTGTCCTCATCAACACCCACACCTGTGTTAATGGAATAATCACTAAAACGATGTTAGCTGCTCCTTTTAAGGCAGGACTGCAATGATGTTGAAATGTGTTTTGGGGGTTAAAGTTCATTTTCTGGGCAAATATTGACTTTGCAAGTACAGTAATTGCTGTTAAGCTGATCACTCTTTGACATTCAGGAGTATATGCAAATTGCCATTACAAAAAATGAAGCAGTAAACTTTGGAAAAATTACTATTTGTCTCATTCTCAATACTTTTGGCCATGACTGTAGTGTCAAAATGAGGCTCCATAGGATTTCATTGTAAAAGAGACTTCCAGATCACACACATAGAGTGAGCCGGCTAGTCGCAATTGTGGGATGTCATCGAGAATAGGAGTAGAACGGCGCTGTACACAGGAGAGAGCAACAGTAGGTGAGTTTATTAACACATTCACACTAACTTACTCATAGGCCATGCAATGCTCCTCTGGGACTTTAAATACACAAATTGCCTCTTCAGAATGGAAGAGGATTTGAACTCTTACGCCACCTATTGGAAGTAGCAATCCTAAAAGTCAATATCAACCCTTTAAGGAACCTTAACACATGACTTGGGATAATAAGCCAAACCAGAGGCTCCATTTGTGGATGTGTTTCTGGCTATTGTAAAGAGATTTATAGACCAAGCAATGGTCCTGTGGGAATTTAAGTATGAAAAAAGCCTCATCAATATCGATCCTCTTGCCACATGACTTAGGATAAAGTTCAAGACCTGAAGATGCTATTTGCATACTGTATTGAAAAACTGAAAAACACAAATTAAAATAAAACTTAATGTTTACATACCATTTCTGCAACATTTTTTTTTTTGATATGTGTTGTCTATGAACCTCTACGTTAAATCAGCTTTGACTAGTTGAATAACTGTTATGAGTAGAGATGTGCGAATCGATTTGCAGGACCCAGGTCCAGCGGCCATGTCAGTACTCTAGGGCCGCTGGATCGAAGACCTGTGAACCAACCTGTGAACCTGTAGAAGTATTTGAACACGTGAAACAGTCGACGTCTGACTGCACCTTGCATACTTCCAATATGCCAATATGTTTTAATGCATTGGAATAAATAGAATTTCTATTACAATGGTGAATGCTGCTATATTCTTTTTCCGCATTGAAATCATCTCTTTTCTGCTTTAATTAGCTGTCCTGGCGAGATGTCATTGTTGCAGCATGACGTACACACAATGTCATGCCAGATTGGCTACTCAACTGAAGAGCTGGGGGTGCCAGCAGGTAGGAGGCAGTTTAAAGTGCTCCTGGATAGAGACCATGGAATAGTGATATATAGCCACATGAATAGAGTCCTGCCAATTTCTTTGCTCATCTCTAGTTGAGAGTAATGATCATCACTAGAGATGAGCGAACCCAAATTTAAAAGTTCGGGGTTTGTACCGGACAGTTAGGGTCCGGTGCTAAAGTTCGAACACGGACTTCTGGTTTTAATGTTTGGAGCTCCGGGGGAAGTCCGGGAGGAGAGAGAGACAGACGAGAGAGAGAGAGAATTTTCCCTCTCCAAAGTTTGGTCACCATTGTTTTCAATGGGGTTCGGGTTCTGGTTCAAGTTCGGGTGCAGTTCTGGTACCCAAGCAGAACTTTGGACTAAAGTTCAGATCGTGTACCAGAATCCGAACTTCTATGGGTCCGTTCATCCTTAATCATAACCACTGTTTCCAGTCATGTTTCTGGGTGATATCTAGCATAATATTTCAGCACTTTTAATATTTCATAAATTATATAAAGTTATAACAACATATCCATGAAAATGGTCATCTCCACAGGAGATCAGGGAACAAAATGTAACATTATCTGTGACTGGTATTGGGCCTCAGACCTCAGTATGTGCAAGTGATTTGTGAAAGTTTAGTGACCTGTGGAGGACACCATCTAGTAGCATTGTCTTCTAGGAATAATGCTCTGCATGTTCGCACGAGATATGATGATTTACAATGTATCCTGACTTTCTCTTCTAAATAACCTTGGTACTGCTCTATACACCTTACAGCCTTTTCAACTTTCTTTTCATTGAAAAAGTAATAGCCCTTCCTCTTTAGAGGAATGTTTTTGAGATGTTGCTCTGTCTTATGGAGTAGCTTGTCATGCACTCACTCTTCTTGAGCAAATGCACAGAAACATATATATCAATCCATGTAACACTTAGAGAATCAGATACATTTCACACTTGGCCCCTTGTCATGTGGTACCCCTATTCATTACTGATGGTATACATAGTTGAACTTTCTTGTACATTGTTCCTATCTGTGATAGCAACTCTCTTTTTTTTTTCTTTTTTACTTTGGATGTGTTTTTCTCTTCTTGTAGTTGTACTATTTTTTTTATCCTAATTTAAGAAAAAGATTGCCCCTTCTTGGAAATTATGTATTTTAAGAAAAACAAAATGGTGATGTACCCAACCTTTCTTTTACACTGAGGATAACAGTAAATTTGCCATTCTTCGGATCAACTGGGGTTTGTAAATATAGAAGGCTGCGGTCAATGGATCTTTTCGTGTCTTTTTCAAAACATCCAAATGATGCAATTACATTCACATCCAGCAGAAATGTTTCTAGCGAGTTACATTTTTAATCCTATAACCTCTGAATAATTTAATTTTAATGAATGGAAGATCTTCAGAAAACCATTTAATGAAAAAAATAAATAAATTAAGGGTTACATGTTAATCAGTTAATTCTATGTTCATGAAGAAATGCACTGGATATAGCAAAGCTATCAAAAAGCCATTAACATCAATGGGAAATTAAAGGGTATATGCAGAATAAACCAGTAAATCATTCTTGCTAGAGTATTCTGCACAATGGAATCAGGCACTATAATAAGTGTTTATTGTTGTTGGCAAAACACATGTTAAATTGATACCTTTATGAAAAAATAATGCAATGTAATCCATAATATTATTCCCCACTGCCGTGTTTTACGTTACTTCGATTAATAATCTAGACAGTAGTAAACAAACACTCTGCATTTTAGCAGCCAATATTTTTTTATGACTCTGCAAAATGTGTTTTGCTTGAGTTACAATTATGCCAGTCTTTCCAGGTCTCGTAGGGGCACAACCTGTCCTGAATATACTCAGGGCTTTAATCTGCACTCTTCTATTAACATTGGAAATCGTAGTCCTTAGATACAACTTCATTAAAGACATCCTGTGCATGTATTATATGCTATTATTTCTTATAAACTGTGGTAGAAATTGGGAAGCCCTTTATTTATTATTATATATTCTCTACTGTCAATGCATCTATTACATTTTCCCGCTACAGTGGCATGGTACTAAAGGGTGCACTTATAGAAATTGACCTAAGGTGCTGTTTCTGCATGCTTGCTGGAATTAAAAGAGGATTGTCACTATAACAGGTCAGGTGTCAAAAATCAAAGGAGGCGATGGACACCTAACAGAATATTCTCAAAATAGTAAGTTATTTAACTGTTCACTGTAGATCAGCTTACTGCAATCATCTAAACCTGGCACTGCAGAACCCTGTCTTGAATGGAGGTGACCTCAATGGAGCCGAACACAGAGCTATTTCCAGCCAGTTCCACAGACAAGGAATGGATTGATAGTCAAGCATGAGCACATTTACTCCATGTGAAATGGGACTCCACAGACCTGGATGATCCTCCAAACCCCAGGTTCGGGTGGGCACATGGGCCCTGGTGCAGCAGGCAGGAAAGGCATGCTAGAGGCAAGGACTCATCCCAAACAGGAGAATCAGGACCAGAAGTATAGGTGTAGTGGAACAAAGCAAGAGTGAATGTAGAGATGGCAAAAGGATGGTTAACCTGCTGAGCTGTGGGTATGCATGATCAGAGTTGGAGCACAAATGGTAGAGCTCACCAAACACTGGAAACTAGTCTTAATACTAAGACACAGGTGTGTGTCTTAGTGGGCCTTAAATAGTATTAGGCTATGTGCCCACGATGCAGAAATGAAGCAGAAAATTTCTGCAGCATTTCTGCATCTCCCTGGCAGAAAAAACGCATGCAGATTGTGAATGCGTTTTTCCTGCAGAATACATGCGGATTCACATGCGTATCCACATGCGTTAACGCATGTGTTTCCGCATGCGCACTGACAAGCACTTTCCAGGCGATAGCATCACTAGGAAAGTGCTTGACAACTAGGTCACACTGTATAAATCCATGCAAACGGCATGGATTTATACAGTGTGACCGTAAAAATAAAAAAATAAAGTTATACTCACCCCCTATGCCCCGGCATGTGCTGCAGCGCTCGTCCTGGCTTCTTCCGGGTTGCCGGGCTATCGCGAGACAGCCTGCGGTCACATGACCGCGACGTCATCTCAGGTCCTGGAAGGAGAAGCGCTGCCGGCATGCAGAGAGAAGCCGCCGGACAGGTGAATATAACTTTATTTTTTATTTTATTCTTTTTTTTACAGGTACAATGGTACCCAGGTCTGGATGAGAGTCTTCTCTCCTCCAGAACTGGGTACCATCCGCACCTAGAGACGCATGATATCCGCTTGTACAAATGTACAGACGCGGATATTATGCGTCTCAATGCAAGTCAATGGCGGCGCTTCCACTGCGCTTCCGCAAAATTAATGAACATGCTGCGGATTTATGAGCGCTGCAGAAACGCTGCGGAAAAATCCGCAGCATGTGCATTGACATTGCGGAATGCCATTGGGGACCATGGGGTGCGGATTACCATGCGTTTTTGATGCGTTTCCGCTGCGGAAATTCCGCAGCGGAAACGCATGAAAAACGCATTGTGTGCATGCAGCCTTAGGGAGGTGACGTCACCAAGCCACACCAGGCAAACTGCAAAACCAGATGCAGAGTACAACAGAGGGCAGCAAACCAAGACGAAAGATGTAGAGCCCGGACAGATGAGTAACACAGACCCCAGTTTTCAGGTCCAAGAGCCTTGTTCTCAAAATCACTAGAGGGCACAGCATTTGGAACACTGGCAATCAGTTACTCTTTTGGGAAATAACTAGTTTAGAGTTTAAGGAAATAACTTGTAAGCAAGGCATTGATATGTAATTAATTTGGAACCTTTGTAATCAAGTCATGACAAAACTGTTTACTGTTATTTCTACTGTGTTCCCATAATTTCACTTACTGGTACGTTGAGTCCTAAAAAAAGCAAACCCTATGAAGCTTGAATGTGTGGATACTTCTAGAAAGAAACCATAAAGAGGTTCACCCAGGTAGGTGAGCTTAGAAGTGACTAGTAGGGCCGATAACAAAGCTTGGTAGTGAGGTGTCACAATCAGTTGGGCTCCCCAATTCATAAGTTTATGTCAAATACTAAATGGACGTCACCATAAATTATCAGTTGATGATAGTGAATATGGCCTTTTTCAAATCCATCATGTTTGGATTTTTGTCAGTGCGAGCCCTGGAAGGCAAAGCGAGCCTGCAGCTCATGAATACATATGATTCCTGTCTTCACAGTATTGAGCTCATGCTACAAAGTTTAGGAAAGTTCTATAACTTCTTCACAAATACACATAAGTAACAGACTGATTGATTTAATCCACATGTCTGTCACGACTTTATGTTATGCTCCAACTGGGCAGCAAAAAAGATTTCAGAGGTTCCTTTTATAGCTAAACTTTGTAAACTGATCTAATTGTGTGAGTCCTAGTAAAACGTAGCACACAAAACAATTCAGGATTCATTTTGCCAACTAATTTATCATCACAATAGGATTCACATGAAGAACTGAGAATGTACTAATCAGTTGTGAACCATTACTTACCGAATACCTGCATCTGAATGAGAGATACAGATACATATGCAATCTGCTAAACTATACGTCATGACTAGTGTTGAGCGAGCATGCTCGACACTGCTCGGTAATCGCCCGAGCATCTCACTACTCGGGATGTTCGGCGAGCACCGAGCATTTCCGGGTTACTCGGGCGGGAGCTCGGGTCTCCGCCCTGCACGTTTGGCGCTCTTTACAGAGCCAATGAACATGCAGGGATTGCCAGCCAGTCACTGTAATGCCACAGCCATATTGTTTGTGGGCATTACAGTGATTGGCTGACCGCACAGCGTCACCTCGAGTATTTAAAACCCGGGATCAGACAGTGTAGGGTCAGTGCTGCTGAGTTAGGGAGAGATATATAGTGCGAAATAGGTAGTGTAGGGTCTCTAAAGCCTGCCAAAGCAAACAAACAGTCCTTCTCAGGACTAATATCCATCCCAGATATTAGGCAGGCAGGCAGGCTGTATAGGAGACGCAGTGGTTATACCAACAAACACTGCATTACAGTCCTGTGTGCTCCTGCTGGTCAAATTGCTAGACTTATCCCCCGGTCTCAGGGGCCAGGAAAAATCCTTTTTTTTTTCATCTAAATCCTGTATTTTTTTTCCCTCAGTCAGACTGTACAAATACGCGTCTTATTAACCTTTTGGTATCCACCCCCCCCCAAATAAAAAAAATTGAGTGTGTCTGTGCCTGTTCAGACACTAATATATCTGTTTAAAAGAGTCTGGTGTAGGCCAGATAACTAGAACTTTGGTTTTGCTGTTCCAAGGTTCAAATCTCTGTATTATCCAGCTTTTGGCCGTTTTTCCGTAAAAAAAAACAGTAATAGTGTCTGGCTGACTGTTCAGACACAAATATATCTGTTTAAAAGATTCTGGTGTAGGCCAGATAACTAGAACTGTGGTTTTGCAGTTCCACGGTTCAAACCTCTGTATTATCCTGCTTTTGGCCTTTTATCTGTAAAAAAAAAACAGTAATAGTGTCTCGCTGACTGTTCAGACACAAATATATCTGTTTAAAAGATTCTGGTGTAGGCCAGATAACTAGAACTGTGGTTTTGCAGTTCCACAGTTCAAACCACTGTATTATCCTGCTTTTGGCCTTTTTTCTGTAAAAAAAAAAAAAAATAAGTGTCTCCCTGACTGTTCAGACACAAATATATCTGTTTAAAAGATTCTTGGGTAGGCCACATAGCTATAACTGTGGTTTTGCAGTTCTACGGTTCAAATCTCTGTATTATCCACCTTTTTGCCTTTTTTACATAAAAAATAAAAAAATTGAGTGTCTCGCTCAGTGTTCAGACACAAATACATCTGTTTGAAAGATTCTGGTGTAGGCCAGAGAAAAAGAACTGTGGTTTTTCTCTTCCACGGTTCTAATCTCCTTTTTATTATCCTTTTTCCATTGATAGTGCGAGTGTAAGCTATTTTACTTAATTTACAATGGGCAAGGAGCGTGGCAAGGGACGTGGAACTGGACGTTCTGGTGATGGTGCGTGTAGAGGACGGGGCCGTGGCCAAGGTGAAAATGTGCCACAACCAACAGCCACATCTTCTCGCTCCCACTTCATGACCGAATTACTAGGGAAGCACACTACAACACCAGTATTGCGAACAGATCAGTGTGAACAGGTTATTAATTGGATAGCAGATAATGCTTCCAGTTACCTGGGCACCACCACCTCCGGTCTGTCTTCCACACGGTCAAGTTTTAGTAGCCGTGAGTCTCGACCACATACTCCTCCTCACCCTGATGCTCCTTCCTCCCGCCATGCCGAGTGTCGTCAGACAGCAACTGATCCCACACTTGGACACTCTGAAGAGCTGTTCACTGGTCCATTTCCATATTTGTGCCCCTCGCCTGCTCCGCTTGAAGTGGTGGAAGAGGAGATCCCATGTAGCGATGCCCAAATATTTGAACAGCCACGGCCACAGGAAGTCGACGCTTGCAATTTGTCACAAGAGGTGGATGATGATGAGACACAATTGCCACGAAGTGAGGAGGAGGATCGTGGTGCGCAAGTGGAAGAGGAGGAGGTGGTGGATGATCTAGTAACTGACCCAATGTGGCAGGGGGACACGCAGAGCGAGGCCAGCAGCACACAGGGGGAGGGAGGCAGAGTACCCCAACAGGCAGGAAGAAGCAGTGTGGTGGCCGCACACAGAAGGCGGGCAACAGTTCCCCGTAACACGAACACGAGGGACGTTGCCAGGACAACCGGTTGGTCTTCCAGAGTCTGGAATTTTTTTAAAGACTCTGCTGATAATCCCAAAAAGGCCATTTGTACCATCTGCCATGCCAGCATCAGCAGGGGTGACAAAACTAGCAGCCTGACCACCACCAGCATGATCAGGCACATGTCAGCAAAGCACCCGACTTTGTGGGGCGAACCCCAGGGTCCACGACCAGTGTCAGCGGGTGTCACCACTGCTTCTTCCGCTGTTGTGCATGTAAGAGAACCCCCTGTTGTGCATGCAAAGATGCCCCCTCCTCTCAGTCTTCACTTGTTATGGCAGTTTCTCAAGAAACAGCATCAACGTCCACGTCCCACCGCAGCGTTCAATTGTTCATATCCCAGAGCTTTGAACGAAAGAGCAAATTTGGAGCCAACGCCCCACAGGCCACAGTCCTAAATTCGCACATTTCATGACTGCTTGCATTGGAAATGCTGCCTTTTAGGCTGGTGGAGACGGAATCCTTCCGCAACCTTATGGCGGTGGCCGTCCCTCGGTACTCGGTCCACAGCCGACACTATTTTGCACGGTGTGCCATCCCCGCACTACACAAGCACGTGTCCCAAAACATCTGCCGTGCCCTCAACAACGCAGTTACTGGGAGAGTCCACCTGACAACGGACACGTGGACAAGTGCTTGTGGCCAGGGATGGTACATCTCCCTGACGGCACACTGTGTAAACATAGTGGAAGCCGGGACCCAGTCGGACCTTGGGACGGAACACATCCTCCCCACACTGAGGATTGCGGGCCCTATGTCAGTCAGAGTTGCCCCCACAGTGTACAGCTCCTGCGCATCATCCTCCTCCTCCTCCTCATGTTCAGCCTCCATCTCAGATATCACCACATCAGTTACAAGCTGGAAGCACTGCAGTACTGCCTCAGCTAAGCGTCAACAAGCTGTGCTGAAACTCATAAGCTTAGATGATAAACCTCACACTGCTTGTGAGTTGTGGACAGCTGTGAAAGAGCAGGCAGATCTGTGGCTGAGACCGCTGAACCTACATCCAGGCATGGTCGTGTGTGACAATGGCCATAACCTGGTGGCGGCTCTGAGGCAAGGCGAGATCACACACGTACCATGCCTGGCTCATGTGCTTAACCTCGTGGTTCAGCAGTTTCTTAAATCGTACCCCGAGTTGCCAGATCTGCTCGTCAAAGTACGCCGCCTGTCAGCTCATTTTCAGAAGTCGGCTACAGCTTCCGCCGCCCTTGCTGTGTTGCAGCAGCGTTTGCAGCTTCCGGCACACCGACTGGTGTGTGATGTCCCCACACGTTGGAACTCTACCCTCCACATGTTGCAAAGGATTTGTGAGCAGAAGAGAGCAGTTGTGGAGTACCAGCTGCAACAAGGCCGTCGATATTCAGGTCAGACTCCACACCTAAGACCTCAGGAGTGGACCTGGATGTCTGACATATGTACCATCCTGACAAACTTTGAGGAGTCCACCAAGATGGTGAGTGGCGATGACGCCATCATTAGCATCAGCATCCCACTTGTCTGTCTTTTGCAACGCTCTCTGCAGAGAATTAAAGAGGAGGCATTGCAGCCAGAGTATGATGAGATGGATCAAGAAGCCGTAATGGGCTATAACACACAGCCCAGCTTCATCTCATAATGTGCATTGAGGGACAATGAGGGAGAGGAGGAGGAGGAGGAGCAGGTATCATGCGCTGTAGACGGTAGTACCTGTACAACTCTCATACCGTCGGTTCAGAGTGGGTGGCCTGAGGACAGGGGGGAGGAGGAGGAGGAGGAGGAGGAGGAGAGCATGGTCAGTCGTCATCTTGGTGAGGACACGGAAGTTTTGCCCTTTACCAGTCTGGCACGCATGGCTGACTTTATGTTACGCTGCCTTAACTGTGACCCTCGCGTTGTCAAAATGTTGGGTGACAGTCATTACTGGTTGGTGACACTTTTAGACCCCCGCTACAAGGCGAACTTTCACTCTCTTATTCCTGAGGTGGAGAGGTCTACAAAAATGGGGCAGTACCAGAAGGCCCTTGCTGCAGAACTGTTAAAAAAATTCCCATCTGAACACGCTAGCGGCAGAGGTCACAGTTCGTTGACCAACCAAGGCGTACAGGCGAGAGAGACGCAACTCCAATTCAGCAGCAGAGGCAGGGAAACACTGTCAACATTCTGGGACAGTTTTCTGAGACCCGCCCAGCTTACAGGCCCTGAGGCATGGGGTACTCTCACAAGGAGTGGAAAGTTTCAAAAGATGGTGAGGGAGTACCTTGCCGACCGTACTAGCATCCTCCGTGATTCCTCTGTGCCTTTTAATTATTGGGTATCCAAGCTGCACACTTGGAATGAACTCGCTCTGTACACCTTGGAGGTCCTGGCCTGCCCTGCCCCTAGCGTGTTATTGGAGCGTGATTTTAGTGCCGCTGGGGGAATTATAACTGATAAGCACACTCGCCTGTCAACTGACAATGCTGACAAGCTGACCCTTATCAAAATGAACAAGGGCTGGATTGGGCCAGACTTCTCATCACCACCAAATGACAGCAGAGTAACATAAAGTCAAATCCACTGCGTTATTTCGGGAGGTGTATTCCCATGCACCGCTTCACACCCACACATGGGTATACGCTTCCTCATTTTGGCTGTATTTTGCTCTTTTCCTTATCCTCAGCCTCTACCACCACTATACCACCAGGGTGACCGTGGTCCGTATTGCCAGCATTGCATGTTCCTCCGTCCTAATTTTTGGCAGCTTTTGCTTGGAAGGCATAGGCAAAGACTATGGGAGACCCACTCCCCAATAATGGAATAAAGTTTTTAATATGCTGTACTGCATGGCTCTTGTTTGCCAGCATTGCAAGTTCCTCCGTCCTAATTTTTGGCAGCTTTTGCTTGGAAGGCATAGGCAAAGACTATGGGAGACCCACTCCCCAATAATGGGAATAATGTTTTTAATATGCTGTACTGCATGGCTCTTGTTTGCCAGCATTGCAAGTTCCTCCGTCCTAATTTTTGGCAGCTTTTGCTTGGAAGGCATAGGCAAAGACTATGGGAGACCCACTCCCCAATAATGGGAATAATGTTTTTAATATGCTGTACTGCATGGCTCTTGTAAGGGGCATGAAAACCGTCTTGTTAAACCACTCTGAACTCCACAGCTCTTCCAATGGGCATTAAAACCATCTTGTTAAGCTACTGTGACCTCCACCACTCTTCCAAGGGGCATTAAAACCGTCTTGTTAAGCTACTGTGACCTCCACCACTCTTCCAAGGGGCATTGATATTGTCTTTTTATTCCACTGTGACCTCCACCACTCTTCCAAGGGGCATTAAAACTGTCTTGTTAAGCTACTGTGACCTCCACCACTCTTCCAAGGGGCATTGATATTGTCTTTTTATTCCACTGTGACCTCCACCACTCTTCCAAGGGGCATTAAAACCGTCTTGTTAAGCTACTGTGACCTCCACCACTCTTCCAAGGGGCATTAAAACCGTCTTGTTAGGCTACTGTGACCTCCACCACTCTTCTAAGGGGCATCGATATTGTCTTTTTATTCCACTGCGACCTCCACCACTCTTTCAAGGGGCATTAAAACTGTCTTGTTAAGCTACTGTGACCTCCACCACTCTTCCAAGGGGCATTGATATTGTCTTTTTATTCCACTGCGACCTCCACCACTCTTCCAAGGGGCATTAAAACCATCTTGTTAAGCTACTGTGACCTCCACTACTCTTCCAAGGGGCATTGATATTGTCTTTTTATTCCACTGCGACCTCCACCACTCTTCCAAGTGGCATTAAAACCGTCTTGTTAAGCTACTGTGACCTCTATCACTCTTCCAAGGGGCATTGATATTGTCTTTTTATTCCACTGCGACCTCCACCACTCTTTCAAGGGGCATTAAAACTGTCTTGTTAAGCTACTGTGACCTACACCACTCTTCCAAGGGGCATTAAAACTGTCTTGTTGAGCTACTGTGACCTCCACCACTCTTCCAAGGAGCATTAAAACCGTCTTGTTAAGCTACTGTGACCTCCACCACTCTTTCAAGGGGCATTAAAACTGTCTTGTTAAGCTACTGTGACCTCCACCACTCTTTCAAGGGGCATTAAAACCATCTTGTTAAGCTACTGTGACCTACACCACTCTTCCAAGGGGCATTAAAACTGTCTTGCTGAGCTACTGTGACCTCCACCACTCTTCCAAGGGACATTAAAACCGTCTTGTTAAGCTACTGTGACCTCCACGTCTCTTCCAAGGGGCATTAAAACCGTCTTGTTAAACCACTCTGACCTCCACGTCCCTTCCAAGGTGCATTAAAAGCATCTTGTCAAACCACTCTGAACTCCACAGATCTTCCAAGGGGCATTGAAATGTTGTTTTTAATTAACTCTATCCTCCACGACTCTTCTAACGGGCATTGCATTTCCTCCTAGTTTTAGTCAGCTTTTGCTTTTCAATGCATAGGTGAACACTAAGGGAGACCCACTCCCCAATAATGAGTAGAAGGTTTTTAGTACGCTGTAATCCACGTCTGTTTCAAGGGGCATTGCAGTTCCTCATAATTTTTAGAAAGCCTTCCATTCACTGCTTAGGCCAACAGTGTACAGGAGACCCAGTTGCTATAAATGGAAAAAACGGTTTAGTTAAGGCCCTCTGACCTCCATGTCACTTCCGAGGGCCATTGAAGTGCCTCGAAATTTTTGGTAGGTAGGCATTGCACTCGCTGTATGCCCTATAACTGTGTACCCGAACTGGTCCTTTTGGTACAGAAACATATCCTACAAGACATGTGTGGTTGACTGGCCTGATATTGATGTGAATGGTCCCTGTTCCTCCTGCTCTTTCTCCTTTGCCACCACCTCATTCATCATTCATCACCTGAAGCTTTGTTTTAACGGGAGTCATAGAACTGGGATAGTAGCAGGAAAACATCCAGAAATCCTCGGAGGAGGTAGGATATGCGCCAAAACGCTGACCACCTCAGGCCTAGCCGCTACTACATACATGCGCTTGCATTCCAAGGAACAGAAAGCTAAGGAGAAGGATGGCCTCATTATCATGAATAATTTACTCGTTGTGTAGGAGGCCGACCACTGCTGCTGTCTACCTTCTGAACTTTGTGTTGAAGCCTGATTGACCCAGGACCCGCAATCCTCTATGTCTGGAGGACGTGTTGCATCCCAGTGTCCAACTGTGTCCCGGCTTCCACAATATTAACCCAGTGTGACGGCGCCAGTCAGATGGACCATCCCTGGCCATATTCACTTGTCCACGTGTTTGTGGTTAGGCTGTCCTTCAAATAGGGGCGGCTGGGGACCATTTATGGACACCCGGCCGCCCCCAGGCAGCTGGGGACCGTGTGTGGGCACCCGGCCGCGGGGCAGCTGGGGACCGAGTGTGGACACCCGGCCGCCCCCTGGCAGCTGGCGACCAAGCGTGGACACCCGGCCGCCGGGCGGCTGGGGACTGAGTATGGATAGCAGGCCGCCAACGCAGCCATGACGTGGTGGCCAGATTCCGCCTCCACATGCCTAAAAGGCCCAATTTCAAATGCAAGCAAGCAGTATGGCATTGTAGCCTGGGGGTGGGTGGGTGGCAGGCTGCATACTTGCGCTTGCATTGCAAGGAATGGGGGAGGTACAATTGAACACTGCCCTGGGACAAGGACTTGCACGGGGATAGTTGCAAGTCTGCATCTTCTGATGCGGCAAGGATCACTTCTGATGGGCACACTTTTAGGCAGTGACCTGGGTGTCAGATATGCTTCCAGGGGTCTTCCCCATGCTGTTCCCATGTCTTTTCAGCACTGTATGCATGTGTCACACAGCACATGGCCAGATAAGGTTGTAAAATGTTAAAATGACATTTCCCGGTGAATGCATTTGTCACAGTTGAAAGCAATACAAAAGTGCAAAAATGCATAAAAAATGCTACTTGTGAACATAGCCCAAGGTGTGGAGGAGTATTTTTGTTTTTGGTTATTTATTTTACCTTATACAGAAGTCTTTACCATGGAAAGGATGTTCCTTAACATATTTCACAGGAAAGCAGTTTCAGTTTAGTTTTTGAGCGTTTTATTGTGAGCTGATAAATGTGGCTTAATACCTCTGACCACGTTGTTGACAGCAGTGACCTGGGGGTCAGAAATGCTTACTGGGGCGATCCCCATGCTGTCCCCATGTCATTTGAGCACTGTCACTATCGTTTTGGGCACTTTTTAGGCTTTCTACAGACTGCCGGGGGTGCCTCCGCAAAAATGCTTGGGTCTCCCATAGACTAACATTGGGCTCGTTGCTCGGGTCGAGCACCCGAGTATCACGGTGAGCTCGGCCCGAGCTTCGAGCACCCGAGCATTTTAGTGCTCGCTCAACACTAGTCATGACTCCACCACACTCACGTTTTCCCAATCATCTAGGCGGAGGTTCATCTGTCAATGTACAGCCAGGAGATAAGGCTGCGTGCCCACGAAGCATTTTGCAAGCGTTTATGCTGCCGGAATTTACGCAGCGTAAATGCTTGGGAAACGCTTGGTAATCCGTCCCCCATGGTCCCCAATGACAAGCCGCAATGTCAATGCCCATGCTGCGGATTTTTCAAAAATGCGCAGCATGTCCATTAATTTTGCGGACACGCAGCGTAATCGCCGCCATTGACTTGCATTGGACCGCGTGACATCCGCATCACTACATGTGGATAAGCGGATATCACACAGTTCAATGTGCGGATGGTACCCAGGTCTGGAGGAGAAGAGACTCTCATCCAGACCTGGGTACCATAGAAACTGTAAAAAAAAGAATTTGAAATAAAAAATAAAGATTATGCTCACCTTCCGGTGTCCTCCCGTTGTTTTGTCCGCTCCGTCCGGTCTCTTGCACTGCTCGCGCTGTTGTGAAGGACCTGCCATGACGTCATTGAGTCTTGTGACCTGACACATGACTGAATGACATCACCGCAGGTCCTTCATACCACCGCGAGCAGTGCAAGAGCCCGGACATGGCGGAGATAACACCGGGAGGGCACCGGAAGGTAAGTATAATCTTTTTTTTTTTTTTTTACCATTCTTATTCTTTTTTTTTTAACTAACTTGGTCACACTACTATAAATCCATGCCGGTTACATGGATTTATATAGTGCGAACAAGTTGTCAAGCACTTTCCAAGTGATGCTAAAATCGCTTGGAAAAGCGCTTGCTAACCCGCATGCAGAAATGCATGCAAAGACGCTTGACAAACGCTTCTACCTGGCGGGAAAAACGCATGTAAAAAACGCATGCGTTTTTCCTGCCAGGGAGAAGCGTAAAAAATATGCAGTATTTCTGCATCGTGGGCACATATCCTAACACAAGGTGTCTCTGTGAGCACAATTTACATAAGTTGTTTCACATCGATTTACATAAGACTTCTTGTCAGCACTTATAGAGATATTTGGCACTTACCCAACATACCTACACATTTTCTAACTTTTCTAGCCTAGAGAATTGTGTTTGGAGATGATGGTAATAAAACATTGCTTATATCAGAAAATCATACTACCAATAAAATGCATCCGAAAAGGATTTATCTCTCTTTATAGTGCCATAGAGGTTGATGCACATTGCTGCAAATTTATTAGAATGGTGGACTTGACATAATAGACTTGGCACAGCTCACTGATATTTTTTGCTTCCTTATGCTATCTCATAACTGGTATATATTTACACCAAAATATTTCAGTTTATGACACTTTCCAGATAGGTGTATAAGGTGGAATAAACCCATTTCTTTAGAGTATTTTGCATTTTTGGCAATTCTTCCCAATCATCTCATAAGCATGTAAGTTCAGCTCAGATTATGCAACCATATAAAAAAGCGAAGTCTAATAATAAAGCTCCTACAAAACTGACATGCTCAATATGCAATTAATGCAAAAAGGTGTAAGACATGAAGTCAACACCATAGATAGAAAAGGCATAAGACACAGAATTATTACCATCTTAAAAGCAATCTTTGTTGAGACATAAAAGATATACAAAAATGACATTGCACAAGGATGAAGCAAGAAAGGGAGACAAGTCCAAGCAGCGCACACTACATTAAATGTAAATATACATACAGCGGCATGTAAAAGTTTGGGCGCCCCTGGTCAAAATTACTGTTATTGTGAACAGTTAAGCAAGTTGAAGATGAAATGATCTTTAAAAATCCTAAAGTTAAAGATGACACAATTCCTTTTTACTTAAGTAAACAAATACTGTATATTGTCATATTTTATATTTTAAAGTTTGGGCACCCTTGGAAATTTGTGTGCTCAGATAACTTTGACAAATGTTTCAGACCTTAATTAGCCTGTTAGAGTTTTGGCTTGTTCACTATCATCATTAGGCAAGGCCAGGTGATGCAAATTTCGCAGCTTTATAAAAATCCAGCCTCCTCTAACCTTGTGCCAAAAACAGTAGCCATGGGTTCTTCTAAGCA
The DNA here is from genome assembly GCF_046119375.1 of Phyllobates terribilis. Lineage (NCBI taxonomy): Eukaryota > Metazoa > Chordata > Amphibia > Anura > Dendrobatidae > Phyllobates > Phyllobates terribilis. The sequence continues at coordinate 536,845,108 of NW_027362764.1, forward strand.
GCTGCCTAGCACTCTGAAAATGAAAATGGTGAAGGCCCACAAAGCAGGTGAAGGCTATAAGAGGATAGCAAAGCGTTTTCAAGTTGCCCTTCCCTCAGTTCAAAATGTAATTAAGAAATGGCATTTAACAGGAACAGTGGAGATCAAGATAAGGTCTGGAAGACCAAGCAAAATTTCAGTGAGAGCTACTCGTAGGATTGCTAGAGCACAAATCAGAAACCCCGCTTGACTGCAAAAGACCTTCAGAAAGATTTAGCAGACTCTGGAGTTGTGGAACATTGTTCTACTGTTCAGAGACACCTGCACAAATATGGCCTTCATGGAAGAGTCATCAGAAGAAAGTCCTCACCATAAAATTCAGCATCAGAAGTATGCAAAAGAACATCTAAACAAGCCTGATACATTTTGGAAACAAGTCTGCGGACTGATGAGGTTAAAATAGAACTCTTTGGCCACAATGATAAAAGGTATGTGTGGAGAGAAAAGGGCACAGAATTTCAGGAAAAGAACATCTCGCCAACCATTAAGCATGGGCGTGGATCAATTATGCTTTGGGGTCATGTTACAGCCGTTTGCACGGGGAACATTTCATGGGTACAGGGAAGAATGGATTAAATGAAATTTCAACAAATTCTTGATACAAACATAACACCATCTGTAAAAAAGCTGAAGTTGAAAAGAGGATGGCTTCTACAAATTGATAATGATCCTAAACACACATCAAAATCCGCAATAGACTACTTCAAATGGCACAAGCTGAAGATTTTACAATGGCCCTCACAGTCCCCTGATCTGAACATCATTGAAAATCTGTGGCTAGACCTCAAAATAGGAGTGCACGCAAGAAGACCCAGGAATCTCACAGAACTGGAAGAAATTTCCAAGGATGAATGGATGAAAATCCCTCAAACAAGAATTGAAAGACACTTGTCTGGCTACAAAAAGCGTTTACAAGCTGTTATACTTTCAAAAGGGGGTGCTACTAGATACTAACCATGAAGGGTGCCCAAACTTTTGTAACGGCCCATTATCCTTTTTGTAATTTTTAAAATGTAAAAGATTAAAGTATATATATTTTTTGCCTAAAATACAAAGGAAATCTTTATCATATTTAACTTAAGGCCTTTTAGAGATCATTTTATCTTCATGCTTGAGGCTGCGTGCCCACTATGCATTTTTCAAGCGTTTTTGATGCGGAATTTCCGCTTGGTAATCCATGCCCCATGGTCCCCAATGAAAATCCGCATGTTCTGTGCACATGCTGCGGAATTTTCCGCAGCGGATTTTCCTTGTTGAAAAATCTGCAGCATGTCCATTATTTGTGCGTTTCCGCATGCGGATTTGAGGTCACAATGCATTTGAAAAATGCAAGTCAAATCCGCATGTAAAAACGCTGCAAAAACACTTAAAAAACGCGTGTAAAATGCGCTAGCATTTTTACCGCCAAGGACATGCAGAAACGATGCGGAAATTTTCTCCTTCAAGTCTGCATCGTGGGCACATAGCCTAAGTGTTCACAATAATAGTAATTTTGACCATGGGTGCCCAAACTTTTACATGCTACGGTGAAGTCAGATTTAGGCATGGACTACATATAAATCAAAGTGGTACTAAAAAATGTTAATAAGTAAAAGCATGCAGCAGAGTAGAGGTATATTGAGAATTAGGTAGCCACCCATGACCCGACGTGTGTTTCACATATTGCTTCCTCCAGACTGCATCATATGAATTCACCCTAAGGGTGCTATCTGATTTTTATACCAATGTTATTCCATGAGGCAGTGCTGATGACCAATTTTTTTTTACTGACAGAATCTTTGAATAATCATCAATAATACATGGCACTTCCATAGAGCTAGAATAAACCACAATCTAGGGATATAAATACCTTTTTTATGAAAAGAAGAAAACCATGAAATAGTACGAAAAGATATGTTTATTAAAAAAAACACATCTAAAACCAATTAAAATGAAACAGGAGTGCCTTATAGAAAGGTACACAGTGAATGCCTGGTGTGACAGAGTCACTGGTATGATTTATGAGGGGAGGTATGTGTCACACAGGTTGCTAGCCTGTGTGAACTGAAGCCAATAAACTTTCTGCCAGCATGTTATATGCTGGAGGGATAACTCACTTAAAGGGCGTGGTTTTAGGGGAATGACATAGTGATGGGAGGGACGTCATTCCCCATACCTCCACCTCAGGGTGTGGCTGAGCAACGTTTAAATGTTCAGTCCTGTTTTTTTTCCTCTGTGTTGTGTTTGGAGAGGCAAGGTCTCCAGACTGGACCGCCATAGCTCAGGAGGGAACTGAAGGCTGAACATAACCTGTGTGGGCGAAATGTCCTACAGTTTATCTTTTGTTTTGTTGTTTTGCCATGTAAGGCTGTATATATTTTGCTGGAGTGTGGAGCTTTATGCTGGTTAATAAAGCCCACAAAGAAAACACGGGTTCCTGAGTCTACTTCCGGAAGTGGCCGAGCGAGTCGTCCTACCACAGTTGGTGTGAGGGTGCTGTCAAGATTCCAGGAACATGTGTACCTGTCACAGAGAATGGTGGATGTCCTGGGTGAAGGCAGTCCGCCAGCCAGAGATGTCCAGAAACATGGAGGTCCTGCTTAAGGATCTATTGCAGACACAGGACGCGCAACAAACTCAGCACCAGCAGCAGCAAGCGCAGTTCCAGCAGCAGCTACAGCAACAGCAGACACAGTACCAGCAGCAGCACCTGCAGAGCATGCAGCAGGAGCACCAGGAGATGACTAAATTGTTGCTGCAACAGATCCAGTTGCAGCAAAAGGCGCAGGAGCAGCAGCAGCAGAATCAGAGTCTGGTGGACGCCATCCAGGGCAGGACAGCCGCCTCAACCACAGGGCCGACTGATGACTCCCATGTCAGGAAGGCGGTAAGACAGTCTATGCAGAAGATGACCCCTGGGGATGATGTAGAAGCATTTCTGACTATCTTTGAGAGGGTGTCTGATTGGGAGAGACTTCCACCAGAACAGTGGGCAGAGGTTATGGCGCCATATTTGTCGGGTGAACCCCAAAAGGCATAGAAGGACTTGGCACTGCAGGATGCCAAGGAATACGCCAAGCTAAAGACAGAGATCTTAGCACCCTGGGAGTGAATATGGCGGTAAGAGCCCAACAAGTCCACCACTGGGCGTATGCCAGCAACAAACCCCCTCACTCGCAGATGTTTGACTTATTGCATCTCGTTCAAAAGTCGTTGCAGCCAGAGTCCTCCACTCCAGACCAGATGATCGAATGGGTGGTGATTGATAGATTCATGCACTCCCTTCCCAAGTCGTAAGAGACTTGGGTTGCCCAGGGCGATCCCCAGAACGCAGATGACTTCATCGGCCTAGTGGAGAGGTATCAAGTGGTTGAGAAATCCCTCGGGAAACCGGATATAGCCACTTCTCTGTACTGGGATAATCACAAGGGGACGGGTTTACCACGGAAGGGGTCCAGAGCCACCACTGGGGGGCATCCCAATCCCACTGAAGGTGCCACATGGACTGTTGTTAAAGATATAGTCTGTTGGAGGTGTCACAACCCTGGACACCTAGCCGCCCGGTGTCATATGTCCCCTGAACCCATGGACTGCAGCCTAGGAAGACAGGGTTCCTATTATGCTTATCCAGCCTGCAGTGCGGATTATTTACCCGGCGAGGGGCCACAGGCATGTGCCGTATCCATTAATGGAGAAAAAGTGCTTGCACTGTTGGACTCTGGGAGTCTGGTGACCTTAATCAGATCTACCATTCCCCACCAGTTGATCCCTTCCAAAATTGTGGGCGTTCGGTGCATCCATGGAGATGCCAGGGACTATCCCGTGGCCACAGTGACAGTGGGAACAGACTGTGGCGCCCAGTCCCATGAGGTCGGGTTGGTTAAGGACCTGCTACATCCCATCATACTTGTAACATACCTGGCGGCGTCCTTGCATAGTGGTCCATCTCCCACTGTGCAAGAGCGCGCACTTGATCTCCAGTCCAGAATGTCTCTCTGGATTCCCTCCATGCTGTCTGCTTGTGTCTGTTTCTGCTGCTTAAGGGCGGCGCCCGATCACTTCCTGCTTTTTGTACCTGCTGTGGGTCACACCCCTTGTGCGTCCTCAGCCTATTGCTGTCTGTCACCTGGTATATAACCCAGCTGCCCCAATCAATCCCTGCCTGAGCATAGTGTTTCATTCAGTGTGTGCTTGCACTCTGAAGGTGCCAGGTCCCGTTCTTTGTCTCCTGCCTTGCGGTATCAGTTCCCGTGTCTGAACTGAGTCCTGTCTTTGTCTCCTGCCTTGCGGTATCAGTTCCCGTGTCTGAACTGAGTCCTGTCTATGTCTCCTGCCTTGCGGTATCAGTTCCCGTGTCTGAACTGAGTCCTGTCTGTGTTCTCTTCTCTGCCTATCCTGGAGGCTGTAATTCCAGGCCTGTCTGAACACGCTCCTAGCCTGTTCCTCCCGCCTTCTAGGGGCCGATTACCTAGACCCGCTCCTGTATCTTGTCTGTCCTGTCTGAACACGCTCCCAGCCTGTTCCTCCCGCCTTCTAGGGGCCGATTACCTAGACCCGCTCCTGTATCTTGTCTGTCCTGTCTGAACACGCTCCTTGCCTGTTCGTCCTGCCTCTCTGGGGGCCGTATTCCCAGACCCGCTCCTGTATTCCGCTGCAGTGTTCAGTCTCCTCCGTACACTCAGTTCCAGTCTGAACTCTCTCCTATCCTTTACCTGTTTTGCCTCTATGTCCATTCCCTTCCTTTTTCTGCAGAGTCTGAACTCGTACCTAACTCCTGCTTGTTGTCTCTGTTCTCCCGTTTGTGAGTTTGTGGTCCACTCGCTACTTCACTGCAAGTACCCTGTGGGTATCTGGCTCTGCCTTTCCCTTCCTGTCTGTTCCGTGTGAACAGAGCCCTGTCCCCCCTGCTCAGCCTTGCCTGCTCTGACTCCTTTGCTCACCGCTTCGGCGGTTCTAGCCTGCTCTGACTCCTTTGCTCACCGCTCCGGCGGTTCTAGCCTGCTCTGACTCCTTTGCTTACCGCTCCGGCGGTTCTAGCCTGCTCTGACTCCTTTGCTCACCGCTCCGGCGGTTCTAGCCTGCTCTGACTCCTTTGCTCGCTGCTCCGGCAGCCTTGCTCCGCTCTGACCCTTTTGGTCACTGCTCCGGCAGCCTTGCTCCGCTCTGACCCTTTTGCTCACTGCTCCGGCAGTCTCGCTCCGCTCTTATCCTTTTGCTCACTGCTCCGGCAGTCTTGCTCCACTCTTGTTCACCGCTCCAGGCGGCCTCGTCCTGCTTTACTCTTGCTCACTGCTCCGGCAGTCTCGCTCAGCTCTGACCCTTTGCTCACTGCTCCTGGCGGCCTTGTCCTGCTCTACTCTTGCTCACCGCTCCAGGCGGCCTCGTCCTGCCCTGCTCTCGCTCACCTCTCTGGGCGGCCTCACTCTGCTGTGTTTGTCCGCCACATCTGTGGTTCTGTTCCTGAGTCCCAATGTGTACTGGGTCCTATACCCACCAGTCTGTGTGCCAGCCTACCAGTCTGTTCCTGTATTCCCCTGTGTGGGTCAACAGCCGTGTCCGGGGTCTGTCCTGGAGTAGCACCTGGTCCCTCTGCTCGGTTCCTCCTTGGTGCACTGGCGTGGTATGCCGTCGTGCGACCCTGGTCGGATCGGGTGAATACCTAGTTACGCCCCTCCAGGCATTCACTCTCCGGCACGGTCCAGTGGAATCACTACAATCACACGCACACGCCGCTCAGCCCGGGCGTGTGCATTACAGCACTGGGCCGTGATTTTTCTTTATTTTGGGACTTGTGTGGGAATGGAACCGGACTAAGTAGCATGGGGAAAAAACAGGTACCTGGAGAAGAACCCCCAACGAAGTCTCAAGTGGATGAGTTCCCACTGTGCATCCTTGCCAGCGATGTGGGCGAGACGGTGACCGAGGAGGCCGACCTAGATGTGTCTGGAGAAAACTTTGGGACTGATCAAGTTCGGGACCTGACTTTAAAGGGAGCGTTTGACCAGGTTAGTGTATGTAATGGGGTTGCCCAAGATTCCCCCACTTTGCAGTTCAGGGGGAGTTGCTTTATCAGGTGGCTAATCTAAGGGGCGGTGAGACAGTGGAACAGCTGTTAGTGCCGGGACCCTACCGACGGAGGGTACTGGATATGGCACACTCCCATATTCTGGGGGGACACTTAGGGGTGGAAAAAACCCAGGAGAGAATAGTGAGGAGGTTTTATTGGCCATGATGTTACCGGGAGATCTAAAACTATTGTAGGTCCTGCCCCACCTGCCTGATAACCGCGCCCACCTCCCACTTCTGTAGCCCCTTAGATCCACTACCTGTGAGAGAAGTTCCCTTTGAGAGGATTGCCATGGACCCTGTGGGCCCCTTATTTAAATCGGCCCAGGGCCACCAATATATCTTGGTCATCATGGACTATGCGACCCGGTACCCCGAAGCGGTACCTTTAAGGAACTTGCCCAGTAGGAGCATAGCTCGGAAACTTATTCACATCTTTGCCAGGACCAGCCTGCCGAAGGAAATCCTGGCAAAACCAGGAACCCCATTCATGAGTAAGGTGATGAAGGAGCTGTGTAAAGTGCTTTGAATTACTCAGCTGCGAACCTCCGTTTACCATCCGCAGACTGATGGCCTGGTGGAGCGCTTTAATAATACTCTGAAAGCAATTCTCAAAAAGGTCGTCAAGAAGGATGGTCGAGACTGGGACTACCTGCTTCCGTTTCTACTTTTTTTCATCAGGGAAGTTCCCCAAGCCTCCACTGGTTTCTCTCCGTTTGAGCGTCTATATGGCCGGCATCCAAGGGATCTCCTAGATATCGCCAAGGAAACCTGGGAGGCCGAGGTCACCCCCCCCGGAGCATCATCAAACATGTCGCCCAGTTACAGGAGAGAATGGCGAAAGTGATGCCCATCATGAAGGAACATCTCCTCCGGGAGCAGGAAGCCCAGGAGAGGATGTATAACCGGTTAGCAAGGCAGAGACAGTTCCAGCCTGGGGATCGCATCCTGGTTCTCATTCCCACTGTCGAAAGTAAGTTCCTGGTCAAGTGACAAGGCCAGTATGAGGTGGTGGAGAAACTCAGTGAAGTGAACTACCAAGTCCACCAGCCTGGCTGAAGCAAGCCGCACCAAGTATACCATGTGAACTTGCTCAAGCCATGGCGGGACCGGGAACCGGTGGAAACTTCTTGCCTGGGAGCTGCTCCTGAAGGCAAGATGGAAGAGGTCACTGTTAGAACTCTCCTGTTAGTTTTTTTCTATTTTGGTCACGTGACCTGCTGCCTATTTATTCCAGCTCTGCCCTTCTGGCTTTGCTGGACTTCAGTGTTATTTGACTGTCTATCTAGCCAGGTGCTTTTGTACCTATCTCTCTAGTTCGTTTGGTCCTTTGGACCTCTAAGTACTTTTTGTCTGTTTGTCTTTTGCTCCGCTACAACATCTGCTAGGAGGTGTCCAATTTTGTCCCAGTCCTTAGTTCTTTTAGGGACCCCTCCCTTTATTCTATAGGTCTGCGTTCAGACTAGCTGAGGACGAAGGCGGGTCTGTTCACAAGGAACAGGTCACCTGCTGCATCGTAGGGAATCAGCTTAGTCTTATTGTAGGGACAGATTCCCTTTCTTTCCTTAGTTCTTGTAGCAGATTATAACAGTAAGTCCAGCCCAAACTAAACTTGGAAAGAAATCCGGGGATCAGTATGGTGTCCGTTCAAGAGTTGGCTCAACGCCTGCAGGGATTGTCTCTAGAGGTGGCCGAGCTCCAGCAACACGTGAGTAGCTGTCCTGGAGCGCATTTTGTGGAAACGAAGGTAGGACTGCCTGATATTTTTGATGGTAAACAACAAGATTTTTTTTCCTTTAAAAATGCTTGTTTATTATATTTTCGTTTGAGACCCAGGTCCTCTGGGAATGAATAACAGCGCATTGGGTTTATCATGTCACTTTTGCACAAAGAACCACAGGGGTGGGCCTTTTCTCTCCAACCTAATGATCCGTGTTTTAGATCAGTGGAGGATTTTTTTTCTGCTATGGGGTTATTGTATGACGATCCTGATCGAGTCTCATCTGCTGAGACAGAACTGAGACGTTTGAAGCAGGGGTCAGGTGATGTTGAAAATTATTGTACACACTTCAGAAGGTGGTCTTCAGAAGTAAAATGAAATGATTCGGCGTTAAAATGTTCGTTTCTTGCCGGTCTAAGTGAAAGGGTTAAAGATCTGCTGATTGTGTTTCCTGCACCTGTGACCTTGCAAGAGGCCATGCAATTAGCTATACGGGTGGACAGGAGACTGCGTGCCAGGGATAATGATGAGAAAATTCCTGCAATGGCAGCTCCTAGTCCTCAGAGGGTCTGCTCGGACGGCGGAGAACCGATGGAGGGTGGGGCGATGTCACTCCGCTCTCAGGAAAGAGACCGCAGGTTTTCCAAGGGATTGTGTTTTTACTGTGGTAAATCTGACCATTTAATTAAGAACTGTGAGCTTCGTTTAAGCAAAGAAAAAAAAAAGGTCAGTTACTGTCATGGGTGTGTCGCCACGAAGATCGTCGCGACTACACAGCCTGACTTCTCGCAGCTGAGTTTTTGGTGCTTGGTGTTTTTTGGTTGTGAGGGAGTTAATTCTCTCTCTCTGTGCTTGACGAGGCTCAGCCTCGCCCAGCTGCAGTTAATGCTGCAGTATTGGGATTACTTCAAATACCTGCTGGTCTGATAGGGAAGTTGTCGGTGAAAGCATTTCTTGCAGACCTTCAGAGTGGATAGTTGTTTGGTGGAGTTCGGAGCGAGGAGTATGCGGTGTGATTTGTTCCCTTCCTCCCTTTATCATTTATCTCCTAACCTGTTGTTGTTCCCTCTGTATTTGTGGTGTTAGTTTTTGTATGCAAGGTGGTTTTTGGTTTTCCCCTTGTACTGTCTCGTTTGTCTAGTACTGTGTTTTGGGCATTTTCTATCCTGTTCCCCATTGTTGTGATCAGGGTCCTTCTCAGGACTAGATTACTGAGGTTCAGGGATATTCAGGAGTTTAGGGTTACGCTGGCGGCCTGGAGCTCTGTACCATTAACAGTACCTCCAGGTTGAGGGATTAGTCAGGGCCCCCGTCTAGGGTCAGCTCAGGCCCCTGACCCCCTGTACGCCGAGACAGCGTGACATTTTCACCGACCGACAAAAAAAAAAAAAATAATAATTTTTTTTCCAACCACCATGGATCCAGTAGCCAGTCTAGCTCGGCAATTGCAGAGTTTGTCCATGGAGTTGGCGGACGTTAAGTCCAAGGTTTTGTGTCTTCTGGACCAAGCCAGACCAGAACCTAAAGTAGCTCTCCCTGACAGGTTCACTGGGGGGCGGGACAAGTTTTTTGTTTTCCGGGAGGCATGCAAGTTGTACTTTCAGCTGCGGCCTCGGTTATCGGGGAGTGAGGAGCAAAGGGTGGGAATTGTCATCTCGCTCCTACAAGGGGACCCACAATCATGGGCGTTCTCTCTTCCCCCGGGCTCCCCGGCTCTCCAGTCAGTGGATAGGTTTTTCGCTGCTCTGGGACTCGTATATGATGACCCGGATCGGATCTCCCTTGCTGAATCTAAGTTACGTAGGATTCACCAGGGAGATCGTCCGGCGGAGGAATTCTGTTCGGAGTTCCGTAGGTGGGCCACGGACACCCAGTGGAATGACCCGGCTCTTAGGAGCCAGTTTTGTCAAGGGTTATCTGACAAATTAAAGGATGTGTTGGCACAGTATGACCCTCCCGCTTCACTGGAAGCCGCTATGGCCCTTGCTATTCGCACTGACAGACGGCTTCGGGAGAGGTGCGGGATAACTCCGCCCCCTGGGATGACTCCACCTCCTACAAGGTCCCCTCATATGGAGGTTCCCCTGGTCAGTCCAGAGGAGCCTATGCAGTTAGGAGGGACATGTTTCCGGGGGAGGGGACCGGCGGTGCACCACAAGACTGGAAGGTGCTTCTTCTGCGGGAGAAAGGGACATTTTATTGGGGGGTGTCCATCCCGTCCTTTGCAGAGTAAAGAGTCGTCGGAAAACTATTGATCCCAGGTTGTGTGGTGGACAGCAATCTGGGAGTAGGTATTTTGTCCCTAGGTTCGTCTCAGTTTCTCGTACCGGCGGAGGTGGTGGTGGGTACGAGAACTGAGAGGATATCTGTTCTTCTAGATAGTGGGGCCGGGGCTAATCTGGTGGAAGCTCGGTTTGCCCGGGTTCAAGGTATGCTATTGAATATGTTGGCTAAACCCATCCCCATATTTTCGATCGACGCCAGGCCTCTCGGTCAGGGAAGTTTTTTGCAAGTGGTGCATAACGTAAATCTTCAAGTGGGGGCGATACATAAAGAACTGTTGTCTTGTTACGTGTTGGAGGTCTTCCCACTCCTATTGTGTTGGGCCTTCCTTGGTTAACTAAGCATAATCCAGTTATTAATTGGCAATCCAGGGAGATAAGCCAATGGAGTGAATTCTGTAATAAAAACTGCATGAATACGGTCATCGGTGCTGTCACTCCTAGGGTCTTACCTCCATTTCTGGCGGACTTTGAGGATGTATTCTCGGAGAAAGGGTGTCAGGAACTACCTCCTCATCGCGTGTATGACTGTTCTGTAAAATTGCTCCCTGGGGCCAAGTTACCTAAATCTAGGTTGTATAACCTATCTGGTCCGGAGAGGCAGGCCATGAAGGATTATATTTCTGAGAGTCTGGCTAAGGGGCATATTAGACCTTCGTCTTCCCCGGTGGCCGCGGGGTTCTTCTTTGTGAAGAAGAAAGATGGAGGCCTACGCCCTTGCCTGGATTTCCGTGAACTTAATCAGATTACGGTCAGAGATCCGTATCCACTCCCACTTATCCCCGATCTCTTTAATCAGATCGTGGGTGCCAAATGGTTCTCTAAGTTGGATCTCAGGGGGGCGTACAATCTGATTAGGATAAAGGAGGGGGATGAGTGGAAGACGGCGTTTAAAATCCGGAGGGGCATTATGAGAACCTTGTCATGCCATTCGGTCTGACTAATGCCCCGGCGGTGTTCCAACACTTTGTTAATGACATTTTTCGCCGCCTGGTGGGTCAGTTTGTGGTCATATATCTGGATGACATCTTAATTTACTCGCCTGATCTTGGGTCTCATGAGGAGCATGTTAGGCAGGTGTTACAGATCTTGCGGGATAATAAACTGTACGCCAAATGGGAGAAGTGTGTGTTCGCCGTACAGGAACTCCAGTTTTTAGGTTTCCTGGTGTCAGCGTCCGGTTTTCGTATGGACCCAGGGAAAGTGCAGGCAGTTCTTGAGTGGGATCTGCCAGAGAATCTTAAGGCACTACAACGTTTCCTGGGGTTTGCTAATTATTACCGGAAATTCATTCGTAATTTCTCATCCATGGTTAAACCTCTCACAGACATGACAAAAAAGGGGTGGATTTTTCTAGGTGGTCTGACAAGGCTTGTCAAGCATTCTCCTCCTTGAAAAAATGTTTTGCCTCAGCACCCATACTCATTCAACCTGATGCGTCACAGCCGTTCATTGTAGAGGTAGACTCTTCTCAGGTAGGGGTGGGAGCAGTTTTGTCACAAGGTTCGTCCCCTGGTAAGTGACGTCCGTGCGCTTTTTTCTCCAAACAATTGTCGTCCGCTGAGAGGAATTAGGATGTCGGCAATAGGGAACTCTTGGCTATTAAGTAGGCTTTTGAGGAGTGGCGCCATTTTTTGGAGGGGGCAGTCCATCCGGTCACCGTCATTACCGATCGCAAGAACCTGCTTTATCTGGAGTCCGCAAAACGTCTGAATCCCAGACAAGCCAGGTGGTCGTTGTTTTTTACCAGGTTTAATTTTGTCGTTACATATCGTCCTGGGTCAAAAAATGTGAAGGCGGATGCCTTATCTCGTAGTTTCCCTGGGGCCGGGAATACGGATGATCCGGTTCCTATCCTTCAAGAGGGGGTGGTGGTGTCGGCAGTATGCTCTGAGCTTGAGGAGGAGGTATTGGAGGCTCAGGGGGGCGCCCCTGTTGGACCTCCAGGGAGACTGTTTGTTCCAGATCAGCTACGACAAAAGGTGATCGAGGCACACCATAACTCAGCTTTGGCAGGACACCCAGGGAGTAAAGCAACTGTGGATCTCCTCTCGCGTCGGTTTTGGTGGCCTAACTTACATAAGGAGGTGGTAACTTTTGTTGCGTCCTGTGGGGTTTGTGCGCGCTCTAAGACCCCACATACCCATCCGTCTGGGGCCCTCTTACCTTTGAAGATCCCGGAGCGTCCTTGGACTCATCTGTCTATGGACTTTATTACGGACCTCCCGCCGTCCTCGGGAAAACGGTCATACTCGTTGTAGTAGACAGGTTCAGCAAGATGGCACATTTTATCGCTCTTCCTGCTCTTCCTAATGCTAAAACTCTTGCACAGGTGTTCATTGGAGAGATTGTGAGGCTTCACGGGGTACCCTCCGATGTGGTGTCGGATCGGGGGTCTCAGTTTGTGTCCAAATTCTGGAAGGCTTTTAGTACTCGGCGGGGGATGCATTTATCGTTCTCATCGGCTTTTCATCCTCAGACCAATGGTCAGACGGAACGTCTGAACCAGAGTTTGGAGACATATCTCCGGTGTTTTGTGTCAGAGAACCAGGAGGACTGGGCTTCTTTCTACCTCTGGCGGAGTTTGCTCTTAATAATAGGCAGAGCGAATCCACTGGTAAGTCCCCGTTTTATGAGGCATATGGTTTTCACCCCCAGTTTTGTTCTTTCAGTAGAGGGGGCTCTTCGGGGGTTCCTGAGGAGGAACGATTTTCGTCATCTCTCGCTTCAGTATGGAGAGGGGTACTGAATAATCTGAGTACTCTGGGGAACCGATACAAACGTATGGCTGATAGGAGGAGAGTGTCTGGTCCGGACCTAAGTGTGAACGATCGGGTATGGTTGTCTACCAAGAATATAAAACTCAAGGTTCCCTCCTGGAAACTGGGTCCCAGGTTCATCGGGCCGTACAGGATCAGTTCTATAATTAATCCGGTGGCATTCCGTCTTGACCTCCCCCCTACGTTTAAAATTCATAACGTGTTCCACAGATCTTTGCTTAAGAGGTATGTGGCGCCAATGATACCGTCACCTTTACCTCCTCCTCCAGTGGTGGTCAATGGAAATTTGGAGTTTCAGGTATCGAAAGTCATCGATTCACGTTTTAGTCGCCGGTCCCTTCAGTACCTGGTTCATTGGAAAGGGTATGGTCCTGAGGAGAGAATGTGGGTTCCTGCGTCAGATATTAACGCAGACCGGTTAATTCGGGCCTTCCACACGACTCACCCGGATAAACCTGGCCCTGAGGGTCCGGAGGCCCCTCGTAGAAGGGGGGCTACTGTCATGGGTGTGTCGCCACGAAGATCGTCGCGACTACACAGCCTGACTTCTCGCAGCTGAGTTTTTGGTGCTTGGTGTTTTTTGGTTGTGAGGGAATTAATTCTCTCTCTCTGTGCTTGACGAGGCTCAGCCTCGCCCAGCTGCAGTTAATGCTGCAGTATTGGGATTCCTTAAAATACCTGCTGGTCTGATAGGGAAGTTGTCGGTGAAAGCATTTCTTGCAGACCTTCAGAGTGGATAGTTGTTTGGTGGAGTTCGGAGCGAGGAGTATGCGGTGTGATTTGTTCCCTTCCTCCCTTTATCATTTATCTCCTAACCTGTTGTTGTTCCCTCTGTAATTGTGGTGTTAGTTTTTGTATGCAAGGTGGTTTTTGGTTTTCCCCTTGTACTGTCTCGTTTATCTAGTACTGTGTTTTGGGCATTTTCTATCCTGTTCCCCATTGTTGTGATCGGGGTCCTTCTCAGGACTAGATTACTGAGGTTCAGGGATATTCAGGAGTTTAGGGTTACGCTGGCGGCCTGGACCTCTGTACCATTAACAGTACCTCCAGGTTGAGGGATTAGTCAGGGCCCCCGTCTAGGGTCAGCTCAGGCCCCTGACCCCCTGTACGCTGAGACAGCGTGACAGTTACGCCCGCATTGCTTGTTTGAATTCTAAGGGAGTATTTTTTTCAGGGAGTACTTTATTGCAGGAAGATTTGATTGAATTTCAGGTATTTGTGGATTGTGGTTCAACACTTAATGTGATTGATAAGGGGTTTTTGGAAAAACTTAAATTGGAATCCAAACCTTTGTCATCACCTATTTCTGTGATTGCTATTGACAACACTCCTTTGAAATGTATTACTCAAAAGGTTGCTGAATTTCCCCTCACTATCAATGGTATTCACCAGGAAAATTTGGATTTGGTGGTATTAAATAATTTACCTTCTCCAGTAGTTTTAGGTTTTCCTTGGTTAATACTGCACAATCCTTTACTGGACTGGTCTACTAATGAGATTAAGTCATGGAGTCCTAAGTGCTATGATAAGTGTTGTAACGGTCGCATTGCGGCTGTGGAAAAAGGGGAATTACCTGTACCTATTCAGGATTTTTGGAAGGTTTTTTTCAGAGGAGGAGTCGCAAGTTTTACCTCCTCATAGGGACTATGATTGCAACATTGAGTTTGTTCCTGGAGCTACTCTTCCCAAGAGTCGCTTATTTAATCTGACTATCCCTGAGAGAAAGGCCTTGGAGGAATACATAGAATCATAGAATGGTAGAGTTGGAAGGGACCTCCTGGGTCATCTGGTCCAACCCCCTGCTCAAAGCAGGATTCACTAGATCATCTCAGACAGATGTCTGTCCAGCCTCTGTTTGAAGACATCCATTGAAGGGGAACTCACCACCTCTCATGGCAGCCTGTTCCACTCATTAATCACCCTAACTGTCAAAAAGTTTTTTCTAATATCTAATCTGTGTCTCCTCCCATTTAGTTTCATCCCATTGCTTCTAGTCTTTCCTTGTGCAAATGAGAATAAAGATGATCCTTCTACAATGTGACAGCCCTTGACATATTTGTAGACAGCTATTAAGTTTCCTCTCAGTCTTCTTTTTTGCAAGCTAAACATTCCCAAATCCTGCAACCGTTCCTCATAGGACATGGTTTGCAGACCAGTCACCATTCTGGTCGCTCTTCTCTGAACTTGCTCCAGTTTGTCTATGTCTTTTTTAAAATGTGGTGCCCAAAACTGTACACAGTATTCCAGATGAGGTCTGACCAAAGAGGAGTAAAGACCGATAATGACTTCACGTGATCTAGACTGTATGCTTCTGTTAATACATCCCAGAATTGTATTTGCCTTTTTTGCTGCTGCATCACACTGTTGACTCATGTTCAGTCTATGATCTATTAGTATACCTAAGTCTTTTTCACATGTACTGTTGCTTAGCTCTATTCCTCCCATTCTGTATATGCTTTTTTCATTTTTATTGCCCAGATGTAGTACTTTGCATTTTCCCTGTTAAAAACCATTCTGTTGGTTGCTGCCCACTGCTCCAGTTCATTTAGGTCTTTTTGAATCCTCTCTCTCTCTTCTCTAGTATTAGCTATCCCTCCTAGCTTTGTGTCATCAGCAAATTTAATCAGTTTACCCTCAATTCCTTCATCTAAATCATTGATAAAGATGTTGAACAATACAGGTCCCAGGACGGAGCCCTGTGGTACCCCACTTGAGACATTCATCCAGCTGGATGTGAAGCCATTTACAACCACCCTTTGAGTCCGATCACTAAGCCAGTTATGAATCCAACTAACAGTTGCCTGGTCCATTGCATACTTGGTCATTTTTTCAATAAGGATGGTGTGAGATACTTTGTCAAATGCTTTGCTAAAGTCAAGATATACTATATCTACAGCATTTCCCTGATCCACCCAGTCAGTGATTCTGTCATAGAAGGAAATTAAGTTAGTCTGACATGACTTGTTAGTTACAAACCCATGCTGACTCTGGTTAATCACTTCATTCTTATCCATGTACTTACATACATGTTGTTTAATAATTTGTTCAAATATCTTTCCTGGTATAGAAGTCAGACTCACCGGCCTATAGTTCCCTGGGTCCACCTTCTTCCCCTTTTTGAAGATAGGAACAACATTTGCTCTTCTCCAGTCTTCTGGGACTTCTCCTGTTCTCCAAGAATTTTCAAAGATTATGGAGAGTGGTTCTAAAATTTCTTCTACGATCTCCTTCAGTACTCTGGGGTGTAATTCATCTGGACCTGGAGACTTGAACTCATTTATGTTAGCTAAATATTCCCTCACAATCTTTCTGTTTACAGATAACTTGGATTCCTCTATTCCTTTAAAAGGACAGTGAAGATCAGTTGATGTTACATTTTCTTTCTGAGAGAAAACAGATGCAAAATAGGAATTAAAAAGTTCGGCCTTCTCAACTTCCTCTCTTACCATTTCTCCATTTTCATCCTGTAAAAATCCTATAGCATCTTTGACTTTTCTTTTACTTTTGACATACCTCCAAAATCCTTTTTTATTGCTTTTGACATCTCTTGCAAGCCTTAATTCATTGTCAGCTTTAGCTAACCTGATACGTGCCCTGCAGGATCTGCAGACTGCATTATAATCTTCTTTAGATATGCCTCCCTCTTTCCATTTAATAAACATTTCTTTCTTTCTTTTTAGCATGTGTTTAAGTTCTGTGTTCATCCATCCTGGTTTCCTTAAATGCTTCCCATTCTTCCTACTTTTCGGGATTGTTAACGATTGTGCTTTGAGAATCTCATTTTTAAAAATTTCCCATCCTTCCTGGACATTTTTGTCCTTAAGGACATCCAGCCATTGGATCCCTCCTATTCTCTTTCTGAGTCTCTTAAAATCTGCCTTTCTAAAATCTAACTTTGAAGTCTGAGTCTTCACATGTCTTCCTCCTCTAGTTATCCAAAATTCTATAATAGCATGATCGCTGCCTCCTAGGGTCCCAGCCACCTTTACCTCCTCAACCATTTCCTCCCTGTTTATAAGGATTAGATCCAAAGTAGCAGATCCCCTTGTTTTCTCCCCTACCTTTTGGAAGATAAAGTTGTCAGCAAGAGAGGATAAGAATTTGCTTGACCTGTTAGTTTTACTTGAGAGAGATTCCCAACAAATGTCTGGATAGTTGAAATCTCCCATGACCACTACGTCATATTTTTTGGAGAACTTGGTCATTTGATACATAAAGAGTTCATCCATATCTTCAGCTTGCCCAGGTGGCCTGTAGTAAATGCCTACAATGGTGTCCTTTCCGTTGTTCTCTCCTTGTATTCTTACCCAAACAGTTTCCACAGAACTCCCAGTCTCTGAAGCTTCAATCTCTGTGCAGATATACGCTTTTCTAACATACAATGCAACACCTCCTCCTCGTTTATCAAGTCTGTTTCTTGCAAATAAGTTGTATCCTTTTAGCCTTTTATTCCAATCATGTGTATCGTCCCACCAAGTTTCAGTGATTCCAATGACATCATATTCTTTTTCCTGCATTAGTAGTTCCAATTCTCCTTGTTTGTTGCCCATGCTTTGTGCATTTGTATAAAAACATTTTAGTTTGTGATTGGTTTCTCTTCCTCCCATATTTTTATTATTTAGATTTTTTTGTCTTTGTTCTTCTTTTCCACTTCCAGTAGCTGAGATCTCAATAGTATTTGTCAGCTGTATGGCTTTTTCTGGCCTTTTGCTTCCCTTCCCACATTGTTCTAGTTTAAAGCTCTTCTGATGAGTGTAGCAAGGCGACTTCCAAATACATGTTTTCCAGTCTTCGTAAGGTGCACCCCATCTCTAGCAAGTAGACGAGCTTGGCTGCTGGTCACATTAGACCTTCTAAGTCATCTGTGGCTGTTGGAATTTTTTTTGCAAAATTAAAAAGGACGGCAGTTTACGTCCATGTCTGGACTTTCGCGAAATTAATAAAATTACTGTACGCAATTCCTACCCATTGCCGTTAATTCCAGACTTGTTTAACCAGTTAGTGGGGGCCAAGTGGTTCTCTAAAATTGATCTCCGGGGGGTATACAATTTGTTACGAATAAAGGAGGGTGATGAATGGAAAACTGCTTTTAACACTCCGGTAGGTCATTTTGAGAATCTGGTGATGCCTTTTGGTCTTACCAATGCACCCGCGTTTTTTCAGAACCTTATTAATGACATCCTGAGACCTTTGATTGGTAAGAATGTGGTTGTGTATTTGGATGACATTTTGATTTATTCGCCAGATCTGGAGTCTCATTGGCAGAGCGTACGTGAGGTATTGCAGTTATTAAG
Organism: Phyllobates terribilis; assembly: GCF_046119375.1. Taxonomy (NCBI): domain Eukaryota; kingdom Metazoa; phylum Chordata; class Amphibia; order Anura; family Dendrobatidae; genus Phyllobates; species Phyllobates terribilis. The sequence goes on from NW_027362764.1 coordinate 536,863,268, forward strand.
TGACAATTCACTTTTTGCTAAGCTGGAGAAATGTGAGTTCGCTGTGCAGAGAATTCGTTTTTTGGGCTACATTATCTCCAGCGAGGGCTTTGAGATGGACCCGGTGAAGGTTCAGGCTGTGCAGGAATGGCCTATGCCTATTGGTTTAAAATCGATACAGAGATTTTTGGGTTTCGCCAATTATTACAGAAAATTCATTAAGAATTTTTCTATAATTGTTAAGCCGCTGACCGATCTCACCAGGAAAGGTGTGAATACTGTCCAGTGGACTACTGAGGCCATTGAAGCTTTTGTGTATCTCAAGGAGAGGTTCAGTTCTGCCCCTATCCTTATGCAGCCTGATGAGACCAAGCCTTTTTTGGTCGAGGTTGAGGCTTCTTCGGTGGGGGTCGGTGCGGTTTTGTCTCAGGAGAACAAGGATGGAGTACATCCCTGTGCTTTTTTTTCGAAAAAATTTTCAGAAACCGAACTTAATTACGATGTTGGTAATCGGGAATTGCTGGCTATTAAACTCGCGTTTGAACATTGGCGGCATTTCTTGGAAGGTACTAAATTTCCGGTTCAGGTTTTCACTGATCATAAAAATTTGATTTATCTGGATACTACCAAGCGATTGAATACCCGTCAGGCTAGGTGGGCACTTTTTTTTTTTTTTTCTCGGTTTAATTTTTCTGTTACTTACATCCCTGGTACCAAGAATGTTAAAGCCGATGCTTTATCTCGCAGTTTTTCTCCCATGGTTGGTACCGAGGAGGAGGAGAGCATTTTACAGGAAGGAGTTGTGGTAGCAGCATTGGACTCCGTTTTGGAAGATGGGATTCTGAAAGCCCAGGAGGATGCCCTATCTAACACTCCCCATGGGAGGTTGTTTGAGCCTAGAACCTTTAGGAAAGATTTGTTTGTGGAATATCATGAGTCTCGGTTGGCAGGTCATCCAGGAATTTCTGAGACTAAGAGACTTATAAGTCGCAGTTTTTGGTGGCCTGGGTGGCAGGAGGAAGTCATCAAGTGGATGTGTCAATGTACGGTGTGTGCTAGGTCAAAGGCTTCGCATACCCCTGCTGCGGGGTTGCTTTGCCCTCTGGAGGTTCCTAGTGCGCCTTGGACGCATCTGGCAATGGATTTTATTACTGACCTTCCTGTGTCCGAGGGTTTCACTGTCATCTGGGTGGTCATGGACCGTTTTAGCAAGATGTGCCATTTGGTTCCTTTCATTAAACTACCTTGCGCTTAGACACTCGCTAAGGCGTTTGTTAAGGAAATTGTCAGACTCCATGGCGTTCCCACCGACATTGTTTCTGATAGGGGACCTCAGTTTGTGGCTCGCTTTTGGCGTACTTTTTGTGACAGGTTGGGAGTCCATTTGTCATTTTCATCTGGGTATCATCCTGAGTCTAAGGGACAGACAGAAAGAAAGAACCAGGATGTTGAACAGTTTTTGCGTTGTTTTGTGGCAGACAATCAATAGGGGTGGTCTGAGTTTCTGCCACTCGCTGAATTTGCTCTTAATAACCATACATCCTCTTCTGCTGGGTGTTCTCCTTTTTTTTGTTGTACTGGTAGACATCCGTCGTTTGGTTCGTTCTCCAAATTGGTGTCGGCTGTGCCGGAGGAGGAGAATTTTTCCGGTGATTTGGAGAGAGTTTGGACTGACGTACGTTGTAACCTTCAAGAGGCTAACAAAAAGTCCAAGAAGTATTTTAACAGGAAGCGTAAAGACCTTTTGTTTACGGTGGGTGACATGGTTTTGTTGTCCTCAAAGAATCTGCGGTTGAGGATTCCCTCTAAAAAATTGGGTCCAAAGTTTGTGGGGCCATTTAAGGTGCTTCAGGTGGTTAATCAGTCTGCTGTTAGGTTGGAGGTCCCCACCTCCTGGAAGATTAATCCGGTGTTTCATGTTTCCTTGTTGAAAAAGGCTGATGTATCGGTTAGGGATGCTACTGTCACAGTTCCTCCGGTGGTGGAAGACGGTGAATATGAAATATATCGTATCTTGAATTCCAGAAGACATAGAGGGAGATTGCAGTATCTCGTCGCTTGGAACGGTCCCGAGGATAACTCCTGGGTAAGGGCGGATGATGTCTCTGCTCCTAGACTTGTCAGAGCGTTCCACAGGAGGTTTCCTGATAGGCCTGGGCCTGGAGGATCCGGAGGATCCTCATAGAAGAGGGGGTACTGTTAGAACTCTCCTGTTAGTTTTTTTCTATTTTGGTCACGTGACCTGCTGCCTATTTATTCCAGCTCCACCCTTCTGGCTTTGCTGGACTTCAGTGTTAATTGACTCTCTATCTAGTCAGGTGCTTTTGTACCTATCTCTCTCGTTCGTTTGGTCCTTTAGACCTCTAAGTACTTTTTGTCTGTTTGTCTTTTGCTCCGCTACAACATCTGCTAGGAGGTGTCCAATTTTGTCCCAGTACTTAGTTCTTTTAGGGACCCCTCCCTTTATTCTATAGGTCTGCGTTCAGACTAGCTAAGGACGAAGGCGGGTCTGTTCACAAGGAACAGGTCTCCCGCTGCATCGAAGGGAATCAGCTTAGTCTTATTGTAGGGACAGATTCCCTTTCTTTACTTAGTTCTTGTAGCAGATCATAACAGTCACTATAGCAGAGACTCTATCGCCGGCCCAGAAGCAACAATGTCGAGAACTACTACAGTGAAATCGGGAATTGTTCTCAGAGTTGCCGGGGTATACTCAGGTGGTAGATCATGACGTACTGACAGAGCCACAAGTAAGAGTGAATCTGAAGCTGTACCGGATTCCGGAAGCATGCCAGAAGGTGATCTCTAACGAGGTAAAGAGGATGCTAGACCTCGGGGTGATAGTGGAGTCAAAGAGTGGGTGGTCGAGCCCAATCGTCCTCGTGCCAAAACCCAACGGAGAGTGGAGGTTTTGTAATGACTGCCGCCGGCTGAATGAGGTGTTCAAGTGTGACGCGTACCCGATGCCCCGCTTCGACGAACTCATCGAGAGGCTTGTACCAGCAAGGTACATCACCACTCTTCACCTGACGAAGGGCTACTGGCAGATCTCCATGTCCCAAACGGCCAAGGAGAAGACGGCTTTCTCGACACCTGATGGGTGCTTTCAATATACTTGGATGCCGTTCGGACTACAGGGGGCCCCAGCCACCTTCCAGAGAGCTATGGATCAGATCCTAGCCCTACATAAGAAGTATGCCGCAGCCTATCTTGACGACATTGTAGTATTTAGCCCAGACTGGGCTAGCCATCTACCTAAGCTACAGACCTATCTGGATGCTCTAAGGAAGATGGGATTTACTATAAATCCAAAAAAATGTGCGGTTGGAAAAGAGGAGGCCAAGTACTTGGGCTATGTCGTCGGAAGAGGCGAAATAAAGCCGCAAGTAAATAAAGTGGAGGCAATCCAGACCTGGCCGGAAACCACTCTCCAAGAAGCAAGTGAGAGCGTTCCTGGGAATGGTGGGATATTACCGGTGGTTTATCCCAAATTTTGCCATGATGGCCGCGCCACTGACAGATCTCCTAAAAGGCACCAGATCAACCATAGTGAATTGGACAGAGGAAACAGAGACTGCCTTTCAACTGTTGAAGTTAGCACTGTGTAAACAGCCGGCCCTGGTCGCACCAGACTTCAAGAAAGAGTTTGTGGTCCAGATAGACGCTTCAGAGGTTGGTCTAGGAGCCGTACTCTATCAAGAGATAAATGGGGAAGAACATCCCATTCTCTATCTGAGCCGGAAGCTTTCATCCTGTGAGAAAAACTACGCAATAGTAGAAAAGGAGTGTTTAGCCATAAAGTGGGCCGTAGATACACTAAGATACTACCTACTAGGCCGGAAGTTTAAGTTGGTGTCAGGTAGTGTTGAGCCACCCCCGTAGAGTTCGAGTTCGGTTCGGTTCGTCGAACACCCGTTTGTTCGCCGAACTGTTCGTCGAACTGTTCGTCGAACACCTTCGAACACCGTTAAAACCAATGGCAGGCAAGCAAAAACACATAGAAACACATAGAAAACACTTCAAAGGTGTCCAAAAGCTGAAAAACTGCTCAGAAGACACAACTAACACATTGAAAAGTGACAAGTACATATAGTCATGCGAAAAGAAAAGAGGTGGAGGAGTAAAAGGAGAGGGAGACACAGATATAGGCATATCATGCCCTTCTAAAATCAAGAAAGTCTGGAGTAAAAATCTAAAATCAGCCTACCAACACCCAGACGTCGTGACAAGAAAATTAAAAAAATAAATATCTTTAGGTAGAATGGCGGTTCCATTCAGAACACTTTCCTTACAAGACGTAGTGGTATCCCCATTGTGAGTTGTGCCAAAAACGGAACCCAATACATTCGGACTAATCTACCATTTGTCATATCCAAGGGGCAGGTCAGTAAACGACAACATCGACACGGAACCAAGTACAGTAGTATATACTGTACATCCTTTGACAAGGCAATCAGGCGGATCAAGAAGTTGGGAAGGGTCACCCTAATGGCCAAAACAGACATTTATGCGGCGTTCCAGTTACTTCCTACCTGTGCCTCCGAATAGTGTCCACCTATTGGGCTGCATCTGGGAAGGAGCATACTATATAGATCGCTGTTTGCCCATGATGTGCTCCAGATCCTGCTCACTATTTGAGGCGTTTAGTTGCTTCCTCGAATGGGTTGTAATGAACGTTTCTAAGGGGTCACATATTATCCATTACCTCGACAATTTCTTATGCCTGGGCCCAAAAGATTCGCCACAGTGTGAATACATGCGGTAGTCCACCTATGAGAAAGAGAGAGCTGGAGGGAGAGCGGACACCACAGAGCAGAGGGGTTAGATGGAGAACGGAAGAAGGAAAGAGGGCGAGGGAGGTAAGGGAGTACAGTGAAAGGCCGACCTGAGCTCCCCCACGTTCCTGGTGGGCGGGGAACAGCCCTGGGAAGAAAAGCCGCTTGGGCATCCCTTTGAGGTTACGGGCGCGAGTGGGCAGAGGGACTACGCTGGAGTGCGAAGCCGACACGGCCAGTCCGTTCCTGCTCGTGCGACCTCCGTGTCGCCGGGTTTGTGCCAGAGCCGCGGTGGACCCTGACGGCCAGCCCCCCTCTCCCAATACTGGTGCCTGTCTGCTGGTGGGTCGAGACCCCCCGCGGTGGGGGGGAGTAACATCTGCAGAAGAAAGACCATCTTCCAGCCAAACTAAGATGTCTACTTCTTTTCATGGACAATGTGATATGATCCCTTTCTTACGGATACGCCCATCGCTACAAACTCCAGGTGAGGCACAAAAACAGCAGGTGCTTCAATGGATATCAAGTGCTCCTTCAAGTGGGCTCTCCTCCACTTCAACTTCAACATCACAAATACTCCAGTCCTTAGAGTTGTCACCCCAATCGCACTTGCTTCCTCACAGCTCCCAAGTCTCCAGCTGCCCGTCTGAGTATGGGGTAACACAGATGGGTGAGTCTGCACAGCTGTTTACTCATACTATAGCCTGGGAAACGGAGGTCTGCTCCAGAGCTTCTGTTAATCCAGACGAGGAAATGATCTGCACTGATGCCCAGAATCTTTATGAGTCGGATCCAGGACCAGATGAAGAAGGTTCTGAGCATAATGTATACCCTCGTTCTCAAACTGTAACTCCTGTTGGTGGAGACAATGATGAAGACGATAATGAGACTCAAATACCTGATTGGAGCGACAACTTGACTTTTCGGTCAGGGCAGGAAGAGGTTGGCTCTGAGGACTACGGGTGTGAGAACACACATGGTGATGATGACGAGGTTGGAGATCCCACTTACTGTCAACCCACAGTCAGCCAGTCGATGAGGTCAGCAGAGGAGGTGGAGGAGGATGTGAATAGCCCAGGGGATGGGGATGACTCGGTACCCGGGCCTTTGCCTGGCCTTTGGGATGTCGCGGTGGTCGGGTCCTGGGCCCGTACCCTGGGGTCACTCTTTAAAAGGGTGGATAATTGTTAATTTTATAAGAGTTCGTGACGCCACCTGTGGTATCTGGTGAGATGCACCAGCGCTGCAGCAGTCCACTGAGGCCGGTGATAAGGCAGCTCGATGGTATAGCTCCCCACAGGTGGAGCTAGGCCTCAGAAAAGCGTATGCAGGGCGAATGCAGGACAGGCGAGACCCAACTGGGTCAGAGCAAGAACGGGAACGGAAACGGTAGTCAATTCAGTACCTTTTACTGGTGGAAATTCAGGCACATCCCGGAGCACTGTAGGGTGAAGGCTGCATATCAGGATCCTCCCCAATGAGCGGGTGTAGGGCCTCCTGTTTCTTGCCTCTGCGTAGTAAGTTTCTGACCTGCCTGGAGCTAGGCCTAACTTTGTCTGTGTCCTGCGCTGGCTGACCTTGTGGTAGGGCCTTGTCTTGGAGTTCACGCTCCCAGTATGCGGGACCTAAGCATCTCCTGGCTCTGTTACGTATCAGCACCTTAGCGATCCTGGGACTTGTAGCTCTCCAGGGATTCCGGTTATGCCTTACTGGGTCATAGAGATCCCGGTAAGCTCGGATCCGGTGTCCGGTAAATGCTTCGGGGTGAGCTGGTTAAGCTCCTCTGCCCCCTATGTACTAACTCTCCACTCGCCTTCGGCCTACTCGGGCCCTCACTAGGCTATACACACTAACGGCAGCTTGCCGCGCTTCACCGATCTTATGGCGCCGGCACACCTTAAGCTCTAACTGGGCTCCCTAAATCTAGCTAGCAGGAGCCTCGTGCTCCACTGCTGAACTATTAACTGAGTTCTCTAGACTAGACTGAGCTCCACTGCAGACTGACCTCTCTTAGGCTTCTCTACTGCAGGAACTCTTCAGAGGAACTGAACTGCCTAGCTCCACCTTCCCTATTTATATCCCTAACGGGCTCCCTCTGCTGGTCTGAGGTGGAAGGTGGAGATGTGTGAATGTTTATGGGGGCCTCTTGAGGAGTATTCCATCAATGCACTCTTCTAGGATCTGTGATACCAAGCGCAGCTGGGCATCACAGATGCTATTGAAGACGAGGTTAGGTGGCGCCTTCCTGGACAGAGACGGAGTACTGAAAGCACGTCAACAACTGCATCCTCAACCACAACTCTGCCTCTGACCTCAAGTCGTGGTGGCTCTTCAGGTCGCATGGGCTCTAAGCCTTGCATAGCCTGGGTATTTTTTCAGATCGATAAGGATGACCCAACTCATGTTATCTGTAATATTTGTCACCAAAAGCTAAGTAGAGGACAAAAAATCCATAGTTTGCGTACTTCATGCATGAACCGTCACATGGATATGAAGCATAAGTTGCAGTGGGAAGCTCACTGTGCTACAATGCGGCCTAGCGGGCCGGGCCAACCACCGTCTGCCCCATCTTGTGCATCCGTGGCCTCTTCATCCTCTGTGATTGCAGGGACAGCAGTCACACATGTTTTTGGACGCAGACCTGTCACCTCTTTACCCGCAACAGCCAGTGTGATTGGCAGGTCATCATTTCATTTGGAAGTGGAAACACCAGCTGGAGTTGAGCACTCTCCGACATCGAGAGCACCACCTTTGGATCAAGGCAACCTAACTTTTCCGCCTGCATCTTCCTCACAGACCGGCAGTTTGCCGGGGACACCCTACTCAACCCCGTCTAAGCACAACAGCCAGTCCTCGGTCCCTCAGATGTGGACAAGTAGAAGACCATTTCCTCCTAGCCATGACAAAGCTAAGAGGTTGAATTTCACCATCTGCAAGCTGTGAGCTACAGAAATGCTGCCTTTCCGCCTGGTGGACACATAGGATTTTCGAGACCTTATGTCCGTAGCAGTGCCCCAGTACCAGATGCCCAGTCGGCACTACTTCTCAAAGAAAGGTGTGCCTGCGCTCCACCAGCATGTCGCACACAACATCACCGCTTCTTTGAGAAACTCTGTGTGTGACAGGGTGCATTTCACCACAGACACTTGGACGAGTAGGCATGGACAGGGGCGTTACATGTCGCTGACTGGGCACTGGGTAACTATGGTGACAGCAGGACAAGGGGCTGCTGTCCAAGTCTTGCCATCCCCACGAGTTGTGCGTCAATCCTCTTTATCTAGAAGTTCCTCCACTGCTTCTGCCTCCTCAACCTCCTCTCGGTCCTCCACCTGCACCCAAAGCCTGTCTGGTAATGACACCCGCTTTCTAACTGCGCAGAAGGAATCCTGCACACCTCCTTACTATGCTGGCAGCAAGGCTCAACGGCATCAGGCGATGTTTACTTTGAAATGTCTGGGAAATGTGAGTCACACAGCTGAGGAGTTGTGGTCAGCTCTGGAGACCGAGTTTCATGAATGGTTGTCTCCACTGAACCTGCAGCCAGGGAAGGCCATGTGCGACAATGCTGCAAACCTGGGTGCGGCCCTTCGCCGGGGCAATGTCACAGAAATGCCTTGTATGGCTCACGTGTTGAACCTGGTTGTCCAGCAATTTTTAGCCCACTATCCCGGACTAGATGGCCTTCAGCAGAGGGCATGGTCGCTGTGTGCTCACGTCCGCCGTTCGCATCCCGCAGCTCAACGACTTACATCTCTACAGAAGTCGCTGAGCCTGCCAGTTCACCGGCTGAAATGCGATGTGCCGACATGGTGGAATTCAACTCTGCACATGTTGCAGCGACTGTGGCAGCACAACAAGACCTGGTGCAATACGTTCTGACGTATAGCCTGGGCCAACGAGATCCAGAGGTGGGGCAAATCACGCTGCAGGAGTGGTCTCAGATCAGGGACCTATGAAGTTGACGCGCCCCCTGGGCCATGGGGTACCCGGAGCCGGGCCGGTAGAAGCTGGGGGTTGTAGTCACTGTGGCGGTGACCCGGTCCGTGACCCAGGGCGGTCAATCCAAGGGTAATTTGTATATATGGGCTTTATAATGTCCGACTACGCCACCTGTGGAGTGCGGCCAAAGGGGCCGCCTCTGCGGAACAGTCCTTTGAAGCTGGTGGTTTTGCAGCAATGGTATTATTAGTCCCCACAGGAAGAGTGTAGCTTCAGGGCAGTGTGGGTGGATGATGGTGGTTGTAGTGCAGGGAGTCCGTAATGAACACAGAGTCCGTGTGATGCCGTCCCAAGATATTTACTCACAGTTGTTGCAGTCCAGATTACAGGTACCAGAGCAATCTCCCCCGTCGTGCTGTGCGTACTCAGTGAGGGGCTCAGTCCACCCCCAGATAGCTCCGGAGTACTTAGCAGGACCCCCTTCTGTGTGTCCTTTCTCTGGCCTTCTCCCTGCACCTCACACCCAGTGACACTTCTATCTGGTATCCTCGGGCCTTGGCGGGAGACGTGTGTTCCGTCCCCTGGGTCCTATGTGGCTACCTTCCTAGTGAGACTGGTGTGGACTTTGGCCTGCAGTACATGAAATGCTGCAGCCTCCGGTTTCTAGTTGAGCCTTGCTGTTTCTCCGCTAGTTGAGGGACAGTTTCCCCTTATCTGGCCTGACCCGTCTACCTCCTGGTAGCAGCGGGCGTACGGGTGGCCTTCTGCATGGCCCGTACCCCTAGGGTCCCTTCGGTTCCTGGAGCCTTCCTGCTCCCACTCCTCTCTTCTCTCCTTCAGTCCTGGGCCTCCCAGGCTAGGCCCGCCTCCGGAGCAGAGCTCATGTAGAGCCTCTGCTCCTGTCACTTCTCCTCCTCTGACTGGCTTGCTCTTTCTAAGATGGCTTCCTATTTATACTCTCCCTGTCATGTGCTCCCCTAAGCTGCTTTCTCCACCCACACTCACTACATAGGACCCTCCCACCAGCTAGGGACCTGGGACTGTGCTCTCCCTTAGGAGCAATCTCGCCCTACCCCCACTGCGAGTATGTGTTGGATGCAGGTGTTAGGGTCCTGAGCCATACTCCTTCCTTACCTAAGGGTGAGATACCACACCTCTGGGTGAGATGCAGTACCTTTGTGGCGACTGAACCCTCAGGGGCGCCACACACCCTTCTGCACAGTTTTGAAATGGCGACGAAGATGTTTAGTGCTGACGACGATGCCATTATCAGCATGACTATTCCGGTGATTTACATGCTGGAGCACACATTAAACAGAATTCAGAGTCAGGTGGTGGGACAAGAGGAGGTGGAGGAAGTAGAGGAGGAGTCATATGCGGAAGGGATAACATCTCCAAGGTCCAGACGGTCGGCAGCACCAAGGCGATAGGCATGGGCGGGTGGGGGAGAGGGATTAACCAGGGTGCATGGTAGCAGCCAAACTGTTGAGGAAGGTGCAGGAGCCGAGGAAGAAGTGGAGGATGAACTGGCGATGGGCATGGAAGACTCATCAGATGAGGGAGACCTTGATCACATTTCTGTTGTGCGAGGTTGGGGGGAGAGGGCAGAGGAAGGAAGCATGATTCTTACCTCGCTACCAACACAACAAGGACTTGGTCCTCCTGGATGCGCAAGACACGAGTGCCTTCTTGCTGCACTACCTGCAACATGACCTTCGGATTGTCAGAATTCAAAGTAATCCCGACTACTGGGTTGCCACACTCTTAGATCCCCGGTACAAGAGTAAATTTGCCTAAATAATTCCTGCCATAGAAAGGGATTCACGCATGCAGGAGTATCAGCAGAGGCTGTTGCAGAATCTTACATGTGCTTTTCCACAAAACACCAGTGGTGCACGTAGTGAATCTCACAGTTCTAACTTGCCAAACAAGGGACTGTCGAGTCTTCATTACTCAAACCATAACAGTAACACAGTATCTGCTGGTAACAGCAATTTTGTGGAATCGTTTCACCACTTTTTTAGACCATTTTTTGCAAGGCCACAGGAGACAAGAAGTCTGACACATAGTCAACGCCTAGAGAGGATGGTACAGGAGTATCTCCAAGTGAACATTGAAGCCATGACTGTGTCACTGGACCCTTGCTCATTTTGGGATTCCAATCTGGAAAAATGTCCGGAGCTCGCCACTCACGCCTTGGACATCTTGTCATGCCCTGCAGCCAGCGTTCTCTCTGAAAGTGTGTTCAGCACTGCTGGTGGTGTGCTGATAGATAAGCTGTCCACTGAGAATGTAGACAGACTCACGTTCATAAAGATGAACAAATCATGGATCTGCAAGGACTTTTCTACCCCTGTGTCATCCTGGGGAGACTAAAAGCTTGAGGATTTGGTAAAATCACCTCACCAACCGTTTTAAGCAGCTCTGGGGCAATTGATGCCACTTAAGTGCTGTCTGTGCCACAATTTTTGGAAAAAATGGAGACTTTTTTTGGAGTCTCCTTGCTGTGTTTTACGTGATGTTGGCATTGTCAATTCCAGGTGGGTTGGGTCGCTCCCCCCCTTTTAACTGTAAGAAACTACATACACTATGGCTTGGGGTAACACAAATGGTTTAGTCTGAAGAGCTGTTTACTCAGAGGTCTGCTCCAAAGCTTCAGTGTCTGCTAGTCAGCATAGAATTTTTAACTGCATCTAGCCTAGGCAATACTTTGGGCGTAGTAACCCAGCTGTGAAGCAAGCTGCACCGCCTGTGTATCTAATAAGAATTTTTAAATGCATCTAGCCTAGGCAGACTGTGGGGACCCCCTACCACCCCCTTTCCTTGACAATACAATAATGTAACTCTTACAACTGGATGGGTGAGGATCGGTCACAGCTTTATTAACTCTTTATACTCATTCCATTAGAAAGGCATTTTATTTCTAAAATAATTCAGCTTGTTGCAGCATGCCCTGGGTCTCCACACCGGCAAGTTGGCCAACAAGTGTAACTCTCCAACATGTCCTATTTCCAGGCCACAGGGGATCTTGCGTACTCGTATGCAGGACTCTGACCCCCCTCCATCGCTCTTAACGCTTGTTCCACTCCATCCTGGAGTCCTGACAGGAATATGTCCAGTCCAATATCCATTAAGTGAACACCGTCGGGCCGTATGAGGCCTGTTTTATCTCCTTCCAGTTGTCAGTGTTGTATCACTACACCGCCTCTGTCTCTTCTAAATTTTGCCATCCGAATATTTATTACCCGCCTTGTCCGTTCGATGGCCGTGATGTCTCGCGCACCTTGCCATACCGCTATCGGCACAATCTCTGACCATACTATAGTTAGTTTTGTGAAAACTTCTCTGAAGCGCTCAGTGTCTAGTTTCATTATTGCCATTAGTTATGCGCTCTTGTGATGACCTAGGTCGTTTCCCCCGGCCTGTATAACTAAGATGACCGGACCTCTTGCCTCTCTCCCTACCTTGATTACCTCCATTAGCACCTGTGGCCATAGCAGGCCTCTAATACCTCTACAGTTGAAATATGTGTTATGAAACTCTAATTTCCTCCCGCCTGGGCGGACTTTCGCCCTTTTTTCTAACCCAATATATATACGAGTGGCATATCACCCACACTGTTGGCTTAGCATCACCTGTAAAAAAACAAACCACGTTAGGATAACAAGTCTGGTCTTATGTATCTCGCCAAACACGTGGATCACCATCTCCCTATCCTCTGAACTTCCGTTTCTGACAGTCCTGCTCTTGCTGCTTCCGTGGCCGCGCCTATGCGGAATGAGTGTGTCCCGTAATCTTTTGGGTGGTTCCCTGCCGATGTTATGCATTTATTAAATATAGCTTGGAACTGGTATCTTGATAATGGCGTTCCATCAATGTGTGATAGGAAGAAGCGTTAGCAGCAGCTTTAGACCCCTCAGCATCGTGGCTAGCGCGGTCCTATACATTGTGTTTTAGGCACAGGAATGCTAGCCAGCGTAGTAGGCCTAGCACTGGGAGAGACGATGATGCCATCTTATTAATGCAGTGCGCTAGGCTGGTGTTTTTTGTTATGAAGCATATATTTTTATTAGCCAGGCACGCACCCCATATTTCTATTGCTACCACTACTGGGAAGAAAAATTATTTTCCGGGCTAGATGCAGCTAAAATTTATTATTAATTTCAAAGCTGGTGGAGCTTGGTATAGATGGTCTAATACAATGAGTACCACACACTGCTACTATGCCCAAAATTATTTTCCAGGCAAGATACAGCTAAAAATTATTAGTAATTTGAAAGCTGGTGAAGCTTAGTATAGATGGCCTAATAGAATGAGTACCACACACTGCTAATATGCCCACAATTATTTTACAGGCAAGATGCAGCTAAAAATTATTATTAATTTCAAAGCTGGTGGAGCTTGGTATAGATGGCCTAATACAATGAGTACCACACACTACTACTATGCCCAAAATTATTTTACAGGCAAGATGCAGCTAAAAATTATTAGTAATTTCAAAGCTGGTGGAGCTTGGTATAGATGGCCTAATACAATGAGTACCACACACTACTACTATGCCCAAAATTATTTTCCAGGCAAGATGCAGCTAAAAATTATTAGTAATTTGAAAGCTGGTGGAGCTTAGTATAGATGGCCTAATAGAATGAGTACCACACACTGCTAATATGCCCAAAATTATTTTACAGGCAAGATGCAGCTAAAAATGATTATTAATTTCAAAGCTGGTGGAGCTTGGTATAGATGGCCTATAACAATGAGTACCACACACTACTACTATGCCCAAAATTATTTTCCAGGCAAGATGCAGCTAAAAATTATTAGTAATTAGAAAGCTGGTGGAGCTTAGTATAGATGGCCTAATAGAATGAGTACCACACACTGCTAATATGCCCAAAATTATTTTACAGGCAAGATTTAGCTAAAAATTATTATTAATTTCAAAGCTGGTGGAGCTTGGTATAGATGGCCTAATACAATGAGTACCACACACTGCTACTATGCCCAAAATTATTTTCCAGGCAAGATGCAGCTAAAAATTATTAGTAATTTGAAAGCTGGTGGAGCTTAGTATAGATGGCCTAATAGAATGAGCACCACACTCTGCTAATATGCCCAAAATTATTTTACAGGCAAGATGCAGCTAAAAATTCTTATTAATTTCAAAGCTGGTGGAGCTTGGTATAGGTGGCCTAATACAATGAGTACCACACACTGCTACTAAGCCCAAAATTATTTTCCGGGCTAGATGCAGCTAAAAATTATTATTAATTTCAAAGCTGGTGGAGCTTGGTATAGATGGCCTAATACAATGAGAACCACACACTACTACTATGCCCAAAATTATTTTCCAGGCAAGATGCAGCTAAAAATTATTAGTAATTTGAAAGCTGGTGGAGCTTAGTATAGATGGCCTAATAGAATGAGTACCACATACTGCTAATATGCCCAAAATTATTTTACAGGCAAGATGCAGCTAAAAATTATTATTAATTTCAAATCTGGTGGAGCTTGGTATAGATGGCCTAATACAATGAGTACCACACACTACTACTATGCCCAAAATTATTTTCCAGGCAAGATGCAGCTAAAAATTATTAGTAATTTGAAAGCTGGTGGAGCTTAGTATAGATGGCCTAATAGAATGAGTACCACACACTGCTAATATGCCCAAAATTATTTTACAGGCAAGATGCAGCTAGAAATTATTATTAATTTCAAAGCTGGTGGAGCTTGGTATAGATGGCCTAATAGAATGAGTACCACACACTGCTACTAAGCCCAAAATTATTTTCCGGTCTAGATGCAGCTAAAAATTATTATTGATTTCAAAACTGGTGGAGCTTGGTATAGATGGCCCAATAGATTGAGTACCACACACTGCTACAGGCCCAAAATGTTTTACTTGGCTAGATGCAGTAAAGAAATTGTATTACATACACAGGTGGTGTAGCTTGCAACACAGATAGGCTACTCCACTGACTAACACACACTGCAAGAGGCCCAAAAGGATTTGCTTAGCTAGATTTAGCCAAATGCTGTGAAAAACACTTGCACAGCACTAAAACAGAGCTGCCTGGCAAAAAGTGATAGGAACTGATGTAACCTAGCCCTCAAAAGGGCTGGAATTACAACTTGTCACTACTCCCAACCTATCTGTCGATTTAAGAGCACAGACCTGCCTGCTATAAGTGCTAGGAACTGCTGTAACCTAGCCCTCAAAAGGGCTGCAATTACAAACTAGTCCCTACTCCCTAAACCTTTCTGTCTATTTAAGAGAAAATTCGCTTGCAATTCAGTTACACAATATAGCGCTAACAGCAGCAGCAGTGCCGTCTAACACTCAGCTGCAGCAGTGAGAAAATGGATGCGACGGGGAAAATGGCTGGGTCTTATAGGGCAAGGGCATGTGACATACACAGCCAATGACACATGCCCTTGCTTGTGTGAAAAAAAGCACTTCGCTCCGTGTGTGCGCTGCTGATAGGCTGACAGACTGTACCTCCTCACTGTAAATGCGGGAAAGAGAAAAAAAATGGAGATCTTCATTATTTCTGCAGAGATCCATCCCATGCCCCTCCACCTGCCCCGCTGTACACTCAAACTGTGTATTAACATTGATTATCAGCATTACTGTGAAAAAATCCAGTTACAGTTTGGGTGCACGAACAGTTATCGAACATAAACTCGAACAGCCGGATTTTTTTCAAATCATTCGGGTTCGTCGAACGGTTCGAACACCGCCCAAAACAGCTTGAATTTGAAATTGGCGAACAGTTCGATTCGAACACCGCTCATCTCTAGTGTCAGACCATGCCCCGTTGAGATGGTTGAGGGAAAAGACGAGTAAAAATGCCAGGGTAACTAGATGGTTCCTAGCTCTTCTGGACTTTAACTTTCAAGTAGAGCATAGGCTCGGGAAGTTACACGGGAACGCTGATGCCCTTTCTAGAGTTCCCTGTCTGGTATCGAAAGGTGCCCAAACCCTCGGCTTTGGGCAGAGGGGGGAATATGTGACAGAGTCACTGGTATGATTTATGAGGGGAGGTATGTGTCACACAGGTTGCTAGCCTGTGTGAACTGAAGCCAATAAACTTTCTTTCAGCATGTTATATGCTAGACGGTTAACACACTTAAAGGTCGTGGTTTTAGGGGAATGACATAGTGATGGGAGGGACGTCATTCCCCATACCTCCACCTCAGGGTGTGGCTGAGCAATGTTTAAATGTTCAGTCCTGGTTTTTTTCTCTGTGTTGTGTATGGAGAGGCAAGGTCTCCAGACTGGACCTCCATAGCTCAGGAGGGAGCTGAAGGCTGGACATTACCTGTGTGGGCGAACTGTGCTACAGTTTATCTTTTGTTTTTTTGTTTTGCCAAGTAAGGTTGTGTTTATTTTGCTGGAGTGCAGAGCTTTATGCTGGTTAATAAAGCCCACAAAGAAAACCCGGGTTCCTGAATCTACTTCCGGAAGTGGCCGAGCGAGTCATCCTACCACACTGGATAAACTCAGGTGATGTATGGGACAACAAGCATAGCAAACAAGAGGGTGATAGATAGGGAACACAAATGTGTACATGTGATAAAATAATTTTTTTATAAACTACTCTTCACTAGAGATGAGCAAACCCAAATTATAAAGTTTGGGGTTCGTACTGGACACCTAATGTCCAGTCATGAACTTCAAACAAGGACATCTCCCGAAAGTCTGTTTTAGTGTTCGGAGTTTGGATTCAGAGAAGAGAGAGAGACAGCCCTTTTACATCACTAAAGTTCAGGTCCACATTGACTTGTATGGGGTTAGGGTTCAAATTCAGGTAGACTAAAGTTCGGTCGAACCCGACGAACCCGAACATCCAAGGGTAATCTCATCTTCACACTAAGTATAAGCCTGCCAAGATCTGAAATCACCACATACCCAGTGCAGTCAATAACAATACAAATGTAAACAGGTAAATTTACCTCATAGAAGGAAAAAAATCACTGCTGCACAGGGAAAACAAAGCACCATGTCCTCTCACCTCGATGTGAGTTTCGCCTTGCTTCCGGTCCCCCATTTATTCACATGCACACATTTGTGTTCCCTATCTATCACCCTCATGTTTGCTCTGCTTTTTGTCCCATACATCACCCGAGTTTATCCAGGCATTACGGTGTCCCTTTCTGTGAGGCACTCCTGCTTCATTTCAATTGGTTTCAGATGTGTTTTTTCTAATAAACATATTTTCGTACTATTTCATGGTTTTCTTCTTTTCTTAAAAAAGGTATTTATATCCCAAGATTGTGGTTTATTCTAGCTCTATGGAAGTGCCATGTATTATTGATGACTATTAAAGAATCTGTCAGTAAAAAAAATACTTTCTTCTTTTCTGTAGAACATATTAATATCCCAAGATTGTAGTTTATTCCTGT
Organism: Phyllobates terribilis; assembly: GCF_046119375.1. Taxonomy (NCBI): domain Eukaryota; kingdom Metazoa; phylum Chordata; class Amphibia; order Anura; family Dendrobatidae; genus Phyllobates; species Phyllobates terribilis. The sequence goes on from NW_027362764.1 coordinate 536,880,370, forward strand.
GAAAAATAATCTCAGCATGCCGCGCTTTCACTCCAAAATCAGATGGGTGTGAAAAAAAAAATTGGAGGTCATACGGAGCCACAGTACAGCATCCAATTTTTACACATACATTACAAAACTGTAAGGCTATGTGAGCACGTTCAGGATTTGAATGCAGAAATTTCTGCAGCATTTCTACATCTCTTGGCAGGAAAAACACTGTGGAAAAAACGTGTGTTTTGACACGTTTTTGATGCGTTTTTAATACATTTTTTGGATGTGTTTTTGGACATCAATGAATGCTTTTTGGAGCTAAATAAAGATATTTGAAAAAAGAAACATGGGACATTGCTTCAACCCTTGGATTACATTCAAACCTGGGGTGAGTATATTGGTTAATTTAAATGATTAAAGAATGTGTCTGTTGTATTTCAAGTAAAGTGTTTACTCTGTGCGTGTGTTTTTATATAACTCTTTACTTTACTTTAATTAGCTTTTAATAATGATATGGTCTGATTGACACCTTGTCATCACCAAACAAAAGTGCTAGGTGTCAGCTAGTACCATACAACCAATCTCATGAGCATTTCCATTCAAGTCATTTCTGGGGCAGCTCTTAGCTGCTATTTTTAGCCTAAGAAGGTGCCATTAGGCAAACATTTTCCCTGGCTATTAATAACAGCTCACCACTGTTTCATTAGCTGCTATGTCATCACAAACAGCAACAAGCAGCGTTTTGGAGGCAGCATATTTTCGCTGCGTCCAAAACGCTGTGTTCTAATGCTGCACTTTTGTTGTCAATATACAGTACAGACCAAAAGTTTGGACACACCTTCTCATTTAAAGATTTGTCTGTATTTTCATGACTATGAAAATTGTACATTCACACTGAAGGCATCAAAACTATGAATTAACACATGTGGAATTATATACTTAACAAAAAAGTGTGAAGCAACTGAAAATATGTCTTATATTCTAGGTTCTTCAAAGTAGCCACCTTTTTTTTTGTTGACTGCTTTGCACACTCTTGGCATTCTCTTGATGAGCTTCAAGAGGTAGTCACCGGAAATGGTTTTCACTTCACAGATGTGCCCTGTCAGGTTTAATAAGTGGGATTTCTTGCCTTATAAATGGGGCTGGGACCATCAGTTGTGTTGTGCAGAAGTCTGGTGGATACAAAGCTGATAGTCCTACTGAATAGACTGTTAGAATTTCTATTATGACAAGAAAAAAAGCAGCTAAGTAAAGAAAAATGAGTGGCCATCATTACTTTAAGAAATGAAGGTCAGTCAGTCCGAAAAATTGGGAAAACTTTGAAAGTGTCCCCAAGTGCAGTTGCAAAAACCATCAAGCACTACAAAGAAACTGGCTCACATGAGGACCGCCCCAGGAAAGGAAGACCAAGAGTCACCTCTGCTTCTGAGGATACGTTTATCCGAGTCACCAGCCTCAGAAATCGCAGGTTAACAGCAGCTGAGATTAGAGACCAGGTCAATGTCACACAGAGTTCAACAACTGTTAAGAGGAGACTTTGTGCAGCAGGCCTTCATGGTAAAATAGCTGCTAGGAAACCACTGCTAAGGACAGGCAACAAGCAGAAGAGACTTGTTTGGGCTAAAGAACATAAGGAATGGACATTAGACCAGTGGAAATCTGTGCTTTGGTCTGATGAGTCCAAATTTGAGATCTTTGGTTCCAACCACCGTGTCTTTGTGCGACGCAGAAAAGGTGAACGGATGGACTCTGCATGCCTGGTTCCCACCATGAAGCATGGAGGAGGAGGTGTGATGGTGTGGGGGTGCTTTGCTGGTGACACTGTTGGGGATTTATTCAAAACTGAAGGCATACAGAACCAGCATGGCTACCACAGCATCTTGCAGCAGTATGCTATTCCATCCGGTTTGCGTTTAGTTGGACCATCATTTATATTTCAACAGGACAATGACCCCAAACACACTTCCAGGCTGTGTAAGGGCTGTTTGACCAAGAGGGAGAGTGATGGGGTGCTACGCCAGATGACCTGGCCTCCATAGTCACCAGACCTGAACCCAATCGATATGGTTAGGGGTGAGCTGGACCGCAGAGTGAAGGCAAAAGGGCCAACAAGTGCTAAGCATCTCTGGGAACTCCTTCAAGATTGTTGGAAGACCATTTCCGGTGACTACCTCTTGAAGCTCATCAAGAGAATGGCAAGAGTGTGCAAAGCAGTCATCAAAGCAAAAGGTAGCTACTTTGAAGAACCTAGAAATATAAGATATATTTTAAGTTGTTTCACACTTTTTTGTTAAGTATGTAATTCAACATGTGTTAATTCATAGTTTTGATGCCTTCAGTGTGAATGTACAATTTTAATAGTCAAGAAAATACAGAAAAATCTTTAAATGAGAAGGTGTGTCCAAACTTTTGGTCTGTACTGTACGTGGATCCACCGCATATAATGACATGTCAATTGGTCAAAATCTGCAGCGAAGACTAGCGTGTCCACTACAGAAATTGACATGCTATGAGTGAGTTTGGGTACGTGGCCACGGTCAGGAGCCACTGCAGGTTTGAAGCTGCATGTTTATGCAGCGTCAAACCCACAGCATCCAGATGTTACAGATCTCTAGAAATCCCACTATGCATGCATCTGAGGCTGCGAATCACCCATGGACACTGCCATGCCGCATGTCTTTCAGGACCGCTGCATGTCAAATTCTCTTGCGGAGTCGCTAGTCTCCGCAGCAGAAATTTGACCACTAAAATGTGTTGAATGCGGCAAATACTCATGGTTTAGTGTACACATGGGGATTAACCTGCATTCAATACAATGCAGCATTTTGGATGCAGCAAAAAATTGAAAAAAAAATGGCGTGGGCTCCGGCGTTATTTTTATAACCAGCAGTGGGAAAGCCAACCTCTGGAGGCTGATATTAGTAGCCGGGGAAGGAGCCATTAGCCAAAAATGTTACCTGGCTATTAATAACAGCTCACAGCTGTTTGCTTAGCCTTTACTGGCTAGATTACAGGGGGACCCCAGAAAAAAATGACGTAGAGTCTCCCTATAAAATCTAAGCAGAAATGGCTAAACAGACAGCTGCAGGCTGATATTAATAGCCAGTAAAGGTGTCATGTATACTAGCCCCCTCCACAGTTAATAATATCACCCCTCAGCAGTCCCAGAAATGGTGCATCCATAAGATGCGCCAAATCTGGCGCTTAGCCCCTGCTCTTCACACTGCCGTGTAGCAGTGGCGAATGGGGTAATGGGGTTGGGGCTCATATCAGCCTTGCATTGGCGACTGACATGAAGCCCAGGTTAGTAATGGAGAGGCGTCTAAAAGATACCCCCATTACTAACCCCGTAGTTAAGTTTTCAGCGCTTTTTCAAAGTTTTTTAATTAAAACAGATTTTTACTTTTTTTTTTCACCACAGCCCCAGCTCGGCTGAGGAGACTACTCCTCCCCTTAGCCGCGCTGCTCTCGCTGTTATCAGTGGGAGCGTAGGTCGGATGATGGGAGAAGTAGTCTTCTTCCCCAGCCTGGGTACCATTCTTTGAGCATTTTTGCGCTGCAGAAATGCTACAGAGAATGGACATGCTGCGTATTTTAACACAATGACTATCCTGAGAGGAAATTTCCTCATCATGTCCACAACACATCAGGATTGCCATTGCATTAGCTGCCAGATGGATTACCTAGCGTTTTTGGTGCATTTCTGTGTGCAACAAACACCACAAAAATGAAACAAAAATGCTCAGTGTGCACTTAACCTAAATGATTAATAGCTGCTGAGTAAAAGAACAGATTGTACAGATAGCACACGTATAACAAGTGAGGAAAAATCGTCCACTTTTCTGGATGAAAATAGAACCGTTTTTTATATGTTTGTGAGACCCCAGCCTAAATGTGAGAACGATCTATTGCTAAATAGTGATGAGCGAGCACTAAAATGTTCGGGTACTCGTTGCTCGGGTCGAGCAAATTGGAATACTCGGGTGCTCGACCCGAGCAACGAGCCCGATGTAAGTCTATGGGAAACTCGAGCATTTTTCAGGCAGCTCCCCCCGGCGGTCTGCAGAGGGCCTAAAAATTGCCCAAATCGATGGTAACAGTGCTCAAATGACATGGGAAAAGCATGAGGAAGACCCCTGGAAGCATTTCTGACTCCCAGGTCACTGCTGTTAACAACGTTGTCAGAGTATTACGCCACTTTTACGTACTCACAATAAAACATACAAAAATGAAACCAAAATGGATTTTCCTGGGAAATATGTTAAGGAACATCCTTTCCAGGGTAATGACTTGTACGTAAGGCAATATAAATAACCAAAACCAAAAATACTCCTCCACACCTTGGGCTATGTTCACACGTAGCGTTTTTGATGCGTTTTTGCACTTTTGCATTGCTTTCAACCAAGACAAATGCATTCACTGGGAAATGTCATTTTAACATTTTGCAACCTTATCTGGCCATGTGGTGTGTGACACATCATCAGGCACATGCACACAGTGCTGAAAAGACATGGGAACAGCATGGGGAAGACCTCTGGAAGCATTTCTGACTCCCAGGTCACTGCCTAAAAGTGTGCCCATCATAAGTGATCCTTGGCGCATGCGAAGATGCCTTCCGCCATGCACCTGTCATTGCAGACTTGCAACAATCACCGTCCATGTCCTTGTCCAAGTGCAGCGTTCAGTTGTCCCTACCCCATTCCTTGGAATGCAAGCACAAGTATGCAGCCAGCCACCCACCCTCCCACAGGCTGCAATACTATACTGCCAAAGTTTTGACAGCTGCTTGCACTTGAAATATGGCCTCTTAGGCTCGTGGGGATGGAAGCTGTCCACAATCTTAAGGCGTTGGCGACCGGGTATCCATACTCGGTCCCCAGCCGCCACTATTTTTCCCGATATCGTCTCCGCCTTCCACAAGCACGGGTTCTACAACATTACCCGTGCCCTCCCCAGTGCACTTACTGGGAAGGACCGCCTAACCACAAACATGTGGACAGGTCAATGTGGCCATGGACGGTATGGAGCCAGTCCACAGCTTTTTTTGCTGACTTGTATTTCACCACAGCCATATTCTTTAGCTTGGTGAAAGGACATGGGAAACCATATCTACCCAGCTGTCATTTCTCCTAGGAAGTCCTCTAAAGTCTAAAGCTGCTTTCACTTGAAATGTGGCATTTTAGGCTCGTGGAGGCGGAAGCTTTTCATAACCTCATGCCGGCGGCGGCCGGGTGTCCATACTCGGTCCCCAGCCACCACTATTTCTCCCGGTATCGTCTCCGCCTTCCACAAGCAGGGGTCCCACAACATTACCCGTGCCCTCCCCAGTGCACTTACTGTGAAAGACCGCCTAACCACAAACACATGGACAGGTGAATGTGGCCAGGGACAGTACGGTGCCAGTCCACAGCTTTTTTTGCTGAGTTGTATTTAGCTCGGTGAAAGGACTGGCATAGAGGGAAACCGTATCTACTCTGGGTGTCATTTCTCCCAGGAAGTCCTCTAATGCAGCTTGTTGCAGAAGCAATGGCAGCCCGTCCAACATCAACTCGCACTTGTCGGTGGTGCTTTGACACACACACATTTTTCTTTGCGCATTTAATTTCATGACTACAGAGTTGGGCAATGGCCTGATCTGCAATGCGGTTTGAGAAATAACATGCATAAGCAAGTCCGATCCACATTAAAAAAGCAGCCATTGAGTGTCCGGGAACCTTCCCCCACATTTTTCTTAGCCAGGACTGCTTCTCAACAGGGTTGGACGGTCCCACCAGAGAATTGACTCACCCCCTGGGCCGTGGGGCACACGGAACCGGGCGATAGGGAGACGCTGGGAGTAGTAGTGGCGGCACGGTCCCGTGGCTCAGGGTGGTCAGACCAGTGGCAGTACCTTAGATAATGTCCGACTACGCCACCCGTGGATTGCGGTTATTAGGAACCGCCGCTGCAGGGCAGACCGCTGGGGCCATTGATGTGTGCAGCTGGGATGGTGTGACTCCCCACGGGAAGAGTGTGGCCCCAGGGCAGTGTAGTGGATGGTGGGAGTGATGGTGGTGAGAGTCCCAGTACCGGTAGTGCCGGAGGGGCGAAAAAGCACACAGACAACGTACTGCAGTCCAGGGTCTTTACTCACGGTTAATATCCAAGTCACTTCTGCAGGGAATGACTGCCCGAGCCGTGCTGCGTCCACCAGGTGAGGGGCTCGGTCAACTCCCAGGCAGTTCAGGAGCATGGCACAGGACCCCCTTTAATCCTTTCTCTGGCCTGCCTCACCAGTGACCCACTTTTGTCCAGCTGCCGCGGACTTGTGCGGGTAAACGTGGGCCCCGTCCTCCGCTGTCCTATATGGTGCCTTCCTAGCAGGTTTGATGAGGTGTCGCACCAATAAATGATCACGACGACCGGTCTTTGGCTGAGGGTAGTTTCTCCTCCACCAACTTGGGATCCGGTACCCTTAATCTGCTTGACCCTTCACCCTGGATTCTCGTGGGTTCTTAGGGTCCCTTCCACCTTCTTGTTCCTGAGCCCTTCTGTTTCTCTCTTCTCCTTCTTTCCTGTTCTGTCTTCTCCTCCATCCCTTGGCCTCTTCTCCAGGCCCACTTCTCCTTCTTCTCTCAGGCTCCGGCCTCTTCTCTAGGCCTGCCTCTGGAGCAGCACTCAGCCTGAGCTGCTGCTCCCTGTCAGCTCTCCTCTCCTCACAGACTGAACACTGTTCTAAGATGGTGCCCACCTTTTATACCTCCCTCTGACCATGAGCCCAGGTGACCAGCAACCAATGGGCTCCAACCTACGCTCAGGAACCAACCCCCTATCTGCCTCTACAGCACTGGGTGTTCCACCCCCCTCCCCACTCCAGGCAGGGACATAGTCGGTCGTGCCTGCACTTCTGTCTAGTGGGAGCACCGTTGAGCTGTCCCTCGGAAATGGGGTGTGTGTGCTGTATGCAGCTAACTGAGCCCTGGTCCATACTCCATCCTTACCCGGGAGTGGAATATCACACCTCTGGACTGAGGTGCAATACCCCTGTAGCGGCCGAACCCTCGGGGCGCTACAGAATCCTCTGGTGTGCCCTGACTTCTACCTCAGGAGAGTTCATGATAGCGCTAACTTTGCAGCTGCTATGGGGCTCTTGAGCGGGGCAGAAAGGTGAGCCCTCAGAATCAAATCCTCTGGTGGGCACAATGTTTTTCAATCTGAAACAGCTTCTCAGTGGGAGTTGTATTTCACCACAGCCATATTCTTTAGCTTGGTGAAAAGACTGGCATAGAGGTAAACCATATCTACTCCGGCTGTCATTTCTCAGTCACCAGGTTCCGCCCATTGTCACACACGACCATGCCTGGCTGTATGTTCAGAGGTGAAAGCTACAGATCAGGCTGCTGTGTTACAGCTTTCAGCAACTCTGCAGCGCGGGGCTGTTTGTCACCTGAGCATTAAGCATGTTATCTTCAGCACAGCCTGTTGCCCCTTGGCCAAGGCACTGCACTGCTGCAGTGCTGTCAGCTTGTGACTGATGTGGTCATTTCGGAGATGGAGGAGGAGATGCAGCAGCTGAACAATGTGATTACATTGAAGTTAAATTGGTGACGCTGTTTTTTATACTAAAGAGAGATCCTATTGTTTTGTTTTTTTTATGTTTTTTTTAAGACAAATGCATTCACCGGGAAATGTCATTTTAACATTTTACAACCTTATCTGGCAATGTTGTTCCCATTATTAACAAGTGGGTCTCCTATACTGTTATTGCATATGCAGTGACTGCAAGGACTGCCAAAAATTTGGACGCAACCCAATACCCATTTGAAGAGACATAGAGGAGGGTCTCAGAAAAAGACATGTTCTCATTATAAAGGAGCGGGTCTCCTATAGTGGTAATACCCATGCTGTGACTGCAAGGGCTGTCAAAATTTGGGAAAAATCCCACTAAGAATTTAAAGACACATAGAGTAGGGCCACAGTAACGACAAATTCCCATTAGAAAGGAGAGAGTCTGCTATACAGTTATAGGGTATGGAGGCAGTCCAACGGCTGACCAATTTTAGGAAAAACCCCACTAAGAATTTAAAGACACATAGAGCAGTGCCACAGTAACAAGTACGACATGTTCCCATTAGAAAGGAGAGGGTCTGCTATACAGTTATAGGGCATGCAGTGAGTCCAACGGATGACCAATTTTAGGAAAAATTCCACTAAGAATTTAAAGACACATAGAGCAGGGCCACAGTAACGACAAATTCCCATTAGAAAGGAGACAGTCTGCTATACAGTTATAGGGTATGCAGTGAGTCCAACGGCTGACCGATTTTAGGAAAAACCCCACTAAGAATTTAAAGACACATAGACCAGGGCCACAGTAACGACAAATTCCCATTAGAAAGGAGAGAGTCTGCTATACAGTTATAGGGTATGCAGTGAGTCCAATGGCTGACCAAATTTAGGAAAAACCCCACTAAGAATTTGAAGACACATAGAGCAGGGCCACAGTAACAAGTATGACATGTTCCCATTAGAAAGGAGAGGGTCTGCTACACAGTTATAGGGTATGCAGTGAGTCCAACGGCTGACCAAATTTAAGAAAAACCCCACTAAGAATTTAAAGACACATAGAGCAGGGCCACAGTAATGACAAATTCTCATTAGAAAGGAGAGGGTCTCCCATAGTATTGGCCTATGCAGTGAATGCAAGGGCTGCCAAAAATTGGGAGGCACTCGATTGCCCCTTGGAAGAGACTTAGAGGGCCTCATAAAAAAATGTTCCCATTAGAAAGGAGTGGGTCTCCTATACTTGGAATGCCCATGCACTAAGTGTATGGGCTGACAAACATTTACCCCTGGGGGTATACATGAACATACTGTAGAATTATTTTTTTTTTACGGGCATCATAAACACCCTTTAAAAAAATTATGTGGGTGTTGCATCACAGACCACGGTCACCCTGGTGATATGGTGGTGGAGGATGAGGATAAGTAGAAGGAGAAGGACACGAGCAAATAGCCAAAATCAGGAAGCGTATTCCCATGTGTGGGTGTGAAGAGGAGCATGGGAATACACCTCCCAAAAAAGACACTGGATTTGAGTTTATGTTACGCTTAGAGATGAGCGGTGTTCGACTAGAACTGTTCGCCAATCTCAAATTCGAGCTGTTTTGGGCGGTGTTCGAGTTGTTCGACGAACCCGAACGATTTGCAAAAAATTCGGCTGTTCGAGGTTATGTTCGATAACTGTTCGTGCACCAAAAGCGTGTCCTGCATGTCTGGCGCTATTTAGAGCACCAATCATGCAGGGATTGTCTGCCACTCACTGTAATGCCACAGCCATGGTGGTTGTGGCATTACAGTGATTGCCCAAATCGATGGGAACAGTGCCAACAGTGAAACATGAAAAGCCGGCAATTCAGCAGCGGCATACACCTGTACCCGACAATTTAGAACCGAAAGAATAGAGCTTCACACATAGATTAGATAGATATAAACATGTCAGCCACATATATACGAAGTACAGTGAAAGTGCTGCTTACTGTACTTGTCATTTAGCGTAAAGGATTTATCAAAAAAAATAATAGTGTTTTCATGCACCGTCTCTTTAAAAAAGCCGGCCGGCAATTCAGCAGCGGTACCCGACAATTTATAACAGACAGAATAGAGCTTCACACATAGATTAGATAGATAGAAACATGTCAGTCACATATATATGAAGTACAGTGACAATGTTGCTTACTGTACTTGTCATTTAGTATTAAAATAAAGGATTTATTATTAAAAAAATTGGCGTGGGGTTCCCCTTAATTTTAGGCTCTAGCGGAGGTTAAGCAGACGGCTGGGGCAGATGTTTGAAGCCTGGGAAGGGGGTAATACCCACGGAGCTTCCCAGGCTACTAATATCAGCCCCCAGCTGAATACATAGCCTTTACTAGCTATTAAAATGGGGGACCCCCCCAAAAAAATGACGTGTGGTCCCCCCTAATTTAATAGCTAGCAAAGGCTAGGCAGACAGCTGGGGGCTGATATTAATAGCCCAGGAAGGGAGCCATGAATATTGGCCCCCTCCCAGGCTAGAAACACCAGCCGTCAGCCGCCCCAGAAATGGCGCATTCATAGGATGCGCCAATTCTGGCACTTAGCCTCGCTCTTCCACGCTGCCCTGGTGCGGTGGCAGGGGGTAATAGGGTTGGGGTTGATGTCAGCTTATAATGCCAGCTGACATCAAGCCCAGGTTAGTAATGGAGAGGCGTCTATAAGACACCCCCATTACTAACCCCATAGTCAAAGTTAAAAAAAGCACAAACACCCAGAATAAAGTCCTTTAATTGAAATAAAGACACAATCCTTTATTGTTCTAAATTAAACCATACTTACCGTCACGCCCATTCCAGCTGAAGCCAACCATCTCCTGCAATAAAAGAAAAATAATAAAGCAACCTCATCCTTACCTTTCCATGGTTCCCAGGACAGCTTCAGCTCTGCTACATCGAGATGACAGGCTGGACCGCAGCAGAACGCTGCCATCCAGCCTCTCATCCCGCAGACACTGAGAAGCGCAGGCTTGCTTGCGCTGCTCAGCGTCTCTCTGTGACGACATCCAGATGAGCCGAGTTCATGTCCAATGAACTCGGCTCACCTCATGCACGTCACTGACAGCGTGGGAAAATTCTCAAGCTGAAGCGGTGAGTGCAGGAGAATTCTCCCACGCTGTCAGTGACGTGCATAAGGTGAGCTCATGTCCAATGAACTCAGCTCACCTCCTGCACGTCACTGACAGCGTGGGAGAATTCTCCTGCACTCAGCGCTTCAGCGTGAGAATTCTCCCGCTGAAGCGCTGAGTGCAGGAGAATTTTCCCACGCTGTCAGTGACGTGCATAAGGTGAGCTCATGTCCAATGAACTCAGCTCATCTCCTGCACGTCACTGACAGCGTGGGAGAATTCTCCTGCACTCAGCGCTTCAGTGTGAGAATTCTCCCACGCTGAAGCGCTGAGTGCAGGAGAATTTTCCCACGCTGTCAGTGACGTGCATGAGGTGAGCCGAGTTCATTGGACATTAACTCGGCTCATCTGGATGCCCTCACAGAGAGACACTGTGGAGCGCAAGCAAGCCTGCGCTTCTCAGTGTCTGCGGGATGACAGGCTGGATGGCAGCGTTCTGCAGCGGTCCAGCCTGTCATCTCGATGTAGCAGAGCTGAAGCTGTCATGGGAACCATGGAAAGGTAAGGATGATGTTGCTTTATTATTTTTCTTTTATTTCAGGAGATCGTTGGCTTCAGCTGGAATGGGCGTGATGGTAAGTATGGTTTAATTTAGAACAATAAAGAATTGTGTGTTTATTTCAATTAAAGGACTTTTTTCTGGGTGTTGTGTTTTTTTTAAATACTTTACTAGAAATTCTTGGTGGTCATGTCTAATATTGGCGTGACCCCATGAATTTCGGGCTTAGGGCCAGCTGATAATGCCAAGCTGGCCCTAACCCCTTTATTACCCAGTGAGCCACCGCATCAGGGCCCTGGATGAGTTGGGTACAGCGCCAGAAGATGGCGCTTCTATGAACGCGCCATTTTCCGGGGTGGCTGCGGACTGCAATTTGCAGCGGGGGTGGCCCAGAAAGCTTGGGCCTCCCTGCGCTGCGGATTCCAGCCCCCAGCTGCCTAGTTGTACCTGGCTGGACACAAAAACAGGGCGAAGCCCCACGTCAATTTTCTTTAAATTATTTCATGAAATAATTAAGAAAAAAAGGGCTTCCCTATATTGTTGTGTCCGGCCAGGTACAAATAGGCAGCTGGTGGTTGGGGGCAGCCCGTTCCTGCCTGCTGTACCTGGCTGGACACAAATATAGTGCAAAGCCCCACGTCAATTTTTTTTTAATTATTTCATGAATTTCCTGAAATAATTTAAAAAAATTGAAGTGGGGCTTCGCACTATATTTGTGTCCAGCCAGGTACAGCAGGCAGGAACGGGCTGCCCCCAACCACCAGCTGACTATTTGTACCTGGCCGGACACAACAATATAGGGAAGCCCTTTTTTTCTTAATTATTTCATGAATTTCATGAAATAATTTAAAAAAAAGTACGTGGGGCTTCGCCCTATTTTTGTGTCCAGCCAGGTACAACTAGGCAGCTGGGGGCTGGAATCTGCAGCGCAGGGAGGCCCAAGCTTTCTGGGCCCCCCCCGCTACAAATTGCAGTCCGCAGCCACCCCGGAAAATGGCGCGTTCATAGAAGCGCCATCTTCTGGCGCTGTACCCAACTCATCCAGGGCCCTGGTGCGGTGGCTCACTGGGTAATAAAGGGGTTAGGGCCAGCTTGGTATTATCAGCTGGCCCCAAGCCCAAAATTCATGGGGTCACGCCAGTATTAGACATGACCGCCATGAATTTCTAGTAAAGTATTTAAAAAAAACACAACACCCAGAATAAAGTCCTTTAATTGAAATAAAGACACAATTCTTTATTGTTCTAAATTAAACCATACTTACCATCACACCCATTCCAGCTGAAGCCAACGATCTCCTGCAATAAAAGAAAAATAATAAACCAACCTCATCCTTACCTTTCCATGGTTCCCACGACAGCTTCAGCTCTGCTACATCGAGATGACTGGCTGGACCGCAGCAGAACGCTGCCATCCAGTCTGTCATCCCGCAGACACTGAGAAGCGCAGGCATGCTTGCGCTCCTCACTGTCTCGCTGTGACGGCATCCAGATGAGCCGAGGTCATGTCCAATGAACTCGGCTCACCTCATGCACGTCACTGACAGCGTGGGAAAATTCTCACGCTGAAGTGCTGAGTGCAGGAGAATTCTCCCACGCTGTCAGTGATGTGCATGAGGTGAGCTCATGTCCAATGAACTCAGCTCACCTCCTGCACGTCACTGACAGCGTGGGAAAATTCTCCTGCAATCAGCGCTTCAGCGTGAGAATTTTCCCACGCTGTCAGTGACGTGCATGAGGTGAGCCGAGTTCATTGGACATGAACTCGGCTCATCTGGATGTCGTCACAGAGAGACGCTGAGCAGCGCAAGCAAGCCTGCGCTTCTCAGTGTCTGCGGGATGACAGGCTGGATGGCAGCGTTCTGCTGCGGTCCAGCCTGTCATCTCGATGTAGCAGAGCTGAAGCTGTCGTGGGAACCATGGAAAGGTAAGGATGAGGTTGCTTTATTATTTTTCTTTTATTGCAGGAGATCGTTGGCTTCAGCTGGAATGGGCGTGATGGTAAGTATGGTTTAATTTAGAACAATAAAGGATTGTGTCTTTATTTCAATTAAAGGACTTTATTCTGGGTGTTTGTGTTTTTTTTAACTTTGACTATGGGATAGTAATGGGGGTGTCTTATAGACGCCTCTCCATTACTAACCTGGGCTTGATGTCAGCTGGCATTATAAGCTGACATCAGCCCCAACCCTATTACCCCCTGCCACCGCACCAGGGCAGCGTGGAAGAGCGAGGCTAAGTGCCAGAATTGGCGCATCCTATGAATGCGCCATTTCTGGGGCGGCTGACGGCTGGTGTTTCTAGCCTGGGAGGGGGCCAATATTCATGGCTCCCTTCCTGGGCTATTAATATCAGCCCCCAGCTGTCTGCCTAGCCTTTGCTAGCTATTAAATTAGGGGGGACCCCACGTCATTTTTTTTGGGGGGTCCCCCATTTTAATAGCTAGTAAAGGCTATGTATTCAGCTGGGGGCTGATATTAGTAGCCTGGGAAGCTCCGTGGGTATTACCCCCTTCCCAGGCTTCAAACATCTGCCCCAGCCGTCTGCTTAACCTCCGCTAGAGCCTAAAATTAAGGGGAACCCCACGCCAATTTTTTTAATAATAAATCCTTTATTTTAATACTAAATGACAAGTACAGTAACCAACACTATCACTGTACTTCATATATATGTGACTGACATGTTTCTATCTATCTAATCTATGTGTGATGCTCTATCTTTCTGTTCTAAATTGTCGGGTACCGCTGCTGAATTGCCGGCCGGCTTTTTTAAAGAGACAGTGCATGAAAACACTATTATTTTTTTAAATAAATCCTTTACACTAAATGACAAGTACAGTAAGCAACACTATCACTGTACTTATTATATATGTGACTGACATGTTTCTATCTATCTAATCTATGTGTGAAGCTCTATTCTTTCTGTTCTAAATTGTCGGGTACAGATGCTGAATTGCCGGCCGGCTTTTTTAAAGAGACGGTGCATGAAAACACTAATATTTTTTTTAATAAATCCTTTACACTAAATGACAAGTGCAGTAACCAACACTGTCACTGTGCTTCTTATATGTGTGACTGACATGTTTCTATCTATCTAATCTATGTGTGATGCTCTATTCCTTCTTGTCTAAATTGTCGGGTACCGGTGTATGCCGCTGCTGAATTTGCCGGCCGGCTTTTTTAAAGAGAGTGTCTTCTGAGCAGTTTGTCAGCTTTTGGACACCTTTGCAGGTGTTTTCTATGTGTTTCTATGTGTTTTTGTTTGCCTGCCATTGGTTTTAACGGTGTTCGACGGTGTTCTAAGGTGTTCGACGAACAGTTCCACGAACAGTTCCTCGAACATCCCGGTGTTCGACGAACCGAACCGAACCCGAACACTACGGGGGTGGCTCAACACTAGTTACGCTGCTGTCATTTGGTGGTGTTGAGAAGTCTGGCCCAATCCAGCACTTGTTCATTTTTATAAGAGTGAGCCTGTCAGCATTTTCAGTTGACAGGCGGATGCGCTTATCAGTTATAATTCCACCAGCGGCACTAAAAACCTGCTCTGATAAAACACTGGCGGCAGGGCAGGCGTAGAGAGCCAGTTCATTCCACGTATCCAGCTTGGATACCCAATAATTAAAAGGCACAGAGGAATCACTGAGGACGTTGGTATGGTCAGCAAGGTACTCTCTCAGCATCTTCCCAAACTTTGCACTCCTTGTGAGAGTACCCCACACCTCAGGGCCTGTGCGATGGGAGGGTCTGAGAAAACTGTCTCAGAACTTTGACAGTGTTTCCATGCCTCTGCTGGATTGCATTTGTGTCTCTCTCGCCTGTACTCCTTGGTTGTCCAACGAACTGTGACCTCTGCCACCATCGTTTTCAGATGGGAATTTTTTTAATCGTTCCGCAACAAGGGCCTTCTGGTACTGCCCCATTTTCGTAGACCTGTCCGCCTCACTAATAAGAGATATAAAGTTCTCCTTGTAGCATGGGTCTAGAAGTGTCACCAACCAGTAATGACTGTCACCCAAAATTTTGTGAACGAGAGGGTCATGGGAAAGGCAGCGTAACATAAACTCAGCCATGCGTGCCAGACTGCTAACAGGCAAGACTTCCGTGTCCTTACCAAGAGGATGACTGACCATACTCTCCTCCTCCTCTCTGTCCTCTGGCCATCCACGCTGAACAGACGGTATGACAGTTGTGCAGGTAGTACCGTCTATAGCGCATGAAACTAGCTCCTGTTCTTCCTCCTCCTCCTCTTCCTCATAGTCACCCAATCCACGTTGGGATGAGATGAGGCTGTGCTGTGTATAATCACCCTGTATGGTTCCTTGCTCCAACTCATCATGCTCCGCCTGCAATGAATCCTCTTTGATTGTGAGCAGAGAGCATTTCAGAAGACAGAGAAGCGGGATGGTGAAGCTAATTATGGCGCCGCTCACCATCTTGGTGGAGTCCTCAAAGTTTTGGAGGATGGTACATATGTCTGACATCCATGTCCACTCCTGAGGTCTTATGTGTGGAGTCTGAACTGAATACCAACGGCCTTGTTGATGCTGGTACTCAACAACTGCCCTCTTATGCTTACAAATCCTTTCCAACATCTGCAGTGTAGAGTTCCAACATGTGGGGACATCATACACCAGTCTGTGAGCCGGAAGCTGCAAACGCTACTGAAACACGGCAAGGGCGGCGGAAGCTGTAGCTGACTTTCTAAAATGGGCACACAGGCGGCGTATTTTAACAAGCAGATCCAGCAGCTCCAGGTAGGATTTGAGAAACTGCTGAACCATGAGGTTAATCACATGGGCCAGGCATGGTACGTGTGTGAGGTCGCCTCGCCTCAGAGCGGCCACCAGGTTCCGGCCATTGTCAGACACGACCATGCCTGGCTGTAGGTTCAGCGTTGTGAGCCACAGATCAGTTTGTCATCTAAGCATATTAGCATCAGTACAGCCTGTTGCCGCTTGGCCGAGGCAGTGCTGCAGTGCTTCCAGCTTGTGACTGATGTGGTTATTTTGTAGATGGAGGCTGAAGAGGAGGAGGGGGCTGAGGAGGATGAGGTGCAGGAGCTGTAGACTGTGTGGGCAACCCTGATTGACCTAGGGCCTGCAATCCTCGGCGTCGGGAGGACGTGTTCCATCCCAAGGTCTGACTGGGTCCCGGCTTCCACTATGTTAACCCAGTGTGCCATCAGCGAGATGTACCATCCCTGCCCACAAGCACTTGTCCATGTGTCTGTGGTTAGGTGGATTTTTCCCTAACTGCACTGTTGAGGGCACGGCTAATGTTTTGGGACACGTGCTTGTGTAATGCGGGGACGGCACACAGGAAGAAATAGTGGTGGCTGGGGACCGAGTACCGAGGGACGGCCGCCGCCATCAGGTTGCGGAATGCTTCCATCTCCACGAGCCTAAAAGGCAATATTTCTAGCGCAAGCAGTCGTGAAATATGGGAATTTAGTACTGTGGCCTGTGGGGCGTTGGATGCGTATTTGCGCTTGTGTTCCAAGAACTGGGGTATGGACAACTGAATGCTGCGCTGGGACAACGACGTGCTTCCTGATGTTGCTACTTGAGAGTGTGCAACGACAGGTACAGGGCAGGCGGCATCTTCGCATGCACCATGGACAGGGGATTGGCTTCCATGCATAACAGCGGAAGAAGCAATGGTGCCACCCGCAGACACTGTTCCTGGACCCTGAGGTTCAGCCCACAAAGTCGGGTGCTTTGCTGCCATGTGCCTGATCATGCTGGTGGTGGTCAGGCTGGTCGTTTTGCCACCCCTGCTGACACTGGCCTGGAAGGTGGTGCAAATGGCCTTTTTGGGGTTATCAGCAGAGTCTTTAAAAAACAACCAAACTCGGGAAGACCTAACAGTTGTACTGGAAACTTCCTTCGTGTTGGTGTTACAGGGAACTGTTGCCTGCCTTCTTTCTGCGGCCACCACACTGCTCCTCCATGCCTGTTGGGGTGCTCCCCCCCCCCCCCACTGTGTGCTGGTATCCTCACTCTGCATGTTCTCCTGCCAGGTTGGGTCAGTTACTATTTCACCCACCACCTCGTCTTCCACTTCCGCACTTTGGACCTCCTCCTGACTTTCTGGCAATTGTGTCTCATCATCGTCCACCTCTTGGGGCACTTTCCCACCGTCGCCTCCATGTGACCGTGGATGCTCAAATATTTGGGCATTGCTACATGCGATCTCCTCTTGCACCGCTTCAAGTGGACCGGGCGAGAGGCCCGAATCTATAAATGGGAAAGTGAACAGCTCTTCGGAGTGTCCAAGTGTGGGATCAGTTGTCTCTGGGCACTCAGTATGGTGGGAGGAAGGAGGTTCAGGGTGAGGAATATGCGGTCCAGACTCACAGCTACTGAGACTTGACCATATGGAAGACAAGGTGGAGGTGGTGGTGTCTAAGTGACTGGAAGCATTATCTGCTATCCAACCAATAAACTTTTCACACTGCTTTGTGTTCAATAGTGGTGTTCTGCAGTCCCCTATTAATTGGGACAGGAAGGTCGAGCGAGAAGATGTGGGTGTTTGTTGTGGCACAATTTCAGCTTGCCCACGGCCTCGGCCTCTGCATGCACCATCATCACCATCACATCCAGTTCACCGTCCCTTGCCACGTACCTTGCCCATTTTAAATGGATTACAATATTTTCCACGCTCACAACAATTGACTGAATTTGGAGAGAACTTATATGTGGTCCGTGTGACGGACAAACCACAGTTTTAAATAAGTGACCTGTAGGTAACTATTTTGAACAGCAATCTGGTGTCAATTGCTTCACTGACAGACTGAAACAAATTTTTAATGGAGGCCAGAAATGGCTGTATTTTCGGAAAACATATATGTGATCTGTGTGACGGAGAAAACACAGTTTTGAATACCTGGCCTGTAGGTAACTATTTTGAACAGCAATCTGGTGTCAATTGCTTCACTGACACACTGAAACAAATTTTTAATGGAGGCCAGAAATGTCAGTATTTTCTGAAAACGTATATGTGATCCGTGTGACGAAGAAAACACAGGTTAAAATACCTGGCCTGTAGGTAATCATTTTGAACAGCAATCTGGTGTCAATTGCTTCACTGATACACTGTAACAAATTTTTAATGAAGGTCCAAAATGGCAGTATATTCTGAAAACGCATATGTGATCCGTGTGACGGAGAAAACACAGTTTTTAATACCTGGCCTGTAGGTAACTATTTTGAACAGCAATCTGGTGTCAATTGCTTCACTGACACACTGAAACAAATTTTTAATGGAGGCCAGAAATGGCAGTATTTTCTGAAAACGTATATGTGATCCGTGTGACGGAGAAAAAACAATTTTCAATACCTGGCCTGTAGGTAACCATTTTGAATAGCAATCTGGTGTCAATTGCTTCACTGGCACACTGCAACAAATTTTTAATGAAGGTCCAAAATGGCAGTATTTTCTGAAAACATATATGTGATCCGCGGCACGGAGAAAATACAGTTTTGAATACCTTGCCTGTAGGTATTTTGAACAGAAATCTGGTGTCAATTGCTTCACTGACACACTGAAATACATTTTTAATGGAGGCCAGAAATGGCAGTATTTTCTGAAAAGGTATTCGTGATCCGTGTGATGGAGAAAACACAGTTTAGGATACCTGGCTGCTACGTAACTATTTTGAACAGTAATCTGGTGTCAATTGCTTCACTTACACACTGAAACAAATTTTTAATGGAGGCCAGAAATGGCAGTATTTTCTGAAAACATATATATGATCTGTGTGACGGAGAAAACACAGTTTTCAATACCTGGCCTGTTGGTAACTATTTTGAATAGCAATCTGGTGTCAATAGTTTCACTGACACACTGAAACAAATTTTTAATGGAGGCCAGAAATGGCAGTATTTTCTGAAAACATATATGTGATCTGTGTGACGGAGAAAACACAGTTTTCAATACCTGGCCTGTAGGTAACTATTTTGAATAGTAATCTGGTGTCAATTGTTTCACTGACACACTGAAACAAATTTTTAATGGAGGCCAGAAATGGCAGTATTTTCTGAAAACATATATGTGATCTGTGTGACAGATAAAACACAGTTTTAAAAACCTGGCCTGTAGGTAACCATTTTGAACAGCAATCTGGTGTCAATTGTTTCACTGACACACTGAAACACATTTTTAATGGAGGCCAGAAATGGCAGTATTTTCTGAAAACATATATGTGATCTGTGTGACGGAGAAAACACAGTTTTCAATACCTGGCCTGTAGGTAACTATTTTGAATAGCAATCTGGTGTCAATTGCTTCACTGACACACTGAAATAATTTTTTAATGGAGGCCAGAAATGGCAGTATTTTCTGAAAAGGTATATGTGATCCATGTGACGGAGAACACACAGTTTTGAATACCTGGCCTGTAGGTAACTATTTTGAACAGCAATCTGGTGTCAATTGCTTCACTGACACATTTAAACAAATTTTTAATGGATGTCCGAAATGGCAGTATTTTCTGAAAACGTATATGTGATCCATTTGACGGAGAAAACACAGCTTTGAATACCTGGCCTGTAGGTAACTAATTTGAACAGCAATCTGGTGTCAATTGCTTCACTGACACACAGAAATACATTTTTAATGGAGGCCAGAAATGGCAGTATTTTCTGAAAACGTATATGTGATCCGTGTGACGGAGAAAACACAGTTTTCAATACCTGGCCTGTAGGTAACCATTTTGAACAGCAATCTGGTGTCAATTGCTTCACTGGCACACTGCAACAAATTTTTAATGAAGGTCCGAAATGGCAGTATTTTCTGAAAAAGTATATGTGATCTGTGTGACAGATAAAACACAGTTTTAAATACCTGGCCTGTAGGTAACTATTTTGAACAGCAATCTGGTGTCAATTGCTTCACTGACACACTGAAACAAATTTTTAATGAAGGCCAGAAATGGAGTATTTTCTGAAAACGTATATGTGATCCGTGTGACGGAGAAAACACAGTTTTGAATACCTGGCCTGTTGGTAACAATTTTGAACAGCAATCTGGTGTCAATGACTTCACTGACACACTGAAACAAATTTTTAATGGAGGCCAGAAATGGCAGTATTTTCTGAAAACGTATATGTGATCCGTCTGACGGAGAAAACACAGTTTTACATACCTGGCCTGTAGGTAACTATTTTGAACAGCACACCGGTGCCAAAAACTTTGCTGACACACTGAAAAAAAAATTGAATGGAGGCCAGAAATGGCAGTATTTTCTGAAAAGGTATATTTGATCCGTGTGACGGAGAAAACTCAGTTTTGAATACCTGGCATGTAGGTAACTATTTTGAACAGCAATCTGGTGTCAATTGCTTCACTGACACATTGAAACAAATTTTTAATGGAGGTCAGAAATGGCAGAATTTTCTGAAAACATATATGTGATCCGTTTGACGGAGAAACACAGTTTAAAATACCTGGCCTGCAGGTAATCATTTTGAACAGCAATCTGGGGTCAATTGCTTCACTGACACACTGTAACAAATTTTTAATGAAGGTCCAAAATGGCAGTATATTCTGAAAACGCATATGTGATCCGTGTGACGGAGAAAACACAGTTTTTAATACGTGGCCTGTAGGTAACTATTTTGAACAGCAATCTGGTGTCAATTGCTTCACTGACACACTGAAACAAATTTTTAATGGAGGCCAGAAATGGCAGTATTTTCTGAAAACATATATTTGATCCGTGTGACGAAGAAAACACAGTTTTGAATACCTGGAAATGTCTGAAAAGCAATGTCTAAAGCATTCCAAATGTTATGTTATCATATGTGTCATGTTTGAGATCTGTGTTCTGCTGCTGTGATACCGCAATTTCCTCCGGGATAAATAAAGTATATCTTATCTTATCTTATCTTATCTTATCTTATCTTAACACACTGCATTAAATTGTTAATGGAGGCCAGAAATGGCAGTATTTTCTGAAAACATATATGTGATACGTGTCACGGAGAAAACACAGTTTTAAATACCGGGCCTGTAGGTAACAATTTTGAACAGAAATCTGGTGTCAATTGCTTCACTAACACACTGCAACAAATTTTTAATGAAGGTTCGAAATGGCAGTATTTTCTGAAAACGTATATGTGATCCGTGTGACAGATAAAACACAGTTTTAAATACCTGGCCTATAGGTAACCATTTTGAACAGAAATCTGGTGTCAATTGCTTCACTGACAAACTGAAACAAATTTTTAATGAAGGTCCGAAATGGCATTATTTTCTGAAAACGTATATGTGTTCCGTGTGACGGAGAAAACACAGTTTTAAATACCTGGCCTGTAGGTAACTATTTTGAACAGCAAACTGGTGTCAATTGCTTCACTGACACACTGAAACAAATTTTTAATGAAGGTCCGAAATGGCAGTATTTTCTGAAAACCCATATGTGATCAGCGTGACGGAGAAAATAAAGTTCTGAATACCTTGCCTGTAAGTAAGTATTTTGAACATAAATCTGGTGTCAATTGCTTCACTGACACACTGAAATACATTTTTAATGGAGGCCAGAAATGGCAGTATTTTCTGAAAAGGTATATGTGATCCGTGTGACGGAGAAAACACAGTTTAGGATACCTGGCCGCTACGTAAATATTTTGAACAGTAATCTGGTGTCAATTGCTTCACTGACACAGTGAAACAAATTTTTAATGGAGGCCAGGAATGGCAATATTTTCTGAAAACATATATGTGATCTGTGTGATGGAGAAAACACAGTTTTCAATACCTGGCCTGTAGGTAACTATTTTGAATAGCAATCTGGTGTCAATTGTTTCACTGACACACTGAAACAAATTTTTAATGGAGGCCAGAAATGGCAGTATTTTCTGAAAACATATATGTGATCTGTGTGACGGAGAAAACACAGTTTTCAATACCTGGCCTGTTGGTAACTATTTTGAACAGCAATCTGGTGTCAATTGCTTCACTGACACATTAAAACAAATGTTTAATGGAGGTCCGAAATGGCAGTATTTTCTGAAAACGTATATATGATCCATTTGACGGAGAAAACACAGCTTTGAATACCTGGCCTGTAGGTAACTATTTTGAACAGCAATCTGTTGTCAATTGCTTCACTGACACACTGAAATACATTTTTAATGGAGGCCAGAAATGGCCGTATTTTCTGAAAACGTATATGTGATCCGTGTGATGGAGAAAACACAGTTTTCAATACCTGGCCTGTAGGTAACCATTTTGAACAGCAATCTTGTGTCAATTGCTTCACTGGCACAGCGCAACAAATTTTTATTGAAGGTCCTAAATTGCAGTATTTTCTGAAAAAGTATATGTGATCTGTGTGACAGATAAAACACAGTTTTAAACACTTGGCCTGTAGGTAACTATTTTGAACAGCAATCTGGTGTCAATTGTTTCACTGACACACTGAAACAAATTCTTAATGGAGGCCAGAAATGGCAGTATTTTCTGAAAACATATATGTGATCTGTGTGACGGAGAAAACACAGATTTCAATACCTGGCCTGTAGGTAACTATTTTGAATAGCAATCTGGGGTCAATTGCTTCATTGACACACTGAAATAATTTTTTAATGGAGGCCAGAAATGGCAGTATTTTCTGAAAAGGTATATGTGATCCATGTGACGGAGAAAACACAGTTTTGAATACGTGGCCTGTAGGTAACTATTTTGAACAGCAATCTGGTGTCAATTGCTTCACTGACACATTGAAACAAATTTTTAATGGAGGTCTGAAATGGCAGTATTTTCTGAAAACGTATATGTGATCCATTTGACGGAGAAAACACAGCTTTGAATACCTGTCCTGTAGGTAACTATTTTGAACAGCAATCTGATGTCAACTGCTTCACTGACACACTGAAATACATTTTTAATGGAGGCCAGAAATGGCAGTATTTTCTGAAAAAGTATATGTGATCCGTGTGACAGACAAAACACAGTTTTAAATACCTGGCCTGTAGGTAACTATTTTGAACAGCAATCTGGTGTCAATTGCTTCACTGACATACTGAAACAAATTTTTAATGAAGGCCAGAAATGGAGTATTTTCTGAAAACGTATATGTGATCCGTGTGACGGAGAAAGCACAGTTTTGAATACCTGGCCTGTAGGTAACTATTTTGAACAGCAATCTGGTGTCAATTACTTCACTGTCACACTGAAACAAATTTATAATGGAGGCCATAAATGGCAGTATTTTCTGAAAACGTATATGTGATCCGTCTGACGGAGAAAACACAGTTTTACATACCTGGCCTGTAGGTAACTATTTTGAACAGCACACCGGTGCCAAAAACTTTGCTGACACACTGAAAAAAAAATTGAATGGAGGCCAGAAATGGCAGTATTTTCTGAAAAGGTATATTTGATCCGTGTGACGGAGAAAACACAGTTTTTAATACCTGGCCTGTAGGTAACTATTTTGAACAGCAATCTGGTGTCAATTGCTTCACTGACACACTGAAACAAATTTTTAATGGAGGCCAGAAATGGCAGTATTTTATGAAAACGTATATTTGATCCGTGTGACGGATAAAACACAGTTTTAAATACCTGGTCTGTAGGTAACCATTTTGAACAGAAATCTGGTGTCAATTGCTTCACTGACAAACTGAAACAAATATTTAATGAAGGTCCGAAATGGCAGTATTTTCTGAAAACGTATATGTGATCCGTGTGACGGAGAAAAAACAATTTTCAATACCTGGCCTGTAGGTAACCATTTTGAACAGCAATCTGGTGTCAATTGCTTCACTGGCACACTGCAACAAATTTTTAATGAAGGTCCGAAATGGCAGTATTTTCTGAAAACCCACAAGAGATCCGCGTGACGGAGAAAATACAGTTTTGAATACCTTGCCTGTAGGTAAGTATTTTGAACAGAAATCTGGTGTCAATTGCTTCACTGAAACACTGAAATACATTTGCAATGGAGGCCAGAAATGGCAGTATTTTCTGAAAAGGTATATGTGATCCGTGTGACGGAGAAAACACAGTTTAGGATACCTGGCCGCTACGTAACTATTTTGAACAGTAATCTGGTTTCAATTGCTTCACTGACACACTGAAACAAATTTTTAATGGAGGCCAGAAATGGCAGTATTTTCTGAAAACATATATGTGATCTGTGTGACGGAGAAAACACAGTTTTCAATACCTGGCCTGTAGGTAAGTATTTTGAATAGCAATCTGGTGTCAATTGCTTCACTGACACACTGAAATAATTTTTTAATGGAGGCCAGAAATAGCAGTATTTTCTGAAAAGGTATGTGTGATCCATGTGACGGAGAAAACACAGTTTTGAATACCTGGCCTGTAGGTAACTATTTTGAACAGCAAACTGGTGTCAAATGCTTCACTGACACATTGAAACAAATTTTTAATGGAGGTCCGAAATGGCAGTATTTTCTGAAAACGTATATGTGATCCATTTGACGGAGAAAACACAGCTTTGAATACCTGGCCTGTAGGTAACTATTTTGAACAGCAATCTGGTGTCAATTGCTTCACTGACACACTGAAATACATTTTTAATGGAGGCCAGAAATGGCAGTATTTTCTGAAAAAGTATATGTGATCCGTGTGACGGAGAAAACACAGTTTTCAATACCTGGCCTGTTGGCAACTATTTTGAATAGCAATCTGGTGTCAATTGCTTCACTGACACACTGAAATAATTTTTTAATGGAGGCCAGAAATGGCAGTATTTTCTGAAAAGGTATATGTGATCCGTGTGACGGAGAAAACACAGTTTTGAATACCTGGCCTGTAGGTAACTATTTTGAACAGCAATCTGGTGTCAATTGTTTCACTGAAACACTGAAACAAATTTTTAATGAAGGTCCGAAATGGCAGTATTTTCTGAAAACCCATATGTGATCAGCGTGACGGAGAAAATACAGTTCTGAATACCTTGCCTGTAAGTAAGTATTTTGAACATAAATCTGGTGTCAATTGCTTCACTGACACACTGAAATACATTTTTAATGGATGCCAGAAATGGCAGTATTTTCTGAAAAGTTATATGTGATCCGTGTGACGGAGAAAACACAGTTTAGGATACCTGGCAGCTACGTAACTATTTTGAACAGTAATCTGGTGTCAATTGCTTCACTGACACACTGAAATACATTTTTAATGGAGGCCAGAAATGGCAGTATTTTCTGAAAAAGTATATGTGATCCGTGTGACGGAGAAAACACAGTTTTGAATACCTGGCCTGTAGGTAACTGTTTTGAACAGCAATCTGGTGTCAATTGTTTCACTGAAACACTGAAAGAAAATTTTTAATGAAGGTCCGAAATGGCAGTATTTTCTGAAAACCCATATGTGATCAGCGTGACGGAGAAAATACAGTTCTGAATACCTTGCCTGTAAGTAAGTATTTTGAACATAAATCTGGTGTCAATTGCTTCACTGACACACTGAAATACATTTTTAATGGATGCCAGAAATGGCAGTATTTTCTGAAAAGTTATATGTGATCCGTGTGACGGAGAAAACACAGTTTAGGATACCTGGCCGCTACGTAACTATTTTGAACAGTAATCTGGTGTCAATTGCTTCACTGACACAGTGAAACAAATTTTTAATGGAGGCCAGGAATGGCAATATTTTCTGAAAACATATATGTGATCTGTGTGATGGAGAAAACACAGTTTTCAATACCTGGCCTGTAGGTATCTATTTTGAATAGCAATCTGGTGTCAACTGTTTCACTGACACACTGAAACAAATTTTTAATGGAGGCCAGAAATGGCAGTATTTTCTGAAAACATATATGTGATCTGTGTGACGGAGAAAACACAGTTTTCAATACCTGGCCTGTTGGTAACTATTTTGAACAGCAATCTGGTGTCAATTGCTTCACTGACACATTAAAACAAATGTTTAATGGAGGTCCGAAATGGCAGTATTTTCTGAAAACGTATATGTGATCCATTTGACGGAGAAAACACAGCTTTGAATACCTGGCCTGTAGGTAACTCTTTTGAACAGCAATCTGTTGTCAATTGCTTCACTGACACACTGAAATACATTTTTAATGGAGGCCAGAAATGGCCGTATTTTCTGAAAACGTATATGTGATCCGTGTGACGGAGAAAACACAGTTTTCAATACCTGGCCTGTAGGTAACCATTTTGAACAGCAATCTGGTGTCAATTGCTTCACTGGCACAGCGCAACAAATTTTTATTGAAGGTCCGAAATTGCAGTATTTTCTGAAAAAGTATATGTGATCTGTGTGACAGATAAAACACAGTTTTAAATACTTGGCCTGTAGGTAACTATTTTGAACAGCAATCTGGTGTCAATTGTTTCACTGACACACTGAAACAAATTCTTAACGGAAGCCAGAAATGGCAGTATTTTCTGAAAACATATATGTGATCTGTGTGACGGAGAAAACACAGATTTCAATACCTGGCCTGTAGGTAACTATTTTGAATAGCAATCTGGTGTCAATTGCTTCATT
Organism: Phyllobates terribilis; assembly: GCF_046119375.1. Classification (NCBI taxonomy): domain Eukaryota; kingdom Metazoa; phylum Chordata; class Amphibia; order Anura; family Dendrobatidae; genus Phyllobates; species Phyllobates terribilis. The sequence continues at coordinate 536,907,037 of NW_027362764.1, forward strand.
GACACACTGAAATAATTTTTTAATGGAGGCCAGAAATGGCAGTATTTTCTGAAAAGGTGTATGTGATCCATGTGACGGAGAAAACACAGTTTTGAATACCTGGCCTGTAGGTAACTATTTTGAACAGCAATCTGGTGTCAATTGCTTCACTGACACATTGAAACAAATTTTTAATGGAGGTCTGAAATGGCAGTATTTTCTGAAAACGTATATGTGATTCATTTCACGGAGAAAACACAGCGTTGAATGCCTGGCCTGTAGGTAACTATTTTGAACAGCAATCTGGTGTCAATTGCTTCACTGACACACTGAAATACATTTTTAATGGAGGCCAGAAATGGCAGTATTTTCTGAAAAAGTATATGTGATCCGTGTGACAGACAAAACACAGTTTTAAATACCTGGCCTGTAGGTAACTATTTTGAACAGCAATCTGGTGTCAATTGCTTCACTGACATACTGAAACAAATTTTTAATGAAGGCCAGAAATGGAGTATTTTCTGAAAACGTATATGTGATCCGTGTGACGGAGAAAGCACAGTTTTGAATACCTGGCCTGTAGGTAAATATTTTGAACAGCAATCTGGTGTCAATCACTTCACTGACACACTGAAACAAATTTTTAATGGAGGCCAGAAATGGCAGTATTTTCTGAAAACGTATATGTGATCCGTCTGACGGAGAAAACACAGTTTTACATACCTGGCCTGTAGGTAACTATTTTGAACAGCACACCGGTGCCAAAAACTTTGCTGACACACTGAAAAAAAAATTGAATGGAGGCCAGAAATGGCAGTATTTTCTGAAAAGGTATATTTGATCCGTGTGACGGAGAAAACACAGTTTTTAATACCTGGCCTGTAGGAAACTATTTTGAACAGCAAGCTGGTGTCAATTGCTTCAATGACACACTGAAACAAATTTTTAATGGAGGCCAGAAATGGCAGTATTTTATGAAAACGTATATTTGATCCGTGTGACGGATAAAACACAGTTTTAAATACCTGGCCTGTAGGTAACCATTTTGAACAGAAATCTGGTGTCAATTGCTTCACTGACAAACTGAAACAAATTTTTAATGAAGGTCCGAAATGTCAGTATTTTCTGAAAACGTATATGTGATCCGTGTGACGGAGAAAAAACAATTTTCAATACCTGGCCTGTAGGTAACCATTTTGAACAGCAATCTGGTGTCAATTGCTTCACTGGCACACTGCAACAAATTTTTAATGAAGGTCTGAAATGGCAGTATTTTCTGAAAACCCACATGTGATCCGCGTGACGGAGAAAATACAGTTTTGAATACCTTGCCTGTAGGTAAGTATTTTGAACAGAAATCTGGTGTCAATTGCTTCACTGAAACACTGAAATATATTTGCAATGGAGGCCAGAAATGGCAGTATTTTCTGAAAAGGTATATGTGATCCGTGTGACGGAGAAAACACAGTTTAGGATACCTGGCCGCTACGTAACTATTTTGAACAGTAATCTGGTGTCAATTGTTTCACTGACACACTGAAACAAATTTTTAATGGAGGTCAGAAATGGCAGAATTTTCTGAAAACATATATGTGATCCGTTTGACGGAGAAACACAGTTTAAAATACCTGGCCTGCAGGTAATCATTTTGAACAGCAATCTGGGGTCAATTGCTTCACTGACACACTGTAACAAATTTTTAATGAAGGTCCAAAATGGCAGTATATTCTGAAAACGCATATGTGATCCGTGTGACGGAGAAAACACAGTTTTTAATACGTGGCCTGTAGGTAACTATTTTGAACAGCAATCTGGTGTCAATTGCTTCACTGACACACTGAAACAAATTTTTAATGGAGGCCAGAAATGGCAGTATTTTCTGAAAACATATATTTGATCCGTGTGACGAAGAAAACACAGTTTTGAATACCTGGAAATGTCTGAAAAGCAATGTCTAAAGCATTCCAAATGTTATGTTATCATATGTGTCATGTTTGAGATCTGTGTTCTGCTGCTGTGATACCGCAATTTCCTCCGGGATAAATAAAGTATATCTTATCTTATCTTATCTTATCTTATCTTATCTTAACACACTGCATTAAATTGTTAATGGAGGCCAGAAATGGCAGTATTTTCTGAAAACATATATGTGATACGTGTCACGGAGAAAACACAGTTTTAAATACCGGGCCTGTAGGTAACAATTTTGAACAGAAATCTGGTGTCAATTGCTTCACTAACACACTGCAACAAATTTTTAATGAAGGTTCGAAATGGCAGTATTTTCTGAAAACGTATATGTGATCCGTGTGACAGATAAAACACAGTTTTAAATACCTGGCCTATAGGTAACCATTGTGAACAGAAATCTGGTGTCAATTGCTTCACTGACAAACTGAAACAAATTTTTAATGAAGGTCCGAAATGGCAGTATTTTCTGAAAACGTATATGTGTTCCGTGTGACGGAGAAAACACAGTTTTAAATACCTGGCCTGTAGGTAACTATTTTGAACAGCAAACTGGTGTCAATTGCTTCACTGACACACTGAAACAAATTTTTAATGAAGGTCCGAAATGGCAGTATTTTCTGAAAACCCATATGTGATCAGCGTGACGGAGAAAATAAAGTTCTGAATACCTTGCCTGTAAGTAAGTATTTTGAACATAAATCTGGTGTCAATTGCTTCACTGACACACTGAAATACATTTTTAATGGAGGCCAGAAATGGCAGTATTTTCTGAAAAGGTATATGTGATCCGTGTGACGGAGAAAACACAGTTTAGGATACCTGGCCGCTACGTAAATATTTTGAACAGTAATCTGGTGTCAATTGCTTCACTGACACAGTGAAACAAATTTTTAATGGAGGCCAGGAATGGCAATATTTTCTGAAAACATATATGTGATCTGTGTGATGGAGAAAACACAGTTTTCAATACCTGGCCTGTAGGTAACTATTTTGAATAGCAATCTGGTGTCAATTGTTTCACTGACACACTGAAACAAATTTTTAATGGAGGCCAGAAATGGCAGTATTTTCTGAAAACATATATGTGATCTGTGTGACGGAGAAAACACAGTTTTCAATACCTGGCCTGTTGGTAACTATTTTGAACAGCAATCTGGTGTCAATTGCTTCACTGACACATTAAAACAAATGTTTAATGGAGGTCCGAAATGGCAGTATTTTCTGAAAACGTATATGTGATCCATTTGACGGAGAAAACACAGCTTTGAATACCTGGCCTGTAGGTAACTATTTTGAACAGCAATCTGTTGTCAATTGCTTCACTGACACACTGAAATACATTTTTAATGGAGGCCAGAAATGGCCGTATTTTCTGAAAACGTATATGTGATCCGTGTGATGGAGAAAACACAGTTTTCAATACCTGGCCTGTAGGTAACCATTTTGAACAGCAATCTTGTGTCAATTGCTTCACTGGCACAGCGCAACAAATTTTTATTGAAGGTCCTAAATTGCAGTATTTTCTGAAAAAGTATATGTGATCTGTGTGACAGATAAAACACAGTTTTAAACACTTGGCCTGTAGGTAACTATTTTGAACAGCAATCTGGTGTCAATTGTTTCACTGACACACTGAAACAAATTCTTAATGGAGGCCAGAAATGGCAGTATTTTCTGAAAACATATATGTGATCTGTGTGACGGAGAAAACACAGATTTCAATACCTGGCCTGTAGGTAACTATTTTGAATAGCAATCTGGGGTCAATTGCTTCATTGACACACTGAAATAATTTTTTAATGGAGGCCAGAAATGGCAGTATTTTCTGAAAAGGTATATGTGATCCATGTGACGGAGAAAACACAGTTTTGAATACGTGGCCTGTAGGTAACTATTTTGAACAGCAATCTGGTGTCAATTGCTTCACTGACACATTGAAACAAATTTTTAATGGAGGTCTGAAATGGCAGTATTTTCTGAAAACGTATATGTGATCCATTTGACGGAGAAAACACAGCTTTGAATACCTGTCCTGTAGGTAACTATTTTGAACAGCAATCTGATGTCAACTGCTTCACTGACACACTGAAATACATTTTTAATGGAGGCCAGAAATGGCAGTATTTTCTGAAAAAGTATATGTGATCCGTGTGACAGACAAAACACAGTTTTAAATACCTGGCCTGTAGGTAACTATTTTGAACAGCAATCTGGTGTCAATTGCTTCACTGACATACTGAAACAAATTTTTAATGAAGGCCAGAAATGGAGTATTTTCTGAAAACGTATATGTGATCCGTGTGACGGAGAAAGCACAGTTTTGAATACCTGGCCTGTAGGTAACTATTTTGAACAGCAATCTGGTGTCAATTACTTCACTGTCACACTGAAACAAATTTATAATGGAGGCCATAAATGGCAGTATTTTCTGAAAACGTATATGTGATCCGTCTGACGGAGAAAACACAGTTTTACATACCTGGCCTGTAGGTAACTATTTTGAACAGCACACCGGTGCCAAAAACTTTGCTGACACACTGAAAAAAAAATTGAATGGAGGCCAGAAATGGCAGTATTTTCTGAAAAGGTATATTTGATCCGTGTGACGGAGAAAACACAGTTTTTAATACCTGGCCTGTAGGTAACTATTTTGAACAGCAATCTGGTGTCAATTGCTTCACTGACACACTGAAACAAATTTTTAATGGAGGCCAGAAATGGCAGTATTTTATGAAAACGTATATTTGATCCGTGTGACGGATAAAACACAGTTTTAAATACCTGGTCTGTAGGTAACCATTTTGAACAGAAATCTGGTGTCAATTGCTTCACTGACAAACTGAAACAAATATTTAATGAAGGTCCGAAATGGCAGTATTTTCTGAAAACGTATATGTGATCCGTGTGACGGAGAAAAAACAATTTTCAATACCTGGCCTGTAGGTAACCATTTTGAACAGCAATCTGGTGTCAATTGCTTCACTGGCACACTGCAACAAATTTTTAATGAAGGTCCGAAATGGCAGTATTTTCTGAAAACCCACAAGAGATCCGCGTGACGGAGAAAATACAGTTTTGAATACCTTGCCTGTAGGTAAGTATTTTGAACAGAAATCTGGTGTCAATTGCTTCACTGAAACACTGAAATACATTTGCAATGGAGGCCAGAAATGGCAGTATTTTCTGAAAAGGTATATGTGATCCGTGTGACGGAGAAAACACAGTTTAGGATACCTGGCCGCTACGTAACTATTTTGAACAGTAATCTGGTTTCAATTGCTTCACTGACACACTGAAACAAATTTTTAATGGAGGCCAGAAATGGCAGTATTTTCTGAAAACATATATGTGATCTGTGTGACGGAGAAAACACAGTTTTCAATACCTGGCCTGTAGGTAAGTATTTTGAATAGCAATCTGGTGTCAATTGCTTCACTGACACACTGAAATAATTTTTTAATGGAGGCCAGAAATAGCAGTATTTTCTGAAAAGGTATGTGTGATCCATGTGACGGAGAAAACACAGTTTTGAATACCTGGCCTGTAGGTAACTATTTTGAACAGCAAACTGGTGTCAAATGCTTCACTGACACATTGAAACAAATTTTTAATGGAGGTCCGAAATGGCAGTATTTTCTGAAAACGTATATGTGATCCATTTGACGGAGAAAACACAGCTTTGAATACCTGGCCTGTAGGTAACTATTTTGAACAGCAATCTGGTGTCAATTGCTTCACTGACACACTGAAATACATTTTTAATGGAGGCCAGAAATGGCAGTATTTTCTGAAAAAGTATATGTGATCCGTGTGACGGAGAAAACACAGTTTTCAATACCTGGCCTGTTGGCAACTATTTTGAATAGCAATCTGGTGTCAATTGCTTCACTGACACACTGAAATAATTTTTTAATGGAGGCCAGAAATGGCAGTATTTTCTGAAAAGGTATATGTGATCCGTGTGACGGAGAAAACACAGTTTTGAATACCTGGCCTGTAGGTAACTATTTTGAACAGCAATCTGGTGTCAATTGTTTCACTGAAACACTGTAACAAATTTTTAATGAAGGTCCGAAATGGCAGTATTTTCTGAAAACCCATATGTGATCAGCGTGACGGAGAAAATACAGTTCTGAATACCTTGCCTGTAAGTAAGTATTTTGAACATAAATCTGGTGTCAATTGCTTCACTGACACACTGAAATACATTTTTAATGGATGCCAGAAATGGCAGTATTTTCTGAAAAGTTATATGTGATCCGTGTGACGGAGAAAACACAGTTTAGGATACCTGGCAGCTACGTAACTATTTTGAACAGTAATCTGGTGTCAATTGCTTCACTGACACACTGAAATACATTTTTAATGGAGGCCAGAAATGGCAGTATTTTCTGAAAAAGTATATGTGATCCGTGTGACGGAGAAAACACAGTTTTGAATACCTGGCCTGTAGGTAACTGTTTTGAACAGCAATCTGGTGTCAATTGTTTCACTGAAACACTGAAAGAAAATTTTTAATGAAGGTCCGAAATGGCAGTATTTTCTGAAAACCCATATGTGATCAGCGTGACGGAGAAAATACAGTTCTGAATACCTTGCCTGTAAGTAAGTATTTTGAACATAAATCTGGTGTCAATTGCTTCACTGACACACTGAAATACATTTTTAATGGATGCCAGAAATGGCAGTATTTTCTGAAAAGTTATATGTGATCCGTGTGACGGAGAAAACACAGTTTAGGATACCTGGCCGCTACGTAACTATTTTGAACAGTAATCTGGTGTCAATTGCTTCACTGACACAGTGAAACAAATTTTTAATGGAGGCCAGGAATGGCAATATTTTCTGAAAACATATATGTGATCTGTGTGATGGAGAAAACACAGTTTTCAATACCTGGCCTGTAGGTATCTATTTTGAATAGCAATCTGGTGTCAACTGTTTCACTGACACACTGAAACAAATTTTTAATGGAGGCCAGAAATGGCAGTATTTTCTGAAAACATATATGTGATCTGTGTGACGGAGAAAACACAGTTTTCAATACCTGGCCTGTTGGTAACTATTTTGAACAGCAATCTGGTGTCAATTGCTTCACTGACACATTAAAACAAATGTTTAATGGAGGTCCGAAATGGCAGTATTTTCTGAAAACGTATATGTGATCCATTTGACGGAGAAAACACAGCTTTGAATACCTGGCCTGTAGGTAACTCTTTTGAACAGCAATCTGTTGTCAATTGCTTCACTGACACACTGAAATACATTTTTAATGGAGGCCAGAAATGGCCGTATTTTCTGAAAACGTATATGTGATCCGTGTGACGGAGAAAACACAGTTTTCAATACCTGGCCTGTAGGTAACCATTTTGAACAGCAATCTGGTGTCAATTGCTTCACTGGCACAGCGCAACAAATTTTTATTGAAGGTCCGAAATTGCAGTATTTTCTGAAAAAGTATATGTGATCTGTGTGACAGATAAAACACAGTTTTAAATACTTGGCCTGTAGGTAACTATTTTGAACAGCAATCTGGTGTCAATTGTTTCACTGACACACTGAAACAAATTCTTAACGGAAGCCAGAAATGGCAGTATTTTCTGAAAACATATATGTGATCTGTGTGACGGAGAAAACACAGATTTCAATACCTGGCCTGTAGGTAACTATTTTGAATAGCAATCTGGTGTCAATTGCTTCATTGACACACTGAAATAATTTTTTAATGGAGGCCAGAAATGGCAGTATTTTCTGAAAAGGTGTATGTGATCCATGTGACGGAGAAAACACAGTTTTGAATACCTGGCCTGTAGGTAACTATTTTGAACAGCAATCTGGTGTCAATTGCTTCACTGACACATTGAAACAAATTTTTAATGGAGGTCTGAAATGGCAGTATTTTCTGAAAACGTATATGTGATTCATTTCACGGAGAAAACACAGCGTTGAATGCCTGGCCTGTAGGTAACTATTTTGAACAGCAATCTGGTGTCAATTGCTTCACTGACACACTGAAATACATTTTTAATGGAGGCCAGAAATGGCAGTATTTTCTGAAAAAGTATATGTGATCCGTGTGACAGACAAAACACAGTTTTAAATACCTGGCCTGTAGGTAACTATTTTGAACAGCAATCTGGTGTCAATTGCTTCACTGACATACTGAAACAAATTTTTAATGAAGGCCAGAAATGGAGTATTTTCTGAAAACGTATATGTGATCCGTGTGACGGAGAAAGCACAGTTTTGAATACCTGGCCTGTAGGTAAATATTTTGAACAGCAATCTGGTGTCAATCACTTCACTGACACACTGAAACAAATTTTTAATGGAGGCCAGAAATGGCAGTATTTTCTGAAAACGTATATGTGATCCGTCTGACGGAGAAAACACAGTTTTACATACCTGGCCTGTAGGTAACTATTTTGAACAGCACACCGGTGCCAAAAACTTTGCTGACACACTGAAAAAAAAATTGAATGGAGGCCAGAAATGGCAGTATTTTCTGAAAAGGTATATTTGATCCGTGTGACGGAGAAAACACAGTTTTTAATACCTGGCCTGTAGGAAACTATTTTGAACAGCAAGCTGGTGTCAATTGCTTCAATGACACACTGAAACAAATTTTTAATGGAGGCCAGAAATGGCAGTATTTTATGAAAACGTATATTTGATCCGTGTGACGGATAAAACACAGTTTTAAATACCTGGCCTGTAGGTAACCATTTTGAACAGAAATCTGGTGTCAATTGCTTCACTGACAAACTGAAACAAATTTTTAATGAAGGTCCGAAATGTCAGTATTTTCTGAAAACGTATATGTGATCCGTGTGACGGAGAAAAAACAATTTTCAATACCTGGCCTGTAGGTAACCATTTTGAACAGCAATCTGGTGTCAATTGCTTCACTGGCACACTGCAACAAATTTTTAATGAAGGTCTGAAATGGCAGTATTTTCTGAAAACCCACATGTGATCCGCGTGACGGAGAAAATACAGTTTTGAATACCTTGCCTGTAGGTAAGTATTTTGAACAGAAATCTGGTGTCAATTGCTTCACTGAAACACTGAAATATATTTGCAATGGAGGCCAGAAATGGCAGTATTTTCTGAAAAGGTATATGTGATCCGTGTGACGGAGAAAACACAGTTTAGGATACCTGGCCGCTACGTAACTATTTTGAACAGTAATCTGGTGTCAATTGTTTCACTGACACACTGAAACAAATTTTTAATGGAGGTCAGAAATGGCAGAATTTTCTGAAAACATATATGTGATCCGTTTGACGGAGAAACACAGTTTAAAATACCTGGCCTGCAGGTAATCATTTTGAACAGCAATCTGGGGTCAATTGCTTCACTGACACACTGTAACAAATTTTTAATGAAGGTCCAAAATGGCAGTATATTCTGAAAACGCATATGTGATCCGTGTGACGGAGAAAACACAGTTTTTAATACGTGGCCTGTAGGTAACTATTTTGAACAGCAATCTGGTGTCAATTGCTTCACTGACACACTGAAACAAATTTTTAATGGAGGCCAGAAATGGCAGTATTTTCTGAAAACATATATTTGATCCGTGTGACGAAGAAAACACAGTTTTGAATACCTGGAAATGTCTGAAAAGCAATGTCTAAAGCATTCCAAATGTTATGTTATCATATGTGTCATGTTTGAGATCTGTGTTCTGCTGCTGTGATACCGCAATTTCCTCCGGGATAAATAAAGTATATCTTATCTTATCTTATCTTATCTTATCTTATCTTATCTTAACACACTGCATTAAATTGTTAATGGAGGCCAGAAATGGCAGTATTTTCTGAAAACATATATGTGATACGTGTCACGGAGAAAACACAGTTTTAAATACCGGGCCTGTAGGTAACAATTTTGAACAGAAATCTGGTGTCAATTGCTTCACTAACACACTGCAACAAATTTTTAATGAAGGTTCGAAATGGCAGTATTTTCTGAAAACGTATATGTGATCCGTGTGACAGATAAAACACAGTTTTAAATACCTGGCCTATAGGTAACCATTGTGAACAGAAATCTGGTGTCAATTGCTTCACTGACAAACTGAAACAAATTTTTAATGAAGGTCCGAAATGGCAGTATTTTCTGAAAACGTATATGTGTTCCGTGTGACGGAGAAAACACAGTTTTAAATACCTGGCCTGTAGGTAACTATTTTGAACAGCAAACTGGTGTCAATTGCTTCACTGACACACTGAAACAAATTTTTAATGAAGGTCCGAAATGGCAGTATTTTCTGAAAACCCATATGTGATCAGCGTGACGGAGAAAATAAAGTTCTGAATACCTTGCCTGTAAGTAAGTATTTTGAACATAAATCTGGTGTCAATTGCTTCACTGACACACTGAAATACATTTTTAATGGAGGCCAGAAATGGCAGTATTTTCTGAAAAGGTATATGTGATCCGTGTGACGGAGAAAACACAGTTTAGGATACCTGGCCGCTACGTAAATATTTTGAACAGTAATCTGGTGTCAATTGCTTCACTGACACAGTGAAACAAATTTTTAATGGAGGCCAGGAATGGCAATATTTTCTGAAAACATATATGTGATCTGTGTGATGGAGAAAACACAGTTTTCAATACCTGGCCTGTAGGTAACTATTTTGAATAGCAATCTGGTGTCAATTGTTTCACTGACACACTGAAACAAATTTTTAATGGAGGCCAGAAATGGCAGTATTTTCTGAAAACATATATGTGATCTGTGTGACGGAGAAAACACAGTTTTCAATACCTGGCCTGTTGGTAACTATTTTGAACAGCAATCTGGTGTCAATTGCTTCACTGACACATTAAAACAAATGTTTAATGGAGGTCCGAAATGGCAGTATTTTCTGAAAACGTATATGTGATCCATTTGACGGAGAAAACACAGCTTTGAATACCTGGCCTGTAGGTAACTATTTTGAACAGCAATCTGTTGTCAATTGCTTCACTGACACACTGAAATACATTTTTAATGGAGGCCAGAAATGGCCGTATTTTCTGAAAACGTATATGTGATCCGTGTGATGGAGAAAACACAGTTTTCAATACCTGGCCTGTAGGTAACCATTTTGAACAGCAATCTTGTGTCAATTGCTTCACTGGCACAGCGCAACAAATTTTTATTGAAGGTCCTAAATTGCAGTATTTTCTGAAAAAGTATATGTGATCTGTGTGACAGATAAAACACAGTTTTAAACACTTGGCCTGTAGGTAACTATTTTGAACAGCAATCTGGTGTCAATTGTTTCACTGACACACTGAAACAAATTCTTAATGGAGGCCAGAAATGGCAGTATTTTCTGAAAACATATATGTGATCTGTGTGACGGAGAAAACACAGATTTCAATACCTGGCCTGTAGGTAACTATTTTGAATAGCAATCTGGGGTCAATTGCTTCATTGACACACTGAAATAATTTTTTAATGGAGGCCAGAAATGGCAGTATTTTCTGAAAAGGTATATGTGATCCATGTGACGGAGAAAACACAGTTTTGAATACGTGGCCTGTAGGTAACTATTTTGAACAGCAATCTGGTGTCAATTGCTTCACTGACACATTGAAACAAATTTTTAATGGAGGTCTGAAATGGCAGTATTTTCTGAAAACGTATATGTGATCCATTTGACGGAGAAAACACAGCTTTGAATACCTGTCCTGTAGGTAACTATTTTGAACAGCAATCTGATGTCAACTGCTTCACTGACACACTGAAATACATTTTTAATGGAGGCCAGAAATGGCAGTATTTTCTGAAAAAGTATATGTGATCCGTGTGACAGACAAAACACAGTTTTAAATACCTGGCCTGTAGGTAACTATTTTGAACAGCAATCTGGTGTCAATTGCTTCACTGACATACTGAAACAAATTTTTAATGAAGGCCAGAAATGGAGTATTTTCTGAAAACGTATATGTGATCCGTGTGACGGAGAAAGCACAGTTTTGAATACCTGGCCTGTAGGTAACTATTTTGAACAGCAATCTGGTGTCAATTACTTCACTGTCACACTGAAACAAATTTATAATGGAGGCCATAAATGGCAGTATTTTCTGAAAACGTATATGTGATCCGTCTGACGGAGAAAACACAGTTTTACATACCTGGCCTGTAGGTAACTATTTTGAACAGCACACCGGTGCCAAAAACTTTGCTGACACACTGAAAAAAAAATTGAATGGAGGCCAGAAATGGCAGTATTTTCTGAAAAGGTATATTTGATCCGTGTGACGGAGAAAACACAGATTTTAATACCTGGCCTGTAGGTAACTATTTTGAACAGCAATCTGGTGTCAATTGCTTCACTGACACACTGAAACAAATTTTTAATGGAGGCCAGAAATGGCAGTATTTTATGAAAACGTATATTTGATCCGTGTGACGGATAAAACACAGTTTTAAATACCTGGTCTGTAGGTAACCATTTTGAACAGAAATCTGGTGTCAATTGCTTCACTGACAAACTGAAACAAATATTTAATGAAGGTCCGAAATGGCAGTATTTTCTGAAAACGTATATGTGATCCGTGTGACGGAGAAAAAACAATTTTCAATACCTGGCCTGTAGGTAACCATTTTGAACAGCAATCTGGTGTCAATTGCTTCACTGGCACACTGCAACAAATTTTTAATGAAGGTCCGAAATGGCAGTATTTTCTGAAAACCCACAAGAGATCCGCGTGACGGAGAAAATACAGTTTTGAATACCTTGCCTGTAGGTAAGTATTTTGAACAGAAATCTGGTGTCAATTGCTTCACTGAAACACTGAAATACATTTGCAATGGAGGCCAGAAATGGCAGTATTTTCTGAAAAGGTATATGTGATCCGTGTGACGGAGAAAACACAGTTTAGGATACCTGGCCGCTACGTAACTATTTTGAACAGTAATCTGGTTTCAATTGCTTCACTGACACACTGAAACAAATTTTTAATGGAGGCCAGAAATGGCAGTATTTTCTGAAAACATATATGTGATCTGTGTGACGGAGAAAACACAGTTTTCAATACCTGGCCTGTAGGTAAGTATTTTGAATAGCAATCTGGTGTCAATTGCTTCACTGACACACTGAAATAATTTTTTAATGGAGGCCAGAAATAGCAGTATTTTCTGAAAAGGTATGTGTGATCCATGTGACGGAGAAAACACAGTTTTGAATACCTGGCCTGTAGGTAACTATTTTGAACAGCAAACTGGTGTCAAATGCTTCACTGACACATTGAAACAAATTTTTAATGGAGGTCCGAAATGGCAGTATTTTCTGAAAACGTATATGTGATCCATTTGACGGAGAAAACACAGCTTTGAATACCTGGCCTGTAGGTAACTATTTTGAACAGCAATCTGGTGTCAATTGCTTCACTGACACACTGAAATACATTTTTAATGGAGGCCAGAAATGGCAGTATTTTCTGAAAAAGTATATGTGATCCGTGTGACGGAGAAAACACAGTTTTCAATACCTGGCCTGTTGGCAACTATTTTGAATAGCAATCTGGTGTCAATTGCTTCACTGACACACTGAAATAATTTTTTAATGGAGGCCAGAAATGGCAGTATTTTCTGAAAAGGTATATGTGATCCGTGTGACGGAGAAAACACAGTTTTGAATACCTGGCCTGTAGGTAACTATTTTGAACAGCAATCTGGTGTCAATTGTTTCACTGAAACACTGAAACAAATTTTTAATGAAGGTCCGAAATGGCAGTATTTTCTGAAAACCCATATGTGATCAGCGTGACGGAGAAAATACAGTTCTGAATACCTTGCCTGTAAGTAAGTATTTTGAACATAAATCTGGTGTCAATTGCTTCACTGACACACTGAAATACATTTTAATGGATGCCAGAAATGGCAGTATTTTCTGAAAAGTTATATGTGATCCGTGTGACGGAGAAAACACAGTTTAGGATACCTGGCAGCTACGTAACTATTTTGAACAGTAATCTGGTGTCAATTGCTTCACTGACACACTGAAATACATTTTTAATGGAGGCCAGAAATGGCAGTATTTTCTGAAAAAGTATATGTGATCCGTGTGACGGAGAAAACACAGTTTTGAATACCTGGCCTGTAGGTAACTGTTTTGAACAGCAATCTGGTGTCAATTGTTTCACTGAAACACTGAAAGAAAATTTTTAATGAAGGTCCGAAATGGCAGTATTTTCTGAAAACCCATATGTGATCAGCGTGACGGAGAAAATACAGTTCTGAATACCTTGCCTGTAAGTAAGTATTTTGAACATAAATCTGGTGTCAATTGCTTCACTGACACACTGAAATACATTTTTAATGGATGCCAGAAATGGCAGTATTTTCTGAAAAGTTATATGTGATCCGTGTGACGGAGAAAACACAGTTTAGGATACCTGGCCGCTACGTAACTATTTTGAACAGTAATCTGGTGTCAATTGCTTCACTGACACAGTGAAACAAATTTTTAATGGAGGCCAGGAATGGCAATATTTTCTGAAAACATATATGTGATCTGTGTGATGGAGAAAACACAGTTTTCAATACCTGGCCTGTAGGTATCTATTTTGAATAGCAATCTGGTGTCAACTGTTTCACTGACACACTGAAACAAATTTTTAATGGAGGCCAGAAATGGCAGTATTTTCTGAAAACATATATGTGATCTGTGTGACGGAGAAAACACAGTTTTCAATACCTGGCCTGTTGGTAACTATTTTGAACAGCAATCTGGTGTCAATTGCTTCACTGACACATTAAAACAAATGTTTAATGGAGGTCCGAAATGGCAGTATTTTCTGAAAACGTATATGTGATCCATTTGACGGAGAAAACACAGCTTTGAATACCTGGCCTGTAGGTAACTCTTTTGAACAGCAATCTGTTGTCAATTGCTTCACTGACACACTGAAATACATTTTTAATGGAGGCCAGAAATGGCCGTATTTTCTGAAAACGTATATGTGATCCGTGTGACGGAGAAAACACAGTTTTCAATACCTGGCCTGTAGGTAACCATTTTGAACAGCAATCTGGTGTCAATTGCTTCACTGGCACAGCGCAACAAATTTTTATTGAAGGTCCGAAATTGCAGTATTTTCTGAAAAAGTATATGTGATCTGTGTGACAGATAAAACACAGTTTTAAATACTTGGCCTGTAGGTAACTATTTTGAACAGCAATCTGGTGTCAATTGTTTCACT
This sequence comes from Phyllobates terribilis, assembly GCF_046119375.1. Classification (NCBI taxonomy): domain Eukaryota; kingdom Metazoa; phylum Chordata; class Amphibia; order Anura; family Dendrobatidae; genus Phyllobates; species Phyllobates terribilis. The sequence goes on from NW_027362764.1 coordinate 536,922,196, forward strand.
GACACACTGAAACAAATTCTTAATGGAAGCCAGAAATGGCAGTATTTTCTGAAAACATATATGTGATCTGTGTGACGGAGAAAACACAGATTTCAATACCTGGCCTGTAGGTAACTATTTTGAATAGCAATCTGGTGTCAATTGCTTCATTGACACACTGAAATAATTTTTTAATGGAGGCCAGAAATGGCAGTATTTTCTGAAAAGGTGTATGTGATCCATGTGACGGAGAAAACACAGTTTTGAATACCTGGCCTGTAGGTAACTATTTTGAACAGCAATCTGGTGTCAATTGCTTCACTGACACATTGAAACAAATTTTTAATGGAGGTCTGAAATGGCAGTATTTTCTGAAAACGTATATGTGATTCATTTCACGGAGAAAACACAGCGTTGAATGCCTGGCCTGTAGGTAACTATTTTGAACAGCAATCTGGTGTCAATTGCTTCACTGACACACTGAAATACATTTTTAATGGAGGCCAGAAATGGCAGTATTTTCTGAAAAAGTATATGTGATCCGTGTGACAGACAAAACACAGTTTTAAATACCTGGCCTGTAGGTAACTATTTTGAACAGCAATCTGGTGTCAATTGCTTCACTGACATACTGAAACAAATTTTTAATGAAGGCCAGAAATGGAGTATTTTCTGAAAACGTATATGTGATCCGTGTGACGGAGAAAGCACAGTTTTGAATACCTGGCCTGTAGGTAACTATTTTGAACAGCAATCTGGTGTCAATTACTTCACTGACACACTGAAACAAATTTTCAATGGAGGCCAGAAATGGCAGTATTTTCTGAAAACGTATATGTGATCCGTCTGACGGAGAAAACACAGTTTTACATACCTGGCCTGTAGGTAACTATTGTGAACAGCACACCGGTGCCAAAAACTTTGATGACACACTGAAAAAAAAATTGAATGGAGGCCAGAAATGGCATTATTTTCTGAAAAGGTATATTTGATCCATGTGACGGAGAAAACACAGTTTTTAATACCTGGCCTGTAGGTAACTATTTTGAACAGCAATCTGGTGTCAATTGCTTCACTGACACACAGAAACAAATTTTTAATGGAGGCCAGAAATGGCAGTATTTTACGAAAACCTATATTTGATCCGTGTGACGGATAAAACACAGTTTTAAATACCTGGCCTGTAGGTAACCATTTTGAACAGAAATCTGGTGTCAATTGCTTCACTGACAAACTGAAACAAATTTTTAATGAAGGTCCGAAATGGCAGTATTTTCTGAAAACGTATAAGTGATCCGTGTGACGGAGAAAAAACAATTTTCAATACCTGGCCTGTAGGTAACCATTTTGAACAGCAATCTGGTGTCAATTGCTTCACTGGCACACTGCAACAAATTTTTAATGAAGGTCCGAAATGGCAGTATTTTCTGAAAACCCACATGTGATCCGCGTGACGGAGAAAATACAGTTTTGAATACCTTGCCTGTAGGTAAGTATTTTGAACAGAAATCTGGTGTCAATTGCTTCACTGAAACACTGAAATACATTTGCAATGGAGGCCAGAAATGGCAGTATTTTCTGAAAAGGTATATGTGATCCGTGTGACGGAGAAAACACAGTTTAGGATACCTGGCCGCTACGTAACTATTTTGAACAGTTATCTGGTGTCAATTGCTTCACTGACACACTGAAACAAATTTTTAATGGAGGCCAGAAATGGCAGTATTTTCTGAAAACATATATGTGATCTGTGTGACGGAGAAAACACAGTTTTGAATACCTGGCCTGTAGGTAACTATTTTGAACAGCAATCTGGTGTCAAATGCTTCACTGACACATTGAAACAAATTCTTAATGGAGGTCCGAAATGGCAGTATTTTCTGAAAACGTATATGTGATCCATTTGATGGAGAAAACACAGCTTTGAATACCTGGCCTGTAGGTAACTATTTTGAACAGCAATCTGGTGTCAATTGCTTCACTGACACACTGAAAAACATTTTTAATGGAGGCCAGAAATGGCAGTATTTTCTGAAAAGGTATATGTGATCCATGTGACGGAGAAAACACAGTTTTGAATACCTGGCCTGTAGGTAACTATTTTGAACAGCAATCTGGTGTCAATTGTTTCACTGACACACTGAAACAAATTTTTAATGGAGGCCAGAAATGGCAGTATTTTCTGAAAACATATATGTGATCTGTGTGACGGAGAAAACACAATTTTCAATACCTGGCCTGTAGGTAACTATTTTGAATAGCAATCTGGTGTCAATTGCTTCACTGACACACTGAAATAATTTTTTAATGGAGGCCAAAAATGGCAGTATTTTCTGAAAAGGTATATGTAATCCATGTGACGGAGAAAACACAGTTTTGAATACCTGGCCTGTAGGTAACTATTTTGAACAGCAATCTGGTGTCAATTGCTTCACTGACACATTGAAACAAATTTTTAATGGATGTCCGAAATGGCAGTATTTTCTGAAAACGTATATGTGATCCATTTGATGGAGAAAACACAGCTTTGAATACCTGGCCTGTAAGTATCTAATTTGAACAGCAATCTGGTGTCAATTGCTTCACTGACACACTGAAATACATTTTTAATAGAGGCCAGAAATGGCAGTATTTTCTGAAAACGTATATGTGATCCGTGTGACGGAGAAAACACAGTTTTCAATACCTGGCCTGTAGGTAACCATTTTGAACAGCAATCTGGTGTCAATTGCTTCACTGACACACTGAAACAAATTTTTAATGAAGGCCAGAAATGGAGTATTTTCTGAAAACGTATATGTGATCCGTGTGACGGAGAAAACACAGTTTTGAATACCTGGCCTGTTGGTAACTATTTTGAACAGCAATCTGGTGTCAATGACTTCACTGACACAATGAAACAAATTTTTAATGGAGGCCAGAAATGGCAGTATTTTCTGAAAACGTATATATGATCCGTCTGACGGAGAAAACACAGTTTTACATACCTGGCCTGTAGGTAACTATTTTGAATAGCACACCGGTGCCAAAAACTTTGCTGACACACTGAAAAAAAAATTGAATGGAGGCCAGAAATGGCAGTATTTTCTGAAAAGTTATATTTGATCCGTGTGACGGAGAAAACTCAGTTTTGAATACCTGACCTGTAGGTAACTATTTTGAACAGCAATCTGGTGTCAATTGCTTCACTGACACATTGAAACAAATTTTTAATGGAGGTCAGAAATGGCAGAATTTTCTGAAAACATATATGGGATCTGTGTGATGGAGAAACACAGTTTAAAATACCTGGCCTGCAGGTAATCATTTTGAACAGCAATCTGGTGTCAATTGCTTCACTGACACACTGTAACAGATTTTTAATGAAGGTCCAAAATGGCAGTATATTCTGAAAACGCATATGTGATCCGTGTGACGGAGAAAACACGGTTTTTAATACCTGGCCTGTAGGTAACTATTTTGAACAGCAATCTGGTGTCAATTGCTTCACTGACACACTGAAACAAATTTTTAATGGAGGCCAGAAATGGCAGTATTTTCTGAAAACATATATGTGATCCGTGTGACGAAGAAAACACAGTTTTAAATGCCTGGCCTGTAGGTAACCATTTTGAACAGAAATCTGGTGTCAATTGCTTCACTGACAAACGGAAACAAATGTTTAATGAAGGTCCGAAATGGCAGTATTTTCTGAAAACGTATATGTGATCCGTGTGACAGAGAAAAAACAATTTTCAATACCTGGCCTGTAGGTAACCATTTTGAACAGCAATCTGGTGTCAATTGCTTCACTCGTACACTGCAACAAATTTTTAATGAAGGTCCGAAATGGCAGTATTTTCTGAAAACGTATATGTGATCCGTGTGACTGAGAAAACACAGTTTTAAATACCTGGCCTGTAGGTAACTATTTTGAACAGCAAACTGGTGTCAATTGCTTCACTGACACACTGAAACAAATTTTTAATGAAGGTCCGAAATGGCAGTATTTTCTGAAAACCCATATGTGATCCGCGTGACGGAGAAAATACAGTTTTCATTACCTTGCCTGTAAGTAAGTATTTTGAACATAAATCTGGTGTCAATTGCTTCACTGACACACTGAAATACATTTTTAATGGAGGCCAGAAATGGCAGTATTTTCTGAAAAGGTATATGTGATCCGTGTGACGGAGAAAACACAGTTTAGGATACCTGGCCGCTACGTAACTATTTTAAACAGTAATCTGGTGTCAATTGCTTCACTGACACAGTGAAACAAATTTTTAATGGAGGCCAGGAATGGCAGTATTTTCTGAAAACATATATGTGATCTGTGTGACGGAGAAAACACAGTTTTCAATACCTGGCCTGTAGGTAACTATTTTGAATAGCAATCTGGTGTCAATTGTTTCACTGACACACTGAAACAAATTTTTAATGGAGGCCAGAAATGGCAGTATTTTCTGAAAACATATATGTGATCTGTGTGACGGAGAAAACACAGTTTTCAATACCTGGCCTGTTGGCAACTATTTTGAACAGCAATCTGGTGTCAATTGCTTCACTGACACATTGAAACAAATGTTTAATGGAGGTCCGATATGGCAGTATTTTCTGAAAATGTATATGTGATCCCTTTGCCGGAGAAAACACAGCTTTGAATACCTGGCCTGTAGGTAACTATTTTGAACAGCAATCTGTTGTCAATTGCTTCACTGACACACTGAAAAACAGTTTTAATGGAGGCCAGAAATGGCCGTATTTTCTGAAAACGTATATGTGATCCGTGTGACGGAGAAAACACAGTTTTCAATACCTGGCCTGTAGGTAACCATTTTGAACAGCAATCTGGTGTCAATTGCTTCACTGGCACAGTGCAACAAATTTTTATTGAAGGTCCGAAATGGCAGTATTTTCTGAAAAAGTATATGTGATCTGTGTGACAGATAAAACACAGTTTTAAATACTTGGCCTGTAGGTAACTATTTTGAACAGCAATCTGGTGTCAATTGTTTCACTGACACACTGAAACTAATTCTTAATGGAGGCCAGAAATGGCAGTATTTTCTGAAAACATATATGTGATCTGTGTTACGGAGAAAACACAGATTTCAATACCTGGCCTGTAGGTAACTATTTTGAATAGCAATCTGGTGTCAATTGCTTCATTGACACACTGAAATAATTTTTTTATGGAGGCCAGAAATGGCAGTATTTTCTGAAAAGGTATATGTGATCCATGTGACGGAGAAAGCACAGTTTTGATTACCTGGCCTGTAGGTAACTATTTTGAAAAGCAATCTGGAGTCAATTGCTTCACTGACACATTGAAACAAATTTTTAATGGAGGTCTGAAATAGCAGTATTTTCTGAAAACGTATATGTGATCCATTTGACGGAGAAAACACAGCTTTGAATACCTGGCCTGTAGGTAACTATTTTGAACAGCAATCTGGTGTCAATTGCTTCACTGACACGCTGAAATACATTTTTAATGGAGGCCAGAAATGGCAGTATTTTCTGAAAAAGTATATGTGATCCGTGTGACAGACAAAACACAGTTTTAAATACCTGGCCTGTAGGTAACTATTTTGAACAGCAATCTGGTGTCAATTGCTTCACTGACATACTGAAACAAATTTTTAATGAAGGCCAGAAATGGAGTATTTTCTGAAAACGTATATGTGATCCGTGTAACGGAGAAAGCACAGTTTTGAATACCTGGCCTGTAGGTAAATATTTTGAACAGCAATCTGGTGTCAATCACTTCACTGACACACTGAAACAAATTTTTAATGGAGGCCAGAAATGGCAGTATTTTCTGAAAACGTATATGTGATCCGTCTGACGGAGAAAACACAGTTTTACATACCTGGCCTGTAGGTAACTATTTTGAACAGCACACCGGTGCCAAAAACTTTGCTGACACACTGAAAAAAAAATTGAATGGAGGCCAGAAATGGCAGTATTTTCTGAAAAGGTATATTTGATCCGTGTGACGGAGAAAACACAGTTTTTAATACCTGGCCTGTAGGAAACTATTTTGAACAGCAATCTGGTGTCAATTGCTTCAATGACACACTGAAACAAATTTTTAATGGAGGCCAGAAATGGCAGTATTTTATGAAAACGTATATTTGATCCGTGTGACGGATAAAACACAGTTTTAAATACCTGGCCTGTAGGTAACCATTTTGAACAGAAATCTGGTGTCAATTGCTTCACTGACAAACTGAAACAAATTTTTAATGAAGGTCCGAAATGTCAGTATTTTCTGAAAACGTATATGTGATCCGTGTGACGGAGAAAATACAGTTTTGAATACCTTGCCTGTAGGTAAGTATTTTGAACAGAAATCTGGTGTCAATTGCTTCACTGAAACACTGAAATACATTTGCAATGGAGGCCAGAAATGGCAGTATTTTCTGAAAAGGTATATGTGATCCGTGTGACGGAGAAAACACAGTTTAGGATACCTGGCCGCTACGTAACTATTTTGAACAGTAATCTGGTGTCAATTGTTTCACTGACACACTGAAACAAATTTTTAATGGAGGCCAGAAATGGCACTATTTTCTGAAAACATATATGTGATCTGTGTGACAGAGAAAACACAGTTTTGAATACCTGGCCTGTAGGTAACTATTTTGAACAGCAATCTGGTGTCAATTGCTTCACTGACACACTGAAATACATTTTTAATGGAGGCCAGAAATGGCAGTATTTTCTGAACACGTATATGTGATCCGTGTGACGGAGAAAACACAGTTTTCAATACCTGGCCTGTAGGTAACTATTTTGAATAGCAATCTGGTGTCAATTACTTCACTGACACACTGAAATAATTTTTTAATGGAGGCCAGAAATGGCAGTATTTTCTGAAAAGGTATGTGTGATCCATGTGACGGAGAAAACACAGTTTTGAATACCTGGCCTGTAGGTAACTATTTTGAACAGCAATCTGGTGTCAAATGCTTCACTGACACATTGAAACAAATTTTTAATGGAGGTCCGAAATGGCAGTATTTTCTGAAAACGTATATGTGATCCATTTGACGGAGAAAACACAGCTTTGAATACCTGGCCTGTAGGTAACTATTTTGAACAGCAATCTGGTGTCAATTGCTTCACTGACACACTGAAATACATTTTTAATGGAGGCCAGAAATGGCAGTATTTTCTGAAAAAGTATATGTGATCCGTGTGACGGAGAAAACACAGTTTTCAATACCTGGCCTGTAGGTAACCATTTTGAACAGCAATCTGGTGTCAATTGCTTCACTGGCACACTGCAACAAATTTTTAATGAAGGTCCGAAATGGCAGTATTTTCTGAAAAAGTATATGTGATCCGTGTGACAGACAAAACACAGTTTTAAATACCTGGCCTGTAGGTAACTATTTTGAACAGCAATCTGGTGTCAATTGCTTCACTGACATACTGAAACAAATTTTTAATGAAGGCCAGAAATGGAGTATTTTCTGAAAACGTATATGTGATCCGTGTGACGGAGAAAGCACAGTTTTGAATACCTGGCCTGTAGGTAACTATTTTGAACAGCAATCTGGTGTCAATTACTTCACTGACACACTGAATCAAATTTTCAATGGAGGCCAGAAATGGCAGTATTTTCTGAAAACGTATATGTGATCCGTCTGACGGAGAAAACACAGTTTTACATACCTGGCCTGTAGGTAACTATTGTGAACAGCACACCGGTGCCAAAAACTTTGATGACACACTGAAAAAAAAATTGAATGGAGGCCAGAAATGGCATTATTTTCTGAAAAGGTATATTTGATCCGTGTGACGGAGAAAACACAGTTTTTAATACCTGGCCTGTAGGTAACTATTTTGAACAGCAATCTGGTGTCAATTGCTTCACTGACACACAGAAACAAATTTTTAATGGAGGCCAGAAATGGCAGTATTTTACGAAAACCTATATTTGATCCGTGTGACGGATAAAACACAGTTTTAAATACCTGGCCTGTAGGTAACCATTTTGAACAGAAATCTGGTGTCAATTGCTTCACTGACAAACTGAAACAAATTTTTAATGAAGGTCCGAAATGGCAGTATTTTCTGAAAACGTATAAGTGATCCGTGTGACGGAGAAAAAACAATTTTCAATACCTGGCCTGTAGGTAACCATTTTGAACAGCAATCTGGTGTCAATTGCTTCACTGGCACACTGCAACAAATTTTTAATGAAGGTCCGAAATGGCAGTATTTTCTGAAAACCCACATGTGATCCGCGTGACGGAGAAAATACAGTTTTGAATACCTTGCCTGTAGGTAAGTATTTTGAACAGAAATCTGGTGTCAATTGCTTCACTGAAACACTGAAATACATTTGCGATGGAGGCCAGAAATGGCAGTATTTTCTGAAAAGGTATATGTGATCCGTGTGACGGAGAAAACACAGTTTAGGATACCTGGCCGCTACGTAACTATTTTGAACAGTTATCTGGTGTCAATTGCTTCACTGGCACACTGAAACAAATTTTTAATGGAGGCCAGAAATGGCAGTATTTTCTGAAAACATATATGTGATCTGTGTGACGGAGAAAACACAGTTTTGAATACCTGGCCTGTAGGTAACTATTTTGAACAGCAATCTTGTGTCAATTGCTTCGCTGACACCCTGAAATACATTTTTAATGGAGGCCAGAAATGGCAGTATTTTCTGAACACGTATATGTGATCCGTGTGACGGAGAAAACACAGTTTTCAATACCTGGCCTGTAGGTAACTATTTTGAATAGCAATCTGGTGTCAATTGCTTCACTGACACACTGAAATAATTTTTTAATGGAGGCCAGAAATAGCAGTATTTTCTGAAAAGGTATGTGTGATCCATGTGACGGAGAGAATACAGTTTTGAATACCTGGCCTGTAGGTAACTATTTTGAACAGCAATCTGGTGTCAAATGCTTCACTGACACATTGAAACAAATTCTTAATGGAGGTCCGAAATGGCAGTATTTTCTGAAAACGTATATGTGATCCATTTGATGGAGAAAACACAGCTTTGAATACCTGGCCTGTAGGTAACTATTTTGAACAGCAATCTGGTGTCAATTGCTTCACTGACACACTGAAAAACATTTTTAATGGAGGCCAGAAATGGCAGTATTTTCTGAAAAGGTATATGTGATCCATGTGACGGAGAAAACACAGTTTTGAATACCTGGCCTGTAGGTAACTATTTTGAACAGCAATCTGGTGTCAATTGTTTCACTGACACACTGAAACAAATTTTTAATGGAGGCCAGAAATGGCAGTATTTTCTGAAAACATATATGTGATCTGTGTGACGGAGAAAACACAATTTTCAATACCTGGCCTGTAGGTAACTATTTTGAATAGCAATCTGGTGTCAATTGCTTCACTGACACACTGAAATAATTTTTTAATGGAGGCCAAAAATGGCAGTATTTTCTGAAAAGGTATATGTAATCCATGTGACGGAGAAAACACAGTTTTGAATACCTGGCCTGTAGGTAACTATTTTGAACAGCAATCTGGTGTCAATTGCTTCACTGACACATTGAAACAAATTTTTAATGGAGGTCCGAAATGGCAGTATTTTCTGAAAACGTATATGTGATCCATTTGATGGAGAAAACACAGCTTTGAATACCTGGCCTGTAAGTATCTAATTTGAACAGCAATCTGGTGTCAATTGCTTCACTGACACACTGAAATACATTTTTAATAGAGGCCAGAAATGGCAGTATTTTCTGAAAACGTATATGTGATCCGTGTGACGGAGAAAACACAGTTTTCAATACCTGGCCTGTAGGTAACCATTTTGAACAGCAATCTGGTGTCAATTGCTTCACTGACACACTGAAACAAATTTTTAATGAAGGCCAGAAATGGAGTATTTTCTGAAAACGTATATGTGATCCGTGTGACGGAGAAAACACAGTTTTGAATACCTGGCCTGTTGGTAACTATTTTGAACAGCAATCTGGTGTCAATGACTTCACTGACACAATGAAACAAATTTTTAATGGAGGCCAGAAATGGCAGTATTTTCTGAAAACGTATATATGATCCGTCTGACGGAGAAAACACAGTTTTACATACCTGGCCTGTAGGTAACTATTTTGAATAGCACACCGGTGCCAAAAACTTTGCTGACACACTGAAAAAAAAATTGAATGGAGGCCAGAAATGGCAGTATTTTCTGAAAAGTTATATTTGATCCGTGTGACGGAGAAAACTCAGTTTTGAATACCTGACCTGTAGGTAACTATTTTGAACAGCAATCTGGTGTCAATTGCTTCACTGACACATTGAAACAAATTTTTAATGGAGGTCAGAAATGGCAGAATTTTCTGAAAACATATATGGGATCTGTGTGATGGAGAAACACAGTTTAAAATACCTGGCCTGCAGGTAATCATTTTGAACAGCAATCTGGTGTCAATTGCTTCACTGACACACTGTAACAGATTTTTAATGAAGGTCCAAAATGGCAGTATATTCTGAAAACGCATATGTGATCCGTGTGACGGAGAAAACACGGTTTTTAATACCTGGCCTGTAGGTAACTATTTTGAACAGCAATCTGGTGTCAATTGCTTCACTGACACACTGAAACAAATTTTTAATGGAGGCCAGAAATGGCAGTATTTTCTGAAAACATATATGTGATCCGTGTGACGAAGAAAACACAGTTTTAAATGCCTGGCCTGTAGGTAACCATTTTGAACAGAAATCTGGTGTCAATTGCTTCACTGACAAACGGAAACAAATGTTTAATGAAGGTCCGAAATGGCAGTATTTTCTGAAAACGTATATGTGATCCGTGTGACAGAGAAAAAACAATTTTCAATACCTGGCCTGTAGGTAACCATTTTGAACAGCAATCTGGTGTCAATTGCTTCACTCGTACACTGCAACAAATTTTTAATGAAGGTCCGAAATGGCAGTATTTTCTGAAAACGTATATGTGATCCGTGTGACTGAGAAAACACAGTTTTAAATACCTGGCCTGTAGGTAACTATTTTGAACAGCAAACTGGTGTCAATTGCTTCACTGACACACTGAAACAAATTTTTAATGAAGGTCCGAAATGGCAGTATTTTCTGAAAACCCATATGTGATCCGCGTGACGGAGAAAATACAGTTTTCATTACCTTGCCTGTAAGTAAGTATTTTGAACATAAATCTGGTGTCAATTGCTTCACTGACACACTGAAATACATTTTTAATGGAGGCCAGAAATGGCAGTATTTTCTGAAAAGGTATATGTGATCCGTGTGACGGAGAAAACACAGTTTAGGATACCTGGCCGCTACGTAACTATTTTAAACAGTAATCTGGTGTCAATTGCTTCACTGACACAGTGAAACAAATTTTTAATGGAGGCCAGGAATGGCAGTATTTTCTGAAAACATATATGTGATCTGTGTGACGGAGAAAACACAGTTTTCAATACCTGGCCTGTAGGTAACTATTTTGAATAGCAATCTGGTGTCAATTGTTTCACTGACACACTGAAACAAATTTTTAATGGAGGCCAGAAATGGCAGTATTTTCTGAAAACATATATGTGATCTGTGTGACGGAGAAAACACAGTTTTCAATACCTGGCCTGTTGGCAACTATTTTGAACAGCAATCTGGTGTCAATTGCTTCACTGACCCATTGAAACAAATGTTTAATGGAGGTCCGAAATGGCAGTATTTTCTGAAAATGTATATGTGATCCCTTTGCCGGAGAAAACACAGCTTTGAATACCTGGCCTGTAGGTAACTATTTTGAACAGCAATCTGTTGTCAATTGCTTCACTGACACACTGAAAAACAGTTTTAATGGAGGCCAGAAATGGCCGTATTTTCTGAAAACGTATATGTGATCCGTGTGACGGAGAAAACACAGTTTTCAATACCTGGCCTGTAGGTAACCATTTTGAACAGCAATCTGGTGTCAATTGCTTCACTGGCACAGTGCAACAAATTTTTATTGAAGGTCCGAAATGGCAGTATTTTCTGAAAAAGTATATGTGATCTGTGTGACAGATAAAACACAGTTTTAAATACTTGGCCTGTAGGTAACTATTTTGAACAGCAATCTGGTGTCAATTGTTTCACTGACACACTGAAACTAATTCTTAATGGAGGCCAGAAATGGCAGTATTTTCTGAAAACATATATGTGATCTGTGTTACGGAGAAAACACAGATTTCAATACCTGGCCTGTAGGTAACTATTTTGAATAGCAATCTGGTGTCAATTGCTTCATTGACACACTGAAATAATTTTTTTATGGAGGCCAGAAATGGCAGTATTTTCTGAAAAGGTATATGTGATCCATGTGACGGAGAAAGCACAGTTTTGATTACCTGGCCTGTAGGTAACTATTTTGAAAAGCAATCTGGAGTCAATTGCTTCACTGACACATTGAAACAAATTTTTAATGGAGGTCTGAAATAGCAGTATTTTCTGAAAACGTATATGTGATCCATTTGACGGAGAAAACACAGCTTTGAATACCTGGCCTGTAGGTAACTATTTTGAACAGCAATCTGGTGTCAATTGCTTCACTGACACACTGAAATACATTTTTAATGGAGGCCAGAAATGGCAGTATTTTCTGAAAAAGTATATGTGATCCGTGTGACAGACAAAACACAGTTTTAAATACCTGGCCTGTAGGTAACTATTTTGAACAGCAATCTGGTGTCAATTGCTTCACTGACATACTGAAACAAATTTTTAATGAAGGCCAGAAATGGAGTATTTTCTGAAAACGTATATGTGATCCGTGTGACGGAGAAAGCACAGTTTTGAATACCTGGCCTGTAGGTAAATATTTTGAACAGCAATCTGGTGTCAATCACTTCACTGACACACTGAAACAAATTTTTAATGGAGGCCAGAAATGGCAGTATTTTCTGAAAACGTATATGTGATCCGTCTGACGGAGAAAACACAGTTTTACATACCTGGCCTGTAGGTAACTATTTTGAACAGCACACCGGTGCCAAAAACTTTGCTGACACACTGAAAAAAAAATTGAATGGAGGCCAGAAATGGCAGTATTTTCTGAAAAGGTATATTTGATCCGTGTGACGGAGAAAACACAGTTTTTAATACCTGGCCTGTAGGAAACTATTTTGAACAGCAATCTGGTGTCAATTGCTTCAATGACACACTGAAACAAATTTTTAATGGAGGCCAGAAATGGCAGTATTTTATGAAAACGTATATTTGATCCGTGTGACGGATAAAACACAGTTTTAAATACCTGGCCTGTAGGTAACCATTTTGAACAGAAATCTGGTGTCAATTGCTTCACTGACAAACTGAAACAAATTTTTAATGAAGGTCCGAAATGTCAGTATTTTCTGAAAACGTATATGTGATCCGTGTGACGGAGAAAAAACAATTTTCAATACCTGGCCTGTAGGTAACCATTTTGAACAGCAATCTGGTGTCAATTGCTTCACTGGCACACTGCAACAAATTTTTAATGAAGGTCTGAAATGGCAGTATTTTCTGAAAACCCACATGTGATCCGCGTGACGGAGAAAATACAGTTTTGAATACCTTGCCTGTAGGTAAGTATTTTGAACAGAAATCTGGTGTCAATTGCTTCACTGAAACACTGAAATACATTTGCAATGGAGGCCAGAAATGGCAGTATTTTCTGAAAAGGTATATGTGATCCGTGTGACGGAGAAAACACAGTTTAGGATACCTGGCCGCTACGTAACTATTTTGAACAGTAATCTGGTGTCAATTGTTTCACTGACACACTGAAACAAATTTTTAATGGAGGCCAGAAATGGCACTATTTTCTGAAAACATATATGTGATCTGTGTGACAGAGAAAACACAGTTTTGAATACCTGGCCTGTAGGTAACTATTTTGAACAGCAATCTGGTGTCAATTGCTTCACTGACACACTGAAATACATTTTTAATGGAGGCCAGAAATGGCAGTATTTTCTGAACACGTATATGTGATCCGTGTGACGGAGAAAACACAGTTTTCAATACCTGGCCTGTAGGTAACTATTTTGAATAGCAATCTGGTGTCAATTACTTCACTGACACACTGAAATAATTTTTTAATGGAGGCCAGAAATGGCAGTATTTTCTGAAAAGGTATGTGTGATCCATGTGACGGAGAAAACACAGTTTTGAATACCTGGCCTGTAGGTAACTATTTTGAACAGCAATCTGGTGTCAAATGCTTCACTGACACATTGAAACAAATTTTTAATGGAGGTCCGAAATGGCAGTATTTTCTGAAAACGTATATGTGATCAATTTGACGGAGAAAACACAGCTTTGAATACCTGGCCTGTAGGTAACTATTTTGAACAGCAATCTGGTGTCAATTGCTTCACTGACACACTGAAATACATTTTTAATGGAGGCCAGAAATGGCAGTATTTTCTGAAAAAGTATATGTGATCCGTGTGACGGAGAAAACACAGTTTTCAATACCTGGCCTGTAGGTAACCATTTTGAACAGCAATCTGGTGTCAATTGCTTCACTGGCACACTGCAACAAATTTTAATGAAGGTCCGAAATGGCAGTATTTTCTGAAAAAGTATATGTGATCCGTGTGACAGACAAAACACAGTTTTAAATACCTGGCCTGTAGGTAACTATTTTGAACAGCAATCTGGTGTCAATTGCTTCACTGACATACTGAAACAAATTTTTAATGAAGGCCAGAAATGTAGTATTTTCTGAAAACGTATATGTGATCCGTGTGACGGAGAAAGCACAGTTTTGAATACCTGGCCTGTAGGTAACTATTTTGAACAGCAATCTGGTGTCAATTACTTCACTGACACACTGAATCAAATTTTCAATGGAGGCCAGAAATGGCAGTATTTTCTGAAAACGTATATGTGATCCGTCTGACGGAGAAAACACAGTTTTACATACCTGGCCTGTAGGTAACTATTGTGAACAGCACACCGGTGCCAAAAACTTTGATGACACACTGAAAAAAAAATTGAATGGAGGCCAGAAATGGCATTATTTTCTGAAAAGGTATATTTGATCCGTGTGACGGAGAAAACACAGTTTTTAATACCTGGCCTGTAGGTAACTATTTTGAACAGCAATTTGGTGTCAATTGCTTCACTGACACACAGAAACAAATTTTTAATGGAGGCCAGAAATGGCAGTATTTTACGAAAACCTATATTTGATCCGTGTGACGGATAAAACACAGTTTTAAATACCTGGCCTGTAGGTAACCATTTTGAACAGAAATCTGGTGTCAATTGCTTCACTGACAAACTGAAACAAATTTTTAATGAAGGTCCGAAATGGCAGTATTTTCTGAAAACGTATAAGTGATCCGTGTGACGGAGAAAAAAACAATTTTCAATACCTGGCCTGTAGGTAACCATTTTGAACAGCAATCTGGTGTCAATTGCTTCACTGGCACACTGCAACAAATTTTTAATGAAGGTCCGAAATGGCAGTATTTTCTGAAAACCCACATGTGATCCGCGTGACGGAGAAAATACAGTTTTGAATACCTTGCCTGTAGGTAAGTATTTTGAACAGAAATCTGGTGTCAATTGCTTCACTGAAACACTGAAATACATTTGCGATGGAGGCCAGAAATGGCAGTATTTTCTGAAAAGGTATATGTGATCCGTGTGACGGAGAAAACACAGTTTAGGATACCTGGCCGCTACGTAACTATTTTGAACAGTTATCTGGTGTCAATTGCTTCACTGACACACTGAAACAAATTTTTAATGGAGGCCAGAAATGGCAGTATTTTCTGAAAACATATATGTGATCTGTGTGACGGAGAAAACACAGTTTTGAATACCTGGCCTGTAGGTAACTATTTTGAACAGCAATCTTGTGTCAATTGCTTCGCTGACACACTGAAATACATTTTTAATGGAGGCCAGAAATGGCAGTATTTTCTGAACACGTATATGTGATCCGTGTGACGGAGAAAACACAGTTTTCAATACCTGGCCTGTAGGTAACTATTTTGAATAGCAATCTGGTGTCAATTGCTTCACTGACACACTGAAATAATTTTTTAATGGAGGCCAGAAATAGCAGTATTTTCTGAAAAGGTATGTGTGATCCATGTGACGGAGAAAACACAGTTTTGAATACCTGGCCTGTAGGTAACTATTTTGAACAGCAATCTGGTGTCAAATGCTTCACTGACACATTGAAACAAATTCTTAATGGAGGTCCGAAATGGCAGTATTTTCTGAAAACGTATATGTGATCCATTTGATGGAGAAAACACAGCTTTGAATACCTGGCCTGTAGGTAACTATTTTGAACAGCAATCTGGTGTCAATTGCTTCACTGACACACTGAAAAACATTTTTAATGGAGGCCAGAAATGGCAGTATTTTCTGAAAAGGTATATGTGATCCATGTGACGGAGAAAACACAGTTTTGAATACCTGGCCTGTAGGTAACTATTTTGAACAGCAATCTGGTGTCAATTGTTTCACTGACACACTGAAACAAATTTTTAATGGAGGCCAGAAATGGCAGTATTTTCTGAAAACATATATGTGATCTGTGTGACGGAGAAAACACAATTTTCAATACCTGGCCTGTAGGTAACTATTTTGAATAGCAATCTGGTGTCAATTGCTTCACTGACACACTGAAATAATTTTTTAATGGAGGCCAAAAATGGCAGTATTTTCTGAAAAGGTATATGTAATCCATGTGACGGAGAAAACACAGTTTTGAATACCTGGCCTGTAGGTAACTATTTTGAACAGCAATCTGGTGTCAATTGCTTCACTGACACATTGAAACAAATTTTTAATGGAGGTCCGAAATGGCAGTATTTTCTGAAAACGTATGTGTGATCCATTTGATGGAGAAAACACAGCTTTGAATACCTGGCCTGTAAGTATCTAATTTGAACAGCAATCTGGTGTCAATTGCTTCACTGACACACTGAAATACATTTTTAATAGAGGCCAGAAATGGCAGTATTTTCTGAAAACGTATATGTGATCCGTGTGACGGAGAAAACACAGTTTTCAATACCTGGCCTGTAGGTAACCATTTTGAACAGCAATCTGGTGTCAATTGCTTCACTGACACACTGAAACAAATTTTTAATGAAGGCCAGAAATGGAGTATTTTCTGAAAACGTATATGTGATCCGTGTGACGGAGAAAACACAGTTTTGAATACCTGGCCTGTTGGTAACTATTTTGAACAGCAATCTGGTGTCAATGACTTCACTGACACAATGAAACAAATTTTTAATGGAGGCCAGAAATGGCAGTATTTTCTGAAAACGTATATATGATCCGTCTGACGGAGAAAACACAGTTTTACATACCTGGCCTGTAGGTAACTATTTTGAATAGCACACCGGTGCCAAAAACTTTGCTGACACACTGAAAAAAAAATTGAATGGAGGCCAGAAATGGCAGTATTTTCTGAAAAGTTATATTTGATCCGTGTGACGGAGAAAACTCAGTTTTGAATACCTGACCTGTAGGTAACTATTTTGAACAGCAATCTGGTGTCAATTGCTTCACTGACACATTGAAACAAATTTTTAATGGAGGTCAGAAATGGCAGAATTTTCTGAAAACATATATGGGATCTGTGTGATGGAGAAACACAGTTTAAAATACCTGGCCTGCAGGTAATCATTTTGAACAGCAATCTGGTGTCAATTGCTTCACTGACACACTGTAACAGATTTTTAATGAAGGTCCAAAATGGCAGTATATTCTGAAAACGCATATGTGATCCGTGTGACGGAGAAAACACGGTTTTTAATACCTGGCCTGTAGGTAACTATTTTGAACAGCAATCTGGTGTCAATTGCTTCACTGACACACTGAAACAAATTTTTAATGGAGGCCAGAAATGGCAGTATTTTATGAAAACATATATGTGATCCGTGTGACGAAGAAAACACAGTTTTAAATGCCTGGCCTGTAGGTAACCATTTTGAACAGAAATCTGGTGTCAATTGCTTCACTGACAAACGGAAACAAATGTTTAATGAAGGTCCGAAATGGCAGTATTTTCTGAAAACGTATATGTGATCCGTGTGACAGAGAAAAAACAATTTTCAATACCTGGCCTGTAGGTAACCATTTTGAACAGCAATCTGGTGTCAATTGCTTCACTCGTACACTGCAACAAATTTTTAATGAAGGTCCGAAATGGCAGTATTTTCTGAAAACGTATATGTGATCCGTGTGACTGAGAAAACACAGTTTTAAATACCTGGCCTGTAGGTAACTATTTTGAACAGCAAACTGGTGTCAATTGCTTCACTGACACACTGAAACAAATTTTTAATGAAGGTCCGAAATGGCAGTATTTTCTGAAAACCCATATGTGATCCGCGTGACGGAGAAAATACAGTTTTCATTACCTTGCCTGTAAGTAAGTATTTTGAACATAAATCTGGTGTCAATTGCTTCACTGACACACTGAAATACATTTTTAATGGAGGCCAGAAATGGCAGTATTTTCTGAAAAGGTATATGTGATCCGTGTGACGGAGAAAACACAGTTTAGGATACCTGGCCGCTACGTAACTATTTTAAACAGTAATCTGGTGTCAATTGCTTCACTGACACAGTGAAACAAATTTTTAATGGAGGCCAGGAATGGCAGTATTTTCTGAAAACATATATGTGATCTGTGTGACGGAGAAAACACAGTTTTCAATACCTGGCCTGTAGGTAACTATTTTGAATAGCAATCTGGTGTCAATTGTTTCACTGACACACTGAAACAAATTTTTAATGGAGGCCAGAAATGGCAGTATTTTCTGAAAACATATATGTGATCTGTGTGACGGAGAAAACACAGTTTTCAATACCTGGCCTGTTGGCAACTATTTTGAACAGCAATCTGGTGTCAATTGCTTCACTGACCCATTGAAACAAATGTTTAATGGAGGTCCGAAATGGCAGTATTTTCTGAAAATGTATATGTGATCCCTTTGCCGGAGAAAACACAGCTTTGAATACCTGGCCTGTAGGTAACTATTTTGAACAGCAATCTGTTGTCAATTGCTTCACTGACACACTGAAAAACAGTTTTAATGGAGGCCAGAAATGGCCGTATTTTCTGAAAACGTATATGTGATCCGTGTGACGGAGAAAACACAGTTTTCAATACCTGGCCTGTAGGTAACCATTTTGAACAGCAATCTGGTGTCAATTGCTTCACTGGCACAGTGCAACAAATTTTTATTGAAGGTCCGAAATGGCAGTATTTTCTGAAAAAGTATATGTGATCTGTGTGACAGATAAAACACAGTTTTAAATACTTGGCCTGTAGGTAACTATTTTGAACAGCAATCTGGTGTCAATTGTTTCACTGACACACTGAAACTAATTCTTAATGGAGGCCAGAAATGGCAGTATTTTCTGAAAACATATATGTGATCTGTGTTACGGAGAAAACACAGATTTCAATACCTGGCCTGTAGGTAACTATTTTGAATAGCAATCTGGTGTCAATTGCTTCATTGACACACTGAAATAATTTTTTTATGGAGGCCAGAAATGGCAGTATTTTCTGAAAAGGTATATGTGATCCATGTGACGGAGAAAGCACAGTTTTGATTACCTGGCCTGTAGGTAACTATTTTGAAAAGCAATCTGGAGTCAATTGCTTCACTGACACATTGAAACAAATTTTTAATGGAGGTCTGAAATAGCAGTATTTTCTGAAAACGTATATGTGATCCATTTGACGGAGAAAACACAGCTTTGAATACCTGGCCTGTAGGTAACTATTTTGAACAGCAATCTGGTGTCAATTGCTTCACTGACACACTGAAATACATTTTTAATGGAGGCCAGAAATGGCAGTATTTTCTGAAAAAGTATATGTGATCCGTGTGACAGACAAAACACAGTTTTAAATACCTGGCCTGTAGGTAACTATTTTGAACAGCAATCTGGTGTCAATTGCTTCACTGACATACTGAAACAAATTTTTAATGAAGGCCAGAAATGGAGTATTTTCTGAAAACGTATATGTGATCCGTGTGACGGAGAAAGCACAGTTTTGAATACCTGGCCTGTAGGTAAATATTTTGAACAGCAATCTGGTGTCAATCACTTCACTGACACACTGAAACAAATTTTTAATGGAGGCCAGAAATGGCAGTATTTTCTGAAAACGTATATGTGATCCGTCTGACGGAGAAAACACAGTTTTACATACCTGGCCTGTAGGTAACTATTTTGAACAGCACACCGGTGCCAAAAACTTTGCTGACACACTGAAAAAAAAATTGAATGGAGGCCAGAAATGGCAGTATTTTCTGAAAAGGTATATTTGATCCGTGTGACGGAGAAAACACAGTTTTTAATACCTGGCCTGTAGGAAACTATTTTGAACAGCAATCTGGTGTCAATTGCTTCAATGACACACTGAAACAAATTTTTAATGGAGGCCAGAAATGGCAGTATTTTATGAAAACGTATATTTGATCCGTGTGACGGATAAAACACAGTTTTAAATACCTGGCCTGTAGGTAACCATTTTGAACAGAAATCTGGTGTCAATTGCTTCACTGACAAACTGAAACAAATTTTTAATGAAGGTCCGAAATGTCAGTATTTTCTGAAAACGTATATGTGATCCGTGTGACGGAGAAAAAACAATTTTCAATACCTGGCCTGTAGGTAACCATTTTGAACAGCAATCTGGTGTCAATTGCTTCACTGGCACACTGCAACAAATTTTTAATGAAGGTCTGAAATGGCAGTATTTTCTGAAAACCCACATGTGATCCGCGTGACGGAGAAAATACAGTTTTGAATACCTTGCCTGTAGGTAAGTATTTTGAACAGAAATCTGGTGTCAATTGCTTCACTGAAACACTGAAATACATTTGCAATGGAGGCCAGAAATGGCAGTATTTTCTGAAAAGGTATATGTGATCCGTGTGACGGAGAAAACACAGTTTAGGATACCTGGCCGCTACGTAACTATTTTGAACAGTAATCTGGTGTCAATTGTTTCACTGACACACTGAAACAAATTTTTAATGGAGGCCAGAAATGGCACTATTTTCTGAAAACATATATGTGATCTGTGTGACAGAGAAAACACAGTTTTGAATACCTGGCCTGTAGGTAACTATTTTGAACAGCAATCTGGTGTCAATTGCTTCACTGACACACTGAAATACATTTTTAATGGAGGCCAGAAATGGCAGTATTTTCTGAACACGTATATGTGATCCGTGTGACGGAGAAAACACAGTTTTCAATACCTGGCCTGTAGGTAACTATTTTGAATAGCAATCTGGTGTCAATTACTTCACTGACACACTGAAATAATTTTTTAATGGAGGCCAGAAATGGCAGTATTTTCTGAAAAGGTATGTGTGATCCATGTGACGGAGAAAACACAGTTTTGAATACCTGGCCTGTAGGTAACTATTTTGAACAGCAATCTGGTGTCAAATGCTTCACTGACACATTGAAACAAATTTTTAATGGAGGTCCGAAATGGCAGTATTTTCTGAAAACGTATATGTGATCAATTTGACGGAGAAAACACAGCTTTGAATACCTGGCCTGTAGGTAACTATTTTGAACAGCAATCTGGTGTCAATTGCTTCACTGACACACTGAAATACATTTTTAATGGAGGCCAGAAATGGCAGTATTTTCTGAAAAAGTATATGTGATCCGTGTGACGGAGAAAACACAGTTTTCAATACCTGGCCTGTAGGTAACCATTTTGAACAGCAATCTGGTGTCAATTGCTTCACTGGCACACTGCAACAAATTTTAATGAAGGTCCGAAATGGCAGTATTTTCTGAAAAAGTATATGTGATCCGTGTGACAGACAAAACACAGTTTTAAATACCTGGCCTGTAGGTAACTATTTTGAACAGCAATCTGGTGTCAATTGCTTCACTGACATACTGAAACAAATTTTTAATGAAGGCCAGAAATGTAGTATTTTCTGAAAACGTATATGTGATCCGTGTGACGGAGAAAGCACAGTTTTGAATACCTGGCCTGTAGGTAACTATTTTGAACAGCAATCTGGTGTCAATTACTTCACTGACACACTGAATCAAATTTTCAATGGAGGCCAGAAATGGCAGTATTTTCTGAAAACGTATATGTGATCCGTCTGACGGAGAAAACACAGTTTTACATACCTGGCCTGTAGGTAACTATTGTGAACAGCACACCGGTGCCAAAAACTTTGATGACACACTGAAAAAAAAATTGAATGGAGGCCAGAAATGGCATTATTTTCTGAAAAGGTATATTTGATCCGTGTGACGGAGAAAACACAGTTTTTAATACCTGGCCTGTAGGTAACTATTTTGAACAGCAATTTGGTGTCAATTGCTTCACTGACACACAGAAACAAATTTTTAATGGAGGCCAGAAATGGCAGTATTTTACGAAAACCTATATTTGATCCGTGTGACGGATAAAACACAGTTTTAAATACCTGGCCTGTAGGTAACCATTTTGAACAGAAATCTGGTGTCAATTGCTTCACTGACAAACTGAAACAAATTTTTAATGAAGGTCCGAAATGGCAGTATTTTCTGAAAACGTATAAGTGATCCGTGTGACGGAGAAAAAAACAATTTTCAATACCTGGCCTGTAGGTAACCATTTTGAACAGCAATCTGGTGTCAATTGCTTCACTCGCACAATGCAACAAATTTTTAATGAAGGTCCGAAATGGCAGTATTTTCTGAAAACCCACATGTGATCCGCGTGACGGAGAAAATACAGTTTTGAATACCTTGCCTGTAGGTAAGTATTTTGAACAGAAATCTGGTGTCAATTGCTTCACTGAAACACTGAAATACATTTGCGATGGAGGCCAGAAATGGCAGTATTTTCTGAAAAGGTATATGTGATCCGTGTGACGGAGAAAACACAGTTTAGGATACCTGGCCGCTACGTAACTATTTTGAACAGTTATCTGGTGTCAATTGCTTCACTGACACACTGAAACAAATTTTTAATGGAGGCCAGAAATGGCAGTATTTTCTGAAAACATATATGTGATCTGTGTGACGGAGAAAACACAGTTTTGAATACCTGGCCTGTAGGTAACTATTTTGAACAGCAATCTTGTGTCAATTGCTTCGCTGACACACTGAAATACATTTTTAATGGAGGCCAGAAATGGCAGTATTTTCTGAACACGTATATGTGATCCGTGTGACGGAGAAAACACAGTTTTCAATACCTGGCCTGTAGGTAACTATTTTGAATAGCAATCTGGTGTCAATTGCTTCACTGACACACTGAAATAATTTTTTAATGGAGGCCAGAAATAGCAGTATTTTCTGAAAAGGTATGTGTGATCCATGTGACGGAGAAAACACAGTTTTGAATACCTGGCCTGTAGGTAACTATTTTGAACAGCAATCTGGTGTCAAATGCTTCACTGACACATTGAAACAAATTCTTAATGGAGGTCCGAAATGGCAGTATTTTCTGAAAAGGTATATGTGATCCATTTGATGGAGAAAACACATCTTTGAATACCTGGCCTGTAGGTAACTATTTTGAACAGCAATCTGGTGTCAATTGCTTCACTGACACACTGAAAAACATTTTTAATGGAGGCCAGAAATGGCAGTATTTTCTGAAAAGGTATATGTGATCCATGTGACGGAGAAAACACAGTTTTGAATACCTGGCCTGTAGGTAACTATTTTGAACAGCAATCTGGTGTCAATTGTTTCACTGACACACTGAAACAAATTTTTAATGGAGGCCAGAAATGGCAGTATTTTCTGAAAACATATATGTGATCTGTGTGACGGAGAAAACACAATTTTCAATACCTGGCCTGTAGGTAACTATTTTGAATAGCAATCTGGTGTCAATTGCTTCACTGACACACTGAAATAATTTTTTAATGGAGGCTAAAAATGGCAGTATTTTCTGAAAAGGTATATGTAATCCATGTGACGGAGAAAACACAGTTTTGAATACCTGGCCTGTAGGTAACTATTTTGAACAGCAATCTGGTGTCAATTGCTTCACTGACACATTGAAACAAATTTTTAATGGATGTCCGAAATGGCAGTATTTTCTGAAAACGTATATGTGATCCATTTGATGGAGAAAACACAGCTTTGAATACCTGGCCTGTAAGTATCTAATTTGAACAGCAATCTGGTGTCAATTGCTTCACTGACACACTGAAATACATTTTTAATAGAGGCCAGAAATGGCAGTATTTTCTGAAAACGTATATGTGATCCGTGTGACGGAGAAAACACAGTTTTCAGTACCTGGCCTGTAGGTAACCATTTTGAACAGCAATCTGGTGTCAATTGCTTCACTGACACACTGAAACAAATTTTTAATGAAGGCCAGAAATGGAGTATTTTCTGAAAACGTATATGTGATCCGTGTGACGGAGAAAACACAGTTTTGAATACCTGGCCTGTTGGTAACAATTTTGAACAGCAATCTGGTGTCAATGACTTCACTGACACAATGAAACAAATTTTTAATGGAGGCCAGAAATGGCAGTATTTTCTGAAAACGTATATATGATCCGTCTGACGGAGAAAACACAGTTTTACATACCTGGCCTGTAGGTAACTATTTTGAATAGCACACCGGTGCCAAAAACTTTGCTGACACACTGAAAAAAAAATTTAATGTAGGCCAGAAATGGCAGTATTTTCTGAAAAGTTATATTTGATCCGTGTGACGGAGAAAACTCAGTTTTGAATACCTGACCTGTAGGTAACTATTTTGAACAGCAATCTGGTGTCAATTGCTTCACTGACACATTGAAACAAATTTTTAATGGAGGTCAGAAATGGCAGAATTTTCTGAAAACATATATGGGATCCGTGTGATGGAGAAACACAGTTTAAAATACCTGGCCTGCAGGTAATCATTTTGAACAGCAATCTGGTGTCAATTGCTTCACTGACACACTGTAACAGATTTTTAATGAAGGTCCAAAATGGCAGTATATTCTGAAAACGCATATGTGATCCGTGTGACGGAGAAAACACGGTTTTTAATACCTGGCCTGTAGGTAACTATTTTGAACAGCAATCTGGTGTCAATTGCTTCACTGACACACTGAAACAAATTTTTAATGGAGGCCAGAAATGGCAGTATTTTCTGAAAACATATATGTGATCCGTGTGACGAAGAAAACACAGTTTTAAATGCCTGGCCTGTAGGTAACCATTTTGAACAGAAATCTGGTGTCAATTGCTTCACTGACAAACGGAAACAAATGTTTAATGAAGGTCCGAAATGGCAGTATTTTCTGAAAACGTATATGTGATCCGTGTGACAGAGAAAAAACAATTTTCAATACCTGGCCTGTAGGTAACCATTTTGAACAGCAATCTGGTGTCAATTGCTTCACTCGTACACTGCAACAAATTTTTAATGAAGGTCCGAAATGGCAGTATTTTCTGAAAACGTATATGTGATCCGTGTGACTGAGAAAACTCAGTTTTAAATACCTGGCCTGTAGGTAACTATTTTGAACAGCAAACTGGTGTCAATTGCTTCACTGACACACTGAAACAAATTTTTAATGAAGGTCCGAAATGGCAGTATTTTCTGAAAACCCATATGTGATCCGCGTGACGGAGAAAATACAGTTTTCATTACATTGCCTGTAAGTAAGTATTTTGAACATAAATCTGGTGTCAATTGCTTCACTGACACACTGAAATACATTTTTAATGGAGGCCAGAAATGGCAGTATTTTCTGAAAAGGTATATGTGATCCGTGTGACGGAGAAAACACAGTTTAGGATACCTGGCCGCTACGTAACTATTTTAAACAGTAATCTGGTGTCAATAGCTTCACTGACACAGTGAAACAAATTTTGAATGGAGGCCAGGAATGGCAGTATTTTCTGAAAACATATATGTGATCTGTGTGACGGAGAAAACACACTTTTCAATACCTGGCCTGTAGGTAACTATTTTGAATAGCAATCTGGTGTCAATTGTTTCACTGACACACTGAAACAAATTTTTAATGGAGGCCAGAAATGGCAGTATTTTCTGAAAACATATATGTGATCTGTGTGACGGAGAAAACACAGTTTTCAATACCTGGCCTGTTGGCAACTATTTTGAACAGCAATCTGGTGTCAATTGCTTCACTGACACATTGAAACAAATGTTTAATGGAGGTCCGAAATGGCAGTATTTTCTGAAAATGTATATGTGATCCCTTTGCCGGAGAAAACACAGCTTTGAATACCTGGCCTGTAGGTAACTATTTTGAACAGCAATCTGTTGTCAATTGCTTCACTGACACACTGAAAAACAGTTTTAATGGAGGCCAGAAATGGCCGTATTTTCTGAAAACGTATATGTGATCCGTGTGACGGAGAAAACACAGTTTTCAATACCTGGCCTGTAGGTAACCATTTTGAACAGCAATCTGGTGTCAATTGCTTCACTGGCACAGTGCAACAAATTTTTATTGAAGGTCCGAAATGGCAGTATTTTCTGAAAAAGTATATGTGATCTGTGTGACAGATAAAACAGAGTTTTAAATACTTGGCCTGTAGGTAACTATTTTGAACAGCAATCTGGTGTCAATTGTTTCACTGACACACTGAAACTAATTCTTAATGGAGGCCAGAAATGGCAGTATTTTCTGAAAACATGTATGTGATCTGTGTTACGGAGAAAACACAGATTTCAATACCTGGCCTGTAGGTAACTATTTTGAATAGCAATCTGGTGTCAATTGCTTCATTGACACACTGAAATAATTTTTTTATGGAGGCCAGAAATGGCAGTATTTTCTGAAAAGGTATATGTGATCCATGTGACGGAGAAAGCACAGTTTTGATTACCTGGCCTGTAGGTAACTATTTTGAAAAGCAATCTGGAGTCAATTGCTTCACTGACACATTGAAACAAATTTTTAATGGAGGTCTGAAATAGCAGTATTTTCTGAAAACGTATATGTGATCCATTTGACGGAGAAAACACAGCTTTGAATACCTGGCCTGTAGGTAACTATTTTGAACAGCAATCTGGTGTCAATTGCTTCACTGACACACTGAAATACATTTTTAATGGAGGCCAGAAATGGCAGTATTTTCTGAAAAAGTATATGTGATCCGTGTGACAGATAAAACACAGTTTTAAATACCTGGCCTGTAGGTAACTATTTTGAACAGCAATCTGGTGTCAATTACTTCACTGACACACTGAAACAAAATTTTAATGGAGACCAGAAATGGAGTATTTTCTGAAAACGTATATGTGATCCGTGTGACGGAGAAAGCACAGTTTTGAATACATGGCCTGTAGGTAAATATTTTGAACAGCAATCTGGTGTCAATTACTTCACTGACACACTGAAACAAATTTTTAATGGAGACCAGAAATGGCAGTTTTTCTGAAAACGTATATGTGATCCGTCTGACGGAGAAAACACAGTTTTACATACCTGGCCTGTAGGTAACTATTTTGAACAGCACACCGGTGCCAAAAACTTTGCTGACATACTGAAAAAAAAATTGAATGGAGGCCAGAAATGGCAGTATTTTCTGAAAAGGTATATTTGATCCGTGTGACGGAGAAAACACAGTTTTTAATTCCTGGCCTGTAGGTAACTATTTTAACAGCAATCTGGTGTCAATTGCTTCACTGACAC
Source organism: Phyllobates terribilis (assembly GCF_046119375.1). Taxonomy (NCBI): domain Eukaryota; kingdom Metazoa; phylum Chordata; class Amphibia; order Anura; family Dendrobatidae; genus Phyllobates; species Phyllobates terribilis. The sequence goes on from NW_027362764.1 coordinate 536,949,816, forward strand.
ACTGAAACAAATTTTTAATGGAGGCCAGAAATGGCAGTATTTTATGAAAACGTATATTTGATCCGTGTGACGGATAAAACACAGTATTAAATACCTGGCCTGTAGGTAACCATTTTGAACAGAAATCTGGTGTCAATTGCTTCACTGACAAAGTGAAACAAATTTTTAATGAAGGTCCGAAATGACAGTATTTTCTGAAAACGTATATGTGATCCGTGTGACGGAGAAAAAACAATTTTCAATACCTGGCCTGTAGGTAACCATTTTGAACAGCAATCTGGTGTCAATTGCTTCACTGGCACACTGCAACAAATTGTTAATGAAGGTCCGAAATGGCAGTATTTTCTGAAAACCCACATGTGATCCGCGTGACGGAGAAAATACAGTTTTGAATACCTTGCCTGTAGGTAAGTATTTTGAACAGAAATCTGGTGTCAATTGCTTCACTGACACACTGAAATACATTTGCAATGGAGGCCAGAAATGGCAGCATTTTCTGAAAAGGTATATGTGATCCTTGTGACGGAGAAAACACAGTTTAGGATACCTGGCCGCTACGTAATTATTTTGAACAGTAATCTGGTTTCAATTGCTTCACTGACACACTGAAACAAATTTTTAATGGAGGCCAGAAATGGCAGTATTTTCTGAAAACATATATGTGATCCGTGTGACAGAGAAAACACAGTTTTGAATACCTGGCCTGTAGGTAACTATTTTGAACAGCAATCTGGTGTCAATTGCTTCACTGACACACTGAAATACATTTTTAATAGAGGCCAGAAATGGCAGTATTTTCTGAACACGTATATGTGATCCGTGTGACGGAGAAAACACAGTTTTGAATACCTGGCCTGTAGGTAACTATTTTGAAAAGCAATCTGGTGTCAATTGCTTCACTGACACATTGAAACAAATTTTTAATGGAGGTCCGAAATGGCAGTATTTTCTGAAAACGTATATGTGATCCATTTGACGTAGAAAACACAGCTTTGAATACCTGGCCTGTAGGTAACTATTTTGAACAGCAATCTGGTGTCAATTGCTTCACTGACACACTGAAATACATTTTTAATGGAGGCCAGAAATGGCAGTATTTTCTGAAAAAGTATATGTGATCCGTGTGACGGAGAAAACACAGTTTTCAATACCTGGCCTGTAGGTAACCATTTTGAGCAGCAATCTGGTGTTAATTGCTTCACTGGCACACTGCAACAAATTTTTAATGAAGGTCCGAAAAGGCAGTATTTTCTGAAAAAGTATATGTGATCCGTGTGACAGATAAAACACAGTTTTAAAAATCTGGCCTGTAGGTAACTATACTGAACAGCAATCTGGTGTCAATTGTTTCACTGACACACTGAAACAAATTTTTAATGAAGGCCAGAAATGGCGTATTTTCTGAAAACAAATATGTGATCTGTGTGACGGAGAAAACACAGTTTTCAATACCTGGCCTGTAGGTAACTATTTTGAATAGCAATCTGGTGTCAATTGCTTCACTGACACACTGAAATAATTTTTTAATGGAGACCAGAAATGGCAGTATTTTCTGAAAACGTATATGTGAACCATTTGACGGAGAAAACACAGCTTTGAATACCTGGCCTGTAGGTAACTATTTTGAAAAGCAATCTGGTGTCAATTGCTTCACTGACACACTGAAATACATTTTTAATGGAGGTCAGAAATGGCAGTATTTTCTGAAAATGTATATGTGATCTGTGTGACAGAGAAAACACAGTTTTCATTACCTGGCCTGTAGGTAACCATTTTGAACAGCAATCTGGTCTCAGTTGCTTCACTGGCACACTGCAACAAATTTTTAATGGAGGTCCGAAATGGCAGTATTTTCTGAAAAAGTATATGTGATCCGTGTGACAGATAAAACACAGTTTTAAATACCTGGACTGTAGGTAACTATTTTGAGCAGCAATCTGGTGTCAATTGCTTCACTGACACACAGAAACAAATTTGTAATGAAGGCCAAAAATGGAGTATTTTCTGAAAACGTACATGTGATCCGTGTGACGGAGAAAACACAGTTTTGAATACCTGGCATGTAGGTAACCATTTTGAACAGCAATCTGGTGTCAATTGTTTCACTGACACACTGAAACAAATTTTTAATGGAGGCCAGAAATGGCAGTATTTTCTGAAAACATATATGTGATCTGTGTGACTGAGAAAACACAGTTTTGAATACCTGGCCTGTAGGTAACTATTTTGAACAGCAATCTGGTGTCAATTGCTTCACTGACACACTGAAACAAATTTTTAATGGAGGCTATAAATGGCAGTATTTTCTGAAAACATTTATGTGATCTGTGTCATGGAGAAAACACAGTTTTCAATACCTGGCCTGTAGGTAACTATTTTGAATAACAATCTGGTGTCAATTGCTTCACTGACACACTGAAATAATTTTTTAATGGAGGACAGAAATGGCAGTATTTTCTGAAAAGGTATATGTGATCCATGTGACGGAGAAAACACAGTTTTGAATACCTGGCCTGTAGGTAACTATTTTGAATAGCAATCTGGTGTCAATTGCTTCACTGACACAATGAAATAATTTTTTAATGGAGGCCAGAAATGGCAGTATTTTCTGAAAAGGTATATGTGATCCATGTGACGGAGAAAACACAGTTTTGAATACCTGGCCTGTAGGTAACTATTTTGAACAGAAATCTAGTGTCAATTGCTTCACTGACACATTGAAACAAATTTTTAATGGAGGTCCGAAATGGCAGTATTTTCTGAAAACGTATATGTGATCCATTTGACGGAGAAAACACAGCTTTGAATACCTGGCCTGTAGGTAACTATTTTCAACAGCAATCTGGTGTCAATTGCTTCACTGACACACTGAAATACATTTTTAATGGAGGCCAGAAATGGCAGTATTTTCTGAAAACGTATATGTGATCCTTGTGACGGAGAAAACACAGTTTTCAATACCTGGCCTGTAGGTAACCATTTTGAACAGCAATCTGGTGTCAATTGCTTCACTGGCACACTGCAAGAAATTTTTAATGAAGGTCCGAAATGGCAGTATTTTCTGAAAAAGTATATGTGATCCGTGTGACAGATAAAACACAGTTTTAAATACCTGGCCTGTAGGTAACTATTTTGAATAGCAATCTGGTGTCAATTGCTTCACTGACACACTGAAACAAATTTGTAATAAAGGCCAGAAATGGAGTATTTTCTGAAAAAGTATATGTGTTCCGTCTGACGGAGAAAACACAGTTTTGAATACCTGGCCTGTAGGTAACCATTTTGAACAGCAATCTGGTGTCAATTACTTCACTGACACAGTGAAACAAGTTTTTAATGGAGGCCAGAAATGGCAGTATTTTCTGAAAACGTATATGTGATCCGTCTGACGGAGAAAACAGAGTTTTACATACCTGGCCTGTAGGCAACTATTTTGAACAGCAATGTGGTGTCAATTGTTTCACTGACACACTGAAACAAATTTTTATTGGAGGCCAGAAATGGCAGTATTTTCTGAAAACATATATGTGATCTGTGTGACGGAGAAATCACAGTTTTCAATACCTGGCCTGTAGGTAACTATTTTGAATAGCAATCTGGTGTCAATTGCTTTACTGACACACTGAAATAATTTTTTAATGGAGGCCAGAAATGGCAGTATTTTCTGAAAAGATATATGTGATCCATGTGACGGAGAAAACACAGTTTTGAATACCTGGCCTGTAGGTAACTATTTTGAACAGCAATCTGGTGTCAATTGCTTCACTGACACATTGAAACAAATTTTTAATGAAGGTCCGAAATGGCAGTATTTTCTGAAAACGTATATGTGATCCGTGTGACGGAGAAAAAACTATTTTCAATACCTGGCCTGTAGGTAACTAGTTTGAACAGCAATCAGGTGTCAATTGCTTCATTGGCACACTGCAACAAATTTTTAATGAAGGTCCGAAATGGCAGTATTTTCTGAAAACATATATGTGATCCGTGTGACTGAGAAAACACAGTTTTCAATACCTAGCCTGTAGGTAACTATTTTGAATAGCAATCTGGTGTCAATTGTTTCACTGACACACTGAAACAAATTTTTAATGGAGGCCAGAAATGGCAGTATTTTCTGAAAACATATATGTGATCTGTGTGACAGAGAAAACACAGTTTTCAATACCTGGCCTGTTGGTAACTATTTTGAATAGCAATCTGGTGTCAATTGCTTCATTGACACACTGAAATAATTTTTTAATGGAGGCCAGAAATGGCAATATTTTCTGAAAAGGTATATGTGATCCATGTGACGGAGAAAACACAGTTTTGAATACCTGGCCTGTAGGTAACTATTTTGAACAGCAATCTGGTGTCAATTGCTTCACTGACACATTGAAACAAATTTTTAATGGAGGTCAAAAATGGCAGTATTTTCTGAAAACGTATATGTGATCCATTTGACGGAGAAAACACAGCTTTGAATACCTGGCCTGTAGGTAACTATTTTGAACAGCAATCTGGTGTCAATTGCTTCACTGACACACTGAAATACATTTTTAATGGAGGCCAGAAATGGCAGTATTTTCTGAAAAAGTATATGTGATCCGTGTGACAGATAAAACACAGTTTTAAATACCTGGCCTGTAGGTAACTATTTTGAACAGCAATCTGGTGTCAATTGCTTCACTGACATACTGAAACAAATTTTTAATGAAGGCCAGAAATGGAGTATTTTCTGAAAACGTATATGTGATCCGTGTGATGGAGAAAGCACAGTTTTGAATACCTGGCCTGTAGGTAAATATTTTGAACAGCAATCTGGTGTCAATTACTTCACTGACACACTGAAACAAATTTTTAATGGAGGCCAGAAATGGCAGTATTTTCTGAAAACGTATATGTGATCCGTCTGACGGAGAAAACAAAGTTTTACATACCTGGCCTGTAGGTAACTATTTTGAACAGCACACCGGTGCCAAAAACTTTGCTGACACACTGAAAAAAAAATTGAATGGAGGCCAGAAATGGCAGTATTTTCTGAAAAGGTATATTTGATCCGTGTGACGGAGAAAACACAGTTTTTAAAACCTGGCCTGTAGGAAACTATTTTGAACAGCAACCTGGTGTCAATTGCTTCACTGACACACTGAAACAAATTTTTAATGGAGGCCAGAAATGGCAGTATTTTATGAAAACGTATATTTGATCCATGTGACGGATAAAACATAGTATTTAATACCTGGCCTGTAGGTAACCATTTTGAACAGAAATCTGGTGTCAATTGCTTCACTGACAAACTGAAACAAATTTTTAATGAAGGTCCGAAATGACAGTATTTTCTGAAAACGTATATGTGATCCGTGTGACGGAGAAAAAACAATTTTCAATACCTGGCCTGTAGGTAACCATTTTGAACAGCAATCTGGTGTCAATTGCTTCACTGGCACACTGCAACAAATTTTTAATGAAGGTCCGAAATGACAGTATTTTCTGAAAACCCACATGTAATCCGCGTGACGGAGAAAATACAGTTTTGAATTCCTTGCCTGTAGGTAAGTATTTTGAACAGAAATCTGGTGTCAATTGCTTCACTGACACACTGAAATACATTTGCAATGGAGGCCAGAAATGGCAGTATTTTCTGAGAAGGTATATGTGATCCGTGTGACGGAGAAAACACAGTTTAGGATATCTGGCCGCTACATAACTATTTTGAATAGTAATCTGGTGTCAATTGCTTCACTGACACATTGAAGCAAATTTTTAATGGAGGCCAGAAATGGCAGTATTTTCTGAAAACATATATGTGATCTGTGTGACAGAGAAAACACAGTTTTGAATACCTGGCCTGTAGGTAATTATTTTGAACAGCAATCTGGTGTCAATTGCTTCACTGACACACTGAAATACATTTTTAATGGAGGCCAGAAATGGCAGTATTTTCTGAACACGTATATGTGATCCGTGTGACGGAGAAAACACAGTTTTCAATACCTGGCCTGTAGGTAACTATTTTGAATAGCAATCTGGTGTCAATTGCTTCACTGACACACTGAAATAATTTTTTAATGGAGGCCAGAAATGGCAGTATTTTCTGAAAAGGTATGTGTGATCCGTGAGAGGGAGAAAACACAGTTTTGAATACCTGGCCTGTAGGTAACTATTTTGAACAGAAATCTAGTGTCAATTGCTTCACTGACACATTGAAACAAATTTTTAATGGAGGTCCGAAATGGCAGTATTTTCTGAAAACGTATATGTGATCCATTTGACGGAGAAAACACAGCTTTGAATACCTGGCCTGTAGGTAACTATTTTCAACAGCAATCTGGTGTCAATTGCTTCACTGACACACTGAAATACATTTTTAATGGAGGCCAGAAATGGCAGTATTTTCTGAAAACGTATATGTGATCCTTGTGACGGAGAAAACACAGTTTTCAATACCTGGCCTGTAGGTAACCATTTTGAACAGCAATCTGGTGTCAATTGCTTCACTGGCACACTGCAAGAAATTTTTAATGAAGGTCCGAAATGGCAGTATTTTCTGAAAAAGTATATGTGATCCGTGTGACAGATAAAACACAGTTTTAAATACCTGGCCTGTAGGTAACTATTTTGAATAGCAATCTGGTGTCAATTGCTTCACTGACACACTGAAACAAATTTGTAATAAAGGCCAGAAATGGAGTATTTTCTGAAAAAGTATATGTGTTCCGTCTGACGGAGAAAACACAGTTTTGAATACCTGGCCTGTAGGTAACCATTTTGAACAGCAATCTGGTGTCAATTACTTCACTGACACAGTGAAACAAGTTTTTAATGGAGGCCAGAAATGGCAGTATTTTCTGAAAACGTATATGTGATCCGTCTGACGGAGAAAACAGAGTTTTACATACCTGGCCTGTAGGCAACTATTTTGAACAGCAATGTGGTGTCAATTGTTTCACTGACACACTGAAACAAATTTTTATTGGAGGCCAGAAATGGCAGTATTTTCTGAAAACATATATGTGATCTGTGTGACGGAGAAATCACAGTTTTCAATACCTGGCCTGTAGGTAACTATTTTGAATAGCAATCTGGTGTCAATTGCTTTACTGACACACTGAAATAATTTTTTAATGGAGGCCAGAAATGGCAGTATTTTCTGAAAAGGTATATGTGATCCATGTGACGGAGAAAACACAGTTTTGAATACCTGGCCTGTAGGTAACTATTTTGAACAGCAATCTGGTGTCAATTGCTTCACTGACACATTGAAACAAATTTTTAATGAAGGTCCGAAATGGCAGTATTTTCTGAAAACGTATATGTGATCCGTGTGACGGAGAAAAAACTATTTTCAATACCTGGCCTGTAGGTAACTAGTTTGAACAGCAATCAGGTGTCAATTGCTTCATTGGCACACTGCAACAAATTTTTAATGAAGGTCCGAAATGGCAGTATTTTCTGAAAACATATATGTGATCCGTGTGACTGAGAAAACACAGTTTTCAATACCTAGCCTGTAGGTAACTATTTTGAATAGCAATCTGGTGTCAATTGTTTCACTGACACACTGAAACAAATTTTTAATGGAGGCCAGAAATGGCAGTATTTTCTGAAAACATATATGTGATCTGTGTGACAGAGAAAACACAGTTTTCAATACCTGGCCTGTTGGTAACTATTTTGAATAGCAATCTGGTGTCAATTGCTTCATTGACACACTGAAATAATTTTTTAATGGAGGCCAGAAATGGCAATATTTTCTGAAAAGGTATATGTGATCCATGTGACGGAGAAAACACAGTTTTGAATACCTGGCCTGTAGGTAACTATTTTGAACAGCAATCTGGTGTCAATTGCTTCACTGACACATTGAAACAAATTTTTAATGGAGGTCAAAAATGGCAGTATTTTCTGAAAACGTATATGTGATCCATTTGACGGAGAAAACACAGCTTTGAATACCTGGCCTGTAGGTAACTATTTTGAACAGCAATCTGGTGTCAATTGCTTCACTGACACACTGAAATACATTTTTAATGGAGGCCAGAAATGGCAGTATTTTCTGAAAAAGTATATGTGATCCGTGTGACAGATAAAACACAGTTTTAAATACCTGGCCTGTAGGTAACTATTTTGAACAGCAATCTGGTGTCAATTGCTTCACTGACATACTGAAACAAATTTTTAATGAAGGCCAGAAATGGAGTATTTTCTGAAAACGTATATGTGATCCGTGTGATGGAGAAAGCACAGTTTTGAATACCTGGCCTGTAGGTAAATATTTTGAACAGCAATCTGGTGTCAATTACTTCACTGACACACTGAAACAAATTTTTAATGGAGGCCAGAAATGGCAGTATTTTCTGAAAACGTATATGTGATCCGTCTGACGGAGAAAACAAAGTTTTACATACCTGGCCTGTAGGTAACTATTTTGAACAGCACACCGGTGCCAAAAACTTTGCTGACACACTGAAAAAAAAATTGAATGGAGGCCAGAAATGGCAGTATTTTCTGAAAAGGTATATTTGATCCGTGTGACGGAGAAAACACAGTTTTTAAAACCTGGCCTGTAGGAAACTATTTTGAACAGCAACCTGGTGTCAATTGCTTCACTGACACACTGAAACAAATTTTTAATGGAGGCCAGAAATGGCAGTATTTTATGAAAACGTATATTTGATCCATGTGACGGATAAAACATAGTATTTAATACCTGGCCTGTAGGTAACCATTTTGAACAGAAATCTGGTGTCAATTGCTTCACTGACAAACTGAAACAAATTTTTAATGAAGGTCCGAAATGACAGTATTTTCTGAAAACGTATATGTGATCCGTGTGACGGAGAAAAAACAATTTTCAATACCTGGCCTGTAGGTAACCATTTTGAACAGCAATCTGGTGTCAATTGCTTCACTGGCACACTGCAACAAATTTTTAATGAAGGTCCGAAATGACAGTATTTTCTGAAAACCCACATGTAATCCGCGTGACGGAGAAAATACAGTTTTGAATTCCTTGCCTGTAGGTAAGTATTTTGAACAGAAATCTGGTGTCAATTGCTTCACTGACACACTGAAATACATTTGCAATGGAGGCCAGAAATGGCAGTATTTTCTGAGAAGGTATATGTGATCCGTGTGACGGAGAAAACACAGTTTAGGATATCTGGCCGCTACATAACTATTTTGAATAGTAATCTGGTGTCAATTGCTTCACTGACACATTGAAGCAAATTTTTAATGGAGGCCAGAAATGGCAGTATTTTCTGAAAACATATATGTGATCTGTGTGACAGAGAAAACACAGTTTTGAATACCTGGCCTGTAGGTAATTATTTTGAACAGCAATCTGGTGTCAATTGCTTCACTGACACACTGAAATACATTTTTAATGGAGGCCAGAAATGGCAGTATTTTCTGAACACGTATATGTGATCCGTGTGACGGAGAAAACACAGTTTTCAATACCTGGCCTGTAGGTAACTATTTTGAATAGCAATCTGGTGTCAATTGCTTCACTGACACACTGAAATAATTTTTTAATGGAGGCCAGAAATGGCAGTATTTTCTGAAAAGGTATGTGTGATCCGTGAGAGGGAGAAAACACAGTTTTGAATACCTGGCCTGTAGGTAACTATTTTGAACAGCAATCTGGTGTCAATTGCTTCACTGACACATTGAAATAAATTTTTAATGGAGGTCCGAAATGGCAGTATTTTCTGAAAACGTATATGTGATCCATTTGACGGAGAAAACACAGCTTTGAATACCTGGCCTGTAGGTAACTATTTTGAACAGCAATCTGGTGTCAATTGCTTCACTGACACACTGAAATACATTTTTAATGGAGGCCAGAAATGGCAGTATTTTCTGAAAAAGTATATGTGATCCGTGTGACGGAGAAAACACAGTTTTCAATACCTGGCCTGTAGGTAACCATTTTGAACAGCAATCTGGTGTCAATTGCTTCACTGGCACAGCGCAACAAATTTTTATTGAAGGTCCGAAATGGCAGTATTTTCTGAAAAAGTATATGTGATCCGTGTGACAGATAAAACACAGTTTTAAAAACCTGGCCTGTAGGTGACTATACTGAACAGCAATCTGGTGTCAATTGTTTCACTGACACACTGAAACAAATTTTTAATGAAGGCCAGAAATGGCAGTATTTTCTGAAAACATATATGTGATCTGTGTGACGGAGAAAACACAGTTTTCAATACCTGGCCTGTAGGTATCTATTTTGAATAGCAATCTGGTGTCAATTGCTTCACTGACACACTGAAATAATTTTTTAATGGAGGCCAGAAATGGCAGTATTTTCTGAAAAGGTATATGTGATCCATGTGATGGAGAAAACACAGTTTTGAATACCTGGCCTGTAGGTAACTATTTTGAACAGCATTCTGGTGTCAATTGCTTCACTGACACATTGAAACAAATTTTTAATGGAGGTCCGAAATGGCAGTATTTTCTGAAAACGTATATGTGATCCATTTGACGGAGAAAACACAGCTTTGAATACCTGGCCTGTAGGTAACTATTTTGAACAGCAATCTGGTGTCAATTGCTTCACTGACACACTGAAATACATTTTTAATGGAGGTCAGAAATGGCAGTATTTTCTGAAAACGTATATGTGATCTGTGTGACAGAGAAAACACAGTTTTCAATACCTGGCCTGTAGGTAACCATTTTGAACAGCAATCTGGTGTCAATTGCTTCACTGGCACACTGCAACAAATTTTTAATGGAGGTCCGAAATGGCAGTATTTTCTGAAAAAGTATATGTGATCCGTGTGACAGATAAACACAGTTTTAAATACCTGGCCTGTAGGTAACTATTTTGAACAGCAATCTGGTGTCAATTGCTTCACTGACACACTGAAACAAATTTGTAATGAAGGCCAAAAATGGAGTATTTTCTGAAAACGTATATGTGATCCGTGTGACGGAGAAAACGCAGTTTTGAATACCTGGCCTGTAGGTAACCATTTTGAACAGCAATCTGGTGTCAATTGCTTTACTGACACACTGAAATAATTTTTTAATGGAGGCCAGAAATGGCAGTATTTTCTGAAAAGGTATATGTGATCCATGTGACGGAGAAAACACAGTTTTGAATACCTGGCCTGTAGGTAACTATTTTGAACAGCAATCTGGTGTCAATTGCTTCACTGACACATTGAAACAAATTTTTAATGAAGGTCCGAAATGGCAGTATTTTCTGAAAACGTATATGTGATCCGTGTGACGGAGAAAAAACTATTTTCAATACCTGGCCTGTAGGTAACTAGTTTGAACAGCAATCAGGTGTCAATTGCTTCATTGGCACACTGCAATAAATTTTTAATGAAGGTCCGAAATGGCAGTATTTTCTGAAAACATATATGTGATCCGTGTGACTGAGAAAACACAGTTTTCAATACCTAGCCTGTAGGTAACTATTTTGAATAGCAATCTGGTGTCAATTGTTTCACTGACACACTGAAACAAATTTTTAATGGAGGCCAGAAATGGCAGTATTTTCTGAAAACATATATGTGATCTGTGTGACAGAGAAAACACAGTTTTCAATACCTGGCCTGTTGGTAACTATTTTGAATAGCAATCTGGTGTCAATTGCTTCATTGACACACTGAAATAATTTTTTAATGGAGGCCAGAAATGGCAGTATTTTCTGAAAAGGTATATGTGATCCATGTGACGGAGAAAACACAGTTTTGAATACCTGGCCTGTAGGTAACTATTTTGAACAGCAATCTGGTGTCAATTGCTTCACTGACACATTGAAACAAATTTTTAATGGAGGTCTGAAATGGCAGTATTTTCTGAAAACGTATATGTGATCCATTTGACGGAGAAAACACAGCTTTGAATACCTGGCCTGTAGGTAACTATTTTGAACAGCAATCTGGTGTCAATTGCTTCACTGACACACTGAAATACATTTTTAATGGAGGCCAGAAATGGCAGTATTTTCTGAAAAAGTATATGTGATCCGTGTGACAGATAAAACACAGTTTTAAATACCTGGCCTGTAGGTAACTATTTTGAACAGCAATCTGGTGTCAATTGCTTCACTGATATACTGAAACAAATTTTTAATGAAGGCCAGAAATGGAGTATTTTCTGAAAACGTATATGTGATCCGTGTGATGGAGAAAGCACAGTTTTGAATACCTGGCCTGTAGGTAAATATTTTGAACAGCAATCTGGTGTCAATTACTTCACTGACACACTGAAACAAATTTTTAATGGAGGCCAGAAATGGCAGTATTTTCTGAAAACGTATATGTGATCCGTCTGACGGAGAAAACAAAGTTTTACATACCTGGCCTGTAGGTAACTATTTTGAACAGCACACCGGTGCCAAAAACTTTGCTGACACACTGAAAAAAAAATTGAATGGAGGGCAGAAATGGCAGTATTTTCTGAAAAGGTATATTTGATCCGTGTGACGGAGAAAACACAGTTTTTAATACCTGGCCTGTAGGTAACTATTTTGAACAGCAATCTGGTGTCAATTGCTTCACTGACACACTGAAACAAATTTTTAATGGAGGCCAGAAATGGCAGTATTTTATGAAAACGTATATTTGATCCATGTGACGGATGAAACACAGTATTTAATACCTGGCCTGTAGGTAACCATTTTGAACAGAAATCTGGTGTCAATTGCTTCACTGACAAACTGAAACAAATTTTTAATGAAGGTCCGAAATGACAGTATTTTCTGAAAACGTATATGTGATCCGTGTGACGGAGAAAAAACAATTTTCAATACCTGGCCTGTAGGTAACCATTTTGAACAGCAATCTGGTGTCAATTGCTTCACTGGCACACTGCAACAAATTTTTAATGAAGGTCCGAAATGACAGTATTTTCTGAAAACCCACATGTGATCCGCGTGACGGAGAAAATACAGTTTTGAATTCCTTGCCTGTAGGTAAGTATTTTGAACAGAAATCTGGTGTCAATTGCTTCACTGACACACTGAAATACATTTGCAATGGAGGCCAGAAATGGCAGTATTTTCTGAGAAGGTATATGTGATCCGTGTGACGGAGAAAACACAGTTTAGGATATCTGGCCGCTACATAACTATTTTGAACAGTAATCTGGTGTCAATTGCTTCACTGACACATTGAAACAAATTTTTAATGGAGGCCAGAAATGGCAGTATTTTCTGAAAACATATATGTGATCTGTGTGACAGAGAAAACACAGTTTTGAATACCTGGCCTGTAGATAATTATTTTGAACAGCAATCTGGTGTCAATTGCTTCACTGACACACTGAAATACATTTTTAATGGAGGCCAGAAATGGCAGTATTTTCTGAAAATATATATGTGATCTGTGTGACGGAGAAAACACAGTTTTCAATACCTGGCCTGTAGGTATCTATTTTGAATAGCAATCTGGTGTCAATTGCTTCACTGACACACTGAAATAATTTTTTAATGGAGGCCAGAAATGGCAGTATTTTCTGAAAAGGTATATGTGATCCATGTGATGGAGAAAACACAGTTTTGAATACCTGGCCTGTAGGTAACTATTTTGAACAGCATTCTGGTGTCAATTGCTTCACTGACACATTGAAACAAATTTTTAATGGAGGTCCGAAATGGCAGTATTTTCTGAAAACGTATATGTGATCCATTTGACGGAGAAAACACAGCTTTGAATACCTGGCCTGTAGGTAACTATTTTGAACAGCAATCTCGTGTCAATTGCTTCACTGACACACTGAAATACATTTTTAATGGAGGTCAGAAATGGCAGTATTTTCTGAAAACGTATATGTTATCTGTGTGACAGAGAAAACACAGTTTTCAATACCTGGCCTGTAGGTAACCATTTTGAACAGCAATCTGGTGTCAATTGCTTCACTGGCACACTGCAACAAATTTTTAATGGAGGTCCGAAATGGCAGTATTTTCTGAAAAAGTATATGTGATCCGTGTGACAGATAAACACAGTTTTAAATACCTGGCCTGTAGGTAACTATTTTGAACAGCAATCTGGTGTCAATTGCTTCACTGACACACTGAAACAAATTTGTAATGAAGGCCAAAAATGGAGTATTTTCTGAAACCGTATATGTGATCCGTGTGACGGAGAAAACACAGTTTTGAATACCTGGCCTGTAGGTAACCATTTTGAACAGCAATCTGGTGTCAATTACTTCACTGACACACTGAAACAAATTTTTAATGGAGGCCAGAAATGGCAGTATTTTCTGAAAACGTATATGTGATCCGTCTGACATAGAAAACACAGTTTTACATGCTTGACCTTTAGGCAACTATTTTGAACAGCAATCTGGTGTCAATTGTTTCACTGACACACTGAAACAAATTTTTAATGGAGGCCAGAAATGTCAGTATTTTCTGAAAACATATATGTGATCTGTGTGACGGAGAAAACACAGCTTTGAATACCTGGCCTGTAGGTCACTATTTTGAACAGCAATCTGGTGTCAATTGCTTCACTGACACACTGAATCAAATTTTTAATGGAGGCCATAAATGGCAGTATTTTCTGAAAACATATATGTGATCTGTGTCATGGAGAAAACACAGTTTTCAATACCTGGCTTGTAGGTAACTATTTTGAATAGCAATCTGGTGTCAATTGCTTCACTGACACACTGAAATAATTTTTTAATGGAGGCCAGAAATGGCAGTATTTTCTGAAAAGGCATATGTGATCCATGTGACAGAGAAAACACAGTTTTGAATACCTGGCCTGTAGGTAACTATTTTGAATAGCAATCTGGTGTCAATTGCTTCACTGACACACTGAAATAATTTTTTAATGGAGTCCAGAAATGGCAGTATTTTCTGAAAAGGTATATGTGATCCATGTGACGGAGAAAACACAGTTTTGAATACCTGGCCTGTAGGTAACTATTTTGAACAGCAATCTGGTGTCAATTGCTTCACTGACACATTGAAACAAATTTTTAATGGAGGTCCGAAATGGCAGTATTTTCTGAAAACGTATATGTGATCCATTTGACGGAGAAAACACAGCTTTGAATACCTGGCCTGTAGGTAACTATTTTGAACAGCAATCTGGTGTCAATTGCTTCACTGACACACTGAAATACATTTTTAATGGAGGCCAGAAATGGCAGTATTTTCTGAAAACGTATATTTGATCCGTGTGATGGAGAAAACACAGTTTTCAATACCTGGCCTGTAGGTAACCATTTTGAACAGCAATCTGGTGTCAATTGCTTCACTGGCACACTGCAAAAAATTTTTAATGAAGGTCCGAAATGGCAGTATTTTCTGAAAAAGTATATGTGATCCGTTTGACAGATAAAACACAGTTTTAAATACCTGGCCTGTAGGTAACTATTTTGAACAGCAATCTGGTGTCAATTGCTTCACTGACACACTGAAACAAATTTGTAATGAAGGCCAGAAATGGAGTAATATCTGAAAACGTATATGTGATCCTTGTGAGGGAGAAAACACAGTTTTGAATACCTGGCCTGTAGGTAACCATTTTGAACAGCAATCTGGTGTCAATTACTTCACTGACACACTGAAACAAGTTTTTAATGGAGGCCAGAAATGGCAGTATTTTCTGAAAACGTATATGTGATCCGTCTGATGGAGAAAACACAGTTTTACATACCTGGCCTGTAGGCAACTATTTTGAACAGCTTTCTGGTGTCAATTGTTTCACTGACACACTGAAAATTTTTTTTAATGGAGGCCAGAAATGGCAGTATTTTCTGAAAACATATATGTGATCTGTGTGACGGAGAAAACGCAGTTTTCAATACCTGGCCTGTTGGTAACTATTTTGAACAGCAACATGGTGTCAATTGCTTCACTGACACATTGAAACAAATTTTTAATGGAGGTCCGAAATGGCAGTATTTTCAGAAAACGTATCTGTGATCCATTTGACGGAGAAAACACAGATTTGAATACCTAGCCTGTACGTAACTATTTTGAACAGCAATCTGGTGTCAATTGCTTCACTGACACACTGAAATACATTTTTAATGGAGGCCAGAAATGGCAGTATTTTCTGAAAACGTATATGTGATCCGTGTGATGGAGAAAACACAGTTTTCAATACCTGGCCTGTAGGTAACTATTTTGAACAGCAATCTGGTGTCAATTGCTTCACTGGCACACTGCAACAAATTTTTAATGAAGGTCCGAAATGGCAGCATTTTCTGAAAAAGTATATGTGATCCGTGTGACAGATAAAACACAGTTTTAAATACACGGCCTGTAGGTAACTATTTTGAACAGCAATCTGGTGTCAATTGCTTCACTGACACACTGAAACAAATTTGTAATGAACGCCAGAAATGGAGTATTTTCTGAAAACGTATAAGTGATCCGTGTGACAGAGAAAACACAGTTTTGAATACCTGGCCTGTAGGTAACCATTTTGAACAGCAATCTGGTGTCAATTACTTCACTGACACACTGAAACAAGTTTTTAATGGAGGCCAGAAATGGCAGCATTTTCTGAAAACGTATATGTGATCCGTCTGACGGAGAAAACACAGTTTTACATACCTGGCCTGTAGGCAACTATTTTGAACAGCAATCTGGTGTCAATTGTTTCACTGACACACTGAAACAAATTTTTAATGGAGGCCAGAAATGGCAGTATTTTCTGAAAACATATATGTGATCTGTGTGACGGAGAAAACACAGTTTTCAATACCTGGCCTGTAGGTAACTATTTTGAATAGCAATCTGGTGTCAATTGCTTCACTGACACACTGAAATAATTTTTTAATGGAGGCCAGAAATGGCAGTATTTTCTGAAAAGATATATGTGATCCATGTGATGGAGAAAACACAGTTTTGAATACCTGGCCTGTAGGTAACTATTTTGAACAGCAATCTGGTGTTAATTGCTTCACTGACACATTGAAACAAATTTTTAATGGAGGTCCGAAATGGCAGTATTTTCTGAAAACGTATATGTGATCCATTTGACGGAGAAAACACAGCTTTGAATACCTGGCCTGTAGGTAACTATTTTGAACAGCAATCTGGTGTCAATTGCTTCACTGACACACTGAAATACATTTTTAATGGAGGCCAGAAATGGCAGTATTTTCTGAAAACGTATATGTGATCCGTGTGATGGAGAAAACACAGTTTTCAATACCTGGCCTGTAGGTAACCATTTTGAACAGCAATCTGGTGTCAATTGCTTCAATGGCACACTGCAACAAATTTTTAATGAAGGTCCGAAATGGTTGTATTTTCTGAAAAAGTATATGTGATCTGTGTGACAGATAAAACACAGTTTTAAATACCTGGCCTGTAGGTAACTATTTTGAACAGCAATCTGGTGTGAATTGTTTGACTGACACACTGAAACAAATTTTTAATGGAGGCCAGAAATGGCAGTATTTTCTGAAAACATATATGTGATCTGTGTGACGGAGAAAACACAGTTTTCAATACCTGGCCTGTAGGTAACTATTTTGAATAGCAATCTGGTGTCAATTACTTCACTGACACACTGAAACAAATTTTTAATGGAGGTCAGAAATGGCAGTATTTTCTGAAAACGTATATGTGTTCCGTCTGACGGGGAAAACACAGTTTTCAATACCTGGCCTGTAGGTAACTATTTTGAATAGCAATCTGGTATCAATTGTTTCACTGACACACTGAAACAAATTTTTAATGGAGGCCAGAAATGGCAGTATTTTCTGAAAACATATATGTGATCTGTGTAATGGAGAAAACACAGTTTTCAATACCTGGCCTGTAGGTAACTATTTTGAACAGCAATCTGGTGTCAATTGCTTCACTGACACATTGAAACAAATTTTTAATGGAGGTCAAAAATGGCAGTATTTTCTGAAAACGTATATGTGATCCATTTGACGGAGAAAACACAGCTTTGAATACCTGGCCTGTAGATAACTATTTTGAACAGCAATCTGGTGTCAATTGCTTCACTGACACACTGAAATACATTTTTAATGGAGGCCAGAAATGGCAGTATTTTCTGAAAACGTATATGTGATCCGTGTGACGGAGAAAACACAGTTTTCAATACCTGGCCTGTAGGTAACCATTTTGAACAGCAATCTGGTGTCAATTGCTTCACTGGCACACTGCAACAAATTTTTAATGAAGGTCCGAAATGGCAGTATTTTCTGAAAAAGTATATGTGATCCGTGTGACAGATAAAACACAGTTTTAAATACCTGGCCTGTAGGTAACTATATTGAAAAGCAATCTGGTGTCAATTGGTTCACTGACACACTGGAGGCCAGAAATGGCAGTATTTTCTGAAAACATATATGTGATCTGTGTGACGGAGAAAACACAGTTTTCAATACCTGGCCTGTAGGCAACTATTTTGAATAGCAATCTGGTGTCAATTGCTTCACTGACACACTGAAATAATTTTTTAATGGAGGCCAGAAATGGCAGTATTTTCTGAAAAGGTATATGTGATTCATGTGATGGAGAAAACACAGTTTTGAATACCTGGCCTGTAGGTAACTATTTTGAACAGCAATCTGGTGTCAATTACTTCACTGACACACTGAAATACATTTTTAATGGAGGCCAGAAATGGCAGTATTTTCTGAAAATGTTTATGTGATTCTGTGACGGATAAAACACATTTTTAAATACCTGGCCTGTAGGTAACCATTTTGAACAGAAATCTGGTGTCAATTGCTTCACTGACAAACTGAAACAAATTTTTAATGAAGGTCCGAAATGGCAGTATTTTCTGAAAACGTATATGTGATCCGTGTGACGGAGAAAAAACTATTTTCAATACCTGGCCTGTAGGTAACTATTTTGAACAGCAATCTGGTGTCAATTGCTTCATTGGCACACTGCAACAAATTTTTAATGAAGGTCCGAAATGACAGTATTTTCTGAAAACATATATGTGATCCGTGTGACTGAGAAAACACAGTTTTAAATACCTGGCCTGTAGGTAACTATTTTGAACAGCAAACTGGTGTCAATTGCTTCACTGACACTCTGAAACAAATTTTTAATGAAGGTCCGAAATGGCAGTATTTTCTGAAAACCCATATGTGATCCGCGTGACGGAGAAAATACAGTTTTGCATACCTTGCCTGTTGGTAAGTATTTTGAACAAAAATCTGGTGTCAATTGCTTCACTGACACACTGAAATACATTTTTAATGGAGGCCAGAAATGGCAGTATTTTCTGAAAAGGTATATGTGATCCGTGTGACGGAGAAAACACAGTTTAGGATACCTGGCCGCTACGTAACTATTTTGAACAGTAATCTGGTGTCAATTGCTTCACTGACACACTGAAACAAATTTTTAATGGAGGCCAGAAATGGCAGTATTTTCTGAAAACATATATGTGATCTGTGTGACGGAGAAAATGCAGTTTTCAATACATGGCCTGTTGGTAACTATTTTGAACAGCAATCTGGTGTCAATTGCTTCACTGACACATTGAAACAAATTTTTAATGGAGGTCCGAAATGGCAGTATTTTCTGAAAATGTATCTGTGATCCATTTGACGGAGAAAACACAGCTTTGAATACCTAGCCTGTACGTAACTATTTTGAACAGCAATCTGGTGTCAATTGCTTCACTGACACACTGAAATACATTTTTAATGGAGGCCAGAAATGGCAGTATTTTCTGAAAACGTATATGTGATCCGTGTGACGGAGAAAACACAGTTTTCAATACCTGGCCTGTAGGTAACCATTTTGAACAGCAATCTGGTGTCAATTGCTTCACTGGCACACTGCAACAAATTTTTAATGAAGGTCCGAAATGGCAGTATTTTCTGAAAAAGTATATGTGATCCGTGTGACAGATAAAACACAGTTTTAAATACCTGGCCTGTAGGTAACTATATTGAAAAGCAATCTGGTGTCAATTGTTTCACTGACACACTGGAGGCCAGAAATGGCAGTATTTTCTGAAAACATATATGTGATCTGTGTGACGGAGAAAACACAGTTTTCAATACCTGGCCTGTAGGTAACTATTTTGAATAGCAATCTGGTGTCAATTGCTTCACTGACACACTGAAATATTTTTTTAATGGAGGCCAGAAATGGCAGTATTTTCTGAAAAGGTATATGTGATTCATGTGATGGAGAAAACACAGTTTTGAATACCTGGCCTGTAGGTAACTATTTTGAACAGCAATCTGGTGTCAATTACTTCACTGACACACTGAAATACATTTTTAATGGAGGCCAGAAATGGCAGTATTTTCTGAAAATGTTTATGTGATTCTGTGACGGATAAAACACATTTTTAAATACCTGGCCTGTAGGTAACCATTTTGAACAGAAATCTGGTGTCAATTGCTTCACTGACAAACTGAAACAAATTTTTAATGAAGGTCCGAAATGGCAGTATTTTCTGAAAACGTATATGTGATCCGTGTGACGGAGAAAAAACTATTTTCAATACCTGGCCTGTAGGTAACTATTTTGAACAGCAATCTGGTGTCAATTGCTTCATTGGCACACTGCAACAAATTTTTAATGAAGGTCCGAAATGACAGTATTTTCTGAAAACATATATGTGATCCGTGTGACTGAGAAAACACAGTTTTAAATACCTGGCCTGTAGGTAACTATTTTGAACAGCAAACTGGTGTCAATTGCTTCACTGACACTCTGAAACAAATTTTTAATGAAGGTCCGAAATGGCAGTATTTTCTGAAAACCCATATGTGATCCGCGTGACGGAGAAAATACAGTTTTGCATACCTTGCCTGTTGGTAAGTATTTTGAACAAAAATCTGGTGTCAATTGCTTCACTGACACACTGAAATACATTTTTAATGGAGGCCAGAAATGGCAGTATTTTCTGAAAAGGTATATGTGATCCGTGTGACGGAGAAAACACAGTTTAGGATACCTGGCCGCTACGTAACTATTTTGAACAGTAATCTGGTGTCAATTGCTTCACTGACACACTGAAACAAATTTTTAATGGAGGCCAGAAATGGCAGTATTTTCTGAAAACATATATGTGATCTGTGTGACGGAGAAAATGCAGTTTTCAATACATGGCCTGTTGGTAACTATTTTGAACAGCAATCTGGTGTCAATTGCTTCACTGACACATTGAAACAAATTTTTAATGGAGGTCCGAAATGGCAGTATTTTCTGAAAATGTATCTGTGATCCATTTGACGGAGAAAACACAGCTTTGAATACCTAGCCTGTACGTAACTATTTTGAACAGCAATCTGGTGTCAATTGCTTCACTGACACACTGAAATACATTTTTAATGGAGGCGAGAAATGGCCGTATTTTCTGAAAACTTATATGTGATCCGTGTGACGGAGAAAACACAGTTTTCAATACCTGGCCTGTAGGTAACCATTTTGAACAGCAATCTGGTGTCAATTGCTTCACTGGCACACTGCAACAAATTTTTAATGAAGGTCCGAAATGGCAGCATTTTCTGAAAAAGTATATGTGATCCGTGTGACAGATAAAACACAGTTTTAAATACCTGGCCTGTAGGTAACTATTTTGAACAGCAATCTGGTGTCAATTGCTTCACTGACACACTGAAACAAATTTTTAATGGAGGCCAGAAATGGCAGTATTTTCTGAAAACATATATGTGATCTGTGTGACGGAGAAAATGCAGTTTTCAATACATGGCCTGTTGCTAACTATTTTGAACAGCAATCTGGTGTCAATTGCTTCATTGACACATTGAAACAAATTTTTAATGGAGGTCCGAAATGGCAGTATTTTCTGAAAATGTATCTGTGATCCATTTGACGGAGAAAACACAGCTTTGAATACCTAGCCTGTACGTAACTATTTTGAACAGCAATCTGGTGTCAATTGCTTCACTGACACACTGAAATACATTTTTAATGGAGGCTAGAAATGGCCGTATTTTCTGAAAACGTATATGTGATCCGTGTGACGGAGAAAACACAGTTTTCAATACCTGGCCTGTAGGTAACCATTTTGAACAGCAATCTGGTGTCAATTGCTTCACTGGCACACTGCAACAAATTTTTAATGAAGGTCCGAAATGGCAGCATTTTCTGAAAAAGTATATGTGATCCGTGTGACAGATAAAACACAGTTTTAAATACCTGGCCTGTAGGTAACTATTTTGAACAGCAATCTGGTGTCAATTGCTTCACTGACACACTGAAACAAATTTGTAATGAAGGCCAGAAATGGAGTATTTTCTGAAAACGTATATGTGATCCGTGTGACGTAGAAAACACAGTTTTGAATACCTGGCCTGTAGGTAACCATTTTGAACAGCAATCTGGTGTCAATTACTTCACTGACACACTGAAACAAGTTTTTAATGGAGGCCAGAAATGGCAGTATTTTCTGAAAACGTATATGTGATCCGTCTGACGGAGAAAACACAGTTCTACATACCTGGCCTGTAGGCAACTATTTTGAACAGCAATCTGGTGTCAATTGTTTCACTGACACACTGAAACAAATTTTTAATGGAGGCCAGAAATGGCAGTATTTTCTGAAAACATATATGTGATCTGTGTGACGGAGAAAACACAGTTTTCAATGCCTGGCCTGTAGGTAACTATTTGGAATAGGAATCTGGTGTCAATTGCTTCACTGACACACTGAAATAATTTTTTAATGGAGGCCAGAAATGGCAGTATTTTCTGAAAAGGTATATGTGATCCATGTAACGGAGAAAACACAGTTTTGATTACCTGGCCTGTAGGTAACTATTTTGAACAGCAATCTGGTGTCAATTGCTTCACTGACACATTGAAACAAATTTTTAATGGAGGTCCGAAATGGCAGTATTTTCTGAAAACGTATATGTGATCCATTTGACGGAGAAAACACAGCTTTGAAT
The DNA here is from genome assembly GCF_046119375.1 of Phyllobates terribilis. Taxonomy (NCBI): domain Eukaryota; kingdom Metazoa; phylum Chordata; class Amphibia; order Anura; family Dendrobatidae; genus Phyllobates; species Phyllobates terribilis. The sequence continues at coordinate 536,972,661 of NW_027362764.1, forward strand.
ACCTGGCCTGTAGGTAACTATTTTGAACAGCAATCTGGTGTCAATTGCTTCACTGACACACTGAAATACATTTTTAATGGAGGCCAGAAATGGCACTATTTTCTGAAAACGTATATGCGATCCGTGTGACGGAGAAAACACAGTTTTCAATACCTGGCCTGTAGGTAACCATTTTGAACAGCAATCTGGTGTCAATTGCTTCACTGGCACACTGCAACAAATTTTTAATGAAGGTCCGAAATGGCAGCATTTTCTGAAAAAGTATATGTGATCCGTGTGACAGATAAAACACAGTTTTAAATACCTGGCCTGTAGGTAACTATTTTGAACAGCAATCTGGTGTCAATTGCTTCACTGACACACTGAAACAAATTTGTAATGAAGGCCAGAAAAGGAGTATTTTCTGAAAACGTATATGTGATCCGTGTGACGGAGAAAACACAGTTTTGAATACCTGGCCTGTAGGTAACCATTTTGAACAGCAATCTGGTGTCAATTACTTCACTGACACACTGAAATACATTTTTAATGGAGGCCAGAAATGGCAGTATTTTCTGAAAATGTTTATGTGATCCGTGTGACGGATAAAACACAGTTTTAAATACCTGGCCTGTAGGTAACCATTTTGAACAGAAATCTGGTGTCAATTGCTTCACTGACACACTGAAACAAATTTTTAATGAAGGTCCGAAATGGCAGTATTTTCTGAAAACGTGTATGTGATCCGTGTGACAGAGAAAAAACAATTTTCAATACCTGGCCTGTAGGTAACTATTTTGAACAGCAATCTGGTGTCAATTGCTTCATTGGCACACTGCAACAAATTTTTAATGAAGTTCCGAAATGGCAGTATTTTCTGAAAACATATGTGATCCGTGTGACTGAGAAAAAACAGTTTTAAATACCTGGCCTGTAGGTAACTATTTTGAACAGCAAACTGGTGTCAATTGCTTCACTGACACACTGAAACAAATTTTTAATGAAGGTCCGAAATGGCAGTATTTTCTGAAAACCCATATGTGATCCGCGTGACGGAGAAAATACAGTTTTGAATACCTTGCCTGTAGGTAAGTATTTTGAACAAAAATCTGGTGTCAATTGCTTCACTGACACACTGAAATACATTTTTAATGGACGGCCAGAAATGGCAGTATTTTCTGAAAAGGTATATGTGATCCGTGTTACGGAGAAAACACAGTTTAGGATATGTGGCCGCTACGTAACTATTTTGAACAGTAATCTGGTGTCAATTGCTTCACTGACACACTGAAACTAATTTTTATTGGAGGCCAGAAATGGCAGTATTTTCTGAAAACATATATGTGATCTGTGTGACGGAGAAAACGCAGTTTTCAATACCTGGCCTGTTGGTAACTATTTTGAACAGCAATCTGGTGTCAATTGCTTCACTGACACATTGAAACAAATTTTTAATGGAGGTCCGAAATGGCAGTATTTTCTGAAAACGTATCTGTGATCCATTTGACGGAGAAAACACAGCTTTGAATACCTGGCCTGTACGTAACTATTTTGAACAGCAATCTGGTGTCAATTGCTTCACTGACAGACTGAAATACATTTTTAATGGAGGCCAGAAATGGCAGTATTTTCTGAAAACGTATATTTGATCCGTGTGACGGAGAAAACACAGTTTTGAATACCTGGCCTGTAGGTAACTATTTTGAAGAGCAATCTGGTGTCAATTGCTTCACTAACTCACTGCATTAAATTGTTAATGGAGGCCAGAAATGGCAGTATTTTCTGAAAACGTATCTGTGATCCATTTGACGGAGAAAACACAGCTTTGAATACCTGGCCTGTACGTAACTATTTTGAACAGCAATCTGGTGTCAATTGCTTCACTGACACACTGAAACACATTTTAATGGAGGCCAGAAATTGCAGTATTTTCTGAAAACGTATATTTGATCCGTGTGACGGAGAAAACACAGTTTTGAATACCTGGCCTGTAGGTAACTATTTTGAACAGCAATCTGGTGTCAATTGCTTCACTGGCACACTGCAACAAATTTTTAATGAAGGTTCGAAATGGCAGTATTTTCTGAAAATGTATATGTGATCCGTGTGACGGAGAAAAAACAATTTTCAATACCTGGCCTGTAGGTAAACATTTTGAACAGCAATCTGGTGTCAATTGCTTCACTGGCACACTGCAACAAATTTTTAATGAAGGTCCGAAATGGCAGCATTTTCTGAAAAAGTCTATGTGATCCGTGTGACAGATAAAACACAGTTTTAAATACCTGGCCTGTAGGTAACTATTTTGAACAGCAATCTGGTGTGAATTGTTTCACTGACACACTGAAACAAATTTTTAATAGAGGCCAGAAATGGCAGTATTTTCTGAAAACATATATGTGATCTGTGTGACGGAGAAAACACAGTTTTCAATACCTGGCCTGTAGGTAACTATTTTGAATAGCAATCTGGTGTCAATTACTTCACTGACACACTGAAACAAATTTTTAACGGAGGTCAGAAATGGCAGAATTTTCTGAAAACGTATATGTGATTCGTCTGACGGGGAAAACACAGTTTTTCATACCTGGCCTGTAGGCAACTACTTTGAATAGCAATCTGGTGTCAATTGTTTCACTGACACACTGAAACAAATTTTTAATGGAGACAAGAAATGGCAGTATTTTCTGAAAACATATATGTGATCTGTGTGACGGAGAAAACACAGTTTTCAATACCTGGCCTGTAGGTAACTATTTTGAAAAGCAATCTGGTGTCAATTACTTCACTGACACACTGAAGCAAATTTTTAATGGAGGTCAGAAATGGCAGTATTTTCTGAAAACGTATATGTGATCCGTCTGACGGGGAAAACACAGTTTTCAATACGTGTCCTGTAGGTAACTATTTTGAATAGCAATCTGGTGTCAATTGTTTCACTGACACACTGAAACAAATTTTTAATGGAGGCCAGAAATGGCAGTATTTTCTGAAAACATATATGTGATCTGTGTGATGGAGAAAACACAGTTTTCAATACCTGGCCTGTAGGTAACTATTTTGAATAGCAATCTGGTGTCAATTGCTTCACTGACACATTGAAACAAATTTTTAATGGAGGTCCGAAATGGCAGTATTTTCTGAAAACGTATATGTGATCCATTTGACGGAGAAAACACAGCTTTGAATACCTGGCCTGTAGGTAACTATTTTGAACAGCAATCTGGTGTCAATTGCTTCACTGACACACTGAAATACATTTTTAATGGAGGCCAGAAATGGCAGTATTTTCTGAAAACGTATATGTGATCCGTGTGACGGAGAAAACAGTTTTCAATACCTGGCCTGTAGGTAACCATTTTGAACAGCAATCTGGTGTCAATTGCTTCACTGGCACACTGCAACAAATTTTTAATGAAGGTCCGAAATGGCAGTATTTTCTGAAAAAGTATATGTGATCCGTGTGACAGATAAAACACAGTTTTAAATGCCTGGCCTGTAGGTAACTATATTGAACATCAATCTGGTGTCAATTGTTTCACTGACACACTGAAATAATTTTTTAATGGAGGTCAGAAATGGCAGTATTTTCTGAAAAGGTATATGTGATCCATGTGATGGAGAAAACACAGTTTTGAATACGTGGCCTGTAGGTAACTATTTTGAACAGCAATCTGGTGTCAATTACTTCACTGACACACTGAAACAAATTTTTAATGGAGGCCAGAAATGGCAGTATTTTCTGAAAATGTATATGTGATCCATCTGACGGAGAAAACACAGTTTTACATACCTGGCCTGTAGGTATCTATTTTGAACAGCACACCGGTGCCAAAAACTTTGCTGACACACTGAAAAAAAATTGAATGGAGGCCAGAAATGGCAGTATTTTCTGAAAAGGTATATTTGATCCGTGTGACGGAGAAAACACAGTTTTGAATACGTGGCCTGTAGGTAACTATTTTGAACAGCAATCTGGTGTCAATTGCTTCACTGACATGTTGAAACAAATTTTTAATGGAGGTCAGAAATGGCAGAATTTTCTGAAAACATATATATGATCCACGTGATGGAGAAACACAGTTTAAAATACCTGGCCTGTAGGTAATCATTTTGAAAAGCAATCTGGTGTCAATTGCTTCACTGACACACTGTAACAAATTTTTAATGAAGGTCCAAAATGGCAGTATATTCTGAAAACTCATATGTGATCCGTGTGACGGAGAAAACACCGTTTTTAATACCTGGCCTGTAGGTAACTATTTTGAACAGCAATCTGGTGTCAATTGCTTCACTGACACACTGAAACACATTTTTAATGGAGGCCAGAAATTGCAGTATTTTCTCAAAACGTATATTTGATCCGTGTGATGGAGAAAACACAGTTTTGAATACCTGGCCTGTAGGTAACTATTTTGAAGAGCAATCTGGTGTCAATTGCTTCAATAACACACTGCATTAAATTTTAATGGAGGCCAGAAATGGCAGTATTTTCTGAAAACATATATGTGATCCGTGTGACGGGGAAAACACAGTTTTAAATACCTGGCCTGTAGGTAACCATTTTGAACAGAAATCTGGTGTCAATTGCTTCACTGACACACTGCAACAAATTTTTAATGAAGGTTCGAAACGGCAGTATTTTCTGAAAATGTATATGTGATCCGTGTGACGGATAAAACACAGTTTTCAATACCTGGACTGTAGGTAACCATTTTGAACAGAAATCTGGTGTCAATTGCTTCACTGACAAACTAAAACAATTTTTTAATGAAGGTCCGAAATGGCAGTATTTTCTGAAAACGTATATGTGATCCGTGTGACGGAGAAAAAACAATTTTCAATACCTGGCCTGTAGGTAACCATTTTTACAGCAGTCTGGTGTCAATTGCTTCACTGGCACACTGCAACAAATTTTTAATGAAGGTCAGAAATGGCAGTATTTTCTGAAAACATATATGTGATCCGTGTGGCTGAGAAAACACAGTTTTAAATACCTGGCCTGTAGGTAACCATTTTGAACAGAAATCTGGTGTCAATTGCTTCACTGACACACTGAAACAAATTTTTAATGAAGGTCCAAAATGGCAGTATTTTCTGAAAACCCATATGCGATCTGCGTGACGGAGAAAATACAGTTTTGAATACCTAGCCTGTAGGTAAGAATTTTGAACAGAAATCTGGTGTCAATTGCTTCACTGACACATTGAAACAAATGTTTAATGGAGGTCCGAAATGGCAGTATTTTCTGAAAACGTATATGTGATCCGTGTGACGGAGAAAACACAGTTTAGGATACCTGGCCGCTACGTAACTATTTTGAACAGTAATCTGGAGTCAGTTGCTTCACTGACACACTGAAACAAATTTTTAATGGAGGTCAGAAATGGCAGTATTTTGTGAAAACATATATGTGATCCGTGTGATGGAGAAAACACAGTTTTCAATACCTTGCCTGTAGGTAACTATTTTGAATAGCAATCTGGTGTCAATTGTTTCACTGACACACTGAAACAAATTTTTAATGGAGGCCAGAAATGGCAGTATTTTCTGAAAACATATATGTGATCTGTGTGACGGAGAAAACACAGTTTTCAATACCTGGCCTGTTGGTAACTATTTTGAACAGCAATCTGGAGTCAATTGCTTCACTGACACATTGAAAGAAATGTTTAATGGAGGTCCGAAATGGCAGTATTTTCTGAAAACGTATATGTGATCCATTTGACGGAGAAAACACAGCTTTGAATACCTGGCCTGTAGGTAACTATTTTGTACAGCAATCTGGTGTCAATTGCTTCACTGACACACTGAAATACATTTTTAATGGAGGCCAGAAATGGCCGTATTTTCTGAAAACGTATATGTGACTAATGTGATAGATAAAACACAGTTTTAAATACCTGGCCTGTAGGTAACTATTTTGAACAGCAATCTGGTGTCAATTGTTTCACTGGCACACTGAAACAAATTTTTAATGGAGGCCAGAAATGGCAGTATTTTCTGAAAACATATATGTGATCCGTGTGACGGAGAAAACACAGTTTTCAATACCTGGCCTGTAGGTAACCATTTTGAACAGCAATCTGGTGTCAATTGCTTCACTGGCACACTGCAACAAATTTTTAATGAAGGTCCGAAATGGCAGTATTTTCTGAAAAAGTATATGTGATCCGTGTGACAGATAAAACACAGTTTTAAATACCTGGCCTGTAGGTAACTATTTTGAACAGCAATCTGGTGTCAATTACTTCACTGACACACTGAAACAAATTTTTAATGGAGGCCAGAAATGGCAGTATTTTCTGAAAACGTATATGTGATCCGTCTGACAGAGAAAACACAGTTTTACATACCTGGCCTGTAGGTAACTATTTTGAACAGCACACCGGTGCCAAAAACTTTGCTGACACACTGAAAAAAAAATTGAATGGAGAACAGAAATGGCACCATTTTCTGAAAAGGTATATTTGATCCGTGTGACAGAGAAAACACAGTTTTTAATACCTGGCCTGTAGGTAACTATTTTGAACAGCAATCTGGTGTCAATTGCTTCACTGACACATTGAAACAAATTTTTAATGGAGGTCAGAAATGGCAGAATTTTCTGAATACATATATGTGATCCATGTGACGAAGAAACACAGTTTAAAATACCTGGCCTGTAGGTAATCATTTTGAACAGCAATCTGGTGTCAATTGCTTCACTGACACACTGTAACAAATTTTTAATAATGGTCCAAAATGGCAGTATATTCTGAAAACGCATATGTGATCCGTGTGACGGAGAAAACACAGTTTTTAATACCTGGCCTGTAGGTAACTAATTTGAACAGCAATCTGGTGTCAATTGCTTCACTGACATACTGAAACACATTTTTAATGGAGGCCAGAAATGGCAGTATTTTCTGAAAACGTATATTTGATCCGTGTGACGGAGAAAACACAGTTTTGAATACCTGGCCTGTAGGTAACTATTTTGAACAGCAATCTGGTGTCAATTGCTTCACTAACACACTGCATTAAATTGTTAATGGAGGCCAGAAATGGCAGTATTTTCTGAAAACATATATGTGATCCGTGTGACGGAGAAAACACAGTTTTAAATACCTGGCCTGTAGGTAACTATTTTGAACAGCAAACTGGTGTCAATTGCTTCACTGACACACTGAAACAAATTTTTAATGAAGGTCCGAAATGGCAGTATTTTTTGAAAACCCATATGTGATAAGCGTGACGGAGAAATTACAGTTTTGAATACCTTGCCTGTAGGTAAGTATTTTGAACACAAATCTGGTGTCAATTGCTTCACTGACACTCTGAAATACATTTTTAATGGAGGCCAGAAATGGCAGTATTTTCTGAAAAGGTATATGTGATCCGTGTGACGGAGAAAACACAGTTTTGAATACCTGGAATGTAGGTAACTATTTTGAACATCAATCTGGTGTCAATTGCTTCACAGACACATTGAAACAAATTTTTAATGGAGGTCAGAAATGGCAGAATTTTCAGAAAACATATATGTGATCCGTGTGACGGAGAAACACAGTTTAAAATACCTGGCCTGTAGGTAATCATTTTGAACAGAAATCTGGTGTCAATTGCTTCACTGACACACTGTAACAAATTTTTAATGAAGGTCCAAAATGGCAGTATATTCTGAAAACGCATATGTGATCCGTGTGACGGAGAAAACAAATTTTTAATACCTGGCCTGTAGGTAACTATTTTGAACAGCAATCTGGTGTCAATTGCTTCACTGACACACTGAAACAAATTTTTAATGGAGGCCAGAAATGGCAGTATTTTCTGAAAACGTATATTTGATCCGTGTGATGGAGAAAACACAGTTTTGTATACCTGGCCTGTAGGTAACTATTTTGAACAGCAATCTGGTGTCAATTGCTTCACTGACACACTGCAACAAATTTTTAATGAAGGTTCGAAATGGCAGTATTTTCTGAAAATGTATGTGTGATCCGTGTGACGGATAAAACACAGTTTTAAATACCTGGCCTGTAGGTAACCATTTTGAACAGAAATCTGGTGTCAATTGCTTCACTGACAAACTGAAACAAATTTTTAATGATGGTCCAAAATGGCAGTATTTTCTGAAAACGTATATGTGATCCGTGTGACGGAGAAAAAACAATTTTCAATACCTGGCCTGTAGGTAACTATTTTGAACAGCAATCTGGTGTCAATTGCTTCACTGACACACTGCAACAAATTTTTAATGAAGGTTCGAAATTGCAGTATTTTCTGAAAACGTATATGTGATAAGTGTGACGGAGAAAACACAGTTTTGAATACCTGGCCTGTAGGTAACTATTTTGAACAGCAATTTGGTGTCAATTGCTTCACTAACACACAGCATTAAATTGTTAATGGAGGCCAGAAATGGTAGTATTTTCTGAAAACATATATGTGATCCGTGTGACGGAGAAAACACAGTTTTAAATACCTGGCCTGTAGGTAACCATTTTGAACAGAAATCTGGTGTCAATTGCTTCACTGACACACTGCAACAAATTTTTAATGAAGGTTCGAAATGGCAGTATTTTCTGAAAATGTATATGTGATCCGTGTGATGGATAAAACACAGTTTTAAATACCTGGCCTGTAGGTAACCATTTTGAACAGAAATCTGGTGTCAATTGCTTCACTGACACACTGCAACAAATTTGTAATGAAGGTTCGAAATGGCACTATTTTCTGAAAATATATATGTGATCCGTGTGACGGATAAAACACAGTTTTAAATACCTGGCCTGTAGGTAACCATTTTGAACAGAAATCTGGTGTCAATTGCTTCACTGACACACTGAAATAAATTTTTAATGGAGGCCAGAAATGGCAGTATTTTCTGAAAAGTTATATGTGATCCGTGTGACGGAGAAAACACAGTTTAGGATACCTGGCCGCTACGTAACTATTTTGAACAGTAATCTGGTGTCAATTGCTTCACTGACACATTGAAACAAATTTTTAATGGAGGTCCAAAATGGCAGTATTTTCTGAAAACGTATATGTGATCCATTTGACGGAGAAAACACAGCTTTGAATACCTGGCCTGTAGGTAACTATTTTGAACAGCAATCTGGTGTCAATTGCTTCACTGACACACTGAAATACATTTTTAATGGATGCCAGAAATGGCAGTATTTTCTGAAAACGTATATGTGATCCGTGTGACGGAGAAAACACAATTTTCAATACCTGGCCTGTAGGTAACCATTTTGAACAGCAATCTGGTGTCAATTGCTTCACTGGCACACTGCAACAAATTTTTAATGAAGGTCCGAAATGGCATTATTTTCTGAAAAAGTATATGTGATCCGTGTGACAGATAAAACACAGTTTTAAATACCTGGCCTGTAGGTAACTATTTTGAACAGCAATCTGGTGTCAATTGCTTCACTGACACACTGAAACAATTTTTAATGAAGGCCAGAAATGGAGTATTTTGTGAAAACGTATATGTGATTCGTGTGACGGAGAAAATACAGTTTTGAATACATGGCCTGTAGGTAACTATTTTGAACAGCAATCTGGTGTCAATTACTTCACTGACACACTGAAACAAATTTTTAATGGAGGCCAGAAATGGCAGTATTTTCTGAAAACGTATATGTGATCAGTCTGACAGAGAAAACACAGTTTTACATACCTGGCCTGTAGGCAACTATTTTGTACAGCACACCGGTGCCAAAAACTTTGCTGACACACTGAAAAAAAAAATTGAATGGAGGCCAGAAAAGGCAGTATTTTCTGAAAAGGTATATTTGATCCGTGTGACGGAGAAAACACAGTTTTGAATACCTGGAATGTAGGTAACTATTTTGAACATCAATCTGGTGTCAATTGCTTCACTGACACATTGAAACAAATTTTTAATGGAGGTCAGAAATGGCAGGATTTTCTGAAAACATATATGTGATCCGTGTGACGGAGAAACACAGTTTAAAATACCTGGCCTGTAGGTAATCATTTTGAACAGAAATCTGGTGTCAATTGTTTCACTGACACACTGTAACAAATATTTAATGAAGGTCCAAAATGGCAGTATATTCTGAAAACGCATATGTGATCCGTGTGACGGAGAAAACAAATTTTTAATACCTGGCCTGTAGGTAACTATTTTGAACAGCAGTCTGGTGTCAATTGCTTCACTGACACACTGAAACAAATTTTTAATGGAGGCCAGAAATGGCAGTATATTCTGAAAACGTATATTTGATCCGTGTGATGGAGAAAACACAGTTTTGTATACCTGGCCTGTAGGTAACTATTTTGAACAGCAATCTGGTGTCAATTGCTTCACTGACACACTGCAACAAATTTTTAATGAAGGTTCGAAATGGCAGTATTTTCTGAAAATGTATGTGTGATCCGTGTGACGGATAAAACACAGTTTTAAATACCTGGCCTGTAGGTAACCATTTTGAACAGAAATCTGGTGTCAATTGCTTCACTGACAAACTGAAACAAATTTTTAATGATGGTCCAAGATGGCAGTATTTTCTGAAAACGTATATGTGATCCGTGTGACGGAGAAAAAACAATTTTCAATACCTGGCCTGTAGGTAACTATTTTGAACAGCAATCTGGTGTCAATTGCTTCACTGACACACTGCAACAAATTTTTAATGAAGGTTTGAAATGGCAGTAGTTTCTGAAAACGTATATGTGATAAGTGTGACGGAGAAAACACAGTTTTGAATACCTGGACTGTAGGTAACTATTTTGAACAGCAATCTGGTGTCAATTGCTTCACTAACATACTGCATTAAATTGTTAATGGAGGACAGAAATGGCAGTATTTTCTGAAAACATATATGTGATCCGTGTGACGGAGAAAACACAGTTTTAAATACCTGGCCTGTAGGTAACCATTTTGAACAGCAATCTGGTGTCAATTGCTTCACTGACACACTGTAACAAATTTTTAATGAAGGTCCAAAATGGCAGTATATTCTGAAAACGCATATGTGATCCATGTGACGGAGAAAACACAGTTTTTAATACCTGGCCTGTAGGTAACATTTTGAACAGCAATCTGGTGTCAATTGCTTCACTGACACACTGAAACAAATTTTTAATGGAGGCCAGAAATGGCAGTATTTTCTGAAAATGTATATTTGATCCGTGTGACGGAGAAAACACAGTTTTGAATACCTGGCCTATAGGTAACTATTTTGAACAGCAATCTGGTGTCAATTGCTACACTAACACATTGCATTAAATTGTTAAGGGAGGCCAGAAATGGCATTATTTTCTGAAAACATATATCTGATCCGTGTGACGGAGAAAACACAGTTTTAAATACCTGGCCTGTAGGTAACCATTTTGAACAGAAATCTGGTGTCAATTGCTTCACTGACACACTGCAACAAATTTTTAATGAAGGTTCGAAATGGCAGTATTTTATGAAAATGTATATGTGATCCGTGTGACGGAGAAAACACAGTTTTAAATACCTGGCCTGTAGGTAACCATTTTGAACAGAATCTGGTGTCAATTGCTTCACTGGCACACTGCAACAAATTTTTAATGAAGGTCCGAAATGGCAGTATTTTCTGAAAAAGTTTATGTGATCCGTGTGACTGATAAAACACAGTTTTAAATACCTGGCCTGTAGGTAACTATTTTGAACAGCAATCTGGTGTCAATTGCTTCACTGACACACTGAAACAAATTTTTAATGGAGGCCAGAAATGGCAGTATTTTCTGAAAACGTATATGTGATCCGTCTGACGGAGAAAACACAGTTTTACATATGTGGCCTGTAGGTAACTATTTTGAACAGCACACCGGTGCCAAAAACTTTGCTGACACACTGAAAAAAAAAGTGAATGGAGGACAGAAATGGCAGTATTTTCTGAAAAGGTATATTTGATCCGTGTGACGGAGAAAACACAGTTTTGAATACCTGGCCTGTAGGTAACTATTTTGAACAGGAATCTGGTGTCAATTGCTTCACTGACACATTGAAACAAATTTTTAATGGAGGTCAGAAATGGCAGAATTTTCTGAAAACATATATGTGATCCGTGTGACGGAGAAAACACAGCTTTGAATACCTGGCCTGTAGGTAACTATTTTGAACAGCAATCTGGTGTCAATTGCTTCACTGACACACTGAAATACATTTTTAATGGAAGCTAGAAATGGCAGTATTTTCTGAAAACGTATATGTGATCCGTGTGACGGAGAAAACACAATTTTCAATACCTGGCCTGTAGGTAACCATTTTGAACAGCAATCTGGTGTCAATTGCTTCACTGGCACACTGCAACAAATTTTTAATGAAGGTCCGAAATGGCATTATTTTCTGAAAAAGTATATGTGATCCGTGTGACAGATAAAACACAGTTTTAAATACCTGGCCTGTAGGTAACTATTTTGAACAGCAATCTGGTGTCAATTACTTCACTGACACACTGAAACAAATTTTTAATGGAGGCCAGAAATGGCAGTATTTTCTGAAAACGTATATGTGATCCGTCTGACGGAGAAAACACAGTTTTACATAACTGGCCTGTAGGTAACTATTTTGAACAGCACACCGGTGCCAAAAACTTTGCTGACACACTGAAAAAAAATTTGAATGGAGGACATAAATGGCAGTACTTTCTGAAAAGGTATATTTGATCCGTGTGACGGAGAAAACACAGTTTTGAATACCTGGCCTGTAGGTAACTATTTTGAACAGCAATCTGGTGTCAATTGCTTCACTGACACATTGAAACAAATTTTTAATGGAGGTCAGAAATGGCAGAATTTTCTGAAAACATATATGTGATCCGTGTGATGGAGAAACACAGTTTAAAATACCTGGCCTGTAGGTAACAATTTTGAACAGCAATCTGGTGTCAATTGCTTCATTGACACACTGTAACAAATTTTTAATGAAGGTCCAAAATGGCAGTATATTCTGAAAACGCATATGTGATCCATGTGACGGAGAAAACAAAGTTTTTAATACCTGGCCTGTAGGTAACATTTTGAACAGCAATCTGGTGTCAATTGCTTCACTGACACACTGAAACAAATTTTTAATGGAGGCCAGAAATGGCAGTATTTTCTGAAAATGTATATTTGATCCGTGTGACGGAGAAAACACAGTTTTGAATACCTGGCCTATAGGTAACTATTTTGAACAGCAATCTGTTGTCAATTGCTTCACTAACACATTGCATTAAATTGTTAAGGGAGACCAGAAATGGCAGTATTTTATGAAAACATATATCTGATCCGTGTGACGGAGAAAACACAGTTTTAAATACCTGGCCTGTAGGTAACCATTTTGAACAGAAATCTGGTGTCAATTGCTTCACTGACACACTGCAACAAATTTTTATTGAAGGTTCAAAATGGCAGTATTTTATGAAAACGTATATGTGATCCGTGTGACGGAGAAAACACAGTTTTAAATACCTGGCCAGTAGGTAACCATTTTGAACAGAATCTGGTGTCAATTGCTTCACTGACAAACTGAAACAAATTTTTAATGAAGGTCCGAAATGGCAGTATTTTCTGAAAAAGTTTATGTGATCCGTGTGACTGATAAAACACAGTTTTAAATACCTGGCCTGTAGGTAACTATTTTGAACAGCAATCTGGTATCAATTGCTTCACTGACACACTGAAACAAATTTTTAATGGAGGCCAGAAATGGCAGTATTTTCTGAAAACGTATATGTGATCCGTCTGATGGAGAAAACACAGTTTTACATACCTGGCCTGTAGGTAACTATTTTGAACAGCACACCGGTGACAAAAACTTTGCTGACACACTGAAAAAAAAAGTGAATGGAGGACAGAAATGGCAGTATTTTCTGAAAAGGTATATTTGATCCGTGTGACGGAGAAAACACAGTTTTGAATACCTGGCCTGTAGGTAACTATTTTGAACAGGAATCTGGTGTCAATTGCTTCACTGACACATTGAAACAAATTTTTAATGGAGGTCAGAAATGGCAGAATTTTCTGAAAACATATATGTGATCCGTGTGACGGAGAAAACAGTTTAAAATACCTGGCCTGTAGGTAACCATTTTGAACAGAAATCTGGTGTCAGTTGCTTCACTGACACACTGCAACAAATTTTTAATGAAGGTTCGAAATGGCAGTATTTTATGAAAACGTATATGTGATCCGTGTGACGGAGAAAACACAGTTTTAAATACCTGGCCAGTAGGTAACCATTTTGAACAGAATCTGGTGTCAATTGCTTCACTGACAAACTGAAACAAATTTTTAATGAAGGTTCGAAATGGCAGTATTTTATGAAAACGTATATGTGATCCGTGTGACGGAGAAAACACAGTTTTAAATACCTGGCCTGTAGGTAACCATTTTGAACAGAATTTGGTGTCAATTGCTTCACTGGCACACTGCAACAAATTTTTAATGAAGGTCCGAGATGGCAGTATTTTCTGAAAAAGTTTATGTGATCCGTGTGACTGATAAAACACAGTTTTACATACCTGGCCTGTAGGTAACTATTTTGAACAGCACACCGGTGCCAAAAACTTTGCTGACACACTGAAAAAAAAAGTGAATGGAGGACAGAAATGGCAGTATTTTCTGAAAAGGCATATTTGATCCGTGTGACGGAGAAAACACAGTTTTGAATACCTGGCCTGTAGGTAACTATTTTGAACAGCAATCTGGTGTCAATTGCTTCACTGACACATTGAAACAAATTTTTAATGGAGGTCAGAAATGGCAGAATTTTCTGAAAACATATATGTGATCCGTGTGACGGAGAAACACAGTTTTAAATACCTGGCCTGTAGGTAACTATTTTGAACAGCAATCTGGTGTCAATTGCTTCACTGACACACTGAAACAAATTTTTAATGGAGGCCAGAAATGGCAGCATTTTCTGAAAATGTATATTTGATCCGTGTGACGGAGAAAACACAATTTTGAATAACTGGCCTGTAGGTAACTATTTTGAACAGCAATCTGGTGTCAATTGCTTCACTAACACATTGCATTAAATTGTTAATGGAGGCCAGAAATGGCAGTATTTTCTAAAAACATATATCTGATCCGTGTGACGGAGAAAACACAGTTTTAAATACCTGGCCTGTAGGTAACCATTTTGAACAGCAATCTGGTGTCAATTGCTTCACTGGCACACTGCAACAAATTTTTAATGAAGGTCCGAAAAGGCAGTATTTTCTGAAAAAGTATATGTGATCCGTGTGACAGATAAAACACAGTTTTAAATACCTCGCCTGTAGGTAACTATTTTGAACAGCAATCTGGTGTCAATTGTTTCACTGACACACTGAAACAAATTTTTAATGGAGGCCAGAAATGGCAGTATTTTCTGAAAACATATATGTGATCTGTGTGACAGAGAAAACACAGTTTTCAATACCTGGCCTGTAGGTAACTATTTTGAATAGCAATCTGGTGTCAATTGCTACACTAACACATTGCATTAAATTGTTAAGGGAGGCCAGAAATGGCATTATTTTCTGAAAACATATATCTGATCCGTGTGACGGAGAAAACACAGTTTTAAATACCTGGCCTGTAGGTAACCATTTTGAACAGAAATCTGGTGTCAATTGCTTCACTGACACACTGCAGCAAATTTTTAATGAAGGTTCGAAATGGCAGTATTTTATGAAAATGTATATGTGATCCGTGTGACGGAGAAAACACAGTTTAAAATACCTGGCCTGTAGGTAACCATTTTGAACAGAAATCTGGTGTCAGTTGCTTCACTGACACACTGCAACAAATTTTTAATGAAGGTTCGAAATGGCAGTATTTTATGAAAACGTATATGTGATCCGTGTGACGGAGAAAACACAGTTTTAAATACCTGGCCAGTAGGTAACCATTTTGAACAGAATCTGGTGTCAATTGCTTCACTGACAAACTGAAACAAATTTTTAATGAAGGTTCGAAATGGCAGTATTTTATGAAAACGTATATGTGATCCGTGTGACGGAGAAAACACAGTTTTAAATACCTGGCCTGTAGGTAACCATTTTGAACAGAATTTGGTGTCAATTGCTTCACTGGCACACTGCAACAAATTTTTAATGAAGGTCCGAGATGGCAGTATTTTCTGAAAAAGTTTATGTGATCCGTGTGACTGATAAAACACAGTTTTACATACCTGGCCTGTAGGTAACTATTTTGAACAGCACACCGGTGCCAAAAACTTTGCTGACACACTGAAAAAAAAAGTGAATGGAGGACAGAAATGGCAGTATTTTCTGAAAAGGCATATTTGATCCGTGTGACGGAGAAAACACAGTTTTGAATACCTGGCCTGTAGGTAACTATTTTGAACAGCAATCTGGTGTCAATTGCTTCACTGACACATTGAAACAAATTTTTAATGGAGGTCAGAAATGGCAGAATTTTCTGAAAACATATATGTGATCCGTGTGACGGAGAAACACAGTTTTAAATACCTGGCCTGTAGGTAACTATTTTGAACAGCAATCTGGTGTCAATTGCTTCACTGACACACTGAAACAAATTTTTAATGGAGGCCAGAAATGGCAGCATTTTCTGAAAATGTATATTTGATCCGTGTGACGGAGAAAACACAATTTTGAATAACTGGCCTGTAGGTAACTATTTTGAACAGCAATCTGGTGTCAATTGCTTCACTAACACATTGCATTAAATTGTTAATGGAGGCCAGAAATGGCAGTATTTTCTAAAAACATATATCTGATCCGTGTGACGGAGAAAACACAGTTTTAAATACCTGGCCTGTAGGTAACCATTTTGAACAGCAATCTGGTGTCAATTGCTTCACTGGCACACTGCAACAAATTTTTAATGAAGGTCCGAAAAGGCAGTATTTTCTGAAAAAGTATATGTGATCCGTGTGACAGATAAAACACAGTTTTAAATACCTCGCCTGTAGGTAACTATTTTGAACAGCAATCTGGTGTCAATTGTTTCACTGACACACTGAAACAAATTTTTAATGGAGGCCAGAAATGGCAGTATTTTCTGAAAACATATATGTGATCTGTGTGACAGAGAAAACACAGTTTTCAATACCTGGCCTGTAGGTAACTATTTTGAATAGCAATCTGGTGTCAATTGCTACACTAACACATTGCATTAAATTGTTAAGGGAGGCCAGAAATGGCATTATTTTCTGAAAACATATATCTGATCCGTGTGACGGAGAAAACACAGTTTTAAATACCTGGCCTGTAGGTAACCATTTTGAACAGAAATCTGGTGTCAATTGCTTCACTGACACACTGCAACAAATTTTTAATGAAGGTTCGAAATGGCAGTATTTTATGAAAATGTATATGTGATCCGTGTGACGGAGAAAACACAGTTTTAAATACCTGGCCTGTAGGTAACCATTTTGAACAGAATCTGGTGTCAATTGCTTCACTGGCACACTGCAACAAATTTTTAATGAAGGTCCGAAATGGCAGTATTTTCTGAAAAAGTTTATGTGATCCGTGTGACTGATAAAACACAGTTTTAAATACCTGGCCTGTAGGTAACTATTTTGAACAGCAATCTGGTGTCAATTGCTTCACTGACACACTGAAACAAATTTTTAATGGAGGCCAGAAATGGCAGTATTTTCTGAAAACGTATATGTGATCCGTCTGACGGAGAAAACACAGTTTTACATATGTGGCCTGTAGGTAACTATTTTGAACAGCACACCGGTGCCAAAAACTTTGCTGACACACTGAAAAAAAAAGTGAATGGAGGACAGAAATGGCAGTATTTTCTGAAAAGGTATATTTGATCCGTGTGACGGAGAAAACACAGTTTTGAATACCTGGCCTGTAGGTAACTATTTTGAACAGGAATCTGGTGTCAATTGCTTCAATGACACATTGAAACAAATTTTTAATGGAGGTCAGAAATGGCAGAATTTTCTGAAAACATATATGTGATCCGTGTGACGGAGAAAACACAGCTTTGAATACCTGGCCTGTAGGTAACTATTTTGAACAGCAATCTGGTGTCAATTGCTTCACTGACACACTGAAATACATTTTTAATGGAAGCTAGAAATGGCAGTATTTTCTGAAAACGTATATGTGATCCGTGTGACGGAGAAAACACAATTTTCAATACCTGGCCTGTAGGTAACCATTTTGAACAGCAATCTGGTGTCAATTGCTTCACTGGCACACTGCAACAAATTTTTAATGAAGGTCCGAAATGGCATTATTTTCTGAAAAAGTATATGTGATCCGTGTGACAGATAAAACACAGTTTTAAATACCTGGCCTGTAGGTAACTATTTTGAACAGCAATCTGGTGTCAATTACTTCACTGACACACTGAAACAAATTTTTAATGGAGGCCAGAAATGGCAGTATTTTCTGAAAACGTATATGTGATCCGTCTGACGGAGAAAACACAGTTTTACATAACTGGCCTGTAGGTAACTATTTTGAACAGCACACCGGTGCCAAAAACTTTGCTGACACACTGAAAAAAAATTTGAATGGAGGACATAAATGGCAGTACTTTCTGAAAAGGTATATTTGATCCGTGTGACGGAGAAAACACAGTTTTGAATACCTGGCCTGTAGGTAACTATTTTGAACAGCAATCTGGTGTCAATTGCTTCACTGACACATTGAAACAAATTTTTAATGGAGGTCAGAAATGGCAGAATTTTCTGAAAACATATATGTGATCCGTGTGATGGAGAAACACAGTTTAAAATACCTGGCCTGTAGGTAACAATTTTGAACAGCAATCTGGTGTCAATTGCTTCATTGACACACTGTAACAAATTTTTAATGAAGGTCCAAAATGGCAGTATATTCTGAAAACGCATATGTGATCCATGTGACGGAGAAAACAAAGTTTTTAATACCTGGCCTGTAGGTAACATTTTGAACAGCAATCTGGTGTCAATTGCTTCACTGACACACTGAAACAAATTTTTAATGGAGGCCAGAAATGGCAGTATTTTCTGAAAATGTATATTTGATCCGTGTGACGGAGAAAACACAGTTTTGAATACCTGGCCTATAGGTAACTATTTTGAACAGCAATCTGTTGTCAATTGCTTCACTAACACATTGCATTAAATTGTTAAGGGAGACCAGAAATGGCAGTATTTTATGAAAACATATATCTGATCCGTGTGACGGAGAAAACACAGTTTTAAATACCTGGCCTGTAGGTAACCATTTTGAACAGAAATCTGGTGTCAATTGCTTCACTGACACACTGCAACAAATTTTTATTGAAGGTTCAAAATGGCAGTATTTTATGAAAACGTATATGTGATCCGTGTGACGGAGAAAACACAGTTTTAAATACCTGGCCAGTAGGTAACCATTTTGAACAGAATCTGGTGTCAATTGCTTCACTGACAAACTGAAACAAATTTTTAATGAAGGTCCGAAATGGCAGTATTTTCTGAAAAAGTTTATGTGATCCGTGTGACTGATAAAACACAGTTTTAAATACCTGGCCTGTAGGTAACTATTTTGAACAGCAATCTGGTATCAATTGCTTCACTGACACACTGAAACAAATTTTTAATGGAGGCCAGAAATGGCAGTATTTTCTGAAAACGTATATGTGATCCGTCTGATGGAGAAAACACAGTTTTACATACCTGGCCTGTAGGTAACTATTTTGAACAGCACACCGGTGACAAAAACTTTGCTGACACACTGAAAAAAAAAGTGAATGGAGGACAGAAATGGCAGTATTTTCTGAAAAGGTATATTTGATCCGTGTGACGGAGAAAACACAGTTTTGAATACCTGGCCTGTAGGTAACTATTTTGAACAGGAATCTGGTGTCAATTGCTTCACTGACACATTGAAACAAATTTTTTATGGAGGTCAGAAATGGCAGAATTTTCTGAAAACATATATGTGATCCGTGTGACGGAGAAAACAGTTTAAAATACCTGGCCTGTAGGTAACCATTTTGAACAGAAATCTGGTGTCAGTTGCTTCACTGACACACTGCAACAAATTTTTAATGAAGGTTCGAAATGGCAGTATTTTATGAAAACGTATATGTGATCCGTGTGACGGAGAAAACACAGTTTTAAATACCTGGCCAGTAGGTAACCATTTTGAACAGAATCTGGTGTCAATTGCTTCACTGACAAACTGAAACAAATTTTTAATGAAGGTTCGAAATGGCAGTATTTTATGAAAACGTATATGTGATCCGTGTGACGGAGAAAACACAGTTTTAAATACCTGGCCTGTAGGTAACCATTTTGAACAGAATTTGGTGTCAATTGCTTCACTGGCACACTGCAACAAATTTTTAATGAAGGTCCGAGATGGCAGTATTTTCTGAAAAAGTTTATGTGATCCGTGTGACTGATAAAACACAGTTTTACATACCTGGCCTGTAGGTAACTATTTTGAACAGCACACCGGTGCCAAAAACTTTGCTGACACACTGAAAAAAAAAGTGAATGGAGGACAGAAATGGCAGTATTTTCTGAAAAGGCATATTTGATCCGTGTGACGGAGAAAACACAGTTTTGAATACCTGGCCTGTAGGTAACTATTTTGAACAGCAATCTGGTGTCAATTGCTTCACTGACACATTGAAACAAATTTTTAATGGAGGTCAGAAATGGCAGAATTTTCTGAAAACATATATGTGATCCGTGTGACGGAGAAACACAGTTTTAAATACCTGGCCTGTAGGTAACTATTTTGAACAGCAATCTGGTGTCAATTGCTTCACTGACACACTGAAACAAATTTTTAATGGAGGCCAGAAATGGCAGCATTTTCTGAAAATGTATATTTGATCCGTGTGACGGAGAAAACACAATTTTGAATAACTGGCCTGTAGGTAACTATTTTGAACAGCAATCTGGTGTCAATTGCTTCACTAACACATTGCATTAAATTGTTAATGGAGGCCAGAAATGGCAGTATTTTCTAAAAACATATATCTGATCCGTGTGACGGAGAAAACACAGTTTTAAATACCTGGCCTGTAGGTAACCATTTTGAACAGCAATCTGGTGTCAATTGCTTCACTGGCACACTGCAACAAATTTTTAATGAAGGTCCGAAAAGGCAGTATTTTCTGAAAAAGTATATGTGATCCGTGTGACAGATAAAACACAGTTTTAAATACCTCGCCTGTAGGTAACTATTTTGAACAGCAATCTGGTGTCAATTGTTTCACTGACACACTGAAACAAATTTTTAATGGAGGCCAGAAATGGCAGTATTTTCTGAAAACATATATGTGATCTGTGTGACAGAGAAAACACAGTTTTCAATACCTGGCCTGTAGGTAACTATTTTGAATAGCAATCTGGTGTCAATTGCTTCACTGACACACTGAAATATTTTTTTAATGGAGGCCAGAAATGGCAGTATTTTCTGAAAAGGTATATGTGCTCCGTGTGACGGAGAAAACACAGTTTTGAATACCTGGTATGTAGGTAACTATTTTGAACAGCAATCTGGTGTCAATTGCTTCACTGACACATTGAAACAAATTTTTAATGAAGGTCCGAAATGGCAGTATTTTCTGAAAATGTATATGTGATCCGTGTGACGGATAAAACACAGTTTTAAATACCTGGCCTGTAGGTAACCATTTTGAACAGAAATCTGGTGTCAATTGCTTCACTGACACACTGCAACAAATTTATAATGAAGGTTCGAAATGGCAGTATTTTCTGAAAATGTATATGTGATCCGTGTGACGGATAAAACACCGTTTTAAATACCTGGCCTGTAGGTAACCATTTTGAACAGAAATCTGGTGTCAATTGCTTCACTGACACATTGAAATAAATTTTTAATGGAGGCCAGAAATGGCAGTATTTTCTGAAAAGGTATATGTGATCCGTGTGACGGAGAAAACACAGTTTATGATACCTGGCCGCTACGTAACTATTTTGAACAGTAATCTGGTGTCAATTGCTTCACTGACACATTGAAACAAATTTTTAATGGAGGTCCGAAATGGTAGTATTTTCTGAAAACGTATATGTGATCCATTTGACGGAGAAAACACAGCTTTGAATACCTGGCCTGTAGGTAACTATTTTGAACAGCAATCTGGTGTCAATTGCTTCACTGACACACTGAAATACATTTTTAATGGAAGCCAGAAATGGCAGCATTTTCTGAAAACGTATATCTGATCCGTGTGACGGAGAAAACACAATTTTCAATACCTGGCCTCTAGGTAACCATTTTGAACAGCAATCTGGTGTCAATTGCTTCACTGGCACACTGCAACAAATTTTTAATGAAGGTCCGAAATGGCATTATTTTCTGAAAAAGTATATGTGATCCGTGTGACAGATAAAACACAGTTTTAAATACCTGGCCTGTAGGTAACTATTTTGAACAGCAATCTGGTGTCAATTGCTTCACTGACACACTGAAACAAATTTTTAATGAAGGCCAGAAATGGAGTATTTTCTGAAAACGTATATGTGATCCGTGTGACGGAGAAAATACAGTTTTGAATACATGGCCTGTAGGTAACTATTTTGAACAGCAATCTGGTGTCAATTACTTCACTGACACACTGAAACAAATTTTTAATGGAGGCCAGAAATGGCAGTATTTTCTGAAAACGTATATGTGATCCGTCTGACGGAGAAAACACAGTTTTACATATGTGGCCTGTAGGTAACTATTTTGAACAGCACACCGGTGCCAAAAACTTTGCTGACACACTGAAAAAAAAATTGAATGGAGGACAGAAATGGCAGTACTTTCTGAAAAGGTATATTTGATCCGTGTGACAGAGAAAACACAGTTTTGAATACCTGGCCTGTAGGTAACTATTTTGAACAGCAATCTGGTGTCAATTGTTCACTGACACATTGAAACAAATTTTTAATGGAGGTCAGAAATGGCAGAATTTTCTGAAAACATATATGTGATCCGTGTGATTTAGAAACACAGTTTAAAATACCTGGCCTGTAGGTAACCATTTTGAACAGCAATCTGGTGTCAATTGCTTCACTGACACACTGTAACAAATTTTTAATGAAGGTCCAAAATTGCAGTATATTCTGAAAACGCATATGTGATCCATGTGACGGAGAAAACACAGTTTTTAATACCTGGCCTGTAGGTAACATTTTGAACAGCAATCTGGTGTCAATTGCTTCACTGACACACTGAAACAAATTTTTAATGGAGGCCAGAAATGGCAGTATTTTCTGAAAATGTATATTTGATCCGTGTGACGGAGAAAACACAGTTTTGAATACCTGGCCTATAGGTAACTATTTTGAACAGCAATCTGGTGTCAATTGCTACACTAACACATTGCATTAAATTGTTAAGGGAGGCCAGAAATGGCATTATTTTCTGAAAACATATATCTGATCCGTGTGACGGAGTAAACACAGTTTTAAATACCTGGCCTGTAGGTAACCATTTTGAACAGAAATCTGGTGTCAATTGCTTCACTGACACACTGCAACAAATTTTTAATGAAGGTTCGAAATAGCAGTATTTTATGAAAACGTATATGTGATCCGTGTGACGGAGAAAACACAGTTTTAAATACCTGGCCTGTAGGTAACCATTTTGAACAGAATCTGGTGTCAATTGCTTCACTGGCACACTGCAACAAATTTTTAATGAAGGTCCGAAATGGCAGTATTTTCTGAAAAAGTTTATGTGATCCGTGTGACTGATAAAACACAGTTTTAAATACCTGGCCTGTAGTTAACTATTTTGAACAGCAATCTGGTGTCAATTGCTTCACTGACACACTGAAACAAATTTTTAATGGAGGCCAGAAATGGCAGTATTTTCTGAAAACGTATATGTGATCCGTCTGACGGAGAAAACACAGTTTTACATACCTGGCCTGTAGGTAACTATTTTGAACAGCACACCGGTGCCAAAAACTTTGCTGACACACTGAAAAAAAAAGTGAATGGAGGACAGAAATGGCAGTATTTTCTGAAAAGGTATATTTGATCCGTGTGACGGAGAAAACACAGTTTTGAATACCTGGCCTGTAGGTAACTATTTTGAAAGGGAATCTGGTTTTAATTGCTTCACTGACACATTGAAACAAATTTTTAATGGAGGTCAGAAATGGCAGAATTTTCTGAAAACATATATGTGATCCGTGTGACGGAGAAAACACAGCTTTGAATACCTGGCCTGTAGGTAACTATTTTGAACAGCAATCTGGTGTCAATTGCTTCACTGACACACTGAAATACATTTTTAATGGAAGCTTGAAATGGCAGTATTTTCTGAAAACGTATATGTGATCCGTGTGATGGAGAAAACACAATTTTCAATACCTGGCCTGTAGGTAACCATTTTGAACAGCAATCTGGTGTCAATTGCTTCACTGGCACACTGCAACAAATTTTTAATGAAGGTCCGAAATGGCATTATTTTCTGAAAAAGTATATGTGATCCGTGTGACAGATAAAACACAGTTTTAAATACCTGGCCTGTAGGTAACTATTTTGAACAGCAATCTGTTGTCAATTGCTTCACTGACACACTGAAACAAATTTTTAATGAAGGCCAGAAATGGAGTATTTTCTGAAAACGTATATGTGATCCGTGTGACGGAGAAAATACAGCTTTGAATACATGGCCTGTAGGTAACTATTTTGAACAGCAATCTGGTGTCAATTACTTCACTGACACACTGAAACAAATTTTTAATGGAGGCCAGAAATGGCAGTATTTTCTGAAAACGTATATGTGATCCGTCTGACGGAGAAAACACAGTTTTACATAACTGGCCTGTAGGTAACTATTTTGAACAGCACACCGGCGCCAAAAACTTTGCTGACACACTGAAAAAAATTTGAATGGAGGACATAAATGGCAGTACTTTCTGAAAAGGTATATTTGATCCGTGTGACGGAGAAAACACAGTTTTGAATACCTGGCCTGTAGGTAACTATTTTGAACAGAAATCTGGTGTCAATTGCTTCACTGACACATTGAAACAAATTTTTAATGGAGGTCAGAAATGGCAGAATTTTCTGAAAACATATATGTGATCCGTGTGATGGAGAAACACAGTTTAAAATACCTGGCCTGTAGGTAACATTTTGAACAGCAATCTGGTGTCAATTGCTTCACTGACACACTGAAACAAATTTTTAATGGAGGCCAGAAATGGCAGTATTTTCTGAAAATGTATATTTGATCCGTGTGACGGAGAAAACACAGTTTTGAATACCTGGCCTATAGGTAACTATTTTGAACAGCAATCTGGTGTCAATTGCTTCACTAACACATTGCATTAAATTGTTAAGGGAGACCAGAAATGGCAGTATTTTATGAAAACATATATCTGATCCGTGTGACGGAGAAAACACAGTTTTAAATACCTGGCCTGTAGGTAACCATTTTGAACAGAAATCTGGTGTCAATTGCTTCACTGACACACTGCAACAAATTTTTATTGAAGGTTCAAAATGGCAGTATTTTATGAAAACGTATATGTGATCCTTGTGACGGAGAAAACACAGTTTTAAATACCTGGCCAGTAGGTAACCATTTTGAACAGAATCTGGTGTCAATTGCTTCACTGACAAACTGAAACAAATTTTTAATGAAGGTCCGAAATGGCAGTATTTTCTGTAAAAGTTTATGTGCTCCGTGTGACTGATAAAACACAGTTTTAAATACCTGGCCTGTAGGTAACTATTTTGAACAGCAATCTGGTATCAATTGCTTCACTGACACACTGAAACAAATTTTTAATGGAGGCCAGAAATGGCAGTATTTTCTGAAAACGTATATGTGATCCGTCTGACGGAGAAAACACAGTTTTACATACCTGGCCTGTAGGTAACTATTTTGAACAGCACACCGGTGCCAAAAACTTTGCTGACACACTGAAAAAAAAAGTGAATGGAGGACAGAAATGGCAGTATTTTCTGAAAAGGTATATTTGATCCGTGTGACGGAGAAAACACAGTTTTGAATACCTGGCCTGTAGGTAACTAGTTTGAACTGGAATCTGGTGTCAATTGCTTCACTGACACATTGAAACAAATTTTTAATGGAGGTCAGAAATGGCAGAATTTTCTGAAAACATATATGTGATCCGTGTGACGGAGAAACACAGTTTAAAATACCTGGCCTGTAGGTAACCATTTTGAACAGAAATATGGTGTCAGTTGCTTCACTGACACACTGCAACAAATCTTTAATGAAGGTTCGAAATGGCAGTATTTTATGAAAACGTATATGTGATCCGTGTGACGGAGAAAACAGAGTTTTAAATACCTGGCCAGTAGGTAACCATTTTGAACAGAATCTGGTGTAAATTGCTTCACTGACAAACTGAAACAAATTTTTAATGAAGGTTCGAAATGGCAGTATTTTATGAAAACGTATATGTGATCCGTGTGACGGAGAAAACACAGTTTTAAATACCTGGCCTGTAGGTAACCATTTTGAACAGAATTTGGTGTCAAT
Source organism: Phyllobates terribilis (assembly GCF_046119375.1). NCBI lineage: Eukaryota > Metazoa > Chordata > Amphibia > Anura > Dendrobatidae > Phyllobates > Phyllobates terribilis. The sequence goes on from NW_027362764.1 coordinate 536,999,081, forward strand.
TGCTTCACTGGCACACTGCAACAAATTTTTAATGAAGGTCCGAAATGGCAGTATTTTCTCAAAAAGTTCATGTGATCCGTGTGACTGATAAAACACAGTTTTAAATACCTGGCCTGTAGGTAACTATTTTGAACAGTAATCTGGTGTCAATTGCTTCACTGACACACTGAAACAAATTTTTAATGGAGGCCAGAAATGGCAGTATTTTCTGAAAACGTATATGTGATCCGTCTGACGGAGAAAACACAGTTTTACATACCTGGCCTGTAGGTAACTATTTTGAACAGCACACCGGTGCCAAAAACTTTGCTGACACACTGAAAAAAAAAGTGAATGGAGGACAGAAATGGCAGTATTTTCTGAAAAGGTATATTTGATCCGTGTGACGGAGAAAACACAGTTTTGAATACCTGGCCTGTAGGTAACTATTTTGAACAGCAATCTGGTGTCAATTGCTTCACTGACACACTGAAACAAATTTTTAATGGAGGCCAGAAATGGCAGTATTTTCTGAAAATGTATATTTGATCCGTGTGACGGAGAAAACACAATTTTGAATAACTGGCCTGTAGGTAACTATTTTGAACAGCAATCTGGTGTCAATTGCTTCACTAACACATTGCATTAAATTGTTAATGGAGGCCAGAAATGGCAGTATTTTCTAAAAACATATATCTGATCCGTGTGACGGAGAAAACATAGTTTTAAATACCTGGCCTGTAGGTAACCATTTTGAACAGAAATCTGGTGTCAATTGCTTCACTGACACACTGCAACAAATTTTTAATGAAGGTTCGAAATGGCAGTATTTTATGAAAACGTATATGTGATCCGTGTGACGGAGAAAACACAGTTTTAAATACCTGGCCTGTAGGTAACCATTTTGAACAGAATCTGGTGTCAATTGCTTCACTGACAAACTGAAACAAATTTTTAATGAAGGTCTGAAATGTCAGTATTTTCTGAAAACGTATATGTGATCCGTGTGACGGAGAAAACACAGTTTTAAATACCTGGCCTGTAGGTAACTATTTTGAGCAGCAAACTGCTGTCAATTGCTTCACTGACACACTGATACAAATTTTTAATGAAGGTCCGAAATGGCAGTATTTTCTGAAAACCCATATGTGATCCGCGTGACGGAGAAAGTACAGTTTTGACTACCTTGCCTGTAGGTAAGTATTTTGAACAGAAATCTGGTGTCAATTGCTTCACTGACACACTGAAATACATTTTTAATGGAGGCCAGAAATGGCAGTATTTTCTGAAAAGTTATATGTGTTCCGTGTGACGGAGAAAACACAATTTAGGATACCTGGCCGCTACGGAACTATTTTGAACAGTAATCTGGTGTCAATTGCTTCACTGACACACTGAAACAAATTTTTACTGGAGGCCAGAAATGGCAGTATTTTCTGAAAACATATATGTGATCTGTGTGACGGAGAAAACACAGTTTGCAATACCTGGCCTGTAGGTTACTATTTTGAATAGCAATCTGGTGTCAATTGTTTCACTGACACACTGAAACAAGTTTTTAATGGAGGCAGAAATGGCAGTTTTTTCTGAAAACATATATGTGATCTGTGTGATGGAGAAAACACAGTTTTCAATACCTGGCCTGTAGGTAACCATTTTGAACAGCAATCTGGTGTCAATTGCTTCACTGGCACACTGCAACAAATTTTTAATGAAGGTCCGAAAAGGCAGTATTTTCTGAAAAAGTATATGTGATCCGTGTGACAGATAAAACACAGTTTTAAATACCTCGCCTGTAGGTAACTATTTTGAACAGCAATCTGGTGTCAATTGTTTCACTGACACACTGAAACAAATTTTTAATGGAGGCCAGAAATGGCAGTATTTTCTGAAAACATACATGTGATCTGTGTGACGGAGAAAACACAGTTTTCAATACTTGGCCTGTAGGTAACTATTTTGAATAGCAATCTGGTGTCAATTGCTTCACTGACACACTGAAATATTTTTTTAATGGAGGCCAGAAATGGCAGTATTTTCTGAAAAGGTATATGTGATCCATGTGACGGAGAAAACACAGTTTTGAATACCTGGTATGTAGGTAACTATTTTGAACAGCAATCTGGTGTCAATTGCTTCACTGACACATTGAAACAAATTTTTAATGGAAGTCCAAAATGGCAGTATTTTCTGAAAACGTATATGTGATCCATTTGACGGAGAAAACACAGCTTTGAATAGCTGGCCTGTAGGTAACTATTTTGAACAGCAATCTGGTGTCAATTGCTTCACTGACACACTGAAATACATTTTTAATGGAGGCCAGAAATGTCAGTATTTTCTGAAAACGTATATGTGATCCGTGTGACGGAGAAAACACAGTTTTCAATACCTGGCCTGTAGGTAACCATTTTGAACAGCAATCTGGTGTCAATTCCTTCACTGGCACACTGCAACAAATTTTTAATGAAGGTTCGAAATGGCAGTATTTTCTGAAAAAGTATTTGTGATCCGTGTGACAGATAAAACACAGTTTTAAATACCTTGCCTGTAGGTAACTATTTTGAACAGCAACCTGGTGTCAATTGCTCACTGACACATTGAAACAAATTTTTAATGAAGGCCAGAAATGGAGTATTTTCTGAAAACATGTATGTGATCCGTGTGACGGAGAAAATACAGTTTTGAATACATGGCCTGTAGGTAACTATTTTGAACAGCAATCTGGTGTCAATTACTTCACTGACACACTGAAACAAATTTTTAATGGAGGCCAGAAATGGCAGTATTTTCTGAAAACGTATATGTGATCCGTCTGACGGAGAAAACACAGTTTTACATACCTGGCCTGTAGGTAACTATTTTGAACAGCACACTGGTGCCAAAAAGTTTGCTGACACACTGAAAAAAAAATTTAATGGAGGCCAGAAATGGCAGTATTTTCTGAAAAGGTATATTTGATCCGTGTGATGGAGAAAACACAGTTTTGAATACCTGGCCTGTAGGTAACTATTTTGAACAGCAATCTGGTGTCAATTGCTTCACTGACACATTGAAACAAATTTTTAATGGAGGTCAGAAATGGCAGAAACTTCTGAAAACATATATGTGATCCGTGTGATGGAGAAACACAGTTTGAAATACCTTGCCTATAGGTAATCATTTTGAACAGCAATCTGGTGTCAATTGCTTCACTGACACACTGCAACAAATTTTTAATGAAGGTCCAAAATGGCAGTATATTCTGAAAACGCATATGTGATCCGTGTGACGGAGAAAACACAGTTTTTAATACCTGGCCTGTAGGTAACCATTTTGAACAGAAATCTGTTGTCAATTGCTTCACTGACACAATGCAACAAATTTTTAATGAAGGTTCGAAATGGCAGTATTTTATGAAAACGTATATGTGATCCGTGTGACGGAGAAAACACAGTTTTAAATACCTGGCCTGTAGGTAACCATTTTGAACAGAATCTGGTGTCAATTGCTTCACTGACAAACTGAAACAAATTTTTAATGAAGGTCTGAAATGGCAGTATTTTCTGAAAACGTATATGTGATCCGTGTGACGGAGAAAACACAGTTTTAAATACCTGGCCTGTAGGTAACTATTTTGAGCAGCAAACTGCTGTCAATTGCTTCACTGACACACTGATACAAATTTTTAATGAAGGTCCGAAATGGCAGTATTTTCTGAAAACCCATATGTGATCCGCGTGACGGAGAAATTACAGTTTTGAATAACTTGCCTGTAGGTAAGTATTTTGAACAGAAATCTGGTGTCAATTGCTTCACTGACACACTGAAATACATTTTTAATGGAGGCCAGAAATGGCAGTATTTTCTGAAAAGTTATATGTGTTCCGTGTGACGGAGAAAACACAGTTTAGGATACCTGGCCGCTACGTAACTATTTTGAACAGTAATCTGGTGTCAATTGCTTCACTATCACACTGAAACAAATTTTTACTGGAGGCCAGAAATGGCAGTATTTTCTGAAAACATATATGTGATCTGTGTGACGGAGAAAACACAGTTTGCAATACCTGGCCTGTAGGTTACTATTTTGAATAGCAATCTGGTGTCAATTGTTTCACTGACACACTGAAACAAGTTTTTAATGGAGGCAGAAATGGCAGTTTTTTCTGAAAACATATATGTGATCTGTGTGATGGAGAAAACACAGTTTTCAATACCTGGCCTGTAGGTAACCATTTTGAACAGCAATCTGGTGTCAATTGCTTCACTGGCACACTGCAACAAATTTTTAATGAAGGTCCGAAAAGGCAGTATTTTCTGAAAAAGTATATGTGATCCGTGTGACAGATAAAACACAGTTTTAAATACCTCGCCTGTAGGTAACTATTTTGAACAGCAATCTGGTGTCAATTGTTTCACTGACACACTGAAACAAATTTTTAATGGAGGCCAGAAATGGCAGTATTTTCTGAAAACATATATGTGATCTGTGTGACGGAGAAAACACAGTTTTCAATACCTGGCCTGTAGGTAACTATTTTAAATAGCAATTTGGTGTCAATTGCTTCACTGACACACTGAAATATTTTTTTAATGGAGGCCAGAAATGGCAGTATTTTCTAAAAAGGTATATGTTATCCATGTGACGGAGAAAACACAGTTTTGAATACCTGGTATGTAGGTAACTATTTTGAACAGCAATCTGGTGTCAATTGCTTCACTGACACATTGAAACAAATTTTTAATGGAATACCAAAATGGCGGTATTTTCTGAAAACGTATATGTGATCCATTTGACGGAGAAAACACAGCTTTGAATAGCTGGCCTGTAGGTAACTATTTTGAACAGCAATCTGGTGTCAATTGCTTCACTGACACACTGAAATACATTTTTAATGGAGGCCAGAAATGTCAGTATTTTCTGAAAACGTATATGTGATCCGTGTGACGGAGAAAACACAGTTTTCAATACCTGGCCTGTAGGTAACCATTTTGAACAGCAATCTGGTGTCAATTCCTTCACTGGCACACTGCAACAAATTTTTAATGAAGGTCCGAAATGGCAGTATTTTCTGAAAAAGTATATGTGATCCGTGTGACAGATAAAACACAGTTTTAAATACCTGGCCTGTAGGTAAGTATTTTGAACAGCAATCTGGTGTCAATTGCTCACTGAAACATTGAAACAAATTTTTAATGAAGGCCAGAAATGGAGTATTTTCTGAAAACATGTATGTGATCCGTGTGACGGAGAAAATACAGTTTTGAATCCATGGCCTGTAGGTAACTATTTTGAACAGCAATCTGGTGTCAATTACTTCACTGACACACTGAACCAAATTTTTAATGGAGGCCAGAAATGGCAGTATTTTCTGAAAACGTATATGTGATCCGTCTGACGGAGAAAACACAGTTTTACATACCTGGCCTGTAGGTAACTATTTTGAACAGCACACTGGTGCCAAAAACTTTGCTGACACACTGAAAAAAAAATTTAATGGAGGCCAGAAATGGCAGTATTTTCTGAAAAGGTATATTTGCTCCGTGTGATGGAGAAAACACAGTTTTGAATACCTGGCCTGTAGGTAACTATTTTGAACAGCAATCTGGTGTCAATTGCTTCACTGACACATTGAAACAAATTTTTAATGGAGGTCAGAAATGGCAGAATCTTCTGAAAACATATATGTGATCCGTGTGATGGAGAAACACAGTTTTAAATACCTGGCCTGTAGGTAACTATTTTGAACAGCAATCTGGTATCAATTGCTCACTGACACATTGAAACAAATTTTTAATGAAGGCCAGAAATGGAGTATTTTCTGAAAACATGTATGTGATCCGTGTGACGGAGAAAATACAGTTTTGAATACATGGCCTGTAGGTAACTATTTTGAACAGCAATCTGGTGTCAATTACTTCACTGACACACTGAAACAAATTTTTAATGGAGGCCAGAAATGGCAGTATTTTCTGAAAACGTATATGTGATCCGTCTGACGGAGAAAACACAGTTCTACATACCTGGCCTGTAGGTAACTATTTTGAACAGCACACTGGTGCCAAAAACTTTGCTGACACACTGAAAAAAAAATTTAATGGAGGCCAGAAATGGCAGTATTTTCTGAAAAGGTATATTTGCTCCGTGTGATGGAGAAAACACAGTTTTGAATACCTTGCCTGTAGGTAACTATTTTGAACAGCAATCTGGTGTCAATTGCTTCACTGACACATTGAAACAAATTTTTAATGGAGGTCAGAAATGGCAGAATCTTCTGAAAACATATATGTGATCCGTGTGATGGAGAAACACAGTTTGAAATACCTGGCCTGTAGGTAATCATTTTGAACAGCAATCTGGTGTCAATTGCTTCACTGACACACTGCAACAAATTTTTAATGAAGGTCCAAAATGGCAGTATATTCTGAAAACGCATATGTGATCCGTGTGACGGAGAAAACACAGTTTTTAATACCTGGCCTGTAGGTAACCATTTTGAACAGAAATATGGTGTCAATTGCTTCACTGACACACTGCAACAAATTTTTAATGAAGGTTCGAAATGGCAGTATTTTATGAAAACGTATATGTGATCCGTGTGACGGAGAAAACACAGTTTTAAATACCTGGCCTGTAGGTAACCATTTTGAACAGAATCTGGTGTCAATTGCTTCACTGACAAACTGAAACAAATTTTTAATGAAGGTCTGAAATGGCAGTATTTTCTGAAAACGTATATGTGATCCGTGTGACGGAGAAAACACAATTTTAAATACCTGGCCTGTAGGTAACTATTTTGAGCAGCAAACTGCTGTCAATTGCTTCACTGACACACTGATACAAATTTTTAATGAAGGTCCGAAATGGCAGTATTTTCTGAAAACCCATATGTGATCCGCGTGACGGAGAAATTACAGTTTTGAATAACTTGCCTGTAGGTAAGTATTTTGAACAGAAATCTGGTGTCAATTGCTTCACTGACACACTGAAATACATTTTTAATGGAGGCCAGAAATGGCAGTATTTTCTGAAAAGTTATATGTGTTCCGTGTGACGGAGAAAACACAGTTTAGGATACCTGGCCGCTACGTAACTATTTTGAACAGTAATCTGGTGTCAATTGCTTCACTGACACACTGAAACAAATTTTTACTGGAGGCCAGAAATGGCAGTATTTTCTGAAAACATATATGTGATCTGTGTGACGGAGAAAACACAGTTTGCAATACCTGGCCTGTTGGTTACTATTTTGAATAGCAATCTGGTGTCAATTGTTTCACTGACACACTGAAACAAGTTTTTAATGGAGGCAGAAATGGCAGTTTTTTCTGAAAACATATATGTGATCTGTGTGATGGAGAAAACACAGTTTTCAATACCTGGCCTTTAGGTAACCATTTTGAACAGCAATCTGGTGTCAATTGCTTCACTGGCACACTGCAACAAATTTTTAATGAAGGTCCGAAAAGGCAGTATTTTCTGAAAAAGTATATGTGATCCGTGTGACAGATAAAACACAGTTTTAAATACCTCGCCTGTAGGTAACTATTTTGAACAGCAATCTGGTGTCAATTGTTTCACTGACACACTGAAACAAATTTTTAATGGAGGCCAGAAATGGCAGTATTTTCTGAAAACATATATGTGACCTGTGTGACGGAGAAAACACAGTTTTCAATACCTGGCCTGTAGGTAACTATTTTGAATAGCAATCTGGTGTCAATTGCTTCACTGACACACTGAAATATTTTTTTAATGGAGGCCAGAAATGGCAGTATTCTCTGAAAAGGTATATGTGATCCATGTGACGGAGAAAACACAGTTTTGAATACCTGGTATGTAGGTAACTATTTTGAACAGCAATCTGGTGTCAATTGCTTCACTGACACATTGAAACAAATTTTTAATGGAAGTCCAAAATGGCAGTATTTTCTGAAAACGTATATGTGATCCATTTGACGAAGAAAACACAGCTTTGAATAGCTGGCCTGTAGGTAACTATTTTGAACAGCAATCTGGTGTCAATTGCTTCACTGACACACTGAAATACATTTTTAATGGAGGCCAGAAATGTGAGTATTTTCTGAAAACGTATATGTGATCCGTGTGACGGAGAAAACACAGTTTTCAATACCTGGCCTGTAGGTAACCATTTTGAACAGCAATCTGGTGTCAATTCCTTCACTGGCACACTACAACAAATTTTTAATGAAGGTCCGAAATGGCAGTATTTTCTGAAAAAGTATATGTGATCCGTGTGACAGATAAAACACAGTTTTAAATACCTGGCCTGTAGGTAAGTATTTTGAACAGCAATCTGGTGTCAATTGCTCACTGAAACATTGAAACAAATTTTTAATGAAGGCCAGAAATGGAGTATTTTCTGAAAACATGTATGTGATCCGTGTGACGGAGAAAATACAGTTTTGAATACATGGCCTGTAGGTAACTATTTTGAA